>NC_073647.1:17500000-18750000 GCF_029407905.1 Bubalus kerabau
CTACTTTGGAGGGCTATGGGGGAGCTACTCTCAGGGGCCAGCCAGTTTGCAGGTGACTCTGGTTTTCTGGATGCACTAGATCACCTGGGGGAGTATTTTTAGAAACTGCCAGTGGGCTTCACCCCCAGAAATTCTGTTTTCTTGGCCTGGGGTGGGGCCCAAGTGTCAGTATTTCCTGAAAGTGCCTCTGGTAATTCTGATGCTCCCTGAGTTGAGAACTACTGAGAGATTCAGAGAGTATTCAGAGAAGTTGAGGAAAGAGGAGTGTTAGCTGATCTCAGAGGCCAGAAGGGCTGGCAGGGAAGAGAGTCTATAGACGGTTGGGTGGAGGGGGTAATTTGTTCTCTTTCCCATGCAACATGGTGAGAGAGCATCTAGTGTTTTTTGTTTTGTAAGCAGTTTCTGGAATCTTCTGTTAAATGGGTCAGTGTATTTTTTTATACTTGCTAAAATGTATCTTTCAAGATCCTGGAACAGAGAGAACACATGTTCCTGTTCTAAGTTTCTATCCGATACAAGCTGCTCCTTTTAAGTTTTTTTTTCTACTTTTAATATAAATTATCAGAGAAAGAGAGGACTATTTGTGTCCTGAAGGAGGTTTTCCCTGTATCTTGAAGGCAGTTCTAATTCACAGTCCTTATTCATGCCCTTTTTTTTCTCCTTACAGTGGCAGCCTCATTAATTTTCTTATTGCTGGTCCTCTTGCGTGCTTTTTTCCCCCATTTTTATCCTCTATGTTTTTCTCTTTCTTCTGATCACTAAATCTGTGTAGATAGAAACATAAAGAAATGCAAAGAAAGAGAGAGTCAAAGGTTCAGAAGTGGATTTCTACCATAAGATACTATGATTTTCATTTCATTTTCTCATCTCTTTGTTATTTACAAGTGTGAAAGAGTCCAGTTCTATAGTCATTAAATGCCTTCTGTCTGTGAAGTCTGATGTCATTATTATCAGTAAAGTAACTGATGAGCCCAGTTTTCCTGGGGCTTTCCTGGTCTTATCTTTAGAAGTCTTGAGTCCTAAGAAGCCCCTCTGTCCCAGACAACCCCGGGAAATCATTGAGAGTGTTGTGTTGGGTAACCCTTATGTGCAACCTGTCTCTTGCCCTCAAAGAGCTTATAGTTTCCAGGGCCATGAGAAAGCAGTATGTGTAATAAATCAGTTAAAATAAGAATATAAACAAGGACATGGGTTTCCTGGATCACCATAGCCAGACAGTTGATACAGATGGTAAATATAAGGCTTTAGAAAAGGGGAGACAGTATGTTATATACATAAGAAACTGAAGTCCTAGGTAAGTTTGCTTCTAATTACACTGTTTTCCAATTGGCTATACTTGAACCAAAACACTCGTGGACATGGGTCATTATATTATTTTTGTGAGTTTTTTCAAGACATAGATTTTTTACTGGAGGTAAATGAGGTATGGATGCTTCTTTTCAGAATAATTCAAGCCGATCCCATTATGCTTTTCTTTTTTACTTAGCTTATAAATTCAGTTGCCTGAGTACAGTCTGTACCTAAGGAACAAACCATCCTATTTCCGTTTTTCCCTTCACACTTCAGAGATTCGTATTATGTGATTTGGATTTGAAGTGGTAGGAATTTCCAGCTAGGAGGTGTGAGGGGGGGTGGTTGGGGAATTGATCTTTTGCTAGAACTTGAAGGTTCCTACAGTGACATATGAGCAACATATTAGAATGTAGGAAACTATGATGTTATTATACATCGTGTCACTATATTAGGCTGCTCATTTACACAGTTCATTAGCCTACATTAAATTTTTCTCCGCATCACCCCCAATACCACCACCACAACGAATCCCTTGATCTTATAGGTATGCTTCATACATTAGAGGTCTGGAATGTTTGCTATCTGGATCTTCTTCTATTAAATTGGTAAGTTGAAAATATGATCCCAAGAAAACATTATATGTATATGGATTTCTGTTCTTTTTAGGTGGCTGCAAAATTCGGATTCAAGGGGACTGGACCAGAGAGAGACGCTTTGAAATCCCTGATGAGGATCACTGTGTGAAGTTCGTCTCAGAGGTCCTTGCTGCTCAGGAAGGTAACTCAAACCTCAGCAGTTTTCTTTCTATTTGTCTGGGACATGCATACAGAGACATGTGGCCGTTAGCAGAGTACCTTGCCCATGGAGCCTTGATAGGTGATTTTTTTTGTTGTTCAGGAATGACCCCAGGGATAGATTAGGGTAAGTCTACTCAGCTTTAAGGACCCTGAGTCAATTTCCAGAATCTTCTGTTTCTTGCCATGGCCAGCTTACTGCAGACAGTAATCCTCCTCCAGCCCCAGATGGTCCCAGAGCTGCTCTCATTTTCTTAGTCTCTTCCTTTGTGTTCAGGAATGGTGCTAAGTGAATGGCCTTTGGTGGTGGTGGTGGTTTAGTTGCTAAGTCGTGCCCGACTTTTGCAACCCCACGGACTGTAGCCTACCAGGCTCCTCTTTTGGTTATGGTAAGTTCCATTCAATGGAATGGTTGTTCCACTCTATGACCCCTATCTCTCCAGCTCAGTCACAGCTTCTTGTTCCAGACCAAAAGGAGTCATCCAGCTGGTACCAGAAATTAGACACTAAGGACAACTCTTCTGTTTTTTCAGGTACTGAAAAGATTGTTTTTTTTCCCCTGGTCGCTATGATGATTGCAGAGTCAGTAGATTTTATCTGGGCAGATAAGATAGTGTGGAGTAATGTCAATGTCAGATACCTTCTCCTATGGAGCGGTTTTGGAGTCTGTACTCACCACCTCATGTTCAGTCCTGTTACTTTCTATGGCACATTAGCTCTTTCGGAGCCAGCTTAGCAGAGGTGTAAAAAATGCAGACTCCAGGGGCAGACTGCCTGGGTTTGAATCACAGCTCTCTGACTTCCTAGTTATATGACCTTGGTCAAGTTACTTTGACATCTCTGAGCTTCTGTTTCTTTTTCTGTAACTTAGGAAGATTTTTTAATAGCACCTATCTCATGAGGTCTTTGTGACGATTAAAGTGAGATAGTGATATAATCCCTAATTATCAACCAGGCATTGTGTTAAAAGTCTTCTATAAATACTCGCTCTTTTAGTCATGTTCCAAGTTAATGTAACTTACTAGTTATGTTTATCATTCTAGTTAATATGTCAGTGGTTCAGGGACAGATGTGCTTCTTCCCCTATCTACGTTATCACTGTTCGTATACCTTTCTGTTTGGTAACGCCGCTGAGCAAATAGGGGTCAGACCAAAACCGCTGACCAAAGCAAAGTCCTATCTATCCTGAACAAGTTGGATGTTATCTTCCCCCGCTTTGACTCTGGGTTTTGCATCCTTCAGGGCTTCTTGGATTTGAGGATAATTTTTCATCTATGAATTTGGACAAGAAAATCAATTTGCAGAATCAGCCTATAGGGGTTCACCGGGAACCTCCACCCCCACCCCCTTCAGTGAATAGAATGTAAGTCCTGTGTTGAAACAGATTTCCCATGTGTGAGACTTTCCTGGTGAAGGCAGTTTCACTTCTGAATTGCTCATTTATTTGCTAGGCTTTCACGTGAAAAAGAAGCTTCTAATAAGGAACCCCCCAAAGTGACCAACACCATGCGGAAGCTCTTTGTACCAAACACCCAGTCTGGACAGCGGGAGGGTCTCATCAAACACATCCTGACAAAGCGAGAAAAAGAATATGTCAACATTCAGACTTTCAGGTTAGTCTCTCTCCTACTTACGGAGGTGAAACATTAGTTACATTAGTTGATATAGCAAAAAATGTTCTTTTGGTATTTAAGATATTAGTGTAATTAGCTTATTTCAGAATAAAAGCATAATAAAAAAGAATGGTGAGCTGATTCAAGCACCTGTCTTTATGCGGTCAGTAACCTACATATCCCCAATAATGCAAATGCTACAATTTCCCTTGGATTTTCTAAATCCAAATGATTTAGATTATAAATCATGTGGTGTATTACTAAATGATACCACATCTACTAATACTATCCACTCTTAGAGAACGAAGTCAAGCTCACATGTACTAGAGAATTGTCTCCTAGCACATGCCATAAGCAGGTGTGTTTATCTGTCTGACCTGCTGAATTTCTTCTTGCCAGTATCGGCAAATTAAGTCCACTGTTACTGCTAGACCTTAGTTTTCATTTTCCTACTTTGGTAAGTTAACTAAAGGAAGTTTCACCCAATCCTCTTGATTGGGAGGCCTATCTTGAATTCTTTCCTCTATTATATTTTTCATTTCATTTTTACTTGTTGATATCCTCTTTTTTGGATTCACTGTGTGTGGCGTGTGGAGTGGTGTAGTGTGCTGTGTATCTCGATGTGCAGAGCAGCAACACTTTTCTTTGTTATTTGCGAACAGCATGTACCCTTTTAGTCCAAGATTCCAGACCCATCTGCTATCCCATTATGCCTCATTTATTCTAATTCAGTCATGACTATATCCCTGGGCTGAAGCCTCCAGTTCTTCAGATTCCCCAGGATGCTTATATTTGTATGTAAACAGTTAAGACAGTCATGAGTTTTCCCTTATGCTTTCCCCCTTAATACTATATCTGTCTCAACAGAATTTCCTCCACAGATGTCCTTGTAATCCTTCAAGAAGTGAGTTTTTGGATTTAACTATGGTTCCTTATGGAACAGTTATCCATATTAGACATCCTTACAGAGTGAAGATACCTCTTTCCTATCCAGAAGCTCTCCCTTCAAATAATGTTTGGATGGAATGTAAGAGGAAGGAAATGTGGTAGAGCCATTAAATTTGTGTTTTTTAAATAGAAACTTGATTCCTTTCTGTAGGTTTACCTGATGTGAAATTTAGAGAGAATAAGCCCACTGCCTTTGCATTCTACAGGCAAGAAGGGTTTTTTGGTATGTGTGGCAAAGCAGCTTGAGAAATTGCAATGGCTTTTTGTGAATATACACTTGTATAGAAATAATGAGAGAACTTTCTTTAGTTCACACTTTACCTTTGTTTCTAAATTATTTTTTGGTATTATGTATTAGATTTTTTGTTGGAACGTGGAACGTGAATGGCCAGTCTCCAGATAGTGGGTTAGAACCTTGGCTGAACTGTGATCTGAATCCTCCTGATATCTACTGCATTGGGTAAAATACATGTCTGGAATTTCATTTTGTCTATATGTTTGGTGTTACTTTATGTGACATTTTGCCCTTTTTTCCCCACTGTTTGTAAAAACCTGCTGTAGACTATGTATGAGAGCTAACTTGTGGGTCAAAGTTGTGAGATCATAAAGGAATAGATATCTAAAATGCTGTGAGGAAGCATCTAGTCCTCTTAAAACCCCTAGAAAACTATATTCTTCATAGAAACTGAGATCTGAGATTAATTCTAATAGTGACTATTCCTAGGATATACAAGCAAAGCTCTGTTATCCCTTATGGAAGTTTTTTGTGTTTTGCTTGGCCTATGCATATACTTGTGGGGGAGTCTTTTGAAAAGAAAACTACTTGTCCTTACTGATCACTTGAATCAGTAGAGCAGTTCTCTAAAATTCCTCTCTCCCACATTCCTTTTTTCACCTAATGTCTCAGAAAATGGGACAGGAGGTAGTCAGAGATAATTATGGGATGTAGATCTCACATCCTCTTGTTTTCTCAGATTCCAAGAGCTGGACTTGAGCACAGAAGCCTTTTTCTACTTTGAATCTGTGAAAGAACAAGAGTGGTCCTTGGCGGTAGAGAGGAGTTTGCATTCCAAAGCCAAGTATAAGAAAGTAAGCCGCATTTAATTATCTTTTTTAGTATATGACTAAATAGCACTCACTGGAAGTTACTCTGTTTATAGCTTGTTCCAAAAGAATGGATTAATTGAATTCTTCCCCATGTGTAATACCGGATAGGGCAGACTAATGCTTTTCATTCCTATTTCCTAGAAAAAAAATTCCTTAAGCTTCTCGATTCTATAGTTTCATTGCTTGGCTAAGTTTTAAGAGAAAGGAAGAATTTTACTGTACTGATAGCAATAATTAACTCAAATGACATGTAAGTGACTTTTTGCAATAAGATTTTAAGATTGAAATTGTTTGCTTACACGGTCAGAACTGGATGCTTTACAGAAAAGCAGTTTGAAGCATGTGGGTGCATGGGGTAAGCTTTGGAATTGGAGTAAAAACAGGAGTGTTGTGGAATTTAAATGAGTTTAAAACTTGGTTGTAAGTCAAGAGTAGAGTTGACTTTAGCAAGGTGACCCAATTTGTTGTTCTTTAGAAGGCAAATAGTAGAGGCTACCAAAAGAGTTATTTTAATTATGCAGCTACCATACCAAGCCCTTCAAAAGGAGTCATCTGTCTGAGTAATTTTCATCTGCACCTTCTTACACCTGATGCAGGTGATAAGACTGCTGAAGATGTTATTCCTCTCATATAGACTAATACATATTTCAGACATATTTCTAGTTCACAAAGAAGTCAATAGGATTGTTATACATTTTATTAGGAAATTGTAAATCAGAAACTAGGAAGGAGAGGCAAAAGGAACAAGCTGGGATAGAGGCTTTGTCTTTATTATTCAACTTTTTAATACTGCTTACTCATGGTAGGCTAAAATGTGATTAAAATAATGAATATAGAGCTGAGGGTACTCGTTGTCCCTGAAGACTTTTACTGGTCAGAGCCAGATTAGCACTTTCCTGGAAAAATTTTGTTTCCTCTTTATGAGGTCCATTGGGAAATTAGAGGATTTAGATTCAAATTGAGGCATGATTATATCTTCTTGGTGGAAAATTACTTGTGGGAAGTTAGAGATGTGCAAAGAGTGGTATTAACACAAACCTCTTCTAATTCCCTGGAACTTAAAGGTTCAACTAGTCCGCCTTGTTGGGATGATGCTCCTGATATTTGCCAGAAAGGATCAGTTGCGATATATCCGTGATGTTGCTACAGAAACTGTTGGAACTGGAATCATGGGAAAGATGGTGAGTTACTTTGGAGTTGAGCTTGATTATGATTTCATGTCCATATGAAGTTCAGGTGCTCATTGTGTCTTTTGTACTAACTGTGAATAATTACTCTTGCTAACAGGGAAACAAAGGTGGGGTAGCTGTGAGGTTTGTATTTCACAACACTACCTTTTGCATTGTCAATTCCCACCTGGCTGCCCACGTGGAAGAGTTTGAGAGAAGGAATCAAGATTATAAGGACATCTGCGCACGAATGAGTTTTGTGGTCCCAAATCAGACCCTCCCACAGCTGAACATCATGAAACATGAGTGAGTGGTTAAGTCTTCTTTAGCCTTTGAGTAGCAGAGCTGAGAAGAGACTAACCATGATGAGAAACTATAGAAATGTGCAGAGTGAGAGATTCTGTTTTGGGATTGGATTCACAAAGAAGAGGAAGGTTTTGAGAACTAGCAGATGCAATGAGTCAGAGAAATTAGATTTGCTATCAGAGGAAAGGTTAGTTCTATCAGTGGACATCTGAGTAGTGGTGGAGGGGATCTGTCAGTTGTAATCAATTTTCATTATTTTTTATTATAAAATAGAAATATTTATTATAAATATAATAAAAGGTGAAAGGAAAAAATCCATCATTTCTTATCTCTGCTTTCCCCAGCCAGTCCCTCCCTCCAGAGAAAAGCATTGTGGACAATTCAGTGTGTATCCTTCTAGATCTCTGCTGTCCAGTATGGCAGTCTAGTAGCCATAGGTGGCTATTGGGCACTTGAAAGTAACTAGTCCAAACTGAGGTGTGTGGTGAGCATAGACTATGCACTGAAATTACAGGGGAAAATATAAACTATCTCCATTTCTTAAATATTGATTACATGTTGAAATGACAAAAGTTTGGATATATTGAGTTGAATGGAATTTGTTGTTAAAGTTATTTTCACTTGTTTCTTTTATTTCTTATATTCAGCTACTAAAAAATTTTAAATTACATTTGTAATGTGCATCCTATTTCTTCTGAATAGTGCTGTTCTAGACTTTTATCTATGCACATGCACACACATACTCATAATATAGGACTGTATTATCCTATTTTTTGTGAATTATTTTCCAAGCCAGTAAACATAGATCTACATGATTCTTTTCACTGACTGTGAATCATTCAGAAAAGGGGCCATGGTGATTTAGAGACACCAGTGGTTAATATGAAAGGTTAGTGAATAATGGAACTTAATAAGAACAGAAACAAAAATCAGTTGAGGAATGGATTGTTAGTAGAAAATAGCTGTAAGGAAATTAACACTAGTAATTGAAATTCTGAGAGGGTGATGAGACTTGGAATAAGTGGTTTGAGATAGGAATTAGCAGGAAAACAAAAGATAATTTGAGGGCTATTAGAATCAATAGAGAGTGGGGTAATTGAGGAAAGAGTAGGGCAAGATAGTGATGTTGGCCTGTTCCATATTGTCTCAACATTTAGGATTGTATGGAATTCTGCTTCACAGTGGTAAAGCAAGGCCTTGACATCAGTGGTCATAAAATTGACCTGAAATTCCATAAATTTATTTACCTGGGATTCCTTAAATTTCATGTTGCATCAAAGATTGGCAAGGAGACCCATTTAGAATTTGAAATAGCCCGTTTTGGTGCAGTCATTTCAGGGTCTCCCCTGTGGGGCTCTAAGCACACCTGGGGGTCTGTTGCTGTGATTGGGAGCCTGTGGGCTGCCAGTCTCCTTTCTTCCTGGGACTTGGACTGTGGTTCCCGGGCAAGGGTAGATAGACTGGTGACAGCAGAAAGCCCTGAACCTCTGTTCGCTAGTGGGCCCTGCCTGAGAGAGGTGTCATTCAGACTGTGCAGACCCTCGTGGAGAGCCAGTAGAACATCAGAGCTTGGAGAGGCAGAAAATGTTCAGATTCTCTTCCCCTAGAGACCTGGCAAGCAGCCAGGTGAAATTTTGAAGCTAGTCCAGCAAATAAACTACATGCTTCTCTGAGGCAGTTAACTCCTTGGCTCCCGAGTCCCACACACACCCCATATTTCTCCATCTTTGTTCCTCATGCGTGCAGTGTCCGTCCTCCCACCTCTTTTCTCATCCCCTTGTCCCTCTCAGGCGTTGATAGTACTCATCCCCAAAGGGTAGTTAGCGCTCAAACCCCTTGTCAGATAGTGATAAATGAATGCTTATCAGTAATCTACCCATTTTCCTTCTCTGCATTCTCCTCTCATTGACTTTTATGCTAATTACTGCTACTCTTACTCATATATTTCTTGATCCTCAGTGTCGTCATCTGGTTGGGAGATTTGAACTACAGGCTTTGCATGCCTGATGCCAGTGAAGTGAAGAGTCTTATTAACAAGAATGACCTTCAGAGACTCTTGAAATTTGACCAGGTAAGTAAAATTTTATCTTATAGGTACTTTCTTACATAGCAGATAAAATTGTTAAGCCCCATGGGAAGTGTGTCTTTATCTAGAAGTAGATGGAAAGGTCTCATTGTCTTGGGAAAACATTGTGATAGTGAAGTAGTGAATACACACAAGGTTTTTATGAAGTACTTGGATGGGAGGAGGGGAGATAATATTAGTGATAAATAGTCAATGTAACATTTATTCATTAAGTCTTTATCAAGAAGAGATTTCAGAGATTTGTATAAATGAGTTGGAGAATGGGTGGGGTTAATTGGAAAACACTTCCTGGAGGAAACAGGCCTTCAGCTATGTTGATGTGGTTTGGCAGATGGAACAGGGTAAGCTGCTCTATGATTACTTGGCAGGCTCAGCAACAGCTTGGAGGTAAAAGAGGGAGGCCCTATGAGGGGATTGGGGAGCATAGGAGAGAAGTTTGTCTGGGACAGATAGCACAAACTGTGGTCTAATGGGAACTGATGGAGGAGTTGAGACTAGCTGCTTTATAGATGTTAAAACTTGTCAGGGAAGCATTGATATGGTAGCATTTATATAAAACGATATTGAGGAACCTAGTTTTCTGGCAATTTGCCTCAGAACCTGGCACAGGACTTGAATTTTTTAGTTCAGCATATGGATACTACTGCTAAAAGTGAATGCTTCTTATTGAGGGGAGAAAATGTTTCAAATTGACTTGAATGTCTATTTTTTTAATGTCTTTAAATCCTAATATGAGGCTTTTAACCTTCAGATATGGTCAGAATTCTGGTGTTTTGCAGTAGAATGGTTTTTATAGTGAGCCTATCTTCACCCTGTCTACCTTCACATTGAAGTTGGCTAGCTAAACTTCTTTGCATTTTTTCCTCTGTCCTGCCTCCAAAGGGGGTACAATTGGAATCTTATGTAATTCTGGTAAAATACTTGAGTGAGGATAATTTTCAAAATGATCTCTAACTCTTACTGAATTTGGCTTTTGGAATTATCCAGTCAACATTTGTGTGCTTTTTTTAAAAAAGCTGTACTCAAACTATTATATATAGGATAAACAAGATCCTAGTATATAACACAGGAAACTATGTTCAATATCCTGTTATTAACCATAATGGAAAAGAATATGAAAAAGAATATACGTATAATTGAGTCATTTTGCTATACAGCAGAAATTAAGAAAACATTGTAAATCAGCTATGCTTCAATAAATTAAAAAAAAAAACATACTAACTTCAGGGAACTTATGATTATTCAGGTTTCATTTTTCCATTGTACCCTGACCACCATTAGCAATAAAAAATTAGTGACATGCTTATATGAGCATCCTGTCTGTGGGTGAGTTTAGATGCTGTGGGAATGTCAAAATTTAATTCATAAGGCACAGAAATATTATCTATGTACTCTGACAATTGCAAAAGATACAGAAACTAGATGCACAGAAAAATAGCTGATCAACCTGATTATCACTTCTATTAAGATGGTGTTACCTTGCTTATATGATACATTTTTCTATCTCTAGCTAAATATTCAACGCACACAGAAAAAAGCTTTTGCTGACTTCATGGAAGGGGAAATCAAGTTTATCCCCACATATAAGTATGATTCTAAAACAGACCGATGGGATTCCAGGTAAAATAACAAGAACCTCATTATGGAATAGGTTAAAACCTGATCTTACTTCTGTCCCTCTGAATTGCTGAGGGACTGGGAAGTTTTGGGGTCTTGCCAGAAGCAGAGATAAAAACGTAATGGCTCAGTGCTCTTAAAGAAGAGTTTTTAATTCCTATGTACTCACAGGTGAGCTCACCTTGCTTGCTTGTGCTTCTGCTCAGTTGCCCAGCTGTGGATTCTTTGCGACTCCACCAGGCTCCTCTGTCCATGGGGTTTCCCAGGAAAGAATACTGAGTAGGTTGCCATTTCCTCCTTTAGGGAGCTCACCTTAAGAGGGTGTGAACTGCTCTGAAGTTTTATGAGCT
The DNA here is from genome assembly GCF_029407905.1 of Bubalus kerabau. Lineage (NCBI taxonomy): Eukaryota > Metazoa > Chordata > Mammalia > Artiodactyla > Bovidae > Bubalus > Bubalus kerabau. The sequence goes on from NC_073647.1 coordinate 17,511,284, forward strand.
GCCTGCAGCGCCTTATTCTCTCACCTCAGCAGACTGCTTATTTGATTTTTGCCTTCCTGATCTTGCCCCTATTTCCTTACCTAGTGCCCTATTCTGCTTCTTTGCCCAAACTCTTTTTTAAGCTCTTTAACTCAGGATACCAGAGGTGAAAACAAAGCAGCATGAAAGGTTCTTCCAGCACAGTGATTCTTGATCCTGAGTGTACATTAGATTCTCCTGTGTGTGTGTGTGCACGTGTGTGCACGGCTGTGTCTGACTCTTTGCAACCCCATGGACTATAGCCCGCCAGGCTCCTCTGTCCATGGGATTCTCCAGGTAAGAATACTGGAGTGGTTTGCCATTCCCTTCTCCAGGGGATCGTCCCGACCCAGGGATCAAACCTGCAAGTTCTGCATCCCCTGCATTACAGGCAGATTGTTTACCACTGAGCCACCAGGGAAACCCTAGAATCTCTTGGAGGACTTTTAAAAATACCAGTGCCTGATCCTGGCCTGCATGACTGCCAGAGGAAACTGAGAATCCTGTCTAGTGGGGGGCTATTGATTTCCTGATCACCCCTAGTAAAGTGCCTCTGTCAGTGTGTGCCTGGTGGCTGTGTGTCTTCTTACTATTTCTTCATTCACTATGGTTTCCTAGTTGTTTGAACCCAGAAGTTTGAAAGAAAGAGAATTCCCGGGCATCATCAGCTTCTTTAGACTTGGACTGCCAGCGTGGGGAGGGAGGAGCCTGTCTCTCTGTCCTCTGAGGGAGGGAGCTGCTCAGCAAGTGAAAAGTGACTCTGACAGATCCTGTGCACGTTGCTTTGTTTCTTCCACTCGCCTGACTTGAGAGTCAACTGAAGAGCTACTGATATGAACTTTAGTTGTGTCCCCATCTGGATCAGGTGTATAGTGTTTCTTATTTTAATAGAATGATGAACAGGCTTTTTCCCTTCCTTTGGTATTCTTATAGGCTGTTATGTTCAAACTTGCATGCTTAGATTTTTTTAGTTCATCTTTATTAGAAGCTCGACTTGTCCATAAAAGTCTAGGTTTAAAGAAATCTCTGCTATTACCCATCTCCATTGATTCAACCCACTCTAGAAGTATAGGATTGGATTTTTAGAGTTCATTTGTTGTCTATCTGTTGTGAAGTGTCATTGCAGTTGATAGAACAAACAAAGAGGAAGTATTCTGAGTATAATCCTACCCTTCTGAGGTTATTTTGCTGCTGCTGCTGCTGCTGCTAAGTCGCTTCAGTCGTGTCCGACTCTTTGCGACCCCATAGACGGCAGCCCACCAGGCTCCCCTGTCCCTGGGATTCTCCAGGCAAGAATACTGGAATGGGTTGCCATTTCCTTCTCCAATACATGAAGGTGAAAAGTGAAAGTGAAGTCGCTCAGTCCAGAAGGTGCTATTCTACTTTCCCTGGGGCAACATTATTGAAAATGTAAATCCTGACCCTAGGAGCACTGTTTACTGTTTATTCATTCCCTGATAGCTCAGTTGGTAAAGAATCCACCTGCAATGAAAGAGACCCTGGTTCAATGCCTGGGTGGGGAAGATCCCCTGGAGACGGGATAGGCTACCCACTCCAGTATTCTTGGGCTTCCCTTATGGCTCAGCTGGTAAAGAATCTGCCTTCAATGCAGGAGACCTGGGTTTGATCCCTGGGTTGGGAAGATCCCCTGGAGAAGGGAAAGGCTACCCACTCCAGTATTCTGGCCTGGAGAATTCCATGGACTGTATAGTCCATGGGGTTGCAAAGAGTCGGACATGACTGAGTGACTTTCACTTCACTTCACTTCACTGAGCACCTACTTTCATCAGATCTTGTGCTGGGGCTGAGAATTCAGTGGCAAACAAGACAGTCCCTTCACAGAGCTTGCAATAGAGTAAGGAATAGTTGAAGTCGTTAGGAAAGGAGAAGCAGATAACAAGAGGGCCGAACTCAGGTCTGAACCAGTGTGGTAGATATTCCACTCTTGTGTGGTATGTTCTCCTTCTAATCCCTTGCTATTTTTTTTTTTTTTTTTTTTTTTTGCAGTGGGAAATGTCGGGTGCCAGCCTGGTGTGACCGAATTCTCTGGAGAGGCATTAATGTTAATCAGCTTCATTACCGGAGTCACATGGAACTGAAAACCAGTGACCACAAGCCTGTTAGCGCCCTCTTCCGTATTGGGGTAAACACTTGTTTGTTCACAAGTTGTTTGTTTGTGTGTTAAGTATCTATTCTTAGGGCATTATTTAGACTCAGAATGGATCAGTAATTTGGTGAACCATAAATGTTTTTAATTCATAGCCAAATAATTGTTTGCAACATTGAGAAGTTAGAGCCCTTGACCCTCCTAAATGCTGTCCATATGGCCTTTTAATGACACAGATGTTTCTCATGCTGCATAATGTCTGGGTAGCACCCTTCACCTCCTAAAGTGATTATACATAAAGAAGAGCTTGAAGCCAGGTTTTAAAGGATGATGAATAGCTTTGCATCAGAAAGATAGTGAAAAGAGGAAGCACTGGGAGAGAGGTTCCTGGTGGAGGGCTGGGGACAGCAGAAGCAAAGAGGCACAGACTGGTCAGAATACATCATCTGTATGTAACTCTAAGAGGCACACTGTCAGTCCTGCTAACTAAGATATTGAAGTCTTCCCATCCAGGAGCATGGGGTTGTTTTTTTTTTATTGTTGTTGTTTTTAAAATTTATTTTTTTATTGAAGGATAATTGCTTTACAGAATTTTGTTGTTTTCTGTCAAATCTCAACATGAATCAGCCATAGGTATACATATCAGATCAGATCAGTCGCTCAGTCGTGTCCGACTCTTTGTGACCCCATGAATCACAGCACGCCAGGCCTCCCTGTCCATCACCAACTCCCGGAGTTCACTGAGACTCACGTCCATCGAGTCAGTGATGCCATCCAGCTATCTCATCTTCTGTCGTCCCCTTCTCCTCCTGCCCCCAATCCCTCCCAGCATCACAGTCTTTTCCAGTGAGTCAACTCTTCGCATGAGGTGGCCAAAGTACTGGAGTTTCAGCTTCAGCATCATTCCCTCCAAAGAAATCCCAGGGCTGATCTCCTTCAGAATGGACTGGTTGGATCTCCTTGCAGTCCAAGGGACTCTCAAGAGTCTTCTCCAACACCACATATCCCCTCCCTTTTGAACCTCCCTCCCATCTCCCTCCCCATCCCACCCCTCTAGGTTGATACAGAGCCCCTGTTTGAGTTTCCTGAGCCATACAGCAAATTCCCGTTGGCTATCTATTTTACATATGGTAACGTAAGTTTCCATGTTACTCTCTCCATACATCTCACCCTCTCCTCCCCTCTCAGGAACACAGGTTTTAAATTTCTCTTTAACTCTGTTGCATCCTTGGAGAAGGCAATGGCACCCCACTCCAGTACTCTTGCCTGGAAAATCCCATGGACGGAGGAGCCTGGTAGGCTGCAGACCATTGGGTTGCGAAGAGTTGGACACGACTGAGCAACTTCACTTTCACTTTTCCCTTTCATGCATTGGAGAAGGAAATGGCAACCCACTCCATTGTTCTTGCCTGGAGAATCCCAGGGACGGGGGAGCCTGGTGGGCCGCCGTCTATGGGGTTGCACGGAGTCGGACACGACTGAAGCGACTTAGCAGCAGCAGTTGCATCCTGGGCTGGAATAATGGCCAATATATGAATTGTTTTGTCTCCATTGTGAGTAAAGTTTTTGCTTTCCTGTTGTATTTTCTAGGTGTGTATTATTAGTACACAGGTTATATTCTGGGATCTTGTTGACTTAATTTAGTACAGCTAGTACATTTAGATTATTCCATGTAGATTTTCCAGACCTGAGGTCATATAATCTGACAGAATCTGTATAGGGCAGTGCTTGATAGAATGGACCTTATAGCTAGGCTGCTTAAACTCTCATCCCAGCTCAAACTCTTTCTAAATGTAACCATGGAAAATCTATGCAACATCCCTGTACTTCAGCTTCTTCCTCTATAAAATGGGGAAAATCCTCAAGAGGATTAATGAGTTCAGACATGCCAAGAGCACAGTGGGGTGGATTTCTTTCCTCTGTGCATATGTAAATTTTTTTGACTTCTGAGATTGGTTCTCAGCAATATGTCTTATCCAGCTCCTGTCTTAGAGGGTAATGACTTTGGAGCATTTCCTTTATGTAAAAGTTTAATTCTTGGTCTTAGATTCTAAATTTTATTGGGTCAATCATGACTTGACTTTCTTCCATTTTGATATTTTAAAATAATAATAAGTAATAATAGTATATGTTCCTCAAGTATGTAGCAGTATGTAGCAGACACCATGCTAGGCAATCTATATACATCTCATTTGCTCCTCACAACAATGCTTTGAGTTAAATATTTCTCATTTAACAGATGCATGTTGATGTATGGCAAAACCAATACAATATTGTAAAGTAAAAAAAAATAATAAAAAAAACAGATGAGCAAGTGAAAAACCAGTGAGTTTAAATAAACTTCCTTAAAAAGCATTTAGCTAGAAGAAGAGCTGAGATTCAAATCTTAAGCCTGTCTAATTCCCGTACTTACAGATGATCTTTCCACTACCCCTGCAAGGCCTCCAGAGGTCCAAAGAACTTGCTGAGTACATATACATTCAGATACTACTTTTTACCCACTTAATTTCTAGCTTAGACTTGTAGACTGCCATGTTTTCTTCATTTGAGTTCTCTCAATCCATTTTTAAAAGGATATCTTCCTCCCAAACACTAACCTTTTTAGTTTCATCAGCTATGCTTAGCTTTTCTGTGTATATTTTTTTCAGAACCTCAGAATATTTCTAATACTCCATACATATTAATGCAAAGCTCCCAGAAGGATATTTACAGTTTTCCATGCTTTCTGTGTATTTTTGTGTATCTTTAATAAATGTGGCTCAGATGGTAAAGAATCCGCCTGCAAGGTAGGAGACGTGGGTTCGATCCCTGGGTTGGGAAGATCCCCTGGAGAAGGGAATGGCTACTCACTCCAGTATTCTTGCCTGAAGAATCCCATGGACGGAAGAGCCTGACAGGCTATGGTCATTGTGGTCACAAAGAGTCAGACACAACTAAGCGACTAACACATACATGTTAATGCAGAGCTCCCAGCAGGATATTTACAGTTTTTCCATGCTTTCTGTGTATATTTGTGTAAATATATTATATCTGTAATAAAGGTCTGCCTTTCTAGTTTTTAATACTTTTTAAATTACACAGAGATGCAAACATGTTTTCTCTTTAAAATAAAAATAAGCAAAATTCACAGGTAAAGCTGAGATCTTCAGCACCCGTTCTAGCCTCCACTCCCACTTTTGCCCAAACCCCCACTCCCTAACAAGGCCAACTACCCTTATGAATTTCTTTTCTTTCTAGACCAGTGCTCTCCAATAGATTTTCTGTGATGATGGAAATGTTCTAAATCTATCCTGTCCAGTCCAGTAGCTACTAGTTGCAGGTGGCTACTGACCACTTGAAGTGTAATTGAAAGAACTGAATTTTCGATTTTATTTAATTTGGAATTATTTAAATGTAAATTTCCTTATGTGGCTACTGGCTGTTATATTGGTCGGCACAGTTCTCAATGTTTGCATTTGCTTTTCTGTTTACCTATACCCAATATGGTATTATTTGTGTGTTGCTGTGTATATATCATAAATGGTCTTATACTATATGTGTTGGTATACAACTTACTATTTTTTAATTCAGTGGTATATTCTAGAATGCTATCCATGTCTTTCTATAAAGATCTAGCTCATTGTACTTATTTCTTAATTCTAATTTTGTTGGTAATTTCTTTTTCTAAAATGGGTGTGTTAAGTGGTGACATTCTGTGGTGACATTTTTCCCTTCATTACCCTTCATGTGCATTAAGGGTTTTGATCATGATAATGCTCTGAGAAGAGCTTTGGTTTTATTGGGTAACCACCCCATATTTTGGACTCTTAGGCATGCTATGATTAGAGGCTTTAAGAACCACATTACGTTTCTTACCACCATTTGCATCAGTGACTGTTAACAAAGGGACCAAGTGCTCAGGGGCCAATTAACTTAAGACTTGCTGTGGGCTGGCTGAGATTAAGCTGAGATGGGGTTCCGACCCCTGCAATTGGTAATGGGATCTGTTGCATTAGTTCTCAGACTTTGGTGGATTTCAGAACTGCCTAAGAGCTTCAAAATGCATGGACCGTGTCCTCTGGAGACTTTGATCTGTGGGCTGAGGCATCTGCGTTTTTAAGACCTACCCAAGTCACATACCTGGTATGTTGGAAAGGGTCTTATGCTAGAGGTTCGGATAACACCTCTGCTGTTAACTGGTAGTGAGCAACTTAGTTGATTTTTTTGTACCTTGAGATTCTCAACGGTGAGAACAGTAATCCTTGCTTTGGTCACCTCACAGGTTGTTGTGAAAATAAGATGACATATGTAGAATACTTTTTGAAATGAAACTTGCAAAATGTTGAAGAATTTAAGAAGTATTAAATTCCTCTTACCCTAACGATGGGTTACCCCTCAGATCTCTAAATATGGTTCAGATATATAAAAACCTTTGAGATATTTGAGATACTTGGCTCAGCTTTGATTATTTTTCATGATTTCCTTACAGCCTCTACTGTATGCATCAGTCTGTTTTTTTAAATTGAATTTGTAAAGTTTTCTATTCTGAAAAAGAAATCAGGATCTTAATAAGTGAAAAGGCTATGTTAATTTTGTTCATTTGGAGCATCAACTTGTATCAAGTTTTAACAGTAAAAAAAAAAGGCACAGCTGTGTCAGGAAGCTGAAAGTGCTGTGTCAGATGGGAGTTTTTTGATCTGTTAGTCAGAATGATTTGTTTGTCTGTTGTCATGCTTTTACTCTGGGACATTTTGTATCGGCTGTTTTCTAAAATGACTGTAGGGTCTATTTACTAACATACCTTTATCATCATATAATCTGAGCATCAATATTATGATTCTTGGCATTGTGCATAACAGCTAATAGAGTTAAATGCTTTAGTAATTATTTTCTGCCATTTCAGTGCTTCATAATCATTGTTGGAAACAGGTATGTTTTGACACTGTCAATTTGTATAGTGCTGGAAATAATATTTAAGCACAGTCATCACATTTTCTCCACCACTAAATTAACTAAATTAACAGTGGAGCAGAGAATATTCTTCCTAAATATTTATTGCCAAGTTTCTTAGCACAGAGGTGTAACTTTTCCAAGAAGTTAACCAATTAACCTTACCTCTACCTTGCAGTGTATGATTCTGTAACGCTTATTTAATTTCTGTTTGTTTTACTGACCTTTGAAAGATAGTTAGATTCTTCGAGATATATCAGTTGAGAGCACAGAAAACTAAATAAGGATCTGTTTTGTTTTGTTTTGTTTTGTTTTTTCAGATAAAAGGTGTGAATGAAACAAGATTTCAGAAAGTGTTTGAGGAAGTTGTTTGCACCACAGTTTATTTGAAATGGTTGCTGTAATGACTGGTTTTAAGCTGTTAGGTAATCTCGAAGGAAGATGAGCTGTGAGCATGCAAGACTGAAAAGAGGGTTCATTTTCTTTCAGGTGAAGGTTGTGGATGAACGGAGGTACCGGAAAGTGTTTGAAGACATTGTACGCATCATGGACAGAATGGAAAATGATTTCCTTCCTTCCTTAGAACTCAGCCGGAGGGAGGTGAGCATACCCAGCCACCTGTCTCCTGCCCATAGTGGTCAGCACACGGGAAATCATGTAACTAGCAGAGTTGTGAAGACTGTGTGAGCTGAAGGCAGACTGCCTCTGTTCCTGTCCCTGCATTGCAACCTAGTAGACATATGACCGCAGGCACCTGTCCTACCCTCTCTGAGCCACAATTTCCTTTTCTGGATAAAGGGACAGTTGTGAGGATTACTTGAGTTAATACATGCGAAGCCCTTAAAACAGCACTGGGCACAAAGTAAGCCCTCAGATGTTAGCTGCTCTTATTTAATATTTCAGATTTGCTGGTTAATTCATATCTTAGGAGCCAGAAGGTGATCACAGGATACATGCCCTGATCTGAGGTCAGGTTATCCTCTCAGGATCCCAGGAACAATCAGTAACCTAGAGAAGCAGTGAGACCTGCTTCACTCCACTGCCATTGTGAGAGGGGACAGTGGACAGCTGGCTCGCTTGGCGAGCACATCAGCAGTTAATAATGGTTAATAATGACCTTATTCTTTATTCATATTCTCTATGGAATAATCCAACTGACTTTCTTCCCCTACTAGTGATGCATGTTTGTGTCTGTCTGTTATTCCCCAGTTTGTGTTTGAGAATGTGAAGTTTCGGCAACTACAAAAGGAGAAGTTCCAGATCAGCAACAATGGACAGGTTCCCTGCCATTTTTCTTTCATCCCTAAGCTTAATGACAGCCAGTACTGCAAGCCATGGCTTCGGGCTGAACCTTGTGAGGGCTACTTGGAGCCAAGTGAGTTTCCCCTTTACCATTGTCTCTGCTCGCAATGTACTGTCCCCTCATGACTCCCATCCCCTCCCTTTGTTTAACTTCTTGTTTTCTAACCACACGTCTCTCACCTTCACTGTCATTATATTGGGGTTTCTCCATTTTTTGTGTGTCCCATCTCTCCTTCATCACTTGATGATTTTTTTAGAGGACAGTTCTTCTGTTGGTTCTCATCCCCTTTCTGCTTTTCCACTGGAAGTTTCTGTTACTGTGTATCATCTCTTACATTTCAGATGAGACCGTGGATATCTCCCTTGATGTGTATGTCAGCAAGGACTCTGTGACCATCCTGAACTCAGGGGAAGATAAAATTGAAGATATTCTCGTCCTCCACCTGGATCGAGGCAAAGATTACTTCTTGACCATCAGTGGAAATTACCTCCCAAGTTGTTTTGGTACATCCTTAGAGGCTTTGTGCCGAATGAAAAGACCAATTCGAGAAGTTCCTGTTACCAAACTCATAGACTTGGTAAGAGGCATCGTAAGGCGTGAATCTCCCTAAGGTGGAAATTTAACAGTGCTTCAGTGATGTCCTCCTTGTCTCTGTGCTTTCTCTTTGGTCAGGGCTGATGGGAGGAGGTGGGGGGTGGACCACAAGTGGTGAATAAGAATGTCACTTTACTCTAGCACGCCTTTCATAGGATTAAGCCTAAAAGGAAAGAGAAGAGAGTAATCTGTAATTGACTCTTGTCGTGGCTATAATAGATAATACAAAGTTCACTGAGTGAGATTAAAGCCTCCCTTTTCAGAGATACAATGCTTAATTGTTACACTCTTCATAGTTTCAAGTCATTTTTTTAATAAATTAACATGTATGTGAGGTCCAGTGAGGGGCAGGGCGATATTATCCTCATCAAACTTATGAGAAAACCGAGGCACAGAAACAATAACCTGCCCAAAGTGGAATAAGTTAGTGATGAATCTGTCACCCAGATTTTCTCACTCCCAGTCCCGAGCTTCTCACTGTATCATCATGTCTGATCCAAGTCAAACTTAGCTGTTTGTTGGAGCCGAGACCATAGTGAAGCTCAGGGTACCTGCCTCAGGGCCCCTGGGGGTCCTTACTTAGGTGCAGGCCCATCCCCCTCCTCACCTGCAGCAGTGGAATCAGAATCTCAGGGTGCAGGGTCTGGGGATTTGTGTTTTTGTCAGCATCCCAGATGGTTATAATGTGCACTGAAGTTTGATACAAGTTTAATGTGACTCAACTGGAGAAACAAGAAGAGGATTTCCGTTTCCCAACACCAAGCTATATCCTTAAGGAGGAAATGCTTATTATCTTCAGGAACATATATTATTTAGTAACAACTGTTAGAACTGTTCTCCTATGGAGAAGGAAATGGTAACCCACTCCAGTATTCTTGCCTGGAAAAGTCTATGGACAGAGGAGCCTGGCAGGCTGTAGTCCATGAGGTTACATGACTGAGCGTGCATGCAAGAGGAAGGTGGAGGGAGATTGGTTGGTAGCAATAAACTGGTAGAACTAAAAAAAAAAAAAAGAACCTTTCTTCTAAATAAAAATATTGTATTTGTGTGCAGACCTGTCTGGGAAGTACACTCGGTCTTTTTTTTTTTTTTTACACTCAGTCTTTTACCAAAGAAAATTAAATGATGTGACAGCCATATGTCATCATTACCACCAGTGTTCACATTGATCCTTTTGGCTTAGCTGGAGCAGTGATTGTATCATCTGGCAGGGAGGACTAGACCGGCGGGCAGGCTGCTGGCTTGTCAGAGTGTGATCCGTTCTGTTGCCATGGAATTGTTGTAGCGATGACTCAGATGGCAGATTAAAACCCTTGAGCTCACTCACAGTGTTCTTTCTTGGAATTATGCTTGTTTCCCTAGAGCCCTCATGACTGTATTATTTTTCATGATACTTATTTTTTTCTTCTACCATCATATTTCTGTGTTTTAGATTTATTATTTCACCTTTTAGAATATATTCTAAATGAAGTTGTTTCCCTTTCTTTTTCCTACCACCTTGCCTCCATCCCAAACGCCATTTCCCAGCTTTCTTGTTCCCAACTTTTATTATGAAACTGGCACATGTGCAGAAGAATTGAAAGAACGGTACAGTAAACAACACCCACATGCTTTACACACTTATACCGACATATACCTTTTTTTTTGCTATGTTGTTCAAAACTAAGTGGTGATGTGTCACTTTCCAGTATACACTTTGACCTGCTTCTCGAGAAAAAGGACACTTTCTATATCAGCACAATACCATTATGACACCTAAGAAAACTAGCCAGTCAATATTCAGATTTCTCCACTTGTCCCAATAATTCCTCTCATAGCTTTGTAAAGCCAAGATCCAATTCAGATTCATGCAGTACATTTGGTGAGGCCTCTGCAGTCTCTTCTAGAGAACAGTTCTTCCCTTTTTGTCTTTTGATGACGTTGGCTTTTTAAAAATCCAGGACAATTGTCCAGTCAGGGGCCTGCCATTTTAAACATTTGTCTGATTGTTTCCTCATAATGATTTTTTAAACTTATCCTTTTGTACTCCCTCTAACTGGAACCTTTTGCTCAAAGTTGGCTCAGGCACTATATACTACTTTTTACTGTAATTGTCCCATCTTAATTAAAGGGATGGGAAGGAGACTTAACCACCATTAAGGAAAGTTTCTTTAAGATATTATCAGATAATTCAGCTACATTTGACCATGAATAGGAAGTAGCCAAAATCTTTAGTAGAGTTAATGGCTCTGTAGGAAGCCTTTTTCCTTCTTTTTGTGCACGCATGATTCAGAGTTTGTTTGTTTTTTAAATAGAACCCTGATCATTTTTTTCTTACAAAACTGTTGAGTTCTTCTTAAATTGTATGCGTGTGGTCACAATTTATTCTGTTTAAAGCTTTAATTTTGTAGGATTTAGGGTCCCAATTCTTTCACAGCCTGTTGCCTTTAATTATTATTAAATTCCTGGATCTCATTGATGAGGAAATTATCCATATTAGTGTGGGGCAACAAACAAGAATCTAAGATTATCTGTACCCCATTTGTAATACCTTCCCATGCTGTTTTGGCTTGATTTTGACCGTCTGAAATGCTTCAGTTTGTTTGTTCTTGCTTGTTCCAAGACCCAAGATGACATTTCAAATCCCATGAGACGGTACCTATTGTCCTTTTTTGTATTATTTACTCTAAAATTTGAGTGAAACTAGAAGTGAGTTCAGTGCCTGTGTTGACTCCCCTGTGCTGTTTTCACCAAGATTCTTCTGCTACATGCTCTTCCCCGAAAGTGCAGAATAAAGTAACTGGTATAAATCCTTTTCATTCTCCCTGATAGTGACTTTGCCGCTACTAGAACTGTTAGGATTAGCACAGGTGACAAACAGGATAATCTCTTTGTAATTATTCTTTTCCAGAATTAAGGTAGATTTTTCTGGTTTATTAAGTAGCATATACTCGTCAATATGTATTTGTTGTATATTGAATACAAAGTATTACAGAGTTTATTGGGTTCCTATAATTCAGTGGTGATGAAAGTTTACTTGTATTTACAATATGGCTAAATTCTAAACCAAGGTTAATAGGAAGTTGGTTAGAGATCATCTAAACATTAACTTCCTTTACTGGCCCATGTCCAGTGTGTTGGGTAAGTCAATATTTTGGAAAGTTATTTAAAATGAGTCATTTAGAATGTGGAACTTGTAATTTATATTAACAAATAGATTCCTTTCCTGTGCTGCTTACTCAAGCCCTTATATGCTGTAAAAGCTTATAGATTGATGAGCTAATTTCTGTGAAAATCAGTCTCAGAATCGGCCTATTTTGGTGTGTGAAGCTGCCTAAGTAGGGTGGGAATGGGGGATGGAGAGCCTTGAAGTCAACAGATCAGTTTATACTGGAGCCAGAGGGCATCTAGACCCATCGGAAGTCTTTGATGAGTAGTATGTGGTTGTAAATGGTCACATTAGTAGGTGGTTATAAATAGACACATTTGGAGGGACATTCTAGTTTATATGTAGATTGGACTAATGGGAAAGGAGACTAGGCTTGAACCCATCAGATTTAGCTAAAGGTTTGGCTTGTAAATACAGAGATGGAAAAAGTTGAGAGATGAGGGAACCAGCTGTATTTGCTTGGGGACCTGTCTATTAAGGGCTTTTCTGGCCACTCAGATGGTAAAAAATCCACCTGCAATGCAGGAGACCTGGGTTTGATCCCTGGGTTGGGAAGATCCCCTGGAGGAGGGCATGGCAACCCACTCCAGTATTCTTGCCTGGGGAATCCCAATGGACAGAGGAACCTGACAGGCTACAGTCCATGAGGTCGCAGAGAGTCGGACACGACTGAGCGACTAAGCACATCACATGTCTATTAACAGAACAATATCAAAAATCTGAAATAGCATGAATAACAACTTGGTGATTAATTTGTTCCCAGTGATCTCTTTAGTAGACGTTTATTTTGTCTTTCTGACCTAATGACCCATTTCTTACCCTATGAAGTTTAAGGTTTGTGTTTCTTTTTAGATTTCACATGAATGAATCCTTTCTAGAACTTCAGTAGGTGTTCAGTTTTCTGCTTTTTATTTTTAAATTTGAATCTGCCTCTAAATGACTTTTTTACATGATTTTTATTGCATTTATTACTGGGAAATTTCCTCTAAGGCTGAATGCTGGGGTGAAGAATGATTTGCAGTGTATTTGTTATAAGCCAGTGTTCCCACTGGTGACTCCTGGGCTCTTTTCCCTTTTTTTTTTTTTTTTTTGAACTTTTTATTTTGTATGGGGTATAGCCCATTGACAATGTTGTGATAGTTTCAGCTGAACAGAGAAGGAACTCAACTGTACATATGCATGTATCCATTCTCCCTCAAACTCCCCTCCCATCCAGGCTTGGCTGCCACATAACGTTGATCATAATATGATCAACATGTAACCTTTTGCAGCCAGTAATCAAGTCAGTTGAACTAAGTGATTAGCAGCAATGGCAGCCTGCCTTAGGAGAATGCTCTTTTTTAGTGAGGGCTAGCAATGGCACCCCACTCCAGTACTCTTGCCTGGAAAATCCCATGGATGGAGGAGCCTGGTAGGCTGCAGTCCATGGGGTCGATAAGAGTCGGACACGACTGAGCGACTTCACTTTCACTTTTCACTTTCATGCATTGGTGGAGGAAATGGCAACCCACTCCAGTGTTCTTGCCTGGAGAATCCCAGGGACGGGGGTGCCTGGTGGGCTGCCATCTATGGGGTCGCACAGAGTCGGACACGACTGAAGCGACTTAGCAGCAGCAGCAAGTGATATTTCTCGGAGAAGGCAATGGCACCCCACTCCAGTACTCTTGCCTGGAAAATCCCATGGATGGAGGAGTCTGGTAGGCTGTAGTCCATGGGGTTGCTAAGAGTCGGACACGACTGAGTGACTTCCCTTTCACTTTTCACTTTCATGCATTGGAGGAGGAAATGGCAACCCACTCCAGTGTTCTTGCCTGGAAAATCCCAGGGACAGGGGAGCCTGGTGGGCTGCCGTCTATGGGGTCGCACAGAGTTGGACACGACTGAAGCGACTTAGTAGCAGCAGCAGCAAGTGATGTTTCTATTTTCAGAGTTGAACCTAGAGTTGAAATAAGTATAAGTTACACCCACTTTCTGCCTGCAGCCAGAGGAATAAACTATCAATGTAAGTCTGCTGCACCTCCACTAGTACCAGAAACCTTTTGATTTCAGAGTTTTCTCTTGTATCCATTCATTTTTTTAAAAAAAATGTTATGTTCCCATTATTAGGTGAGGTGCATACTCCCACTTGATCTACCTCCTTAGCCTTTTAATGATTCCCTCTGCCTCTATTTCCCTAACCTTGCATTTGCCCTCTTCAGGGCTGTCGGACTGATTGTTTTGTAATACAGCTATGGGGCCTATGGTTTCCTTGCTTAAAGGCAGACCTTTGGCTCCCCTACATCTGCTGAATACAATCCAAATTGCTTTACCTGTCATTTAAGGCCCTGCAGAGTCTGACTTCAATATACCTTTTTAGATTTATTTCCTGATAGTTTTTTCATTCCCCCTTTATCCTCCCCCAGGAACCATATGACCAACTTTTTCCTAATCTCGCCACCTTTGTTTCTTTCTGCCTCCCTGCCACTTGTAATGTCCCCATCTCGTCTCTACCCTTTAAAATCCTGTGACTCTTTTAAGGGCTAGTTGGACTTCCTTTGTACCCCTGATTTTTTGTTTATTTATTTTTACCATTTATTGAGAACTCAGATTGGTGAATCAATAATGCCAGGCCATCAATTCTGGGCCTCTTTACCCCAACTCAGTTGCAAACCCGAGTCAAAGACCATGTCTTTCCCCTCTGTGTAGCCTCACTTTTCACACCTGCCCCCCACCACCACCCCTCAAAGACACTTAACGCAGTGTCTGCACTGGTAGATAGTGCTCAAAGAAGACCTTTTTGATGGTTTGGCAGGTTAGTATATAAAAACTCTACCTGGTTTTACTCTTCACATCATATGGCACATATTCACGGGAGGGAAAATAGAGAAGTCTGTCAGACAGGAAGATTCTCTGTTTGTTAACAAGTAGTTCTAAATTTTAAAAAAGATTGTACTCCAAAATTGAGTTAACTTAGATGTTTGGCCCTCAGAATTAACTTCCGAAGTATTATAATTACAATACTATAAATTTTGTATCCTTTATAAATCACTATTATTCTGATTACTTTTATTTCATTCTATATATGATATTTCATTGTGTATATGCTACAAAAACATGGTTAACTCATAATGTAGCTAATAATACTAAAAACTCCACCCATCATATGGAACAGGCACGTGGGACCAATGCACTCAGCACTAGTTGGAGTGTCAGGGAACACGTACTTCCCCACCTCCAACCTCCTGCACATTTCTGATGGTGAGATCAGGATTTCTCCTTTCACTCTCAGACCGAGACATGGGATTTCTATTCAGGTTCTTGGTGGCCCCTGACAGGGTTGGGAATTGTTGGGGAGGTGCAGGGAGCTTTGAGAGACCTGGCCTGCTGCTGGCCTTTTGCAAAACCACTGCACACCCTCCGCCCCCCTCCCCTACTCCGAGTTTTAGGCCACTTCCATGTGCCTGTGAGGTAAATGTTGTTGTCTCTGGTTAGAGATGGAGAAACCGAGGCTCTGTGAAGTTCAGTAGCTTGCCTGCAGTCTGTACAAAATGAATAAGAAGTAGAATGAAGATTCATACGCAGGACTGCCTGACACCCATGCCTGTACTCTTTCCACTAACCCTGCTGCCTTTTAACTGTCTTTAGCCTGCCGGAGAATAGAATACATTCTCGAAGATTTCCTCCACCTCTCTGTCTAGGAAGCAGTCAGTTTTTCCTTTTCTGAGTTACCTAAGGGAGCATAGTGGTCATGACTGTGGAGTCAGTCAGACTTGGGTTGTAATCCAGATTCTGCCACTTAATACCTAAGAGTGTGGCTGTGGGCAAATAATTTGATCTCCCAGAGCCTCAGTTTCCTCATCTGTAAAATGGGAATAGTATCTACTTTGCGTTTGTGCAGAGACTAAATGACACTGTATATGAGCCCGTTGCAATTACTGCTGGCAGATACCCCTACATGGAAGATACCCCTTAAGTGGTGGCAGTAGTTATTGTTGTTGTCTTTGTTAGATGGTAATAATGGTGAAACACAAAGATGATTTAAAAGATACCTTCTTCCCTCTTCTTTGCTTCTCTTTTTTTCTGTTATGCCTTGTAGGAAAACACACTAGGGGATAATGATGGATCTTATGGTCCACAAAGGTCTGGAATGAAATGAATTTGTATTTCAGAGAGACTTCATATTTGGGGACTCTAATGGCCCTTGAGGAGGGGAGAGGGTACCAGGCAGGGGAAAGGAGTGAGAGAGACTGCTAGCTAGGCTGAGAGGCATGGCAGTGGAGAGGAGAGATGCTCACCATCTCCTTCTGCATGGCTGCTCTCGGGCTCACAACCACATTCTTCCATTGAAGTGGCACTAGGGTGAGCGAGATGCCGCCCAGCAGCGCAGGAAGAGGAAACCCCAGTGGGCGTTTGGCTGATCAGCTGAAATCTGCAAATGGACACCAAAGTCTAGGACTGAACACGTATGTTTCTTGAGCGATAGTCTCAACAAACTGCCCAAAATTGAATATGCATAATCGAGAAATTTGTATGTGAGAATGTGTTCCATTTTCAACAGAATTTATTTGCAGAATTTAAAGCTGTTTAAAATATATGTATCTAGTAAGCTAGTGCATTCTGATAATACTGATCTGTTTCTAATTCTGTAAATTAATTCTAATCATTTTCTGTCTGTCAATGACTTTCTTTTCCTGCTCTGCTCTCAGGAAGAAGACAGCTTCCTAGAAAAGGTAATGCAATCCGTTGGTGATTATGCATTTCCCTGTGCTTGGTTAACATTTAACCATGGTCCTTGGAATTTATCCCTCTGCTTTCCCATATCAGAGACCTCTGACTCCATGAGAATCCCCCCAAATTCTGCCAGCTGTGTTTAAATGTGTCTAAAGTACAGGAAAGATACTTACTACACCTGCCAAGTCATTGAGACCCAGAACATAAAAGCAACAGGACCCAAAGTTCCAGATTACCATTTTTTGAAATGAGAAGTAACTGAAGAGCTGTCTTGATGTATATGAAAGCTCATAAGATGGAGGAGGGTACTGCTTAGCCATTCTCCATTTTCAATGATAGTAAAAGCAGAAGTGAATTTCTGTTCTTTAAGAGTGATTTGGGGGAAGTGATAAGAGTAATTACCGAAAGAATACACAGATATGGTCAAGAATAGAGCATAGAATAGAATCCTAGACCTGAATGAGATCATAGGGATCATGTGGTAGAGTTCCCTGCCTTCAGACAGGATAAGATGTCGTCTCCATTCTAACAGACAACCCAGGAAGGTTGAGAACCTCACTAAAGTCATCCTGCTCCTGACATCAAGGGTGTGGAGCACAGGGGACTAGAACCCGGGTCTCCTGCATACCCAGTGCAGGAGCCAAGTGAGCACTCCTTCTGTGGTGCTTTGCCACCTCTCCATCCTCAAGCTGGAGGGTGCCCAGCTCCACACAGGGTCATCTAATAGAGAAACATGGGCTTGAAAACCATTCTTAAAACACTGTCACACAGTATCTAATGTGACCTCCCCCTTTGGTGGAGTTTAGTGTGTTTTGATGGTAGGCACGGCATACTGTTTTTGTGCTTCAGTTAATAGCACGGAGGTTACAGAGTATGGACTTATCAAGCACTGAATGTGTCCCATTGAAAGAAGACACAGCGTGCCTGGTTTCTCTTTGAAAAATTAGAGTTCAGGATCATTTGTGGACTTTTTTTAAAGTTTGTTTCTTGGGCGTAATCTTTCTCTAGACTTCAGAAACAACAAGCATGACATTTCGTATTAGCACACATGAATTTGAAAATGGATAGTGGATGGTGTATGTAACCTGGTGGCATTTTATCAACCTTTTTAAACCACTAAGGATTGAGACGGCTCTGCTTCCCAACCCTTTCCTGTTAATAGCAGGCCATGTGTCTTTTCATCTTGAACAGTGCCTTGTGTTGCCTTAATGCCTTAGTACAGGAAAAGTGCTAATTGGATGTCAGATTTTTTAAAAAGTACATGAACTAGTGCTGAATAATTTATTCTGCTGAAGAATCTGTACATGTGTTGCATTTGGTCCAAAAAGTGAGCAGAGTGCATTATGGACAGTGTTTTGGCTCAGGTGTCATGTGGATGCCTGGATTTAATACTTGCAAGTGGAAAGAAGTTAATGGATGAGCCATGATTGAAGGTCTGGCAGCTCTAGGAGACGTGAATATAAAGTGATGGATTCCCAGGGAAAGAAAAGAAACAAAATGAATGTGAAGAAGATAGATTTTAAATGCTAACCAACTGTCACGCTTCCTTCTCTTCCTGATGCCCGTAGAAAGGCACAGCAGCTTTAAAAGGTCACCCGTGCATGTTGAAGAACAGAACACTCTTCTTAGCCCTCTGTCTGTTCTACTGTATGCACTCACTGAAAGTAGTGAAATACTTCTCTTCTTTCCCTTCAAGTGACACAGCTAAGGGTTGTGGATCAAATTTACAGCACTTTCTAAGTTTGCGTATACATAATATGTGACCTTAAGCCAGAGGTGTAGGAGGTGGAAGATGCCAAAAACTGGTCACCATTTTCTGCACTAGATTTTGTATGAAGGCTGCCTTCAGATGCCTTTTAACCTATTTCAGAAATCTTTGTGATATATTTTATATTTGACTTATATAAACATGAAATAATTGAGTTTATTCCCCATTTTCCAGTTCAGGTTTAGTTACTGATCTAACTTATGTCGCTTCTGGGTTTTCCTCTGAGATTCCTTCAGGAGAATCTAAGAAAGAGTAGAAAGTTAGGTGAATGGAGTCAAAGGCCTGAGAACTCTTTGCTGAGCTGTTACTATAAAGAATAACTTCTGGACTCAGAGCCTAGACTTTTCGTGGTATTTCCGGCTCTTGGTATGCTGTGTTCAGTTTACTATTTTTGGATCTTAGGACTTTGAGTTTTAGTGCCTTAAGATTAGATCTTCTGTCAAGCCTGAAATATTCATGCATGTAGGTCTAATGTGAATTGTCTTTCATTCTTGAGGACCAGAGAACGCCATTTAAATCAACAATGCAAGCTCTGATATTTGTGGTAAGACCTAAAAGAAGAATAAATTAAAAGTCAACAAAAACCTCAGTAGCTGCCGCTTTCTCCAAGTGCTCTGTTGACAATTGTAACTTAATGGTCCGTGAGTCTCTGGTAGTGTGTGGACTCTACCGTGACTGTGTTGCCGGTTCTCAGTGTCACCCTTGAGAGGATTTACAGGGCACAGTGCATCGATGTGAGAAACATAATAAACCCAGATGGAATGCTTAACGGTTAAGTGAAGCGTCTTGTTAGAAAAGGAGATCATTTAACTGTGGAAATCCATATTGAGTGCCTTCTGACCAGGAGCGTCCCAGGAAGGAAAAAAAAAAAAGCAGTCTTAAGAGCTGAAGATCAGATAATACCCATATAAGCAGAACTGGGGTGGGGGGAAGATGGTTTCACACAGGAATTTTTATTGAGACCCTTTTGACTCTCACTGTTTTTCATCTATTAGGAGAAATCCCTTCTGCAGATGGTTCCCTTGGATGAAGGTGCCAGTGAGAGACCTCTTAAGGTCCCCAAGGAGATCTGGCTCCTGGTAGACCATTTATTCAGATATGCCTGTCACCAGGTGAGTGAGGGCAGGCCTCTGGGCACCTTTGGAAGGCGCCTGAGTCTACTGGGAAATGATAGTACCTCGCATCAGCATAGATAGTGCTTTTAACTTTCCCAAGCCACTTCTGCAGAACAGCACTGTCACCTGAGAGCACCTGGGCAAGTGGAAGTATTCCCATGTATAGCTGTGAGAGCTGAAGCAGGCAGGCTGGGGGATTTACCTAAGACTATGGCATAAGTGTAGTGGCAGAGTAGAGCCCAACTGAGCTCCCCTGTCCCCTGGCCACACACGCTTTCCCCTGGACCACTCAGCACCTGAGTCCAGAGCACCTGCTTCAGCTGTCACCTTGGCATCGCAGATTTCAAAGTCCAAAGCAAACTTCCATCCCATTTTTAAAAAATTTGTCCTTTTCAGTCCCATCTAAAATACCTACCATCCCCAACCCATTCTTCCAAAAAAGAAAACTTTCTTGGGACTACATTGAAAGATAATGTTGTCTTACCTACTGAAAAGTAACAGAACTTGAAAACAAGGTTTGGTGTGGACATACCCTTGACTCCTGCCCTAGCAGTCTGTGTGTCAATATTTGGATATGATCCCCTGTTTGGACTCCACCTTCTGTACCTATCAGGAGCCTGGAAGTGGGAATGCCTGATGTCCCCGTCGAGTCATCCAGTCCCCTGCCCTGTCAGGTGCAGGCTGAAACCTTGGACGATAATCTCCTAGTTTGAAAGAAAATTTCACACGGATTACAGAGATGATAAAGGGAAAAGGTGCCATTGTCACACCTCTGTTCCTCATCATGAATGATGCTTCTTCCTTCCCCTCGCTTCCTGCTGCTCTCCTGATCGCTGGGTAATTGTCAGAACCTTAGGGCTGGTCATTTTGCTGTTTCATTCATTGTAACCTCTTTGGTAGGAGGATCTGTTCCAAACCCCTGGAATGCAGGAGGAGTTACAGCAGATCATTGATTGTCTGGACACCAGCATTCCCAAGACAATCCGTATCCTTTTCAACAAAAGCTTAGGAAGCTGGATGTGTACTTGCCCAAACTCTTCTTCCCACCTACGTGTGATTTTTGTGTTTTCCATATTTATTTTATTCGTAACTGTCTTTTGACGATACAGTTCTCAATTCCCTTTAGGAACTTTCATGCTTTCTCTGTATGAGATGCTTACTAAAAGGAATCAAAGGGTAGATAACCATGAATTGTAATTTGCATGGGACATATGACCAACAGCCGTGGTGCTGCTCTGCTTTAGGCCAGTGATCGCTCCTGCCACCACACGACCGGGAGGAGGATGGAAATCTTGGTGATGAGTTTCCAGTGTGAACTGTCATTCTGCAGGCCACGTCAAGTTCCCTTGACTCTCGAGTCAGGCCAAACGTCCCAAGAGTGTTCGGTCAATTCTCTAATAACTCAGCTGTAGCACACCTGGACCACTAAAATATCAAACCCCAATTAGGATCAGGGTGCCCTGAATAAGAGGAAGAAAACCGCCCCTGAGGGAGCTTGAGGGAGGGAGCACATTGCATCTAAGTGTGGCCTTTTTCCTGGAGCCTCTTTCCCTTGACAGAAGGCCATCCAGCTGGCAGTAACCACTCAGTGGCTGAGGCACTGCTCATTTTCCTAGAAGCCCTGCCGGAACCTGTCATCTGTTATGAGCTCTATCAGCGATGCCTCGACTCTGCTCAGGATCCCCGGATCTGCCGACAGGTGAGTCTTGTTGCTCTGAGAATGTGTTTGAGGCAAGTTCCCCCACAGAGAAATCAGTCATTTTTACAAAGCCAGCTGGACAACCAGCTGTGTGCTAGGATGGGTCTTGGTCTGTTCAGAGCAGGACACCAGCATTGAGAGTTGGGACCCTTCAACTGTAGGCTGTGTTATTTCCTATTATATTTGCCACCCTTTTCCAGTTAGCCCGTTGAGCAGGGTGCACACCTCTTCTCCAGAGTAAGATTGGTAAACTGATCACATGCAGCATTCTGGCCAACTTGACCAGGAAGGGTGGGTGCCACTCGTGAGCCTTTCTTTTTGTCTTCTCAGTGTTTGTTTTTAATCTTGAAATGCTTTTGAGGCACAATAACTGAGAATACCTCTGAATCAGACCAGTGAGTATCAGGAGGCGCTCCCACCCATGCCAAATGGCATTGCACAGAAAACCATTCAGCTTGGCAGATGCCACCGCCACCTGCCTGGGGAGGTTGGGAGAGAGCAGGCTGACACCCATCTGCTCCTGAGGCAGGGCGTGCATATGACTATGTGTTAACATGGCCTACTCATTGAGTGGACAGGGGCCAAACAGGATGACCATTCTGCCGTGTGAGTTACCATTCAACAGGTAGTATTGGTCATGAGTCAACAAGGGACGGGTCCTGTAAGGGTTGAATTATAAACCACTTTCATGGCAGTTGTGAGCTCTTCTTACTCCCTTCCTCCATGTTATCCTCACTGCCCACCCCCCTTTTTTCTTAAAAAAAAACAGGTGATTTCCCAGCTTCCAGGATGCCATAGAAATGTTTTTCGTTATTTGATGGCATTCCTTCGAGAACTCTTAAAATTCTCCGAGTACAACAATGTCAACGCCAACATGATCGGTAAGAGCACTTCTAGGAATGGCCACACGGGAGCATTGGTCAGGACTGTCCATGGATGGGGGACACATGTATTCCCTTCTTCGTGTCCAGGCGTGTAACAGTCACTTCCTCCCACTGCCCTCATGCCCTGACCCCCATCCCTGAGGTTTTGCTTAGGTTGTGTCTGACTGAGGGTTTTCCCTTTTCTTTCTCTCTCCCTCTAGCTACTCTCTTCACTAGTCTCCTCCTAAGGCCTCCACCCAACCTTATGGCAAGACAGACTCCAAGTGACCGCCAGCGTGCTACCCAGTTCCTTCTGACTTTTCTACTTGGGAGTGATGAAGACTAATGATAAGCCTTTTCCTCTTACTACTCCCCGAGGTTCTAGAGGCAGAAGATGTTGGGCCTCGAGTATTTCAGAATGATTTCAAAAGTCATGCCACAGGAAGGGTCCGTTGCAGAATTTCAAGGCTGTTGGCATGAAAAAGTTCTGTTTCTAGTGTGAAAGGAAAAGAGTCTCCTAACCCCTCCCTTGCCATATTCTACGCAGCAAGATACTTTTAGACTTATATTGCCAAGCCAAAGTTAACCATATTTTGGTGTTTTTGTGTTCTCTCTTCATAAGGCAAAGAGACCTGTATTTACACTCCTTTACCTGGGGATGTGTGTGTTGCCCTCCAGCCCAGCCATCATGATTGTCCTTAGCACCTGAGACCTAGATTCTGAGGTGTTCCCATTCTAGGCCCACAAGCACTACTTGCCATAGCTCAGACTTGTCCGTAGTCCTTGGTCTAAAGCACTTTGGCACTACCGCCCCCCCGTATCACCCCTTTGTACTCTACTCCACTAGTACTACCATGACGAAGAAAGTCGGTGAGGCTAATGCCTCCTTGGGTGTCTCCAACAGTGAGCTAACCATCTCCATGTGGTTTTTACATGCATTTGTGCATTCCTGCCACAATGGTATCTGTGCCCCTCCCTAACATTGGCCTTTTATGGATCTATGATGAGTGGAAGCATATTCTCTTGTCTCAGACCACACTTAGTAGCAGAACATTAGGGACTATTAGAGATGACATCTCATTGATGTGAGAGAATCACACAGTGGAAGCACTCGAGTGTTTCAGGAGTGAGAATATTCATGTTCGACAGGTCCTGCTTCCTACTATCCCTTTTGGTTCTTATGCAAATTGTACACAAGAACCAACCCTGGGTGTCTGTGGGGCCCACACCTCACTTAGAAATCCACCTCCAGAGCAACGCTTGTACCACAGTCAAAAAGGGAGGCTGCACCCCAAGTGGGCCTCTCTACAGAAACTGTTCCTTCCCCCAGCAGGGGGATTGAGGATAACCCTGAGAATCCCCTCTCTGCTCTCCTGATGTACCGTCGCCCCCTCCCGCATCAGGACTGACTGGGGCTCTGCAGCCAGCTGCCCTCGGCTCCCAGTCACCTGTCCAGTGCTGCGTAAAAGAGACTGTGCAGTGGGACAAAGCAAGCACCTTCTCTCCCTCCCAAGACAACCCTCTGAGCTTGTCATTTACTCAAGCTCCTGTGGGGCAGCCCTTTTTAAAAAAATTAATCTATGTTGGTTGGTAAACCGGCCACTGACTACAAAACTGCCTGATGTAATTGACTTCCTCCTGGTTTTCTTTCATTAAAACCACCCTGAGTTGACTCATTGTCACATGTTCACATGGAAACCCCAGAGCCGTGTGTATAGGCTGTGTGCAAGGTCTTAGGCATTGACTCCTGACTCTTCCAGAGCATCGAAGCAGAGAGCCAGGAAAGCACTGCCACTGAGTGGTTCTTCAACTCCCCTGTCTCATGCATTGAGTTCTTTGGGGGAAGAAAAGGTATGTATCCTGTGATATTCTGCCTAAAGCCTTTCCTGATTGGGAATTATGGAAGTAGGAGTCAAGTTATTGGTACCAAATAGCTGCAGACCTGATAAGTCAGGGGCTGGGTGCTGAACTTAGTTACTGGCGGACTGAACACAACCATTTTGTCATGTCCACTAGGTCAGAAAGGGATCTGAGGAGAGGCAGGTGATAGATAGACGCTGGGGCAAGGTGGTCACACAAAGACAGGGAAGTGCCTGTCCGAGACACATTCCCCAGTTGGCTACCACCTGGGGCCTTCATGTGGTCAGGGCTGTGGTTGGTGGGGGCTGTGGGCAGCATCCAGCTCGCTCTCTGAAAGGCAGGTGCACTCGGTTGCTTCACTGCCTCCACCTTCTGTCCAGCTCTGGTCCTGGGATGTACACAGGGTCAAGGGTATTAGACAATCTCTCAGGATGGGAGATCAGAAACAGAGCAGACATAAGAAATCTGTTTCCCTGCCTACTCCAGCACCCCACTCTCTAACTCCTAGGTACCTGTAATGTACTATTTCCTAGCGCCTCTGAAGTAAGGAGTTTAGATCCAGCTGGTAAGGAAGGACTCTGCAGCTGTCGTTTTAGGGAAGAAATGGTTTAACCCCTCGTGATGATGTTGCATTAGTCTCCCTTTCACTGTTTCCTAATTTTTATCCTGTAATGACTGGTTTGTTGTATTTCCCAAAAATGTCTTGGTCACTAAGCAAAGCTGCTAGTGGGATTCTGTATTTCGTGTCATCTTTTTTATTATAATTTATTGCAAATTTTTTTCTGAATAAATATATGTTGTGTGAAAAACCAAAGTGTGATCTTAGGAAGAACTGAGAGGGAGGCTTATGTCACCAGGTCCCACATGACTGCTGCCATCCCCCCAGCTATGCCTGGAGTGGCATTTCCTATCTTGAAAGGAAGTAGTATCAGAATTCTCAGTGTACTTGCCCTTGGAGAGGAGAAGAAACCACATATTATCAAAAATAAACAAAGCAGTCACAGTGCTTTCAGAAGTCAGCCAAGGAGCCTTATTTTGACCTTGGGGATTCAGGCAACAAATAACACTGTTAGAAGAAAAGATGTTGATTCTTGATGGCCACATATGTCACACTGAGTCAGATCCATGATTGCGCCAGCCTCAGGAATCTGGCACGCTCTGTCATACGCATTTTTGGAGAACTGCTTTGGCCTTGGCACCATAGCCTCAGTAGTTTAGACTTGCCTCCCAAAGAGCCTGTTTTCACATCGTTCATTTGCAACTTTTAAAAAAATCCATTTTGAACTTGTAGTACCTCTTGGGGTGACAAAGCCCATAAAGTTAGTTGTGCTTTTTTGAACTTGAATCTGAGCTCCATCACTTGGAAGAGAAAGCCCCTCATTTGAACATAGTGCCTTTATTCCCCTGCCTCCAATCTCTGGTATGGATTTGGGCATTCTGATTCCTTTCCCTTTAGGACTGAGGAGGCCTCAGCTGGAGGCTTCTTTTCAATCAGGGTCGTCTTCCAGTCTGCTCTGTGAACTTGACCCAAATGAGTGTGCTGATTCAGTGTTGTCATGAACAGTTTTTGTAGCCCCACCCAAAGCCTTGGCAGAAGAAGGTGTTTCCTTTTGCAAGTGATTCCCCACCGAGGATGGAGCAGCAGGCAGTGCGACAGGGCAGCCTCAGTGACTACCCTCGCGGAGGTTAGAAACTGCCCACCAGCTGCTGTTACAGGAGACCCATAGTAGCTTTCCTGAGTGCAGGGCAGGTGGAAGCCCTGTCTCTTAGTGTAGCCTAGCAACCTAAAGGAGAAGGCAATGGCAACCCACTCCAGTACTCTTGCCTGGAAAATCCCATGGATGAAGGAGCCTGGTAGGCTGCAGTCCATGGGGTCACTAAGAGTCGGACACGACTGAGTGACTTCACTTTCACTTTTCACTTTCCTGCATTGGAGAAGGAAATGGCAACCCGCTCCAGTGTTCTTGCCTGGAGAATCCCAGGGGTGGGGGAGCCTGGTGGGCTGCCATCTGTGGGGTTGCACAGAGTCGGACACGACTGAAGCGACTTAGCAGCAGCAGCAGCAACCTAAAGCTACATGTTGCCCCGGCAAGATTGCTGCTAAGTGTTAGAGAACCTTGGTGATGGTCTAATCTAATCCTGTTTTTTCTCATGATCAAAGTCAGGCTCAGAGGGGACAGTGAGTGACTTAATGTCACTTAGGTTAGTGACAGGGCATGGCATACTGGGGAAAAAAAGAGCTCCAGCTTTGGAGTTAGACCCAGTTCTTTTTTCTAATTTTTTTTTTTTTAACAAAACTTTTCAAACATATACAAAAGCTGAAAGAAGAGAACATGAACACCCTAGACCCCTAACCTGCGTTCACTAGCTGTTAACATTCTGCCCTAACTGCTTTATCTCAGAGGGGCCTGGTGTCAGTCAGGGTTTGGCTACACCTCCTTGTGCATGGCCCTGGACTAGCTAACCTCTAGTTTCCTGGCCTATCAAATAGAATGGGCAGAGTACCAGTCTTGTGTGACTTAACTACATCACTTTCATCACTTCCCTCTTGAAAACCCTTCAGTTACTTCCCAGTGCATTTAAGAAAAAAGGCCAAACTTTCCTATGCCCCACCAGGCCTTGCATTATTAAATGAGAAAGAAACAAAGTGGCAAACGTGGTGCCTGGCACATAGTGGGTGCTGTGTGGATGCCACCTATCCCCGCTCCCCCCAGCTCTGCGCCAGACAGCATGATGCTGGCTCTGCTGCCCTACCCAGGGTTTTCTCACTCTCATGTGATGTTAACAACCTTGACTCGGTAAAATCTGACACCTGCTCAGCCTGCTCTGCTGCCCTCCTCCCCCCACCACAGACACACCATCCAGTCCCCTTCCATACTTCCATATTTCAGTTTCACCACACATCTTTTGGGAGTGGGACTGAAGTGTCAATTAAAGGATGAATAATGAGGTGCCATCACCAGCATGTCACACCTGATTGCGGTGAGCCTTGAACCTTGGAACCCCACTCCTGGCTCTGCCCATGCCCACCGCCGGCTTCCTTTTGCTCCTTCCTGTGCTGCCCACCCTCAGTGCCTGGCTCCTAGCCCCACTTCCTCTGCCTGTGCCTGGGATAAAGTGCTCCCCCCCCCCCACCGCCCAGTTACCACCTTTGCTGCTCACCTAAGTTGATCCTTTCCCAACCGATGCTGCCTTCTTCCTCACCTTGGTCCTGGTTCCCTGGGAGGAGATGAGGTCACACTTTGAACCCATGGCTCTGTGCTGGTCAATGACCCCATCTTGGCTGCTAGAATCATCTAGACCATGTTTCTCAAAGTGTGGGCCCCAAACCACCATGCTGAGCACTGAAATGAATTCAATAAATATAATCCCTGCCATCTACAATCAGGCCCCCAACGACCAACACCTGGAAACCAGTCTAAATCAGCGGTTCTCAACACCGACTGCATAACCTGGGGTACTTTGAAAAATACCAATGCCTGGGCTCCACTTTGGACTGTTTGCACCATCCCCCATCCCTGCCACTATACTGTGACACTGTCCTTTCACTCCTCCCAATGAGCTAAGCTCTTTCCCACCCCAGGCCCTTTGCAGATGCTGTTTTCTCTGCCCAGAAACCCCCTCCCTCATGTACTTCAGAAAGCCTCGCCTCCATCTTTGCCGTGCTTAACCCTGAGTCACCACCTGCCCCACCCCGTGGTCCCCTTCACTCTGTGCTCCCATTCCTAGGTTCCTGGCACAGCATACTGGCTGGCTGGCTGCCCCTGGGCCTGCCATGTGCCACTCATTCCACAGTCCTCTTCATCTCCTCCTGATCCTTCATATACCTGTGCCTTGGGGACCAGGGAGGCAGGGAACTGCAGAGGTTCTTCACACAGGCTCCAACAGCCAGACTGCCATGTCCTAAATGTCTGACCTTGGGAAAAAGTGAATTGACCTCCCTGGACCTCACTTTCCACATCTTAAAATAGAAGTAATGATAGTGCCTTTCCTCATAGGATTGTCATGAGATGAAATCAACTAGTCTGAGGGGCTTGGAACAGTGCCTGGTGCATAAGTGCTAAATAAATGCAACTAGCACAATTATTCCAAAACCCTCCACTAGCCTCAGAGCCCAGACCCCTCTTTTGCTGCCCTTCAGCTCTCAGCAGGTGACTGCACCCTTTGTGAAAATGTCAAAGCGGTCAGCTGAAGCAGTGCACTTGAAGCCCTGCACTGCATATCAAAATGTCTGCAGGGTCCCCTCATCCCTCCCCCTTCCCTCCTGTCTTGGAAGTAAGTGATCTCCCCTGCCCAGGCCACTCCTCCTCCCCACCTCCTCCACCCCCACTGGCCTTGTTCCTGTCACCATCACCCCTCCTTTCTCAGCCTCTACACCAGCCATTCATTCAAGTATTTACTGACTCTCTCCCTTGCACCAGGTGCTGTTCAAGGTGCTGAGGATATAGAAGTAAACACAGTAAAGTGGCTGCTCTTGTGGCACTTTCTCCAGGAGGGTGAGGCAGACCAGGGTAGATGCACATAGAAATAAACTGTGCACAGGGTTACTGGAGATCATGATGAGAGCTCTAGAGAGAATAAAGCAGGGTGATGTGCCAGAGGGCATGGCGAGGGGACTTGCTCAGGGACACTTGCTTTGAAGTCATGATGTCTGAGCTGAGATCTAAATCTCAGGAAGCCAAAAGATCCCATATCTCGATTTGAATGAGGATTACAGAGCATACATACTCCCTTGTCCCAGAAAAAAGCTAGCTGCACAAGATCTGGCAAGGAACCTTCCAAGCAAGGAAGGAGCAAATGCAAAAGTCCTAAGGCAGCAGAGAGCTTGCTGAGTTCAGGGGGCAGGCAGGCAGAACACAGCTGAGGGGTTGGGCAAGAGGCAGGCAGGGACCTGACCAAGTGCAGAGCCCAGGAAGGAGGCTGTCTTATTCGCCGTGCAGTGGGAAGCCGTGATGGCGTTACTCAGGAGTCATGTGATTTATGCTCCCTCTCCAAATCTTAATAATAGTAATAATTCATAACTATAGCTATTCTTTGCCCCAAGTGCTGTATGAATACATTTAACCTCACCTTAGCCTTGACAACCACCTTACAGGGTACCACTTTATCCCACTTTCACAGGTGGAAAAAAACCTGAGGCTCAGAAAGTGAAAGTGAAAGTGAAGTCGCTCAGTCATGTCCGACTCTTTGCGATCCCATGGACTGTAGCCTGCCAGGTTCTTCTGTCCATGGGATTTTCCAGGCAAGAATATTGGAGTGGGTTGCCATTTCCTTCTCCAGGAGATCTTCCCGACCCAGGGATTGAACCCAGGTCTCCCGCACTATAGGCAGATGCTTTACCATCTGAGCCACCAGAGGCTCAGAAAGACTACCTAATTTGGTATTTGGATAGTGGCAGACCAAAATATGACCCCAGACCAAAATTTGTGCTCTAAAATACAGACACTATCACCCCAGCTAGAGTGGGGGTGAAGGCAGGGATGTTCCTTAAAATCTCTCTTTTCTAGCTTGTTGTTGTTGTTCAGTCTGGCTCAGCACACCAGGCTTCCCTGTCTGTCACTATCTCCTGGGGTTTGCTCAAACTCATGTCCATTGAGTCGGTGATGCCATCCAACCATCTCATCCTCTGCCACCCCTTTTCTCCTTTTGCCTTCAATCTTTCCCAGCACAGCCCAAGATTTCAAGTCAGCTGCATAACCTGCCAGTAGCTCAGATTCAACCTGACATTGACCCTGACCAGCTTCCCCTGGCATCCTGCTCTCTCTCACCACTCAGACTTGACTCCATGCCTTGGCACCTGCCCCACTTCTAATCAGCAAACAATGGCAATCCAACAAGTATTAAGTTTCTGGTAACTGTAGGCCACTATGCAAGGTTCAGAAGGAAACCTAAATGAGTAAGACTGATTATCATAAGGTAAGATATATGTAATACTTTTTTTAAAGAAGGAGAGAGGGAGAAAGGAAAGAAGGTAGGAGGAGAGGAGAGCAGAGAGGAAGGGAGAAAAGGTGGGATGGGACATCCACAGAAAAGAAGCTAAGGTCAAGTCATTCACAGCCTCCATCCAGCCCCTCCTTGTCACTCCCCACCTCCTGTGCCACACCACTGAACTCAAATCCTCATGACCTAATCCCTTTCTAACTAATTTCTCAGCTGCCCATAGCTCTCCCTTTCAGTCTACTCTACACACATCACTGCACAGCTTGATGTCATTCCCCTAAACCCCTCTGGGCCCCTCACCCCCGCTTACCACAGAAGTGCCAGTTCTTCAGCCTGGCAGTAAAGCTCTGGGTCTCTTCCGCCCATCTCACCCACAGAATCTCCCTCTATTGATCTTGTCATGCCTGTGTCAGCCACCTAGAACCCTCCAGCCCCTACCCCTCCACCTGCCCAAACCCCACCACAGCCACTGTCCCCTCCTCCTGGAAGCCTTTCCTCATGACTCCTGCCTCCCTTGAACTCTTAGAACCTTCCCTTTGTACCTCTATTTCTAACACACCACACAACAAAGGGTGGTGTTGCCACCTTCGTGAGAGTGGGATTTCCCAGAAACCCAAGCTAGGCATATTTCGGGTTTCCCCATGATGCCTCACAGAGACCGAGAGCTCAACAACATTTGGTTAACAAATATTGTCCCTCAAAGCACTTAAAGACACAAGTCTGTATACAATAGGTGTTCCTGAAATGTGTAAACATTTAATTATTCATATTGAGCTCTTTTAACTTTGGAGACTCTCATGTGTGTGTGTGTAGTTAGTAAAGTATAGTAATGTAATACAAGAAGATGATAGCTTTCAGCAATATCCAGTACTATTTTCTATTGTTTTGTAGACAAGAGAATTAGCCTTGCTGAATTTGCTTCCTAAGAGTTCTCAAAGTTCCTCAAAATTTTAAAAATAGAGCTACCATAGGAGGGATTTCCCTGGCAGTCATATGATCCAGCAATCCCACTTCTGGGAATAGATCCAAAAGAATTGAAAACAGAACTTAAAACACATATTTGCACACCCATTATTCACAATAGCCAGAGCACAGAAGCAACCCAAGTGTGCACTGACAGATGAACAGAGAAACAAAATGTGATATACGCATGCAGTGGAATATTATTCAGCCTTTAAAAGGAAGGGAATTCTGACACATGGTACAATATAAATGACCCTTGAGGGCATTGTGCCAAGTGAAGTAAGCCAGCCACAAAAAGACAAACACTACATAATCACACTTACCTGAGATGCCTAGTCAGCTTTATAGACATGGAAAGTAGAAAGGTGGTGGCCAGGGGCTGAGGGGAGGGAGAAATGGGAAGTTGATATTTAATGGAGACAGAGTTTCAGTCTTGCAAGATGAAAAATTTTGGGAATCTGTTGCACACTACTGAACCATAACCACTCAAAAGGGAAAAAAATAAAATTAACCAATAGTGGTAAATCTTATGTTAGTTGTTTTGCTTTTAACCACTATTTAAATTTTTTTATTTTAAAAATAGGGATTCTCAAAAGGCAATTTTGACCACACCACCCTGGTGTTTAAAACTATTTAGTAGTTCTCTGGAATTTTTCCTGGGATCTGTCAATACAAGGCCCAGCGGGTCTGAGCGGCTCGCCTGCAGCCTCCACCCACATTCGGCCACCGGATCCTCTTGGCTTCAGCCACATGGAACTTCTGTCTTTGACTACTCTCTGCCTCCCTCACCCCAAAGCCAGCTCCCCCGCCACGCACTGCACTCTCCTCACACCCTTTCCTCTCTCCCAGAGAACTCCTCCCAGTTTGTAATTCTATGTTCATTATTTGATCAGGGTCGCTCTCTCCCACTAAGTCAGGAAATCTGGGGAGGCAGACAACACATTCTTTTTTTTTTTTTAATTTTCTTGCTAAGGTGTCTCCAGCATGCAGCCTACTGTTTGGCACCCAGTAGCCTATGTCTAGCATAGGCACAGGCGGGGGAAAATCCACACATCTATTGTTTGTCAAAGGGTAAAGGAGCCTCACCTTGCTAGAAGAAATACGGCCATGTATATCAAAGAGCCTGGAAGCATCTGTACTATTGATGGTAATTCCTCTTTTAAGAAATGATCCTGGTGGTTCAGTGGTTAAGAATTCACTTTCCAATGCAGGGGACATGGGTTTGATCCCTGGTCCAGGAAGATGCCACATGCCAAGGTGCAACTAAGACTGTGTGCTACAGCTACTAAGCCCACATGCTCTGAAGCCTGCAAGACACAGCTAGAGAGTCTGCACTGCAATGAAGATCCCCCTCTGCCTCAGCTAAGACCCAGTGAAGCCAAATACATTTGTAAAAATTAATTCACAGATTAATTAAATATTTTAAAAAAGAAATGATCCTAGAGGGGCACACAGACATAGATTCATGGAAGTTCATTCCAGCGTTATCCATCAGGGCAAAACCTGGAAGCAAGCTACATAAACTTCCAAACTGGAAGGTGGATCTACACATTGCAGATTTTTATGGATAAAATACTATGCAGCATTTATAAATAATGTTTCAGAGGAATGGTGACATGGAAACATGCTAAGATGTGCCATTGAGTGGAAAATAAAATATAAGCAGGTATGTACCAAATGTCCTAAATTTTAAAAAATCAGATATAAAGATAGTACATAAAGATAAGATATATAATGTACAGCATGATGACCATAGTGAACAATACTGTATTGTATATTTGAAAGTAGCTAAGAGACTAGGTCTTAAAAGTTGTCAGTCATCACAGGAAAAAAAAATGGAACTCTGTGAAGCAGTAGAATCTTTTTTTGGTGGGGGGCCACTCAGCAGGTACGACCTTAGACATGGAGTCTTAACCACTGGACCACCAGGGAAGTCCCGTGTGCAGCAATGGATGCTAAGTAGGCTTATTGTGATCATTTCATAATATATATAAACCTTGAATCATTATGTTGTACACCTGAAACCAATATGCTAAGTCACTTCAGTCGTGTCCGACTCTGTGCAACCCCATAGACGGCAGCCCACCAGGCTCCCCCGTCCCTGGGATTCTCCAGGCAAGAACACTGGAGTGGGTTGCCATTTCCTTCTCCAATGCATGAAAGTGAAAAGTGAAAGTGAAGTCGCTCAGTCATGTCCAACTCTTAGCGACCCCATGGATTGCAGCCTAACAGGCTCCTCCATCCATGGGATTTTCGAAGCAAAAGTACTGGAGTGGGGTGCCATTGCCTTCTCCGGAAACCAATATAGTTATCTGTTAATTGTATCTCAATAAAAAATAAATTTAAGAAAAGATAACACATAGGCACAAAAATGGCAGACAGTAGTCACTTCCAGGTTTGGTGGCACTGTGGGCATTGGGCCCTGCAGGACTCTATAATGGATGCTTTAGAAGCCATTCAAAGAGGGGCTAGGGACTTTCTCCTCAAACTGCAAGCTGCTCTGCT
This sequence comes from Bubalus kerabau, assembly GCF_029407905.1. Lineage (NCBI taxonomy): Eukaryota > Metazoa > Chordata > Mammalia > Artiodactyla > Bovidae > Bubalus > Bubalus kerabau. The sequence goes on from NC_073647.1 coordinate 17,544,806, forward strand.
AGGCAAGCAGAGGTTTCCCTTAAGTTGCATGTGTATTTGGAGTGACTTTGGGGGTGCTAATGGAGGTTGCAGTAAAGCCCCCCAAGCCACCCTCTGGTGCCAACCTGAATGATGTTTTTCTACTTTTATATTTGTTTGGTTTTCTAAATGTTTTACAATGAGCATGCTTTACTTTTTATATCAGGAAAAGATTAAAGGAAACATTACTCCTTAAAAGAAAGAGATGTTTGTGTGTTGAATGAACGGACACAGTGTCCTACTCAGGCATGTAGGCGGCTGGAGAGGGCCTCCTGGGCACAAAGCCGGGCCCACTGCTCGCGGCTTCCTCGCATCCCAGGCCTGCTCTGTTCTTCTTATCTGCAGCCTTCTCTCCTCTGGCTTCTGGCACTTCAGACCAGAACACCACCAGGCAGCCTTGGGGGCCCATCCTGACCGTGGGCCGTGGGGCTCCGTGGGCCATGTCACCGTAAGTCATGTCCATGCACAAAGACACTTACAAGGGCCGTTCAGGGACCTTGGGCCACTGCTCTACCTTTAATTATGGTGGCCCTGGCTCCAAAGACCAAAGATCATTTACCGGTCACAGCTGTGGCCAGTAGGTGGCAGAGAATGACTGTCCCCAGCTGTAAAACTGGTATTTAAAGCTATAGAGACTTCTCATTTTCTGATAATTTCTTTCTATTTGGAGGAGTGTGACTATTCTTATAATCTCTTACTAATGGCCTGAAAAATCCACAAAAACATCTTTTCAAGACTGCATTGTAATCATCTAAAGTCCATGGAGGTGTCAGCCTTCTCTTTTGCTGAAAACCAGGTGGAATTAAATAGCATTTTCCTCCCTTGACTCCTCCCCCTCCCCTCTTCCAAGTTATTTAGAAATTTTCACGGACAGTCAGTGGGGAGGTGAATTTGTCACTGCAAGCTGAGGAGTTAGATCTTCTCTGGAGACGGGTAACTTGGGAAAGAGGGCTGGAGGTGATGATGCAGTTGGAGGCAGGGGAGACGCAGTTGTGAATGGGGAGAGACAGAATGATCTCTGGCCAGCCAATTGGAGAGGAAGTGAAAACAAAGGAGACCAAACAGCTGGCTACTGGTTGAATTATGTCTCCCCACTTCCAATAAATTTGTGAGTTAAAGTCCTAACCCCAAGTATCTTAAGTTGCTCCAAGACTTGTGGGATCTTCCCCGAACAGGAATGGAACCAGTGTCCCCTGCATTGCAAGGTGGACTCTTAACCACTGGACTGCCAGAGAAGCCCCATCAGCTGTTTTGTATATAAAGTTTTATTGGAACACAGCCAAGCTCATTTATTTGCATGTTGTCTATGGCTTCTGTTGTGTGGCAAAATCAGTGCTGAGTGGTCCCGAGAGAGACCATATGGCCCACAAAGTCTAAGATATGTAGTATCTCGGGCCCTTCACAGAAAAAAAATTTGCTGACCCCTCCTCTAGACTGGGGTGGTCTGAACCGCCCACCACTAGAGGCTGTGGCCCCCTAACAAAGCACCCACAAACCCAGAGGTTGGCCCTGGTGGTAGTTACACATCGCATGGCATTTAAACTGCAGAAATTCACATGTAAGTGCTCAGAACAGAGAGATAAAAATCACTATTTTGTGCAGCAATTTCACCCTCTACCACTCAATGAGCAGATAGCTTGGCTGAGCATGAGATTCATGGGAATCATGACTCTGCTGTTCCCTCCATCTTAGTGCCCATGTGCGTCACTTGCATGAGCATCTCTCCCACTGCTGTGCACAATTCTAAGTGTTGACTCTGCTAAGCTACCTCCTGGTGGCTCAAACAGTAAAGAATCCACCTGCAATGCAGGAAATCTGGGTTCAATCCCTGGATCGGGAAGATCCCCTGGAGAAGGGCATGGCAACCCACTCCAGTATTCTTCCCTGGAGAACCTCATGGAAAGAGGAGCCTGGTGGGCTACAGTCCATGAAGTCGCAAAGAATCAGACATGATTGAGCGACTGATACTCTCACTTTCAAGCTGTATTGGCACCATAGAGCTGGATCCAGACCTCGCACATAAACCAAGACAAATGCCCTTCATCAGAGACTGAGAAATTCTTTCCCCACCTGAGGAGGTCAGGTTGGAGACATGAATGATGACTGATGCCTTGTGGAACCCAGTGATGGCAAGAAATTGCATTGATGGAGTTGGTCTACAGCAGGTAGCCCCCTTGCTGAATAGAACGTGGCCCCTGGGGCCTTTCACCTGCGTATCTCTCAGCACTGGCCAGGAAGTGGGGCTAAAACACCATATAGGATGGAGCAGGCCAGTGGCTCATGCAAGGTGAAAGACTCCGGAGCGTGTGTTGATGTCACAAGCAGATCGCAGCCTCTCAGCCCAGGAGGTCAGGCAAACTATTGTTCATTAGTTACTGGAAGATAATTGGGGCACTGCACTGCTCAATGACCATGACCATGGTCTCCACCCACAGCCCACCCAGATGCACAGAACCTCAAGAAGTCCTCATTCTGAGAGATTCACAGCCCATGGAAAAGATGCGCTGTTTCATTTTTCAAGTAGACAACTGGAGACCCAGCGATGAAGTGAAAGGAAGAGAACTTAAGGCACTTTAGACACTGCTGCTGCTGCTGCCGCTGCTGCTGCTAAGTCACTTCAGTTGTGTCCGACTCTGTGCGACCCCATAGACGGCAGCCCACCAGGCTCCCCCATCCCTGGGATTCTCCAGACAAGAACACTGGAGTGGGTTACCATTTCCTTCTCCAATGCATGAAAGTGAAAAGTGAAAGTGAAGTCGCTCAGTCGTGTCCAACTCTTCACGACCCCATGGACTGCAGCCTACCAGGCTCCTCCATCCATGGGATTTTCCAGGCAAGAGTACTGGAGTGGGGTGCCATTGCCTTCTCCGGCTTTAGACTCTAGCTGGTGTCTAAATCCTTTCAGAGACTCAATCTCAGACTCTGAGAAGTGCTCACCTTAACAACAATAACAAAACAGGTATTAACTCATGTACTGATGAGGTGAATGTTATTGTTATTCCCATTTTACAGATGAGGCAAATGGCAAGTTGCATATTTGTCCAAAGTCCTGGGCCCTGGAAAATAGAGTCCAGGGCCCCCAGGGGCCATGGCAAACGCTGATGGCCAAAATCCTGCTAGAAAGCAAAGGGTGTGCTATTCCTGGAGCACACCACCTCCAGCCAGATAGCACTTGGTCAATGGTCACCTCAGCCTCCTCCACCCCCCACAGCCTGGGGTATTCCCAGGCCCCCACAGCAAGTGCCTTGAGTCAGAGAGCAAAGGTTAGAAGCTGAATTTCTGGAGCCGAGTTCCTTTTTAAATTCCTCCAGACTAGCCTTCTGCTCCTGCCCGCAAGGTCATCTGAGGCCCCAGGTCTCTCAGCTCCCCAGATTGGGGCCCAGAACCTTGGCTCTGGCTGCACACTCAAAGCCTCTGCTGTGGAAGAGAGAGTGGGTGGGACATTTGCTTGTTTCTTTCCTTCTCCGGCCGAGACCCCAGAGAGGGTGGCGGCATGCTGGAGAGCTGGACGGTCACCCTTGATGATGGCAAGGCCCACTGTGCGGCTGGCAACATGTCCACTGTGGGGAACCCATCTGTCAGAGCCACCACCCCTCCACAGGCACGTATGGGGAGGGGATCCTCAAACACAGCTACCTTTATTGGTTTTTATCAAATATGAAAGACTGGACTCTGACCAGTTCAACCCTGAGTCCTAACAAGGACAGAGACCTCAGGGCCTGGTTGTTCAATTCTTCAGGTGTAACCTTGGGCCACCTCTCTACCAGCAGGTTCACTGAACAGATGTGCTGTTCAGATCCGTAAGAGCCAAGGAGTGCCAACAGAACTCCTGATGGATGGCCACCAGAAGGGGCAGGACCACTGTGCCCTGCCAGGGAAGAGATCAGGATGGTTAACCTCTCCCTGTAAACCAGTCCAAAGACCAGTCTCCCATCTCACTTCAGGCTTCCTTGGTGGCTCAGATGGTAAAGAATTCTCCTGCAATGCGGGAAACCTGGGTTTGATCCCTGGGTTGGGAAGATCCCCTGGAGGAGGACATGGTAACCCACTCCAGTATTCTTGCCTGGAGAATCCCCATGGAGAGAGGTGCCTGGCGGGCTACAATCCATGAGGTCACAAAAAGTTGGATGGGATTGAGCGACTCAATCCAAAGGCAAATTGGAAGTGGCCAAACAAGAGATGGCAAGAGTGAATGTCGACATTCTAGGAATCAGCGAACTCAAATGGACTGGAATGGGTGAATTTAACTCAGATGACCATTATATCTACTACTGTGGGCAGGAATCCCTCAGAAGAAATGGAGTAGCCATCATGGGCAACAAAAGAGTTTAAAATGCAGTACTTGGATGCAATCTCAAAAACAACAGAACGATCTCTGTTCGTTTCCAAGGCAAACCATTCAATATCACAGTAATCCAAGTCTATGCCCCAACCAGTAACGCTGAAGAAGCTGAAGTTGAACGGTTCTATGAAAACCTACAAGACCTTTAAGAACTAAAACCGAAAAAAGATGTCCTTTTCATTATAGGGGACTGGAAGGCAAAAGTAGGAAGTCAAGAAACACCTGGAGTAACAGGCAAATTTGGCCTTGGAATACGGAATGAAGCAGGGCAAAGGCTAATAGAGTTCTGCCAAGAGAACGCACTGGTCATAGCAAACACCCTCTTCCAACAACACAAGAGAGGACTCTACACATGGACATCACCAGATGGTCAACACTGAAATCAGATTGATTATATTCTTTGCAGCCAAAGATGGAGAAGCTCTATACAGTCACTGAAAAAAAGACTGGGAGCTGACTGTGGCTCAGATCATGAACTCCTTATTACCAAATTCAGACTTAAATTGAAGAAAGTAGGGAAAACCACTAGACCATTCAGGTATGACCTAAATCAAATCCCTTATGATTATACAGTGGAAGTGAGAAATAGATTTAAGGGCCTAGATCTGATAGATAGAGTGCCTGATGAACTATGGAATGAGGTTCGTGACACTGTACAGGAGACAGGGATCAAGACCATCCCCATGGAAAAGAAATGCAAAAAAGCAAAATGGCTGTCTGGGGAGGCCTTACAAATGTGAAAAGAAGAGAAGCGAAAAGCAAAGGAGAAAAGGAAAGATAAAAGCATCTGAATGCAGAGTTCCAAAGAATAGCAAGGAGAGATAAGAAAGCCTTTCTCAGCGATCAATGCAAAGACATAGAGGAAAACAACAGAATGGGAAAGACTAGAGATCTCTTCAAGAAAATTAGAGCTACCAAGGGAACATTTCATGTAAAGATGGGCTCGATAAAGGACAGAAATGGTATGGACCTAACAGAAGCAGAAAATATCAGGAAGAGGTGGCCAGAATACACAGAAGAACTGTACAAAAAAGATCTTCATGACCCAGATAATCACGATGGTGTGATCACTCATCTAGAGCCAGACATCCTGGAATGTGAAGTCAAGTGGGCCTTAGAAAGCATCACTACGAACAAAGGTAGTGGAAGTGATGGAATTCCAGTTGAGCTATTTCAAATCCTGAAAGATGATGCTGTGAAAGTGCTGCACTCAATATGCCAGCAAATTTGGAAAACTCAGCAGTGGCCACAGGACTGGAGAAGGTCAGTTTTCATTCCAATCCCAAAGAAAGGCAATGCCAAAGAATGCTCAAACTACCGCACAATTGCACTCATCTCACATGCTAGTAAAGTAATGCTCACAATTCTCCAAGCCAGGCTTCAGCAATATGTGAACCGTTAAATTCCTGATGTTCAAGCTGGTTTTAGAAAAGGCAGAGGAACCAGAGATCAAATTGCCAACATCCGCTGGATCATGGAAAAAGCAAGAGAGTTCCAGAAAAGCATCTATTTCTGCTTTATTGACTATGCCAAAGCCTTTGACTGTGTGGATCACAATAAACTGTGGAAAATTCTAAAAGAGATGGGAATACCAGACCACCTGACCTGCCTCTTGAGAAATCTGTACGCAGGTCAGGAAGCAACAGTTAGAACTGGACATAGAACCACAGACTGGTTCCAAATAGGAAAAGGAGTACGTCAAGGCTGTATATTGTCACCCTGTTTATTTAACTTATATGCAGAGTACATCATGAGAAACGCTGGACTGGAAGAAGCACAAGCTGGAATTAAGATTGCTGGAAGAAATATCAATAACCTCAGATATGCAGATAACACCACCCTTATGGCAGAAAGTGAAGAGGAACTAAAAAGCCTCTTGATGAAAGTGAAAGAGGAGAGTGAAAAAGTTGGCTTAAAGCTCAACATTCAGAAAACGAAGATCATGGCATCTGGTCCCATCACTTCATGGCAAATAGATGGGGAAACAGTGGACACAGTGTCAGACTTTATTTTGGGGGGCTCCAAAATCACTGCAGATGGTGATTGTAGCCATGAAATTAAAAGACGCTTACTCCTTGGAAGGAAAGTTATGACCAACCTAGATAGCATATTGAAAAGCAGAGACATTACTTTGCCAACAAAGGTCCGTCTAGTCAAGGCTATGGTTTTTCCAGTGGTCATGTATTGATGTGAGAGTTGGACTGTGAAGAAGGCTGAGCACCAAAGAATTGATGCTTTTGAACTGTGGTGTCGGAGAAGACTCTTGAGAGTCCCTTGGACTGCAAGGAGATCCAACCAGTCCATTCTGAAGGAGATCAGCCCTGGGATTTCTTTGGAAGGAATGATGCTAAAGCCGAAACTCCAGTACTTTGGCCACCTCATGCAAAGAGTTGACTCATTGGAAAAGACTCTGATGCTGGGAGGGATTGGGGGCAGGAGGAGAAGGGGACGACAGAGGGTGAGATGGCTGGATGGCATCACTGACTCGATGGACGTGAGTCTGAGTGAACTCCGGGAGTTGGTGATGGACGGGGAGGCCTGGTGTGCTGTGATTCATGGGGTCACCAAGAGTCAGACGACTGAGCCACTGAGCGGCTCAAGTCCTCTCCCCTCAGCCTGCAGTGTGCTGTGTGACCACTGGGAGGTGCTGTTGGCTCACAAGAAGCTCTGAGAAGCCCCGCCACCATTCCAGTCCTAGCCTTCTGGTGGTGAGGAAGGCCTTAAGGAAACCTGTGGCTTTTGGGAATTGTTTGGGATTTTCCTCCCTGGCAGGAAAGATGTGTCCTAATCAACCTCAGAGGCCTGGGCTGGGCACCCCATGCCAGTCGTTGTGGAGCGTGGAACAGAGAGGCAAAGAACAGAAGCCTGAAGGTGGCCCGGATGACACTCCAGGCTGCAGTCCATTGCTGATAAACGACCAAACAAAGGGTGAGACCAAAATTCAGAACCAAGCAGATATGGAAGCCAAGGAGCTGAGCAGAGGCATATGGGGAACTGCAGGACATCTTGGCTCCTGGGTTCAAGGATCTCTAGGAGGTTTTAGGAAGAACCCTTTACCTCGGTGTGTGTGGTGTTTGGGATGGGGTGCAGTTAGAGGACCAGACACAGAGCAAGCAGCTCAGACTGAGAGTGGATATGATGTCTGACGCTTCCTTCTCATTTTCCCTCATCCACAGCATCTCCAAGTTCGTCCATTTCTGTCTCCAGAATACTTCTTGAATTTTTCCACTTCAATTCCAACTCTACTGCCTCCACATTAGTCCAAGCCTCCATCATCTCTCCTTGATGACTCTAGGATAGGATTTCCAGATAAAATATGAGATGCTCAGTTAAATTTGAATTTCAGATACACAATGATTCTTTGTATATCACATACAACATTTGAGATAGACTTACACTAAAAACTGTTCTCTGTCTGAAATGTCCATTTTAGTGGACATACTGTGTTTTTTTTCCTTCTATTTTGTTTTTTTTTTTCAATCTGGCCACCCTCCCAAGCGCTTCGCCAGCCTTAGACTCCTACAGCCCGTTCTCTACAAAGCAGCCAGAACGAACTCATGGAAATTCACTTGTCAGTACCCTGCTCGGAGCCCTTCAAGGACTTCCCAGTTGCCCTGGGATAGGGTCTAAGCCATCCGAATGGCACACAAAACCCTCCGCCCCTTGAACACCAGCCAGATCTCAACGTCATCTCCCACTGTCCCCCCCAACCCTCACTATGGCACCAGCATATGAAACATCCTGTCATCACTTACATATGTCCCGTGCCTTCACACCCACACCCATCTCTGTCCAGAAGGCCCTTAAAGAACGTAAAGCCAGTCATCAAACTCAACCAACACCTCTTCTTGCCAATCTCTTCCTGACATGTCCCCTGTCCCTCCCTCAAGCCAAACAAAATGCACTTTAACAGCCTTTATTTCATTGTATCAAAATGATCTCTCTGTGTGTCTGTCTGTCCCTCGAGACTGCAGCCCCCTAATCAAGGCCCAGCAATGAAGTCAGGGAAGAAGTACGGAATTGTAGATAAAAAAGAGATGTAGCCAATATTCAGTTCACGACTCACCCGGTTTATTGCACAGGTTGGTCAGAGTGGGGAAAATAGAAAGGGGAGTAAGGAACCACTCCAAGGAGGAGCCCGGGGACGAGGCATCAGGAGCCACCATCTCAGGTTCAGCCACAGGTCTGGCCATGGGTCTCACATGCGTGAGCAGGGATCACCCTCTGCTCGCGTAGTACCTCCAGCAGCGACCCTGTGAACAGCTCTCAGCAACACAGAGCCCGGTCTTCCAATGAGGAAACTTCAAGTCGCTCAGCTCAGTGGTCCCTTTTTAAGAAGTCCATCAGTAGGGTGCAACAGTTATGCCCCAGGGTGTCTTGTCTCTATCAGTTGCTCTTGTTCCAGTGAAGTCTTTTTGTGGACGTTGCCAAACAAATTTCTTATGTAAGTAACACTCTTTGATTTAAGACACTCTAAGACACTCGCAGTCCTATACCACATGCTTTAAAACCACTAATATGGAAGTTCACATTGGCCACTGTGACTCGATTTAAACTGCTTAAAGATGGCTGAACAAACATATCTTAAATCCTGTGTTTCACAGAATATGAGTAGGAATCACAACACAAAAGAAATCACATCATAACAAGGCCCCTTCAAAGAGGAGTCCTAATGTGATTCATCTTTGTTCCCACAGTGTACAGCGCAGAGCTTGACCCAGAGCGGGGCCCTCGATTCGTGTGAGGCCTGAATGAATGGGCAAATGGCCGTAAGAGATCCTAGATCTGAAACCTAGCAGGCCCTGGCAGCGGCTACAGTAGCAACGCAGTCCACCAGGGGACAGAATAACCTCAGTTTTGTTTGGCTTGTTGAGGGAGTGGTACAGAAAGCTGCCTCCCTGGCATTCGGCTCCCTTTCCCAGTTCCAAGTTTTTGTTTATGTTTTGTTTTGTTTTTAAATCATGGAAACACAGAACAGGAAGCGACCTTGTGAGACTATACAGACCAGCCCTCTGCTTTCAGATAGTTTAAAAAAATTATATTTCCATTTAATATCTGCTTTCAGACAGTTGGTCTTCCCTGGTGGCTCAGCTGGTAAAGAATCCGCCTACAATGAGGGAGACCTGGGTTCAATCCCTGGGTTGGGAAGATCCCCTGGAGAAGGGAGAAGCTACCCCCTCCAGTATTCTGCCCTGGAGAATTCCACGGACTCTATAGTCCATGGGGTGGCAAAGAGTCAGACATGACTGAGCGACTTTCACTTCAGATAGTTTAAAGCATTCTTTGGTTTCTTACAGATAATCACAGGGAGCTTAGGAGACCTACTCCAAATTATACAGCAAGAGATGGAACAAGGAGGCCTGTGGCCCACAGGTCAGCCAATGGCATCTCACTGGCTTCTCCTGCAGCCCTCTGAGGGCGGCACCACCATCACCTTCCACCTGAGGACATTCACAGAGAGGTTGTTCTTTAGCCGAGTCAGTCAGTGGGAGAGCTGGGCCTCAGACACAGGTCTCCAACCTTCCTTTCCACTGCTCTTACCTCCCTCATAGTCACAAAACTTTGCTTGACTTTTTTTGGGGGGTGCAAGGGTTGGAGGTGAGGAGTGCTATTCTCTGGGCAACTTCCTTACAGGCCTCATCTGGGCTCCCCTTGGAGGAAAGTCTATGTTCTGGGCCTGCCCGTGTAAGGCAAGGTTGGTTGCCATGCGGGCCCCAGACCCTGTCCTCCATTCCTCCAGCTACTGGCTCAGCCTCACCCTAGAGGGGCCACAAGGAAACCACAGCCACAAGAGCTCTGTGAAAAAAGCTCAGAGGGATGGAAGGTTTTCGGGGATGGAGTCTCACACCGTGTAACTGGTTTGTTGTGGAGTCTTGACTCAGTGGGGTACAGACATACCAAGCTTTTCTTTTTCTTCAGTCACTATCCCCAACCTGGGAACTGTCTGGGGGCCTCCCCATGTCAGAATTCCCTGAAGTGGAAGAAGCTCTTCAGCCATACAGATGACATCAAATATGTAGAAGCCCTATAGAAACTGTGAAGTGCTGGGCCAAGGAGAAGTGCTAATTATTAACCAACTAGAAGAAGCTGTGTGTATGTGTGTGTGAGTCTCTCAGTCATGTCTATTTGTTTGAGACCCCGTGGACTATAGCTCACCGGGCTCCTCTGTCCACAGGATTCTCCAGCAAGAATACTGGAGTGGGTTGCCCTGCCCTTCTCCAGGGGGTCTTCCTCACCCAGGGATCAAACCTGGGTCTCCTGCATTGCAGGCAGATTCTTTACCAACTGAGCCACCATGGAAGCCCAGAGGAAACTGTTCATACCCTTGAAGAGCTTACAGAGATTGGGTGGGGGGAGTGCAATTCAGAACAGATGATAACGGAAGTTGAACTGTGGAGGGCAAGAGAGTGTGGTGGTTATAGTAGAGGGTCTTAGAACTGGATACACCTGGAATCTTGCAGGTTCTGCTGTGTGACTTTGAGCTTTTTTGCTTTGTTTTGTTTTTATGGCCATGCCACTCTTGCAGGATCTTAGTTCCTCAAAGAGAGATCAAACCTGAGCCCTTGGCAGTGAAAGCTCAGAGTCCTAACCACTAGACTGCCAGGGAATCCCTACTAGGTGACTCTGGATAAGTCCCTTGCCCTCTCTGAACTTATTACCTCAGATTTAAAGTAAGGATGATAACACCCTCCCCCCTCAGGATCCAGAGGATCAAATGAGATGGCATTCAGGTCGTACGAGCTAGTGAAGGGCTTGGTGTGTAGTGGTATGAGGTAAATGTTGGTTAGAGCTATTGGTATTAGATCAGCAGGAATTAGAAGGGAAGGGGGAGTAAGGGAAGGCTTATTACGGAAGGTTAGGGTTAAGCTTGGCTTTAAATGGGGAGACGAATTTGGAAGGTCAGATAGAAGAAGATTCTCGTAAATCTTGCCAAGCATTTGAATGAATGAATGAATGAGTAAAAGCAAGGCCTCAAATTTCACTTCCATCCTCTCTCACGGATGGGCTGAAGACATGGTCACACAGGTGGCCTGACCCAAGAGGGGCATACCACTGAGAAGTCACAGGGAAAATGAAGTCTTGAAATGACCCTCCTACTCCTGATGAAATTCAAACCTCCCCATGGGTAGAGGAGAGGTAATCCTGGGCCAAGCTGTGTGGTCTGCCTGTCCCTCCAGCCCTCCCCTGAGAAATGGATCCCTAAGAAAGTGCCTCCTGGTCGTTAGTGGATAAATGAGTGACCCCTTCCAGGGAACTGGTGTGCATTTCAATGGAGGCTGTCTGGAGACAATGCCTTATCTCCCAGGGTTTCCCAACTTTTTAGCAGCAAGAACTCTTGTTTTCTCACTTGAGAGCTCCATGAATTCCTGGAGCAGTTTACATCTTCATTGTTGGCTGAATCCTGGGACCCAGAAAGCATGATTTGATTTGCATCTGTTTGAATACCCTGGGCTCACTGGATCCACACACAGTCATGAGGGGCAAGCTGGGCCAGAGGGACAAGTGCTGGTGGCGCTCCTCTGCTTCTGCTCTTGTTTGGATAAATACGGTCTACTCTGCGTCCTTTTCTCTCCCACTCTGCGTTGCTTTAGGTAGGCCAGGTTTGCGGCAGTGACACAGAAGCCCTGCAATCTCAGTGGTTTACCACAGGAAAGGCTTGTTTCTTGTTCACGCAGAGTGTGATGCGAGTTGAGTGACAGGTAGCAGGGCTGTCTGGAACATGTGTCCTCTAAGAGCTCCACAGCAGGGAGGAGAGAGACAGGGAAGCTCGAATCTTAGTCATCTGGGGCGGCCATGACAGACTACCACAGACTGGGTGGCTGACACAACAGAAATCTACTCCCCGCAGCTCTGGAGGCTGGGAAGGCCAAGATCAAGGTGCTGGCTGATTTGATTCCTGGTAAAAGCTCTCAATGGACATGAGTTTCAGCAAACTTCGGGAGACAGTGAAGGAGAGGGATGCCTGGTGTGCTGCAGTTCATGGGGTCGCACACAGTTGGACATGACTTGGCAACTGAACAACAGCAACAAGCTCTCTTCCTGGCTTGCAGACGGCCACCTTCTCACTGCGAGCTTCCTGCTGTCTCCTCTTATGAGAGCAACAGTCCCGTCAGACTAGGGTCCCATGCTCATGACCTCATTTAACCATAATTCCTTCCTGAACCCAAATACAGCCACCCTGAGAGTTAGGCCCTCAACATATGAAGCGGAGACACAACTCAGTCAGAGCTGATAACAAGTCTTAAGCCCCTCAGCCCCCAAAGTGATGTACATGGCTTCCAACGACTCTCTCTCAGTCAGAATTCCTCACGTGGACCAAACTTAACTCCAAGGGAGGCTGGGAAGCATCGGGGAGCAAGCGGATATCTGCTGAGCACGACGCTTGCCACACATGGTCTGCTGGACAGGGTCAGGTGAAGAAGAAACATTTTGAGAGAGTAGCAGCACTGAGATATAAGGGAGGAAACAAACTCCTGACGTGGCCTTCCAGGCAGGTTTGAGGAGCCAAGACATGGAACCCAATTCTAAATAGGATTCTTGGGGGTGGGGGTGGGAGGGTAGGAAATTTGTCCCTGTGGTTGGGATATTTTGAGGTTTTACTGTGTCTCCTGCCCAGGATGTGGACACAAACGTTTCCTCACAGTTATATCAATAGGGACTCAGGAAATTCAGATGAATTGGGCAGAGACCAGGCTTTGGATTCCATTTTTTTAAACTGACATATTGCATATTTCCCTTCCCAAAGCTCCGTTTCTTATTTTTTATAAATTCATGTTCTACTGCGTGCGTGTGTGCTAAGTCACTTCAGTCGTGTCTGACTTTTTGTGACCCTATGGACTGTAGACTGCCAGGCTCCTCTGTCCATGGGGATTCTCCAGGCAAGAATACTGGAGTGGGTTGCCATGCCTCCTCCAGGGGATCTTCCCGACCCAGGGATCAAACCCGAGTCTCCTGTGTCTCCTGCATTGGTAGGCAGGTGGTTCTTTACCACTAGCACCACCTGGGAAGCCCTCATGTTCCCCTGCTGCTGCTGCTGCTAAGTCGCGTCAGTCGTGTCCGACTCTGTGCGACCCCATAGAAGGCAGCCCACCAGGCTCCTCTGTCCATGGGATTTTCCAGGCAAGAGTACTGGAGTGGGGTGCCATTGCCTTCTCCGTCATGTTCCACTACACATATACAAACAAGGGAGTTAACAATCGTTGCCAAGGACAAGTCTTCAGGAAGCTACCTTAACGACTGGATACTTGAGCAATGTGTTCTGACAGGTTGTTTGAAGAGAGACTATGGGTCACGGCTTCCCTCCTGGAGGCTCACAGGGCCCACACCTGCCTCTCCAACCTCACCCCTCTGCCTAACGACCCAGGTTCGCTGGCCTCCATTCTATTTCCAGAGACTTCAAACCCTTGGCTGCTCTGGGGCCTCTGTGTTTACTGTTCCCTCTGCCTGGAATGTTCTTCTCCCAGATCTTTGCAGTCTGCTTCCTTTTCATCTTTCAAATCTAAGTTCAGACCACCTCATAGAGGTCTGACTACCCATAAAAAGCCGTAAGTCTCCCACCACCCCCCCCAGCCACCACATAGACAGCTACTCTTTATCATCAGTAGGTTTATTTCTTTGGTATTATATCAATGAGTACAATCTGCACCTACTTGGGTTTTTTAAATATTTTTAGTCCATTTATTTATTTGGCTGGGTCAAGTCTTATTTGGATGTGCAGGCTCTTTGTTGCAGTGCTTGGGCTTCTCCGCTTGCGGCGTGCGGGTTTCTCTCTAGTTGAGCTGCACAGGCTCCAGAGCCTCAGGCTCAGTAGTTGTGGTGCACAGGCTTAGTTGCCCCATGGCAGGTGGGATCTTCCTAGACCAGGGATCGAACCCACGTCCCCTGCACTGGCAGGCGGATTCTTAACCACTGGACTGCCAGGGAAGTCCACTGTGCCTACCTGTTTGATTACTTCCTTCTGAATGGCTTGCAAGTGATTTCTCAGGTCTGGACCTATTGAACTGAGTTTCCCCAGGGAAAGTAGAGGAGACTGTGATGTCTCTATCCTTTGTGTCCCCTGTGGGAGGGAGGGCCAAGGCTGACTCACATATAAGAATATTTGAGTTCTAACATGGCAGGAAAGTCCCCAAATCCCTGGGTGAAAGTCACACGTGAGATTCAGTTGAGCACCTGCTGTGTATAAGCTTAATGCCCACTGTGTTGTAGGGATCTAGGCAATCCTGGCCCCTGCTTGCCTTCATGGAGCTTGCAGTTCCTATAGAAGGCTCATCAATTCAGTAGTGACATTACATGTACCCCTCCTGCTCCTTGTTCTCCTCCTCATGACTGTTATATTGATAACAGTATCAATAGCTAACATATTCTGCTCATATGTGTCATTCTTGACGTGGTGGGGCAGAGGACAAAGATTCTCACCTTATACATTCATTGTCTAGAAAGAACTATACAAATAATAAGTGACACTTGTATAATGCTTATTACCTACCATGTTCCAAGCACCTTACATCTATTCATTCATTTTAAGCCCTACAGCGGCCCTATGAGGGAGGCGCTATTATCATTCCCATTTTTACAACGATACTAAGGCTCAGAGAGGTCAAGTAAGTTGCCTGAGGTGGCCCAGCCAGTGAAAATGAAATGAGCTATTATTAGTCACTAGCCGGGGAGTTCCCCTGTTTCTGTTGTGGTCGTTGTTGACCTAAGTTGCTTAGGAAGTTCTCTATCAGCTCCTACTGCAGTTTAGATCCTGTCTGCTGGTAGTCGTGATAAACAACATTGCTGGAGGTGACCTGTGTGTGAACGGGGCACTCCTGAATTTTCTCATGGCTTTTGTATGTGATTGAAGAACTTTAAACCTCAGTGAGGCCCTTCCTTCAGAGTGACGATTGCAGTAACTGATCTTGGCAGGGAAATCATGTTTATAAGATTTTTTTTGTTTTAAATTAGTATCTCACCCTGACCATTTTTCTGGCTGTATTCCCAAATACCAAGCCTGCCCCTCTGGAATGGCTGAGAACGCATGAGACTGTGAACACCATCATATTTTGCATCATGCTCAAAAATAGTAGAAATCAGTGAGTTCATTCAATCAACATTCTTCTTGAGCGCCAACTCTATGCAAGGCACTGTTCTTGGTACTGGGGCTACAGCAGTGAGCAAAACAGCCTAAACTTCCCTGCCTTCATGATCCATACAGTGTGCCAGAGAGATAAACAGACAATAAAGAAAACGAATAAGTATAACATATCATTTGATGATAAATGCTGTTGGAGAAAAGTAAAGAAAAGAAAAGGAGAGCTGGGGATAGGTGCCCTTTTATATAGGGTGGCCTGGGCAGGCCTTACTGACAAAGTGACTCACAGGCAAACCTCTGAAGGAGTGAGGGTGTTTCCTGTGGCCTAGCTGGAGACTTTTGTATACACAGACCTAGGGCACTGGCTGGCTTGCCAGGGCCTGGGAGGTGGATGTTCCGCGTGCTCAGCAGCTAGTGGGTGGGGCTTGGCACCACTAGCTCAGACCAAGGGTACCCACCCACCCTGCCAGGGCTTGGGAAGCTGCTGTGTTGAAGTGACCCCACCCCTGTGCTTCTCCTGCAACTGAAGGGATGGGTGAACAACCACAAGAAGCTCCCAAAGTCTCAAAGGGGCAACCCTCACTCCGCAGTTCCCTGCTGAGCGCTTCAGCTGTGTCTGTCCTTCTGACTTTGTATCTTTACTGTGGAGGCAGCCCTGCCATAGGCCCTCTATCCCCCTCCGACCACCAGGGGCGCGCTCTGCAATCTCTTCCCTGCTGGAGGTTGTAACATTTGCATCAAAAAGATGTTCCCAAAGCCTGGAATGTGTGTGTGTGTGTGTGTGCGTGTGTGCCCTGTGTGTGTGCACTCCACGTGTGTGTGCGTGTTTTCCATGTGTGTGTGTGTATGTGTGCACGTGTGTGTCCTGTGTGTGTGCCTCTGTGTGTGTGTGTGTGTGTGTGTGTACTTTTGAAGGGGGGCTGTATTTCAGACCTTCACACCTATCAATTCCTGTCTTGTGCTTCGAGCACACGACTGTTGATCGAAGCTTCTTGCCTTTGTTGCACAGTGCAACACGGGGCGATGAGCCTGACTCCAGCATCAGACTGACTTGCCCTTCAATACCAGTCCCACCATGACCCACGTGCTCTATGGCCTCAGACAGGTCGCTTGTAACCTCTCTGGGGGTGCATTTTCTCATCTGTAAAATGGAGAGAAAAGCAGCACCTTCCTCACCGAATTGTCCAAATTAAATGAGATGAGCCAGCAGTGGCCAGCAGGGGCCAACTTGGTTCTGCTCATCACCTGCCCAGATCCAGCTGCCACACCCATGAGACCTTGCAGTCGGGCACTCAAGCATGTGGTGTGGTCCCCACAGAGGCCAGGCCAGAGAGAATCCCCAGATCAGTGCACCACCCACACCCGCATGGTCCATACTCCCTCCAGTGCTAGAGCGGCAGCTAGGGGTGCTGGGAGCTGCTCCCCCGCGGAGGTGGTGCCGAGGCCACTGTGTCTCTGTTCCTCTCCTCAGCTTCTGGGCCACAGGCAGTGTCATCACTCTCTACCATTTTTTGGGAAACGGCTTCCTCTCCTTGTCCGAGACTCTTCCTATTCTCTTTTGGGCCCTTTTCTTTTGCCACCTGCCAATCCCCCAGTCTCCCACTCCCCCATCCCCGTCCTTAGTTATCCCTAGTCTTGGCGGTTAGTGGATCCCTCTTGTCATGGGGAGGCTCATTGGATCTTATCGTATGTCTCACTGGGCATGACAGCATGGCCCATTGTTGGCTGCTGTTGGTGAGAGAGGAGGAGGGAGAGGAAGGGAGAAAAAAAGAGGGGACTTGGTCTCGGCCCTGGCTGATGGTGGAGGGTGCCACCTCGCGCAAGAGGGAGGGAGGAAAGTCTAGGGGGATTCTGTCCATAGCCCAGTGCTGGACTCTGCAGCCTGTACTTTATGCAGCAGAAGAAGGAGTCTGCACTTGGGGAGTGGGGGTAGGGCTGGACGCTGCAGGAGAGGAGGGATTGGCATGGGACGGGCAGATTGAGTTCTGGCCGGGTTGGGATGCACTCATCTGTGTGAGAGCTGGTGGAGGGGACCAGCAGGCCTTCAGTGAGGATGGAAGGAGATGTGGGTCAGGTGCAGGCAAGAGGGCAAGCAGCCAGGTGAGGGCAGAGGTAGGGGTAGCAGAAAGGCAGAGAGGGACCTTGGGCCAGATGGCTGCAGAGGCCATAGGTCGCCCTTTCTCTCCACCTCACATTCTCTTCTCTTTGTATCCTTTATTTTCTGCACGCATCCCTACTCTTTCTCCATCCTTTGGGTCTCATCGTCATCCCTTTTTTCTTCTAAGTCTCAGTTATTTCATCTGCCGAATAAAGGTGTTTGTGCTGGAGACCGCAGGCCCCCAGTGTCACCTCTCCTGCTTTCCCTTCAGCCTCTGAAATCTGATTCAATAAGAGCTGCTGCCTCGGGGCTGTGGATGTTCCCCAGGCTGGCAGTGGAGCACGAGGGTCCAGACCTTGGCTTCCCTGTCCTTGCTTGTGTAGCAGCGGTTGTGGAACAAGCCTGTTTCACTTCTCACCCAGGTTGGACATGGGAGAGGGTGCCAAATCTAGAAACAACTTTTCTTCCACAGTCAAATGGCTTCCTCTCAGCGCCAGTCCCTTTAAGATGAGAAGGAAACCAGAAAAAGAGATCTTTGATGTTGTTCAATTGAGAAATCCATCAGGTGGGAGAGAGCCAGAAATGCCAGAGAGAAGGGTTCCGTGATCGCTGCACTGGCGGGAGTGCTGCCTGGACTTTGTTTTTGTTTTGATGGTAAATATCCCCTGATATAAACATAGGCAGAGCAGGGTAAAAACAACCTTTGGTCCTCAAACAAACGAACGGAACCTGCCTTGCACGGGCGATGGGTCTTGCTGCAATGATGCAGCTCAAGGGGCCTTCACTGTGGAATTTCCTGCCTTGAGCATGATGGATTTTCCATTCTTGTCCCCGGATGAACACCCTCCTCAGTGCCTTTGCCCTTGGCAAAGCCCCCCAAGAACTGGACAGCACTGTCTCAGCTGGGCCCAGCTTCAGAGTGGGGTGCCTCCCCCTCTGGAATCAGGGCTGAGGTGAGTGTTGGAGACTCATTGCCGTCAGATCCCTGGCGACTTAACTGGAAACCACCTTCCTTTTCTGTCCCATCTTGGACTTCTCCCTTCATGTGCCAAACACTTCAGTCCTAATAGATCATCTCTTCTTTCCAGGAGGGGGCCATCTTTTCCTGCATCCCTGACTGTCTGCTTATTCTGTTCCTTGGACCACTCTGCTCCCACCCCATTTCTGCCCATCCAAGAGACAGTGTAGTCTAGTGGTAACAAGCATGGACTCTGTCTAGATTTGATCCTGGGCTCCCTTGCTTGCCATCTGTATAGCCTCTATGCCTCCATTTCCACACCCATTAACTGAAGATAATAATGGTTCTTCTTTCGTAGGATTGTGGCTAACCCTAAATGAGTTACCATGTGTAGTGCATGCAGGAGAGTATCTGGTAAATCAGAAGCACTATATGAGGGACTAGTAATTCATATCCAAATCCAACTTCTTTTCAAAAGTCAGCTTCAATGCCACCTCCTCCATGAAGTCCTCCTGATCCACTCAAGTGAAAATACTCTCTCCCTCCTCTAACTTTCCACAGGGTTTTAATTGGATGTGTCCTGGGGACCCACTTGGTATCATAACAAGACACGTACATGTGCCAGTCACCTAAAGGCTGCGATCCCTCCTGTAACTCCCACAGGGCCTTATATCCAGGAGGTGCTTATTAGGTCCTTGGGGAATGATTGCCCAGAGTTGAGAAGGGGTGATAATGGGATCCAGGGGGAGACACCGTTGCTCCTCAGTCCTGGCTGGCCTCCCCCACGGGAAGGTGGGGGACCCATCACCAGGGAGGTATGAGTGCTGCCCCTGGGGCCGGCTCACATGGATCCACCACCACTCCCTGATCAGGCCCTCCAGGCTGGGGCACAGTCGACAGCAGACCCCATGTTGGCCTCTGACGGTAGTGGTGAAATACACTCTGGACCACATTCGGGCTGCTTGGTGCCCCCTCTCATCCTGGGATTCTCAGCCAGATTGACCAGGATCTCAAAGCCAAACCCCAGAGATTTCCTGCCCCCCACCCAGGGCAGCCCACTGCTCCCCTTCCTGCATGGTTGACCCAGTTCTGCTGACCTTGGGCTCCAGATGCTCTCTCTTCCTCCCCCCCTCCCTCCTGGCCAGCGATTATAGACACATTTAGCACCTCCTTGAATCAGACCCATCATTCACTGGGGCCTTGGGCCCTATGAGGGTGCTGAGCTGTTTTCTTGGTGGCCCCAAGCACCCCCATATACCTTTTACTACTCTGTTCAGATTTTTGTTCATTGCCTATGCCACCACTTGCTGAAATGACTCTGTGGCCTTCAAGCAACTGTGGCTTTTCCGTCCACTTCATAGCACCTAGCATGATGGGGTGAAAGTTTTGGCCTTGCACACAGTAGAAGCTTCCTTAATCCTTTCTAGTTCGATTGCTGAATTAAGGCGTGGGAGGAGGGAAATACAGCTGCAGTCACTCTGATCATATTCTTCTTAAATTTGAAATTCTGACCATACTAGGGATCCCAGAGTTACCAGGTTATGCATGCCCTTTGAGATCTAAATGATATTACTTTGAGTTCTCCCATCCCCACCCCCAGGCCATGACCCAAGCAAATCAAGAACTGTATCCAAGGTATTGGTCAATTCCTTAGGGTGGAGGAATAAATAAGATTTATATTCTCACAGCCTCCTGTGCCACCCAGGTTCCTGGAGCTTTGGGCGTGGTCTCCCTATTGACTTCCACCCTATTGACCAAGGCAAGAAACCTAGACCCTTCCCATCAAGAAAACAAGAGTAGAATCGACTGAAGGTCTTTGACTGATGGACCCCCAGGGAAGGAGTCACATCACACACAATTCACAGACTTCCTCCAGCTCCCCGTCTCCTCTGTCTCTCTTCCTCTCTGCTCCTTACTCTTTCCCTCCAGGGTTCCTAAGATTGCCCCAAGTTCTTCCTCCACTCCCTGAAGCCTTTGGGACCCTTTTGTCTAAGTCTTTTTACCAACATAGGTAGTTCTAGCCCTGTGGATTCTTGTCGTTAAGGAATAAAAATGTCTCCACCTCATTATATGAGCAAGCTCCTTTCCCTCTCTGCGCCTCAGTCTCATGATATGTAAAATGGTCTACAATCACTAGATCAGCCCTGTTCAATAGAAGTATAATGAAAGTCATAGATGTAATTTAAAATTTTCTAGTAGCGGCATCAAAAAAAGTAAACGGGTGAAATTAGTTCTTGTTTATCTTCTCGGGTAGCAGTGAGGGAGCTACTAAAGTATTGTTTAACAACATTAGAGAAGTAAAATTGATGTATAATAAACTGCACATATTTAAGGTGTACAGTTTAAGATCTTACATAGGTGTATACCTGTGAAACCATCCTCAGAATAAAGGGTCCTTGTGCCTCTTTGTAATTATATATGTTTAATAGTATACTTTATTTAAGTCAATTTATCAAAATAGTCCTTTTTACATGTATTCAATATGAAAATTATTAATGAGGTATTTAACATTTTTTGAATACCAGGTTTTCAAATTCCGGTGTGTCTTTTCTCACCCTTTTTTAAAATTGAAGTATGGTTGATTTCCAGCGTTGTGTTAGTTTCCTGTGTACAGCACAATGATTCAGTTGTATATATATATACGCATTCTTTCTCAGATTCTTTCCCATTATAGGTTATTACAAGATATAGAGTTCCCTGCGCTATGCAGTGAGTCCTTGTTGTTTATCTATTTAATGTATAATAGTGTGTATCTGCTAATCCCAAATTCCTAATTTATCCCCCCCACCAAATTCTGGTGTGTTTTACACTAATGAGGTGTCTTCTTTGACACCAGTCACATATCATGTGGCTGCTGGTGACTGTTTTGGACAACAGAGATCCATGGGGTTTCTCAGCACCCTTCCCTTTCTCTCATTGAGGGGCTCTCTGTGTCTGTCTCTCTCCCAGGCATCGCCTGATGCATGCCCTCGTCTTTGGTCTTCAGACACTACAGCATTCTGTTCCTGGATCCTTTACTTGGCCCTCTCTGAATAGGGTCCAGCTTGGTAGCTTATGCCTTGGGGGTGGTGAGCAGGCTGCTTCCCAGGGTTCAATATGGTTTGAACCAAACTGTAGCTGTGGTGTGTATGGTCTGGGTGCTTGTCCCCCTGGTGCAGCCCGCCATCTGGACTCACCCCCACCCTGGTGGAGACATCCAGAAATGGCCACTCACTGAAACCTCTCTTATGCAGTTCAATTAGAGAGAAGGTTCTGGATGAGGCCATTTCCATCAACAACAGAGTTAAGGCAGATCAGCTGTGACGTGTATGACTAATCATAGAACAGCTAAGTGCAGACGAGTGACCTTTTGTGATAAATGAGATTGGATTCAGCATCATTCTTATTTAAATAAAAGTAGAGTCAGAGTTCCCCACAGAGCAAAGTCACTTTCATCCCAGCAGGCCTTTTTAAATGGGAGAGAAAGTGGGTTATAGCTTCTGGGCTGGGAATCACGCATGACCCCCAGCCTGTCTTCCCACCCTTGAGCAACCGTTGAGGATCATGAATAGGTGCAGCCATGATTACCACATATGTCTGTGTGTAGGTTGGGACAGGGGGGGTTGGTTGTTATCACAACCCAAGTATGTCAACAGAAGCATACTCAGAGTGATTGTGTTCTGTTGCTTAGTCATGTCCAACTCTGTGATGCTATGGAATGTAGCCTACCAAGCTTCTCTGTCCATGAGATTCTCCAGGCAAGAATACTGGAGTGGGTTGCCATTTCTTCCTCCAGGGGATCTTCCCAATCCAGGGATCAAGCCCACATCTCCTGCATCTCCTGCATTACAGGTGGATTCTTTACCACTGAGCCACCTGGGAAGCTTAGAGTGAGTTGCAATGCGTAAAAAGATTGAGGAGTCCTAGAACAGAGAAGTCATGTGGGTTAGACTGTCCAGAGTGAGAGGCCTCCATTGGCCTGAGGCCTAGCATTGTACACTGAGACACTGACATGAGGTGAAGAGGTGAAGGCCAGCAGTGCCCAGCCAGAGCACACTAGGAGGGGCCCAGGGAAAGCACAAGAGGGCAAGCAACCTTCCAGACCCCGAAGCCCTCAGAAGCAGCCCTTATTTTGGCAAAGCAGAGCAAACCCAGGGTCAGGCAGGCCCAGCTTTCCCTTACGCCTATGGGGCACCCTGCTGAGGGTTGAGGGAGCTGCCTGCTCTCCTCAGGGACAGGGAGGGAGGCTGGAGGGGGATCCGACAGCTCCCAACCTCTAGGACGGGCATTTGGGGCCAGAGGGAAGCGACATCTTTGCTTTTGCAGCTGCAGCGGCAGTGAAGAAAGCGGGAGGGCATCCTGAGGCAGGAAATGCCTATCAGTGTCATCCCCAGCTGCTTCCGGCTTCCTCCTTCAAGGATTCCATGGCTCCTCTGTATCCCCGCCAGCCCCTGTCCCCTGCCCTGGGTTCTGGCCGGCAGCTGTGAGCCCCCCTCAAGGCCCACGTCATGGGGCCACCGAAGGGCTGTTGGCTCCCCATTGTTCTCAAGGCTTCTCTGGCATTCCTTTGACTCAGGAGGGGAAATGCCTGAAGCTTCCCCTCCACCTCCTCAGAGATGCTTGGCCAAATAGTCACTACCAATGCGGATCTCTCAGAGGACACTGCAGGGAGGGTCTGGCCATGCCAAAAGTCCACCTGCTGGAGGCCAAGGACGAATCTGAGGCACTGACTTGCTCTCTGCTTCTTCGGCTGACCCTAAAGGCCTTTCTCTCCCTCCTGAGTGCAGTCACCCCACAGTTACCACACACACACACCTGTACCCCTTGTTCCCCATCCTACCCATTTCCACACAGTTCTGCACACACTGTTGTACACACACCCCACCCAACCCATTCTCCCCGTAAAGCCGTCAGGCGTGGCAGGGCCAGAAGCTACTGCCACTGTGGATGTGACTCGAGGCTCTTTTAGAAGCCTTCCCTGACAATAGGCACAACAACTTCCTGGGTGGAGGCTGCCCCCAACCCCACCTACTGTGTGCCAGGCTCATAGACACTGAGAATGCAGTGCAGAGCACCCCAGACCGAACCCCTGACCCTTCCGCAGTTTATGTTCTAGTGAGAGGAGGTGGAGAACAATAAACAAACCAGTAAAATGGACAAGAAGGCGGTGACAGAGGATGAGATGGTTGGATGGCATCACTGACTCAGTGGACATGAATTTGAGCAAACTCCAGGAGACAGTGAAGGACAGGGGAGCCTGGAGTGCTGCAGTCCATGGGGTCGCAGAGTCAGACGCCACTTAGCGTCTGAACAAAAACAAAAAGGATAATATGACACATGGTGCTAAATGTTATTGGATGAAAAATAAAGGAAGAAAGAGGAATAGTGACTAGGAGAGGGTTTGAAGCTTTAAATACAGTGAGTAGGGAAGGTTGACCAAGAAGATGACATTTAAGCAGATACTGAAGGATGTGAAGGAGTAGACGGTGCTTATATCCAGAAGAACATGATGGACATGGAAGTAGTACATGCAAAGTCCCTGTGGTAGGAATATGCCTGGAACGAGCAAAGACTAATGAAGAAGCCAGTGTATTTGGAGTGGAGGACTGGAAGGAAGAGCAGCAGGAGGTGAAGCTGAAGATATAATGGAGGCCAGATCCTAAGGGCCTTATTTGCCATTGTAATGAGGGAGATTAGGGCCACTGGAGGGTTTGGAACAGAGGCCCAACCTAATCTGATTTAGATTGTAAAAGATTATTCCAGCTGCGGTGTAGAGAATAGAATGTAGGGGGACAAGGGCAGAGACAGGGAGACCAGTTAAGAGTGTCTTCAAAGTAATCCAGGTGAAAGGCGATGGTGTGCCCCAGAGGTAACGGTGGGTGAGACATGGCAGAATCTAGATCTATTCTGAAGGTAGAGTTGACAGGATTAGACAGGAGGAGTGGGATGTGAAAAAAAGAAAATAATCAAGGACGTCTCAAAAGATTTCCACCTGATCCACTTTGAAGTTGTCATCTACTGCCATTTCCTGCAGGGGGAGCAGGTTTGGGGGTTGGAGCAGAATCAGGCAGGTGGTTGTGGCCATATTTGAGAAGCTTGTAAGATGTCTAAATAGGCAGTAGGGTACATGAGTCTGAAACTCAGGAAAGGAACCTATATCTTCTCTGTGCACATTTTTAATGTTTTTATTATGCAGTGTGTATAAACAATTTCTATGATTGCTTTATGAGTGTTTAAATTCTATATAAATGATACCATGTTCCTGTTTGAGATTGATTATGTTGAAACATACCGTTCCTTCCAGTTAACTCTATAATGTCGTTGTTCCATTATGCCCCAATTTATGGACCCAGTCCCCTATTAATGGACTTAGGTTGTTTGAATTTCTAGCTATTTTTTTTTTTCTGATTCCATGGAGTGTGATGCAATGCTTTCTGCTGCTGGGCATACAGATACAAAGTGATTAAGTGCTTCTGTTTACCTCCATCTGTGTGTCTGGGATCATTAATTCCAAGGTATTAGGAAATAAACCATATCTGTTGATTTCACTGTGCCCTGTTTAAGCTGGGCCCAGCCAGATTTCTCCTTGATGACATTTGGTTAGCCGTGTTGTCCAAACTGCTGGAAAGTAACAGCAATAATTTGAACTTCATAAGTTGCCCCCAAACTTCACAGCTTCAAACGACAGGCATTTTTTTTCAAACTTTAAACTTCTTATTTTGTATTGGGTTATAGCTGATTAACAATACTGTGGTAGTTTCAGGTGAACAGCAAAGGGACTCAGCCATACATATACATATATCCATACTCCCCGAAACGCCCCTCACATCCAGGCTGCCACATAACATCGAACAGAGTTCCCTGTGCTAGACAGTAGGTCCTTGTTGGTTATCCATTTTGAATATAGCAGTATGTACATGTCCATCTCAATCTCCCTAACTATCCTTTTCCCCTGGCAACCATAAGTTCTTTCTCTAAGTCTGTGAGTGTCTTTCTGTTTTTTAACTAAGTTCATTTGTATCATTTCTTTTTAGATTCCACATATAAGGGATGTCATATGATATTTCTCCTTCTCATGACAGGCATTTTTATCTCATGGTTTGTGTGGGTCAGGAATGGGGTACACTTAGCTGGACTCCATCTCAGGTTCTCTCACAAGCAGTCGAGGTGATGGCCAGGTATAAGCACCTCAAGGTTCACCTGGAGGATGGTCACTCCCAGCTGTCTTATGAGGCTTTTGGAGGGGCCTCCAGGCACTCACTGGCTATTAAATTGAGAGCCTCTGTTTCTTTTTTTTTAAGTTTTATTTCTTAAAGTGAATGATAGGTACATGTATCACTTTCCATACCCTCCTGTATTTTAAACATTGCCTAACTCCAGTACTTTGGCCACCTCATGCAGAGAGTTGACTCATTGGAAAAGACTCTGATGCTGGGAGGGATTGGGGGCAGGAGGAGAAGGGGACGACAGAGGATGAGATGGCTGGATGGCATCACCAACTTGATGGACATGAGTCTGAGTGAAGTCCGGGAATTGGTGATGGACAGGGAGGCCTGGCGTGCTGCGATTCATGGGGTCGCAAAGAGTCAGACATGATGCTAAATTTTATTAAAACTTTGTTTAAAAATTAATCGGAAAAAATCCTAACACGGAACTTTAAAACTGAAAACTACTCAGAGGTCCCCTAACTAGCTACTTCACAGAACCAAAATAAAACCAGAGAGGTTAAGTAGTTGGCCTATTCATCACTATAGACTGGATCTACTAACTTATAGTCTTTTCATCACAGGAGTATGGGTTGAAAATAAATTGACAGCAAACATTATTTCTAACACATATTTGGAAATGAGAAAATTAATTTTCTATGGATCATACAATACCTGCCTTGCTATGCTAAGCACTCCCTCTGCATAGTCTCACTTGACCTTATAAGGTAGGTATCATACTACCGGTATCCCCATTTTAAAGATCAGGAAACTGGTGAGCCTCTGTTTCTTGCCAGCTGTCAGCTGCCCTTACTATAGGGCAGCTCACAACGTGGTAGCTGGCTTCCACAGCACCAGCAAATGAGAGATGATGGGAGAGTGCAAGAAAGACAGTAGTCACAGTCTTACAATCTAACCTTGGACAAAGCAGCCCATCACCCTTCAGTTCAGTTCAGTCGCTCAGTCATGTCCGACTCTTTGTGACCCCATGAACCACAGCACGCCAGGCCTCCCTGTCCATCACCAACTTCCAGAGTCCACCCAAACCCATGTCCATAGAGTCGGTGATGCCATCCAACCATCTCATCTTCTGTCGTCCCCTTCTCCTCCTGCCTTCAATCTTTCCCAGCATCAGGGTCTTTTCAAATGAGTCAGCTCTTTGCATCAGATGGCCAAAGTACTGGAGTTTCAGCTTCAACATCAGTCTTTCCAATAAATACCCAGGACTGATCTTTAGGACGGACTGGTTGGATCTCCTTGCAGTCCAAGGGACTCACAAGAGTCTTCTCCAATACTACAGTTCAAAAGCATCAATTCTTTGGCGCTCAGCCCTCTTTATAGTCCAACTCTCACATCCACACATAACTACTGGAAAAACCATAGCCTTTAGTGACAGACATTTGTTGGCAAAGTAATGTCTCTGCTTTTTAATATGCTGTCTATGTTGGTCATAACTTCCCTTCCAAGGAGTAAGTGTCTTTTAATTTCATGGCTGCAGTCACCATCTGCAGTGATTTTGGAGCCCCCAGAAATAAAGTCTGACACTGTTTCCACTGTTTCCCCATCTATTTGCCATGAAGTGATGGGACCGGATGCCATGATCTTAGTTTTCTGAATGTTGAGCTTTAAGCCAACTTTTTCACTCTCCTCTTTTACTTTCATCAAGAGGCTCTGTAGTTCTTCTTCACTTTCTGCCATAAGGGTGGTATCATCTGCATATCTGAGGTTATTGATATTTCTTCCAGCAATCTTCATTCCAGCTTGTGCTTCTTCCAGTCCAGTGTTTCTCATGATGCACTCTGCATATAAGTTAAATAAGCAGGGTGACAATATACAGCCTTGACGTACTCCTTTTCCTATTTGGAACCAGTCTGTGGTTCCATGTCCAATTCTACCTATTGCTTCCTGACCTGCCCTTGCTGCTGCTAAATCACTTCAGTTGTGTCCGACTCTGTGCGACCCCATAGACAGCAGCCCACCAGGCTCCCCCATCCCTGGGATTCTCCAGGCAGGAACACAGGAGTGGGTTGCCATTTCCTTCTCCAATGCATGAAAGTGAAAAGTGAAAGTGAAGTCGCTCAGTTGTATCAGACTCTTAGCGACCCCATGGACTGCAGCCTACCAGGCTCCTCCATCCATGGGATTTTCCAGGCAAGAGTACTGGAGTGGGGTGCCATTGCCTTCTCCGGACCTGCCCTTGACCATATTCTATTTGTGAGAAGCGAGTCACTAGCTTCAGCCCATACTCCAGGGAAGAAATAGACAAGGGTGGGAATCTCAGGAGGTGGGGATCATGGGGACCATCATAGAGGCTGCCTACCACAGAAACCAGAGGACTTAGGTGGAGAGGGGTCAATGAGACCAAGTGTCTACAGAGACACACACTAAGAAAGATGAACAGTGAGTTGGGGAAGGGGGCAGAGCCAGAGAGCAGAGCTTGGGGACGACTCTGAGTTGAGCCAATGAAGATATCTGGTAGAGATTCTTTTTTTCAGATTTGGCAGTGAGAGCGAAGTGCCTATCAGTGAAGGGATGAGAAGCTCCTAGCACATTTGAAGGTCAAGGGAAGGAGCCAATGGAGAGGTGAACATTGCAGATGGTGGAGGGGGAAGGAGAAATTGTGGAGCCAGACCCCCCTAGGACAGGACAAAGGGAAACCTGTCAATTGCTGCGAGCATTTACATAGCGCCCTGTAGGCTACAGGTGCTTTTACCAACCCAGAAATGTTAGCAGGGCAAGTTATAGCATCACCCCCATTTTACCCCTGAGGAAACAGGTGTACAGAGGGGCTGTCTGAACCAGGGCTAGAATTCAGGTATTCTACCTCCGAGTGTTTCAAGTCCGTGTGGCTTCCTCACTGGGCCCCAGTGCTCTCAGCATGCTACTCCACTGCTCAACAATCAGCCTTGGCTCCCTCCTGCCTGTGAAGTTGAGGAGCTTTTCTCACCCCGAGGGGACTGATGAAGGACAACAGTTTCACTTAAGGCAGGGTTGCAGATGGGAAGGAGTAAGAATTCCTCAACTGCCAAGGGGGCTGTAACTCAAATTCAGCAGCTTTGGGATATGAGAGGGGTGTGGGGAAGACCCTGCAGAGTGGCTTGGTGACATATATGCCAGGGTCCATGGGATTCTGATTAAACACTGTGAGGCAGCGTATGGGGACAGTTGCCTGGTCAACGTGGGCCAACAAGGCCCCCAAGGCTGACTCTCCCAGTGGAGGGGTGGTCCTCATGAGCTCCTCTCTCAGCCACTCAGTGCGGCTGACTCTCCTGACTTTGGCAACATTTGGAAACTCACTGTGGAGATGTTGGCCTCCCTCTGGGAACTCCAGCTCCACCCCCCTCCCCTCACCATGGCCTTAACGTTGCCCCAGAAGACTTGGAGCACCTTGGGACAGGGGGGCTGTGTCTTGCCCAGCAGGCAGGGAAGCCAAGCCCTGCCCTTGGTGAGCTCCAGGACATACATACAACTCACACACAGCAACACACACAATACCCACAACTTACCCTGGCCCCAGGACAAGGAGCCAAGAACACCCGACCATCTGGAACCACCTCAGCTACAAGGGTCCTCAGAGTCTTTTCAGAGCCTCATTTTCAGATAAGGAAAATGAGGCAAAGAAGAGGGAGCTACTGAGTGGCTGAGAGGGAGGGAGGCTGAATAGTCTGAGGGAGATGCGATGCTAAGGCGGGAGTACTGCTAAGGAGAGTGTGAAGGAGCTGATGTAGGCAATGCTTGAGAAGGCCTGGGAGTGGCATACTGTAGGTGCTTAACAAATGCATCGTAAATAAATGAAAGAGATTCTTGCTGCAGGAGTGGGGGAAGGACAAGGCCACAGGGGTATAAAACTCAGTCCTGCTGGGTTCAGATCTGTGAGACTGGAATAGCCTGGCTGGGCTTTTCTTTTCAGGGGTCACAGCTCTGACAGGAAATGGGGGTGGGGACAATGGGGGGCGGGGTTAAAGGGAGGGAAGCCCCACCCTTAACTGAGGCAGAGAGCTCCCTCCTTGCTTTCTCCTACAATTTTTATGGAGCATTTACTTAGTGCCAAGCAAACGCGTGGGCACACGCACACACATGCACACACACACACACAGCAGTGACACACACTATCAACACCTCCGTATTACAGATCAGGAAACTGGCCCTGAGAAGTTCAAGACCTCGCCCATAGTCTCACAGCCGATAGTGGCCATCTGGTTTCAGTGCCTGCGCTCTTAACTCCTACAGTATATGCCCTTCTGGCTGTAGGGACAGCAGGGCCCTAAGGAGACTGCCCCAGGGAGGCCTGCAGTCACAGAGCTCCCAGTGTAGAGACAGAGAGCAGCTACCAGGAGTGACACAGCCGTGGGACCAGGGCCCACACAGGAGCAGTGAGAGGGCCACAGGCACCCCGAAGAGGGGCCAAACCTAGATCTAGTCCAAGCCTGGTCTAGTGTGCCAGGGAAGGTCTCCCTTGAGCACTTGACTCTTTCAGCTGAGATCTAGTTTGATTCTTGACACAGCCCAGTTTACAGAAAGGACAACTGAGGCCCAGAGAGGTCAGATGACTTGCCTGGGAACACAGAGTCACAGAGTTGGGACCCAGAGTTGAGGCTCAGACTCCCAGGCCCCCGCACTGGCCCGCAGTAGGAGCAAATGCAGACAAGCTCCAGAGAAGGAGGGAAGCTGTGCCATGAAGGAGGGTGTGAGGCAGCGATCCCTGGAAAGTCTCCAGCGGGAGCCTGCACACTCTGGCAGTTCCTGGGGGCAGACAAAGGGGGGCCACACCCACCAGGCCACCAACTGGGAGGTAACTCCATGTGCTTCTGCCCCAGACCTTCTGTGTAATGGACGCGGTGTTCACGACACCTTCCCCTGAGTTTCCATGGCAACTAGGAATCATCTCGCTCCCCAATCACAACTCACAAGATGTTCTGCCTGTTGTGGCCAGCAGCTGTGTCAGGTTGTGAAGAATAACAGATGCCTGCCCTTTGAGACTCGATTTGTTCTCCAGTCATCTCCGATGGGGCAGAGGTAGATGTGATTTTAGTTGGGGGGAACAGGGTGGGGGAAGGTAGTAAGGGGTTTCTGATACTTCAAATGCATCCACCTGTCTCAGCTCAATGTCACTAGAGATAGACCATGACCAGCATTCATCCCACAATCCCCTGCTGGAGCTAGTAAGGCGATGTCTCTGCTGAAGACATGCTCAAGATTCAATAGACCCAATCTTCAGTTACCCTCGAGGATTCCATTTTCTCACCTGCTAAATGAAGATAATTTATTTTTCTTTTTGGCCGTGCCACATGGCATGTCAGATTCTAGCTCCCTAACCAGTGATTGAACCCACGTTGCCTGCATTGAAAGTGTGCAGTCTTAACCACTGGACCACCAGGGAAGTCCTGGAAGAAAATTATACCTGTCTAAATAGATTATTATAAAGAAATAAGATGACACCTAGCACAGAAAGTATGTTTTAGTAAAATGTGTAGCACACAGCAGGTGCTCAAAAATGTCAAATTTGGAAGGTCCACTCTAAACATTTTTGCCTGTCCCCACAGATCCTTATTAAAACCTCCATAAATAAATAGAAAGACAGAAGCCCCAGGGGTCTTCGAGAATTCAAAAAGCCCAAGTTAGAGGTCAATCAGATGTGCATAACACACTGGTTTATTGACAGTGGGCCTACCAGCATGAGAGTCCTGCGTTTCAGTCCTGGCTTCCCTTGTAACTCAGCTGGTAAAGAATCCGCTTGCAATGCAGGAGACCTGTGTTCGATCCCTAGGTTGGGAAGATTCCCCTGGAGAAGGAAATGGCAACCCACTCCAGTATTCTGACCTGGAGAATTCCATGGACTGTACAGTCCAAGGGGTCACAAAGAGTCAGATACGACTGAGCTACTTTCACAATGACTGGCTGTGGGGCCTTAGGCAAGTCACCTGCCCTCTTTGGTCACCAGTTAATCTTTCCATTTGGACTGGCTTAAGCAGAGGTTTTTGACTATGTTCCACAGAAGCTAAGGTTCCTCAGGGACACTGTGGTAGGCAGAAGGACAAGACTGAATGGGGAATGCCCCCACCCATCCAACTTTGATGGAATTCATATGTGCCACAGCTTTCAAAGTAGTTTGAAAACTCTGGCCTCATGGTCCTGGATTTGCTAGGCAGACATGGCACCTTGGCTGCTTCCTTAGCCCCAGAGGGTAGTGAGTCCAGTGGCCTGGCAGGAGCCATACCAGGACATGTCCCCGACCCCAGAGGTATCCAAGACTTCATTTTCCCCCATGAAAAACCAGCCCGAGCCCTCTTCCTGCCTTGGCACTTCTCCCTGACAGTCCCAATGGCCCAAGCCCTGGCTGCTTCAGCCAGACACCCCAGACCTGTATGGTGAGGGGCCTGGGGCAGAGAGGGGGCCTCTGAGGGGGGACAAGGCTGGGCTGGCGGACTCTTCTCCTGGGGGGAACAGCAGGAGCCAAGCCCCAGGACACTGGACCAGTGGCCTGCCTCCCAGGGTGTTCTTGCTGAGTGTGGTGGGTGGGGGCCTAATCTGCATTTGGGACAAAGCCTACCCGGTGCTTGAGTGTTGTTGCCATAGAGACTCAGAAAGGTGTTATTAGCATCTTTTCAACTCAGTGGCCCTGTGTGGTCTGGTCCCGTGCAATCTTAGCAGTAGCACACCATCACCCTGGCAACCCATTAGCCTAGTGTTGTTACCATGGAAACCCCAGCAAGGTCGATCAGCCCAGGAATTCCCCAGAGGAGATGTGCGCTGGGGGACCCGCCCATGGCAGTGCCCACTCCTCAAGCCTCCCAATCGACAGTGCCCCACTCCATGGGCACCAAAGGCAGTTTAGGATCTTTTTTGGACGAGCTCAGAGTCAGTGTGACAGGAAAGAATTTGGCCCTGCAGAGTGGCAGATCTATATGCTTCGTTACCATGGAAATGGTGCTTTTTAAGGATCTCAAAGCACAATGCAAAACTAACTCTTCCAGGGGATTGAGGCTGGCCGGAAAGGAGGCTGTGAGCCTCATTCATTTGTGCATTCATTCATTCAGCATTCATTGGCTACCTATTAATACAGTGAAAGCTGTGTATGTCTTAGGTGCTTCCCCGGTGGCTCAGACAGTAAAGAAGCCACCTGCAAGGCAGGAGACCCAGGTTTGATCCTGGGGTCGAGAAGATCCTCTGGAGAAGGGAATGGCAACCCACTCCCAGGTGGCACTAGTGGTAAGGAGCCTGCCTGCCAATGCAGGAGACATAAGAGATGCAGGTTTGATCCCTGGGTCAGGAAGATCCTCTGGAGGAGGGCATGGCAACCCACTCCAGTATTCTTTCCTAGAGAATCCCATAGACAGAGGAGCCTAGAGAGCTACAGTCCATAGGGTCACAAAGAGTCAGACACGACTAAAGCAACTTAGCATGCAAATGTATGTGTTGGCTTCTAACTATAGAACCATCTTCTCACTCACTAACCCCAGTTGAAAAATGACTAATGAGATGGGGGTAACCATCCTACTTCCTGATTCAGTCTCCATTTGAGGAGAAGATATTGGCATGCCAAAGGGAATGGAATCACAGGGCCTCTATGTGTCTAGGGATACAGGGAAAATATTTCCTTCTGTAGTCTCCTGTTTTAACTTACACCCTACTTGAGTCTTCAGGAAATTGGGATCTTTGTGTAGTCTGGATCACCAAAGGCTTGGCCAGACATGTATGAAGATTCTAGCAGTCACAGTTGCATGAAGTCAGAATAGGCTACGCTGGTGAGTAGTGAGCTCTCCATCACTGGAGGTATGCAAGCAGAAGCAAAACAGCTGCTCAGTGAAGACTGTCTATAGGCCATCGAGCACAATGATTAAGAACACAGGTTCTGGGGGCCGAACGCCAGGCTTCAACTCTTGGCCCAAGTGACTCACTAGGTGACTTGGGGCAATTTTCCTAAGGTTATCAAGCTTTGGTTTCCTTGACTATAAGACGAGAATGATAAGAGTTTCTACCTCAAGGGCTGTTGTGGGGATTACATGAGTATAATATATGCAAAGCACTTATAAGAGTATATAATAAGTGTTCAATAAATAGTAGCTGCTATTATCTACTGATTGCTCAACTAAGGTCCCTGTCAACCCCAGGACTTGGTTACACCTTGGGGATAAAAAAGAGATTCTGGCAAGGCTAAGATTGCAAGATCCCCTGTTGGGAAGCTGCCTGAGGGGAGCTCTCACTCCTTACCTGCTTCTAGCAATGGTTTCCGTCTCCAAGCTCTGGGAATCAGTGACTCCATTGAGCCTCAAGACAACTCAAGAGGTACAGTGATCATCGGCATGTTACAGACAAGAGAGGCCAAACTCGGAGGGGGAGGGTGACACTGCCGAGGGGCAGAACAGGGATGGGAGCTTCCTTTCCATCACACTGCCTGGCAGTCCTCAGGGCCGCCATATGGGGAAGATGGCAGTTGGAAGGGGCATGTCATGGGGCAGGCCGAGGAGCCCTGCCCGGGCAGTAACTTGTGGACAGCAGCTCCGCACAGTTCGCATTTTTCCTAGGAGGAGCTGAGGCCCAGGGAGCAGAAGAGGGTGTTTCCTAGAAATGCTGTGGGTGTGGCTGGTGTGCATTACCCATGGGCAAAGGACAAGGCCAGGCCTGTTCATGTGTTCTTACTTGAACCTAAACTTGAATCCTTCTGAGCGCCCATCCCTTTGATCTCACTGAGAAAGCTGGGCCTTTGGGCAAAGTCCAAGGGAGTCATTAGACTCTGATCTGACATTTCTGTTCTCAACCTAATGGCACAAGTATTTAACTGATGGCTGGTGGCCTGAGCAAGTGATTTTGCTTGCTGAGACTAGTAAGGTGGTCCAGTGTTTTCATGCCATTTGGAGACGTGATGAAGAAGGGGGCTGTTTAAATAGAAAAACCTGCTGTTAGGCTGGAGAACAAGAGTAATACTCATGGTATCCTGAAGCTCCAGGTTAATATATATATATATATATATATATATATATATATATAACCTGGGAGTATAGGAAATGGACAGGGGTGACCGATAATCTTTAATAACCAGCATGGCATGGCCATTAACTGATCGGAATGTTCAGAAATACCCAGGAAGGCGGCCCTAGAGCACACCGGGAAAGAACAGCCCTGGATTGGGCCTTGCCAGGCAGTGGGATGCTCCTTTGGGCCTCTCCTGGGAGCACGTGCAGAAATCAGATTTGTTGTTGCCTCCAGAGGCTGTGAGATTCCCACAGTAGCTGCGGGTGTGCAGGGGTGTGCCTGCTGGGGGAGAACTGGTGGAAAGGCTCTTCGGGAAAGCCCAAGACCCAGACAGCCTAGGAAAAGTCTGGTATGTAGGCAAATAGGGCCCAGCCTGGACTCAGAGAGCGGAATGCCACCTTTTGAAGCCACCAGCTGGAGAATTGTAGCCTGGCATCCTTAGGTGGTAATTTCTGTCCCTCTTCCAGGCACAAGCAGGAAGCATGCAGACATACAGTGCATGCCGTGGAGCAAACGCACATATCTGCCCGCACAGTGTTCACACACACAGTCCACCTGTGCGCATGACCTGTAGATACCTTCTCAAGTCATGGGACCTCCACACTCACACCCACAAAATCATTCACAGACTCAGAGTCCTGCAGCAGAAGCAAGAAAAACAGTCAGCTTTCACTAACTCCAGTTGGTTGCCCTCCACATACACATTGGTCTTTGCCCTTCCTCACACCTCCCGGTGAACCACAGAGTTGAGGTGACCTCAGGAACTTTCCTTCAGTGGCCAGTGAGAAGTCCCTGCCATTCCCAGGCTCGACCAGCAGGGAGCAGCCTCTCATGCCACACTGAATTTCACCAGTGGACGGAGGGCCTAGGAGGAGAAAGGGAGGTGGAGCACAAGAAAAGTGGAACATTTAAGAAGCATGCCAAGTGTCCAGCCAGTCTGAGAGCTGGCCCAGGCACAGCCAGCCACCCAGTCCTGTGGGTGTGGGGCCTCAGCCCCTCCTGCCCAGCTGATGAAATCGATAGAGCCTTGGGCAAGCTAATGAGATGATATTTTAGTTACCATAGCAGGGCCCTGCTGTCGCTCTGCCCAGCCGAGAGCTCAGAAGGGAATCAGCTAGCACACACGACTTGAATGGAATCTCTCATTTTGTGAATCATAGCGCCTCTCAGGGCCCACTTTCTGTGAAATGGGTTTAAGAATAAATCACACATGCTCACTCCCTCCAAGCCGTGGGCTCCCTCTGCCAGGACTTCCTTTTTCTTGCTTTATTCTCTATTCACTCTGACGTCTCCTGCCACATACTTCTCAAGGAAGCGTCTCAGACTCTCCTCCCCAGCTGGATCCCGCCACTTCTCTGTGATCAACTTCCTCGAGTCCTGTGCTTGCCCACAGGGCCCTGACACCATCCTGGTCAGACCTGCCCTTGGGACTTTTGAATAACACAGGTCTCCCTCACCTGGTTCAAGGAATGTGGCACAGAGCACCCACTCAAAGGCATTTGTTGAATGTTGAGAAATGAATTTCTATGGCCCTTGGCAGGAGACAAACTGGGCACCCTCTGAGGTAGGCATTGTTCACACCTGAATCACCTCTGTAGCGTAGCAAACTTTTCCACTTCAGAAACTTCAGCCTCTCGACAAGCCTGTGAGGAAGCTAGGGATTATCATTTTCATTGTACAAACAGTAAAACTGAGGCCCGGAAAGGTGAAGTGTGACCCAGGCTTAGTGCTTGGAGGAGCCAGGATTTGTAAGCCTCCAGATCCCGTGCTGATGCAGGTAGATGTAAGAGACGTGTGTTTGATCCCTGGGTCAGGAAGAGCCCCTGGAGGAGGAAGTGGCAACCCACCACAGTACTCTTGCCTGGGAAATCCCATGGACAGAGGAGCCTGGTGGGCAACAGTCCATAAGGTTGCAGAGTTGGACATGACTGAAGTGACTTAGCACAGCACAGCGCCCCATGTGGAAAGGTGCTATCGTTAGATTCCCCTATCAGTCATCACTTTGGGCATCATCACCTCCATTGTGGTAAAGGTCATGCTCAGTCTGGCCAGAAAGTATATATTTGGCAAGGACACAGGCTTTGGTGGAGGAACAAGCCTGGATTATCTGGGCATCGCCTGCCCGTGACTTTCAGGGCTGGAGGAGCATCTGGTCAGGCTTCATAAGAGAGGCGGCCTTAGCTGGCACTTGAAGGACTGGGAGAATTAGAGAAGGCAGAGAGC
The DNA here is from genome assembly GCF_029407905.1 of Bubalus kerabau. Taxonomy (NCBI): domain Eukaryota; kingdom Metazoa; phylum Chordata; class Mammalia; order Artiodactyla; family Bovidae; genus Bubalus; species Bubalus kerabau. Next base: position 17,581,676 of record NC_073647.1, read on the forward strand.
CAGGGAAGGGAAGGCTGGGGAGACTAGAGGTGCACCGAGAAATGGGGTTTGGGTGACGTAGGCCAAGTCCTTCCCAGCCTCTGCTTCCTGAAAGATACGTGAGATGCTCACTCCGTCACACTACTGCTGGGACCATGGCAGCAGTCAGGTCCCACCCTTGCCAGAGGCAAGGAAAGGAACAGTCTTCTCTGCAGTCACTCACCTACCATCCTGCACAGAGTAGGTGCTTTTTTTTTGTTGAGCTCATTGTCCAGGAAATTGATTCTTTTGAATCAGTCTTGGGTGGGGGCAAGCAGAACAGGTTTTTCTTGTGCTTTGGTTCTGAAAATATTAGCCTCAGCTGAGGCGAGTTGGAGCTACTTTTGCAACTTGCACAATGCATGGGACCTGAAACTTGACAGGCCATTCGGGAGCTGGGATGGGGGTAGAGAGGGCTATAGGGCTGGGCTGCGGGGTAGCCCAGAGTCACCTTGGGGTGGGGTAGGAGGGGAATCAGTGTGAAACTCCTGGGGAAAGGAGCATCTGAGGTAATGGAGGTACAAGGGACCCAGAGGTGAGCACTCCCTCCTGAGATGCCTCCTCCCCGTATCCCCCATCCCTGTGTGCTCTCTCCCCTCCCTGCTTTGTTTTTCTTCTCTTATCATTCAGCTTAGGAGTTCCCAAAAAGGTGTGTGTGCTAAGTCACTTCAGTCGTGTATGGACTGCAGCCCACCAGGCTCCTCTGCCCATGGGATTTTCAGGCAAGAATACTGGAGTGTATTACTATACCCTCCTCTGGGGGTTCTTCCCAACCCAGGGATTGAACCTGTGTTTCCTGCATTGGCAGGCAGGTTCTTTACCACTAGTACCACCTGGGAAGCCCCAAGAGGACTCTAGGCTATGAGAAAGTTTGGGAGTCTAGAGATAGGGGTAGGAAAGCTTATGACAGCGCCAGGGTCACTGACGCTTGTCCCCACACTTGCTGGGGTAGGAGTCCGAGACATCCCTGCCTAGATGGAAAGCTGGCTTCTTCATCCAGGCCAGGCCAGTGTCCCAGATCCCACAGACACAAGTATTGCTGCTGCCGTTGGACTGAGGGACCCAGAGTGAAGGCTTCCCCATCCCTGGGGAGTAACTGCTTGGCATTTCACTAGTGCCTTTGGCTTCCTTTAAAACAGTGTCACCTGGGTCCTTATTCCGTTACATACCACAGAAGATCCTCAGACGAACTTAGTCTCTTTGTGCCTCAGTTTCCTCAGCTGTAAAGTGGAGTTATGATGGGGACTAAGTTAGCTAGGACAGGCGATGCACTCAGAACAGTGCTTGGCACCCAGGAAGCGCTGGCTCCCTACGTGTCTGTTAGGACCGGCTTGGCGAGTCCCTCTAAGTGAGTCCCTTTCCTTTTCTGAGCCCAGCTTTCTGTAAAAAGGAAGAGGCTCAGCAGACTGAAGGGCCTCTCAGGAGCCTGCCAGCTCTGCTCTGCTAGGATTCTGTAAATCTGAGGGAGGAGGAGCTGCAATTCTTGTCCTGTGAAAATAGGTGAGGGGGAACTGGGATCCCCAGAAGATGAAATGACTTGCCTAGGGTCACACAGCCAGTTACAGGCCAAGCTGGGATTAGGATCCCAAGTGCTGAGCCACTAGCTTCAGGCCACTGGGCTGCAGCCTCCCCATTCTCTCACACTCAGCGAAGGTCAGAAAGCATTTGGCTTGCAAGATGGGAGAAGTATAACACAGAGGTTCCAGGGACTTCCCTGGTGAACCAGTGGGTAAGACTTTGCCTTCCAGTACAAGGTGTGCAGGTTCGATCCCTGGTCAGGGAACTAGGATCCCACATGCCTCACAGTCAAAAAACCAAAACATAAAACAGAAACAATATTGTAGCAAATTCAATAAAGACTTTTATTGAATTTAAAAATAAAATTAAATGAAGGTTCCAGCAGCCTCTGGGGCCAAGGGAAGCTTAGAAAGACCCACAGAACCCAGTCATGGACTTCCTCACTGGCCAGGGATCCTGTTTCCCACCATTTCTTCAATTTCTTCTCCCAGAGCACTGATTCCCTCTGAAGCATCTTTGCTGTTTGCTGGGACCACAACAAAGCTTCCTACCACCCCCCTCTTTCCAGGCAGCCAAAGCAGGTGAGGAGGCTGAGACCCAGAAGGGGCTGAGGGGAGACTTTGCCAAGCTGCCCAGCCAGCCCTGGGCAAAAGCAGATTTGGGACTGGAAGTCAGGTTTCCGGGTCCCTGGCCTCTGGTAGAAAGGAACCTAGGGGCCAGGCAGTTCTTCTTGAGTAAGTGCCCAACTCCGAAATTCCGGATAAAGTGCTGCCCAAGGTAACGCTGCCACAGGGGAGAGTGCTGAGGGCCATCCATGCTCAGGTAGGCCCTGTGGATTGTCTGCGTGTGCACATGTGTGTCAAGTCGCTTCAGTCGTGTCTGACTCTTTGCGATCCTATGGACTGTAGTCCGCCAGTCTCCTCTGCCCATGGGATTCTCCAGGCAAAAATACTAAAGTGGGTTGCCATTTCCTTCTCCAGGGGATCTTCCTGACCCAGGGATTGACCAGCGTCTCTTCTGTCTCCTGCATTGGTAAGTGGGTTCTTTACCACTAGCACCACTTGTGAATCCCATGGGTTTTGTAGGCAGCTAACCTGAGCTGAGAACAAAGCCAACTTTGAGACTGCCCTGGCCAGTTAGTGGCTCTCTGAGTCCGAACAAGTGACTTGACCTCCCTGAGCCTGTTATTCCGTCTATAAATTGGGGACAATGATGGCTGCCCTGTCCACTTCTCAAGGTTAGACTGAGGCTTACTGAGGATAATATTACCTCCCACTAGGGAGCTCATACATGAGACAGGCACGGTGCCCAACACTTGACCTGCATCGTGGCATTCCATCCTGGCCATAGTGCTCAAAAGAAGCCAGAGGATCCTGTCCACAGAGGAAATGGGGCTCACTGAAACACCAGCTTTCAGGTCTCACAGAGAAGTGAGTGGTGGTGCTGGGAGTTGAGCCCTGATCTGACTTCAGACTTCCCCTTCCACAGACAGCCCTCTGCTAGTATATCTATGGTCAGATAGCATGGAACAGGAGCCAGCTCCTAACAAGTTGATTAACTGCTTTTAATTCTAGACCTTGCTGCAGAATGGGAGTCCTCCCTTTGGGCCCCAGACAAGGGTTCAAGGGCTCTGTTGGAGGGCTTGCTGATGCTCCACATGAGAAAGGCTTCTATGGCCCACCATCTGTTTTTATAAATACAGTTTTGTAGCACAGCCACTGTGGTTCATTCACATTTTGTCTATGGCCACTTTTGAAGGGCAATAGCTGACTTGAAGACTTGGGACAGAGACCTCATGGCCTGCAAAGTCAATTTACAGGAAAAGTTCACTGATCCCTGATTTGAAACATTCAAGGATATGCCCTAGATGCCCCTCTGGCCTTTGATTGATGTCCAAGGCAGCAGTCAGGAGTGTCCTTCTCTGAGCACTGGCCAGTATGTAGGGAAAATTGGTTTTTCAAAGAACCCTGGAGAGACCTTCCATTTCAGGGGTTCCAGAAAAATGCTGGCTCAGTCAGCAGCCCCTTCTAGGATCACAAAAGAAGGTAGTAAGTCTTCTCCACCATGCCCTTCGGCAGTCAGCTGAGGTTCACTCTATTTAGAAATTTGGAGTTGAGAAATTTCAGTTGAATAAACCTCAGGCCTGAAAAATAGAATTCTATAAGCACCTTGGAATGACCAGCCCCAGTTAGCAGTACCGAGTCAGCCAGGGCTTGTGGGAGAATCTGAAATGTTACACATCTAAGTGGCTATGGCTCATTTTATACTACACCTGGGGTCCTGAGAAGCCTTGTATAGCCTGAGTCTGTTTACCTCCCTAACCTCTGCCTTTTGGGGACTGTCTGATTTCCAGGTGGATTTGAAGAACTGTTGTTTTTCAGGTTTATCTGCCTCCCCCCACGCCCTTCCACATCTTGGTCCAGTAGTAATCAGTGAACAAAAAGTGAATTCCTTTTTCTTTTTTTTTCTCTTTTTCAAAAACAACCCCCCTGCTGCTGCTGCTGCTGCTGCTAAGTCGCTTTAGTCATGTCCGACTCTGTGCGACCCCATAGACAGCAGCCCACCAGGTTCCCCCGTCCCTTGGATTCTCCAGGCAAGAACACTGGAGTGGGTTGCCATTTCCTTCTCCAGTGCATGAAAGTGAAAAGTGAAAGTGAAGTCGCTCAGTCACGTCCGACTCTTAGCGACCCCATGGACTGCAGCCTACCAGGCTCCTCCGTCCATGGGATTTTCTAGGCAAAAGTACTGGAGTGGGGTGCCATTGCCTTCTCCAACCCCCCTACTCTGATTCTATTGTATTTACTTGGTCAAGATATCTCCAAAGGGTGGCAACCCTTATGTCCCACCTTCTTTGGGTTTGATGTCTAATTATACTTCCCAGGTAGATAAAAAGAACCTGTCTGCCAATGCAGGAGATGCAAGAGACACAGGTTCAATCCCTGGGTTGGGAAGATCCCCTGGAGGAGGGCATGGCAACTCACTCCAGTATTCTTGCCTGGAGAGTCTCGTGGACAGAGGAGCCCGGCAGGCTACAGTCCATAGGGTTGCACAGAGTCGGACATGACTGAAGTGACTTAGCACACATGCATGCCTATCTTTACAGAAAGCCACCAGCTTTACTTCTCCTCATCGTCTGGTCCAAGGAGATCAGACTTACCACCACTCACTAGCATCCAGTGATGAACTGTGCCTGGAGGACCCCGGTAGCCACTCCCCTTCCTTGTCCCCACCTCCACTGTCCACCATCCTCCTGCCAACTTTACCAAACGCAACTGGGTCTTCTGGGACCAGTGTTAGCTGGTCAGTCTCCATTAGCCTTTCTTTGATTCCACCAGTCCACACCACACCATCTATTTCAAGTGCACTTACTGGTGTTTAAGTACATTTTGTACTTAAGTCTTCTCTCTAATTAGGGGATCTTTCATAGTACTATAGAAAGAGTTTACATTCTAGAATTCAAAGTCCAGATTCTAGATTCACTTGCTGGCTCTGAGCCTTTGGGCAAGTTCTCTTAGCCTGTTTTCTCATTCGTAAAATGGGGGGTCTGTGTTTTACAGTTGTTAGGATAATAAAAAATTTGATATTTTTTTCAAAGAGCTCTGTAAACTGTTACAGGGCTACACACTTACGGGTCAGTATTAAGTTGTTCTGTCCTGCCACCGCCCACCCCCTCCTTGGTTTCATGTGAAATTAGAGCTTTGGGGGTGATTAGGGGAGGTAACAGACCAATCAGCATGAAGCCAGCCCACCCCAAACCTCCTTGCCTAAAACCAGTTCCTTTGAGGACCAGTTTGCCTAAAAGTCAAAGTAGTAATTTTGAAAGACGGCATTTTGTACCAATTTTCCTAAGAGGCACTTCCAACATAATGTCGTTTTCTAAAATCACTGTCACAATCTGCAACATTTTTGTCAATGATGAGATTGCTGTGTGTGCTGGTGGGTGGTATTTTCTATTTGACCTTTCATTGAGCAGCTTTATGACTTTTTAGCAAGTGTCTCAAGACCCTTTCTTCAAATTGTATATTTCTAGAACTAAATACCTGTCAAATCTGTAGAATTTCCCACAAAACTTGAAGGTACCTTTTGGATCACTCCTGTCTCCTCTTCGCTGGGTTTTACTCTGGATTGTGTATGCCTGTGTGCACCTAATGAGTTGATTAACTAAATTAGCATGTACCCAGCATTCTTTTCTGTTCTCCAAGATATTGGCATTTTGACAACAAGCGTGAAGAAGTGAGACAGATGGGGCAGAATTGCATCAAACTCCTTGCATTTTATTTCTCAGGCTATCTTGTGCATCAAGCAACTCTACTTTGTGAGACATAAAATGATACATACAAAGTCATTATCAAATGTATTTATTGCAGGAAACAGAACATTTCTCAAGAAAGGCAAACTGGCTAAAAAGTCCCAGGAGTGTTCAAAAGTAGATAAAAATAGAAGAAGGCACGCACCAAGGATATAAAACAATTTTTAGTAGAAATCCCACCTTTAATCAGAATGTTCTTAAACAAATTTTTTTAATCCTTTAAAGGACACTGCACATAACAATTAGGACATTCAAACTGATGCCAACACACTTAAAACTGGACTGCATGTTATGTGAACTGGTCATTAAGTATAGCGATTCTTTTTGTGAGTTTTTGGCAAATTAGTTAGAAGCCATCAGACCTGGAACTGATAAGAGAAGGCAGGTACTTCCTTCCCTGTGCGTGAAGTTCATGGGCATTGGGGGTGGGGAGGGACTGGGGACCTCAGGGGAGAGGTGTGCCCCTCCTGAAAGTGACCTCCAAGAGTAAGGGTGAATTGTCAGCTTTTCATTCTTTATTATAAGACATATTTACACTGAACAATCTTTACAAACACAGTGAACACAACTAGGGAAAGGGAAGGCTTTCTTAATGAAAAGGGCCTTAATAACTTTGTATAAATTAGTCTAAGAATCACACACAACCACTTTAAATAAGACAGACCCTCAGCATCCCCACTGCTCGTGTCCCCAGACTTTCCCAGCCATCCCTTTCCATCTCATTCCCCACAGGGCTGGGCAACTGATGCGACAGGAGAAGCAGAGAGGAAGAGGGGAAAACGGCCCAGTTCCTGGTGGGGGCATCCATGGCAGAAGAGGCTTTCTGGACACTGGTCAGCCCCCACTCCAGGCTGAGAGGCATTGGGGGGTCAGCGGGTGCCCAGCCTGGTTCCCCAGGGTGGGCCTTGAAGCAGCAGCAGCAGCAGCAGTAGCGTTAGCAGCAGTGGAGGGAAGGGGAAGGGTTCGGGTATAGGCGAAAGGGATCTGTTGTGGGACTCGGGGGGCCCTGACTCCCCCTGCTCCCACACATACATGGGTGGCCATCAGGCTCCTGTCTTCCCTTTTCTCCTTCCCAGGCCTCTCAGAAGAAAGCCTGCTGAGATCCACACTTCCTCCCATCTTTCCTTCCTCCCTCCCTCCCTTTCTTTCCTCTCTCCTTTCTGTCTCCCCCCCTCCCCAAGGAAAGGCCACTGGGAGAGAAAGTCCTGTCAACATGAAGGGAAGGCTATTGAGTCCAGTTGGTTAAGGCCACCTCCTGGCTTCTGGGAGTCTCGGTGCCTGAGCTGCCGCTATGAAAATACCTGGGGTCTGCGAGTGTCACAGGAATGGGAGTGGCTGGCCAGTCATAGAACTTTCCAGGCCAGGTTGGGGAATGGACCCGAGGCCAGGGAGGCTGGGACAGCTCCGTCCCACCATGGGGCAGCTCACAGCCAGTTCCCTCCCCATTCCTGGGCACCCTGAGCCCCAACCCCGGGAGAAAGGCACTTCATGGCTTCGGAAAGCCTCATCAAGAAGGAAGAGGATGTCCTCATGTGGGAGCGGGAGACCTGAGCCCTCATTCTGGCTCTGGTGACACTGAGCAGGTCACCATCCCCCTCCAGGCCTCTGCTTTTTGCAGGAGTTTGCATAAGGAGGTGGAGCTAAGTGATCTCCAAGGTGCCTTTTGGCTCTGATAGTCTGTGATTCTTGGCAAAACCAAGTGTCCTGCTTGGCTTTCGTTCCTGGGAGGGTACAGAGCCGCCTCAGGCCCATCTCTTCCCCTCCAAAGTTGGAGCTGAAACTAGCTGGGGTAGGGGGAGAGGGACGGTCAGGCAGCACAGCAAGGTGGTGAGAGAAGTGACGAAGTATCCATAACAGCTTTATGGAAAGCCCAAACGAACTTCTTGGCCAACCCAGTACAGCATGGCCCCTCTCCTTCACCTCTTTCCTTAACTGGGCCAAACTCAGGGAGGAGGAAGACACCACAGTAGCTATTCCTCTCTTCTCTGGTGCTTCACCTCCTCCTTGACCAGAGCGCCAAGCCCCCATTCCCATGTCCCCCAAGGCACCCTGTCTGCATGCCAACACCCCATCCCTCTCCCCTCTCACTACAGTCTCTCATTGCTTGGCTCCCTGTGCCCCTCTGGCAGCCAGGGGAAGGCTGATGCCCTAGTTGAAGAAGGGAGGGTTCCACCCAGCCCGCAGGGCATACCTGAGGCAGGAAGGGCCGGAGAAGGGTTAGGCATTAGGGTATCAGACAGAAGAGGTAGGGCTTAGAGCAGGGGAGGGTTGGTATTCCAGTGCGAGGTCTCCCAAGTCAGGAATCGGGCTGAATGGATCCTTGATGGGAAGGCAAGTGGGGGAGGAGAGCCAGCCGGTGAGCAGCTAGAAGAGGGGCCAGGTGAGGCGAACGGCTGTGAGGGCTCCAGAGAAGCAGGCCGATCTATGGAGGAGTAGAGAGAAATCACAGGGGGTGGGCGTGTGGTGGCCCCTTCGGTCCTAAAGAGACAAAAATGACCAGAGAGGAGTCATTGATGTGTCCTAGGTCAAAGGAACCGCCCGGGGCGGGACAAAAGACCACCTTCACCCTGCTCTGTGCAAGCCTGAACCTAAAGCCTCAGGCCCCTGAGCTGGGGCCCCTGTCCCGGAGACAGCGGGAAGGACAGAAGGTCACCTCTAACCTCTCCTCTCATAGCTCCAGGCAGCTCTCTTCCTGTCTTCTGCCTGCAGCTACCCCCAAAGCTCCCTGCCTCCTTCTCCGCCTCTGGTGAGGATCCACACTCACACACATACCCTGGGGCACCCCTCCCCAGCTTATCAAAGCGCGTCCCCCCCCCCCCCAGTCTTCCAGAACACTCCACCTGGGCCAGCCAGCCCAAGTCTAGGCAGGCAGGCGGACAGGAGCCAGCACCTGACTCCCGGGGGAGCGCCAAGCCCCTCTCCAGCCTCAGCCTCCTGTCTGTGAGCCCCAGGGCTCTGTGTGGGGCTGGGACTGCCCGGTGCAGGTCTCTGGCCAGCAATCAGCAGCAGGCCCACCCAGCTTCCAGACTGTTCCTCCCCTGGCCCCTCTGTGCCACCCACTCACCAGAGGCTCAAGTACCTGCTTCAGAAAGGCATGGGGCCCTTGTGGGAGAGGCGTGGCCGCTGGCGCCGGAACTTCCTCCGACCTCCCTGCCAGGGCCCTGGGCCGCTCCTCTGCCCCCTGGGCTGCACCAGGTATCGGATGGTGCCTTCTTCCATCTCCTTCCCGTCAGAAGTCTGCAGCAGGGGTCCTGTAGGAAGAAGAAAGCCAGTCAAGCCAGTCATCCCCAAAGGCTGATGCAGAGGCCCGGCCTCACAGCCGGCCGAGAGGGGCAGTTCCTCATGAGGTGGCGCTCTCATAGTTTTTCTTTTTCAATCCATGAACCAATGAACTTTTTGCAACCGTTACACTGTTCTGGGGCAAATGGAACCCATGACTCACATCTTGCGAATTATACACCTGACTTTATGTCCTTTTGAGAGTTTTATCATGTTTCTGATGGGCACAAATACACGTTCTGTGTTCAGAACATCATCAAGAGGTGCAGTTTGGGGTATCAGGACTGTACTGAGGCTTGGGCATGGCAGACAGTATACCTCCCACTGCACCCTGGCAACTGATACACTGAAAACATTTCCGACACACAATATTTCAATGAAATGAACTCCCCCCATCACGTGGCCATCACCTAGATTCAACAGTGATCCAGATGGAGTTACATATGCTTTGGTTCTCCTGTTTCTTTCTTTGCAGAGGTATTCTAAAGCAAATCTGGAACATGATGTCATTGTACATCCTTTGATATGCAGGTGACCCACTTTTGAGTCCTAGAGCTCTCAGACCTCCCCCCTGGGCATGTCATCAGTATCTAGCCATCTTGGGGCTCACTTGCTCCCATGGCCTCCTGGTGGGTGACTGGGGGACTGCTGGGGGGGCAGTCTCTGATTCTCTGTGTCAGGGGGGCAGGGTGGTCTCTGACTCTGCCTTATGCTGGATTCTATTCAGGTTGTGACCAGATTCAGAGGCCAATAAATATTGTACAAATGAATGAGTAAACAAATGAGTGAACGTCACCTGAAGCAGCAAGTGCATCGGGAAGGGGGCTGGGCTGCTAAAGTTGCCCCCCTTACCACACCTCTTTTCATCCCCAGATCATACCCCCATCCTGTGTCTGATGCACATTCCTTCTATTCTGATCCCAGTTGGCTTCTTTTCTGCTCTAGGGGCTCCCCTCTACATCTGTGCACAGAGTAGAAACCTCCTAATGCCAGAGCAAACCCTGCCGATAGAATCCAAGTGGTGCTGGGTGTTCCTGGGTGCGATGAGGGACGAGACTCATGGGCCACCTCTCATGGAGGCTGACGTCCAGCCAGGGCAGGCGAGCTGGCACGCCACAGACAAGCCAGCTACCAGAAGCCAGCAGAGCGGGGAGTGGTGATGGTGCTGGGCGAGAGACAGACCAGCAGAGTGTTAGGCAATGCCCATGATGGGGCTGCTCCAGGCAAATACAGCTTCTGAGGCCAGCGATCGTGAATCCCAGTCTCCCTCTTCCCACACCAGCAGGTTCGCCTCCAGCTATATCCCTCTCTCTCGAGACCTGTTTCTATCCATCCAGGAGTCTCCACCACTAGCTCACAGTTTCCATATAACCGCCCCTTGGCTGCCAGTTCCCCCATTATACCCCTGGCAGCTCTTCCTTTCCTTCCTCCCTGCCTCCAGCATCCCCATGCTCCAGTTCCTTCCTTGGCTAGTCGGCTTTTGTGATTCCCCCTCCACTTGCACACAATTTCCAGGCATTTCTCCTCCTCTTAGGCCAGAAGCAGGCGAGGTCTGTCCTTAGGGCCCTCCCTGCCCAGGCCCCTGGGGCCTACCGCTCTCCAGTGCTGGCCCAGACATGCATGCGCACACTCTCTAGCCCTTCACCCTCCCTCCCGCAGAAGAGTCACAAGCCCATTAGGACCTCTCTGTTTACCAGCCACTCTTCATGCTTCTGGTTGGGGGTGGGTTAATGTGGTCCCCTAAACCCAGCACCTAATGTAAATTCAAACACAAATTGTCTTTGTGCTTTGGGGCAGTAGGGGCCAGGAGGCTGCTTCCTCCCATCGTGGGGCTACCTTCTGCAAAGGGGCTGGAACGTGTATAGGGACAGGAGGGAAGCCCCTTCACTCAGCCCCCCACCCCAGCTGCTTCAGCTTCTGCCCTGTGTTTTGGAGCCCCCTCAAGGCTGTCCTGCCCTCTGCAAGAGGATAGGAATGATGCTAACGAAAAGTTAGTACCAGAGAAACTCTGGGGCAAAAAGGACTGTGCTGAGGGTGTGGCCAGGCACACAGAAGCACCCTAAAGACCATAAAGGTCTCAATGAGGTCTTGATTCTTGAGTCTGAAGGGTGACCAATGGCACAGGCTATGGTCCCAGGAACAGCAGGCCATGAGAAGAGAGTCACAGTGCCCAGCTGGGAAGGGTATCATCTGCAAATACTCAGACCCAGGGCTGTAAGTGGTGGTGGCAATCAGGGAGGGAGGCCTGGTTGGGGAGGCCCCTAAGACGGAGGGAGGCCCAGAGCCAGGATGAGGAGCATGGCTGCTGGGCTCAGACTCTAGCCAGGGAGATGTCTAGACACTGGGGCTGCAAAGAAGAACTACCTAGGCTGACTGAGCTCTCAGCCGGACCCTGGAAAGCAGTCACCCAGAAGCCCCAGGCATCTTGCACCCCACTGAGCAGGGGGCTCACTGTCCTCCTCATAGCCAGAAGTTTGCAGTTCCTCTCCCACCCTGATCCTATCACCCACCTGTTTCCTACTTTTGATTCTGAGTCTGGTTCACCCTAAGATAAGCTGACACCTGAAACCCAGGCTTTGTCCTGTCTAAAGGGGCCAATAGAGGCTTCTGATTCTCATCACTGCAGAGGTCCTGGCTATACAAGAGAATTCCCCTGTAGAAATTGGGTCATCCCCAGTGAACTTAAATATTTTCCTCTAACTCATCTGCTACTTAAAGGAAGGCTAGGGCAATCCAGCCAAGAGTCGCAAGCCTACAGGGACTGAAGTGCCATCAGCATCTCCACTGTGAACCACAGTCAGGGGTAAACAGGGCTTGCTTTTCACACCACATGAACTCCAACCCTGCCAGCACACAATGAGGTGTGTGCCACTTTTCAGGAACATGCCATCCTCACTTGGAATGAAGTATCATTTTTTTTCTTCTTGCCATCCAGCCTGTCTTGTGATGGCTTTAAAAGCCCACACAAGTGGCACTGGCTGTGTCCCCTCCACTGCTCTGGGGTCCTGCATGTGTCTCCGGGATGAGGTGCCCCTCCTCTGTCTGCCGAGCCCCATGCCCTGAGCCGTCTTCCCATGCCAGCCAAGCCACTGAAGACACCTGCCCTGGCAGCCCTGCTCGTCTGCTTCACCTGCGTTAGTCCCTTACTGACTCAGGTTACCTGGGGTCTTAGCTCTGAGGCATTGGGGATGGAGTGGAGACGCCCCCTCCCTGAGTCAGAGAGGTCAGAGTCTGTCCTCATGCTGTCATGGTGGCCAGGCCTCAGCTGGGGCTGGGGAGAGGCAGGAGAGAGAGAGAGAGGTGCTCAGACAAAGACCAAGGGCTGCTTGGCCCTGGCTCAGCAGTTTGCAGACTCAGAAGAGCAAAGTGTATCCCAGGTCAGGAGGCAGCGGAGGAGTCTGTGTGTGTTAGTGTAGGTGCATTCCAAGTCAGGGCACAGTGTTGTGGAGGAAGCATGGATTTCAGGCCTGGAACTCTGACTGGGGACCCAGGCTGTGGACAGCATGTGAGTCTGCGCCAGGGGTGAGGTGCTTCAGAAAAGCTCTTTCTCTGACCCAGGACAGGAGGCACGAACAGCAGGACCTGTGTCCTTGGACCCTGGGCTGGTGGCCACCTGCACGGAGGTGGCCTCCTTGGCTCCAAGAGAGGCTGGGGTGGGGGGGGCAGGGTGAAGAGGCAGGGGGAGCCTGGGAAGTTTCCAGTGCTTGGCTTAAGCAAAACGTGAGGGCAACGAATTTACCCAAAGCAGGCTGTGGAGATAAGGCGAACTAATGAAAAAAGGTGAATTGAAGGAGGACGTGGCAGGGTCTGAAACAGACAGCCCCTTCCCTCCTGTTGAAACCAGCTCTGCCTTTACCTCAGTGCTACCCCAACAGCTGGACACCTAAAGGGTCCAAGTGCTGGTCGGTCAGTGAACAGTCTCCCTGGAGGCTCTGGGGGAGCCCCAAGTGTGCCGATCAGGCAGGCCCAGCTTCCTCTGGGATGCCCTCTCTGCACCCACTCTCCCTGAAGGCACCACCTGGGGCCATTTGCCAGTGGTGGTGTCCCCTGGGTGTCTTGTCTTGCCAAGTTCTCTGGGCGGCAGGCTCCCGGAGGGCAGGTCCCTGCGGGCTCCTTCATTTGTATCTTTTGCTCACTTTCTGCCACTGTCCACCTGACAGGAGTTTGTCAGGAAAAAGCCTGCTCCCCTTCTTCTCAAGGAGGTGGTTGACCCAGGGCTAAGGCCCTGAAAAGAGAGACCACTGGATAGCTAGCTGAAGGCAGGTGGTGCCAGAGCCAACCAAGTCACCTTCCCGAGAAGCCAGGCAGGACTCCCTGGGGCCAGAGCAATGCCAAAGGCAAGAAAGAGCTGAGAAAGCAGGTGACCTACAAAGAGAGAGGCGGAGCCCCGCCAGGCCCCTCAGAGCCTCCAAGATTGCATTGTGTTCTGGAGGGCCTGGAACCAAGGGGGACCCGGAGCCTGCCTCTAGGAAACATGCTGCCCTGCTCTCTGCCTCCCTCAGCTCCTACCTCCCAGAAACTCCAACCCTGGCACTGGCGTTAGTCCACCTGGTCTTGGGTGTTCTATTCTCTGGTGCCAGTCAGGCAGCAGTGACAGCCAGATCACAGGACTGTGGCAGATGGAGGTGGGAGCTGGCAGCCCCAGGAGACACTGACGCACAGACAGGCAGCCTGGACCGGGAGGCTGGCTGTGGGTGGAGACCGGGCTTAGGGATGACTGCCAAGTATGCCAGGTGGGGCTGTGGTGCAGGTGGGGGCCAGCTACCTGGTGGTATCGACCGGGTCAGGCACTCTTGCCTTGTTTGGTGCCTGCAGACAGGGGGACTGAAGCGCAGCATGACCATGCCTGGGGTGGAGGGGAGGAGGGAGGGAGCCAGGATCTCGAAGTACTGAGTCCCTGCGGTGGGACCGAGGCTTGGGGAGAGCCTTCCCGTATGGGAGCAGGAGAGCAGACCAAACAGGACTTGGGGGTAAGGGAGGAGACCAGCCCGGCCCGGCCCTGCCCGGCCCGGCCCAGGGTAGGTTGCCTCAGCTCACATGCAGGCTGCAAGGAGCAACAGCTGGGCTCCACGCCGCCGCCCCCGCCGCGCGCTCCTGCCTATGCAACAAGTGTCACGTCTGCATCTTGGCACATCATCCCCAGTGGCCCGCGCCCCTGGACCGGCCGGCGGCCCCTAACTTTCCACGCGGGAGCCCTGCCCACCCGGCTCAGGTCAGCTCCCTCCAATGATCCACGAGGGGAGCGGGACGCGCCTCCCCCCGATTCCCTGCAGCACGTGGGGCGCGGGGCGCGGGGCGCGGGGCGCGGGACCCGGGGCGCACTCCTGCGGCCCTGAGCTCCTCAGACTGCGAGGGGCGACCGGGAGGGGCCAGGCTCCGGGCGGGTGAGGCCCCAGGCCGAGCCGAGCCCCCCACTGCCCCGGAGGGAGCGGTGTCCGCGGCCGGCGGGCCCCTGACCCCGGGCGCCCTGTCAGTGGGCGGCCCGGCGCGTGGCGGCTCCGGTACGGCTCGCGCGCGGCTCCCGGGAGGCGGAGAGGGAGCGAGCGTCGGGGCGGAGGGCGGGGAGCGCGGGGTCTGCAGCGCGGACTAGCGGGAGGGCGCGCACTCACCTCCGCACACCGCGCTCAGGCAGAGCCAGAGCAGCAGGAGCGCCTGCACGCAGCGCCGCAGATTCATGCTGCTCCGCCGGCCGCCGCCGCGCGGCCCGGGCCAGGGGGCGGGGGTGGGGGCGGAGAGGCCGGGGGCCGAGGGAGGCGCGAGCCGCGGCTCGGGCGGGATGCAGGACGCGGAGCTCGCGTGGCTCCGGGCCGCGAGACCGTGCGCCCCGAGCCGCGCCGCGGGCTGGCCGGCCGCCGCCTCCTGTCTCCCGCAGCCTCCCTCTCCCGCCGCGGGGCAGCGCCGCCCAGCTGGTCTCGGCGGCTCCGGGGGCGGTGGCGAGCCCGTTCCAAATGGCTGGCGGCTCGGCTGTGGCTCCAACGGCCCGGGGCTCAGGCTGCCAGCGGGAATGCGCCCCGCTCACTCCAGGGGCTGCATTTTGTAGCCTGTGGCTTGGCCGCGAGCCCACTTGGTCATGTGGTCATTGGGAGGGCTGGAGGGGGGGCCAGGAAGAGGGAGAGGGAGCGAGCCTCCCACACCGCCCCCCTCCCGGCACGCACTCGGCAGCCCCAGCCAGGGAGCGAGAGGGAACCTCGAGGTGGCCCCACAACAAAGGCGGCGCGGCCGCTCTGACAGCCCACAAGCGGCTCCCCGGACAATGCCCGCCTGGCCGGGGGCCAGAGGGTTCTGGAGACCTGAAGGATTTCAAACACAGGAAGCGTTTGGGGCGGTCCGGGGCACACTTAACCCTTTGTCGCCGCGCTTCCTTAACAGCTGTCAAGGAACCGAGGCACTGCCCCCACTCGCCCCCTCTACCCCTGACTCGGTCCATCCACAAGGCCACCCCGCAGCTGTAAGGACTTAGCCGAGACCCTCAGGCACTGGCCCGCCTCTCTCCTCTGTCTTCAACTGGGTTTGAATTGTGCCCGGTGCCCCCATTTTTCCTACTATCCCTGCAGGAGGCACCCTCTAACTGGAATGCCCCCACCCCATCCTTCCACTTCTCATTCAGAAGACTTGCCAGGATAAAGCATAATCCAGAAGAGGCTGCCCCGGTTCCTCCTCGTTCTTGGGACATGCGACAGTTCCTAAGAGAGGGCATCTGCTCTCTTGTTCCCCATTATCACAACAAGGGACCATTTACCGATTCCAGACAGCCTAGGCTGGATTCATTTTGCATGTACTTGGGACTCCCCTCTGAAAGTGGGTCCTGAAGTTGTTTGCCTTCCCAGTCTAGACTGTCCCTTCCTACAGCCTGGAGCTCCCAAGACAAGGAACTGCCTTTCAGCGCCCTGGGAACCCCCTAAGATAGGACCTTGTCTTCTCATCCTTATGCCTCTCTCCAAAGTCCCCAATATCGGGCTCTGCACATAGGTGGCACTCAACACATGTTAAAAGACTAAATTGAAAGGTGTTTCCACATTTCAGTTGGCCAAGCAGTTTGCTTGAAGGGCAAGTCCAGATTTTCACAAAAAACACCTTGAATGGTGTGTGTGTATGACATTGAAGATGTAAGAGACCACCGTAGATTTAACATATTTTTTGAAATGTTAAGACAATCCAGTGTAGGCCCAACTTTTTAGGAGTCTCTGTCCACGGTAATTGTCAACTCCGGAGTGGGTGCGGGTCTCTGCTTTGTTCACAGCTGAATCCCCAGGCCTAGAACAATGGCTGGGGCATGGTTGGTGCTCCCTACATAATTTTGAATATATAAACGATCTTTTCAAAACGCTTTCTATTGCCTAAATCAAGGTAGTGGGAAGGGGATAATATAAGGTTCTTGTTCATAGGCTATGGCCAGATTGGCCCCAGTTCAGTAGGAAAAAGGCAGAGACAGGAGAGGTAGAGGTGTCTTCACCTCTTCATCCGTGAGGCCCAGGCGGTGAGCAGTGGGCATTAGCAACGTGAGATCATTCCCCTTGTGGAGGAGAAACAGGGGACCTCTAGTTTTCACCCTCAACGGCTGCAGGGCCTTGCTGTTGTCACCTAGATTTACTGCATCTCGCGGGGATGATCATCTCCGTGCTACCTCCTTCAGGGTTGTTAGGGGATTGAATGAGATAATGTACCTGAAGGTACCCGTGCAAATCGCATACCCGTGCAAATCGGAAATCAACCCTTGTGGGATGCTTTTTAGGAACCATGATCCCCTAACCGCTGATGGAACTAGCCCGGGCATTTGCGAATGAGCGCCCCCATAAGTCCGTTCATGGAAGCGTTCATATTTAATTGCTCCTTAACCAGGGTGTGGATGGGCTATTTGCTAAGTGGTTAAGAGCTGCTCTCTCTAATGCGATTGGCCCCAATGACACAGTGGCCACCTATGGCTGCTGCTGCTAAGTCGCTTCAGTCGTGTCCGACTCTGTGCGACCCCATAGACAGCAGCCCACCAGGCTCCCCTGTCCCTGGGATTCTCCAGGCAAGAACACTGGAGTGGGTTGCCATTTCCTTCTCCAATGCATGAAAGTGAAAAGTGAAAGTGAAGTCGCTCAGTCGTGTCCGACTCATAGCGACCCCATGGACTGCAACCTACCAGGCTCCTCCGTCCATGGGATTTTCCAGGCAAGAGTACTGGAGTGGGGTGCCATTGCCTTCTCCGCCACCTATGGCTAGAGGCTACTGAATTGGACGGCACAGAATAGAACCTTTCAACCATTGCAGAAAGTTCTATTGGACAGTGTTGGGCTAGAGTAGTCCAATCATTCTTTCTTCTTCTTACTTTATTTATTTATTTATTTGGCTGTGCTGAGTGTTAATTGAGGTATGCGGGATCTACTTCCCTGCCTGGGGATCGGACCTGAGTCCCCAGTGTTGGGAGCATGGAGTCCCAGCCACTGGACCACCAGGGAAGCCCCTCATTCTTTCTTCTATAATTCTTTTCCCCACCTTACTTTGTCCTCAAAATGCTCAAGGGAACAACATACAAAAGCAAAGCCAAATACAAATTTAAGGCAAACAACTCTCAGTAAATAGAAGCTGCGCTGTGCAGCTTGTGGGATTTCAGTTCCCTGACTAGGGATTGATCTCAGACCATCAGCAGTGAAAGCTTGGAGTCCTAACCACTGGAGCACCAGGGAATTCCCAAGGCATGCATCAAAAGCAAGATTTAAAGAGCTGACCATGTGGGAGAATTATGTTTTAATCTAATTCTTCTCTCCACTTCACTGAACTGCATCCATTTTTCCAGTCCTGGATCCAAGATCACATCTTTTTCCTTTCTTAGTCTTCTAGATCTCATCTTTTTCCTTTCTCAGTCCACTCTTGCCAACAGTAACTTTATCTTCTTCTTAACAGCTATGGCTATAACTTTCATTGGCAGTTATTTCGGCCTGCACTTTTGTATCTGCATGCCATGTTCTGTGGGCCTGTGGAGAGGGTCCATCACCAGGATACCCATTTCAGAACCAAGGCCTGTGAGGTAAGGGATACAACTCAGCTTAGTCATCCTGAAACCCCTGTATGTTCCTGTATATCTCAGTAGCTTATTCAAATAACTAGTTTGCATACTTGTCTCCACCTACTAGACTTGAAGGTCATCAGAATGATAGCAACTCACGCAGTGTGTGGCACAAAGTTGGCACTTGGAGGCAACTTGTTGAAGAAATAACTGACTGTTGGTAGAACTATGCACTGTCTTTTGTTTGGAAGAGGACACTGTTGAGTTCATATTAGCAGAATAAACGTTTAAAGGTCTTTGCTATCTTCCCTGGTGGCTCAGGCAGTAAAGAGTCTGCCTACAATGCAGGAGATCCAGGTTCAATCCCTGGGTCGGGAAGATCTCCTGGAGAAGGAAACGGCAACCCACTCCAGTATTCTTGCCTGGAAAATCCCACGGATGGAGGAGCCTGGTAGGCTACAGTCCATGGGGTCGCAGAGAGTCAGACACAACTAAGCTACTTCACTTTCTTTCTTTCTTTTCTCCAAGGGTGGGGAGGAGGTGCAAGCTGCTGTCCCCACCTTCCTGCCCTGAGGCAGCAGCATTCTTGCAATTGGAGCCTGTAAGGAGGGGCAAGAGTCGGTTTCCAATCAAGTTCAGAGGCAATTCTGAGGACCAGGGTAGATCCAGTGTACTGTTGAAGACAGAGATGAGATATCGGACCCCTGTGAAGCCAGCCTGTGACTTGTTCCCCTCATGGGCGCTGTGCACAAGCTATTCCATTCTGCTTGGTGACCTCTGTATGCCTTCACCACCAGCCTCTGCTGCTTGGTTGACTCCCTGTCCTCTGGGTTGCAGTGAGCAGTGTGTGTATCAGAAAGAACTCAGTTTCTGGAATTTCAAATACCTGAATTCAAATCCTGATTCTCAGCGTCAACCCTTAGTTGTGTGACTTTGGGCAAGTTATTTAACCTCTCTGAGCCTAAGTGTCTTCAGTTAGTAAATGGGGGTAATAATAGTACCTACCTCGTTATGTTGGGAGAATAAACAAAATAATGCCTGTAAAGTACTTAGCACAGGCCCCAGCCACAGTAGTTGCTCAGTCAATGTTAGTTTTCTCCTTTTACTGATAAGATCCCCTCACCCACCCACCTACCTTTGGGTTCTGGCCTCTGATCTCTTGGAACTGATCAGGAAAGAACAGCTCTATCTTTGCCCTGTTCCATCCATATCTCTCTTCTTAGTAGTCATCAGAACTGTTCACTATCTTATTCCCCCAAAGCACCCATCTCTACTGGAGTTAATCTGATGAATACACTTGATCCAGGAAGTTAATGCATGATAGGAATTTGAGGTTTGCCTCCCAGGTATGGTATTATGATAGTATTATGATGAAGTATGTCCTATTCCCCAGAGTAGTATCAAGCTCCACCCTTTCAAGCAAGGAGACATTCTCGTGACTTTGGCTCAAAAAAGACACTGTACATCATTGTGGTGTGCGGGGCTTCTCTCGTTGCAGAGTGTGGGCTCTAGGCACGCAGGCTCAATAGTTGTGGCATATGGGCTTAGTTGTTTCATTTGACTGCTCTATATAGAGCTCCAGCTTCCCTCGTAGCTCAGTTGGTAAAGAGTCTGCCTGCAATGCAGGAGACCCAGGTTCAATCCCTGGGTGGGGAAGATCCCCTGGAGAAGGAAATGGCAACCCACCCCAGTATTTTTTTCCTGGAGAATCCCATGGACAGAAGAGCCTGGCAGGCTACAGTCCATGGGGTCACAAGAGTTGGACACGACTTAGCAACTAAACCACCACCACACAGAGCTCACCTTGCTTCAGAGCCAACTCAAAAAGGGATCCCCTCTGACAACTTACAACCCAATCTTCTTTTTTAAAAAAATTTTTGTTGGGATAGAGTTAATTTACAATATTACATTAGTTTCAGGTGTACAACATAGTGATTCAACATTTCTATAGACTACGAAAGTGAAAGTGAAGTCGCTCAGTCGTGTCCGACTCTTTGAGACCCATGGACTGTAGCCTACCAGGCTCCTCCATCCATGGAATTTTCCAGGCAATAGTACTGGAGTGGGTTGCCATTTCCTTCTCCAGAGGATCTTCCCGACCCAGGGATCAAACCCGGGTCTCCCGCATTGCAGGCAGACGCTTTACCATCTGAGCCACCAGGGAAGCATATACTCCATTTAAAGTTCTAAAATATTGGCCATATTCCCTGTGCTGTACAATCTAATATATCCTTGTAGTCAGTTTATTATATACTCAGTAGTTGGTGCCTCTTCATCCCCTACTCTCACCTTGTCGCTCCCCCCTAATCTCCCCAATGGTAACCACTAGTTTGTTCTCTGTATCTGTGAGTCTGTTTCTGTTTTGTTATATTCACTAGTTTGTTTTATTTTTAGATTCCACATATAAGTGATATCATACACCATTTGTCTTTCTTTGTCTGACTTATTTCACTAAGTGTAAAACCCTCCAGCTTCATCCATGTTGTTGCAAATGGCAAGATTTCACTCCTTTTATGGCTAAATAACATTCCATTGAATAGATACCACAGCTTCTTTATCCATTCATCTGTTGATGGACACAGGTTACTTCCATCTTGGCATTTGTAAATAACACTGCAGTGAACAGTAGAGGGGTGCATGTAATTCTTCAAAGTAGTGTTTTTGTAACAACCCAAGTTTCAACTCATAGGTTCATACACTGAAACCTCAGAGTGCGTTCCTGTTGTAGCCCATTCCTCTCTTTCTGTCCCCACAGAGGAGGAGGAGGATGTAGCTAAAATTTATTGAGCATCTGCTGCATGTGAAGCACTGTTCTAAATGCTTCATGTATGTTAACTCATTTAATCCTCATGCCCATGAAGTAGTCCTACTTCTTACCATTCCCATTTTACAGATGAGGCAACTGAGGCTAACAGAAGTTAAGAAAATTTCCCAGGTCTGCTGAACCTGGAAGACCACACACTTCCCTCACTGAACTTTGAGAAGCAAATTCTCACTTCTGTGAGCCTAATATATCACTTTATTTGCACTTCTTTTTTTAAGATTAACTTATTTATGGCCGCACTGGGTGTTGGCTGCTGCGTATGGGGTTTCTCTCGCTGTGGTGAGCAGGGGCTGCCCTTCATTGCAGTGTGCAGGCTCTTCTTGGTACAGAGAGTGTGGGCTCCAGGCACGCAGGCTCAGTAGTTGTGGCACATGGGCTTGGTTGTTCCATGGCATATGGGATCTTCCCAGACCAGAGGTCAAACCCGTGTCCCCTGCATTGGCAGGTGGATGCTTAACTCCTGAACCACCAAGAAGCCCTATTCGCACTTCTAACACTACACTCGTACTGTCTTGAATCAAATTAGGAAGCAGTGAAGCATAGTGGTTAAGCTTCTGGGTTCTGAAATAACACCACTCTCCCTAAATAGGTAACTTAGAGCAAATTATTTAAGCTTTCTGAATTTTAGGTTCCTCATCTGAAAAAAAAGGGGGGGCTTAGCTCCCTGGAAAATTGAAAGGATTAAACCCAACAATACCTAGGAAGTACTTGGTACACTGCTTGACTCTTCTAGTATGGCAAGCATTATATAAATTTTATATATTCTCATAGGTATTTGTGTATATCTTAACAACAGTATGAGATAGTAAGGCTATGTCTTACTCATTTTTGTGTTCTTACCAGCAGTGCTAATGCTCAAAGCAAATACTCAATAAATATTCATTGAACGCGGGAAGGAACTGTATGTGTGCTAGTCACTCAGTCGTGTCTGACTCTTTGCAACCCCATGGACTGTAGCCCATCAGGCTCCTCTGTCCATGGGATTCTCCAGGCAGTACAGTCATGTTAATAATCAATCTGAGTTTATGATAAATATCAGGTATCCTTATTTGGGCAAAGTCATCACAGCCTGTCCAACAGGTTCTGAGATGGGTCAACAGCAAGAGTTAGCAGAAATAACACAAAGATGTGAACTCCCCCCACCCCCAATTGGTAGTGGCTATTTTAACAGGAGTAATATAAAAAGTGGAGTGACAAGTACACATCTGGAGAGTGATAAGCCTAGCCAGTACTCAGAGAAATCTCCCTAACAGAAAGAGTCCCAACCCCCTCATTATGCAGATAGAGAAACTGAGGTCCAGAAAGGAATAGTGACTTGCCCAAGGTTACACAGAAAGCGGGTGGCAAAGTTGGGACGGAGACCTAGATCTCATTGACTCCTGTCTCTTGCTTTTCCCTCGGTGCCTTCCCTGCATACAGCTGTCACTCACTCACTGGCTGAGCAGTGCCCCGGCTGACTGTGAAGCCACTCAGAACGGCTGTGGTTAGTCACGGACTCTCATTCACAGTCAGGCCTTCTGGAGCACATCATAATAATGAACCTTCCCAATATCACTCAACCAATTTGTTCCCTAAGACATAAGCTAAATTAATGATCAGAGAAGTTCAGTAGCAGCAACCTTGGTGAAAAGTCTTTAAGAAGAGCCTCAAAGCTTCCGCTGTCTCTGTAGCTACTTAACAGGAACTTGAAAAACAGCAGAAAAGGCCAGCTGCTGGTTGATGCCTCACTAACTAGCTCCTTGACAAATGATCTTTGCTTGGCTCAGCACCAGCAGAGAACATGAATTTTCACTGTCTCACTACTAAGTATTTGTCTTTCCAATTCTATTGGCTAGAATTGAGTTTTCTAACTCATCTATATGCCCCAGAGCAACCAACACAATGTTTGCCATACAGTAGAAACTTAATACATCTTCAAGGATTAACTTTCCCACTTTGAGTGTGAAACCATGATGTTAATTACATGGAAACTAGCCTGAAACTTACTCTATAAATCAAAAGATCCTAATGACCAATTGGGGGGAAAAAGCCGGTTGTTGGGATTTTGGGACATTGCCAGGATTTCTTCTTCAGCTAGCTGTATGATTCTCCCCTCCCCTTGGTATCCAATCCCTCCCAGTCTTTATCATCAACTGGATCCTAACCCTGGCAACAGATTAAAGGTCTTGCCTCTCACACTTGCCCTTGCCCCAAGCATGCAGCGTCAAATACTAAACATTATAAGTTATCACTTTTGCAAAACTTGGAGAAGTAGCCATTTTGCAGCATAACCACACTACCTCTATTAACATCCCTGGCTTTAATTCCATAACTCAGTCCCCTTGCGTGCTAAATCCTTTCACAGGGCATGTTTCTGCCACTTGCAAATGGGTTCCAAATGTCCCAGAAATGTTTATTCAACGTTTACATTTCTTCCAACTTCTTTGCAAACAACATACATTCCCAGTTTCTCTTATATATTTAACAGATCAAGGGTTCCCTCACAGATACGCCTCACATGACACAACTATGTTTCTGAAAGGTATTATGGCAATGGAATTCAGATCACTGGCAATATATCAAATATTTTCAACGGACTGACTGCTCACTAGCGGGATCCAGTCCCAAGAGGGAGCCTCCAAGAAGGTAAAGAACTGCTCTTCCACCCCCACCGCCACCCCAGCCCCACAGAGTTGCCCCTTTTCCCTGCATCCTGCCCATTCCTTCTGATCCTTCAGCCTCGCCCAGAGCCACGCAGGTCCCCGTTCCTCCTGCTGGTCTTTCAGAGCAGTTTCATTTCCTCTGCACATCCTCTATGACGTCTCCCAGGAGCCTCCATCCTTCCTCTCCTCCAGGGTCTATAAATACACTGGTCCCCCGAGGGGGGCCTATGAATTCCTTCCTCAAGCAGCAAGGCCCTGTGAAGTAGGATGGCCACTCCCGAATGAGCAGGTTTATCTCCAAGGTCCAGTGGGCCATTGAACCTTTCTTCTTCTTGCTTTGCTGGCTAATCTTAACCAGACTTACATAAGGTGGGGTATTATACCACCTCAAATCTGGTACCTTTGTGTGCTGAGACAGAGCAAAGATGGATGGGAACTAGGTGTTAAGTCTATGACCAGTTTGGCTGTGCGCTTAGAGCTCTGAAATAATGAGGTTAAGCTAGCGAGATAATCTTGGTCAGCTTTGCTCCATCCCAGATGCGAGTTTCTACCCCTACGGTGATCAGAGGTGGCATCGTCACCGCATGGGTCTTAACCCAGATCACAGACTGAGAGCCTCTTGATGTCTCACTTCGTCTTCCATACATTTCTGGAACACAGAAAGAGAGAGCCCAGTAATGTATTAACTTTAAAAAGGTAACATTTGGGGGGAAAAAAAGAAAAAGAAAGGTAGCCATTTTACAGCAAAATCTCACATATTAGTTTCTGAAGGTGGCTGTAACAAATTACCACAAACTGGGTGGCTTAAAACAGCAGAAACTTATTCTATTCCAGCTCTGGAGGCTAGAAGTCTGAAATCAAGAAAGTTCTAGGTGAGAATCCTTCCTTGCTTCTTTCAACTTGTGATGACTCCAGGCATCCCTTGGTTTGGGGCTGCAACATCTTCACATGGCCTTCTGTCTGTCTGTGTGACCTCCTGCCTCTCTCTTTTCTAAAATATTTATGTATTTGGCTGTTCCAGGTCTTACTTGCAGCATGCAGGATCCTCAGTCTTCGTTTTGGCACATGGGATCTTTAGCTGTGGCATGTGGGATCTAGTTCCCTGACCAGGGATGGAACCCGGGCCCCCTGCATTAGGAGCCCAGAGTCTTAGTCACTGGACCACCAGGGAAGTCCCTGCTTCTCTCTCATAAGGACACTTACCATTGGATTTAGTGCCCACCTGCATGATGCAGGCTGACCTCCTCTTGGAATCCATAACTTAGTTATATCTGCAAAGACCTTTATCCGAATAAGGTTACATTCACAGTTTCTAGGGGTTTAGAGATGCACATATCTTTTGCGCACTCCCATTCAACCCACTGCACCCCACTACCTCCGCTCGTATCCCCAGCATGCTGGAATCATAAGAGCATGAACTTTCTGTCCATGTTGCTTCCCAATATCTCTCAAATCTGTATACTTTTCTATGTTTCTGTGCCCCATCCTCATTTAAGCCCCATCAGTCCTTGCACATCATTCTCCAAACCAACCAGAATAGTTAGGCTGGCCTGCTCAGCTTGCCAGTCTTCTGTGGTTCCCAGTGGCTCTGAGGGTTGAGACCCAACTCTTGACCATGGCCTGCAAGGCGCCAGCCACCTATCTTGCCTCTCTCCCTCTTTCTATCTGCACTGCCATGTCCTTTCCTCTTGGAGAACTCTCTACTCCACTCCATCTTCTCCTGGCTAACACCCATCAAGCATCAGCTCAGCTCTAAGGTCAAATACCACTTCCTTAAGCGATGCTTGCCTTAGCCCCCAGACCAGCTGAGAAATCATCATATCTCTCATAGTTTGCAATTAGATTTGCATTGTATCAATAACTCTCCTCACCTACCTTCCCCACCAACCCCAATTTATTGAGCTCCACAAGGGCCTGTGGCTGTCTGGTTTCATCACTGTCCTCAGAACCTAACTGGTGTCCAACACATAGCAGGTGTTCAGCCATTATTTGAACGAATATATGAATTAATTAATTCATCCAAACATCTGTGTTCTCATAGCTTGTGTTCCTCTCCTAAAAACGAGAGAAACAATGCCTATCTCACAGGGTTGAATGATGAGAAAAATGAGATCATGGAGGGAAAGGGGCTCTATAAACCATGAGATGCCTTACTCATTTAGGGAATCATGATGACATTGACCAATGTCATCAGCCTTTTGGAAGCCAGGGAGGCGCCCTGCCCAGGGTCTGGGGCAGCAGGAGATTTGAGGGTGGAAGCAAAAAAGGACCCTTTAGAAGAAGAGTTTCTGTAGGAGTTCTGCTGGGTAGGATAAGATTACATGGACACTCCATTCCCCTGCTTCAGACTTGCAGCTCCTAACTTATCATCCTCTGGGATCAAAAGAAAATGCCACTCTCCTCAGGTGTAAAGATTGCCCTGAATCACCCTGGGCATCGAGGGTTTTCATCGTCTTCCTTTAAAGCATCTGCTCCAGCTGCGGGCTGAGGGGAGGGTGACAGCCTCTCAGGCTGGGTCCATCTCCGCTCGTGCTTTCCACGAGGTGATCCATCAACCTTGGCACTGGCTTCAGGCGCTGCCCAGCTGACAGATGACTTTGAAGCGTGCCTCTGGGCTTTTCATTCTTTCCCTTCCTTGCCTTCTTGGCTTTCACTGCCAACAGGCGGGGAGGGGATCACCTCCTTCCTCCTTCTCCTCTGGCACGTCCATCTAGAAGGCATCCCTGGAGGCCTGACATTCCAGTTCTTCAGTGTCTTGCATTTGATTTCCCCAGACCCTGTCAAGTCATAATCTCCTTTCCTGCAGGGAAGGGACACTTCCACCTCTTCCTCCATATCCTCTCAGCTCCTTGCATTTGGGTCAAGAGACCTAAAAAGGCCATTTCTCATTTCCACCTTGTCTTCCATTGTTTTTTCCCCTGGGATGTCTATGCATTCATGGTCCTGAGATGCCTCATTGGTCTGGAATGTCCATGACGAGCCGATCCTCTGAATCATAGACTTAAAGAAGTTAGAAAGAGCAGAGCTCATTAGGCTGTCGTTTCCCCAGTTTCCTCCTCTGACCTGGACGTTTTCCCACTGCCTGGAGGGTGTGCTTCCCTACTCCGTCGTTCAACTGGGCTTTGGGGCTCTGTCTACACAGTCCCAGAAAGTAAAGAACAAGGCCTGTTTATGAATAATTCAAACAAAATCTTGTTTAATCTCAGTGATTTGGGCATCCTATTACAAAGCACCATTGCGGTGCAAGGCTTTGGGATAATCCCCTCTAATAGCTATCACAGAATCAGAGCTGGAAAGGACCTGGCAGTTCATCTGTTCAAAAAACCTGCTTCTGGGACTTCCCTGGTGGTCCCGTGGCTAAGACTCCAAGCTCCCAATGCAGGGGGCCTGGGTTCGATCCCTGGTCAGGGAACTAGATCCCACATGCCGCAACTATGAGTTCCCATGCCGCAGCTAAAAATCCCACAAGGAAGATCAAAGATCTCGCCTGCCGCAACTAAGACCCAGCATGGGCAAATAAAAAAGTAAGCAAACCTGCTCCTTTTTAAATTTTGTATTATAGTTTTACTTGAGAAATAATCAACATACAGTAACCTTCACATTTGCCTGCTGTACAAAAAGTGTACAATTTGCCAAGTTTTGGCATATGCGTATCTCCATGAAGCCATCACCACCATCACGTTTTCATCACTCCCTAAAGTTTCCTTCTGCCCCGTTGTAATCCTTTACTTCATCCCCTCTGCAGTCCCCCGTCCCCAGGCAACCACTGATCTTCTTTCTGTTACTGTATAGTTTGCATTTTCAGAATTTTATATAAATGGAATAGCACAGTATGCATTTTTGGGGCTGGTTTCTTTCCCTCGGCAGAATTATTTTGAGATTCCTTTATGTTGTCTGTATTAATAGTGTCATATGCATCAGTAAGTTGTTTCTGCTTTTTGACTATTGTGATAAATGCTTCTATGAACACTCATGTACTCATTTTTGTATATATGTGTATCTTCAGCTCTCTTAGGTATGTGCCTATGAGCTTTTACCTTCATATGGTAACTATATTTAACCTTTTGAGGAACTACCAAACTATTTTCCAATGCAGTTGTCCCATTTTACAATCCCACCAGCAAGGCATGAGGCTCCTATTTTTACTCATCTTACCATCTTATTGTTCTACTTTTTTTTATTCGAGCCATCCTAGCAATGTAAACTGATATCTCACTGTGGTTTTGATTTGATTTTCCTAATGACCACTGATGAAAGTGAAAGAGGAGAGTGAAAAAGTTGGCTTAAAGCTCAACATTCAGAAAACGAAGATCATGGCATCTGGTCCCATCACTTCATGGGAAATAGATGGGGAAACAGTGGAAACAGTGTCAGACTTTATTTTTGGGGGCTCCAAAATCACTGCAGATGGTGACTGCAGCCATGAAATTAAAAGACGCTTACTCCTTGGAAGGAAAGTTATGTCCAACCTAGATAGCATATTAAAAATCAGAGACATTACTTTGTCAACAAAGGTCCGTCTAGTCAAGGTTATGGTTTTTCCAGTGGTCATGTATGGATGTGAGAGTTGGACTGTGAAGAAGGCTGAGCGCCCAAGAATTGATGCTTTTGAACTGTGGTGTTGGAGAAGACTCTGAGAGTCCCATGGACTGCAAGGAGATCCAACTAGTCCATTCTAAAGGAGATCAGTCCTGGGATTTCTTTGGAAGGAATGATGCTAAAGCCGAAACTCCAGTACTTTGGCCACCTCGTGCGAAGAGTTGACTCATTGGAAAAGACTCTGATGCTGCGAGGGATTGGGGGCAAGAAGAAAAGGGGACAACAGAGGATGAGATGGCTGTATGGCATCACCGACTTGATGGACGTGGGTTTGGGTAAACTCCGGGAGTTGGTGATGGACAGGGAGGCCTGGCATGCTGCGATTCATGGGGTCACAAAGAGTCAGACATGACTGAGCAACTGAACTGAACTGAATGACTAATAATGTTTCATGTGTAACCATTTAGAGATTTCTTTGGAGAAGTGTCTGTTTAGATCTTTTGCTATTGTTTTTTCATGTATTTATTTATTTATTATTTTATTTGGCTGCATTGGGTCTCAGTTGTAGCATACAGGATCTTCATTGCATCATGTGAGATCCTTTCATGGCCATGCACGGACTCTCTAGTTGTGTCTCACAGGCTCCAGAGGTTGCTGGCTTCAGTAGCTGTGACACATGGGTTTAGTTGATCCTTGGCATATGGGATCTTTGTTCTCCCACCAGGGGTCAAACCCAGGCCACCTGCATTGCATGGCAGATTCTCAACCACTGTACCATCAGCAAAGTCCCTTTTGCCCAGTCTTTACTTGAGTTTTTATCTTTTTATTGTTGAGTTGTAAGAATTCTTTTATATTGTGGGATACTAGACCTTTATCAAATGTATGATTTGCAAATATTTTCTCCCATTCTGTGCACTCTTTCACTTTCTTCATAGTGTCCTTTGATGCACAAAAATTTTTAATGTTGATTAAACCCAATGTGTCTATATTTTGTTTGGTTGCCTTTGCTTGTGGTGTCATATCTAAAAAACAATTGCCTAATCCAAGGGCATACAGATTTACAGCTATGTTTTCTTCTAAAAATTTTGCAGTTTCACCTCTCTTACATTTAGGCCTAGGATCTATTTTGAGTTAACTTTTATGTATGGTGCTAGGAAGGAGACCAGCTTCATTCTTTTGCATGTGGATATCCATTTGTTCCAGCAACATTTGTTGAAAAGGCTATTTTTTCCCTATTGAATTGTAAACAGCATTGTTTGAAAACTTCAGTTTCTGGAACTTCCTTGGCAGTCCAGGGGCTCAGACTCCACCTTCCAATGGGTTCAATCCCTGGTCCCACATGCTGTGGGCCCGCAGCCAAGAATTAAAAAGAAAAAAAAAAAAACACTTCAATTTCCAATTATTTTTGTTGCTAGTATATAGAAAATAAAAAGTGATCTAGTATTCTGAAACTTTGCTAACATCACTTCATAGTTCTAGTAGCTTTCTTGTAGATCTCAGTAGATTTTCTACATAGATGATCATGTTATCTGCAAATAAAGTTTTATGTCTTCCTTTCTTATCTAGATGCTTTTTGTTTCATTTTCTTAACAATTTGCATTGGCTAGAACTTCCAGTAAAATGTTGAATAAGGGCAGACATCCTTGTCTTGCTCCTGATCTTAGAGGGAAAGAATTTGGTAGTTGACCATTAAATGTTATGTTAACTGTAGGTTTTTTATAATACCCTTCATCAAGTTGAGGAAGTTTCCTTCTATTTCTAGCTTGCTGAGAGTTTTCCTTAGGAATAGATGTTGGATTTTGTCAAATTCTTTTTCTGCATCTATTGAAATAATCATATGCTTAGAGTTTTTTTGTTCATCAATATGGTGAATTACAACTGCTTGATTTTCAAATGGTAAACCAAATTTGCCTTGCTGGCAAAAACCACACTTGATGTGGCTATATTCTTTTTATATATTTAGTTACATTGATTTGTTAAAGTTTTACATCTGTATTTATGAGAGATATTGGTCTGTAGTTTTCTTGTTATGTCTTTTTCTGGTTTTGTTATCGTGGTAATGCTGATAATAAACACAAATAGAATTAATGGGGAACTGTGTTTTCCTTTTCAACTTTCTGGAAGACTTTGTATAGAATTGGTATTACTTCTTTAAATGTTTTATAGAATTCATTAGTGAAGCCATTTGGCCAAGAAGATGTCTTTGTAGCATGTGTTTAACTATAAACTCACTTTCCCTAATGGAGGGCTATTCACAGTACCCATTTCTTCTTGGGTGAGCTTTTGTGTTTTCCAAGAGACCTGTCCATTTCATCTAAGTTGTCAAATTTATTGTTTATAATACTCCCTTAGTATCCTTTTAATATCTGTAGAATCAGTAGTTATATCACCTCTGTCATTCCTCATATTGGCAATTTGTGTCTTCTTTCTTCTTTTTCTGATCAGTCTGGCTAGAGATTAACAATTTTATTGATCTTCTCAAAGCTTTTGGTTTCATTTATCTTCTCTATTATTTATTTCTTTTCTATTTCCTCAGTTTCTATTCTGATCTTTATTATTTCCTTTTGTCTACTTACTTTGGGTTTAATTTGTTCATCTTTCTCTAGATTTTTATTATGGAAGCTGAAAATCATTGATTTGAGACCTTTCTTCTTTTCTACTATAGACATTTAGTGGCATCTCACAAATCATGTTCAGTTCAGTTCAGTTCAGTCGCTCAGTCGTGTCCAACTCTTTGCGACCCCATGAATCGCAGCATGCCAGGCCTCCCTGTCCATCACCAACTCCCAGAGTTCACTCAGACTCACGTCCATCGAGGCAGTGATGCCATCCAGCCATCTCATCCTCTGTCGTCCCCTTCTCCTCCTGCCCCCAATCCCTCCCTGCATCAGAGTCTTTTCCAGTGAGTCAACTCTTCGCATGAGGTGGCCAAAGTACTGGAGTTTCAGCTTTAGCATCATTCCTTCCAAAGAAATCCCAGAGCTGATCTCCTTCAGAATGGACTGGTTGGATCTCCTTGCAGTCCATGGGACTCTCAAGAGTCTTCTCCAACACCACAATTCAAAAGCATCAATTCTTGGGCGCTCAGCCTTCTTCACAGTCCAACTCTCACATCCATACATGACCACAGGAAAAACCATAGCCTTGACTAGACGGACCTTTGTTGACAAAGTAATGTCTCTGATTTTTAATATGCTATCTAGGTTGGACATAACTTTCCTTCCAAGGAGTAAGCGTCTTTTAATTTCATGGCTGCAATCACCATCTGCAGTGATTTTGGAGGCCCCCAAAATAAAGTCTGACAGTGTTTCCACTGTTTCCCCATCTATTTCCCATGAAGTGGTGGGACCGGATGCCATGATCTTCGTTTTCTGAATGTTGAGCTTTAAGCCAACTTTTTCACTCTCCACTTTCACTTTCATCAAGAGGCTTTTGAGTTCCTCTTCACTTTCTGCCATAAGGGTGGTGTCATCTGCATATCTGAGGTTATTGATATTTCTCCCAGCAATCTTGATTCCAGCTTGTGTTTCTTCCAGTCCAACGTTTCTCATGATGTACTCTGCATATAAGTTAAATAAGCAGGGTGACAATATACAGCCTTGACGTACTCCTTTTCCTATTTGGAACCAGTCTGTTGTTCCATGTCCAGTTCTAACTGTTGCTTCCTGACTTGCATACAGATTTCTGAAGAGGCAGGTCAGGTGGTCTGGTATTCCCATCTCTTTCATGTTTTCATTTTTATCCATTTCATAATAGTCTCTACATTTTTATTTCTTTTTTGCCTTGTGGATTATTTAGAAGTGTGTGATTTAGTTTCCAGATATTTGGGAAATTTTCAGAGATTTTTCTGTTATTGGTTTCTAATTTAAATTCATTGTAGTCAGAGAATATACTTTGTATGATTTAATTATTTTGAATTTTTGAGACTTGTGGCCCAGAATATTATCTATCTAGCTTGGTAAATGTACTGTATGCTCTTGAAAAGAGTATGTATTCTGCTGTTGTTGCATGAAATGTTCTATAAGTGTCAATTAGATCAAGTTGGATGATGGTGTTATACTTATCTTCTAGATCCTTGCTGCTGATTTCCTGCCTACTCATTCTATTAATGAAAGAGGAGAGGTGAAATTTTCTACTGTATCTTTGAACTTTTCTGTTTCTATCTGTAGTTCTGTCAGCTTTTGCATCATGTATTTTGAAGTTCTGTTATGTGGTGCATAAATGCTTAGGATTGTCATGTCCTCTTAATGAATTGATCCACTTATCACTATGAAATGACCTTTATCTCTGATATTAACTTTTGCTTAATATCATTTAATATTGCTGTTCCAAATTTCTTTTGATTAGTGTTACCATGGTATATCATTTTCCCATACTTTAACTTTTTTAACCTATTTTAAACTTTATAGCTAAAATGCTTTACAGACAGCCCCTGACTTACAGTGGTTTAACTTGTGATTTTCGACCTTATGATGGTGTAAAGCAATACATATTCAATAGAAACCATAATTCAAATTTTGATTTTTGATTTTTTTTCCTAGGCTAGCAACATATGGTACCATACTCTCTTGTGGTGCTGGATGGCAGCACCGAGTCACAGCTCCCAGTCAGCCAAGTGATCATGAGGGTAAATAATCAATACACTTAGAACTATTCTGTATCCAGACAACTATTCTGTTTGTAACTTTCAGTATTCAATGAACTACATGAGATATATAACACTTTTTTATCGATATAAAATAGACTTTGTGTTAGATCATTTTTGCCCAACTGTAGGCTAATGTGAGTGTTCTGCCCATGTTTAAGGTAGGTTTGCCTAAGCCATGATGTTCAGTGTTGTTGTTGTTCAGTCACTAAGTCATGTCCAACTCTTTGCCACACCATGGACTGCGGCACACCAGGCTCCCCTGTCCTTCACTATCTCCTGGAGTTTGCTCAAACTCACATCCATTGAGTCGGTGATGCTGTCTAGCCATCTCATCCTCTGCCACCTACTTCTTTTACTTTCAATCTTTCCCAGCATCAATAAGTTAGGTGTATTAAATGAATTTTCAACTTATGATTGGTTTGTTGGAACATAACCCCAAAGTGAGTAGAGGAAGATCTGTACTTGTTCAGTTCAGTTCAGTTCAGTCACTCAGTCGTGTCCGACTCTTTGCGACCCCATGAACCGTAGCACGCCAGGCCTCCTTGTCCATCACCAGCTCCCGGAGTCCACTCAAACTCATGTCCATTGAGTTGGTGATGCCATCTAACCATCTCATTCTCTGTCATCCCCTTCTCCCCCTGCCTTCAGTCTTTCCCAGCATCAGGGTCTTTTCAAATGAGTCAACTCTTTGCATCAGGTGGCCAAAATATTGGAGTTTCAGCTTCAACATCAGTCCTTCCAATGAACACCCAGGACTGATCTCCTTTAGGATGGAATGGTTGGATCTCCTTGCAGTCCAAGGGACTCTCAAGAGTCTTCTCCAACACCACAGTTCAAAAGCATCAATTCTTCTGTGCTCAGCTTTCTTCACAGTTCAACTCTCACATCCATACATGACTACTGGAAAAACCATAGCCTTGACTAGATGGACCTTTGTTGACAAAGTAATGTCTCTGCTTTTTAATATGCTGTCTAGGTTGGTCATAACTTTCCTTCCAAGGAGTAAGCATCTTTTAATTTCATGGCTGCAATCACCATCTGCAGTGATTTTGGAGCCCAGAAAAATAAAGTCTGACACTGTTTCCACATTTCCCCATCTATTTCCCATGAAGTGATGGGACCAGATTTCATGATCTTAGTTTTCTGAATGTTCTGTACTTGTAGGCAGCATATAATTGGTTCTTGCTTTTATATCCAATTACAGTCTCTGCATTTTATTTGGGTATTTAAATCATTTACATTTCAATTAATTATTGATATAGTTAGATTTAAGTCTATCATATTGTTATCTGTTTTCTATTTGTCCCATCTGTTCTTTGTTTCCTTTTTCTTTTTCTTATTTCTGTCTTTTTTGGGACTAATTGAATATCTTTTATGATTCTATTGTATCTCATTTATTTGTTGATCAGCTATGACTCTGTTTTATTATTTTAGTGGTTACTTTTAGGTTTATAGTAAACATCTTTAACTTACCTCAGTTGATCTTCAAATGGTATATACCACATAACCTATACCATGAAAACATATTTATAATAGTAAATATATGCCCTTTTCTCCCCTCCCACTTTTGTCATACATTTTGTTTATGTGCATTATAAATCACACACTGCATTATTATTATTTTTGCTTAAATAATCCACTATCAAAGATATTTAAATAATTTTTCAAAATCTTATATATTTACCCATATGGTTACTATTAATATTTCTTTCTTCCTTTTCGTAGATCCATATTTTCATCTACTATCATCTTCCTTCCATTTCTGGTAGTATGTGTCTGTTTGGTATTTCTTTCTTTCTTTTTTTTTTTTGACCCTGCCAGGCAGCTTGCAGGATCTTAGTTCCCTGACCAGAGATCAGACTTGGCAGTGAATGGGTCAAGCCCTAACCACTGGACAACCAGGGAATTCCCTGGCCTTCCTTTTTGAAAGATATTTTTGCCTGATGTAGAATCCCTGCTTAACAGGGGTTTTTGTCTTTGTTTTTAAAAAGATTTTGCTTTATAGTTTTCTCATTTGCATTGTTTACAATGAGAAGTCTTATCTTTGTTTCTCTGTACACAAAATGCTTTTTTTCTCTGGTGTTTTCTTTCTGCTGTTAAAATGTTCTCTTTATCACTGATGTTGAGAAATTTGATTGTGATGTGTCTTGGTGTCACTTGCTTCATATTTCTTGTACTTGGAGTTTGCTGAGTTCCTTGGATCTCTCAGTTTATAATCTTCATCAAATTTGGAAAACTTTGAGCCATTATTTCTTCAAATATTTTTCTGTTCCCTCTTGTCTCTTTTTCTCCCTCAGTGACTCCAATTATATTTAGATTATGCCACTTGAATTTTCCTACAACTCACTGATGTTCTGTTCATTTTTTTAAATTCTCTTTTCTGTGTGTATTTCATTTTGAATCCTTTCTACTGCTTTGTATTCAATTCACTAGCCTTTTTTTTTTTGCAGTGTCTCATCTGCCATTAATTCCATCCAATGTATTTTTCACATCACATGTTGTAGTTTTCACCTCTGTAAGTTTGATTTGGGTATTTAAAAGATACCTTCCATGGCTGTACTTAACTTTCTGAACTTCTGGAATACAGTTACAATAACTGTTTTAGTATCTTTGTTTACCAGTTTTAACTGTAAGTCAGTTCTGGTTTGACTTCTTAACGATTTACCACCTTCTTATTGGCCTTAGTTTCCTGCTCTGTCAATGCCAGGTAATTTTTTTTTTTTTGGAGCCACACATTGTGAGTTCTACTTTGTTGGATTCTTTACTATGACTGTATTCCTACAATCAGTGATTCCCAACCAGGGATGGCTTTGTTTCTCTGGTCTTGGCATCCAATAAGTAGGGCCAGGTATGATGGCAAACACCCTCCAATGTACAGGACAGCCCCCACAACAAAGAATTATCTAGCTCAAAATGTCAGTTGTTCTGAAGTTGAGAAACCTTGCTATATATACTCTCGAACTTTGTTCTTGGACTTAACTACGTTTCTTGGAAATTGTTTGATCCCTCTTGGGTCTTGCTGTTAAGCTTTGTTAGATGAGACCAGAGCAGTGCTCATTGTAGAACTAATTACTCTCTAATACCAAGGCAAGACCCTTCTGTGTACTTTCACCAATGACTCAGTTTTCGCTGGATGGGAACCAGCATTATTCCCAGCCCTGTGTGAATGCTAAGCTCCAGTCCCTCTAATCATTTGGCATAGTTCTCTCCTGAGCATCAAATACTTTCCTCACACATGTTCATGAACCTACATAGAGTTTGTTCCATTCCTACTTCACTCACCACATCCAGTTTACCTCCGCAGGATATCCTGGAGATACCTCACAGTTGCTGTGTCTACTCTCACCCCCCACCTCAGACCTACTCTTCCTTCCATATCTCAGTCCATTATGCCAGTCCCCTAAGCTTGAAATCCAGGAGTTGCTTTCCCTGCTGCCTCTTCACTCCACCATTCAGCCAGCCAATTTGGTCTCGCTAATGTCTCCAGCATTCTGTTCTTACTTTCCATCCCCACTGTCCCTACCTTAGCGTGGGCCATCATCATTTCTTGCTTGAACCCTTCACAAGAGAGTTCCATGTTGCATCTCCAGCATCCCCTGCCACACCTCCTTATATACTCTCATCTCTACTACTACAAAAATTTTCACTGCTCATCAAGCAGGCCACACCCTTTCACAACTTTATGCTTTTGCACATGCCACTCGTTTTGCCTGAAATAGAGTTCCTCTTTTCTTTGTCTGGCAAACTCCTTCTCATGCTTCAAGAGCCAGCTCAAAAGTCACCTCTTCTGTCAAACCCTCCTTGGTTTCTCGAGGCATCTATTCACTCCTGCCCCTCCATTCTCCTTTTGCCTTCTGTCCACACTTTGTTAACAATACTGCTCTCATCTGGTTAAATGAGGTCATAAGGGTGGGCCCTGATCCCATAGTACTGTGGCTTGATAAGAAATGGAAGAGAGAAAGAGAGAGAAATATCCCCCTCCCCTCGGCCACATGAGGACACAGTGGAAAAAGGCTGCAAGCCAGGGAGAGAGTCTCACCAAGACCTTACCATG
Organism: Bubalus kerabau; assembly: GCF_029407905.1. NCBI lineage: Eukaryota > Metazoa > Chordata > Mammalia > Artiodactyla > Bovidae > Bubalus > Bubalus kerabau. Next base: position 17,618,499 of record NC_073647.1, read on the forward strand.
TGGGCACTTTGATCTCAGACTTCCAGTCTCCAGGACTGTGCAAATAAATTTCTGTTGTTTAAGCCACCCAATCCACGGTGTGTTAATTATGGCAACCCGAGCCGACTACTACAGTGCTTAATACCTAATGTTGTTTAGTCACTAAGTCATGTCTGACTCTTTTGTAACCCCATGGACTGTGTCCTGTCAGGCTCCTCTGCCCATGGGAATTTCCCAGGCAAGACTACTAGAGGGGGCTGTCATTTCCTTCTTCAGGGGATCTTCCCCACCTAAGGATCGAACCCATGTCTCCTGCAGCTCCTGCATTAGCAGACAGATTCTTTACCACTGAGCCACCAGGGAAGCCCTAATACCTGATGAGTGCATTTTTTTTTTAATGAATAAGGAAGGAAGGAGGAGGAAGGAAGAGAAGGAGAGATGGAATGAATGGGGAGAGATGATGAAGAAAGCTGGAGAGAACAAGAGAAGAGTAAGAAAAACTTAAGGAAACAGGAGAAAGAAGGCAGGGAGTGAGAGTGAGCTGACAAGGGAGCCAGTTTCTTAGTGGCAACCAGGCCCATGGCCAGGGAACCAATGCCAGGATGGAGGCAGGTGGATACAAGCCTCAGGGCCAGTGCTGAGCATCCAGGCACGGGATTTTATAGATGTTTTCCCGTGAAAGGGGCCACGGTCTGCTTTTCTCAGAAGCTATGTGTCCTCCAGGGAAGGACCCAGTGCCTGCGGCTTTTAGAAGGAGGCACCTTGGCACTTTGGCTGAGCAACAATTGAGTGCCCTGGCTTCCCTCAGCTGCTGGAGAGACAAGGAGAGTGTTTACACAACGGTCCCAGTGTCCTCAGAGGACTCAGCTCTCAGTTACATGGCAAACAGCTGGCTCTGGAGGGGCTGTGTCCTGGGCGCTGAGACTCGGCACCTCCAGTGATGTGAAAGTCTCCTCCACCGTGGGAATGCTTCCTACATTGTCACCCTCCTCGGGTGGGGTTGGGGCGGGCTCATTTACGAACTGGGACCCTACCGGTGGCTTAAAAAAAAAAACAAAAACACTCTGCTTCTAGCGGAACACTCCCCTAAACGAACACAAAGTTTTTTGGTCACCCAGGGCTTGTGCAAATTGGTTTCAGACTCTGCCACCCGCTGCCGCAGCAGACAGCAGCCGTCTTTCCAGTAAGAAGACATTTCCTGGCCGGGCAACGGGACCAGCGGGCCGGCGGCAGCGCAGGCAGTGCCAGCCAGCCCGGGAAGCCACGCGCTCAGTCAGATCCAGGGGACAGAGCAGCCCGCCGGCGTCCTGGGGCCTGCAGCCAGCCCCGGGCTCACGTCTCCCCTGACCGGCTGGGTCGGGCAACGAGGGGGTCCCGGCTCCACCTACTCGACCCAGCCCAAGAATCGGACCAAAACCAGGCAGACATTCGGAACCTGTCTGATTCCGAGGAGGGGAGGGGAGAGGGGTGGGGTGGGGTCGGGGAGAGTTGCAGGGAGCAGAAGCTCTGAGAGCCATTCCCGGACAAGCATCTCTGCTCAGCAAAGCGGGCAGGGCTTGCTAGGCCCAGCCCCGCGGGTAGTTGGGTGCAGGGACGTGACGGGACCGCGAGGGTTGATGCTTTCTTCTATTGTTCCCACTCGTCACAGAGGGCTCCTAGCAAACATACTCTGCTTTTCCCAGCTCTCCCGATGAAATCCAGAGCTGGGTTTTGCTGCTGCTATCCAGGTCGGGAGTTTTGGTCCATGTGAAGACTTGATTTACGCTGCTACGCTAGGATGTCGACCCAGCAGCCCAGCCAAACGCGGAGGCAGCCGTGAAGTTGGGACTTGTGGAAGAGTGGAGACTGGCTCCCAACCAAGCAGCCACACACTCCCCTGGAAACTGGGGACACCTGGAAGTCCACACTCTGCTGCCCGGCTCCTTGGCCTTGCTTTTCAAACGTTATCGCTTGGACAGATCGCTTGGGGTCCTTGTTAAAGTGAAGATTCTGATTTAGGTGGGTGGGGCCTGAGACTCTGCATTCCTAGAAAGCTCCCAGCTGCTGCCCTAGACCACACCTGGAGGGGCAAGGGGCACAGCATTGCTCTTGACTGCAGCTATGCCAGTTCAAATAACCTGGGGAGCCCAATACACTTGAATATGGTTGAGTCATCTTAAGTGTTCTCGCCATAAAAAAATAAAAAGATACTATGTGAAGTGATGGATTTGTCAATTCCACTGTGTAATCATTTCACAATGTATACATAGATCAAATCATCATGAGGCACACCTGTAAGAAAACATCATATTGTACAACCAAAATATGTTAATACACACTTTTAATTTGTTGATCATACCTCAGTAAAGCTAGGAGAAAAAAAACGAATCAGGCCAGGCCCCACCCCAAGATGTTCTGATTTAAATAGTCTGGGGTGGGGCCAGCTTTTTTTTTGTTTTTCATTAGGCTTCTCTGGTGATGGTAATGGGCAGCCAGGATTGAGAGCCAGTGGTGGAAGCAGCTGTGAAAAGGGACTTAGGCTGTAATCAAGGACATTGATTCCATACTGGGCCCAACCACAGGGGTTCAGTATATGACCTAGATTAGGAATTCAGTTGTGATCAAAGAATATAATTGGCTCATATGGTTTCATACACCTCATCTTACCTCTCATTCATTCAACCATCAAATATTTATTGAGCCATTATATTGTGGTGGCCACTGTGCTACCTAATAAGAATTCAGCAGTGAGTGACAGATACGGAGCTGACAGTTTAGTAATCAAGTAACCACCGAAATAAAATGCAAATATATGATTGGATGACTGCTAGAAAGAATCTGATTTAATGTGTACCTGGGGAGGGGGCTAGAAAATGACAGTTAATTACCCCTTAATCTGAAAGATGAATTGTCACTCTCTAGGTGAAAGGGGTGGGCTGGAGAAGAATGTTCCAGTCCAAGAGACTAATAGCAGGGCGGTGTGGCTGGAACAGAGTCAAGATGGCCATGTGTGCCATTAAGAAACTGGAGCGGTAGGGAGGTACCTATGTAGAGCAGAGGTTCCCAGTTCTGGCTGAAAATTAAAATCCTCAGAGAAATATACCCAAGTTTGGCTTCCTGAAAATTCAGATTTAGTGGTCTGGGTTTGGACCTAGGCATCAATATCCTTTTGTTTTTTTTTTTTTTTTTTTGACCGTACTGCAGCATGTGGGACCTTAGTTCCCTTTGTTCCCCTACCAGGGATTGAACCCATGGCACAGAGCCCAAACCACTGGACCACCAGGAATTCTCCTAGGTATCAATGTCTTAAAGTCTCCACAGGTGGCTCTAATGTTGAGTTAAGGATGAGAATCTTATGATGAACATAGAGCCATAAGTCTTTTGACCTTTATCTTAAGAAGCATGGAAAGGCATTGATATGTTTAAGCAGGCAGGTAACATGATTGGATTTGCATTCAAAACACTCTGGCTGCAGAGTGAACAGACAAGAGGGGGCAGATGTGTGGAGAACTAATTCATTAGACCAGGTAAGAGATGATGATAACTGGGGCCAGGATGGTACTGGAAAGGATTGGATGAACTCAAGAGTTACTTAGGAGGTGAAGTCAGCAGGACTCAATAATCTACTGGACATGGGAAATGGAGAGGGGGAGTAACTGTCAAGGATAATTTCCAAGTTTCTGACTTAGACAATTGATATTGGTAGCATGGAGATAGGGGATCCCCTGGAGAAAGAAATGACAACCCACTCCACTACTCCTGCCTGGAGAATCCCATAGACAGATGATCCTGGCGAGCTACAGTCTATAGAGTTGCAAAGAGTCAGACATGACTGAACACACAAACACGCAGCATGCAGAAGATGGGAAGTGGACCACATTTGGAAGGAAGGTCATAGATTTGGTCCAAGAAGAGCAGCTATCAAGTAGGCAGTGGGATAGGCTGTCTAAAGCTCAGAAGAGAGATCAGAGCTAGAGATATTCATTTGGGAGCCCTCAGGAGAGGTATTTGAAGCTGGGGAGTTACCTGGTCAACTGGGGAAAGATCAGAGAATGGCAAAAATTAGGAGAGACCTTGAAGGATGTTTAATGGCTTGCTCTCCCAAGATCCATACTATAAGGTTGTACTAACCTTTCCCCTTCCCAATCCCTGTCATCTCTCCTCACTCCCTCTCATTCATTAAAGACTTTTGGGAAAACAGTTCATGATTTTCTTCTCCTCCAGAAGCGCCCCCACTATCACAGATGACATGTCCATACGAACATGCCTTTCAATGCCTCCATCTCTGCGTTCCTTAACTTCCTCACCTTTATCTCTTCTGCACTCTTTCTCAAGCTACACTTACCCAGCCACACTTAAGCCCTGATATTGCTCTCAACTATGCCACTTTAATAAAAATCACTCTTCCAATATGTGATACATATATATGATGTAATATTACCCTGCCATAGAAAGAATGAAATAATGCCATTTGCAGCGACGTGAATGGACCTAGATATTATCATACTGTGTGAAGTCATACAGAGAATAACAAATATATGATATTGCTTATACATGGAATGTAAAAGCAATGGTACAAATGAATCTATTTATAAAACATAAACAGACTCACAGAAAAAAAAAAAACATAGATGTAGAAATATAAACACAGGAAACAAATTTATGGTTACCAAAGGGGAAAGACGTGGGGGAAGGATAAATTAGGAGTTTAGGATTAGCAGATACACATTTACCTGGTGGCTCAGATGGTAAAGAATCTGCCTGCAAAGCAGGAGACCTGGGTTCAATCCCTGGGTCAGGAAGATCCCCTGGAGAAGGGAATGGCAACCCATTCCAGTATTCTTGCCTGGGAAATCCCATGGACAGAGGAGCTGGGAGGGCTACGGTCCATGGGGTTGCAAACAGTTGGACATGACTGAGCGACTAAGACTTTCATATAAAAAATAGGTAACTAATAAGGACCTACTGTATAGCACAGGGAACTCTACTCAATACTGTGTAATGACCTGTATGGGAAAAGAATCTAAAAAAGAGGGGATATATGTATGTGTATAACTGAGTCACCTTGCTGTACAGCAGAAACTAACACAATATTGTAAATCAACTATACTCCAATAATTTTTTAAAAAAATAAATAAAATTCACTTTCAAGCCTCAGCTCTCTGCTACCTCCACATCTTCCAGTTTGCTTGTTTGTTACCAGAACTGTTCTTCTATCTCTTTGGGCGTCCAATCCATTGATGCTTCTATTTCCCCTACTTTATCAGCCCTCTGCTTTCTTCACTTCTTTATTATCCAGCCTGGAGTCTATGGTCTGTCATTTTATTACCATGGTGACTGAGCTTTATCCAAAGATTAGTGTTGGGAACCAGATGCTGGGTACATGGGGTCAAGGCTGAGCTCTTTGGTGAGTAATCAGAGGGCAGGCTTCTGTGCTGCAGATTAAAACTCAGACCTGGGTGCTCTGCATACCAGGAATGGTGACCCAGGTAGAGGAGTTGCCATTTTGTTTTGAAAATGGATATGCTCTCCTTTCATTCTTGCCTCGACAGAAGGCCACTGCCTACCTCAAGCTGCTAAAATGCTTGAGGGCAAAACCAATATGTTCCTCAGAGAAGCGGCTGAGGATCAGCTCAAGTGTTTGAGCAAGTATTCAGTGGGGTTCCAGAACATTGGGTTTTGAGGGCATGAGTGCATGCTCAGTTCAGTTCAGTTCAGTCACTCAGTCGTGTCCGACTCTTTGCGACCCCATGAATCGCAGCACGCCAGGCCTCCCTGTTCATCACCAACTCCCGGAGTTCACTCAGACTCATGTCCATTGAGTCAGTGATGCCATCCAGCTATCTCATCCTCTGTCGTCCCCTTCTCCTTCTGCCCCCAATCCCTCCCAGCATCAGAGTCTTTTCCAATGGGTCAACTCTTCGCATGAGGTGGCCAAAGTACTGGAGTTTCAGCTTTATCATCATTCCTTCCAAAGAAATCCCACCGCTGATCTCCTTCAGAATGGATTGGTTGGATCTCCTTGCAGTCCAAGGGACTCTCAAGAGTCTTCTCCAACACCACAGTTCAAAAGCATCAATTCTTCAGCACCCAGCTTTCTTCACAGTCCAACTCTCACATCCATAACATGACTACTGGAAAAACCATAGCCTTGACTAGACAGACCTTTGTTGGCAAAGTAATGTCTCTGCTTTTCAATATGCTATCTAGGTTGGTCATAACTTTCCTTCCAAGGAGTAAGTGTCTTTTGATTTCATGGCTGCAGTCACCATTTGCAATGATTTTGGAGCCCAAAAAAGTAAAGTCTGACACTGTTTCCACTGTTTCCTCATCTATTTCCCAGGAAGTGATGGGACCAGGTGCCATGATCTTCGTTTTCAGAATGTTGAGCTTTAAGCCAACTTTTTCACTCTCCTCTTTCACTTTCATCAAGAGGCTTTTTAGTTCCTCTTCACTCTCTGCCATAAGGGTAGTGTCATCTGCATATCTGAGGTTATTGATATTTCTCCCAGCATTCTTGATTCTGGCTTGTGCTTCATCCAGCCCAGCGTTTCTCATGATGTACTCTGCATATAAGTTAAATAAGCAGGGTGACAATATACAGCCTTGACGTACTCCTTTTCCTATTTGGAACCAGTCTGTTGTTTGCAAAGGAGAAAAGGAAAGATAAAAGCATCTGAATGCAGAGTTCCAAAGAATAGCAAGAAGAGATAAGAAAGCCTTCCTCAGCGATCAGTGCAAAGAAATAGAGGAAAACAACAGAATGGGAAAGACTAGAGATCTCTTCAAGAAAATTAGAGATACCAAGGGAACATTTCACACAAAGATGGGCTCGATAAAGGACAAAAATGGTAGGGACCTAACAGAAGCAGAAGATATTAAGAAGAGATGGCAAGAATACACAGAAGAACTGTACAAAAAATATCTTCATGACCCAGATAATCACGATGGTGTGACCTAGAGCCAGACATCCTGGAATGTGAAGTCAAGTGGGCCTTAGAAAGCATCACTACGAACAAAGCTAGTGGAGGTGATGGAATTCCAGTTGAGCTATTTCAAATCCTGAAAGATGATTCTGTGAAAGTGCTGCATGCTCAGTCATGTCCAACTCTTTGCCACTCCATGGACCGCAGTTCACCCCCAAAGACTGGCACCAGGCTCCTCTTTCCATGAGATTCTCCAGGCAAGAATACTGGAGTGAGTGGGTTGCCATTTCCTTCTCTAGGGGCTCTTCCTGATCCAGGGATCATACCTGCATCTCCTGCATTGACAGGCAGATTCTTTACCACTGGGCCACCTGAGAAGCCCCTTGAGGGCATGAAAACATGTTATTTGCCCGTATGGTTGGAAGATCTGCTGTTTAAGTAGCATGACCTTGGGCCAGCATTCTGGCCAGAGAGAATGGCAGAGGCGATGGTAAGAAGGTAGGATGTGTGAAGCTCTCCCAGGGAACAGTGAGCAATATAGTTTGGATGGTACAGTGTGTCCAGGAAGGAGTTAGAGACCCAATGCCTGCCCTGATCAAACTCCCAGGAAGGAGTTTGAGACCCTAGGCCTACCAGTCATTTGCAAGTCAGTTCACAGACATAATGACAGAAGCTGAGACAGTGGGGGAAGGGGATTCCCCCATCCAGGAATGGAAAGAGTCTGCCCCAATCCACTTAGCACATGCGAGTGTGTAGGTTCCCATTGGAAGAAGTCACCAGAGAGCTGGGGCCAATTGCAACCACACTGCTCATGCTCTAACCCGGAGCTCTTGGCATTTTTTTGTGCCACAGACCCCTTAGCAGTCTGGTGAAGCCTGAACCCTCCTCCCTTCTCAGAATAATGTTTTTAAACACATAAAATAAAATACAGAGGATTATAATGGAAACCCATGAGACTGAAATACAGCCAACATATTTTTAAAATTTGTGATATATGTGCCTCATTTTCAGCAGATTAAATAACAAGATCCAGCAGTGAGCCTTACAATTATCATAATTTCACAGTAGTGATGAGCATATTGACATTTTAAGATTCACTCACTATGATATGAAAACATATGTGATTCCTGTTGGTGGCCGAGTCACAGGCCCTCTGAGATCATGGTGGGTTTTTGCCTGCATTCATGATTGAAGGAACTGCTAAAATGGAGTTGAGAGAGAGCAGAAATAAAGATGCAGCTTTCCCCATCCAAGTTCATGAGCCCTCTGAATTCTAGTGACAGACCCCTTCCAAGACCAGGGGCCCAGGTAGAGGAGCCATGCAGCCTCCCTGGTGCTCCTCTGTGGGACTTGCCCTTTGCTTGAAGTCCCCTGTTTCCTTTTTGGGGGCAGGAATGAGTCTGGAGATCAGGTTTTTAGAAACTGCCTGCGGTCCTGCCCTCCCTCCTCTGCACTCTTAGAGCATGTGTCTTTGTATTTTGTCTTGTAGCAGGTAGAGAGGACTTTCTACCTCAAGTAGAGTTCTTCTTTCAACTCATGCCAACTGAGTGCAGGGCTCTGTGCTAAGCCACGGACACAGGAAGGGGGACCACACATAGTCATTTGTAATAATAACTGCCACTTACCACACATTTTTTATATGCTGGGCACTATGCCAGCCCTTCATTGATTCATTCAATCCAGACTGACTAGATGCCTACTATATGCTGAGGGCTGTGGGGATGCAGTGAATAAGACAGCTAAACTCCCTGCTCTCATGAAGCTTACATTCTAACAGGGAGGACAAATGGTTACATGAAGGAAAGAAGTGATAGCTCAGTTGGTAAAAAAAAATCCATCTGCAGTGCAGGAGACCCCGGTTTGATTCCTGGGTCGGGAAGATCCCCTGCAGAAGGGATAGACTACCCACTCCAGTATTCTTGGGCTTCCCTTGTGGCTCAGCTGGTAAAGAATTCACCTGCAATGCGGGAGACCTGGGTTCAATCCCTGGGTTGGGAAGATCCCCTGGAGAAGGGAAAGCCTACCCACTCCAGTATTCTTGCCGGGAGAATTCTATGGACTGTATAATCAATGGGGTCGCAAAGAGTCGGACACGACTGAGCAACTTTCACTTTCACATCATGTCAGCCTGTGGGAAGTGAGAGAAGGCAGAGAGGGCACAGTGTCAAACGGTGTTACCCTTGGTGGTCTCACCGAGGAGGTGAACCTTTGAGACTAGACCTGGAGGAACTGAGGGCTGAGTCTCCGCAGGTATTTGGAGAAAGAGCTTTCTGGGCAGAGAGAACATCAAGCTGAAGCCCCTGCAGTTGGGAAGTGGAGGAGGCCATCAGGGCTGGAAGAAAGGCGTGAGAGGAAGTAGTAGGAGATGAGGGCAAAGGGGAAGTGGAGAGGGAGGAGGGGGGAGGGAGTGTGTGGCACGTGGAGGCCATTACGGTGACCTTGGCTTTTACCCAGAGCGAGCTGGGATGCCATTGGAGGGTTCGAGCAGAGTCCCCCACACCCCCCAACAACCCTATTAGGTGACAATACCATTATTCCCGTTGTCAACTGGGGGAGCTTTGGCTCAGAGAAGCTCAGTGCCTTTGGCTAGTGACTGGCAGAGTGGAAACTTAGAAGCCTCAGGCCTCCCTGCCCCCTAGCCCGGGCTCACAGAAGGTTCTTTAGTCCCTTCTGCTGCTTCTTGGCTGCTGTTCCTCTGTCATTTCCCAGGGATTTTCCACTGCTCTGTGTGCCCCCCACCTTGCTCTACCCCCCAACTCTGCCACCATACTTAATGATCACCTGCTATTTGCCACGTACTCTTTCAGATGCTCAGGGCCAACCTTGCTCTCATGAAGCTTTTATTCTAGTGGGTGAGGGAGATAGGCAAGGAGAAAAAAAATTTTTTAAGAAAATATTCTTTGGTAATAAGAGCCATGCAGAGAGAAGAGAGTGACTACTTTTTAGAAACTGGGTAGGGAAGGCCTCTCTGAAGAGGTGACGTTTAAATTGAGACCTAGGGACTTCCCCGGTGGTCCAGTGGCTAAGACTCAATGCAGGGGCTACGGGTTTGATCCCTGGTCAGTGAACTAACATCCCACATGCCTCATGGTGTGGCCAAAAAATAATAATAATTTGAGATCTGATGGGAGAACAGTCTAGGCAGAGAGGGGTATGTGAGCAAAAGCAAAGGTAGGAAAGAGCTCAGCTTGTTAGAGGAGGGAGAGGGCAGGGAACCAGGGTGGCAACAGAGTACTCAGCTCAGGCAGTGCCATGTAGGTCAGAGCACGTGGCAATCTGCAGAGGAATGAAATGATGTGATTGATGTATTTATGTTCATGCTGACTTCCCTCTGGATATGGATTGGTGAGGGGATAAGGGAAGGAGAAACATGAAAAGATTTAGGATATGTTTGAGATCAAGTCAACCAGACACTAGATTAAATGTCAGGGGTCAAGGAAAGAAAGCATTCAAAGCTGGCTTCTTGGACTTCCCTGGCGGTATACACTGGTTAAGACTCCGAGCTTCCAGTGCAGGGGTCATGGGTTTGATCCCTGGTCAGGGAACTAAGATCCTAGTGCCGTGCAGCATAGCCAAAAAGGGAGGGAAAAAATGATAGCGTCTCAATTTTCAAGCCCTGGATTGAGCGACTGCCTGGATAATGATGCCATTTGCAGAATTAAGGAAAGCTTTGCACAAGCGACTTTAGAGGAAGGGTCAAGAGTCCTGTTTTGAGTACATTAGTCTCAGAATGATGTCACGTGGCCAGTTGGATTCATAAGTCCACAGTTCTAGACAGCAGTCTAAGCTAGAGAGATAGTCAGACATATAGAACTGTTGCCCTTGTGTATACGCACTGATGCCAAGCACAGTGCCTGGCATATGTCAGACAGTCTATGAAAGGCTGATTGGTTGAATAAATGAATGAATAAAAAGCTGCAGAGTCAGACTTTGGTTCAAATTTAAATCCTGGTTCTGCTATATCCTAACTTGACCTTGAACAAGTTATCAAACCTTAGGGATCCTCGGTTTCCACACCTTGTAGAATGGAGGCAGCAACAATATCTGTTCCACAGGGTTGTGGTGAAGATTATAAAAATCAGTCCTGTAAAGGGCACAATCCTTGGTGCATAGTAAGCGCGCAGTACATTGGTGGCTGTTATAATGTTCAAAGCATGAGGAAGGCCCCAAGAGGGCCGGCCTCGAAGGGACACTTCACAGGGCAGCCCCAAAAGGTGGGACCATGTAGCCAGCCTGTCACATGACAGGCAGCAAGGCCTGGTTAGTTTCACCCTCTGGAGCCAAACTCTGAGTTCATAATCCTGGCTGAGGCACTTACTAGCTTACTTAACCTCTGCGTGCCTTAGGGTGTTTTAAAAGTATTATTATTTAATCTCTAAAATAGAGATAATAATAGCCCTGTCTCATATGACTGTTGTGAAGGATTAAATGAGATGATCCATGGAAAAGGCTGAGAACAGAGTCTGGCTAAGACCCTGTTCTAAGGGCTCAGTAAGTGTTAGGAGCTATTATCACAGCACTGTAGGAAGGAGGGAGGGAGCTGCGAATAGGCTCCAGCTGTGTCCTTGACCTCCCTCCAGAGAAGACAGTGCTCAGCCACCCACCCTGCAGCTGCCAGCAGTACAGCTCAGTTCTCCCAACACCCTTCCTCCGACCCCTCCCCAGCAGCCCTCTTCCAGTTTGTGCAACTCCCCGAATAGCTTGCAAGCTTTCGGCAGCGCGCTGGTGTGGAAAGGGCTGGATCCTCGCCACAGGGTGGTGGACACACAGGCCACCCCCCTTCACTCCGGGGGAGGCACGTTAGCCACAGGCTAGGCAGAGGGAGTCCAGGTCCCCATGCTGCCTGGAGCTGTCTAGGAGCAGAGAGAAATAACCAACTAGAGAGTCCCAGCAGCCCCCGGGCTTCTTTTCCATTCCAATGCTCCCTTTGTTGCTAAGAAGCAAAACTTCCCCATCCCCACTGGCACCAGCCTGCCCATTGTTCTCCTAAGAGACCATCCCAAGCCAAGAGCCAGGGCTACCTCCGCCTTACAGAAGTGGCAGCCTGGAGAGGCTGTTGCAGTGGGGGTGTCATATAACCCGACTCCCCACAGCTCAAGACTCTAGAACGGGGCCCAAGGACAAGTGTTGTTGGGCAGACCCCAAACGGGCCCCCCCAAAGTCACTGAAAACATTTGGCCTGGTTCTTCCCCTGCACTGGGCTACCTGTGGTGATGACTGATCAGGGCCCTGACATCCAAGCAATAGGCACAAGGCTAGAGTCTAATCTCAGCTCCATTTAAGCAAAGTGAGCCTTGCAGGTTTCTCCCAGAGGTGGGAAAACATAAAAGATCCCACCTGGAAGAGACAGAGAGATTTCATGAACAGATGGTCCTTCAGGCAGATGCCGATGGATGGATCTGAGGGGGAAAGGTGTGGGGTGCTCCTTTCCCCAAATGAGAGGAGGCCTCTTTGGTCCTCTTGCAGATTCTGACTCTGAATCTGGTTATGAGGCCACCTTTGATTTCCCTCCTCCTATGATTGGTTATCTGCCTGGGAGTTTCTTGTCACCTCAATGCTCACCTTCCTCTCACCTGAGAAAGAAGAAAGTCTTCATCCACACGTTCTTGTCTCTAGAACCCTCTCTCAGCATGTCTTCAGTGACTCTCCATTGCTAAAGGATCAACTTCCAACTTCTTTGAGGCTTATCACCACAAAGAACTTTTTAGAAATGGAAAAAGTTTTGTCTTACTCCAGATCCTCTGGAGAAGGGAATGGCAATCCACTCCAATATTCTTGCCTGAAGAATCCCATGGACAGAGAAGCCTGGCAGGCTACAGTCCGTGGGGTTGCAAAGAGTCAAACATGACTGAGTGACTAACACACACACAACTTATAAGTATTGGCCTGGCTCTGCCTTCTGGAGTCACCCAGAACTTGACTCTGGGTAAGACCTAGCCCATTGCACACCAGAAGTCAGCTCCCCTTGCCCTCTGCGTAGAGAGGCAGTATGGGGCAGGGACTAAGATCACAGGATCTGCAACATCAGCCTGGAATCTGACTCTGGACTCTGCCACTTCCCAACTGTGTGACCTTATGTAGGTCACCTCTGTGAGCTTCTGTATCCTGTCCATAAAAAGGGACTAATAGGGGACTTTCCTGTTGGTTCAGTGGTTAAGACTCCTTGTTTCGAATGCCTGACTGGGGAACTAAGGTCCCATATGCTGTGTGGTTCCCTCAAAAAAAAATTCTTTTTAATGGGGGAGGGGTGTAATAATAGTACCAACTTCATGGGAGGAGTCATGGGGAATAAATGAGGTGATGTATGTAAATCAGAATGTGTGGTCGGCTGAATAATGGCCTCCTGAAGACATCTCCATCTCCATCCCCAGAACCAATGAATGTGCTATGTTATATGGCAAGAAGGAATTACAATCGCTAATCAGCTGCCTTTAAAACAGGGAGATTAAGGAATTATCTCAGGTTATGTGGATGGGTCCATTATAATGAGGGTCCTTAGACATAAAAGAGGGAGGCAGATTCCCAACTGATGAAAAAGTCTTGATTGGCCATTGCTGGCTGGGAAGACAGAAAGGCGTCATGAGCCAGGGAATGTGGCCAGCCTGTCGAAGCCTGAAGAGGTGGAGGAAATGCATTCTCCTTGGAACCTCCAGAAGAACACAGCCCTGCTGATACCTTGATTTTAGCCCAGTGAGACTCCTTTCAGACTTCTGACCTCCAGAACTGTAAGAGGAGACATTTGTGTTATTTTAAGCCACTAATTTTGTGATGATTTGTTACAGCAGTGATAGGAGACTAACCCAGGCTGTCTCCAACCCCTCCCTAACTGGTCTCCACTCTTGCCTCTCTCCAATCCATTCCTCACAACATGGCCAAAACAGTGTTTCCAAGACCCTCACTAACCAAGCCACATCCCTCAATACAACTCTTCTCTCTGTTTTTCAAATGTGCCCCAGGGCCTTTGAACCTGCTGTGTTTTGTTTCAAAGGTACCATGCTCCCCTGGGTAGCACTTAGTCAGCTTTCATAAATGGGCTCAAAGGTGAAAACTTGAATCCCCAGTCTGTGTCAGGTTCTCTGGGTTAGTGCTCTCGGAGCACCCTGCACTCCTCTGTAGCATGTATACATTTCTAAATAAATACATGTATTTATCAGCTTCCAGGTTCCTTGGTCAGCAGGCTGTAAGCGTCCCCTGGGGACAAGACAGTGCCTATCTCACTCACCTCGCCCAGTTTCTGGCACATAAGGAGTATTCAATAAATGGCAGCTCTTATCACTCTTGTTTTTGAATCTTCACCATTCTGGTTGCCCCACAAACACTGTAGTTTGCAGTCCTTTTTAAAAGTGGTGCCCCTGCCTTGACCTGGTCCTCCAGGGGTGGCAAGAGCAACACAGAGCGGAAGCAGAAGATGCTGCCCCCACCCGCTGGGGATAGGCATCCCACTTCCATTGATGCAGCTGAGGGCTACGGTCCCACTCCACTAACTGCATCACCCTCTCAGCTCCAGCTGAGCTTGAGGTCACATAAACCACCCACACTCCTGCTCTAGTTTTTGTTTCCATCAGAACATCTGTCAAGCTAGCTCTCCCTATCCTATTTCTGTATGGTTGTTCTTTGTCACCTAAGCGTTGAGCTTTCCTCTCATCTTGGTGGGGTTTCATCATCTAGTGTTGGGACCCTTGTTCCAACCTGCCTAAATCTTTCCGAGTCCTGGTTCAGCCATCACTCCCAACCTCATGTCATTTGCACCCCTGAGTCATATGTCCCTGTGGCTGCCTCCAAGTCCTGGGTGACCACATGGAACAGGCCCAGTCTAAGAACCTGGCCCTGGAAGTGCTCCTGGGGCCCCCCGGGCCTGGCACCTACCACAGCACGTTGACTCAGCAACATAAACTGGGCCTCGGTCAAGTCTTGACTTTACCACCTCTGTGGCTGTGAAATTGGAAAGAATAGTCTATTAGTTTCCTGGGGCTGCTGTAATGTAGTACCACAAATGTGGTGGCTTCCCACAACAGAAACTTCTTCTCTTACAGCTCTCAAGCCTAGAAGCCCAAAATCAAGTTGTCCTCTGGGCCGAAGATTCTAGTGCATATCCTTCCTTGCCTCTTCCAGCTCCCGGTGGTTCCTGGTGTCCCTTGGCTTATGGCAGCGTAACCGTAACTACAGTCTCTGAAATGTGCCCTGCTTCTGTGTGTGTCTCTGTGCATCCTGTCTTCTTCTCATATGGACACTAGTCATCAAATTTAGGGTCCACCCCATCTAGTATGAGCTCATCTTAACTAATTACATCTGCAAATACCCCAAGTTCAAATAAGATCATGTTCTTAATTTTTATTTATTTATTTTTATTTTTTGGCGGTGCCAGGTCTTCTTTGGTTTGCAAGTTTTTCTCTAGTTTCAGTGAGCAGGGGCTACTTTCTAGTGGTGCGCAGGCTTCTCACTGCGCTGGTTTCTCTTGTTGCAGAGCGTGGGCTCTAGAGCACAGGCTCAGTAGTTGTGACCCACGGGCTTAGTTGCTCCAGGGCATGTGGAATTTTCCTGGACCAGGCAGGGAACGAACCTGTGTCTCCTACATTGGCAGGCAGATTTTTTACCACTGAGCCACCAGGGAGGCCCCAAATAGGATCACATCCTAAAGTTCTGGTGAACATGAATTTGGGGGGCCACTACATACTACAAATGGTAATGCTTTGTCACAGGATCTTCATGTGACTGGAGAAAGATGCAGTATGCGGCTTCTCCAACTATAAGGGGCACGCGAACCACCTAGGGATCTTGTTCAAAATGCAGGTTTGGATTCAGCCAGCCTGGGGTGGGTCTGCATTTCTCTCGAGCTCCCAGGTGATGCCCTGGCTGCTCCTCTGCACTTTGGATAAGAAGGATGGAGGTGAAAGAAAGTGCTTGGAAAACAAATGTCCAGTAGGCTGATTCTATTTCTTTTGTAAGGAGCTTTCCTCAGGTTCCTGTCTCCCCGCCCACCTGGCTCACTCAAGAATTGCAGAAGACAGAAAAAGGGGTTTAGTTTGGATTCCCCCTCAAAGCAGACCCAGAGACAAAGAGTAGGGCTGAGGGAGTTGATTGGGGAGGTGGTCACAGGAAGTACATATTTGGAAACAGAGAAAGTAAGAAAGGGAGAGAAGCCACAAAGCGGGGCATTAAATAGCCAGTGGCCTCAGGCACAACCAGCTGGGGACTGACTGAGAGAGAGTGGGGACCCTCCCGAGAAGTGCTCCACTGGATAGCTGGGATGGGAGGAGGGTGGAGCATTTTCCCACTGATTCCCATCCCCCATCAGTTGATGCTGGCCCTGGGGTTGGGGAGGGGGGCGTGCCCTGGGTCGGTCTGGGCAAGCACCAGGGTGCTGGAGAAAGCCCTCCCTCCATCAGAGAAGCTGCAGGCACTGCAAGTGGAAAGGCAGGCCCACTGGAAAAAGCCTTCTGGTACCGCTGCAGCCGACCTCAGCAAGCCCGGGATAGGGGAGGGCCTCATGGACTCCAGAAGCTTTCCAGGTCTGAATGTCATCTGTGTCTCTACCATTCTATTTTAAGTGCATGAGCTCCGAAAGCAAGCTCTCGCTAATACTTATGTTTATATGGTTGCATCCAGTGCCAGTGGACACCCTGCCCATAGGGTGTCACAGAAGAATCTGGCCCTTACTGCTCCCCCTACTCCCACCTTGCCTCAGAATGAGTACAATCATTTCCCCTGTGGGGGCATGGTGGGGAGAACTGCCCTTAGGGGAATGTGTTTATGCTTCAGGATCACCTTAGGAGGGAGCTACTTACCCTTCTCAGTCCCTACCTTTGCCCAGTTCAGGTGTTCCATGCCCTTGACGTTCAGCACCATGTTCACCTAGATCACAACCCTACAAGGCAGTTGCTTTGATTGTCCCCATTTTATAGTCAAGGAAACTGAGGACCAGAAAAGCTAGCTCATGTGCCTGACATCACTAAGTAAGAGGCAGAAGTGGTTGCAGAGACAGCCTATCTGATTCCCTGTACTCTATGGGTAGAGTCCATTGGAGAAATTAGGTTGTAGGCCCTAGTGACATTTATATACAAATCTAAACACACTTCAATAACCATCTATTGGACAAGAACAGTAAGGCCCACTTTCATTTGTATTCAGCTTCTAGTCATAATATCACACAGTGGGTCCGTTAGGGTGTTTGTCACTTTGAAAAAGAAGTTACTGCAAGTAAAATACAAGTATTCCTTTTGATAAAATTAATTCCTGTATATTGGAATTCACTGGGATGGACAGATTCATTGGGATGGATGGATTTTTATTAGATAACTGGTAAATGAATAGACTCAAACCCTAATAAGCCAACGATACCATGGAAATGTGAAATAAATTCAATCTCATTAGCTTAAAAAATTTCACCATCAGATTTCCTCAGTTAGTGATTTTTTCCCAGCGCATCCAATGGCGGACTCAGTTCCCACATACATTTCAAGAACACACTCACAAAATAAGAGAGGTCCACATTTCTGCTATGTTGGAGGCCATTTTCCCTCCCTGTCCTGACTGCAAACTCCCGAAAGGAGGGGACAGTGGAGGTTCCTTACTAAGGTGATTTCCCTGTACATGGCATGGACAGGGCCACAGGTGTGTACATAGAAAGGTCTGGAACTCTTAAGTTTGGGTTAGCCAGCCCTTGAAAGATGAGCCCACAAAGCTCTTGGGGAAGGAGGCAAGAGAGTGTGGTGTAGGAAGTGTGTAACTCACAGAACACAGAAGAGGCCCAATCTCGACCTTGAAGTTGCTGACAGTCTAGTTGAAGAAACAGGTGGAACACATGAGCTAGAAATAGCTCTTGTGCAAGACAAGAGCTGAGGAGTCATGTGAGTGTAAGGGGCTCTTCCTGAGAGCACAGAAGGGGCTACAGAAGGAAGAGATGGATGTGGACTGAGAGGAAACTAGACGGAATGAAAAGGGCACCGAGGTGAGAGTCAGGAGAACTGGGTTCTAGAGTCCCAGTTCAACCCTCTGTGCCACCCTAAGCAGCTACTCCCTCACAGACCCATCCTTGACCAGCTTTCAGTCTAGCGGGGGATACAGGCTCAGGAGTTCTACAGATGCATGTGGTACCCCCGGGCATGGAGATGGATTCATTCACCCAGTGTCTTCTAAGCACCAGCCAAGTGCCAGGCACCGGGAGGCCAAAGTCAAGAGCTGTGCCGAAATAACTGCAGGTCCCCAAGCCCACCCAGCTGCTCTTGCTTGTGCACCTTTGCTCGTGCTGTTCATGCACCCCCAGCATCTCCCTCCGCATTTATCCCCCAGCATCGCCCTCCTGATTTTGGCCATCTGGAAAAAGGATGGACCCTTCAGCCCCCTGGCCAGGAATCACCTCCTTTGTGAAGATTCCTATTTTATCAGCCCAGGATGCTATAACAGCATACCAGAGGCTAGGTGACTTCAACAATTTTTCCCCTCACAGTCCTGGAGGCCAGAAGTTCGAGGTCAGAGTGCCATCATGGTCTAGTTCTTTGTGAAGGTCCTGTTCCTGATTTTCAGTTGGCTTTCTTCTCATTATATCCTCACACAACAGAGAACAGAGAGAGAAACAAGAAACAAGCTCCCTTCTTCTGTCTCCTGTGAGGACACTAATTACATTCATGTGGACTCCACCCTCATGACCTAATCACCTCCCAAAGGTCCCACCTCCTCATAACATCACACTGGGGATTCGAGTTTCAACATGAATTTCAGGGGGACACAAACATACAGTCCATAGCACCCATCATGTTGCATATATCATGTCCCCCACCCCTGCAGTTGGGTGACACAGCAGCCTGGCACCGCAGATGAAGCAAAGGTGATGCTGGCAGCCTTTGGTGGAGTGGCCCTTGGACTCTGCTATCTGTCTCCCTTATACTCAGCCCCTAGGAGGCAGAGAGAAATAGTAATAGAAAAATCATAAACAGAATAGAAGCCATAGTCTACAAACTTACAGAGGCTGCAAAATAAATTTACTGCCCCAGAATACAGGGGCCCTTTTATTAGGGGAGAATCCAGGCTAACAAGGGTGACAGCGTGGACCCAGCCTTTCAGCAGCCAAGGTGCTTGCCCCTGTTTTCCAGCTACAAGCTTTACCCTGTGGGGCCTTGTAAATGGGCCCAGAGGGTCCTGGGGAGGGATCATGGCCCCTCAGCGCCCACCCAGCCATTTCCACCACTGGAGCAGAGAGGGCTGGGCACACAGGGCAACAAGGTCACCAGGGTCCCATCCCACTTTTCTGTACCATCTTGGAAATGAGGCAGATGTGGCCCTTTCCAACCAGAGGAGCCATCAACACCACAGGTGAGCCATATGTACTCCTTGAGGGTCCAGTTTGGGTCAGTTCAGGAGGAAGAAGGAGAAGGAAGGGCAGAGAAGAAAGTTCCCATGCAGGTCTGGCAGCAAAGCCCTCCCCCAGTGAGATACTGTAACACTGAAACCACAGGGCCTTGCCAGTGCCAGGGCAGGGAGCAGGGTCCAGACCAGTTCCCCTCTGCACACCATCACTACACCATCTTCCCAATGCAGGAGGGTGCAGGCCTGCGTTAAAGCCTGTGTAATGATGGCAGGGAGGTGAGGGAGGAGGCAGACACCTGGGGCCAGACTTCTAAGGCAGCATCTCTACAGGTACTCTGGTTTGTTTATTAGTATGACTTTCCACACCCACTGTCACCCGGGGTTCAGGTCCCCAAAGTCAGCCTGTGGGCTCAGCCTCAGCCTATGGTTGGCAGCCCAGCACCACTCAGCTCAGCAGGCCTGGTGTGCCTGAACCCACATGCTTGGCTTTATTAACACCAAACTCTGACCAACCGGAGTGACCCGCTCCAGGCTCACTCTCCAGGAACACCTTCATTAAAAACTTTGTAAGATGCCAATAAAGAAGATACTAATGAAATCCACAGAGAAGCTAACAACTGGACTGCTCAGAATCAGCCAAGACTGAGATTGAGTCTCTAGAGGAGGTTAGAAATATGGTTAGGAAATAACCAAGTGAAATTCAGCCTGGACGGGGGCCAGCTAACCTCATGCACAAGCTGCTAGATCCTCCCACAGTTATCAGGAGGCAGGAAGACTGCCGAGAACAGCAGGGCTAAGAGAGGCAGAGGAGCAGGATAGGGCAGGGGTTGGAGGCTGGTCCCACCCCAGTCGTTTTGGGGTGAGTCTGTAGAGATATCACATACCCTGGGGAGCAAGCTTCTGCTCACGTGGACCTGCTGGAATTCCCAGGAGGCCCAGGAGGACCAAAGGGCTCCAGGGGAGTAGAGCTGTAGGGGCACTGGACAGAAGGGTGTTATGCATGAGTCAGGCTTGGGACAGTTCTGCGTCAGAAGTATCACCTGTCCCATGGACACCCACAGCAAGCCTAGACCCCAAGAGAAACTTGAGTGAGCAGATGGCAGTAATAAAGTCTCTGGAGTCAGTCAGAGCCAGGTCCCACCCCTAGCCCCATTTGAACTCGTAGACTAGTTGTCTAACGTTCTTCAGCCTCAGTTTCCTCATCTGTAAAATGGGATGATATCAGACTTTGCTTGTAGAGTGTCCTGCGGACAAAATAAGATGTCTGCAAAGGAGTAAGCACAATTCTTATCACATGGTGTCAGCCAAGAGGAAGAGGAGGAGGAAACCAAAGACTGTCTGCTGGAGCCCTCACCAAGGTGTCCCTCCGTAGGTCTCCCCCTCAGAACCTGCCCGCTCCAGACGAATCCATTCCCTCCTCTCAACATTGCTCTCTGCCAAGCCTCAGCTCCTGAAAGAACTACCACTGCCACATTCACAGCCAATCGTGGCTGAATCTTCGTTGCTGTTGTTGTTGCTCAGTTGCTCAGTCATGTCTGACTCTTTGTGACCCCATGACTTGGTTGACTCTTGCTCCACCTGTAACTCTTGCATCAATGGAGACTGCCATACCTTTAATTCCAGCTAAAAATTTGAACTTTGAGCTTTTCCTCAAAGATTCATGAAGCAGCCTTGGGTGATATGGCCCAGTGGGGTGGGGAGGAGGGGGAAAGACTGGATTCCATCCCAGTGGGGACTACTTCTTTTATTCTAGCCCTAGCCATGGACTAAGCCCTATTTCAACCATAACCCTAACCTCAACCTAAACCCCAACCCTAGTCTGCCTGCTGAGATGGAGTGTGAAAGGTTCAGGTCCATACCATTCCCAACATAGGAAAAAGAGCCTTATGATATCTCGGGGGAGTGGCATTTGTTCATTAATTCCTTTTCATTCAGTTAGAGCCCTTAGTGCATCTGAAGTTGCATAGAATAATCTCCCAGCAAATGACAGGGCATTGGAACCTGCGCTCTGGGCACTTACAGTCTCAGGCTGGCAGTGACAACTTGGAGTCCAAAGGCAATGTGCGAATGAATAAGGTGTTCTCTCTTGACGGATCAAGGCTGAAGGACTTGAAGGGATGTGCTGTCATGTTGAGGATGCGCCTCTGAGGGGTGGCAGGGGCAGAGACTGTATTGCTTCCCTCTCGTGGGTCCAAGAAGCCTTTCTCTTTCCTCGATACACTTGACTTCTGCCAACCTCCAGCAAGAGAGCCAAAGACAGGCCTACGGGTAAGACCCATTGCCTGGGAATTTGGCCTAGCCACCAGCAGAGAGACAGGCCTCCCTCTGGGCTCTTCTTTACCATGAGCGGTTCCAGCACGAGACTAGGAAGCATCCTATCGGATTTTCCAGGCCAGTCCCACTTTCCCACATCCAAGCCATGTGTCCAGAGTTCTGGGTCAGCACATGTGTTCCCCTTAAATAAGAAGCCTAGAAAGGAAATGTGCAGCAGCTGGCTTCAGCCAGCTCTTTTCACCTCAGTCATTCCAATGTCCCCCTCCACACCAAAGTCTCCACCAACCAGCTGTGGTCAGCTATGTTCTTGTTCAGAGCTTTCTTTTAAATCAGTCCTTATGTCTAGCTGCTTCAGAGTAAATCCAGGCTCACCATCTGCTGCCTGCAAGGCTGTGTTTCCCCAGAAGACTGTGAGTTCTCGTGGACTGGGCCTACACTTTCCTTCTTCTTGTGCCCCTGGGAGAAGGGCTCTGGCACCCAATGGACACTCTTTGTTGAGTGCCAGCTCTGAGCTAGGATATTGCAGGGAAAACACGAAGTTCCTGCTCTCATGAACTTGACATTCTAGTGGAGGGTAAAGGGGATCACTGGAGGGCAAACCAGGAGAAGACACTTGTTCCACCCACAGGTTCTGGGCACCCACTGTGTCCCAGGCATTAGACCAGATCCTGGGGGCCTACCACCAAAGCAGACTGGTGTTTGGGCCAGGAGAAACCACCAGCTGGACCAGTGTCATGGCTATCCTTCCAGAGGAAATATTTTCTCTCAGGATCCTGGTTGGATCTTCCACTGGCTCTGGTCAGCTGCCCGCTGCCCACTGGCCCATCCCTTTACCCTTTTCCCACCACAAGCAACACAGGTGGGCCAAGAGCACTCAGAGAGCTGTTCATCTGTACTTCCCCGAGGAACCGGTCATGGCTTCCTTGAAGGCCTAGGGAAGAAGGATTGGGTTTCCAGATCTACCTGAGAACAGAGGGCACAGACCAAGGACAGAAGTAGCAGCAGCCTTCCTTTGGGAGCTGTTGTTAACGTCTCTGCACTGACCACCTGGCCGGTGGGTGAACCAAAGCACCCAGCCCCTTCCCACTGGCCCCTGCTCCCAGCCTGCTCCAAGCAGCTCTCCACCCAGGCAGGGATCGGGGGCCTGGGCCCTGCTTGAGGAGCTTGAGGAGGCCCAGGCAGATCGTCTGGCCCCGAGTCTGGCTGGAAGGGAAGAAACGATTGCCTTGGGAACAAACCAGTGAAGACTGGTCCCAGGCAAGGTGGCAGAGTGGGGAAGCCCAGGAGGCTGCAGGGAGGGTGAGGTGGGCATGGATATGTGCTGCTCAGAGTTTCCCTCAAGAAAACCTGCTGCTGTGGGAAGCAGAGGTCACCAACAGCCCCAGGGATTCCACTTTGGGATCCACGGTGGTGTTTATATTAAGGCCAAATTCCCCCCAGGCTGCTCCCAGCCAAGGACTAAGTCCAGTGAGGATGCCAATCCCAGCCCATCCCTGGGACAAGACTCCTCCAATAAGCAAGCCTTGCTCAGGTAATTCCCGGTGATCTAAACTTTCTCAGAACCAGGCTGTGATGTGAGCAGCCTCACATCGTGCTTCCTTCCTTCCTCCTCTCCTTTCTCAGGGATCAGTCCTGCACTGGGATGGGAAGATGCTCCCTGCCTGCTTCTACTTCTTCCCCTGCATCCTTCACAGGGGTCTCCCCCAAGACAGCACTTGCACATTTAATCTTATCTTGATGTCTGCTTCTCCGAGAACCTCCACTGACAGAAGTCAAAGATGCAGTGGGTCAAGATGAGTAGCCTTGTCGATACACATGCCCCCTGCAGCCCAGAAGGTCCAGTACCCACTGGAGAGAGAGCATTGTTTTCCCAGGTCTGGGGGAGGGGATGAGTATGGGCTCACTGCTGATGGTCTGGAAGGGCCCCCAACTATTTATTTATTTATTTAAATTAATTAATTTATTTTAATTGGAGGCTAATTACTTTACAATACTGTAGTGGTTTTTGCCATACATTGACGTGAATCAGCCATGGGTGTACATGTGTTCCCCATCCTGAACCCCCCTCCCACCTCCCTCCCCATCCCTCAGGGTCATCCCAGTACACTGGCCCTGAGCACACTGTCTCATGCATTGAACCTGGACTGGTGATCTATTTCACATATAGTAATATACATGTTTCAATGCCAATTATTTATTTTAATTCAGAAAAAGAAATCCAGGGACTTCCCTGGCAGTCCAGTGGTTAAGACTCTGTGCTCCCAAGGCAGGGGGCACAGGTTCAATCCCTGGTTGGAGAACTAAGATCCCACATGACCCACAGCAGGACCTAAAAAAAAAAAAAGAAAAGAAAAGAAATCCAGCTGTACCTTGCTCTACCCAAAAGCCATGCCCTTGAGAAGTTGAGTGCAAATGAAGCCAGGGGGAGCCAGGTCCTATTGTCCATGACCCAAGAGGCTCCCCAGTTCAAAGGAACACTGCAGTTCATCACAAGTCAGTCAGCAGACCACGTATCTGAGTTGACTGCAAAGTTGACGGCAAAGCTGATGAAGAAGGGTCCCTTCAGCGTGGCCCTGGCGTGTTTCCAAGCTAGGTGGACTGTGGAGAAATCAAACAAATAGCAACTGCTGGCAGGTCCAGGGCCTGGGAGGGCCCCCCAGCCCATTGAGGAGACAGACAAGAGCCAATGGAAGAATAGGCCAACAGAGAATGAATTCAAGTCAGAGTTGGGTGGTGACACCATGGCTAGTTCCTTAGTTCCAGGAGGCATGAGTGAGATTAGGAAAGAAGAGTCAGGGAGACCACTGAGGGTGGGCACACAGGATTGGGCTCACCATCCCTGCCAGCACCACAAAGAGCGGCAGCCTTTCTGCTGCTCCCTGTCCCAGTCGCTCTGGAGTCCTCCTACTCGCTCCCTAGGCTTAGCCACACGGCGGGCTGCCTGGGGAGGCGCTGGCATGGTTCCCAGTGCCAGAAGTGGGGGGAAGATATGTGGGCGGGTTGGAGTGTGGCCAGCCCGCAGGGCCCAGCTGCAGGGCGCAGGGCCAAGTTGACAATGCTGGCCTGTGGAGACGGAGTGGCAACTGCTGCCTGTCGCCTCCAAAATACCAGTTGAGGTTTTCTCCTACTTTGGGGTTTAGAAACTATTTCTATTTCTATTATGCATTTCTTTGCCCTAGTTTTCCATTTCTTTGTCCTACTGTTAATGGTAGTGCCTGGAGGTGAGACAGGCAGGGCCAGACAGAAACCAAAGGAACACTGAAGTGAGCAGAATGTGCCTTGGGACCTGATGACTTCTCTCCTAGCACCCCTACTCCCATCTCTGGGCCCTGAGCCCCCTACCCCCCAGGGCTTCTTCTCCAGGGACAGGATGAGCAGGGCTCCCACTTAATCCCATTTCCTCCCCATCACAACTTCTCTGAGCTGTGGCCCATTCTCTCAGCATCCAGCTCTACAGTAGAAATGAAGACATTCACTCTGTCTAGGGCTGCCCTCTCTGGTCACTGGACACCCTCTCCCTGGACAATTTCACCCATTCCCGTGGCCTCACTTACCGTGTCATGTATATGCCATAAACCCCACATTGATTTTTTTCAGCCACCAGCTCTCCTGTGAATCCCAGGTTTACATATCTAACTGCCTCCTCTGGTAGGGCAGCTCACCAGCGACTCAAATTCCATATGTCCACAACTGAACTCACTACAGACAATATACTCCTTTAAAAAAAGAAAAACAAGGTTGCTTCTTCCTCAGTCTCAGTAAATGGCACTACCATAAGTGGGGGTCATCTTGAACCCCTTATTTCACCTGTCATGTACATGCAATCTCTCAGCAAGTCTTGCCAGTCCCACCTCCTAAAGAGCTCTCATGTCTTCACACCTCTCCAGTTCCCCTGCTGCTCTTCCCATTCAGACCACCATCAGCTCCTTCACAGACAGCTTAAATAATCTCCTTTTCTGTCTTTCTATCTAGGTATTTACCTCTTGTCCATTCAAGAGACTCTCAGATGGCCACCAGGTTTTCCTTCAAAACAAATATGATCATATCCCTGCTTAAAAATCTCTCCTGTGACTTCTGATATCAACTGTGTTGGAGCAAATCGTACCAAACTTTTTCTCCTGCCATTAAAAAAAAAAAAAAAACACCTAGAAAACTGAACTATATGAAACAGCTGTTTTTAGATATTGGACAACAGGCAGTGATCCCTGAGAGAAGGAAAATAAATAAGGTGAAGTCTGTGACAGCCCTTGGTTTCTGTCTGGAGGCACTTTCTGGACCGTGCAGTGAGAAGGAAAAACCCTCGAAGAGCACAGTGGTCTCTGTGAGTTAAAGAGAAAGACATTAGAGTTTGGGAGACTGAGAAATCTGGAATTTGCAAGGCAGAGTACTGGAAAGGAGGGAGCAACACAGAGAAAGAGTTCTAGATATCTGCATGGGGACTTGATTGGATTGCTTGACACTAAGCTATTCACACATAGGATGGAATGCCAAAAAGTCAGGCAAAGAACTACCACGAAGCTATAAGCTGACATTCCCAGAGTTCTCACAGGTTTGAAAGACATTCAATTTCCCACCAGCCAGCATAAAGAAACCTTTTGAAAATCCAGGGCATTCAGTAGAAACCCCAAGAAACATCATACCTTAGCAATAAGGATAAGCTAGCCCACGTTCGATTCCTGGGTCGGGAAGATCCCCTGGAGGAGGGCATGGCAACCCACTCCAGTATTCTTGCTTAGAGCATCTCCATGGACATAGGAGTCTGGTGGGCCACAGTCCATGGGGTTGCAAAAGAGTCAGACACAACTGAATGACTAAGCACAGCACACACAGCCCAGGAATAAATGCTACTCTCGATCTGCTCTGATGAAACCAAAAAACAAGCCTGGAAAAGCTCAGGCTGATGTGCAAGTAACTCAACTGACTTCCAAAACAGAGTTAAAGGAAGACATCAAATCCAGATGCTCAAACATTCACAGTATTTAAGATCCAATAAAAAAATTACTAGACACGTAAGGAAGCAGGAAAATGTGCTGCTTTCAAAGCCAGGGCAAAAATCAGTCAGTAGAAACAGAGCCAGAAATGACAGAGGACTTTTATTAATAAAACGCCTAATATAAATATATTCAAGGATTTAAAGGAAAACATGAAAATGGTGAGGAAAGAAATTTTAAATTATATATTTAATGTGTTTATTACTTATTTATTTTTTAATTTACGAATAGTATATATTAAAATATACAGCCTCATGGCTTGATATAGAGACACGTACTGAAGTAGGTAAGCACGAAAAGACATACTTGAGATTCGTTTAAAAACACTATTAAAACATGTGTATTCTCATATGTGAAATAGATCGCCAGTCCAGGTTCGATGCATGAGACAGGGTGCTCAGGGCTGGTGCACTGGGATGACCCTGAGGGATGGGATGGGGAGGGAGGTGGGAGGGAGGGTCAGAATGGGGAACACATGTACACCCATGGCAGATTCATGTCAATGTATGGCAAAAACGACCACAATATTGTAAAGTAAGTAGCATCCAATTAAAATAAATAAATATTTACTATAGAAATAAAGAAAAAAGAGATAGCAATGTGATATACCTATATCTATCACATTTTCTTTATCCATTTATCTGTCACTCATCCATCAACAGATAATTAGGTCATTTCCATATCTTGGCTATTGTGAATGATGCCACAATGAACATGGGGCTGCAGATATTTTCTTGAGATTCTGATTTCATTTCTTTTGGATATATACTCAGAAGTAGGATTACTAGATCATATAGTAGTTCTATTTTTTAACTTGAAATTATTAACTTTTAAATTATATATTTAAACTTTTAAATATATATTTTAAAATATTTTTAAATGAATAGGTGAAAATATAATATTTGAAATAAAAAATTCACTAGATGGGCATAATAGCAGATTAGACAGTGCAGAAGAAAATATCAGTGAAGTGAAAGAAATAGCAATAGAAACTATCCAAAATGAATCACAGAGAGGAAAACAAAAAGGCTGATTAAAAGTTAACAGAATGAATGGGTAACAAGGTGTGGTATATTCATACAAAGGTATATTCAGTTCAGTTCAGTCGCTCAGTTGTGTCCGACTCTTTGCGACCCCATGAACTGCAGCACTCCAGGCCTCCCTGTCTGTCTATAAAAAGTCAGAAGTATTGATATATACTACCATATGGAAAAACATTGAAAACATTATGCAGAGTGAAAGAAACCAGCCACAAAAGACCACAATTAATATTATTGCATTTATTTGAAATTTCCAGAATAGGCAACGCTGTACAGATAGAAAGTAGATTGGTGATTGCTTAGGGATGGGAGATAGCCAGCATATGGAATTTCACTGGAGATGAAAATATTCGAAAATTGACCATGGTAATGGCTGCACATATCTATTTATAACTAAAAGCCATTGCATTCCATATTTTAAATGTGTGAATTGTATAGTACATGAATTATATCTCAATAAAACTTTTTTTTATGTTAACAGAGCCTCAGTGACCTATGTTTCAATACCACAGATACTAACATATGTGTAATTATTGTTCCAGGAGGAGCTGCAGGCAAAAAGGAATACATAATGGCTGAAATTTTGGCAAATCTTATGAAAACAATAAACTACAAATTCAAGAAGCTCAACAAACCTCAGGAAAGGTAAAAATGAAGAAAATCACACCAAGGCACGTCATAGAAAATTGCTGAAAACCACAGCTAAAGAGAAAATGCTAACAGCCTTAGAAAAAAGACACATTTACATACAGGGACACCAAGCTAAAGATTACCATGATTTCTCAACCAAAATGTTCCAAGCCAGAAGACAATGGGTGACATCTTTAAAATATTCAAAGGTCTATATACTACAAGAAATGTTAAAGGAAGTTATTCGGATTAAAGGATAATGATACCGGATGGAAAGTCAGACTTAAGAAAAGCAATAATGAGCACCATATATGGTAAACGTGGATAAATATGAAAAGACTTGTTTTCAACCTTTAAATTTTTTTTCTTTAAAAGATAATTGACTACTAATTGCCACTGAATTGTTCACTTTAAAATAGTTAATTTTCTGTTCTGTGAATTTCACCTGGATGAATTATTCCAAAGATCTAAATGACTGTTTAAAGCAATAACAATGTATTTGGAGGTTTATAATATATGTAGAAGCAAAATGTATTACAACAATGCCACAAAGGATAGGAGAAATCAAAGCATGCTGTGTTAAGGCTGTTACTTGTACATGAAGTCATAGAACAGAATTCGAAGATAGATTATGGTAAGTTAAAAATGCTTATTTGATTTGACTTGATTTTTTAGTTGAAATACAGTTGTATGATATTATATAAGTTACAGGTATACAGTTCAGTGAGTCAGAAATTTTAAAGGTTATACTCCATTTGTAGTTATTATAAAATATTGGCTGTATTCTCTGTGTTGTACAACATATCCTTGTCGCTTATTCTATACTTAATAGTTCATACCTCTTACTCCCCTACCTCTGTCTTGCCCCTCCCCCTTCCTTCTCCCCACTGGTAACTATTAGTTTGTTCTATCTGTGAGTTTGCTTCTTTTTTATTAAATTCACTAGTTTGTTGTATTTTTTAGATACCACATATAAGTGACAGCATACTTATATGGTATTTGTCTTTCGCTGATGTATTTTACTTACCATAAGGCCCTTCAAGTCCATTCATATAGCTGCAAATGGCAAAATTTTGGTTTCTTAATGGCTGAGTAATATACCACTGTGTATATAAATCTTATCCACTCATCTAATGGACACTTAGGTTACTTCCATATCTTGGCAATTGTAAATAATGCTGCTATGAATATTGGGGTTCAGGTGTCTTTTTGAATTAATGTTTTTGTTTTTTTCGGATAAAAATGTTTGCTTTAAGCCCTGGAGAAACTCCAAAAAACACTGATTACAGGTAAGCAGCCAATGATGGAGATAAAATAGAAGATAAAAGATTTCGATTATTCCTAGATGCTTGTCCCTTCACGAGGTGAAGCTGAATTCCCCTCCCCTTGGGTGTAGGCTGAATTTAGTGACTTGCATATAATTTAAATTTTTTGAAAAGGGAAAAACAGTAGCTTTATAGTTTAGAAATCTGACAAATAGCCACCTTAACCAAGTAATGAAGGTTAACATCACCAGTAAGTCACATTAATCTCATCTATCCCCTGATATAACAGGATGACGGGGCACATCCCCTCAGTGCTATTCTTGCCCCAAATCCATAACCACAGACTAATCAAGAGAAAACACCAGACAAACGCAAACTGAGGAACAAGCTTCTCAGGTGGCGCTAGTGGTAAAGAAACCACCTGCCAATGCAGGAGACAGAAGAGACCCGGGTTCGATTCCCAGGTTTGGAAGGTCCCCTGGATGAGGGCATGGAAACCCACTCCAGTATTCTTTCCTGGAGAACCCCATGGACAGAGAAGCCTGGAAGGTTACAGTCCAGAGGGTCTCAAAGACTCAGACACGACTGAAGAGACTTAACACTATAGAATACCTGACAAGTACTCTTAAAAACTGTTCAGGTCATCAAAAACCAGAAAAATCTGAGAAACTGCCACAGCCAGGGGGAACCTAAGGAGACATGATGAATAGCTGAAATGTGGGATCCTGGATGGGGTCCTGGAATAGAAAAGGGAAAATCCAAACGAAATCTGCAGTTTAGTTAATCATACTGTACCAATGTGAATTTCTTAGTTTTTGATAAATACACTAGCATGTTTATGTAAGATGTGAACAGTAAAGAAGGTTAGATAAAAAGTATTTGAGAACACTTTTTACTCTCTTTGCAACTCTTTCATAATTATTTCAAAATAATTTTTTTTCAAAAGATAATCTAAAACAAGGCAGAGAAAAAGGTAAAAGCTGATGAAGTATAGATGAGAAGAATAGGAAACAAATACAGAAATGGGTGACCTAAAGCCAGCCATAACAACAGCGACCTTAAATGTAAATATACTCTAAGCAGTACTATTAAAGGAGATCATCCTGTTGTTCAGTCACTCAGTCATGTCCAACTCTTTGTGACCCCATGGACTGCAGCATGCCAGGCTTCCCTGTCCTTCACCAACTCCTGGAGCTTGCTCAGACTCCTGTCCATTGAGTCCATGATACCATCCAACCATCTCGTTCTCTGTCGTCCCCTTCTCCTCCTGCCTTCAATCTTTCCCAGCCTCGGGGTCTTTTCCAATGAGTCAGTTCTTCGCATCAGGTGGCCAAAGTATTGGACATCATCCTAATGTATTAAAAATAAAATTAACCTCAATTTTTTTGCTGTCTATATGAAATATATTTCAAGTATGAAGACACAGGTTAAAACTAAAATGATGGATAAATATATACCAATGGTGGCTATATTAACTTCAAAGTAAGCTTCAAGACACAGAATATTACCAAGAGTAAATGATAATGATGATATAAGGGTAAAATGATAATAATAAAAGGGTCGCCTCATCAGAATAATATAACGTTCTTAAATATTTAAGTACCTAGTAACAAACTTCAAAATACATGAAGCTAAAACTGCAGATCTGAAACAAGAAGTATTTGAAGTCATAATTATAGTTGGAGAATTCAACAGTTCTCTCTCAGTAACTGATAAAAGTAAACAGGAAATCCATGATGATATAAAAGACTTGAACAACACTATCAATCAACTTGACCTAATTGACATGAATAAAACACTGCACCCAACATCTGCAGAATACACATTCTTCTCTGAACACAGTGGAACATTCTCTAGGATAGACCACATGCTGGGCCATGAAATGAGTCTCAATAAATTTTGAAGGATTGAAATAAAAAAGAATATGTTCTCTGACCTCAATATAATTAAATTAGAAGTCAATAACAAAAAGATGTCAGAAAATCCTTAACTGTTTGGAAATTAGATGACACACTTTTAAATAATCCATGGGTCAAAGTATAAATCAAGAAGGAACTGGAAAGTAATTTTAAATGAAAAAATGAAAACAACATATGAAATTTGTGAGACACCCTTAAAACAGTAGTTAGGAGATGTTTCAATGACCTCAGCTTCAAATTTAAGAAGCTAGAAAAAAGAAGAGAAAATTAAGCCCAAAGTAAGTAGAAGGAAGGAAATAATAAAAGTGCAAAAAATCAAAGAAATAGCACACCCCCTCCAAAAAAAAAAAAAAAAAAGAAATTCAATGAAACCAAAAGCTGGTGCTTTGAAGAGATCAGGACTACTGATAAATTTCTAGGTTGGTAGTGCTAGTTATGTGGGTGTATGTCAGGGCTTCCCTGGTGGCTCAGACAGTGAAGAAATGGCCTGCAATGCGGGAGACTCAGATTAGATCTCTGGGTCAGGAAGATCCCCTGGAGAAGGGAATGGCTACCCACTCCAGTATTCTTGTCTGGAGAATTCCATGGACAGAGGAGCCTGGTGGGCTACAGTCCATGGGATCGCAAAGAGCTGGACATGACTGAGCAACTAACAAATACACAAGCACACACACACATACACACACATTCATTTGTCAAAACTCATTGAATTGCACACTTTTAATGAGCAAATTTTATTGTCTGCAAATTATACCTAAAGAACAGATACTTCAGGGCTTCCCTGGTGGCTCAGTGGTAAAGAATCCGCCTGCCAACACAGGAGACTCAGGTTCATTCCCTGGTCCGGGAAGATCCCACATACTGTGGAGCAACGAAGCCCAGGTACCACAGCTACTGAGCCGTGCTCCACAACAGGAGAAGCTACTGTAATGAGAAGCCCATGCACTGCAACTCGAGAGTAGCCCCTGCTCTCCACAACTAGAAGCAATGAAGATTCAGCACAAAAATAACAAATAAATAAAATTAAAAAAAAAAAAAAGAACAGATACTTCATGCCGGATGACATACAAATGACCAATAAACACATGAAAAGATGTTCAACATCATTAGTCAGTGAAATGCAAATTAAAGCCACCGTAAGATACCAGTACACATCCGTTAGAATGGCTGAAAAGTAAAAAAAAATAATTAAAATACCAAGTGGAAGCAATGGGAACTCTCTTACATAGCTGACTGAAGTATAAAATGGTACAACCATTGTGGAAGTCAGTTAAATAGTTTCTCATAAAATTAAAGATAAGCCAATGCTTTGGCCCAGTAATTCCATTCTTAGGTATTTGTCCAAGATAAATTAAAACATATGCCTACAGAAAGCCTTGTTCAAAGTAGCTTTATAAAAAAATAAAATCAAAATGGAAACAGGCTGCTGCTGCTGCTAAGTTGCTTCAGTCGTGTCTGAGTCTGTGCGACCCCATGACGACAGCCCATCAGGCTCCCCCATCCCTGGGATTCTCCAGGCAAGAACACTGGAGTGGGTTGCCATTTCCTTCTCCAATACATGAAAGTGAAAAGGGAAAGTGAAGTCGCTCAATCGTGTCCGACTCTTAGCGACCCCATGGACTGCAGCCCACCGGGCTCCTATGTCCATGGGATTTTCCAGGCAAGAGTACTGGAGTGGGGTGCCATTGCCTTCTCCGGAAACAGGCTAGATGACCAGTAATGGGTGAATAGATAAATAAATTGTGGTATACAATGGACTGATGGTATATTGATGCAATGGTATATCAATATACGTTACAAATTGTATTGATATGCAACCTATATAATGGTATATTAATACAATGTATAGTCAGCAATAAAAAAGAACAAACTACTGATATATGCTACAACATGGAAAACCTCAAAAGTACTATGCTAACTAAAAGAAACCTGACACAAAAGGCTAGATATTGTATGATTCCATTTATTTGAAATTCTAAGATAGGAAAAACTAACCTAAAGTGATAGAGAGTAGGACAGTGGTAGTCAGGGATAGAGAGTGGGAGTGAGATAGACTGGAAAGGTCTTCAAGAAAACTTTTTACCACGAGGAAAATGTTGTCAATCCTGATTGCAGTGATGGTTTTACAGTGGCCGCTCCCTGGGTGCTCAGAACCTGGGAAAATACACTTTGCATGGCCCCTGTCTATAGGGACTATCTGAATCATCCAAAACCTGTGTGTCAGCTGGTTGCCCCATTTCATGCATTGTGTCAAAGAAACACTGCAGTGGCTGGTGAATCAATCTCCTTGCCATGCTGCCCTCTGGAAACCAGGTCCCAAGAATGTGAGTGCCATAGATGATCCCACAAGTGAGAATCCTGAAGTTCCTTGGGGTATCTGGGGGACCCAAGCAGGAGGGGTAAGGGTCAAGAGGTTCAAAGTGTGCCTTGAAGGGGAGAAACTGGTCTCCTGCCAACCTGCAACCCATTCTGTACTCTGGCCAGCCTCACCTGGATGATATTGCTGACCCCTGACTAGGCACGAAAGGAGACCTTGGAAAATTGTAATGAAGGTGTTGCAAAGCATGGTCCCCCACCCTTGAGATGCAGGGTGTGGAGCAGGGGCCCCATTTGCCCAAGTCTAAGATGGTACTGGTTACGTGGGTATAATATCTATTTGTCAAAACTCATTGAACTGTACACTTACAATAGGTGCCTTCCATTATATGTAAATCATGCCTCAATAAAGTTGAGAATTATTACTAACAATTAAAAAACCCCTTCTATGTCAGATTCCCAGGACCGACTCTAGACAGAATCAGATTGTTATCTGTTTGCACACTCTGGGAAACCCTTATCTGTTGGTTCTCAATTGCCCACAGGATCACATTCAAGCCCTTTAGGTGGGCCTACCACACACTTCCTAACTCAGCCCTAACCTACCCCTTCAGCCTCAGCTCCTGAGACTCCCTTCCCTACCCCATACTCCAGACACACTGAAATTCAGTCACTCCCCCCTTGTAAACCTATTTCTCTACATGTCAGGTTTCCTCTGCTTGAAATGTCCTTCTAGTGCCTCACCTTCTCCATCCAAGGAATTCCTATCTTTTAAGGTCCATCTGGCATGACATTTGTTTTTGTGTAGCCTTCTTGGATCCCCAGAGTCGGCTGATCCCTTCTCAGTACTCCCACGAGTCGTGGGATACACTTTTCATGACGATGCTACTTGTCAGCAGTGGACTCTCAGTGCCTGTGCTGGGGTTTTCTCCTATACCAAATTGCAAATTCTTCCAGGGCAGGGACCATAGCTTCTTCCATCCAGCACAGTGTCTGACACATAATAGGCTCTTGATCTTGTTGTTGAATAAATGAATGAGTCACTGATTGACTCTATTCCTCTTTTGTGACTCTTAATTGGGAGCCATCATTGGAGAGTGGCTTTACCACTAGAGTGACCTATAATAATCAAGAAATTTTAAGAGCTGACCCAGACCAGAGAGGAGGAGTGTTTGGCCAAGGTTCCATTTTAACCCCTCAGATTATGTCACTGATATATTTTGGTTTATCCAAGACCTGTATTTGTGAGATGGCCAGACCTGGGCCTCAGTCTGTGGCCAATATTAGGTGTCAGATACCCACTGTCTTCATCATCATCACCACTACCCTTTAGTGGGCACTTATTAGTCTGTGGACACTTTAGTGCCCACTTATCCCAGTGGGCACTGGGATAAACAATTTTGTATCTTGCCTTTATTTCATCTGCACAACAACACTGGAAGAAAGGGGCTACTGGGTTGAACCAATATGACATTGGCACTTTTCAACCTTTCTTAACCTACAAAATAGCATTTTCATATGGTTCAACCTAATATTACCATCCCTTTGAGGGAGCTAAGGAAACCAGAGTTCAAAGAGGTGGAGTCCCTCATGAAAGTTGATCACCTAGTGAGGGACTGAGCTCAGATGTGAATGTCTTTGCCTCTGACTCCAGAGCTTGAGCTATTGCCCTCACTCTACCCGGCTTCATCAGCTGTAAAATTCCTGCTATAAGCCAGTCCACAGAGGCCAAGAGGTCGGCCAGGGGTGGGCCTGGCTAGGGTTTCAAGCACTCTTTTGCAGGAGGGATGAGCTGGCTGGGTCTATGAATGTTAGCCTTTTAGTGGTCACGTTTCCAATTTCTCTTCATTCTCTCCCTCCTCCAGAATCCACCCCCCACACATACACACACATCCAGAAGGGAAGAGCCAAGCAGCTGACTCACACACCACACTGCCACGGCCTTGACTTTGTTCACGTACGCTCAGCGGCTTGAGACTCCTGTCCCACCTCGGTGTTGTCCTCAGTTGGCACCTTGAGGAGCCGCTGCATTCTCCCTTGCACTGTGAAGATGGCTGCACTGATGGCCCTGGAGAAAGTCATACAAGTGGCAGAAGCTCGAATCCTAAGTCAGAGGTGATGCCTGGCATCTGAAAGGGCACAGGCAGAAGTGGGTGAGCCGTGCCAGCTGGGTCTTTGGGTCCGGAGAGGAGCCAGCAGCAAGTAGCACAGACCCCAACCTCAACAGCATCTCCCCTGCCCCAGCTGTCTGTTGGGACCACAGGCCTGGCTATGTTGGGGGCTGGGAAGGGAGAGCCATGGTGCAGACTCCAGTAACCTCCCAGGAGGAGCTGCCAGTGACCCCAGTTCATAGCATGATGGCACTGACGGAGCAGGGCTGGGACTGGGGTGGGCAAGGAATGGAGGCAGGGAAATGCAGACTTGGACAGGGTCTCAGGCATCAGGTGGGCCTGAGAGGGTGGGCTGGGGGATAGAGGGAGAGGTTGGAAGCTCAGGCAGACCCCCTGTGATGTTCCGTCTTGAGATGAGTGTTGGCGTGGGGGCGGGAGAGTCAGGCTGGCCACGAGGGAGTCTGGGGCTACCGAGCCTGGGCCACAGGATGAAAGATGAACCGGAAGGGCTTCCTGCAAGAATTCCTGAAGCCCCTGGCCTATCCTGGCATAACTAGAAAGAGAAACAGACAGACCCCAGGATCTCACTAACAGATGGCTCAAAGGCTAGTCTTCCTCTTTCCTCTCTCATGAGGGGGTTGCCTGAGATGCCGCAAAACACCCTGGGCTGAGGGTCAGGAGGCCTGGCTGCTAGTCCGTCCTGCTTCCCAGAACCCTCCTTTTCTGGGCCTCTGTGTTCCCATCTGTACAGGTGATGAGGCGGGAAAGGTGAAGTGGAGTCATGGCTTTCAAACTTTTTCAGTCTGAAGTACTTTCTTTAAACAAAGCCCGACAGAACAGCTCAACATACAAAGCAGATGAAAACTGGGCTACTTCTCTCCTCCCCAGAGTTGCCCCCAGAACCTCCACAGCAGCAGAGATTCCCTTTTAAAGACCCCTGGGTTAAAGTACTGGTCTCTAGATTTGAATATGCATCAGCATCCCCTAGGGGGTTTGCAAAATACAGCTTTTTGGGACCCCCGCCTGAGTTTCTGATTCAGTACATAAGGAATGGGGCCAAGAATTTGCCTTTCTAACAAGTTTTCAGATGATGCTGATGTTACTGGTCCAAGGGCCACACTTTGAGAACCACTGGGTTATATGACATCCATGTGCCTTTCTATGATTCATGGTCAATCAGTGTTTACACTAATCCAACTCAGATGTTTTAAGATATTCAAGAATGGGGGAGCACTTGGCCTTGTGAGCATGGCATCTCTAAATGCTCTGCCTATGGGTCTCTTTAGGTTTAAAGCCAGGCTAATGACTGGTCCAGGGATTGACAAAAGCATAAGCCTCTTCTTTAATGAGTTTACAGTCTGATATGGCTCCTCCACTCCCCAGGAAATAACTCCCCTGCTAATTCCAGCAAAGGAGGTTATTCCATGTTAAGCATTATCCTTTCCAGACATCCCCTTTTTTCCAGGTAAACTCCCTGGAGAAGGGGTGGCCGTTTGGTCTCTGACCCCTCCGTATTTCTCAGATACTTTCCCCAGGTATAATGAGCATCACCTCTGTCCTCTGTGAGCTTTCCCAGGGCAAGGACCTCACCTGTATCATTCTTCCCAGCATCTCCCATGGCTCCTGGCCCAGTGGCTGGAACACAGTGGACATTTGTTACAAGTTTGCTGAATAGAATAAAGAAAGCACGAGAGCCCCAACTGGACTCAGCCCACGCAGGCCACCAGCCCCCTTCCCAGGCCTGGCTCACAGCCTCCAACCCCAGCATCTGGTCAAGGTTGCTCCCTTGGGGACTGTGGAAGGGCGTGTGTGGAGGGGTGGTTTCCCCATTCACCTGGGATCGTTGCCGTTTTGCAAACTGCTTCCAAGAATGTCGGGGGCCTCCCATTCCCTACATCCTCCTTTTCAGCCTCACCACTTTCTTAAATAAATTGGCACTGACCCTGGTGACAGACTTGATCATTTCCCTTTGCTCCGTGATTGTGTGAAGTGACTGCCAAAGACCGTTCCTGAAGACTCAGCACATTCCATGGGAGGCAATGGGGAGCCCATCTGCTCCCCCCTAGCACTTCCTCTCCTTTATTGTGCTATTTTGGCTTCAATGTCCCATTTGGACCAGAGCATCTTCCAGCCAGTGGGGAAGGGGAAAGGGTGGGGAGGAGTGCCTGCCTTCCTTCTTCTCTTACTTGTCTCCCTGGTTTCTCGGGAAATAAATCAACAATACTCATACTATGTGCCAGGCACTGCTCTAAGCTCTCTACACGTGTTTAGGTAGTTAATCCTACAGCAGCCCAGATGGGGAAACTGATGCCCAGAGAGGTGAAGTCACTTGCCCCAGCCACACAGTCTGCGAAAGACGGAGGACTAGCCCCAGGCGGGTCTGGCTCTGGAAGCTGAGTTATTTGTCCCTATGGGCTCTACCGCCTTGCAGGCCTGGATTCTTGAGGCTCTGGATCTGGGCCCAGTGGTACCTGAGGCCATGGCCTCTCTCCATTGTCACTATCTATCAGCAAAGCCTAAGGTCAATTGCATTAAAAATGAAATTCTTAACAAACTTATGGTTACTTGGAGTAAGAGGGGTGGGAGAGATAAATTGGAAGATTGGGATTGACATATTCACACTCAGTTCAGTCACTCAGTCATGTCTTTTTGTGACCCCATGGACTGCAGCACGCCAGGCCTCCCTGTCCATCACCAACCCCCGGAGCTTAGTCAAACTCATGTCCATTGAGTCAGTGATGCCATCTAACCATCTCATCCTCTGTTGTCCCCTTCTCCTCCTGCCTTCAGTCATTCCTACCATCAGGGTCTTTTCAAATGAGTCAGCTCTTCACATCAGGTGGCCAAAGTATTGGAGTTTCAGCTTCAACATCAGTCCTTCCAATGAACATTCAGGACTGATTTTCTTTAGGATGGACTGGTTGGATCTCCTTGCAGTCCAAGGGACTCTCAAGAGTCTTCTCCAACACCACAATTCAAAAGCATCAGTTCTTCAGCACTCAGCTTTCTTTATAGTCCAACTCTTACATCCATACATGACTACTGGAAAAACCATAGCCTTGACTAGATGGACCTTTGTTGGAAAAGTACTGTCTCTGCTTTTTAGTATGCTGTCTAGGTTGGTCGTAACTTTTCTTCCAAGGAGCAAGTGTCTTTTAATTTCATGGCTGCAATCACCATCTGCAGTGATTTTGGAGCCCAAAAAAATAAAGTCTGCCACTGTTTGCGCTGTTTCCCCATCTATTTGCCGTGTTAAATAGTGATTTCCTGGTGGCTTAGTGGTAAAAAAATCCGCCTGCCAATGCAGGAGACTTGAGGTCAATCCCTGGGTAAGGGAGATCCCCTGGAGAAGGAAATGGCAACCCACTCCAGTATTCTTGCCTGGGAAATCCCATGGACAGAGGAGCCTGGTGGGCTACAGGAGTTGGAAACGACCTAGTGACTAAACAACAATAATATGTAAAATAGATAACTAATAAGGATCTACTTTATAGCACAGGGTTGTTGTTATTGTTGTTTAGTCGCTAAATCATATCCAATTCTTTGCGACTCCATGGACTACAGCCCACCAGGCTCCTCTGTCCATGGGGATTTCCCAGACAAGAATACTGGAGTGGGTTGCCATTCCCTTTTCCAGGGATAGAACCCGGGTCTCCTGCATTGCAGATGGATTCTTTACCACTGAGCTACAGGAAACTCTACTCAATACTGTGTAATGGCCTATATGGGAAAAGAATCTAAAACAAGTGGATATATGTATTTGTGTAACAGATTCACTTTGCTGTACATCTGAAACGAACACAACATTGTAAATCGACTCTACTCCAACAAAAATTAACTTTAAAAAATTCTTTGCATAGCAAAGGGTATTCCCCATCCCTTGCCAAAGATCCAATCATTTAATGTTTGAACTCCCAGACTGACGTCAACAGGAGAATGTGGATTCTAGGGTGAGTTGCAGGAGGCTGATGTAATTACGCAAAAACAGCTGTGGGGAATCGAGGACTCACTGTGCGCCCTTCTCTTTCTGCACTGCCTGGTTTACATCTCACAGGAACCCCAAAGTGGGTTGCAGGGAGGAACTAGGGCTCAAAGAGCCCCCAGCCAACCACAGCCCTAACCCTTGTGCACTTCATTGCCACACAAGGTGCTAACTAGCTAGGTGGTCCTCACTGGGATGTCAGGCATCAATTCATTCAATCCTGTATTGATTCGTTCAATCCTCACAACAACCCCAGGAAGT
This sequence comes from Bubalus kerabau, assembly GCF_029407905.1. NCBI lineage: Eukaryota > Metazoa > Chordata > Mammalia > Artiodactyla > Bovidae > Bubalus > Bubalus kerabau. The sequence goes on from NC_073647.1 coordinate 17,658,475, forward strand.
GGGTTCTATGATTACCCCTACATCCCTATCTCACAGACAACAAAGCAGCTGAGGTATGGAGAGGTCAAGAAACTTGCTCAAGGTCACAAGCCAGGAAGTAGCAGATCTGGGATTTGAACCCAGATGAGTTACTGGGACTGTCGGCTCACTGATGCATGCTCTTCCCCACGACACTATACTGCCTTTTGGTGTGGAGGCCATCTCAGGGCCCTTGAGGTGCCATGCTACCATAAACCCGCCCCATCCTTTCTTCTCCATACTCCCTGCTATTCCATGTGGCCAGTAACCACAGCTGGAGGCTCTGGAGTCAGTCCTTGGTTCAAATGTCAGCTCTGTAACTCACCAGCTGTGTGATCTCTGTTTCTCTCTGTGCCTCAGTTTCCTGATCTGTAAAGAGGGGATAATAAAGGTAATGACCTCCTAGGGTGGCTCTGAGCATTTAGATCAAGGAGGGTAGATTTCCCCACTACCACCACCTCCTCTTCTCCAGGCCAGCCCCAGCATCCTGCCAGGGAAACACTGCTTCACGCCCTTGAACTTATCAGTCTCACCCTCCGTGTCTGTCTCTTCCTGTCCCCAAAGAAAGGCAGCCTTCAGTTACAGATTCCCTAGGCTTTTCAAAACTTGGTGATTACAATTCCTCCCAGGAGATCAGAGAAACCCATTTCCCTAGCATTCTGAGCAGGAATTCTATTGTCATTCGGTAAGTCAAACATGGCCAAGGTGGCCCAGCCCATCTCCCTTCCTCCCCACCCTGACTATAGGCAGAGAAAAGACAGCTTCGCTGAAACAAGCTCCTGCAGCTCCCCAGGGCCAGAGGCTCCCAGGGAGGAATTCACAGCAAAGGCACCCATTTCAAATATTTATTTGGAATCTGAGAAGGCCTTGCCAACACCAATGATTGTGAAAGTGACCCTCTCCTTCTTGCCTTCTTCACAAAAAGTGCTTAAGTACTGGGCAGGGAATAAGAGTTATCCAGCATCTTTTCCCACCTTCCTTAATGTCTTTGTCCTGTAATTCTAGTCTCCTCTAGTGTAGTGTCTTTTATCTTAAGCTCAGTGGGGTAGAGCATCAGGCTGCGAGTGAGCAAGCAGTCAGATCCCTTTGCTTAGTTCTTCACCCACAGGGTTGAGCCCTAACCCTGGCCACTGACTGTCCCTAGTCACATTCACAGGCTAAGTATACTGTCACAGAATGAGGGAACTCAAACCTAGAGAGGTAAAGCAACTTGGTCAGTATCACAGAGAACCCATCCTCCATCCCAGCCACATGCTGACCATGAATTTCAGACACATTTTACATGGATGTGAGGACTTCCCTGGTGGTCCAGGGGCTAAGACTCCGGGTTCAGTCCCTGGTCCAGGACTAGATCCCACACACGCCACAACTATGAGCTTGCATGCCACAACTAAAGATCCATTGTGGAACTTTCCTGGTGGTTCAGTGGTTAAGATTCAGTGTTTCCACTGCAGGGGACACAGGTTTAAGCCCTGGTCTGGGAAGACCCCACAGGCTGTGGGGCAGCTAAACCTGAGAGCCCTAAAGCCTGTGCTCCACAACAAGAGAAGCCACCACAGTGAGAAATCTGCACTGCAACTAGAGAGTAGCCCCTGCTCTCCACAACTAGAGAAAAGCCCACACAGCAACAAATACCCAGCACAACTGTAAAAAAAATAAATTAAAAGATCAAAATAATAAAAATAAGATCCAGTGCACTACAACTAAGACCCGACACAGTCAAATACATAAATATTGTTTTAAAACAAGTATATGGGAGAAGGAAATGGCAACCCACTCCAGTAGTCTTGCCTGAGAAATCCCATGGACAGAGGACCCTGGCAGGCTACAGTCCTCAGGGTTGCAAAGAGTTGGACAAGACTGAGGGAGGAACAGACGCTCGCCGGAGGCCCCAGAGCTTTTGATGGCGGAGCCAAGACTGTGGCTGAGGACTCCCAGCTCCCAGGCCACTCTCACCAGATAGGAGTGTGGAAAACTAGAATCTAAAATATGCCCAGGGGCTTTCCTGGAGGCTCAGTGGTAAACAATCGCCCCCTGCCAAAGCAGGGGATGCGAGTTCCATCCTCATTCTGAGAAGACCCCCCTGTGGCAGAGCTGCTAAGCCCATGCATTACAGCCACTGGGCTGCTGCTCTAGAGCCTGGGAGCCGCAACTACTGAGGTCTGTGGGTACCAGAGCCCATGCTCTGGAGCAAGAGGAGCCACTGTGGTGAGAAGCCAACGCACCACCACTAGAGAGTAGCCCCTGCTCGCAGCAACTAGAGAAAAGCCCACGCAGCATGAAGACCCTGCACAACCACAAATAAATAAAATCATTAAAAAAAAAAACAAGTATATGGATGTATATCAGTTGAAAGGGATCCCTGTTACTAACATTGCATCTCAAGGATGGGTGAGTGGCCAGCACATCTTTGTCTCAGGGGGACCCTGCCTTCCCACAGTGCCGGGGCTGTTAAAAAGTGTTCTTGCCTAGTGAGAGCGATTTCTATGATTAAAGAAATCAATAAATTGCTATTGAATGCAGTCCAACTTCACTTACTCAAACTAATTGGAGTTAGCCCTTCAAATTAGTGAATCATTTGTATTGTAGGTTACTCGTAAAGAAATAAAGCTTTATTACTTTGAATAATTCACGATCACTCCAAGTAGGCTAACAAATTGTAACCTAATCGAGCTCTTAGGAGACTTGCCTGAATGAAAAGATTCCCCAGCATCAATCATTTGTACACAAATGATGCTGCCAAAGGAGTAACAAAGTTTGTTGCCTTGAAGTATGGAAACTCAGTGCATGGAGCCCATTTATTCAGATAACTCTTGCTGCTGAGAGTGAGCAAAGTAAGGCCAGGTAAGGCCCAAGCCACCTGCACTTGGTACTCATGGAGTGTCTTCTAATGAGGTTTTACTGTAAAAGGAAACAATCATAGAGTGACCTTAGGAGTAGCAGGTGCAATCTATCCACTGATGGAATAAAAGATAGTTTTGGAATACTGTCATTTCCTTTCATTTTTATTCCTGAGAAGACATTAAGGAGGAAAAAAGTTACCAACGCAAGTCAAGTACCTCAGTGCTTTGTCAAAACCCGGAACAAACATTAAAAGGAAAAAAATCTGAAGGTCGAGGAAGGGAAATAAACAAGAAGAGTAAGTAAAGCATGAATCATCCACCACCACCTGATGGTTCCTTAAAAATAAAACCAGGGAAGGAAGTAGAGTCCGTGCCACAGCTTAGCATTTTGCTAGAGGACCTGGCACCGACTCTGCACCCTTTATCTCACAGAAGGAACTGACCTTTGGCTTTTGACTTGTATTGCCTTTTCCTCAAGGTCCCAGAGAGCCCAGAGTGAGATGATGCTCACCCACAGTACTGGTACCCACCTCTCCCCTGGATGCTGGGAGTGGAGACAGAAGAAATGCATCCTATTTGCATCAAATTGAATTACTTACACCTTGTTTCCCAAAGATTTCAGGTGGCTTACAGCAATAAAATAACAATAAAATAGAAACAGAGAGTCAGGAGCAGTGGAAATATCAATAGAACTTTTTAAAAGCCAAGTGTAAAATACCCTCAAGGCCATCTCGTGTTGAACCACAGGGAGCTAAAAAGAACAGAGTTGGGATTCAATCTGGCTCAGTCCAATGGACCATCTCCTGAAAGAGCACAGGCTCCCCAGATGGACCAATCTTTAAGTGCAATCTTGGGCTAGATCGCTAACCTCTCTGAGCCTCAGTTTCTTTATCTGAATGATGGGTTTAATAAATATTATGTGTTTCATGGAGAATTCAGTGAGATGATGCCTGCAAACCACTGAGCCCCACTGTCTGGCAGAGAATACATGTTCAATAAATGGTAGCTGTGAGAAGTCACATGAAGACAGCCTCACATTAGGCAATGCAAAGCATTTGCCCATGATGGCTCTTGTCTGAGTCTCACACCATCCAGGACCTGGACCCAGGATCACAGAGAAGGGAAGCAGAAAAGGGTGGGATGTTTTAGGGCAAGCATCCTGCAGGCCGTGGTACCTCTGAAGGATGGATGGGATTGTCAGAGATGGAAGTGCAGTATGGCCTCGGAATGAGGCAGCAGTGTATAGGGACAGTAAGAAGACCGTCCCTAGAGCAGAGGAACAGGTAGGAAATAAGAGAGGGGAGGGGGGATAGGGCAGGATGGGCTTGCGGAATTGCTTGACTCTGGCCAGATGGTGAAGGAATTTGGATCCCATTTGACAGGAAATGGGGAGTCATTGAAAGATTTTGAGCAGGTTGAGCAGGGAAGGATGTGACATGTTGAAAGGGATGTTTTCAAAGGTGGAGTCCGTCTGTTGCTGTCTGCTCTGTGCAGGCTGGGGTGGGGGTTGGGAGGAGGCAGAGATGGCAGGCCAGCTGCAGGGACCCAAGGAAGAGACAGATGGCAAGAGCTCAAGCTGAGGCAGTGGGGATGGAGAAGGCGGGCGATGCCCAGTCCCAGTGAGAGGGGCACGTATTGTGCATCTAGACTTAAAATTCAATGAAGGCAGGGACAGTGTTCACTTTGCTCATCATGGTATCCCCAGGATCTAGCATAGTGCTTGGCACAGAGTAGGGGATCAGCAAGTATTGAATGAATGAATGAATGTGTTTCTGCATGCCTCCATGCAGACAGATACTGAATAAGCATAAGAATGGCTGCTCGGCCAACAACAAGCAATAGTACAAGGAAAACAAAATAGATGATCATCGTCCCAAAATCTCACTGCTTTCACTAACTTGCTTTCACTGTTCCTGGACCTGCACTGACAGTCTGACATAGGAAGGTGAACCAGGAAAGGCAGACAGGCTGAGAAAGACACCACTTAAAGCAGAACACGTATTGACATTAATGTTCTGTAGGAATCATACCAAATACACATTCCCCAGACAGTTCATGTAATATAGGGACATCACAGAGAAGGTAAATTATGGATGAGAGGAGATTTTTTCAATGGGGGTATTTACCTTACAAAAGAATTAACTGAAAATCCACTTAAAGAAGCAAACTGCCGCAGTTATTATACTTAAGACCAGGATTTGACTTACTAAAATTGGATTTCCATCCAAGACAATGTAGAATAGTGATGAAAAGCCCTGATTTGGGAGTCTGGAGACCTAACCCTTGGTCTAGGCAAGTAGCAGAACAAGGTAGTTAATAAAACAGCCCTAGGAAACAGCCTGGGTTTATATCCTGGCTGCACCTCGGGCAGATGGCTTAGCCTTTCTGAGCTTCAGTTTCCTGTGATAAGAAAACATCTGATTCGGCCTCATAAGGTTACTGTGAGGGTTAAGTGAGGTCATGTGTATAACGTGTGTGGCAGTACCTGTAGGCTCTCAGTGAGGATTGCCTTTGACATTGAATCTTAGCTGTGTGACGTTGGGCAAGTCATTTCCTCTCTCTAGGTTTTGGTTTCCCTTCTTATGAGGCTGAGGTTTCTTTCATCCCTACTTTAGGAATGTGGTCCCTACCTATACTACAAATCCATCACCAAACACACATAAGGGTGTCTCCACCCTCTAGGGTCCCCAGTTGATAATTCTGCCCTTAGAAGGACCAGTGGGACTCCAAGAAAAGTGAGAAGGCCCAAATGGACACAAGACTAGGATAGATGCATTTCTTTAATATACTTGGAGAACATCCCAACTTACTCACTTAAGTTCCACCCCTAAATTTAAGCTTTTTCGGCCCCTTGAAAGCTGCCCTACTTCATGAATCATCTTCATTCCAGAGCCTAAGGGAGAGTGATCCCGAGAGCATGTCTCTTCTCTGAACAGCTTCCCCAGCCCAGTTTGAAATTAGGATCCCGAGTACTCTTTTTAGGTTTCTCTTCCCCACCCCAACTTCAACCCAGGGAACTGTGATAGAATCAACCTCTGCTGCCCTCTGCTGTCTAGCCCCAGGCATGCAGGCTCCACTTGGGCAGGTTCAGTCTCTCCAGCCCCTAGCTGCCACCCTGAGCTCAGGAGCACAATGCTAATGTCTTCTTCAACATTTGCCCTCAACCCTAATCAATACGAACGCGCATTTAGTCTTGCCTATTCGGACCCGACAACATTCCCAAGCCACAGCTGCCATGGTCCACGAATTGGAGCTGCTGTCTTCAGCAAAGAAAGCGAGCTGATCTACGCCTCCTTCTTGAAGGTTCCACAGTCATTTATTGATCCTGAGCCTTTGCTGTGTGCAGGGCACTGTGCTAAATGTTGCATATGCATTATCTTAATGAATCCTGGCCACAACCTTGTAAATAGGTGAAATTATGATCTCCTCACATGCCATAACTAAAGATCCCACATGCTACAACCAAGATCAAAGCTCCTACATGCTGCAACTAAGACCTGGCACAACCAAATAAATAAATAATTTTTAAAAGTTATTGTTATCTCCATTTTACAGAAGAAAGTGAGACTCAGAGAAGTGAATGTCTTGCCTAAGGTCACAGAGCCAGGGAATGGCAGAGATGGAGCAATTGCCACCAATCCTAACTGGTTTGCCTGCCTCTACTGTCTTCTCCTCAAACTGGCCTCCATACCCATGGTTGGTGGGTAAGACTTTGGAGCTGCTCTAGCAGCTCACTTTCTTGGCTGAAGGAAACAGCTCCAAGCTCATGGACCACAGTAGCTGGGGCTTGGGTATGTCCGTTCTGATTATGGAAGATTGTATGTGCGTCTGTGCTGATCAGCGGAGACTGCAGATGCTTCGGAAGACAACCACAAAGATCTTCAAAAGTATTAAGAGGTGGAATTGACAAAATATGGTACCTGACTGACTGTGAGGGCAGAGGGGAGGGAAGGGTCTGAAGTGGTTGTCAATGTTCTGGCTGTGGCAACTGGGTGGCTAGGGATGCCAGTCACAGAGTTGGGAACTTGGAGATGTTGGATGAAAAACCTGTTGGGGTACAGGAGAAATGAAGAGATCCATTTTGGAAATGGTGAGTGTGAGAGATCCAAGGGGAAATGGTCCAGGGGCAATTGGTTTTATGAGTCTTGAGCTCAGAAAAGAGGTGTGGACTGGTATCCCCTTGGTAGATCAGTGAGATTGTCCAGGGAGAGTGAGATACAAGAAAAAAGAAGATGGCTGAGGCCAAGGCATCAAAATTTAAGGTGGAGAATATAAAGCAGTGTAGGGACTAAGGACTAAGAAGTAACCATGGAAAACCAGGAAAAATTGTCAAGGACATCAAAGAAAGGGAACGTTTAAAGGAGGAGACATTTCTACTAGATCAACTACCACAGAGAGGTCAGCGCCCTTAAAATGGTCTTTTAAATTTTGTCATTAGAAGGCTATTCTGGTTATTGCTGTTTTTTTTTTGTTTTTGTTTTTGTTTTTTAAGAAAGTCACTCTAAAACTTAATGGCTTAAAACAACAAAAATCACTGTATTATCTATCCTACTCACTCTTGTAGTTTGCACACATTGGGAATTTGGGGCACTGAGCAGTCAGGCTCAGGGTCTCTCGCACAATCGCAGTTAAAGTGACTGGAGCTAGAACACTGGGTAACAGAGGCAGTGGAGCAGCTGAGGCCTAGCCGGGCAGCTCTCTTTCTCCATGTGGTCACAAGGCCCCTCCAAACCACGTGTCTGCATGGGCTACCTTGAGCTTTCTCACAGTATGGAGGTCTCAGGCTATATATAGGTGGGCTGCTGACCTGGCAGCTGAAGGCTTTCAAAGTGAGGCTTCTGCATTTGTATATGCCAGAAACAAACAATCCAAGAAGAACTTAAGAAAATAATTCCAATTATAATAGCATGCAAAAAGATAAAATATATATCAGTAAATATAGCCAATGAAGTGAAAGACATGTATACTGAAAAGTACAAAGCATTGCTTACAAGAATTAAAGAACACCTAAATAAATGGAAAGGTATTCTGTGTTCCCGGATTAGAGGACTTAATACTGTTAAGATGGCAATACTGCCCAAAGTGATCAACATGATTCCTGTCAAAATTCCAGTGGCCTTTTCATAAATAGAGACACATAGAGAACAAACATATGAACACCAAGAGGGAAAGAGGGGGTGGGATGAACTGGGAGGTTGGGATTGACATATATACACTTCTTGTTGCTCAGTCGCCCAGTTATGTCTGACTCTTTGTGACCTACTACGTATAAAACCTACTGTACAGCACAGGAACTCTATTCAAAGCGCTGTGGAGACCTAAACAGGAAGGAAATCACAAAAAAAGGGGATATATGTATATGTATAGCTGATTCACTTTGCTGTACAGAAGAAACCAACACAACATTGTAAAGCAACTATACTCTAATAAAAATGAATTTTAAAAAGTTCTAATGGTCTATTTTGCAGAACTGGGAAAGCTGAGCCTCGAATTCCTGTAGAATCATAAGAGGCCTTGAGAGCTAAAACAAACTTGAGAAAGAATAAAGTTGAAGTACTCACATTTCCCATTTTCTAAACTTACTAGAAAGCTAGAGTAACTAAAGCAGTGTGATACTGGCATAAATACACACATACAAGCCAATAAAATAAATTGAGAGTCCAGAAATAAACACATATCTATGACCAATACATTTTCAATAAGGATACCAAGGCTATTACATAAAAATTAACTCAAAATGAATCAATGACATAAATATAAAAGAAATAATTATAAAACCCTTAGAACAAAACATAGAGGTAAATCTTCATGACCTCCCAGATTTGACAATGGATTTTTAGCTGTGACACCAAAAGCACAAGCAACAAAAGAAAAAATAGATTAATTGAATTTCATCACAATGTAAAACTTTTGTTCATCAAAGGCCATATCAAGAAAGTGAAAAGGCAACCTACAGAATGGGAGAAGATATTTGCAAACCATGAATCTGATAAGGGTTTAGTGTCCAGAATATATAAAAACTCTTATAAGTCAACAAACCAATTTTGAAATGAATAAGATACTTGAATAGGCATTTCTACAAGAAGATATACAAATAGTCAAAAGGCACTTGAAGACATGCTCAGCATTATCAGTCATTAGGAAAATGTGAATCAGAACCATGAGCTACCACTTCACACTCCCATCAGCATGTCTCTAATTTTAAAAATGGAAAATAACAAGTGCTGACAAGGCTGTGGAGAAACTGAAACCCTCATACATTGCTAGTAGGAAGGTAAAAAGGTGTGAAAAATACTTTGGTAATTCCTTGAAAAGTTAAACATAATTGCCATATGACACAGCAATTCGAATCACTCCTAGGCATAGGCGCAGAAGAATTAAAAACAGGTGTTAAACAAAAACTTGTACATGAGTTTTCGTGGCAGAACTCTTCACAATGGCCAAAAGGTGGAAATAACCCAAATTTGGATTGGATCTATGAATGAATGGATGAGCAAAGTGTGATATATCTATACAATGAAATATTACTCAACCATAAAAAGAATGAAGTACTGATATAAGCTATTGATCCAACTTGCATGAACCTGGAAGACATTATGCTAAGTGAACGAAGCCAGACACAAAAGATCACATAATGTATGATTCCATTTATTTGAAATTTCCAGAATAGGTAAATCTACAGAGAGAAAGTAGATTAGTGGTTGTCAAGCATGGGAAGATGAGAGGGAGGAATGGGTGTAACTGTTTAAAGGGTGTGGGGTTTCATCTTGGAGTGGTGGAAATGTTTTGAACTAGATAAAGGTGGTGGTTGCACAACCCTGTAAATGTACTAAATGTCACTGAATTGCTCACTTTAAAATGATTAATTATATATTATGTGCATTTCACCTCCATTAAAAAAAATGTTCCAGCAAACAGGGCAGGAGCCATATAGCCTTTTCTGACCTCTCCTCAGAAGCCACATGGTGTCACTTTTATCACATGCTATTGGCCAAAATTGTCACAAAAACCTGTTCAGCTTCAAAGGGAGTAGACACAGTCCCCCAGTCTCCGTGGGGGAACACCCAAATCTCCAAAGCTCAGGGCTGACTCTAACAAGAGCAGCTGGAGTGGAGTGGTAGGGGCTAAAATCGGGCCACAGTGGAGGAGGATCAGGATGGAAAACATAACCAAAGGGCATAAAATACCTGAATCAATAAAAAGACATGAAATGTTTCAGAATAAAAAGAAGTCATCTTAGAAAGACAGACACTTCCCCCAGATTAACCCATACATTTAAGGCAATCTCAACTTGAATCATGACATAGATTTTTAAGGGACTTGAGGAGCTGATCTTGAGATCATGTAGAGCAGAAAATATGTCATTATGACAAAAGTATTTGAAAAGGGCTGGGAGGGGGAAGGCTTGCACTACCGGCTCTCAAAACGCAACACAGATTCTACTAATTAAAAGACTGTGGGACTTCCCTGGTGGTCCAGTGGTTAAGAATCCACCTGCCAAGGCAGGAGACATGGGTTCCATCTCTGGTCTGGGAAAATGCCACGTGTCAACGGGCAACTAAGCCCATGTGCCACAACTACTGAGTCCTTGAACTCGAGCCTGTGCTCCGCCACAAGAGAAGTCACCCCAATGGGAAGCTCATGCACCACAGTGATGAGTAGCCCCTGCTAGGCTCAACTAGGGAAATATCACATGCAGCAACAAAGACCCAAGGCAGCCAAAAATAAATTAAAAAAATTTTTTTTAAAGAGTGTGATGGCACAGTAACAAACAGATCAATGGAAGAAAACAGTCTAGTTCAGTCCCAGGTATGTATGAGAATACAATACACACTAAAAAGGCATTGCACATCACTTAGGAAAGGTATACTAGTCAATGGGCTTCCCTGGCGGCTCAGACGATAAAGACTCTGCCTGTCATTCAGGAGACCCAGGTTTGATCCCTGGGTCAGGAAGATCCTAGAGGAGGGCATGGCAACCCACTCCAGTATTCTTGTCTGGAGAATCCCATGGACAGAGGAACATGTCAGGCTACAGTCCGTGGGGTCACAAAGAGTCAGACATGACTGAAGTGACTGAGCACGCACACATGTATGCTAATCAATAAATGGTGTTGTGACAATTAGTTCTCAAATTGGGGGGAGGGGAAAGCCACAGTACTATTGAATTTGTACCTCTTACCATCAGTTCAGTTCAGTTCAGTCGCTCAGTCGTGTCCGACTCTTTGCGACCCCATGAATCGCAGCATGCCAGGCCTCCCTGTCCATCACCAACTCCCGGAGTTCACTCAGACTCACGTCCATCGAATCAGTGATGCCATCCAGCCATCTCATTCTTTGTCGCCCCCTTTTCCTCCTGCCCCCAATCCCTCCACCAAACATAAATTCCAGATGAAATAATGAGCTATAAGCACACATGCACTCATAAAAAATAATCTAAAACTCTGAAGAAAATATGAGATAACATTTCCTTTTCAAGTAAGTCACAAATTTTAGAAATTATAAAATAATCTCTTGATAGATTATTTGACTACATAAAAAATTTAAGTCTTTTAAATCAAAAACAGACAAAGCTAAAAGGAAGAAAATATTTGTGGTTTATAAATATTTGTCATATGTCAAACAGATAATGGAAAAATATTCAAAGTATATAAAGATCTCTTTTTTAGCCATGCCATGCAGCATGTGAGATCTTAGTTCCCTCACCAGACACTGAATCCATGCCCCCTGCGGTGGAAGCTTGGAGTCTTAACCACTGAACCACCAGGTAAGTCCCAAATATTTTTTTTTTTTTAATCAATAAGAAAAAGACAAACCACCCAATAGGAAAATGAGCCAAGGCTTTCCTTGGTACTCAGAATGAAAAAAGTAAAGTGCAAATAAAAGCATATAAAACATATAAAAATATAATTAACCTTTACTAGCAATCAGGTAAGCGTAAATAAAAGAATGTGAGGCTAATTTTCACCCATCAAACTGACAAAATTCTAAAACATTGATGAGGGACTTCCCTGGCAGTGTAACTGCAAAGGTTAATTTTGAATTCACACTGGATCTGCTTCTGTGACTGTAAGTAACCCTTATTTTGCCGCTTTTGCTATTATAGGCATACATAATGACCTGCCTCAGGGAGATAACCTAAACCCACCCACCTGTGAAGGGCTGTGACATTCTTTCATTCTTTGTGTGGCAAATGGCACTGCGCCCCTCATCTGCTGTTTACTGGCATGGCTCAGAAATTCCCATGTGGGGAGGCCTGAATCACAGATAGATGTGGCATCTTTGTTGATATGCTAGGAGATACTCCGTTTCACACCACCCATGAAATGGCTGTAAGGAAGTGAAAGTAACACATCCTCCTGCCTGAGGCTTGCCATTCTAGGAGATTTTATTTGAAGGATATCTCCTAGAGGATTGAATGGTCTTTTTACTTTGTTTCCTCACCTCCCTCCATCTCTGATTCATAAAAGAACTTGGCATCCAGGCCCCAACAAGATGGTTCTTTTGAGATGCTGGCTTTCCAAATAAAGTTGTATTCCCTGCCTCAACCCCTGGTCTCTCAGATTTATTGGCCTATCCTGCAGTGAGCAGAGAGCTTGGACTCTGGTAACAGAAGCCCAGTGGTTAAGACCACTTTCCAATGCAGGGGGTATGGGTTTGATCTCTGATTGGGAAGCTAAGATCCTGCATGACTTGGTGCCAAAATATAAAATATAAACAGAAATATAGACAAAATATAAAACAGAGGCAATACTGTAACAAATTCAAAAAAGTCTTTAAAAATGGTTCACATCAAAATAAAAAATAAAACATTGGTGAGATCCAGTGTTGATGAGATTGTAGAAACAGTTATTTTCATACCCTGTTGGTAGGAGTGTGAACTGGTACAGCTGTTCTTGGAAGGCAATTCGGCAGAATCTATTAAAGTGAAAAATGTACACTTTTCTACTTCTAGATATGGGAACAAGAAAGGGAGCTAAGGCAGGACAAGTAAAAGGATTGCCAGGAAGCATTGAGACCTGCTGAGGTTGGACACCATGCATTTGGAGTGGCTCCAACCAATAGAGTTGTGATATTTTCTCCTCTGGAGAAGACACATGGTTCAAAAGCCCTGGGGTTCACTCAGTCATTAAACAAATATCTGAGTGCTTACTAAGTGCTAGGCAGTGTTCTGGGCTCTGGGATACAGCAGTGAACAAAATAAGCAGGGTCCCTGCTCTCGTGGGGCTTGCATACTAGTAAGAGAGATGGGCAACAATAAACAGATACAAAATATAATGTCAGGTAAACCCTCTGAAGATAAAGCAGAATAAAGGGATACAGAATGACAGAGGTGCTGTTTAGATAATGAGATTAAGAAAAGCCTCTCTGCAGAGGTGACATGTGAATGGAAGTCTGAATGAAGTAGAGTGAGCCATGTTGATATTTGAAAAAAGAGCATGCCTATTAGTGGAACAGTGTATGCAAAGGCCCCGCAATAGAAGCACACTTTGCTTGAGCATGGAGACTGGCAGGATCGATGTGGTGGAAGGAGGAAGGGACAGGAGAGTTAAATGTGCCGGTAAAAAGGCTGCAGTGATGGGTTCCATCATTTGAACCTAAGGAGGGAAGAGAGACCAGGGGATGCTGATAAATGGAGAGGAAGAGCATAAGGAAGTTTGGTGACAGGAAGTTTTGGTGACATTGAAAAGCAGGTGTAATAGAAGTGAGGGAAGGAGGACTCTTGCCAGAAGGGTAAGAGGATGTGGTCAGAAAATGGGAGGCCAGAGTTCATATCAGAGGATGGTGATCCCAAGAAATGATGAGGCCAGAGAATGCTGCCTTGGGGGGGCGGGGTGTTGAAGAGGAGTGGAGGAGAAAGGGCTCTGAACTTGAAAAACTAGGACATTAAGTGGATCACGGACCGGAACCTTGATGTCACCCATAGTAAAGGCAGACATGTGGGGGAAAGGCAGCCAGGAGCTGGTTGCCACGGTCATCTCCACAGCTGGGAAGGTGCTGGGAAGCAGGCGTCAGGAACCATGACAATGGCAGCAAGAAGACCAGTGGGAGATTCAACCTAGCCAGGGGGTTAAGGAAAGCTTCCCAGATGAAGGGACATGAGACGAGACCTGAAGGAGAAGAAATTCACAGGGCAAGAGAGGCAGGAAGGGCACTGAAGGCAGAGCAAAGGTCCTGTGGTAGACAGAGCTCTGTAAGAGGCACTACTGGAAGGGCAGTGTGACTGGAGAGGAGAGAGGCAGAGGAGGACAGACAAGTAAAGGGCTCGGGCTGGTTGGGAGAGTGCCCAAGGACCATGAAAAGGATCCTGAAGTGGAATTGACAAGAACCTTGGTGAGCCAGGGTGAGTTCAATTCACCAGGCTCGTTTTGAGCCCACTCTTTGCTGGGCTCTGTCTTGGATGACTTGGTGCATACAGTGGTTTATAAAAGTGGGTTCTTGCCCTCAGGGATGGTGACCTAGGAAGACAGAGTCAAGAAAGCAAAGGGTCAATGCAAGCTTTTAATATAGAAGCTCAAATGAAATGCTTTGGGAGCCTCCACAGTGGAGGGATGAATTTGAGATAGGGGTCAGGACTGCTGGACAAGGTGACCTTTGAACTAGACTCTGATGGTTGGAGAGAATGTGGGAAAAAAGAGATGAATGATGGGACATATCAGGGAGGAAGGCCTTGACTGCTCAGCTGGAGAGATTGACTTCCATCCTGAGGACAGTGGGAGCCATAGAGGAATTTCAGATGGGGGTGACAGTAAGGTCTAATGGAGGGAGCAGGGGCTTTGAAGCCCCCAAATCCAGATTTGAGTCCCAGTTCTGCCACTGATCAGCTTGGACCTGGGCCACACCACTACTTTTCTCCAGCCTGCCTCCTTTTCTGCAGGTGAGGACCACCCTGTCTCGCAAGATGGTGGACTAACATGATGGAAGAGTGGAAAGGGGCTTGGGAAGCAGCAGACATGGGCTCCACCCACATGGCAAGGGGGGCTGGTCTCTCGCCTCAGAGGTCACATCAGCAGTTAGATCCAAAGTCCCCTCCCACCTGCAGAACTGCAGGACCACAGATCCCCTTTCAGGCTTCATCTTCAGTATCTTGGGACATCCCCAGCATGCTGTTTCACAATGCTCCAAGTGCGCACCCTTTGGGTCTCTGACTTTCCGGCTGCCACAGGCTGCTCCAGGCCATGGTGCCACCTGCCTGCGCTCTCTCGGGCTGTTGTTTATGTCAGCACCACCAATCTGGCCCTGACCCCCCTGACCACTGCCTGCGGTGCTGTTTCCACGCCTCTCCTGCCAATGCTCACCTCACTGGTACTGCGCGAGGCTGCCAGGATGCTCTCTGCAGCTCTGTCCTGCTGGCTGTCCCTTTGCTCTTGGGCCATCCTTGGATTCCACTCTTCCAGAGAGTCCCACAGCAGGACTGCTTGTCACCCTGGTGCTAGACCTCCTGGCATGCTAGTCACTTTACATGCATTTTTCTCAGTCACACACATGAGATGGGCTGTGGTAGTGATCGAGACAGTGACTCAGGACATCTATTTTCACCCAGTGGGAGAAGATGCAATTTATGAAGGTACGTTCTGATGAAGTCAGGCCATCCTGGGTGCCCAGATCAGGCAGATCCAGGTCAAAAGGCAGAGTGGCAATCCCAACCCTTTTTTGGGATCAGGGTGCCAAAAAAGAGATATGGACAGGAAGGACACTGAAGAACACCTTCTCCCATTTCAGAATTTGGCCTTTCAGCTGGACTCGGAGGACTTGGCTGCCTGCACTGTCACGGCCAGACTCCAGTGAGCAATGGATCATCCGAACAACACTGATACAAAGACTCTTGGCCATTCACCCTGTCCACCCTGAGTTACTCTTTTCCACATCAGGCCTATTGCCAATGTGGGTTCACATCCCCATTGCTTTTGAGATAAGGGAGGAGCTGAGGGTGAAGGGAGATGAGGTCATCTTTACCACCAGGGCCAAGACAGGGACGGTGGGGACAAAATCAGAGGGCTGAGTCATGTGTGCAGCCTTGGGACCATCCCAGGGCAGAGTCCAGAAGATGGGGGAGGGATGTCTGCTCAGGTTATTTTTTCCAGCTGATCTTGGCTAAAATATTAACTGCCATTTCAGCAGTACTAGATGCCAGGGGCAGAAAGCACCAGGTACAGATGAGAATGGTTTGAGTTCTAGTTATACATTTGATTTAACAAACACTTAGACAGCATTTACTCCTTGTGGCAACGCACATTCTGAGAGCTTCACAATCATGAATGCATTTTGTCCTCATCATATCCCTAGGAAGATACTACAACTATTACCCATTTCACAGGTGATGAAACTGTGGGTTCAGAGAAGTGGCATCATTTGCCCAAGACCATGAGGCTAGTGGTAAAGCCTTCCCTGGTGGCTCAGCGGTTAAGAATCCACTTGTGATGCAAGAGACAGGGGTTTGATCCCTGGGTTGAGAAGATCACCTAGAGAAGGAAATGGCAACCCACTCCAGTATTCTTGCCTGGGAAATCCCAAGGACAGAGGATCCTGGTGGGCTACAGTCCTCGGGGTCACAAGAATCAGACACGACTTAGTGACCAAAGCACTATGAGGCTAGTGGGTGACAGAGCTGGGATGGTAGCCCTGGCAGTCTGGCTCCTAGGCCATTGGTCCAGGCAGGGCTGCTTGTCCTAGAAGACTGTCTTCAGGGCCCCTCCCCTGGGTGACCCATGAAGTCTACCTGCTCGCAGTTGAGGATGGCAAATACAGTGCACAGGAGAGGGAAAGGCCTTTGAGTGGGCAGTTCCCCAGTCCTCTGGTCTTGGGCATAACCTCAGCTCCAGTCCTGGTCTGTCCTCTGAGGCCCTGGGCTCTGCCTTTACTTTTATTCCTGGAGGTGGAGTTTCCTGAACCCCCTCACTCATTTAGACTCCCTTCCTTCGACAAGTCCCAAACTCCTCTTTCTCCCCCCGAACAGGACTTCGTTCCCTCAGGTGCAAACGGCACTAGCAGCTGACTGGACTCCACCATCCCGGTCATCCCAAGAGAAGGGAATCTTCCCCTCAGCCAGTGGCTACTGCCACTTTTGCACAAGGGGCTTTCCTGAGGTGATTCAGCCCTCAGTTCAGGAAAGTCAATCTTCGGCCGTAACTAACTTCCCTGAGGGTGCTGTGGTGCTTCGCAGGCACTGGGGAGAGAGGACACTGGCTTTTTCTGAGTCAGGCCAACTCAGACGAGGCGGAAGGATAAACATCCATCTCCATCTTGAAGCAAAAGTGGGGCCGAAGCCAGAGCCTGGGTGGGGGAGCTAATGGGAAACAGCTTGCAGGAGGGAGGGGGACAGAATTCGGGAATGGCCGAGGCTGGCTGCTGAAGAGGGGGCTGGGAGAAGCAAGCTGATTGAGACCAGCTGCCGCTCCTCTGTCTCAGATCTTTGGACTCTGCCCGGGGCGGGCTCATACCCTATTCTGGATGACTGGGAGCCAGCAGAGGCTGCCTGGGGCAGTTGAGTCTTCTCCACCCAGCCTAAGTCCTGGAATGCTCATAAACGAAAGACCAGAGGAAGACTCTCCATCCACCAGCTGGACGCCTCCTCCCCATTGCCAGCCCCCACCCTCTGGCTGCTGCTGCCCTGGAAAGGCCTGGAGGAAGAGGCCAAGGAAACAGCCTTGTCCACTCTCCCTTGACCCTACATCCACCCAGCACCGGCATCTGAAGACCTGATGGCCCGGGCTCGCTGGGGTGGCCACCCCTGGCTTGTCCTCCTCTGTGGTATGTGCACCCTGGCCTCCCCGCGCTGGGCTCAGAAAGGGTTGGCATGAAGGCTGGGCCCAGGTTGTCTCTCTTTTCTTGATTTCTCTGTCTTGAGCAAGAGGAACCCCAGGACAGTCCTGGGGACCCTCAAGACCCATCTCAAGTCTGGTTTGGCCCCTTTCCATTCCCACCTGTTAAAGAAAAAATGATTCTGGCACTTGTGAAAAGAGTAAGGAAGATTTTATTCAAAACTATTGCAATAAGACTATTGGACTAAAAAAAAAAAAGACTATTGGACTTATAGTCTAACTACTGGACTTCCCTGGTGGCTCAGACAGTAAAGCGTCTGCCTACAATGTGGGAGACCTGGGTTCAATTCCTGGGTCGGGAAGATCTCCTGGAGAAAGAAATGGCAACCCACTCTAGTATTCTTGCCTAGAAAATCCCATGGACAGAGGAGCCTGGTAGGCTACAGTCCATGGGGTCACAAAGAGTAGGACACGACTGAGCAACTTCACTTTTACTTTATCGCAGTAAGCTAAGTTAGTCACTCAGTCGTGTCCAGCTCTTTGTGACCCTAGCAAGAATACTGGAGTGGGTAGCCGTTTCCTTCTCCAGGGGGTCTTCCCAACCCAGGCGGATTGCAGGTGGATTCTTTACTGTCTGAGCCACCAGGGAGGCCCCAAATTGTTAATCGCTTAGTCCTGTCTGACTCTCTACGACCCCATGGATTGTAGCCCGCCAGGCTCCTCTGTCTGTGGAATTCTCCCAGCAGGAATACTGCAGTGGGTTGCCATTTTCTTCTCCAGGGGATCTCCCTGACCCAGGGATCAAACCCAGGTTTCCTGAATTGCAGCAGATTCTTTACCCACTGAGCTAGCAAAGAAACCCTCTACTGCAATAGGGGATAAAGGGCTCAACTCTGAAAACAGTAAAGATGGATGAGAACTTCTTGAGCAGAGTGAGAGGGTCAGTGGATGTAAAACTACCAAGAGGAGACATCAACGGTGAAGCGATTTTTACAAAATTGACTTCATAGGATTCTTGCTGAAGGCGGGGTGATGAGATATCAAGGGTGGGAGATGAGGAATTTGATCAGATTTCAAGGCTGATAAGATACAAAAGGTGAGTGATTCTCTCTAAAGTGACTTACCAGGATTCTTGCTAAGGCTGGGCATGCAGGCTCAGTAAGGACAGGACGGAGGTGGAACTCCAGGCCTAATGGAGAAGAGGGCTTGGAGGAGCTTAACTACAGTTTGGTCTTTGTCACCATTATGGTGTCCTGTTTGTTCTCTTTGTTCACAGTCAGCTGCCCAGCTCAACATCCTCCACACCCACTCCATGCTGAGCTTAGGGAGGCCTCCTTCCCTTTGCTCTGTGGCAGCAGGTCCCTGTTCATTCATTCAGTACCCAGCTCCTGACACCTCCCCAGTGCCAGGCCCTGTGCCAGGGACCACAGGCTGCAGAGCTGGCCCTTGTGAGCCACAGCCCAGGCCTCAGAGAACAGTAATTGGGGTGTCTGGAGGGACACAGGTTGGCTGTGTCTTTCTTATGTAGGTGTTTTAGCCCCACCATTTTGCCAGATCTGTTCCTATGGATCTGTTCCCCACTCCAGTACTCTTGCCTGGAGAATCCCATGGACAGAGGAGCCTGGTAGGCTACAGTCCATGGGGTCACTAAGAGTTGGGCACATCTGAGTGACTTCACTTTCACTTTTCACTTTCATGCATTGGAGAAGGAAATGGCAACCCACCCCAGTGTTCTTGCCTGGAGAATCCCAGGGACAGAGGAGCCTGTTGGGCTGCCTTCTATGGGGTTGCACAGAGTCGGACACGACTGACATGACTTAGCAGCAGCAGCAGCAGCAGTTCCTATGGAAACAAGTATTCACTTTCTAAAATCAACAGGGTGGGTCTCATCTCCTCCTTGAGTTTATGTGACTGAGAGAGACAGCCAGGCGTGGCATTGACAGTGTTAGAACCCAGCTGTACTTCTTCTGTACTCAGAAAGGATTCCCCCAAAACATGAGGGGCTGGAAGGAAGGCCTATCAGAGACCACTGGACTTTCAGAGTGTGAAGGCCCAGAGCCTGCAGGAGCTAGCCCAGGACCTGACACACAGCAGGCACTTAGGTAATGTTTGCTTCATGAATACTGGGCGACTCTTCTTGGGACACATCAAATTTGTGGCAGAGCCTCAAGTAAGTAAATAAAGAAGTGTTAGTCACTCAGTTGTGCCCGATTCTTTGCAACCCCGCAGACTATCGCCCACCAGGCTCCTCTGTCCATGAAATTTTCCAGGCAAGGATACTGGAGTGGGTTGCTATTTCCTTCTCCAGGGGATCTTCCCAACCCAGGGATCAAACCTGGGTTTCCTGAACTACAGGCAGATTCTTTACCAACTAAGCTACAAGGGAAGCCTGTGGCAGAGCCTCAAGTGGGAACTAGGTCTCCATACATTCTGTCACTTCTGGGACACCAGCCTTCCATGGTTGACTCTTTTGTACTCAGATGGCCCAGGTTCAAATTCCTGCTCTGCCACAGACTCACTGTGGCAAAACTTGGGAGAGTAACTAAACATATCTGGGCTTCGACTTCCTCCTCTGTAGAAAGCAGACAATAATACCCAACTCACAGGGTTGTTGCAAGTATCAGATGATATATAGAGTTGGCCAAAAAGTTCGTTTGGGTTTCTCTGTTACGGCAGATGGGGCTGTAATCTAATACTATATAGATAGGTAGCAGAGTTCAGTGTCTAGCACACAGTAGGAGCTCTTTAAATGCTAACCCACCTTACCCCACCAGGGGACGATGTCAGCCTGGGATTGCTTGTCTTCTGTGGCCTGGAATGAGCCGCAGTGATTTGGAGTGTAAGAAATGGTGTAAGTGGGCCTTGAATTTAAGTAAACCCAATATATATATAATTAGATTTATAGAAGGGTAAAACGAAGGTGGGGTGATTATTTAGCGAGATCCTCTAGAGCATTTAAGGGAAAATCTGATTACAAAAATTTAATTTACACACAACTTTTCCAGTTCGGTAGACCCTGAAAAGACCCAATTAGATTAGAAGGGAAAAATTGATTTAATGAGCACTAAAACCCATCCAAAAGTAATCACTTGTCGATGAAACAGGTTTCTTTGATTGTGACCCAGGGTGCCATGCAATTCAGCCTGATTTCCTATGAAATGTGATTATTTTTATCCTCAAGTAGAGTTGGACAGCATCTCAGTGCTACAAAGGATGGCGGCTCTGCCGGGGTTCAGAGGGGGGTTGGGGGAACATGTCCCCGTGCTGTCTAGGACCTATCTGGTCTCCGAGTGACCCTGGATTTTTCTCCGGTTTCTAGCTTATGCCTGGGGCCACCCAAAGTCACTGGACCAGAGAGAAGATGTGAGAAACTGTTCCAGCAGCCCTCCGGTGAGGCCCTCCCTTCGCCCCGCCCCACCGCTCCCGCCTTCCTGCCCATCCCCCACGGGCCCAGCTGCTAGCCTCGCCCTCTGCCAGCCTTCCTCCCGATTTCCGGACTCGGGGGCCACAGTTTCTGATTAACCTCCCCCGGGGCGGGCGGCACATTCTCAGGTGTCTGACATCCGCCCCCATCCCGCCCTCTCAGCCATTCCCACGGCAGGTTATCGCCTTCCCTCCTGGCCTGGGCCTGGGCAGCCCCTGGGAGAGGGAGGGGGTGGGAGGAGGGGCGGTAAGGAGGAGGGAGGCCCCTAGCTAGCCTAAAGGCTAGGCAGAGGCCAGGAGGAGGATGGGAGGAAAGAAAACAACAGTTCTGGAGGAACTGGGAGGAGGGTGGAAGACCGAGGGCTAGAAGAGCCAGCGGAAGGTCAAGAAAGGGAGGCCTCGGGTGTGAAGACTGGTGAGAAGGCCCAGCACATTGGAGCTGAACGGTTGTCAGCTCCTACTTGGAGACCACAGCTAGATGAGAGTGCGAAAGAGCTGCCCGGCAGGAGCAGCCCAGACGTGAGGGCTCGCGGGCCTGCCAGCAGGTCACTACAATCTCAAGACACATGGGACACATGTGCGTGCTGTGCCCACTGTATGTGACCCCTGGGACAGGCAGGTCGGTGGGCACTTTTATATTACAACCAACACGGATGTGTCCTTGAGTAGAAGGCAAAACCAAACAAAAAACCCACACTTTTTATTTTTAAGATCAAATAACCTTTAACAAGGCAGAGCTGCCAGGTGAAATACAGGACAGCCGAATTACATCTGATTTGCAGATAGTGAATCGTGTTTTTAATGTAAATATGCCCAAATAGTACATGGGACTTCCTTATACTAAAACATGATTCACTGTTGACCTGAAATTCAGATGTGACTGGGTGAACATCCTGTATGTTTATTTGCTAAACTGGTATCCAAAGAGGGACCATCCCCTGACCTGGCCCAGTGCCAGGGCTCAGACCCCTACAGTTCTTACCCGCCCCTCCCCACCTCAGGTCTCATCACTGTCACAGAAAGTCCCTCTCCAAACTCATAAACATCTCCATCCAGGCACCTTAATCTAGAATAATCCATAACATCCGCTGCTGCCCCATCTCTGTCCAGGCTGCCGCAGCCTATGCACCCCCAACCCCTACCTAAAGGGAGGCTGGAGGCCCCTGCATCCATCATTTTCTCAAAGCAATGTGTGTGTGTGTGTGTGTGTGTGTGCGTGCGTGTGCGTGTGTGTATGTGTGTGTGCGTGTGTGTGTATGTCTTGGTGTCTTCCTGTCACCTGTCAGTACCTTCCAGTTACTGCGGTCAATACCACAGCGCGGCTCACAGCCCTCCGCCAGCAGATGTACACCCAGAATCTCTCTGCCTACATCGTCCCCGACACGGATGCCCACATGGTGAGGGATGACTCCTCCCCGCAACCCCCACCCTTTCTGCTACCCAGGCCACAAACAGGACTGTTGAGACTCAGAAGATGGAAGACAGAGAAAGGGTTTGACAGGCAAAGGAAAGGAAGTGGGGAACCTGGACACGGGTGTTTTAGGGCAACTGAAAGAATGTATTCCTTTACATAGGACAGAAGACATTGCCCAATTTCCTTGACCTCAGGCCAAGAAACTATAAACAGCTTCATAACAATTTTGATCAGTTCCTAAATGGTGGATCCAGAATGAATGTTTAGGATACCCCTGCCCTAGGAGGTTAGAATATAGGCTGGAAATTGAATTAGAGGAACCCTGAGCTGCCTTCTGGCTCAGCCCTTCCCATCAGCTGATGGATGGAGTGCTGAAATGATCACAAGTCCAAGAGTATGAGGTACAGGCTGAAAGAGGGGGAGTAGTCAGGGAAGATGCTGGTCTGAACCAGAGCTGCCCACCCATCCCACTCTTGCCCACCCTGGCTCAACCTCCACCCCATTCACCCTGCCAGCACCAACCCAGTTGGAAGAGAAGGCATTTTTAGTGTCAATACCACTCCTTGAATTAGTTTCCCCACCTGCTGAAAAGGGCTAAGAAGCTTGGGTAAGGATCTGAACTTCTCAGAGCCTCAGTTTTCTCTACTGCAAAATGGGAATAATGAGATCTGTCTTCAAGAATTATGGGGACCAAAATACAATAATGTATAAAGCTCTCTGTAGAAGTTATTTATGATATATCCATTCTACTGTGCTAGACTGGGGAGGGGGACAACAGCAGGGGAGAACCCAGTAGAACAAAAAGGCATGATCCCAACTGTAGAGAATTTGCATCCTGGCTGGGGAGACAAAACTTATTGGCAAAACAATCCAGTGCAGGACTGTGGGGTTTCGATGCCAAGAAATACAGTTGTTCAAAGGAAGGGACGATCCTGAGAGCTGGGGGAGTTCCAGAGGGCTTCCTGCAAGAGGTATCCATTGTGCTCAGGCTTGTAGGACTGATTGATTCTGACTAGACAGAAACACAGAGAAGGCAATGGCACCCCACTCCACTACTCTTGCCTGGAAAATCCCATGGACGGAGGAGCCTGGTGGGCTGCAGTCCATGGGATCGCGAAGAGTCAGACACGACTGAGCAACTTCATTTTCACTTTTCACTTTCATGCATTGGAGAAGGAAATGGCAAACCACTCCAGTGTTCTTGCCTGAAGAATCCCAGGGACGGGGGAGCCTGGTGGGCTGCCGTCTATGGGGTGGCACAGAGTCGGACACGACTGAAGCGACTTGGCAGCAGCAGCAGACAGAAACAACTGATGTGGTTGGGGTCGTGTGTGACTCCATGAAGGAGACTAATGACAGTGTTGTTGATTTCCTAGAGCGAGTACATTGGTGAATATGACCAGAGGCGTGCATGGATTACAGGCTTTACAGGGTCTGCAGGTAACAGCTATTACCTGCCCCTCATTGCTTCTGTTGGAGGCCAAGAGTGGTCAGAGAGGCTCTAGTGTGACTAATTCTTAGCAGCCAGGACCCCAGGACTTAGTGTCCAGAGGCCCCTGCTACTCTCTGTCTCCCCTCCATCACTCCTAAAGGGGTCACAGGGCACATCTTAAAGCCCACCAGCCACACTTCGGCATGAGGCAAATGGCCCTCCTGACTTCTTTCCTGTGCTCACAGCCTCGGCCACAGCTAGGCCCAGCCTCACACACTCCCTGGGCTCCATTTCTGGGTCAGTTGCTACCTCTATATCTAGCCACTGACTTCTTTCACCCAATGGCTCATTTGGGGGGCAAAGTTTTACTTTGCTGGTCCCTTTATGGACAGCATCACCTCACGTGGTCCAATGAGACACAAACATAGAGACCCTTTCTGGGGTACCTGTTTCGGAATGGGCCTCTCACCCTGATCCTGGCTCTTTGCGTGAAACCTAAGCTTCCCTTGCTGATGCTTAAACATCCCTCCCCTGGGCTTCTAGCTGCCTGGCTTGCCTATCACTGGCCCTTCTTCTCTTTGCTAAAGTCCACAGGTTTGGCTTCTCTGCCTGTCCTCAGCAAAGCCTCTGGGTTAGTGTCCACATCAGCCTTCCCCCCAACACTCTCTTTAACATCTCCTGGCTCACTTCCTTCCAAGGGAAGAGAGAAACTCTTTCCAGAGGCCCCTTGTGACACTGTCAGAGACTGCACCGCATCGCGCATGTGCTAACTAAAGCCCTGCTCTGCACTGTCTCCCTCCCCTCCAAGAGTCTCTGTTCTGCCCCAGGAGTCGCGGTGGTGACCATGGGGAAAGCCTCTCTCTGGACCGACAGCCGCTACTGGACCCAGGCTGAGCGGCAGATGGATTGCAACTGGGAGCTTCATAAGGAAGGTGAGAGACTCCGCTGGGGAAGCTACAGGTGAGGGCATGCCTGCAAGACCATTCTGGGCTGCTGTGACGAGCTCGGGAAATTTGGAGCCATCCCTAACCTTTGAGACAGATATCATGGAGGACAGACCTGACAGGACTGTCACAGACAGAAGCCTGGCTGGAGGGCTGTGGTAACCTCAATGTCCCTCCTTGTCTTTCTCTCAGTTGGCACCACTCCCATCGTCACCTGGCTCCTCACCGAGATTCCTGTTGGAGCACGTGTGGGCGTCGACCCCTTCCTCTTCTCCATCAGTACGTTCTTCCCTCAGTTCCCGTGTGTGTCCACACCAGCGAGGGAGACTCAGGCCCTCGGGATGTAAAGAAACCCATCCTGGCAGAAGGAGGTGCAGGGGGACTCTAAAAATAGAGTGTTTGAATTTGTGGTTGCAGAGTATTTTGCAACAAGGCTGTATTCTGGGATTGTGTAATGAAAATACATTTAAAAGAATAAATAGAGTTTTTTAAAAGTCAGGAGTGCAGAGACCCAAACTAGAAGATTCAAGGAGTTGTTAAGACCTAATCAATGAGTAGGCTAAGATGGTCTTCAACCTAGAACCATCCTCTGTACCCTGGGACTCTACTGATCGGGGCACTAGAATCACTTGAGAGCCCTCTTCTGGAAGGCAGCTTGGAAGGGTTGGAGGAGTTGGAAGGGTTTCTGAGTAAAGAAGCACAGTCCCTGGGACTTCTCTGGTAATTCAGTGGTTAAGACTCTGCACTTCCACTGCAAGGGGCATGGGTTCAATCCCTGGTCTGGGAACTAAGATCCTGTGTGCTGTGTGGCATGTCCAAACAATAAATAAAAAGAAGCAGCAGCACAGTCCCCTCTTCTCCCCTCTAGGAACATGGCTCCTTGAGCCCTGGTGCCCCCACCACTGGCCAGCCTGCCCCCAAAGGTGGCATCCTCATGAATATGTACTGGAAGGCTCCCACTTGAGACCTGGTTTCTCTGCCAGCCTTTCCAGTGGCCTGGACCTTGCCATTCCTTTGGGCTGTGGCATGCAGACAGGACTGAAAAGAGGGCCCCACAGCCATTGACACTTAAAAAGATGAGCTTAGCCAGCTGACTGTGGACAGCACTGGGGTGGGCTCAGGGCAACTGAGCTTTGAAAAGTGAAGGAAGAAGGTGAAAGGGCAGAGCTCAGAAGGTTCAGACTGCTTGGAAAGGCTCTGGCAGCCAGGCTGCAGGAGTGGAATGAGAGACGGAGGGGACAAGAGCTAACTTTGCCCTAGTCACAATTTTTCCTGAAGTCTAAACTCCTTCCTGTCTCTGTAGACTCCTGGGAGAGTTATGACAAGGCCCTACAAGACTCTGACAGAGAGCTGGTGTCCATCACCGTCAACCTTGTGGACCTGGTGTGGGGGGCAGAGAGGCCTCCAGTGCCAAGTGAGCCCATTTATGCCCTGCAGGAGGCATTCACAGGTAATTTCTTATGCTGGTCCTCTTTCCCAGCTTGAAGCAGCACCAACCCGCAGTGCTGCTCCTTTGGCTGGAAAATTCATCCTAAGAGGTTCCAAAGCAATGGTCTCATGTGCACCTTTAATGCAGGTTTCTAGGCCCCCTCTTCTCAGAGAATCTGAATCAGAGGATCCTCAGACCACACTTAGAAAATGCTGGAATAAAGAGTGTTACAATTTAAAACAGGAGGGAACAGGAAGGGAGGAAACAAGGGAGTCAGAGAATGATGAAAAAATCCCTACCCCTTTGTAGAGAGAAAAAACATGAGTTTCTTCTCTGGTACCGAAGACTGCTTTGTATTGAATCATTCAGACGTTGACTTCTGGCCCTCCTGTGATGAGAAATTCAGATGTAAGATGGCTGGGGTCAGATGGGCTGGTGTGGACAAAGGAAGCATAAACTAAACTCAAGATCAATCTGTGGCACAGATTAAGATTCAAGTTTTGGCCAAACCACAAAGGAAAGTTAACTGACCCCCTAAAGTTTTAACATCAAAAATCTTGACACCATCTAAATATGTCATAAGAGAACAGTATGGTCTATGATTCTTGTAAGTAGTAAATAAGCTCCTGACCAGACCCAGGCTGCTGATTATGAATCAGTGTCTTGACCACCACCACTCCCTACCTTCCTAGGAATACTGATACAAGCCCTTGACTTGGACTCCTGGGAACATTGGGCAATCTGAGAGGCCCATTTCCATACACAGGTCTACGCATACTTGTTTGGAAAGGAATCTGGAAAACAGGAGAGAAATTTCAAAATACTGGGTCTGATGAAACAAGTCACAGTTGGGTCCAATTTTCTTTATCCATTCTGATGTAACTTGCAGAATCTTTCTGCTGCTTGACACAGTTTTTAGAGAAACTTGCTATCCAAGACAGTTCCATCATAAATAAAACTCATCCCATTCAGATAAGGAAGGCTGCAGTTCCATCAGGAAGAGGAGGGGGTAAAGAGGGAAAACCTTCCAGGGGCTGGGAAAGAATTCACATGCGTTTTATCACTTCCCACAAGTGAAAGGAAACTGAACCATTGCAGGCTGCTAGTCTTTAAGGAAAGGCCACGTGGAGCCAGAATTGGGCCTGGAAGCCCAAGAACAGAGTCTTTCTAAGCGTATAAGAGAGACTTTCTCTCCAGTCACTCACAGGTTTTAAAGGGGATGAAGTAAAGAGCATGAAAAGTAGTTACTCAAAGATACCTCTGTGTATCGAGCCATTGAAGTTGGCTTTCATTTGTCGTCTCAAAAATGTATCACATCCATGAACCTTGAAAACATCATTCTAAGTGAAAGAAGCCAGCGAAAGCCCCATGTTGTATGATTCCATCTGTGTAAAATATCCAGCATAGGCAAGTCCGTGGAGACAGAAAGCAGATCAGTGGTTGCTGGAGCTGGGGGGAGAAACGAATGAGAGGGACAGCTGGAGGGCAGGGTTTCCTTTTGGGATGATGAGAATGTTCTGGAATTAGTGCTGGTGGTTGCACAATCTCGTGAATGTTCTTAAAGGCACTGAGTTGTGCACTTTAAAATGGTTAAAATGATACATTTCATGGTATGTGTATTTTACCACAGTAAAATAGAATCAACCTTAAAAAAACAGTATTACACCCAAAGCTTTGGTTCTTGTTGAATAGTTTTACCTGTTTGCATAAAGATTTTTTAAATTGAATTATGTTATTTATGCTAATCTCCAAGCCCAGCTAGAACCCTTCATGCTTATGATCTTCCGCCAGCAAATTCCTGGCCCTGCAGAGGGGCAGACTCTTTAGAGGGATTGCAGGGAGCAAGAAAAAAAGATGAAAATCAAAGTCCTAGAACCAGTATACAAGCATCTCCAAAAGGACAGCTCTGTGACATAGAGTTTAAGGACAAGGTGGAGACTAACGCAGTTAGCAAGGTCATCCAATGTCTGTATCAGTAAGAGTGCAAGCCATGTAGTCAAACAGATCTGGGGTCAAGTCTAAGTTCCACCCCTTGCCAGCTATGAAAAACCATAGATAAATCACTTTACCTCTCTAAAGCCTCAACTTCCTTATCTGTAAAATGGGCCAAGTAAGGATTAAAACAATGTACACAGAGTGTTTAGCTCAGACCCAAGTGGCTTTAGTAAGTGCTGGGGTTACCACAGAGAAGAGGATTAAACATGGCCAAGCCCTATCTGTTTGCCCTTCACCTCAGGCTGCTCTGCTGATCTCTCTTCTGCATGCCTATTTATTATTCAGAAAGTTATACTAGACTTTCTACACAGCAAGACACCATTCTACATGTATTACAAATCTTAGTTAATTTGACCCTCACAACAATTCTATTGAGGTAGACACTATTATTATAATCCATCTCCATTTTACAGATCTGCAAAATAGGGCACAGAGCAGCTTAGTAATTTTCCCAAGGTCACCCAGCAAGTAATCACAGAGCTGGAATTTGAACCCAAACAGTCTGGATCAAGAGCCCCATATCCTTACTGACTACACAAGTAAGAGTCTGGTTAAAGAAAGGGTTCTATTGCTTTTTAAAGGAATGGAAAACGATTGCCCTAAGGGAGCCCTCTCAGGAAGTGTGGCAAAGAGAAGGTAGGTCACTCATGCTTTCCTTGGGCTCTTTCATTTCCAGGGAGCACCTGGCAGGAGAAAGTAGCTGGCATCCGCAGCCAGATGCAGGAGCATCATAAGGCCCCAACTGCTGTCCTTCTGTCCGCACTGGATGAGACAGCCTGTGAGTATAGATCTGTGGGTACAGGGAGGGCCTGGCTTGCCCTGGAACCCCTAAGCTTCCTGGGCCCTGCAGCAATGACCATGTACCTGTGGGTTCTGAGAGCTCCTTGGCCTTGACCTGTAGGAACTGAGGTGAGGGCAGTAGCTTATGCCTACCCAGTAAGGAAACCAGGAAGCCCCATGTGATCTGGGGCCAGCCCGCCAGCTACTGGAGGACCAGGTGACCAAAGCAGTAGAGATTTCTGTCTCATGAAGGGGAGGAGGCCCAGAAAACACCTCTTACCGCCTGGCCATGAGTCCAGGGCACTCACACACCCAGCTTTAGCACCCCATGCAGCCCAACTCTGTCCCAGCATTGCTCAGCGCTTCTCACCCGACCCCAGCTCTGGGCTGGAAGCCCACTGACACCCTGCGCAGACTACTGGCTGGGTATCTGCTTTTCCTGGGAGAAAGAGTCCCTAGAGCTCATTAGTGCTTCAAAGACCCGCCCCTCTCCAGAAAGACTGAGAAACATTCAGGGGTAGAGGATGCGGGTAGGCATGCTGCTGGGGATCTTTGGGCGCCAAAGCAAGCTAGAGGGCAAAAGGCGCCATTTGCAATTGCCTCAGGCAGGTCAGCTTCAGGTAGGCCCCATCCATTCTCTTCCCCAGGGCTCTTCAACCTGCGTGGCAGTGACATCCCTTATAATCCCTTCTTCTATTCCTACACGCTGCTCACCGACTCCTCCATCAGGTAGGACTTGTCCTTCGCTTGCGGTTAGTGACTTCCTCCAACCCCTCACAGCCCCGACCTGCAGCCTTCCCAGAAGTGGGGTGCCTGCCCCTGCAGGACCCTCTAGGAAGCCTCTGATCACCTTTTCCTGACCCCCTTGACCT
This sequence comes from Bubalus kerabau, assembly GCF_029407905.1. Lineage (NCBI taxonomy): Eukaryota > Metazoa > Chordata > Mammalia > Artiodactyla > Bovidae > Bubalus > Bubalus kerabau. The sequence goes on from NC_073647.1 coordinate 17,688,386, forward strand.
CTGTTCCCACATACTCCAAATCTGGTCTGCACAGTTGCCTGGTATGGGCCACCTCTGACTTCCAGGAATACAGGGCCTCTGGTCTTTTGCATTGCCCTTAGAGACTTCTGGACCCTCCTAGTCTTCCCTATCCACCCAGGTTATTTGCAAACAAGAGTCGCTTTAGCTCTGAGACCTTGCAGTACCTGAACTCTAGCTGCACGGGTCCCCTGTGTGTACAAGTCGAAGACTATGGCCAAGTCCGTGACAGTGTCCAGGCTTACACCTCAGGAGACGTGAAGGTCTGGATCGGGACCAGCTATACCTCATATGGGCTCTATGAAGTGATACCCAAGGTGGGTTTGCCAGGCCCCGGCTCATGCCAGGCACCATCCCCCTTACCCCCACCAAGAGCCCCGATAAGTCTCAATCTAACAGGGAAGAGGGGACAGCCCCTTGACCATTCTGGCAGTTGGTCAGTCAGCAGTGGTGCAGTGAGTCCCCTTCTAGGCCTCCCTGGAAAGAGACAGGAGAAACAGCAGCAGGACATTGTCCACAGAGAGCCTAGACATTGTCACAGAGGCTGGGGAAGCAGAGGCTCTGAGGTCACCAAACGAGAAACGGAGAACAACTGTGCCAGGACCTTGGATGAGTGACTTTGTCAGTCCAGGCCTCTGCTTCCTCACCTGTAAAGTGGCACTAAGAGTCACAACCTCAAAAGAATTGCTCTGAGGAGCTTAAAAGGAGACAGTGCATATAAAGCCCAGTGCCTGCAGCAGGGCAGGCTCTCAGTAAGTGGCAGCTGTTATGATACGAGATGTGCAGGAAATAGACTGTCCGAACAGCCCACAACTGGCAAGGGCCAGGCTCGCATCCATCCCAGAGCACTGTGGGGATCCAGGACCAGGGAGGGAGGAGGAAGCAAGGGAGGAAGGGAGAGAGGGAAGGTTAGGCTGGACAGAGAAGACTAGGAAAGCCCTGCATAGTCAGAAAGCACACACAGGAAGGGCACTGCCACTCCAGGAAACGGCAACTCTCATCTCAGCCAGGATTTCCTGCCAATCCTTTTCAAACCCCACCGTGCCCTAGACAGGCCTCCCAGACCATCTCCTCTCTGCTCCTCACAGGAGAAGCTCCTAGAAGACACCTATTCCCCAGTGATGGTAACCAAGGCGGTGAAAAACAGCAAGGAGCAAACCCTCCTCAGGGCCAGTCACGTAAGTCCGTGGGCAGGCAGACACACAGGCCTCTGGGGAGCTCCCGGTCTGATGGGTTAGAAAGGAGACCATGCGCAAGGAGCCTTAAGAAGGTCCTTAGTGAAACACAGAAGTGGACACCAAACTCCTGGACACCCACTTATGCTCCACCCCCTCACTCACAGCTTGGTTCGGTGGTTTAGAACCTGAGCCCCAGAGCTATAGTGTCTGAGTTCAAATCCTAGTTCCTCTAGCCACCTCCTAACTGTGTGACCTTAGGTAAGTCACTTCACCTCTCTGGGCCTCAGTTACCTCCTCTATGAAATGAGGATCATAGCTGTAACTATGTAACTATCATAGCAGCAGAGGATTGTTATGATAATTAAAGACATATATATCTACATTATATAGTATAAATAATAATATGTTTAAATATATTAATTGTAATACATAATATAAATATATACAATATGTGCGTGCTTAATCACTCAGTTGTGTCTGACTCTTTGTGACCCCTTAAACTGTAGCCCACCAGGCAAGAACACTGGAGTAGGTTATCATTTCCTCCTCCAGGGTATCTTCCCAACCCAAGGATTGAACCTGCATCTCTTGCGTCTCCTACATTGGCAGGCAGGTTCTTTACCACTGCACCACCTCAGAAGCCCTAAATATATACAGTATGCATATATGCATTTATATACATCTATGTATATGTGCAAAATATACCTATAAACATATAATAATTATGTAAATATATGATACTTATATAATAATTATAGAGTTCTATGTGTATAAATTGGAGAAGGCAATGGCACCCCACTCCAGTACTCTTGCCTGGAAAATCCCATGGATGGAGGAGCCTGGTAGGCTGCAGTCCATGGGGTCGCTAAGAGTCGGACACGACTGAGCAACTTCATTTTCACTTTCCACTTTCATGCATTGGAGAAGGAAATGGCAACCCACTCCAGTGTTCTTGCCTGGAGAATACCAGGGACGGGGGAGCCTGGTGGGCTGCCGTCTACGGGGTCACACAGAGTCGGACACAACTGAAGTGACTTAGCATAGCATGTGTCTAAATACAGTTGCTGCTGCTGCTGCTAAGTCACTTCAGTCGTGTCCGACTCTGTGCGACCCCATAGACGGCAACCCACCAGGCTCCCCCGTCCCTGGGATTCTCCAGGCAAGAACACTGGAGTGGGTTGCCTTCTCCAATGCATGAAAGTGAAAAGTGAAAGTGAAGCCGTGTCTAACTCTTAGCGACCCCATGGATTGCAGCCCACCAGGTTCCTCCGTCCATGGGATTTTCCAGGCAAGAGTACTGGAGTGGGGTGCCATTGCCTTCTCCGATAAATACAGTTATGTACTTATATATATTAAATATATATATAGCTTTTAATACCTCCACCTGGCACACTCCAAGTCTTAAATGTGTCAGCTATTATAATTTCTTCACCCTGGGGAGAGGATGGCTTGCCCCTTTGGATATTCCTGTTAAAATTGGGATATGCTGCCTCATTTTTTAAAACTTTTCTTGTGGAAAATGTTAAGCATGTACAAAAGTAGAGGAAATAGCTTAGTGATCCCCGTCACTATCATCCAGCTTCGATAATCATCAACTCAAGGCCACTCTCATTTCCTCTACAACCCCACAGTCATTACCTCCACTCCCCATCCTCTGCTGCTGGATGATTTTAAAGCAAATGCCATCTATCACATTGTTTCTTCTAGCAACATTTCAGTATCTCTGACAAGAACTCTTTTCAAAACATGACCATACTCTGATCATGTATATAGACGTGAATAAGAACCCCTTAATAGTATCACAAAGCAGTTACACCCTCACGTTTTTAAAGCTCAGCTCCCAGAGCAGTCACCCCATCTCCTGCATCCTGGAGCCCCAGCTGAGACCGTTCCTCGGTCTGCCTTTCTGCTTGCCCTGCTCCAGGTGCGGGATGCTGTGGCTGTGATCCGCTACTTGGTCTGGCTGGAGAAGAATGTGCCCCAAGGCACTGTGGATGAGTTCTCAGGGGCAGAACAACTGGAGAAGCTCCGAGGGTGAATGACCACAGCCATCCTTTTCGGCTGACTGTCTAAGTGTGGGAGTGGGGGCAGGGAGGGGAGCCTGGTCTCCTTACTTACTGGGGAAGGAAGACCCTCCTTGTATTTGAGGGCTCTCTGGCATAAGGAGTGACAGGTTCTTGAGTGGTCAGGAAGCTGGGCAGGGGTATTGGATGACATTCCCCAACTCTGCTGAGAGCTGGACACCTAGAAGGGCCACAACCCAACAGCACCCCCTAGTGTCTGCTTCAGGCACAGGCCTCTGGGGGGAGGCCCGCTCAGGCCAGTAGGACCTTGGACCACTTGAGAATATCAGGCTGAGGAGGGAGGTTCCCTGAGGGCATACTTAGCCCAAAATGCTGCTCCTGGGCTGGGGGAGTTTTCAGATACAGGGAGCTAGATTTCTTCACACTTGCTTTACTAGGAACTCACTTTGGGACACAAAGCCTTGGTTTCCCCATCTGTAAAATGGAGGTGGAGGAGGAATAATTGGTGTCTGCAGTCTCTCCTTCTCTGACATTGAGTGGTCTATAAGTGACAGGTCAGGGCTCAGGAAAGGACAGGAGGTGGGACTGGGAAAGCCAAATGGAGCCTGGCCGAGGTAGAGGCAAACATGACTTTTCACTTGCCTTTGCTGGCTCTCCTGGGCCCAGCCTAGTCCCTGAGCCCATTCATTGACCATTCCTGCCTTGTCCTTTCCAGAGAGGAAGAGTTCTTCTCTGGATCCAGTTTTGAAACCATCTCTGCAAGTGGCCTGAATGCCGCCCTGGCCCACTACAGGTACGTCAGGAGGAAGAATTTTCTGGGGCCCTGTGGAGGACTTGAGTCCACATTTAAGCTTTAAGGTCTTTAGCACTGTGGGAGCTGGGGGTGGGGAATAGAGCCCAGTCAGGTGTTGGGAGTCTCCTTTGAATTAAAAGACTTGAGTAATTTCACTGCCCAGGAGGCTGGGACTTTATGAGCACTTAGGGCAGAAGGATCTGGAAGGCAGATGGTGGGACTGCTGCTGGATGTTTTTCCTTTGCTTCCTGTGAGTTACTTAATTCTTAAAGCTCACAAGCATGTAGAGAAGAAGTGCCCATTCACTCTCCCTGAACCAACCAAGGTGGGCCCCGTATATAGGCTGGGCAGATGTTTGGCTCCATAGAAAACAAACACCTGCAGCCAGCCTGGTGAAATTGGGGGAGGGGAGTGGTCACGCTCACCAGATGCCTCCAGCTGGCAAGGGCAAAACTGGAAGAGGGCAGAGACCCTCCAGTGGTTGGCCTAGCCTATCCCAGACTTCCTTCTCCTGGTGGCCCCAAGCCTTTGGCTGCCTTGGCCCAGCCCCCTCTCCCTACTAGAGAGGAGCAGGGTAGGAACTCCTCAGCTCTACCAACTGCTGCTCTCCAGCCGCACCCTTGAGTTCCCTCCCTTCCTGTGCCCTGGCTTCTTGGGGCCCTCTGCTCCCAGAGGCAGCAGGAAGTTAGAGAAAGCCCTAGACTGAGCATCTGGGTCCAGGCCCAGTTCCCTCATGGCTCTCCCGAGGGGCCTCCTGATCTAAAAGGTGGCTGGACTGGGTGCTCGCTAAGGCCTTCTCATCTCCCACATTCAGGGCTCTTTCCTTTCTCCCTCCCTGGGGACCAGGGCCTGGCCTGGGGAGATGTAGGATACACAGATGTGCGCTGAGGACATTAGCGGCAGAAGCTCATTAGTCTTCCAGGGCCCTTTGGGAGATGATGATGTCCCCAAAGGAGTTAGCTGAAAAGCCAACCCACAGGGAGGAAGGGGTTCCTCTGCTTTCACTCAGGACCCCTCCCTACCTGGCTCAGTGTTAGGCTGCTCCTTTCTCAGCATCTCTGCCCTTCCCAGCCCCACCAAAGAGCTGCACCGCAAGCTGTCCTCAGATGAGATATACCTGGTGGATTCTGGAGGACAATACTGGTATGTACTCCACCTCGCCCCCGCCCCGGCCCTGCTGTGTCAGCTCAGACAAGAGCCGGCCAAAGGTTTCCCTTCCTGGGCGTGGATCCTGCATCTAAGAAAGGAGAGGCCTGGGTTGAATTGCTTAAGTAGCCTGTCCATTTTCACACGTGGGAATCCCTGCCCGGTGGGCAACCGACAGAGGCCAAAAATGGGGCTGCCCACAGATGCCACCCTGTAAGAATCAGGAAAAGACTCCCCTTGTGAAAGTAAAAGGTTTTTTTAAGCCCGAACATTATTACACAGTCCGAACTGCCCTGCTTGACTGTGCAAACAGTATGCCCGTATTCTCACCCAAATACCCTGGACACACCTGCATGCCGTGACAGCACAGTGCATACCCCCACCCCGCCCCTCACTGCGAGCTTGGTGAGGGGACCGCATCATGTGGAGTGGGGGCAGGATCGGACCTTCAGGAGAAGTAGGCAGGTGAGTCATGCAGCATCAGAGGACAACCAGCAGCACAGTGGGGACAAGGCACTCCCATCAGCATGGGATATTTGTGAGTAGACGTGTGTGTGTTCTGAGTATGTGCATGACCACAGATAGGGTTATGTGGGAGGGCACTGACCCCTGCTCCAGGACTCCACAATCTGCATGTCTACTTGTGTGTTCTCATTGAAATTAGTATATACCCATTTGGTGAATGGCATTTTTTAAGATGTGTTACTTTGGTACAGTGCACAAGCTGAACACCTAGACATGATAGCCATGCGTGCTAAGTCGATTCAGTCATGTCTGACTCTGCGACCACATGGACTGTAACCCACAAGTCTCCCCTGTCTGTGGGATTCTGCAGGCAAGACTACTGGCGTGGGCTGCCATATCCTCCTCCAGAGGATCTTCCTGACCCAGGGATCGAACTCACATTTCTTATGTCTCCTGCATTGACAGATGGGTTCTTTAACACTAGCACCACCTGGGAAGCCCCATTATGGACTACTGGAGTGGGTTGCCATGCCCTCCTCCAGGGGATCTTCCCAACTCAGGAATCGAACCCAGGTCTCCTGCATGGCAGGCAGATTCTTTTTCAGCTGAGCTACCAGGGAAGCCCATGATAACTATGAGAATAAGCTAAGCCCATTCCTTCCAAATGTATGACCAATCATTCACACAGGAGCTGAGTTGAAATGGGCTGGAAGATTTTCCCTTCTCATCTAGGAGGCAGTCGGACTCTGGGAAACTTGGGGGAAAGGAAGGAATGTGCTGAACTGATGCAGGAGCCAGGAATCGTTTCCCATCATCTATCCTGTGCTAATGACAAAGGCCCTTCACTGGGAGCAGCCTGGCAGGTGTTCAGCCTAGCAGCCTTTGCAGTCACCAGTATGGTGCAGTGCAGACCTGAGATGGCTGATGTGCAAAGGGGAAGTGAATTTTCGGTGTGTTGCTGGATCGGGGCGTGCTCAAGCAGGGTGAGGCCAGGGAAACGGTCACCTCACTTCCTCTTCTCTCCTTCTGAAGAAGTCAGCCACATCCTGTGACCTGCTCCCAAGCTGGAGTCCCAAAGACCCTGGAACCATTCCCCACTTCCCTGGGGGCAGGGGGTAGCCACAGGGGCCATTCTGGGGTAACGACTGCAGGTGGTGGTTGGCAGGCAGATTGTTTGCCTTCTGGCAGCTTCGGTTCACTGAGCAAATCCCTGGGGCAGATTCATGTTTACAATGGAGAGAACTGTATAAAGCCACTGCTTGAGCCAGGCCCGGCCTCCGTGAGGCCAGTGAGGGAGAGGGCCTCGTGGCCTTAGTTCCCTCGCCTATGAAACGGGGATAATGAGGTTTGTTCTGCATCCCTTATTCTGTTAAAAGTAAATAAGTGTATGAATGTGTGAGAGTGTTATGATCTCTCAGTTTCCCCATCTGTAAGAGTGCGACAATCCCTTCCTGCCTCACAGGAAGCCTGGAGGGAGCCTTTCTTTTAGAGCCAGACTGGCCCAAGGAAACTTTTGGTCAAAATGGGTGGGACTGGGGTGGAGGATGTATGTGGGGACTCAGGATTCCTGAGAACTTTGCAGAGCTCCTTCAGACGCACATACTGAGGATGGGAACTGCATCATGGCTGCCATCTTCTTCCCTTGGCCTCCTTCCCCACCCCCATCCCAGTCCTGCCACTCAAACCCCAGTGGTGAACACTCCAGAAGAACATGGCCATGATCCCTACCCCAAAGTGTTCACCTGAGCTGGACCTGATGATTGTCCTTCTCCACAGGGATGGGACAACAGACGTCACCAGGACAGTCCACTGGGGCACCCCCTCAGCTTTCCAAAAGGTAGGCATCAGACCATATTTCCCTGCCCACGCTCACCCAAGGGACACCCAAGCAACCACTCCTGCAAGAGCCGTTCGATTATATAGAGTCTGAAACTGAAGCCCAGGGAGGTTAAGTAGTTCACCGTAGGTCACACAGCGGATTAGTACCAGGAAATCCAGTGTCCCAGACTACTTCCCCAGAGATACTTCAGGCCCCTGGCAGGGCCTCAGCCCAAGCTTGTCATCATCCCATTTCAGAAACTCAATGAACAAATATTTATTTAGTGCAGTCTGTGAGCGTAGCCCTGTGCTGAGCAGAAAGGAAGAAGACCGGCATTCCATTCCAGGGGGTAAAAACTGGCACCAGCACAATCTCAGAGGTGGAAAGAGACTGGCAAAAGGGACTTCACTGTTCAGGAAGCAATGAGGGCTGGTCCGCTGGGGGTAGGTGTGGGGACACGGTCTGTGAACCTCTGGGACCACATTTGTGCATTCAGCATGTGGACTGTGGCTCAGACATTGTACCTGAAACAGAGACAGAGAAAACAAACACTGGTCAGACCTCCAGGAGCTCAGTTTAGCGGGTAGATCCAGTGCCCCAGGCTGTCATCATGCTCAAGATGACAAGCCCTGTGTGGGGGGGGTATGTGTGTGTATGTGTGTGATGAAGGGGACTCACCACATCACCACAGGGAGTGACTGGGAGAAGATGCCTCCCTCCCTCTTTCCACAAGGTAACAGCCCCAACAGAGCAAGGCTGACCTGCCCATTGTCAGGCCTCAACTTAATCATAAGGCTCTAAGAAAACTCAAGGGTGATCATAATAAGGGCAATGAGGGGCGCTGACCTCTATTTGACCCATTTACTTTGTCGAGAGCACCCTACATGCACAAGTCTACCCGCTCCTCCCAACGACCTTCTGAGCTGGTACTATGATCATCCCATTACAGACCACGAAACTGAGGCATGAAGAAGCTCAAAACACTTGATCAAGGTCAAGTTTGTGAGTGGCCATGTTAGGATTCTAGCCCAGGGAGTTTGCCTTCTAAACCCTTACTGTCGCAGCCTCAGCTCACCCCCGACCTAGACCAGCCAAAGGGAACCACGTGGACCAAGCCCCAGCTTTGGGCAGGTGCCCCTCAGCTTCCTCTGGCTGTCTTCCGGAACCCGTGTGCCCACACACAAGCATGCATGGGTCCCCCCGTATCCCCCTACCCTGGCCTGGGCCCACATATGAGTTTCTAGCTACTTGGGCTCTGTGCATATTTTGTCGCCTTCTCTCCATCAGGAGGCATACACCCGCGTGTTGATAGGAAATATCGACCTGTCCAGACTCGTCTTCCCAGCTGCTACCTCAGGTGGGTTTTGGAAACCAGGCTGGACCCAGAGCCTCAGGCCCTGATTCCACTGCAGCCAGACCGTGGGAGGCCAATGGGGCAGGGGTTACATCATCACCCCCTCCACTGTATAGATCCAGTCCGGCCCAGAGAGAGAAAGCCACTTGCGCAAGATCACACAGAGGGTTAGTGGGAGAGCCAGGCCTTGAGCTCAGAGGCGGGGGCGCTCAGTGTGCTGCAGCAGTCATGGGAGGATTCTGGGAGGAAGCAGTTGTCTTGAGACATGGGGAGGTCCGGGTAATGGGTACAACGTAGAATAGACTGGAGACAGGGGATGCCTACCTGCCTCTCGGGCCCCTCTCCTCATGCACCATCCTGGTGGTTAGTCTGGGAAAAGTTAGCCAGAGGGGGCAAAGCCAATACTATGGCGTCCAGCCAATTGACTGGAGGTCGTCTCTCTTCCAGGGCGAATGGTGGAGGCCTTTGCCCGCAAAGCCTTGTGGGACGTTGGGCTCAATTATGGTCACGGGACAGGCCACGGCATTGGCAACTTCCTATGTGTGCACGAGTGTAGGTATCTCTTTGGCACTCCCCTGCGGTCCCCCCTCTTATGAGAGAGGTGGAGTATTTCACAGGTATGGAAAGGACTGGGACCCATGGAGGGGCAGTGACCCAGGCCAGGGGACCCAGCTGGTGGGAAGTTGGGACTCCACAGGGTAAGTGAGAAATGCTGGCAGTCGGCCACTCCAACTGGCATCCAGGACAGCTCCAGAAAGAAGAGAGGCAGGTCAAGACACAGTGGCTGACTGGCCTAGACCCCAGAGAAATAAAAGCCAGAGCCAACCCAGTCCATACCAGTCACTGGTAGACGAGGATGTGGTGGATGCACGCTGCTGGGGGTACCCAGTTACCTGCTCTTCCCCAGAACCTACTAGATGCCATGGAACCTGCTGGATGCCATGCTGGTGAGTGCAGGAGAGCTGACACTGGCCTTGCCTCTCCCTCTCTCCCTTTCCAGGGCCAGTGGGATTCCAGTCCAGCAATATTGCCATGGCCAAGGGCATGTTCACTTCCATTGGTACGGTTCTTGGGCTCCTCCACGATTTCATTCTAGCAAATGCCAGCCTTCAGGGAGCACAACCCCACACAGGCCCACCCAGACCCCACTGCTGTACTCCCTCATCCACCTCCCCAGTCCCAAATAGGCTGTCCCACCATAACACCAAGCCCCTTCTAACATCTAACAAGTGTAGGACTGCCACTCCTCATTCAGTACAGTAAACCTGGGCTTGGGTCTTCCCCCTACTTAATGTCACCAGCATCTCTTCTGTCTCCCAGAACCTGGCTACTATCTGGATGGAGAATTTGGGATCCGTCTGGAAGATGTGGCCCTTGTGGTAGAAGCAAAGACCAAGGTAAAGACAGGCTGGAGGGGTAGACAGTGTGGCAGGGACTTTAGGCTGCATTGGGGGTGAGGAAGGTCAAAGGAGAACTCAATGTATGGGCATGAATTTCTTTAGAGTCTTCCTTAGCACCAGAATAATTCCATAAATCAGTTTCTCAAACCTGTTTGCACATTAGAATATTTGAATCATCTGGAGTTTTTTTTTTTTTTCAAGCCAATGCCCAGGTCTCACTCTGAGCCAAATGAATCACTAGCCCTGCCCTAAATCATTGGTTCTCCATGCCCATAATAAGCACCAGGGGAGCTTGTTAGGTATAAAGATTCTGTATAATAACAACCAAGAAGATAAAATACCTAGATATAAACTTTAAAAGACTTACGTACAGAAAATCTCTACTGAGGGACATAAAAAAAGATTTAAGTAAACGGTGCTCTCTGGAAATAAGCCTCAATATTATGAAGATGTCATTTCTCCCTAAATTAATCTACAAATTCAAGACAACCGCAATTTCAACATTAACTGGATGCTTTTGTAACTTCACAAAATGATGGTAAAGTTTATTTGTAAAGATAAACATACAAAGATAGCTCAGTAGCTAGGATAATTCTGGAAAAGAACAATAAGGGAAACTAGCTCTTGCAGATACTAGCCCACACTACAAAGCTGCCATCACTAAAACAGTAAGACAATAGAGATGGGAAAGACAGATGGAACAGTGGGACAGGATAGTTAGTCCAGAAATAGACCCTCTAATTTCCATAAACAAGATGGGAATTTAGTTTACTATAAAGCTGTTACCTCAAAACAGTCAGGGAGAGAGATTGTTTGATCACTGGGCAGGGGAGACAAATGGCTAATCATTTGGTTGGGGGAATTAAACTGAAGAACCTCCTTGTTACTCTAAAAAAAATTGCAAATGGATCAAGGTTTAAAGGTGAAACCATAAAAGATCTAGAAGAAAACCTATATGAATTCATTTATAATCCCAGGGCAGAAAGGGGCCTTTATAACTCTGACTCAGTTAAACAAAGAACGTCTATATGGGAACAATGCCAAAATGAAGTCAAAAGATGTATGACAAGTATAGCACGTATATCTGAAAAAGGGGGTATGTCCTTCTTTTACCACAAGCTTTTAAAAATCAGTAAGACCAGGCTTCCCTTGTGGCTCAGCTGGTAAAGAATCCACCTGCAATGCGGGAGACCTGGGTTAGATCCCTGGGTTGGGAAAATCCCCTGGAAAAGGGAAAGGCTACCCACTCCAGTATTCTGTCCTGGAGAATTCCATGGACTAAGAGTCGGACACAACTGAGCGACTTAAAAAAAAAATTAGTAAGACCAAAATAGGGAAGACAGAAAAAAATGGTTAAAAGACATAAAGAGGCAATTAACTAAAATCAACACAAATGTTCCATAAATTCGAAAAGATGCTCAACTTTATTGTTAAAAAGATACAAATCAAAGTAACAATGGAGTACCACCTGATTGACAAAAGCAAAAGACTTTGATGATACCCAGTGCTTGTGAGTTTGTGGGGAAAAGGACACTCTCATACGTTGCTTGGGTAGGTACAAATACCTACAACCTTTCAGGAAGGCAGCTTGATAATATCTATCAAAATTTATACTAAAAATGCCTGTACTTTTTGTCTCAGCCGTCCCACTGCCAGATGTGTACCTTCTGGCTATAGTCCCAAAATGTCACTTCTGTATAAAGATGTTTATATGATGATGTTGATCGTCACATTCACAGTAATAGTTTAAAAACTGGAAACAGCCCAAATACCCATCATTGGTTAAATTAATTATCATCCACATACTATGGGCCCTTAAAAAGAAGGAGGTAGACGTTCCTGTGCTAATATGGAGCACTCTCCTAAGTTTACTATGGGGGCGACAGAGTGGGGGAAGGTGCAGGAAAGTGTATAATCCATTATGCTTGAATTTTTTTTAGAATATATGTGTATATATATTATATATGCCAAAAATGTTTTCAGGAAATAAACCAGGCAAGGAGGAATCTTTCCATTTTTATTGAGTCTCTTTTTGTAGTTTGAATTTTCTAAGCACATACATGCAAGAGCTCTCTGGGAGGTGGGAATTATGGGCTATTTCTTCTTTATGCTTGTCTCCATAGATACATCAATTGATAGAAACAGAGATATGGATAGACAGATAGAGAGATGTAGAAATGGAAATTAGATCTCTACATCTGAGAAACGTAGGCCTAAGTCTAAACTTCAGGAATCATGAGGGAAGCACCAAAGGCAGGTGGCTAAGTGGTGGACACAGGGGTGGCCAAGGGCACTGTGGGGGCTCAGGCTTGACAAGGCCAGTTCCCTGTGCCCCGGGCTTCTGGGTGGAGTGTTCTCTCTCTCCATCTAGCCTCGCTCACTTCCTGCTTTCCTCCTTTACCTGTGGGTCCCCCAGTACCCAGGGACCTACCTGACCTTTGAAGTGGTGTCCTTGGTGCCCTACGATCGCAACCTCATTGATGTCAGCCTGCTGTCCCCTGAGCAGGTGAGCGGGCACCCCTCAGCGCTGTCTAGCTCCAGCCCTTGAGCCACTGACTGCCTTCTCCCTGGCCCTGGCCCTCTCTCGCCTCTGCTCCCCCTACCCTAAGACCCTCTGCCTCTTCCCTCACTTTGGGAGGGTCCACACGAGTGGCACCTATAGGCTCACACTGGGGAATCCCTCCCCTGCTCACCTGAGGATGGCTGGGGACCTGGGCCGAGCTGGCACCAAGCTCCCACACCTTGGCCTGCGAGGCCCTCACTCCTCCTATGTCTTGTAGCTCCAGTACCTGAACCGCTACTACCAAATCATCCGTGAGAAGGTGGGCCCGGAGCTGCAGCGACGCCAGCTTCAGGAGGAGTTCTCCTGGCTACAGCGACACACAGAGCCCCTGACCGCCAGGGCGGCGCCCACTGCCTCCTTGGCCCCTCTGGTGACAGTCTCTGCTCTTGCTATCCTAGGCTGGAGTGTCTAGTGTCTGAGACTCCCCTTCTGACCCTCTCACTCAACTCCCCTCACCCCACAACACCCATGCCCAAGAGCCCCCGCCGACCCATTGCCTGGAAACCACCGCCCTCAGCCTCCTCCTCCGGAACCAAGCCCTAGGGGTGTGCGGCTTCTTGGTCACTGTCAGCACCTCCCCCCACCCCCTCTCCACCCTACACTCCCACCCTCAGGCTGGGGCATGTCACCCTCAGCTCCCAACCCCTAGCCCCTGGATACAAGAGCCAGGTGGTCCCCTTTCCTCCTATGAGTCCAGCAGACCGGCCACTGACTTGGCAGACCCACCTCCTCCCCTGCTTCAAAAGATCAATACAAGACAGCACCCTACCTCCCAGGAGCTCCAAGGCCCTGTGAGAGCCCCACTCTGTCACACCTGCTGGATACAGCCTGACCTACACTGGTTCCTGACTTGTGGGTATTCCCACACCCTTGAGGCCGCCACTGGCCTCCTGCCCTGGCCCTGACCCTACAGTGGCCTCCTGGGTGCAGTCCACAGGCTGAAGGAACAATTGCTGCCTCCAGGCTGCTGCACCCCTGGAGGGAGAGGAAGGGATGGTGGCTGAGGCCTTTGGCTGTGTTACTGCCACTCCAGGGTCAGACAGACCAGCCCCCCTACCCACCATGTGTAAGCCCATCACTCCTAAACCCTGGATGGGCTCCATGCCTACTGACAGCATAGGGAGTTAAGCCATAGGAATCTGCCCAGGGGGTAGGAGGGGACTCTGGAATATGGCCCTACTCCAAGTTGGGAACAACCTGAGCAACTCTACCCAATCACTACCCCAGACTTCCCAGCACGTGGGTCACCCAGTGAGCTTTCCAAAGCACAGCCACTGGGACCATGCTGAAAAATCCTCCAGCATCCTTGGGTGATCATTAACCTGTGTGGGTGAAATCTGGTCTCCCCATTTTACAGATAGGAGAACTGAGTTCCCGATGGGGTAAGACCTGCCCAAGGACACACTGTGCTTGGTGGGAACATGGTGGGGCCAGAATGGATCAGCAGTCCAGATCTTTTGCCTCTTGGTACCATGCAGAATGCCATAGCCTACCTGCCAGCCCTTTCCAGGTTCACCGAACCAGCGGCTGGGGCAGTGGGGAGGATAGGGAAGGGCTGTCCCTGGCCAGCCGAACCGTTAGCCACCTGGGCTTACATCCTGCTAAAAGCTTGAAACAGCCTGGCAGTGAAGCCTGCCTCTGGGTTTTGCATTGTCTGCTGTGCAGCCGGGGACTGCTGTTACCTGTGGCTTTTGTGGTGGGGGAGGAAGGGGAGGAGGTGAGGTGGGGGCGGGGATGTGAGGCTCCCAGAAGCTCAGTTGGGGAGCACATGTGCTTGAGAAGGTGCAAGTGAGCATGCGTGCGTGTACGTGGATTCTCATGCATGCCACGCCCAGCCAACCACCTCCTGTGGTAAAGGTTGTAGCTTTGTGGACAGGACTAGGGGAGCCCATGCTGGGGAACTTGTCAAAGGTGGTCCCGGAAAGTTGGGGCCAGCACCAAGGGAGCACAGTCAGGGGAGAAGAAAAGGAGAACTCTGGGACAGAGTGCTGAGCAAGGGCACCCGGCTGAGGAGTTCCCCGGGCGGGACCACCAAGTGTGAGGGTGACCTGTGACAGTTATCACCACCAATGCTTGCACCCAAAGTCCCCAGCTCTGAGCCATCCTCACTGAGAGCCTGTAGCACCCCATGGTGGGCCCCTGTTTGCTGAGTCATTTGATCCCTCACAAGCTCACCCCACAAAGACAGGTAGTCATAATGAGTCGCCGCCACCACCATCATGGTCATCAAACCTATCATCCACTGAGTGTTCACCATGTACCAGGCACTGTGTTTTACATTTTTTTAATTTTATTGTGCTAAGAACATTAAACGTGAGATCTACTCTCTTAAATTTTTAAGTGTACCATACATTATCACATTTTCCCATTTCATCCCCACAGTCTCTGAGAAGGTACTTATATTGTTTCCATTTTAAAATGAGAGAACGGAAGCTAGGTTCATAGAGATTAACCAAGTTGTCAAGGTCACTTGTCAAGGAAATGAAAAAAGCAGGATTTAAACCAAGAAAAGGATTCCAGGACCCATTCCCTTAAAAAGGGAAAGAAGTTCTGGTTTTCACTGTTTGACAGATGAGAAAACAGGTACAACCAGGATCACACGGCTGGTGAGTTGGGACTTAGCTCACGTTCTTCACACCATCCTGCTTCCCCAGGGCCTGCCCGCCCTGGCCTTTTGACCCCTGACACTTGCTCCTGGGGCTCCTGGGAAGCAGGGGGGCCCTAGTGCCTGGCCAAGACCCCCTCACAAGGCTTTCACCCTAGGGCAGCTCACACCCCTTTCCTCCCTTTCGCGCAAGACCCAGGGCTTTGCCTCATCTCCCCACAACTTAACTGCCTATTCCAGTCCACCATTTTGGGGTTGAGAACCCTGGCCCCAGAATCCTGGCTGCAGAGGGGGCCACAGCCCCTTACCACCTCCCTTCCTGGGCCTCAGATGCCCGGCCTGCAGAGCATCTTGCTTCAAGGGCTTCCCTCTGGATCAGGCAGGGAGACGTTCAGGGCACACAGCAGGGCTAACCCAGGGCGCTTGAGATATCATTAGGAACCTAAGATAAATAAATGTCCCCTTGGGCTCTGGTCCTTGGTTTTTATACTGGAGAACAGAGCTTGCCAAACCCCTCCTCACCTGCCAATCGCCACTGTGGAGCGGGCCATGTGGAAAACTCCCTTTTCCTAGGAGTTAGGATTCTAGAGTTCTTGTACCAGCCGTGTGGCCTTGCTCAAGTCACCACACCTCTCTGGTCTTCAGTTATCCCTGCTGTTAACTCCCTGGTCCACCTTACTCATGAAGTTATGATGAGAGGCCCATGAGATCCGGATGTGACAGCGCCCTGTAAGCCAGGAAGCCTCACAGATGAAAACGCCATCATCTGCCCACCTTTGGAGGGAGATAAGGAAAAGGTTTGGGCTCAACTTTTACATATAAATTGTCAAAACCAGACAGGCTTTTGAACAAGTCTCTGTGTTTTCCCAGCTATGCTCCCTGGAGCCCAGGGCTCCTCAGAAATGCCACAGGGCAAAGCAGAGTGCCAATTCACCAGAAACTGATGCTATGTTGTCAATCAACTATACTTCAATTAAGAGAAAAGCAGCCGAAGGGGCTTCCCATACAGTTGTATTGGAAGCAATTGCAGGGCCACATTCTGACTGATTGACCTGTGCAGTTGCCTGAGGCCTTGTGCTTAGAAAGGCCCCAAACTTGATGTGATATTCTGATGTCATCATCTTGAAATCTTTAAGATTTTTTTTTTAACAAGGGAATGGTTGGATGGCATCACCGACTCAGTGGACATGACTTCGAGCAAACTCTGGGAAGAGAATGAAGGACAGGGAAGCCTGGCATGCTGCAGTCCATGAGGTCGCAGAGAGTCAGACTCAACTTAGCAACTGAACAACCCAGCCTTTCACTTTGCACAAGGCCCCACAAATGCCATAGCCAGTCCTGACTAATAGCTCCAGGACCAAATAAAAAGCAGGTTTGACCTTTTCAGTATCCAGATGGAGAAACTGCAACAGCAGTCCAGAAAAAAGAAGGGACTTACCCAAGGTGACACTGTTCTTTGGGGTAGGAGCTCAGATGAAGCCCCCAGTACTCCTGACTCAGCTCTGAGCTAGCTCCCCTCTGACTCCCAGGGTGGGCCTCAGTTACTCCCCTTCTGGTGCTAATGAGCAAACTGAGGCGCACGGAGACCTCTTTGAGGTCACAGAGCTGTGACGGCTGTAGTGATGATGGGATTGACCTCCATTTTTGACCCTTTATATCCTTTCTGGAATACAAAACAACGTGGGTAAGATGACATACCTCTATATGTAAACAGAGACTAAACGGTTCATTTTCAAAATTATGACTTAGTCCTCTCACTTGCCCGCCAGCTGCTCCAGCTGTTCATGGGCTAGAACCACAGAAGGGGCGGGGCTAGCCACCCTTCACCCAGCTAAACCACGTCAGCAGTGAACGTTACCAATTCACTGGGTACTTCCTCAATCAGTGATTGGACCCTCTTGGTGCCAAAAAATAGAAATATGAAAGATTCAATAACAACCGTTTCCTCTCAGTCCATCTTGTCCCTCAAGGTTCTCTCAGCGGGGAGTGGGAGGCACTCCCCAGCCCTGCTCCGCCCAACCAACCCTTGCCCCGACGCAGGCCCATCTCTTCACTTCCTAGTTTCTTTGTGAAACAGGAACTGAGCAAGCAGTTCAAGTGAGGTAGGCTGGTGGTTGAGAAAGTCCCAGTGGTCCATGGCAAGACCCTGAAGCTGAAAAGCTGATTTCCCTCCCAGTGGTCCTGAGTAGTCCTAGGACTTCTTGCTTGTCACACCTCCTGTGTTCTAGAATTGCTTGGGCTGAAAGACCCTGCCCTTGACAAGGTGGAGACATGCAGGATATGGGCCACTAGGTCACAAAGCGGAGATTTTAGCTGGGGTCCAGATAAGATGTAGGAGCAGGTGCCAAGGCTGGAGGAGAAACTCTGAGTGGAGCCTGGAGGGAACTGAGATGGAGTCACCCAGCAGGGACCAAGCTTTCCAAGCACTGGACACTGTGCCTAGAGCGCTTTCTCTATACGTGTCATCTGAGTAACGCTGGTTATACTTACACACACACACACACACACACACACACACACACACACACCACACTCCTCCCCTCCAACCCCCACGCAAGGCCCACATTATCATTGTCATTCTCTTCATTAGAGCTCATGGCCCAAAGTCACTTGCCCAAGGTCATGGAGCCCAGCCTCTTCCTCTGATGGTAATTGCCACAGCTGCCTGCAGGTGTTTTTTTGTTTTTAAACCCAGACCTTATCATGAGTTCAGAGATTCAGAGATGACTGTCTTTCCCTCCCATCAGCCCCTGCTGCCAGGGGCTCCCCAGCCTTCACAGAGCTGCGAGCTCCCCATGTGCTGTCTATATGTGCGGGGATGGTGGCTTCCTGCCCAGGCTCCTGGCTCTCTTCTGCCCTCCTCTCACTTGCACTTCTGCTCTCCTTGCCCTTGACCCCGCCTAAAATGACCATCATGAAGTGTGACAACGGCTCTGGCTACCAAGATGGACTTTACCTTGGAAATGCCTAGGAATTTCCAAGGGACTGCGTGGTCTCCGCTTGAATGTTTCTAGAGACAGGAAGATCACTATTTACCAGGGCTGAGCTAGTACCAACTGAATATCAAAAAATGTCTTCCATGAAATGACCCAAATCTTCCATTTATCTCTTCCCCATCATTCCTGGCCACCTAGAATACTGCCCTTTCGTCTATACAACAACTGTTTGAAGTTGGCTTGCTTCCGCATCCCAACCCTCTAAGTCAGGTATTACAGATGTGAATACTCCCTAGGTTGACAAGGATGCCCCTGTAGATCGCCTGCATTTAATCAACCCTAACTCTCCAGCTATTGTGTATGTGATGCCCCTCCCAGATGCCCTCCGCATCCTCTTCACCCCCCCTTTGTTTCAAGGTAGCCCTGTGGTACCCCAACCAGGATAGGGTGGCAATTCTCTCACCTTCTTGTTCAGAAACTCTATATCAGAGGCACTTGAACCTAGTGGCTAATAGCACAGGCCTTGAACCCAGACCAAGCCTGTGTTTAAGTTAGCTCTGTTACTTCTTAGCTGTGTTGGCCTACACAGTTTGCTGAACCCCTCTGAGTCTTGGCTTCCTCCCTGGAAATGAGGATAACAGCAGTGCCTGCATTATAGGGTTGTTGTAGAACCCACTGCCTGCCACATAGAGTTCTTATTTTCAACTGGATGTGTGTGGGTGTCAGGGAGAGGTGAGAATCAGAATCATTTGGGAAGTTTTCCAAATTTAGATAGCGCTTATCTAAACTCTTACTCTCTCACAGCAGGATTGTACCCATTTGCAGAGTGACGGATGCGTTCATACAAGTCTAGGTCGCATTAGCCACAAATATTCCACCCATGATCATCTAGCAAATTAGAATCTCTTGGGATGAGGTGCAAGTCGGGCTGCTCTATGTGAATGCAGTCTACAGTGACCTTTGTGTCTATGGAAGCCCAGGATCTGCCCTCTGAAGGTTCTCTGAAGATCTCACTATTTGTGGAATACTCCCCCTACCCCACAACACAAACACACACACCACAATACTCCTGCCCCACCTATTATACTATACATATCTTTGCCATAATAACCCCAATTTAAACTGCTTCCCCTGGTTGGGGATGGCAGGGTCTGTGGTGGCATTAAATGTTTCTGAAGTGCCTCCTGTCGTGCTTGGCAAAGAACAGTGCTGGGCAGATGTAAGCTTGCCACCCCTACCTAAGATGGAAGCTCCCAGGTGCAAGGGACCCTGACAGCTATTATCTCACATCTCCTCAGCATGCCTGGCACAAGGCTGTGGGCAGAGAGCTCTATCCTGGGTCCTGTTTGCCAGCCCATTATCAAGTTGGAGGTGGCCTTGTTCCCTGAACTACTGACCTGGATCGCTTTTTCGACTGAGGGCTTTGTGTACCTGGAACAGAAACTATAAAATACAAATGTGTTGCCCGGAAGGCAACACCTATTAAAAACGTGTTTAGGGCCCATTAGCCAGCTGGGGCCTGACCTAATGGGACCAGAGCCAGGGCAGTCTGCTGGGACTAACGTTCCGAGAAGGCAAGTGCGGAGAAGGGAGCCCAGGACCCCCTGAGTGGACACAGCGGACCAGGAGAGAGAGATCTGAAAAGAAGCCAGAGGGGAAGGGCCGAAAACCCCCGCTCCCTTCTGTCCCGCGGGCAAGTCGCCCGCTGTACTTCTCTCGAGGTCCCTTCACCCCCTCCCCCACTCCCCTGCCTTCTCCCGGCCTCGACGAGGCGGTCGCGGCGCCTAGCGCCGGGCTGAGGTGGCTGCCTTTGAAGACTGCGGTTAGTGTGTGAGCTCGGCTCGCGGCCTGGGCTGAGCAAACAGGAAGCCGGCACATCCTGCGCGGGCCCGGGACGCGCGCTCGCGGCGAGGGCCGGGAAGGTTGGGCCAGCGGCTCCTCCCCGGCTGCTCCGCTCCGGCCGCCCGAGCCCCATGTGCCCCAAGCCCCGCAGCCGCGTGTCCCGCGCCTGGCGCCCCTGATCGCCGTCCCCTGTCCTCCAAGGCCCGCCAGGTCCCCCACACCGCGCACCGTGGCTCGGCAGTTCCCGCGGCCCGGGGTTTGTCTGGAAAGGATTTTGGGGCTGGAAAGCGCAGGCCCCGTGGAGGGTAGAGGAAGGGGTGCGAGCTGGCGGCGCTGGTCTTTTTGCGAGTCTACCGGGCAGGCTGAGTAGGACGGAGCCAAAAAAAGTATGCTTTCAGCTTGAGGGGAAAGGACCTAGGCTTTCCTGAGCTCACCCCCACCGATGGATGGTGGGAGGGCATAGGGCAGTCTGCAGAGTAGGTGGAGAAAGTCAACAGAACATCTTGGGAACAACCTCGAATTTCACAAGTGCCCCGTAATGGAAAGCCTTAAAAGGTGCACATCTTTTCCCCCAAGGATTCCCCTTCTGGAAATGTATCCTAAGGGGAAAAAATAAATAAATAAATAAAATGTAGCTATGAATATTTCCTTTAAGGATGTACGATGAAGAGTCAAAATATCAAGCCAACGTCAATTCATCTGTAGAGGCCTGGTGAAATAATCGTGGTGCATTATGCCTGGGCTTCTCGGCGGCCATTACAAATCACCTCTAGCAGAACGTGCATAGCACCAGAAAATCTTGATACTGTGGTCAGCTTGACAAGCAGATACCAATGCACTGTGTGAAGTGGGACTTGAACTTTTGAAAATTTAAAAACAACTTTATTTAGGTACAATTGAACTACAATAAGTTGCACTTTTGAAAAGTATACGGTTTGTTGAGTTTTTACATTTGTATATAATGATGAACCATGTCCACGACCGAGATTGTAAACTATCCATCACCCCCCAAAGCATCCTTGGGTCCCTCCTGATCTCTCCCTTCCTTCCCCAACCCCCCAAACCACTAATCTGCTTTCTGTGCAAATTGTACTGCAGAGAGAGAGAGAGAGAGAACAGAAAGGGATATTTGAACTTTCTTCTTTTTGTTTATCCTTCTTTTCTAAATTGTATATGATACAAATGAATTGCTTTTGTGATAAGATTGTCTTTAACGTTATTAAAATGTCTGCCACCAAAGACCCACAAAGCGAACATTCTAAACTTAGCACACAGAGGTTCGAGAAATGCCTGCCGAAAGGGATGTTTGCTGGTGGTGTGGACTGACTTGCAATTGCATTTTTTGTGTGTGTGATGATGACTGTGGTCTTGATAAATATAAGTGGTGATGGCCAAGGGATGTTGACTCTGGGTGTGACTGCTCTGTGAGGATGGCTGGAGGTGTGCCGGTGGTGGTGGGGATGACAGCTGCAGGGTAATGATGACAGAGGGTACATGGCTCTAGGAGTTATGGTTGTAGGGGTGAGGGCATCACTGGGCATGACTGGCTCTAGTGATAGTGTCTGGAAGGGTGGTAGCTAAGAGGATGATAGCTGCATGGATGACAGTGGCAGTCGGGAGGCAGATACAGACAGATGACCCAGGTGTGTTGACGGCAGGGATGAGAACCCAAAGGTGTTGGCTGCAGGAAAGTGCTCATGGTGGTAGAGCTGATGGTCGTATGGGGAAGAGTGTCATGGGGATGACTGGTTGTAATGTAAGGGTAACAGCTGAAAGGATAACAGTTGTGACCGTCACAGAGGCAGTGATGACGACTGTAGGGGTAATGGCTGTGGTTGTTCTAGCAATAATGGCTGTAGATGTGCTGACGGCAGTGGGGATGACTTCAGGGCTGATCTGTAAGGTGATGGCTGTAGATAGGAATGATGAATCTAGGGTGATGGTAGAGGTAGTGATAGCAGTGATGATCTTGGTGACACAAGGTGACTGGGAGCATTGGCCCAACACCAGCAGAGAGATGGTCCCACTTCCAGTATCTGGATTCTGGTCAGTGAGATTAAAGGCTTGAGTAGGCTATATAACATTAGGTCGATTGGCCGAAGGATTGGCAAGGATTGCCATGAGATGGTAGGGTAGGGACTTTTCTCTGCTTGTTCAACCCAAAAGCTGTCTGCATCAGAATCTCTGGAGACTGAAGCTGGGACTTCCTTCCTCCCCAGGGGCCGGCAGGGGCTGCGATTGCTGTAAGAGTAGGTCACGTGACGGGGCTTCCTGTATGCCGCTGCCGCCGGGTGTCCATGGCCCGCACCCCCAAGCTGCCAGTGCAGCAGTCAGAGTGGCAGCCACAGGCTCAGTCCATGCCGTGCCCCCTGGACGGTACTGGCGAGGCTGAACAAGAGGCCTCCACATCTCGACACCTAGGAGAGCAGGCACAGAGGATCATCAGGATAGAGGATCATGTTGCGCCGTAAGCCCTCCAACGCCAGCGAGAAGGAGCCTACTCAGAAGAAAAAGGTGAGGAGCATCTTTGGGAACTTGTTGCTTCCTTCCCTCTGCTCTCTCAGCCCATCCTCTCGAGAACTCACAGAAGTGGGAAGAGCCAAAGACCTTCTGTTGGGTCTGTAGGTGAGGGCCATTCTCCCAAGGGCATGGGACTAGTAACAGAAGTCCAGGAGAGACTTCCCAAATTGTAGAGAAACAGAGTTATAGAATACACTCTCGGAAGCCTTGAGTTGCAGGATTCAACACTACCAGGGTAAGAGACTTTAAATTGGGGACTAGAATCCTAGACTAGAATTTAAGAATTACAGAATACAATTCTCAAGTTGAACCTAAGACTATTTAGTCTCTCCCCTACAGCGGTCCCTTGCGAGCCTGCCTCTCAGGAGCCATCTCACTCACAGGGCTCCACTGGGCTGCCCAGCCAGGAGCCATGATGCTCCCAGAACCCCCGCCGCAGTGGGTTGCAGGGGGCGTGCAGGTCCTTCCCAGCTAGGGAGAAATTATTTGTGAAGAATGAGAAATGAAGCTGCTGAGATGAGGTGTGGGAGTGAGGGCTGAGGGGGAAAAATTCCGTGGGTGGGGAGCAGGCATATTTTAAAGGCAAGGAAGAAAAGCAGCTGCTCATCTTCCTGGAGTTTTGAGGCCAGCCTAGAAGATTCCTTGAAGACTCTGCCACATTTAGGTTTCTCTAGTTGAATTTGAGGATTTCTAGACTTCAATCTTGGACTCAATTGTCAGATTCTCCCCATCCATCAGCAGGTACATCCCACACACCCAGCAGGATCCTAGGACCATCCCAACTAGGCCTGAAGCAGGTCGGAGAGGCCAGGCATAGCCACAGGCCAAGGTCAGGGGCCTCTAGGCCCCCATGGTGCCCTGCTGCTTTCCCCTGGAGCCTAGCCCAGGTGCTCCGTGGGGGAGCCCCTTTGTCAGAGGAGCGGCTCCCAGGCACAGACCGAACCAGCTGAGAAGCCGAGCCTCGGGGCACTGGGGTGTATATCCTGCTCCCCCTCAAGTCCTGGGGTGGCTGCCACTTCCGGCTGTATTCTCCCCCACCCCAAGCCGCTTCGCTGAGGTTGCAGTGGAGGTGGGCGGGTGGGAAAGAGATTCACCACTCTTCACACAGGCTCTGTCACCCCTGTCCAAGACCCACACAGCGCCAGCCCCGGCAGACTAACCTGGCAGACTTGCCATTGGCTGGCCCTCCTCAGCAAGTGGGTCCACTTCCCCTTGCTCTTCGGCTGACGGGGGTGGGAAACAGAGACCGCCCAAGACACTGCTGGGCCTCAAACTACAGGGGAGCTGAGCGGAGAAAAGAGTCTG
This sequence comes from Bubalus kerabau, assembly GCF_029407905.1. Taxonomy (NCBI): domain Eukaryota; kingdom Metazoa; phylum Chordata; class Mammalia; order Artiodactyla; family Bovidae; genus Bubalus; species Bubalus kerabau. The sequence goes on from NC_073647.1 coordinate 17,712,354, forward strand.
AGAAAGAGCTGACACTTCCACACGAGCAGCCTGTGCCGTCTCAGGTGGAGGGGCCTGGAGGCTCACAGGAGCCAGAAATCCCATTTTCTCTCCCCACTTCCATCATCCAGATTCTGGGTTTGGTGGATTTCTGGGATTCCTCACAGGCCTCTCCCATGAGAGTCCAGGATGTCGCAGCCCTCTGAGGGCCATGTCCTCTAGGGCAACATCGGCCTGGCAAACCGTGCCTCAGCCCATCAGAGCCTGGGCCAGCCCCCAGAGCCACCCTCCCAGCCGCATCCCCTGGAAACACTCTTAGACAAGCCAGCTTTCCAGAAGGCAGACACAGCAGCTTCCCCAGGCTGGGAGGCAGCGGCACAGCTCCAGCTCTGTGACTTGGGCACGTCCCTGCCCCTCAGAGGCCAAGGCAACGTGGTGGAGGGAATAGTACAAAGGCTAGTGTGAAGTAAGTGGAGGATGTGCTGGGGACCTTGACAAAGAGGGATAGGTCCTGACCTCCCCACCTCAGGAGGTTGTATGGATCACCTGCAACAGTACATGCGAGTGCGCTATCACATGTGTGCCTGTGCACACGAAGGGGTGCACGCTGAAGCTGTGGGTGGGGGCAGAGAGCCCACTGCCAAAAACAAGCCTTGGTCCCAGCCCTGAAGTGGAGAAAACAAGACCTCGTAGCTCACCAGATGCTGGGTGCTATGCTATGCACTCATCTCTTAGCTCATTGGCGCTTCACAACAGCCTTGTGAGGTGGGGGCCAGTGTTGTTTTTACTTTACAGCCAAGGCGCAGAGAGGTGAAGTGATTTACTCAAGGACACACAGCTAGGAAGCTGCCAAGCAGGGAGTGAAGCCAAGATCTGTCAGTGTCCAGAGTCTTAACCCCTTCCCCCTCTACTCTCATCTCCCTACTGACCTCAAAACCACTGGAGAAGTCTGATGAGCATAAAAGACTCAACCTATCAGCAGAAGGGCTCTGCAGGGCAGGCCCAGATGGCTATGGACTGAGTGACCTTCCAAGGAGCCCCAAGCAGAGTCAGGAACAAGCCTTCCAGGGTGGTGGGGTCAGGATGTGTGTGTCATGAAGGACTGAGGAGATGCCCAAGTTGAGGGGGGAGGGAGGTTGGGGGAGGCAATACCCCTTGGCTGCCTTTTGGAGGCTCTTGCCTCCATCAAAGCATCTCTTTGCACTCTCTCTGATCTGTTGGAGTATAGGCAGTGGACAGGAGTTTGTCCTCGGACCTGCCTCCCCTAAGGATAGTCCTACCCCATCACACACCTACTCTTCACTACATCCCAGACCTGCCACCAAAATGAAGAGGACTCAAGGCTCCCATCTGAGGGGTCACTTGTCCACTCCTTCCAGTCTCTCCCTGCCCCTCTCTTCTCCAATCTTGGCACATTACTTTTGCTGGCTCCCTTCCTACAGCACACCTTGGTGTGCCACCCCCCACCCCCACCACTAGCATGCGCTTCATATTTTCCATGGCTCCTCATTGCCCACAGGCGAACACCGTGGCTGGCAAGGGCCTTCCATGGCCTTTTCTGCTCCACCATTCACCCCAAACACTGGTATACCCACCATTCCATCATCACTTTTGATCAAACCCTTCCCAGCTTCACCTGGAGCAATCCTGGATCCCCAGGACAGCCCAGCTCAAACGTGCCTCCTCCTCCACGAAGCCCTCCAGAGCCCTTCTCCCTCCATGTTCCCACCTGCTCTCCTGGTAGCTTCTTCCAAATCCCACCTGCAGTCGCCATTACCCTTCATCCACTTCTGTACAAGGGGGCGACTTCGTGAGCTCTGAGCACAGTAACAAAAAGAAGCTTCCAGAATCGCAGACATGGGCTTGACGCTGGCCTCCACCTACTGCGTCACTCCATCTAGGATGCTTCATTTCTCCCAGTTTCAGTGTCCCCAGCTGGAAAGAGTGGGTGTAAGACGGGGCTGCAGGGAGGCTGAAGTGAGTGGACACACACACAGTGCTTGGCAAGGCACAGGGCACAGGGAAGGTACTCAACCTCTCGTTACTGGATTCCCACACATGCACAGGCCAGCGTCCAGAGCCCAGAGGGTGCTCACTATGCAACCGGTATGCTGAAGGAGCAGACAGCATAGCAGCAGAGACACCTGGGATGGGGTTGGGGGGACGCTGGAAAGCCGTACTTACTTAGAAAGCAGGGAAGAAGATGCCAGGCCCAGCAGGGTGAGCCTCTGAGCGGGCGATGGGGGAAGCTTCCTGCAGGAGGGTGGCGCCTTTAAAACTAGATTCGAAAATCCTTTTTATTGAAGTATAATATCCATACAAAGAAGCATGTACATCACAAATGTAACACTCAACGGATTTCTGTAAAGTGAGCATCCCCATGTAGGCAGCCCCTGAATCACACAGAACACTTCCAACACTCCAGAAGTTTCCCTCATGCCCCTGCCAGTCACTGCATGCCCCCTCTCCCCCAAAGGTAACCAACCACTCTCCTGACTTCCAACTGCATGGATTAGTTTTGAACTTTCTGTACAGGGAACCATACAGTATACCCTGGTGGCAGATCCCTTCTGCCCAACAGTGTAGCTGTGAGCATCACCATATTGCTGAGGAGAGTTGCACGAAGTTCATTGCCGTGTGCTATCCCCTCATGTGACTGTGCCACAGTTCACAGGTCCTCTCTTCAGCTGATGAGTGTTTGAGTTGTTTCCAGTTAAACTGGGTTCTGAATGATGGGAAAAGCTACGGTTGATTGTAGGGAAGGCGAGGGGTAGGAGCCGCGAGGGGCTGCCGTGTCCCGTGCTCACCCCTCTCCACCTCACAACAACCCAGTGAGATGGGTGCTGTGCTCTTCATTTCACCCATGAGGAAACAGGAGCCCAGAGAAGTTGAGAAATTCACCCAGCTTTACACAGCTGCTCCATGGCAGAAGCAAGATGTGAACTCTTGCCAGCTGACGCCAAATAAAGAGACTGAGGTTTGGGGAAGATAAAGAAACTTACCGAAGGTCACACTCAGCAACGTGTGACGCCCAAACAGTAGTTCTTTCCGAGAGGCCTGCATACTCCCCTTAGATGTGAAAATGGGGCTTACAGTGTACGGTACCACCTCCCTCCCAGGACCCCCAGGAAGGCCTCACCCTAAAGGGAGGCCAGGCAGAAAATCCAAAAGGGCTCAAGGATTTCCACTCATACCTGGGTAGGGGATCACTTCAGACTTACTGAAAGGCGTTCAGGATATTTGGGGTGCTCCTGAGTTTAGAGGTGGGTGGGGCAAAAGACCCTTATCCTTAGTCCCCCAAAGAAATTTTCTAGTCCTTTCTGTGTGCGCAGGCCAGGGTTGAGGAGCACCCGGCCAGGCCCACGTTCCAGCGCAGTCCCCACGGGCCTTTTAGATTGTTTTCTCCCATTTCGAGCTAAAGCTGGGACGGGGTCCCAGGAGCCAAAAAGCCGCCCTCCCAGCCACCCCCAAACCCCGACGATGGCAGATTAATGACAGGAAAAGGAAAGGAGTGCAATTAGAGGGCAGCCTAGTGGTCAGTTTACTCTTCCTCAACAAAGCCCACTTCCGGCCCCACGCCTTCCCTGCTGTGCGCTTTCCAGGCTCACTGGTCCCTGGGGCTTCAGGGCCGACTCTCAGCCTCCTGGTCTGCAGACCAGACTCGGGCTTGATGAAGGGAAAGCCACAATAGGCCTGATCAGCCTAAATATAGGCGCCCAGCCTACCCTCCTTGGGCCCGGGCCAGCCTGGTGTCCACCCTCTCTCTGTTCCCTCTTTTCCAGGCAATAAGAGGAAGAAGTTATCCAGGCAGCTGCATACTAGCTATACAAGAGGGGGGAAATGAATGGAAGGTGGAGGAGAGAAGGGGAGAATGAGGGAGAAAAAGAGGAAAAAATAGTGGGTAGGGAAAACCAGGGAAGGAGGATGGAGGAGATGCATGGGAATAGGAACAGTCACCCCACCACCGCCCTGTACCACTCAGGTCCCTTTCCCAGCTCCCCAGCATCACATGCAAGGGGCTTTCTCCCTAAGGATGCAGGCGCCTCACCCAGGAGGCCTTCATGGTGGTGGTATCTGCTTGACCTGGCCGCTGACCTCGTTTCTGGCCCACTAGCTTGCTGTGACCTCTCAGAAGGTGTGGCCACTGCCCCTGATTACTGACTTGCTCTTGGTCAAGACCAAGGGAACTGAAGTGCTCCACTGTAGTCCCTGGGAGTGGGGGACCGATTATGTGTATGGGGGGGAGTGTGATGCTGCCCCTGCCCTGGGGGATTGTCACTGGACCCCCCTTTCGTAGGAAAGAGGATGTGAAACTTTCAACTTTGTGCAGGTTTGGGGCTTCGGTTCCTCAAGCCCTTATCTCTGGTGTCTGCAGCCGACCCCACTGTATCTGTCTGGCCATCTGTGAACCCTGGTTCCTGTGTGCACCTCTGGTCTTGACTTGATTCGGGTTCAGCCTCCCCTTCTTGTGTCTTAAGTCAGCTGTCCTTACCTGGCCTCACTTTCTCCTGCTATCTTGCCATGTGCATACGTGTGCAGTTAAGAAAGCTCATTTCCTGAAAACAGGCTTATCAGCACTGTCGACAGAAAAAAAAAAATGCATAACCTAAAAGTTGAGAATTATGGTTTATTGAGTGGACTTTCTGAGGACTTGGGGGTGGGGGATGGGGGAAGCCTCTCAGATAGCTCCGAGGGACTGCTCCCAAGAGGTAAGGGAGGAGCCAGAATACAAAGGAGTTTTGTAACAAAGACCAGGTAGTCAGAATATCAAAAGGTTACTGTTAGTTAAAGGAAACTAGACAACCCAAGTAAATAAATTTAGCACTTCTCTGTGTTATGGGAAGATGCAAGAGTCTGCGCTTATTGAAGTCATTCCTTTGCTATGCAAAGATAAGGGCCAGTATTGTGTTCTTTCCCATCCTGTGTCCCTTCAGGGAGCATCATCAGGGGTGGCGGAAGTGGCTAAGGGCCTGGCAGCCGGCAGCCAGTCTCCATCCTGGTGCCTTCAGGCTCACCATGGGGTGACTGATGGTTGGATGGCCATGGCATCCTTTGTTTGCTGATACAGCAGAGATGGGCAACAGTTTTCATTCGCAGCACAAACAATAGGTTGAGCCAAGGACAGAGGAGCCTGGTGGGCTACAGTCCATAGGGGTCCCATGGGGGTCACAATGAATCGGACAGGATTTAGTGACTAAACAACAACAAACCTGAACACTGGCAAGTGTGTAGAGTAGCCAGCTCATTAGCAGCTGAGATTAAAAGCAGAGATGAAGACAGAAAATGGCAGTGTTCTTTTATTATGTTAGAACCAATCATTGGTGTCCCAAACCTTTTCTAATTCAGTCTGTACCATGGCTTTCCTGAACGCATAATGCCAGTCTTACTGGCCCTTGGATGGGACACCTATGTGTCACGGCCCTCTCTCTTCTTGGGATATCGATGTGTCAGGCTGAAAGCCCCAGTGTGTTTCCCACGATCAGTCACAGGAAACCACGCCTGGGGAAGAGAGAGCCTGGAGGCCGGGCTGCAGGGTTTTGGAGGGTTTGCTATACTATATGAAGAGGTGATGCTGTTGTACATGAGGTAGGTCTCCAGTAGTAGACACGTGTTTCCTCAGACACATTTAGTCTTTTACTACAGGATTCTGGGGACCAGAATTAAGGTTCTGGTGGAACAGTGGGCTCAGCCTGTGGCCTGACCGGGTTGAGGCTCCTGAGGTGAGGAGCCTGCTTCGGGGGACCACTCGATGCTGAAGACAGGATGAGGACTTGCAGCATCACCTCTCAGCTCTGGGCCCAGCCCTGGGTTAAATGCGCTGTGCTGGGAGCAAGAACAGCTTTGTGCTCCTTACTGACCACAATTGTAATGCAACACAATTTAACTCCTGGTAACACCTCTGCTTCTCCCAGCTCTCCCTTCAGCGCTCCAGCAGCTTCAAAGATTTTGCCAAATCCAAACCCAGCTCCCCTGTGGTGAGCGAGAAGGAATTTAATCTGGATGATAATGTGAGTTCCAGAGCCTCCTTGGGGGGATCTGGCTGCGGGCCCTGGATTGGGGACTGGAGGGGAGGGAGGAAGGGAGGGGAAAGAGGATTTTAGAACTGTGGAGGCAAAGCCTTTTTAAGCACCATCGATGGGCCTACCTCTGCACCCACCAAAATTCTGGGCCCTAAGGCTTCACCTGCATTCTTATTGTTTGCAAATTGATAATTTAAATACGAATGAATAGGGCCAAGAATAGGTCTGAGAATAAAACGAGGATGGGGACCTCTCCTTCCCACCCCTCCAGGGTCTACCTGGACCCCAAGGCCTCCTTCTACTCCCAAGTCCTGGACCCAAACATGGCCACCTGGGTTCCCGAATCTCCACATTTCTTGTCACAGATTCCAGAAGATGAGTCAGGTGTGCCAACCCCAGAGGATGCTGAGAAGAGCGGCAAGAAGCTAGGGAAGAAGTGGAGGGCGGTGATTTCCCGAACCATGAATAGGAAGACGGGCAAGAAGATGGTGAAGGCCCTGTCAGAGGAGATGGTGAGGCCTGGGACTCAGAGACGCCGCGGGTTGGGGGGCGGTGGCCACAAGGAAAAGCAGCGGTCTAGTAGGGGGTGAGCATGGCCTTCAGGAGAGCCACTACCTGGGCACACTGCCTGGCCCCATACAAGCAGGAAGGTCACCGTGGGAAGGGAGCTCCCCCAGTCAAGCATGTGGCAGGAAGGGAGCAGGAGTGGGGTCTGAGGAGGGATGAAGGTCTGGGAAACAAGCTTCCTCGGGAGACAGGCCTGAGGAGATGAGATAGCCTGGGGCATATTCATCCACCACGAAGTTTTACTTGAAAAGAGCCACTGGGATTGGGAAGGCTTGATTCAAAGAAGCCCGAAGAAAGAAAATCGAGAAGGCTGACCGTGGGGACAGGGTTTGGGGTAGAATACGTACACGTACAGCTGAGTCCCTTCGCTGTCCACCTGAAATGATCACAACATTGTTAATTGGCTATATTCCAATAAAAAATAAAAAGTTAAAAAAAAAAAAAAAGGCTGGCCTTGGCCCAGGGAGGGAGGGCAAGACAGACAGCTGTGGGGCAGGCACATCCAAGTAGCTAAAATCACACCGGGCGTCTGGTTTGCTCCTGGCTCTCGGAGGAGGTGCCCTGGCAGCAGTGTGCTGGAGTTAGCTCCCGCTAGCAGACTCCTGCCAGCTCAAGACAGCAGTTGCTCAAATCTTCAGTAATTTCATGAGCCAGGTGTGAGATACAAGCATTATTGAAAATTAATTTATACCAACTTAGAATTAAATCAATTATTTTAAGAAGAAAAAGAGTAAAGTCAGTCTTCAAAATTCATTTCCTAACTCTTGTCCTGCCTTTTGCTGTGCTCTGTGCCCTTGTCCCAGGGGCTGGGGGGTGCAAATAGCCAATGCTGCCGCTCATGCTGGCTTCCCTGATGGCACAGTGGTAAAGATTCTGCCTGCCGATGCAGGAGCCATAGGAGATGTGGGTTCGATCCCTGGGTCAGGAAGAACCCCTGGAGAAGGGCATGGCAACCCACTCCAGTATTCCTGCCTGGGCTATCCTATGGACAGAGGAGCCTGGTGGGCTAGTCCATGGGGTCACAAAAAGTTTAACACGACTGTGAATGCATGCACGCTGCTCATTTAGGCGGTAGATCGGTTGGCCACTGTGGGAAGCATCTACAACACAGAAGCTGGCAACCCCTACAACTCAGGGTTTTTATTCCCACTCAGTCAACTAGCGGAGAAGGCAATGGCATCCCACTCCAATACTCTTGCCTGGAAAATCCCATGGACGGAGGAGCCTGGTAGGCTGCAGTCCATAGAATCTCTGAGGGTCGGACACAACTGAACGACTTCACTTTCACTCTTCACTTTCGTGCATTGGAGAAGGAAATGGCAACCCACTCCAGTGTTCTTGCCTGGAGAATCCCAGGGACGGGGGAGCCTGGTGGGCTGCCGTCTATGGGGTCGCACAGAGTCGGACACGACTGAGTGACTTAGCAGTAGCAGCAGTCAACTAGTGAAAGAGTTACAACTGCACTGAGGAGGAGGCCCAGTGGGAGTGGGGACTATAACTGGGGAGGCCCGGCAGCTGTGGAGTCAGGCTGACAGGGCTGTGAGTTCCTGCATGGCCTTGAGAACGTTCCTCCATGACTTCTCACCTGTGAGCTTGGGAGGAACAAGCACCTGTCCTCGAGTGAGGATGAACGGAAATCCTCTGTGTGACACATAGGAACATAGTTAAAAGTAGTGAGTCTCTTCAGCACTGTGACCTGCCTGGCTATGCGCTACTAACACCTCTGAGTTCAGACTCCAGCACCGAGACTTTGTGTGTGTACATGGGCACTTCAGGCTGACACAGCACATTCACATGGTACCAAGGGAGCTTCATTCCATGGGCAGGGCAAGCACTCTCAGTCCCACTTCACAGAAGAGGAAACTAGGGCCCAGAGGGTGCCCTGCAGCCTTGCAAGAGGCACGGCTGGGGTGGCAGCCAGGCCCCAGCTCTCCTGGGAGCCCCGGCTCACTTCCTCTGCACCCGGGGCGGCCCCATGGGCACCTCAACTGAGGCTACTCAGGGCTTCCTGCCTCTCCTCCCCTCCAGGGAGATACTCTGGAGGAGGGCTCAGCGTCCCCGACGTCTCCAGACTGCAGCCTGGACAGCCCCGGCCCTGAGAAGATGGCACTGGCTTTTTCTGAGCAGGAGGAGCGGGAGCTCCCAGCTCTCAGCCGCCAGGCCTCCACAGGTGAGTGTGGGAGGTGGGGGCACACTTGCTGACCCTGGAGGAAAGGACAGGGTGAACACCATACAGGGTGACTGTCTGGGAGAGGGTGGTAAAAGAAATGAATCTTTCCTGTTAATCTGCTGGGACCTTTCCCAGTCTCTTGAAATGAAATCTTCCTAACAATCTCATGGGGTGGTAATATTATTATCCCCACTTCGTTGATGTGAAAACTGAGGCTCAGGCAAATTAAGTGACTTGCCCAAGGTGACCCAGTCTTGAATTTAGTTCTGCCCTCCAGGAGCCTCCACTGACTGGAAGAACCTCATTGCCCTCTTGGTCTAGGCCTCCTCCACCTTCCAAGGGGAGCTAGAGGCTATGGGCTCCTTGGGCCTCTGACATCCCAGGCTGGGGGTCAGGGTATTGGCTCTCCTGCTGTGAAGACTCCACCTCCTGGACACAAGCCCTTGGTTTGCTGGGCCCGGGGCTCCACTTGGCATCATCTAGATGTCCCTGGAGCTGGACAGGAGCTTTCAGCAGCCCTGCCTGAACGAGGTTCTGCAAGCTGTGGGTTGCAGACCTACAGAGGCACTGCCTTTCTCACCCTTATGATTAGTTCCAAATTCTCTGATGTTTCTCTTGCTCCAAAGACACCTCCTTACCCCAACTAAAAGTCACTTCTGCCCTTCATCCTGCCCTTCTCAGAATCCGAGTTTCCATGTGATGTAGCTAGACACTGAGTCTTATTAAGTAGACAAAGAAAAATATTGATGCACGGTGTGGCTTCTTGTTGGAAGGTGACTTCCAGGAGCCCTGGAGTGGGAGTCAGGAAGCCTGGAGTCTAACAGACCCAGGGCTGCCAATTATAAGGTGAGACGCCTTGGGCAGTTCACTTAGCCTGTCTGGTCTCAGTTTTCCTCATCTGCTCATTGGGTGTTGGCCCAGTTGGTTTCCAGAGACCCTCCCAATTTGCCCAGTCTTTGATCCTCTTATGGTCAACTATTTTCATGCCTGGGGCCCCTGAAGCTATGCTCGTCAGGGTGGCGGAGAGGTTGGTTCAGAATCACTTCTGCAGTGTGAGACTTCTGGAACTCAGTTTTCTTCCCTTGGGATTTCTAGCCAGACCCCCTGAAAGGTACCAGCTGGTCACTGCCCCAGCTGTCCTGGGGACAAAGATGACCTTCCTCCCCGCCCCATTTCCTGCAGGCAGTGAACTCTGCAGCCCCAGCCCAGGTTCTGGAAACCTTGGGGAGGAATCGACTGCACCGCAATACACGGGCCCCTTCTGTGGCCGGGCACGAGTCCACACTGACTTCACTCCCAGCCCCTATGACCGTGACTCACTGAAACTGCAGGTAAGGTCTGCCGAGCCTGGCAGGCTGTACCCATACAGGAGGCTGCACTGAGCCAGGGTAAGGTGGTGTCCGCAAGAGGCCAAGGGGCCCCCTCATCCTCCGTCTGTTCTACTCTACTCTCCTCCCACAGAAAGGAGACGTGATCCAGATCGTTGAAAAGCCGCCCGTGGGCACATGGCTGGGCCTGCTCAATGGCAGGATGGGCTCTTTCAAGTTCATCTACGTGGATGTGCTGCCCGAGGAGGCTGTGGGGCCTGCCCGCCCCAGCCGCCGACAGAGCAAGGGCAAGAGGCCCAAGCCCAAGACTCTGCATGAGCTGCTGGAGCGCATCGGCCTTGAGGTTTGAGTCGGGGGCCTGCGCGCATGTCTAGGAGCAAGGGATGAGGGCCAGGGCAAGTCAGTTCTGGGTGGAGAGATGGGTCTTCGGTGGGGGTGGCTGGCAAGTGGCCTGCTTCTGCCCACAGGAGCACACGTCCACTCTGCTGCTCAATGGCTACCAGACACTGGAGGACTTCAAAGAGCTACGGGAAACACACCTCAATGAGCTGAACATCATGGACCCACAGCATCGGGCCAAGCTGCTCACGGCCGCCGAGCTGCTGCTGGACTACGACAGTGAGTGGGCTTAGGAGTCGGGGGTGGGGGGGTGGGGCAGGGAGGCCTGCCCCTCTGCAGTGGGCAGGCGCTTTCTACACTTGAATTCCCATCTCTGGGCAGAGCTTGTGAGGAGAAGGGGTTTTAGGAGAGTTTTCTCGACCTCTACAACATCCTGTGAGATCAAAGGGAGAGACTTGGGGCCAGAGGAGGTGAGGCACAGACTCTAGGCCTCAGTGTCGGGTAATGATGGGGCCAGGATGCAAGAGCAGGCTTCCTGGCTACTAGCTCAGTGCTGAAGATGTCTGCACTCCTGGACAGGAGAGCTGGCCTGGACAGTACTCGGGGCAGGGGGGAGGGTAGTAGTGGGCCCCCAGAGGGAGAGACAGCCTCCAGTGGGCTTCCCAGGGTCCCTCCACCCACAAGAGGCCCCTGGGATTTCTGAAGCCGCCTCACCGCTAAAGCCTGAGCCCCAACAAATTCCTCTTCCTCCCTGGCCTCTGGCAGCTGGCAGCGAGGAGGCAGAAGAGGGCACGGAGAGTGGCCAGGAGCCAGCGGTGAGCACAGTGGCAGACCCCAAGGTGGACATCCCACGTGACTCTGGCTGCTTCGAGGGCTCTGAGAGCGGGCGTGATGAGGCAGAGCTCGCGGGCACTGAGGAGCAACTGCATGGCCTCTCCCTGTCTGGGGCCCCTTGAGGCCAGAGCGGGGATGGACCTGGCCTCCCGTGGTGGCCCTAGGCCAGAGGACTGGCACTGATCCCGGCCCTGCTCCCCCAGGGGCCCCTAGGGCAGCAGAGGCCGGCCAGGCCTTACAGATGCAACTGGAGTGCATGACAGGCCACACAAGCCCGGCCGCCTCCCTCCACCAGCTACTGACAGCACAGCTCTTCCAGCTGCGGCCAAGGCAAGGGGGGTACTAAGAGGCCACCAAGGCCTCCAAACCCTCCTTGCCTCCACACCATCTTCCTTTGTCGTGATGATCCTGAAAAGGGGGCCAAATCAGTGGTTCAGATCCAATCTCTCAACACCCTGGGAAAGGTGACCATTGCAAAGGACTCTAACTGATCACAGATGAATCCAGATTCTCAAAGGTTTGAAGAAAGCCACATGTATCTTTCCTGCTTTCCTTCACCAAGTGCTTTCTTCAGTCTCGGTCTAGGATGGGTCAGGATAAGAATGTATAGTTTCTGAGGGCCTTGCTAACTCTGACATTCTGTGATGGTTAAATGTCTGCTGTCCTGTTACTATGGCCCAGGACACCAGTGGGGTTTACTGAGGGGGCTGGAGGGGCTTTGGTCTCCCAAATGAAATGGCTCCTGCTCATCCGTTCCATACCTTCCCATATAACTCAAGCCAAGCTGTAACTGCCCCAGCTTAAGTCAATGCCCACACCTCAATAAGCACCCTCCGAGCCCCTCAAATGACACTTTCCCAAGGCCGAGCCAGACCTGGCTTCCAAGGACAGACTGGCCCCTCAGAGGTCCAGGTCCAGACCTGGCCTCTCACGTGGGTCCTTAAAAGCAAATAAAGTGCAAAGCTTAACATTGTGGAGTCTGCTACTCCACCTTTACTCTGCTAAAGGTTTTGATGGACCTTGAGCTCCAGAAGGGAGAGAGTGTTGGTAGGGGGCCTCCCTTGACCCCAGTACCAAGTTTATGCCCAGAATTCCCAGAGTAACTCTTTCCCAGGGCCCAACTGGCCTGAGGGCAAACACTGCCCACCATGTCTTGGACTGCCTGCTTCGCAGACACACTTGGACCCAGAACCAGAAACTCTGGTAGAAGCCATCTTGGGGGGACGGTTTCAGTGTAAATATGAGGGAGTTGGGGGGGTGCTTCCAAGGTGGCTCAGTGGTAAAGAATCTGCCTACCAATGCAGGAGACACGGGTTTGGTCCCTGGGTTGGGAAGATCCCCTGGAGAAGGAAATGGCAACCCACTCCAGTATTCTTGCCTGGAAAAGTCCATGGACAGAGGAGCCTGGCTGGCTGCAGTCCATGGGGTTACATGACTGAGCATGTGTGCATGAGGGTGGAGGGTCACGGGTTGGTAGCAATAAACTGGTAGAACTAAATTACTGTCTCCTGTCTTTCCTATGGAGGAGGCAGGGAGGTAAGGGGCAGGGTGTGGGGGGTATGGAACAGATCAGTCTCCTTCAAAGCTAGACTCAGCAGAATTTCCTTCACTGTCAGGGCCATCTGTCCCTTACCCAAAAGATGCTCGTGCCCTTGATCCTGCTGATGGCTAACCAACCCTCCTCAGAGCCCAGGCTCCTGTGGCCACCAGCCGTGCTCAGGTCTGAGGGTGGGGTGCAATAGCTCTCTCCTTAGAACTACTCATTTCCCACCCCCAGTGACTGAGGAGCCTGTCCTGGGGGCTGTCCAGGTCCAAGACAGGGAGACTTGCAGTCAGCATGGCCTTTTCTCCAAGGTAACCTCTTCTCGGGTCCCACCATGTACCCAGTGAAGCTCCACTGTCTCCTGGGAGGTGGACTGGACACTAGGACCCTTGGCTTTGTTTCTCCAACATGAACTGCTTTAGGGACAGCAAACTGGAATGTGAGCTCCCACCAGCGTGAGGATGAGGCCACTCCGCTTCCATGCTTTGTTCCCAGCCACAATCATCCAACTACCGTGAGTGGCTGGGCAGCCCAAATGGCCTCACCGCCCGAGGGGTACTGAATAGGTGCTGTCATTTCAAAAGCACCAACACAGGCTATCCCCTCCCTCTGAGGGGATATCTTCCGTCATCTTCCCAATTTACAGAGGAAACAGGTTGAGTGGGAAACCCAATAAGCTTTCAAAGCCTGGCCAGCCCTCCAGAGGGCAGTCTATCCCTCTGTGATGTGCCTCTGACATCCTTTGACCCAGCCATTCCCTTCCTAGGATTCCATCTGTACAAAGAGCCACATGAGTGCACACAGATATATGGACAAAGATATTCAGGCCAGCTGCGTGTAAAAAATGGTAAACAATGCAAATGGGGAATTAGTTAGATACATTATGGTTCATTCATACAACGTCATTAAACACAATATTGTAGAAAAATATTTAATGACACAGGAAAAATCTTTGTGATTTTTTATTGTTTAACTTGAAATGTTAAAATTATACAAATAACGTACAAACGTTCTTGTAAAAGAAGTCTGAGCAATATCATGGGGGGGGGAGTGAGTAATAAACCTTATTTATAGAGTGATTCCATTTTTATTTATGAAAAGGAAATATACACAAGAATAAAGACCAGACAAATCTGCACCAAATGGTTAACCAGTGGTGATCTTGTGAGGAGGGTGGGTGGGATTAGGGGAGTGAGCAAGAGGAGTATTCACCTAATACATTCTTGTCTTATTTGAATTTCAAAACAATGATTTTTGTATCTATAAAAAAGGACCAAAGTTTTAATGTTTGAAAACAATGGAACTAACAGGCCTAAGCCTCCAGTTTAGGGTGGCAGCAAAGTCATTCTCCTGCTGCTTTTCTATGCAGGCTTTTGGAAAGATGGGGAGTGGGGGTGAATAAGACCCAAAGTACTTAAAATCCACATACACCAAGGGGAGCCTATCAGAGGAGAGTCCTACAGTTTTCAAACCCCCTATTAACTCCCGCTGGGGAAAGGAAAACTTCAGAAAAAGAGGAATGACTGAGAACACGATGTTTTGCAATCTTGCCCCACCCTGGAGCGGGGGATGGGAACGTGTCTCACAGCTACTGGGCTTCAGTTTGGTCTGTAAGCCGAATATAGGCTGAAAGTAAGTAGTTGTGCAAGGGCTCCAATGATCATCAGATTTAGGGAGTGGGCCGTGAAGAAGGGCAATGAGGAAATGTAGACTACAGGCCAGGGGGAGAAAGGCAGTGCGCCTCTGTAGGTCTGCAGCCCACAGCCTGCAGCTCCTTGTCCAGGAAGGGCTGCTGGAAGCTCCTGTCCAGCCCCAGGGATATCTAAAAGATGTCAAGTGGAGCCCCGGGCCCAGGAAACCAAGGGCTGGTGTCTAGGAAGCAGAGTCTTCACAGCTGGAGAGCAGATACCCCCAGCCCAGGATGTCAAAGGCCAAGCCTCTAGCTCCCCTTGGAAGGTGGGGGAGGCATAGGCCAAGAGGGTAATGGGTTCTTCCAGCCAGTGGAAGCTCCTCTAGGGCAGAAAGGAGAGTACTAGCAGTTAGCAGCTCTGGCCAACCTGACTTCAAGTATTGGGTCTCTTACTCATTAGCTGGATCATCCCAGACAAATCGTTAAACCTCCTTGAACCTTACTTTCCACATCAGTGCAGTGGGAATAATAGTACTAGCCCCCATGATGGGGCTGTTAGGTAGATTGAATGAAGTAGTGTATGCAAAATACTTGGCATAGCGTTGAGCACAAAATTCATGCACAATGAATGATATCATGTCACCATCCTGTGACCTCCATTTCACTCCCTTTAAGGCCCATCTCTCCTTGGACCCCCTAGTTAGTGCAGTGACCCAGAGCAAAGGCTTTGGAGTTACTAAAGTGTCTTCAAATCCTGGCTCCACCACTCACTAGCTAGTTAACACAATTTGAGGTAATTACATACACATACATTTCTTTTCTATAAAATAATGATCTATATTGTGATAAATATATCAAGTGAACACTTTATACACCTTAAACTCACACAATGTTATGTTAATTAAATCTCAATTTTAAAATAATTTAAAATAAATAAAAATTAAATTTAACAAAAAAGAATAATCAGCTAATAATACCTACCTCTTGGGGTTGGCAAAGAAAGAAATGAGATAGTGTATAAAGTTCCTGGCACATAGTGACAATAAATCGTGGAGTTTTACATTTTTTGTAACCTTAAAGGTACTGAGCTCAAGAATGGGCACAAAGGCCATGCTGACATGTGCTTGTCTGCAGGCTACCTGCTATAGCTCAGAGACAAGCTCTCGAAGCTTCCAGAGGGTGCTAGCATTCAGGGTAGGGGGTTCCAGCTCTGGTGTGTGGAGAGGCTGGTGATGGGAGAAAGTCCACCTGGGAAGCCCGGGACAGCCCTTGCTGTGCCCAGCCCATAGGAAGATGATCAGCCCTGGGTACCAGCCTTATTTTAGGCAACTCCCTTGGACGTCCATGTGCTGCCAGAAAGAAGTGGATAAAAGCCAGATTCAAAAAGAAAGAGCATCAAGTCAGGATTAGAGGCTGAAGCAGTTAGGGGAAGCAGTCGGCGGTATCTGCACCTTCCTCCTAAACCATCTCCCCTGTCACTCGCCACCTCTCTTTCCCAAGGTAGGTCCTGATCAGCTACCCCCCACCCCCACAACAGCTCTTGCCTCCACAAATTCCCTCTTTTGTCCCTGCCCAGACCCTAGAGCAAGGTGGTCTGACACTGGCCCCAGCTGCTGTTTCTGACTCTTAGAAACCCTGCCCAGAAGGGTTTTTCACAGAAGTGGAGGCCTCGGTGGAGCCATGGGAGACAACAGGCATTAAAACCAAGCTAACAGAGGTCTGTAAAGAGAAAAATGGGCCCTGATCACGGTAGTCTCAGTGAGGTTCACCGCCTTCCCCCTCAGCCTCCCAGGCAGGAAATTCAGGATGAGGTATGAGGTTTCCCATCTGGGGAAAAGAAGTGGCTCTCCCACCCCTCCTTCACAATAAAGGCTACCTTCACTTCTCACACAACGTCAGCCACATTCTGTGTTGCTTGGCCAACAAACAACACAATCAAGTGGGAAGGAACTGCCTCCCCTGTAGACCCAGCCAACACTCCTCCTCCAGGAAAGCCCTAAATAAATGCAATTCTATAGCACTTGATATGTAGACTTCACCTTTTCCTATAACTTCACAGTTACCAATATAGCATTTGTATACCACTGCCTCTGGGAGCTGCCAGGGATAGCGTCAGAAAGGGCCCAGGGCAATGGCCCTCACAAAGGGACAGACGACTTGACTGTGGGAACCCGGCTAGGCAACTTCCTGACTTTCTGTGCTAAAGAAACCCCACCGTCAGTTCAACCTAAGCGCAGGTGTCTGAAGAGAGATTTAAGAGATTTAAGTTTAAAACAAAACCCCAACAACTACCCCCAGACCAGCTCGACTATATATAGTCAGCCCTCTGCCTGCCTAAAATGGAGACATCATTGGTAAAATTCATCCAATATGGCAAAAAAAAAAAAAATCCTAAAATCATCGCTGCTTCTCAACTCTCAAGAGAATGGGGTCAACAATGCAATTTCGCCTAGAATGTGGTCAGTTTTCCGGAGAAGGCAATGGCACCCCACTCCAGTACTCTTGCCTGGAAAATCCCATGGATGGAGGAGCCTGGTAGGCTGCAGTCCATGGGGTCGCTAAGAGTCGGACACGACTGAGCGACTTCACCTTCACTTTTATGCATTGGAGAAGGAAATGGCAACCCACTCTAGTGTTCTTGCCTGGAGAATCCCAGGGACAGGGGAGCCTGGTGGGCTGCCGTCTATGGGGTTGCACAGAGTCAGACATGACTGAAGCGACTTAGCAGCAGCAGTGGTCAGTTTTCAACAAGTATTTATTGAGTGTTAAATAAAGGAAAGGCTCATTTAATTTCAGTGGCACTTGGAATTATTCAAACCGCTTTCTCTGTCTATACCTGCTCGACTGAGGGGTAGGAGGTTATGCTGGAAAACTCTCTGGACTGGGACTGAGGACATCTGGGTTCTGGTCTTGGCTTAACCAGTAACTGTCCATGTGACCTTAGATAAGTCGTGGTACTTTCTGCTAAGAGACAGAGAGGGCTCACAAAAGTGAGCACAAGCAATATGAACTACATGATTGATTGGTGTTTTCCTTTCAGGAATGTCATGGACAGAGGCCAGGTTTTATGACAACCATGTCTCTAGTTGGGGCACAAAACTGCCACCCATGCAGGCAAGTTGGAATGGTGATAGCTGACGACCGGCAGTGGCTGGCAGAAAAGGTAGTGGGAGGGGGGCTTGAAGAAAGGGAAGAGACATGGAATGTTAGGGTGGTAAATCTATGCTGTGCTCCAGAGTTGTAAAGACACTTCTAACTCAAGGCTCCCTTACTTCCTGGCCTATGGTGGAGGATGAGCTCCAAGCTTCCATTTATTAATGACAACCCAGTCCAGTACTCTTGCTTGGAGAATGCCATGGGCAGAGGAACCTGGTGGGCTACACTTCAAAGAGTCACAAAAAGTCGGACACAACTTAGTGACTAAACAACAAGAAAAACCCCTAATGCCAGAAGAAAGATAAACAAAGGACTTAGCCAATTCACAGAATAAAAATGGCAAGAAACATAAGGCAGATGGGAGGTGCAGAAAATGTTTTACCTCATAATTAACGGAATTAGGAAATGAAGGCATGGAGATACCAGTTAATAACTAGCTATCAGATGACCAAATGTTTAAATAAGGTGTGTTGAAGGAGGCTCTCTGATACAGAAGTGGTAGGACAAACTGGGTCAGCCTTTCTGTAAAGTAATTTGGCCATATTTATCAAGAGCCATTGGAGGAGGAAGTGGCAACTCACTCCAGTATTCTTGCCTGGAAAACCCCATGGACAGAGAAGCCTGGCGGGCTACAGTCCATGGGGTCACACGACTAAAGTGACTTAGCATAGCACACATCAAGAGCCATTAAACTCAGTAATTCCACCTTTAGGAATTTATCTGAAAGAAATAATCACAGATATGCTCATATATAAGGAAGTTCATCATAGCAATATTTATAATAAGGAAAAATTGGAGATGCCTAAAAAATGTCTGACAATAGGGGAAAGATTATATATATATCATGGAGTCATTAAAAAACATTTTCAAATAATTTATAATGGTATGAAAAATACTAAGTAAAAAAAGCTGGATTACAAAACTATATTGATAGTTGAATTCCAGTTATGTTCAAAAATATGTATGTGTATATATATATATGCACAAGAAGAAAGACCAGAAAGAAATAAACCAAAACATTAACAGTGATTAATATATTTGGTGATAAGTTTATGAGTGATTTTTTTCAATCCTCTTACATTCCTGTATTTTCAAAATTTCAACATGTGTTACTTTTAAAATTTAAAAAGCACACTAAAGGTATAAGGAGATGAGGGGCATTGTTGATTTTCTAAGTCTTCCAACTATTTAGAGGTAGAAAGGGACCTTTGAGATAATCTAGTCCAGGGGTTCTCAACCCTCCCTTGGTATATATAATATTTTGTAATATACCCTTGGCCTGAAATGAATTTCATAGTTAATATAAACTGCTTATACACATAATTTCCAGAATAGCAATATAATACACTAACTATAGTATAAAGAAGAAACAAAAGAAAAGTCATTTAGAATCAGAGAACTATACTTCAGATGCGAATGCCTTTACAAGACTATACTAAAAGATCTAATAGTCCAATGCTTCCACTATACACGCAGATTCACTGCAAATGCAAATGCTACAAAGGAAGACTAAACATTAGAGACTTAAAAACCATGAATGGCACTCCTGTTGGTGACCTGATTTTCAAAAGTCACAACTCTTGGTAAATTTCTGATTAAAATAAAGGACCATCTTTACACAATTTACACAATTGCTGCATTACTGGAAACTCAGTGTATAATATTAAAACTATAAAAATATGTTTTGTGTTTATTTGTATAACGATTAGGCCCAAATAGTTGTTCTAGGTTTTTCTACCTATACTGATGTCCTATAGGGCATCTGATGGTTTACAGAAGATTTCTAGTTCCCATTTCCCTTTCATATTTATCCAAAACATGAAATCCACAATGACTCCTTTTAGGGAGTAGGCCTTGCATCCTTTAAAACTAATGATATTTGCAGTTGTAGCCTTTGAAACTATTTCTAAAGCATATTGCCAAAGGACAGCAAGCAATTCCTATGTGTTCTCAAAAGTGACACAAATGCTTTTTGAATCATTGGAAGCACTGGTCTTCTTTAGTAGCACCAAGGCACGAGAGAAAATTATTAAAAAAAAAATTTACTGTGATCCCTTGGTGATTTTCCCTAGCCCAGCCCTAAGCTTCAGAGGTATAAAGTGAATTGAGCTGGAAGAAAAGGACTAACAGGGCCAGGCCTTGGGGAGAGGGAGGGGAGCTAGGTTGCTAGGTTACTGCTTGAGCCAATCCAAGTGGTCCCAGAGGGGCACCAGACCCAGTACAGGTCCCTCTCTCTGCCCCACTAGGCTGAGGGCTCTCTAAAAGGGAGGGGGTCAAAAGGTGGTGGAGGGGTCTGGTCATTCACACCAGGCACAAGTAAAGAAATGAGGCAGAAGCACAAAGAAACAGACATCCTTCTATTTCTACAACTATTCAAGTCTCCTTCATTAATTGGCTTCCCCCCGGAAAGAAGGATTTCTTTATTAAGAAACACCAGAGGGGGGAAAAAAAAACAACACCAGAGAGTGAAAATCCCACCATACACACACAACACACACACACATTTGTAGGCTCACACAAAAGTGCTGAGATTTACATATTAAATTGCATTTAAGTTAGAAAACAGATTTAAAAACAAAATAATTATTTTTCCCTCAACAAGGTAACGAGATTCATTCAGCAGGAAAAAGGGACTTATGGGTAAAGGCAGGAAGGTCAGGACAGGAAGAATGGAGTTTAGCTGCTATAGATTTAGAACCCACTGCTGCCACTGGTGAAAAAAGCAAAGGGGGAGATGGTGTTCTCATCTAGGGCAAAGGGGACCCCAGGGCCAAAGGGACATGAAAAATAAAAAGGCCCCAAAGAGTCAAATTCCACCAGCCCCCAGAGGTTTGGGATTCATGCCAACCATCCTGGCCTGGGGAAGTGAGGAACATAGGAAACTTAAGGAATGGGGAGGAAGGGGAGAGGTGGAAAGAATGTCAGCCATTGAAAAGAGTAAACAATTTAAAGCCTATTCCCCTGGGAAGGACCAATTCATCAATCTCCACTCTGATCAGAACTCAGACTAGGAACAGTCCCAGCTGGTGCATGGTATGAATGGACAGATCTTCAGGCCAAGATCTTAAAAATAGAAGATTTATAAAGGAAAAGAACAAGGGCAGGGAGTAGGGAAAACCAGAAGCTTTAAAAAAATCATTTCACACTAGTGATAAGGGGTTTCCATTTTGACCCTTCACCTCAGGAAAAGACAGCTTATCTAATGCACCCAAGGGTCAACAGAAGATGGCTGAGGTAAATTGAAGGAGGAGAGAGGACATGGGCTGAGACAAGACGGGCTGAGAACTGACTAAAAACAGTTTCATCTGAGTGGCAAGTTAACTGAAAAAAATCTAGTATCTTCCCAACTTTCCAGGCTTGGCCTTATTTTGAACTGACTAAAATCTAACTACAAGGACAAAACCGAGAGAGCCAGAAAAAGAATGGGAAAGCAGAGGCAGATAGGACAGGAATCAGAGTCGGTCACAGTCCCAGTCTCTCTGTCTCTCCAAGGACTGCTAACCTCAAACCCTGCTACAAGGAAAATAGGAAGACAGAGAAAAATCTGTGAGCAGCCAAGTTTCATTACTTTTGATTAATTGGGGAGAGTGAAATAGGAATTGGTAAGGAATTCTGATTAGATACCATTTAAAAAGAAATATATACCATCACTCGTAAAAGATCACTAACAAAATATTTCCGGGGGCAGGAGGCTGATGAGCCTGCTTTAATAACCAAGACTCATCTGCAATTAAAACCATCCATCTGCATAAAAACAATATCCTAATAAAGAACTTGTTCTCTTACTTTAATATAACCCTTGACCCTCCCAAGCTTTCTAACACTGTCCATGGCCTTGAAAGGCTTTTTTTTCATAGTTCAGAATAAGGTAAACTTCAACCCAGAGTGTAATATAGATCAGTGGAGAATTTGGGAGCAATCTCTCCAACCCAAGGTCCCCTGGAAAAGGGAAGTATGGGCAGTAGTAACAAGCAACCCCTTCAACCCCCACCCCCACCCCCCAGCCCGCCACACATAGATACACCCCACAGTGGTTCCTGAACTGGAAGGGGAAGGAGGAGGCAGGCAGTTTGCATTAGACACAGTTTAATCACCTTCAAATAGATTAAAAGTTCTGGTTTACACTCCCCCCCTCCCCAGAAGTCATCCAGACAGGACCCTGGCTTAGAAAGAGAAAAACACAGGTGCTCTAGGAAATATAGCCACATATAATACATAAATTTTCTTCCCTGAAATAGAGCAGGTCCTGAGCAGAGCTGACTGGGGGCCACAACCCACCCCCAGGGTGAAGCGACTCTGGGACTCTGCCGGTGGAAGTGCTGGAAGAGTGGGGCCTGGAGGAAGCCCCTGGTGTGGTTACCAAGCCCGAGATGGGCCAAGGCCTTGGAGTGGGTTACCCGGGAGGGCAGCAGTGCGGGGCTTTCCCTCCTCACTCAGCCGAGGCCTAATGGAAGTACTTGTTATCCTCTTTTTCTATTATTCTTTTTCTGTTTTGAGGGGATACAGGGGGAGAGGAGAGGAGAGGAGAGCCTCTCTGTGCCTTGGTTTCCCCATTTGTGCATACAGGGCCTCTACAGGCCTCACACAGGGAGTCTGAGGGGGTAGTGTTTAAGTGAGCACTCGGGCTTCCTCTGAGGAAAAGGAACCACCAAAGTGCAGACTTTTATTACTGCCGTTCCTGCTCCCAACGGGAACAAGAGTCAAAAGGAAAACAAATTAAAAGGGGCTAGTGAGAGAGGAGGAGAGATGAGACAGAGAGTGTGAGGGGCCATGCCATTGGCATCTCGTAAGTTCTTATTGAGAATGGCACAGGTAGTAAAAAGTTTCTGGGTAGTCTACAAGAAATGTAAATTATTATCTATACTGCAACTACTTACATATATCTCAGGGAAAAGAGTGGGGCTTAGGTGTTAAGAGAGTGGACAGGGGACAAAGGAGAAGCTACACGAATAAATACAACAACTGGAAGCTACCTGCCCCGTTCCTGAAAGGATTTGCTGGCAATGTTGGCACTTTGGAGCCGTGAGAATCCTCCAACCCTACTCTCCATCCTCCTCCATTCTGAAGGCCTCGAGAATCCAGGTAGAATGCCCTGGCCAGCAGTCTCTGTGACTGCCTCTGGACTCGTGACATGCAGCAACTTGAGGGGATTTGAGCCAGTCTCAAGGACCTTTACCCCAGGATTGGGCCAGTGACCCCAAGCAAGAGAGCTGGGATCTGGAGGGAAGAGAGGGGAGTCCAAAGAGACTCCGTGGCTGAGGCCATGGAAAACCAGCGCCAGGGCCCAATAGACCCATTTGTCCAGTTACCAGAGGTGACTGACATCTTCTGTGACTGCTTAGAGTCCAGAAATTAAAAAAGCTTGCAGCAAGAAAATGTCAGTTTACAACAGGGTGAATAAAGACCAAAGAAAAACAGTGAGAGGAATAGCTTACTCTCTCTCTGTCTCAGGTTTACCTTCTCCCCTTAAATCTCTCACAGCCCTAATCAAACACAACGAAAGTCTCTTCCATACATAGGCTACTTCTCAGCTTCCGTCACCTCCTGTGGGGGCTCTGGGGGCTCTGGGGGTGGCATCTCTTCAGGAGTGCTGGTGTCCTCCGGCATCTCATTGCTTAGATGGTCTATTGGAGCCTGAGAAGGAAAAGATATCAAAGTCAATACAGAATCCAAATGGAGATAATCCATAGACACTGAACTCATCCTCTGAACCCATTAACCACACTCATGGCTGGAGATATGCTCCCACCAGCCTGAAACTCAGAACCAAAACTAGACTATTGTCTTCTCAACAGAAGGCAATTGAAGTTTGAGTTCTACTCTTAACTGTCTGTTGTGGACAGATATTTCCATTATTATTCATGATACTAATAAATGGGACCACAAATAATTACACAGATCACCTTCCCTCTTTCACAACAGAATATTATAACATACACATCTCACAAGGTCTGACACAGTGGCTCTCAATCTTCTTTGGGCCCTAATACGTGGCTCACTATAACAGTGATTCTAAACCGAAGAGGGTAGGGTGGCTAAATTTTCAGATGGTATATCTGCTTTGAAAATATCTCCTGAATGATACAGTCAGGGAAGTCTCCAAAATAATTTCATTTATATTATGTGAAAGTGAAAGTCTCTCAGTCATGTCCAACTCTTCGGGACTCCATGGACTATAGCCGCCAGGCTCCTCTGTCCATGGAATTCTCCAGGAAAGAATACTGGAGTGGGTAGCCATTCCCTTCTCCAGGGGATCTTCCAAACCCAGGGATCAAACCCAGGTCTCCCGCACAGCAGGCGGATTCTTTATGACCTGAGCCACCAGGGAAGCCCATTTATATTATAATAACATCAAAAAGAATAAAATATTTATGAATAAGGGTAACAAAAGAAATATAAAACTTATACTCTGAAAACTACAAAACATTGTTGAAAGAAATTTTAAAAGACCTACATAAATGAGATTACAGCCCATATTATTGGCTCAGAAGACTTAATCATGTTAGGATGATAATATTCTCCAAATTAATCTACAGATTCAATACAATCCCCATCAAAATTTCAGCTGGTACATCTGCAGAAATTGATTAAGTTGATTCTAGGAGTCATATGGAAATTAGAAGGACCACAACCAAAACAATTAAATAAAGAATAAATTTGGAGGACTCACACTTCATAATCTCAAAACTTACTACAATGCTACAGTAACCCAGATAGTGTGATACTAGCACAGGAATAAACTTATTGATCAGTGGAATAGGACTGAAAGTCCAGAACCAGATTCTCACATTTATGATCAACTGATTTTTGACAAGGGTACCACAACAATTCAACAGAGTAAGGATAATTTTCAATAAACTGTGCCAAGACAACTGGATATCCACACGCAAAATAAAGAATTTGAACCCTCTACCTCATACAATATACAAAATTTAACTCAAAATGGATCAAAGGCCTAAATATAAGAGCTAAAACTATAAAACTCTTAGAAGAAAACAGAGTATAAATCTTCACGACCTTGGATTAGGCAATGGTTTCTTAGATCTGACAGTGAAAGCACAAGCAAAAACAACCAAAATAGATAAACTAGACTACACAAAACTGAAATCTTTTGTGCTTGAAAGGACACCATTAAGAACGTGGAAAGACAATATACAAAGTTGGAGAATCTTTGCAAATCAAATCTCTGATAAGGGACTTACATACAGAATAAAGAACTCTTACAACTCAACAATTAAAAAAAAATCCCAAACAATCCAATTTAAAAATGGACAAAGGATCTGAATAGACACTTCTCCAAAGAAGAAGATACACAACTGGCCAATAAACTAATGAAGAGATGTTCAATATCAATGCATCAGGGAAATGGAAATCAAAACTACCATGATATATGGCTGTACATACACAAGGATGGCTAGAATCAAAATGGTTGATGATAATAACAAGTGTTGCCCAAGATATGTAGAAACTGGAACCCTCATATGCAACTGGTGGGGGTGAAAAAATGGTACAGCCACTTTGGAAAACAGTACAGCCATTCCTCAAAAGGTTAAACATAAAATTATTATATGACCCAGTAATTTCATGTATATAGCCAAGAGAAATGAAAACATATGTCCATGTAAAAACTTGCATACACATGTTCATTTCAGCATTATTCATAATAACCAAAAGATGGAAACAATCTAAATGTCTATCAATTGATGAACATATAAATAAAATGTGGTCTATCCATATAATGGAATATTATCCAACCATATAAAGGAAAAAAGTACTGCCACAAGCTACAACATGGATGAACCTTGAAAATACAATCCCAAATGAAAGAAGCCAGTCACAAAAGACCACATATAATACGACTGCATTCACATGAAATGTACTGAAGAAACAAGTCTACAGTAAAAGAAAACAGATTAACAGTTGCCTAGGGATGGGGCTCGGAGAAGGCAATGGCACCCCACTCCAGTACTCTTGCCTGGAAAATCCCATGGATGGAGGAGCCTGGTAGGCTGCAGTCCATGGGGTTGCTACAAGTCGGACAGGACTGAGCGACTTCACTTTCAGTTTTCACTTTCATGCATTGGAGGAGGAAATGGCAACCCACACCAGTGTTCTTGCCTAGAGAATCCCAGGGACAGGGGAGCCTGGTGGCCTACCGTCTATGGGGTCGCACAGAGTCGGACATGACTGAAGCGACTTAGCAGCAGCAGCAGCAGGGATGGGGCTGAGGGAACTGGAGGGAAAGGGACAGTGACTGCTAATGGGTACAGGGTTTTTTTTTGGGGGGGGAAGGGCAATGAAAATGTTTTAAAATTGATTGTTACAATTCTGTGAATATATTACAAACCAGTGAATCCTACATTTTTAACTGAGATTTTATGGTATCTGAATCATATCTCAATAGAGCTATTATTTAAGAAGAAAGTTCAACTAATAACTTCTTAGGAACATATTTTATTAAAACATATCTGAGCAGTATAGCTGGGAGAGTTTCCATAACACCTGCATATTTCAGAGAAGAAGCCCCCTTCTATCAAGGTAACCACACCACTAACTCCAACCCACTCCCCTGACCACTACCATTGCTCCTATAGCATTTTATTCTTCCCTCATCAAGACACTTGTCACTGTACCAACTAACAGCCTGTTTTATTGTCTCTCATCCCCACTACACAATGAGGTCCGTAAGAGCAGGGACATTGCGTGCCTTGTTCATTGGTCTATCCTTAGCACATTGGCTGGCACAAAATGTTGGAGAAATGACTAGATCTTAATCTACGTCAAGGGCACAAAGATCTTAAGAAAATGTCAGCACAGAAGCAGACACAGGGAAGCTGGAGTG
Source organism: Bubalus kerabau (assembly GCF_029407905.1). Lineage (NCBI taxonomy): Eukaryota > Metazoa > Chordata > Mammalia > Artiodactyla > Bovidae > Bubalus > Bubalus kerabau. The sequence goes on from NC_073647.1 coordinate 17,738,762, forward strand.
ATTGGACACAAAATTGCCTAATTATATCACTAAGGTATAAATTTAGCCTATACCCTCTATCACCGAATCAGTCTTAAAGTCTAAAAGTTTTAAAAAAGTCAGTAACACTTACTGGGCCCTGAGGCAAAAGGCTGGTACTCGCCTCTTGAGTACTGGGGGGTCGACTTCCGCTTTCCTCCAGTGGCAAAATACCCCTTCGATCCAGCACACTGAAGGAGACAGCAGAGTTAACAAAACACGTCACACCCACCTGTACATCCACCACATCTGCTTGCTGTGTGTGCTGGAAAACACAAATCTGCCCTTTGGCAGTCTAGCCTGATCCAAGCACGCACCTCCTGCCTTCCATTCACTTTTTTCTTCCACAAATCATGGAATACCACATTAACAAAGGGATAAACAGATGAAATAAGAATGAAAGGTCATCCCTTTGAAACAACCAGCCTGTGGTCTACGGTCCATGTAGATATGGCACCCAGGGACAATCCCTGGGAAGCCCTCTTTTGACACCAAGAGGCCATGTTCAGAAGAACGCATCAGACCAGGTGACAGGATTGGGTCTAACTGCTTGTCCCAAGAGTTCCAGAACCTTCTAGTCCTTTGAGTACCTGGGGGGCAAGGGGCCACACAGCACTTCACAGCAGTTCTTCACAATGTTGCCATGGCTATAGGGATTCTGGACACGATTCTTCCCTGTCCATGAGCCTTTGATCTGCAAGACAAAAGCCAAGGCTTATATTAAACATTATGTTGAAGAACTACATAGAGCATGGGAAGATGGAAAAGTTCTAGAGATGGCTGGTGGCAATGGTTGCACAACAATGTCAATGTACTAATGCCAATTAATTGTACACTTAAAAATGGTTTAAGATGGTGCATTTTATGCTATATGTCTTTTACCACAATAGAAAAAAAAGAAATATATGCATAGCCATGGAAAAATATTCACAATAGAGTTGAAAATGTAGATACCTGACCGTTACATATTATTTCCATTTAAAAATACATAATATTCATGTCAATGTATGGCAAAACCACTACAATATTGTAAAGTACTTAGCCTCCAATTAAAATAAATAAATTTATTTAAAAAAAGAAAAAAAATAAATCCAGACTGGAAGAAAACATAATATACTCACATAAACAAACATGGGAACAAGTCTAGACAAGTCTAGAACACTATAGACCATACCATAACAATGGTGAGGCCTAGGAGGTAAAATTAGGAGAAGGCAATGGCACCCCACTCCAGTACTCTTGCCTGGAAAATCCCATGGATGGAAGAGCCTGGTAGGCTGCAGTCCATGGGGTCGCTAAGAGTCAGACACGACTGAGCAACTTCACTTTCACTTTTCACTTTCATGCATTGGAGAAGGAAATGGCAACCCACTCCAGTGTTCTTGCCTGGAGAACCCCAGGGACAGAGGAGCCTGGTGGGCTGCTGTCTATGGGGTCACACAGAGTCGGACACGACTGAAGTGACTTAGCAGGAGGTAAAATTACAGGGACTTATTTGCTATTTTTTGTTTATCTGTAGTTTCTGATTTTCTACAGTAAATATGGATTAATCAGTAACTTTTTAAAAGCAAGGATGTAATTCAATGCAACTTTATCCCTCTCCATTCCAAACCCAGTTAGTTAACTTTTAAGGACGTATGAATGTCTGAAGACCTTGTGCCCACCCAACCATTCAATCTCTTCTTCCTCATTCCCTATAGGCATTCAGCTCCAAATAAAGCAGTCTGCTTGTTCTTCTACACACCTGGTTTAACCATCTCCCACACCTGGCTTCTGCCTGCCTCAACCTCCCAGGCCATGGAGACAGTTCTCTAGCAGGTAATTAGAGAATAGGCTTTTGGTACAAGAATATGTGATGAGGAGAGGAAAAGCTGACTCACATCTTCATTGGTTGTCTGGTTGAGAGCCACAAGGAAAGTGTGGAATCCAGTCAGTCCCACGACGGACCAGAGCGTGAAGAAGCAAATGAGTACTTCTAGAACAGTGAGGTGCTGTTAAGGAATGTTGAAGAAGCCACACCAGGGGACTTAATGCCTCCGCCCATGCTCATGGCACCAATAACACCATCTTTAGCCCTTGGAACATACATCACAAACATATATCCATTTATAACAATGGATGAATTCTAAGCTCACTGGCTCTATCCCTCACGAAAAGTAACAGACTCCTGTTTATACACTACAAGGATCTCTCTAACAGATTTAGTGTATTTAGACGTTTGTCTGTTTATTCATCATTGGCTCTTTGAAAGGGACATTTAGGAGGGGTCCAAAGCAAAACAATGATGGTCATCTCTGTCACCGGAAAACAAACTCTATAAACAAAAAAATTGGTGGGAAAAAAACCAGAATGTGATTTCTAGAAATCCCAATTGAATCTCCTTCTCAGAAATGTAACTGCTGTACAAAATAAGCCTTAGCTGTAACAGGAAGGTGGGACTTCTAGTGACACAAGTCTATTGAGAGCAAAGTACAGCCCACTAGAGAAGGCACGACTGAGCCTGGGATCAGAAGGACTTGGGAGGGAAGCAGGGGAGACAAGGGTGAAAAAAAACCTCCCTTTAAGCCCCAGCCATTTTCCATTCTGGTTACTACCACTAAGACTACATTTTTCAACTTTAGACATTGGCACTCTCTGACGTCTGAAAAATGAGATGGTGGAGAACTGCAGACAGAAAGCATGCTGAAACGTAGTTTAGGAGGGCTGCACAGGGACCTACTGCCAGGGGAGGATATGTTCCAGGAGTTTCTTTCAATGTCTCCAGGAAGCCAATTTTCAAGGATTCTGTGAAATTGGGAGGAGGAGTAGAAAGAAAGATTAGTAACTTCAGTAAAAAATACCCACATACTCTAGTGCCTACTCACCTTCTTCCCTCCCTATCCTTGTTACAAGCTGGCAAGAGATAAGCCCTCATTCAGGTAAGGGACTCACCTGCAAGCTGGTGCTCTCTTGACTAAAGGGTTCACCTTTCCAATGCAGGACCCAACACGACTAGAGAGTCAGCCACAAGCCCAGCATCTGGCTCCCCTCCCTTCTCCCTAACCTTCAGCTATGGGCATGGAGGGGGGAAATGCATTCATAGGTGAAAGAAACCAGGAATATCCAAGAAAAATCCTCTGTCTTCACCAATCTATATCTCTCCACTGTTCAAAACCCAGCTCAGAACTCATCTCTTCCCAGGGAGCTACCCTGAGGAAGACCACTCCTTTAACTCCACATCCTGTCTGTTCTTGGGTTTCTGGATGTGTGGGGATGTGTGCATGTGCAGACGTGCACAAGTGTGTTTTCTATCTTCCGAAGCAGACCATGAGCCACTAAAAAACATTTCTCTGGTATAACCCCTTCTACCACCTGACACCAAGCAGGTCTTATGAGGCAGAAGAGAGGACACATACACCAAAAATACATCCCCAACCTTTGAGATCACCTGGGACATGCCAGGTACTCTAGGGACAAACCAGTAATTATGGTCCTGATCCCCAGCAGAGGGCCACTGAGAAGGCCAACATGCTCAGTAAATCCTGAGGTTTGGAGCTCTGCTCAGGAGCAGACAGTGGTGCTCACTTCTAACTGGTCCTAAGGTGCCTTTGCAATGGGAAAGTCCCCCCAGGATATGGAACCACTCCCCTAAGCTGTCTTCAAGTCTTCTCCCCCCACCCACCCTTCCACCAACAGACACTGCCCTGTATACTCACTGAGGGCCACATAGACGATGTTGAAGGCGAAGACATAGATCGTGAGGAGGGAGAGAGACAGGATGAAGAGGTAGAAGTAGCGGTAGTTCCTCTTTCCAACACAATTCCCCACCCAGGGGCAGTGATGGTCGAAGCGTTCTGTGGGAGAGAGAGAGAGAGTCCAGCACCAAAGCCTCCAAGACGAAGCACAACCCTACCATCCACTTCATACCTAATTCCCAGACCCCTAGGATCCTTGTGTACTGCAACTGTAAAAAATACTGGTTTTTACTTTTTGCAATGTTTTCACAGCCATCTCCTTCGATCCCCACAATCACCCTGGAAATTAGGCAAAAGAAGATGTTCTTTTCTGCATTTTACAGATAAGGAAACTGGGATACTGAGGGGTTAAGTGATCTGTCTCACCGTCAGTTAACAGCACAGAGCTTGTTTTTCCAAAGAAAAGTCTTAGTACGTGAGTCTACTAAGTGCAGGACGAATAAATCGGTATAAATAGCCAAGGAAATTTTGAAAAATGAGTAGTGTGGTTTTTCTTAAACTCCAGTTAGTAAAAAATTATACACCTTAAACGGTGTGGCATAGCTTAATGGAATGGAAATAGCCCAGAAATAGAATATATGTCTGGGAAAAGCAGTGCTACAAAACCAGTGGTGAAAGGCAGTATCATTCCATAAACAATTGGTTACTTGACTGAAAATAAGGTTCAATCTTTTTTCCTCACACTATTTATCAAAAGTAATTCCAGATGAATTAAAGAGTTAAATGTAAAAACAAGGTGAAACCTTAAAATAACCAAAAATACTAGGTGAACATTTGTCTCCTGAAAGGAGAAGGGCTTTCTAAGCATAAGAGTAATGGAAAAAAACACAGATGACAAAGAAATGATTTGACTTCATACACTTTAAAAAATATTTCCTATATGTTAAAAATACTATCAGGAAAATTAAAGAGGAAGAAAACCCAACAGGAATATATTTGAACTTTGTAACTTAGTGTATTAAAAGTCCTTATAAATCAATAATTAAATACAAATACTCCTTCAAGAAAATAGTCAAAAAGCAAAACAGTTAATAATACCACATAAACATATATTTAGTCTTCTGATTCATTAATAAGCCAGTGCAATACTAATACAACAATAAGAAAGTTTTTGCCTATCAAAATAAGGTTATATAAAATAATATTCAATGCTAGTGAGAACAGGGTAAAATGTATAATATACTGTTTGTGGAACTACAAATTGAGAGAACCTTTCTGGAAAGCAATTTGGGCACATGTATCAAGAGCCTTAATAATGCTCACATCCCTTTGGCAGAATAAATCCATTTTCAGTAATTTTTCATAAGGAAATAGAGAAGAGCACAGAAATTTAGGGTCAATTCTTTTTCATTAAATTTTTTATTGTGGTAAAATATATAAAACATACAATTTTCCATTTTAACCAATTTTAAGTGTAAAATTCACTGGCATTAATTACATTTACAGTGTTGTGCAACCATCACAAATACTTATTTCCAAAAATTTTCATCACTCCTAAACAGAAACTCTGTACTCATTAAGTAGTAACTTTCCATTTTCCCCTTCTCCCAGCCCCTGGTAACCTCTAATCTTCTTTCTATCTCTATGAATTTGCTTATTCTAGATATCTCACTTAAGTGGAGTCATACAGTATATGGCCTTTTGCGTCTGACTTCTCTCACCCAGCATGTTTTCAAGACTCATCCATGTTGTAGCATGTATCAGCACTTCATTCCTCCTTATGACTGAAAAATATTCCATTGTATAGCTATACCACATTTTTGCTTATCTGTTCATTTGTTGAGGGACACTTGGATTGCCTCCATCTTTTGGCTATTGTGAACACTGATATACAAATATGTTTGAGTTTTTGTTTTTCAGTTCTTTTTGGTATTGCTATGGACAGAATTGTGTCATCCCCCACCCCTAAAATTTATATGTTGAAGCCCTAAGCCCCAATATGACTATATTTGGAGATATGTCCTCTAAGGAGCTAACTAAAGTTAAATGAGATCATAAGGGTGGGGCCCTAATCCAATACGACTGGTAGCCTTGTAAGAAAAGGAAGTGACACCACAAGTATGCGAGCACAGAGAAAAGGCCAGATGAGGACACAGCCAGAAGGTGGCCACCTGTAATCCTCACCAAAAATCCACCCAATTGGCTCTGTGATTTTGGACCACTAACACCCAGCACTGTGACAGAATTAATTTCAGTTATTTGAGTTAGTCTGTGGTATTCTGTTATGGCAGCCCAAGCACACTAATACAGGTATATATCCAGGAGTGGAATTGCTGAGCCATATAATTTTAACTTTTTGAAGAACTGCCAAAGTATTATTCACAGTGGCAGCACCATTTTACAATTCCCACCAGAAAAGTATGAAGGTTCCAATTTCACCACATCCCTAAACTTAATAATTTTGATTAATGTGTTATAATAATGAATGAAATAGGATTGTGAATAATATATACTGATAGCAGATTGCCTAAATAAACTAGAATATAGTCATATGATAGATTATGCAGTCATTAAAATAACATATTCTGGGACTTCCCTGGCAGTCCAGTGGTAAAGACACTGCCTTCCAATGCAGGGATGTGGGTTCGGTCCCTAGTCGGGGAATTAAGATCCCACAGGCCATGCAGTGAGGTCAAAATAATAACAATAATATATTCAAAAAACATTTATTAAAGATGTAGAAAAATGCTCAGGATATAACATTAAGTGACAAAGGCAGGACTAAAAACTCTATCATGTATGATCCAATTTTACAAACGAGAAAGACTAGAAGGAAATACAACAAAATGGAGAATGAGTTTGGTATTAAGTTTTATTTATACCTGTACTTTCCATCTTTTCTATAATGAATGTGTATTATTTTAATGAATCAAAAAAACCCACAAAGAATAAAATACATCATTTTTAAAGCACAATGAGCTGTGTACCAGTCAAAAAAATAAGTGTTAAGAATGGTGCATCTCCTAGTTAAAGGGCTGCAATATCTTTTCAGAAAAAGGAATGAAGATAGCCTTACTTTAAACAAACCCACCATATAAAAAACATTGGAAAATATATATTTATACAGATATATTTTTATTATATTAAAATCACACTTTTTTCTAATAATACAACTAGTACATGCTCATTGTAGAAAACTTGAAATTTTTTTTCTAATGAGGGAAACAAAATCCCTTATAACCCCACAACCTATAGATAATAGACAAAAAGCATTCTGGAGTACTTCCATGCATAATTCTTTATACATACTTATGTTTTTTTCAATGGGTAACTGAGATCGCACTTTAAACGTAGCCTATCTTCTATTTTATTTCATTCCACTCTCTAGGATGAGCTTTTCCCATAGACAGAAGTCTATTGCATGAATGTCCCACAATTTATTTGACCATCTATCTACTGGTGAACAATAAGGTTCTTTCCAATTTTTCATTATTATAATAATCTGGAGGTAAATATGTGCATACCTAAATCTTTTAACATATCCCTAATTACTTTCTTGGGATAGATCCCTAGAAAGCAAGTTAGTGGCATCAAAGAGTATACATGTTCCAAGGCATGAATCTTACTAGGTTGCCTTCCAAAAAGTTCGTTCCAATGTATACTCTCACTAGTGTAGGATGAAGCATTATCAAGTTTTCCTTGCTGAATTTCTAGATTTCAAAAGATCTTGGTTTAATTTTTTTCTTTGATGTTGAGTAGAGATGAACATTTTTTTCATGTTAACTAAGTAAATGCATTTCCTGTTTTATCTGCTGTCCATATGTCTACTGAAATATTAGGGCTTCTTCTTTAAAAAACCAACTTGCATGAGTTCTTTATGTTTAAGAATATTAATAAGGAGAGGAAATTTTTTCTGAAAACCATCATATCAGACTTTCTTGAAATATAAAGTTTCCTGGTTCACTTAAAATGTTTCAATTTATAAAAATCCTATCTACATATAGCTTTTACCATTTAAAGTAAGATACATCTTCCCACCCTTAAACTAAAAAGAATTGGCTAATAAGAGGAAAGCAATGTACTCAGGCATACTCCATGGCATATACAAAGAATGCTGGAAGAATGCCTATTGATAATATAAGGAACTGCATACATCTGCCTTTCCACAGACGTATTTACTGTCTGGTTTTGATCTTTTCCAGGGCTCAGCATACACTAGGCAGTGATTACAACTAAGTCACATATATATGCAAATAGAAGCACGGACCCCTGTATTATGTACACATACACCTGCCACACTTGAAGCAGAAGCAGAGAAAGAACAAATGAGGATTTTGGAATTAGACCCTTTCCAGCTTCATACGAACCTACACAAAGGTGCTTCACCTATTTCCTCATCTGTAAAATGGGAATAATATCTATCTTACGGTGTTTTTATAAGTCTTAAATGAGAGAAAGAGAAAGCACTTGGCACAGTGCCTAATATATATGAGAAATTCAATAAGTGCTAGCAACTTTTTTCTTCTTGGGAACACCACTTCTTATTTAGCCCTTCCTTCCTCGATGCTGCCCTCCAGTGGACTAGGATTCTCCTCCCCCTTTGTAAGGTGGGTTCCACTTGAAACAGATTCAGCAGAGGAAAATTCAGATTTGAAAAACAGGTAAAGTTTATCTCTTCATTTACAAGAGGTTTTTTTTTTAATTTTTAGACTAGAGGATATTTAAATTATGATCTGATCTACAGAAGTACAGTTGATTTACAACTGTTCAGAAGCTTGTTTCCTATCTAAAGTTTCTTAACTAAATCTAGCTCATTTTCTATCTAAATCTATCTTCCCATCCCCACTGATTTTTCTTGAGAAAAATCACTCTGATCCTCTTCAAGTCAGCCTTTCCCCCAGGCAAAGCCCCTTTGGTTTCACTCACCCACACAGTTGTCACAGATGCTGCAATGAGAGGCCCGGGGAGGCCGGAAGATCTTGCATGTATAACAGTACTTCAGTTTCACAATCTGGTTGTTTATCTGGAAATTCTTGATACGAGGGGGTGGTCGCTGGCCTTGGGGCACCGCACCATTGGTAGCTTCTGTAGATCAGTAAAGACAGTTAATACCACCTCTCCAAGAGCAGTGACAATAATCAAAGGTTCCCTAGGCCCACTATCATCTCCAGACTAGACTCTCAACATCACAAGAGTATCTTTCCAAAACTCCACTGAGTGCCATTCAATTATTTTGTTTACACGTAAAAAAGTGTTTCTTCAAGCTTTTTGGCTGATAACAAAGAAAAACATTCATATAAGAAGAAATAAAAATGGCTAAAAATATATGAAATGAAAACATCCAACTTTACCTATAACCAAAGAAATAAAAAATTAACACAAAGCTACCATTTCCACTTTCTATATTAACAAATATTAGAAAGAAAAATACTCAGTGTTGGCAAGGATGGGGAGGAGGTACCAGTAAGCAATATGGCAGTGATTACCAAAATTTTATTTAATTTTATGTGTATACTTTTGACCCAGCAATTCAACTTCTAGGAACTTACCAAATTACAAAGAGATGTACAAAAGATGTTAAAGCAGGATATTTGTCACAGAAGTCCCTTTTAATAGCGAAAGACTGAAAATAACCTCAATATCATAGTAGGAGATCGGTTAAGTAAATTATGATACACACATGGGGTGAAATATTATGTAGCCATTTTAAATGATGCATGCATTTTAAATGATATAGGGAAATGTTCACAACATACTGAAAAATGAAAATGTGTGCTAAAAAGAAACAGGTATAAAGGATTTTATCTTGCAAAAGTAAATAAATGCATGAAAAAACTGGCAATATTTAGAATCAGAAAAACAATTATTTAAAAATAAGTGATACATGCTTATTGCAAAAAAATTTGAAAAAAAAGAAAATACGAATAGGAGATAAGAAAAACCACTGACAATCTCTCAACTCAGGGATATTTATGCATTTTGGTGTATTTCCCTCTATTCAACAGATAAACATTCATAATTTTTTAAATTTGAGATTATATTATAGATACAATTTTATACCTTGTATTTTTCACTTAACATTATACAATGGGCATTTTTCCACAGTTGTTAATTGTTTTTTTCTGAAAACATCATTATCTATATTGTATCATATGCATGTACTGCAATTATTTTAACCAATCCATGTTATCGGGCATTTAAACTGTCTCTGGAATTTTGCTCTTTAAATGATGTTGTATGCAAAAACTTAAAACATTCAAGACGAAGCTTGTTCCCTTTGATCTCCACCCTAATCACAATCTCCTCCTTTTCCTCAAGAATATGTTTATGTGTTAAAATTTATTGCTAAATCATAAAGAAAAAAAGGAAAACATGTTGAAGTCTGGGCAGTAATATATTAAGTTGCTGTCATTAAAATAGCTAGGAAAAAGAAAAACATGATGCATTAAAAATCCTTCTACGATTATTTGTGTACATCCCAGATTTATTTCCTTTAGCTAATCCTGAGAGAAGTGAAGTGACTAAGTCAAAGGGTAAGAACCCTTAAAGCCCAAGTCACTTATTGCCAAACTGCCTCCCAGACAGATTGTATCAATGTAATGCCCGCCCATCTGTAGCATGTGAGAGTGCCTGTCTCACTGCACCCTTGCTGTGCAGGATAATTCTAAAAAGAGATTTTTTTCAATTCACTTTGATTTTAAAAATATCTGCCATATGGAACTTTTTTCCTTTTTTTGCAGAGTGGGGTGGATGCTGTGAAATCAAACAATAACAGTGTGACATAAGTCTTAAAAGAATGGGGAGAGCTATTCATTAGAGGATGATAATAAGTACCAGCATGTCACCTTAACCTTCTTCTGCATGTGCTTTGCATGAAGGCACCTGGGAGACAGAGTTCATGGCTCACCCTCCCCATGAGGCGGGCTACTATGCAAGGGAACCACATGTTGTCTTCTCTCCCCTACCCAGCCCCCACCCACAGCATACCTAGTACAGGGCCAAATGTAAGTTGACAAAAACTTGTTAGCAAAAACATATGTATGAACTCAAGAACACACTCTACTATTGAGAGAAACGTGCTAAATGCAGAGGTAACAACCTGACAGCTCAAGACTGGGCCCTGGGCCCAGCAATCTGGCAAAACAGAGCTAACCTTGCTAACCGTCTGCTGTGAGAGGCAAGATCACATCAAAGCACTGCCTTGACCTTCAGTTTCTCCATATGTGAATGGAAAGAGGATGATGAAAGAATAACCCAGAGAGAGCAAAGACTACACTCACAACTGTCCCTTCCTATCTTGCTGCTAACTAGCCCAGGTCTTCCCCAACTCCAGCTGTGCCAACAAGCCCCACCTCTGCTTACTTCCCACAACTCCCACCCTCACTGTGTCCCTAAGTAGTCTGAGCTCAGATGTGCACAAACCTGTGTCCCCTTAGCATAACTAAACAGGCTGAAATTTTTCGAAAAGAAATCCACTAAGAAGCAAGATAAACACAGTTAAATAAACAAAAGAAATACAAAAGCTGGAAGCTTTCAAAGCAAGAATATCAAATCAAAACACTGTACATCTTAAACTTACACAATGTCACATGTCAATTATATCTCAATAAAACTGGGGGGAAAAAGAAACCAACTAGAACTGGGAGAAAACATTTCCTTGACAACAGCACGCATATAAACATTAGGAATAAACTCAGGATGAGAAGTACAGAAATTATATTAAAAATGATAAAAATTATATCAAAGGATACAAAATTCAGTCTGAAAATACAGAAAAATATACTATCCTCTTGGAGAGGCATATAATATTTATACAAATATAAATTCTCTCAAAAATAAGATGTAAAGCAATATAATACCTATTAGAACTCTAACATGTTTGTATCTTTCTAATTAAATAAAATAATATTATTAGTAGTAAAATCCCAACAAACAAGCAACAATAACAACAAAGTACCTGAAGGAACTAAAGGCTAACCACGGGTCGGTGCTCCACTGGCACAGCTTTAGTCTTAGAATCCCGGGTCCCTTTCTTCTGCTCTACATGACTTGGATGCTGACTCTAGCTACTTGAGTATCAGACTTGAGAACAACTTAGGCAGCACCGACTGCTATTGGATCCGGTGGGCTCCCAGTCTCTCGGAGTACTGGCATCAGAGCCTTCTTTTGCAGTGTGAGCTCCTAGGATATCCCCTCCTCGAGTTCTGGAATGTTCTGCTTCAATTCATGAGGGCACCCTGGCTGGCTCCTGGTTAGTACAGCACTTCATCTCTGTCCCAAAGAGCCCTACCCTGAGCTGCAGACTGCACTGTGATGAGCTTGTAACTACTTCCTTTACCATTCCTAGAATTCTCAATGGTTCCTGGCACCACAAGTGTCCCCTTTCATCCTGTGTTTCCCTAAAGCAGGAATTCTTAGTTAGAAACCCATGCAAGTGCTTCAAAAGACCTATGAAGTCCTGAAATTATATCCAGGGACTTCCCTGGTGGTCCAGCAGTTAAGGCTCTGAGCTCCCAATACAGGGGACCCAGGTTCAATTCCTGGTTAGGGAACTAGATCCTACATGCCAAAAACTAAAAAGATCTTGCACACCCCAACAAAAATCCCATGTGCCACAACTAAGACCCAGTGCAGCCAAATAAAATAAATATTAAAAAATTGTATGTGTGTGATGCATATAAGAATATTTTTATGAAGAGAAGGTTTATAGTTTTCATTCAAAAAATTCAAATGAATTGATGACCCCCCAAAAGTTTTTATTTTCTTAATTAAAAAAAAAATCTTCTTGGAAACAGTGTAGCAGGACCTTGGTAAGAAATCCTTCCTGAAATGCAACCCAAAAGAGGGAAGAATGAAGTTCACATTCTTTACTGAGTGGTAACAATCTCAGATTCAGGATCTCTGGGGGAAAAGGCTGGAAGTGAGTATTAATCTGCAACTATAATTATGATTCCACTCCCTTACCAATCAAAGCCACTCATTGTACAGCATCTTGCCAGCTGGTCAGAAAACCCACCTATCTCCATTTCTATGAAAGCTGCTTCATCTGGTAGGGCCCGAGGGATCACTCCAGGATCACTGAAGCTGGTCCTCAGCAGGGTGGCCATGGAGAAAAGGAATAGCATGGCAGCGAACACAGGGATGGCAGGAGACAGCTGAACAGCCAGGTAGCGGCATCTGAAGAAAGCAGACATTTGAACACTTAGTTATTCCTACACAATACTGACCTCGAATTATTACCAGTGTGTCACTCTGGTCTCCACAACAAAATCACAGTACTTCAAGGGCAGGGACATATTTTTTGCTTTTCTCAAATTACCAAAACCTCCTAACACATGGTTCTGCACATACTAGGAGCTCAACAAATACATCACTGATTGATGCTACCTATAATATACAGGAGACAGTCTAAGGGACCTCCGATACCCCCAAGCCCAGTCCCTTCCATCAGCCTGCTGGGAGCCACATTTCCTATGCACTTCAACAAAGGCTCATACCTGTTAAGGTCCGGGATGTACCTGAGCCTGGATTGTAAGCACCACAGGTTGCTCTCACTCGGGGAATGTCTAGAGTTTTTCGTACTCACTCATCTGACATTGGGCCTGAGCCCAAGGAGAGGGAAGAAAAGATGAGGACCAGCCATGAAGCAGAGTCCCAGGGTCAAACAGGTGGTGTGTCCAGTGTGTTCAAAGGCCACTGAAAAGCTTCAGAGATGCTGCCTGACTCTGCAACATCCACTCACTCCTCTACCTTCCTCAATTAGCTCAGCCAGTAGGTGACCAGTGACCATAAGCAAGTGAATAAGAAAACTGTATCTCTTTTGCACCCCTTCTCAATATCATATTTCTTCCCCTCTTTTCCCTTAACTCACCTGGAAGGCCATTCCTCTCCCTCTCTGGATATCCCAGCTCGACTGGCCTTTCAGATCCAAAGCCATCAATGCACCTATGCCATCACTGTCAGCATTACAACCACAATGTATTGAGCACACACCATATGCACTTGGCTCTTCAGACGCACTGTAGCATCTACTTCTCACACTACATCTGTGATGGCTGAAGAATCTGGGATTTAGTGAGGTCTTGCCTCTTCCAAAGGCCTATCCTAAACTGCACTGTTTTTCGCTACATTGACTTCATCTCCCCCAGTTAAACTTCCGAAGAGCAAGAACTTTGCCTTTTAGGAGTGGGAACACCTGGGTTTGAATTCTGGCTCTACCAGCTCATAGTTGTGGTAACTGAGTTAACTTCTGTCTCCTTATCTATGAAATGAAGATGATAATAGTAGTATTTCATAGGGTGGTTGTGTGGCTCAAATGCATGAATATAAATAAAATGCTTAGAACTGCCCTTGACACATAGTAAATGCTAAGTAAATGTCAGCTATTAGCATTATCATCATGGATCTCTATCTCCCTGAGCCTAATACAAGTATGGGAACAAAGAAGCTATCAACAAATACTTGTCCAGTTGAACTGAATATCAAACCAAATAAATGGGAATATGTGATGAGAGTTATCACTGACCTATTTTTTATTCTCCTTCTCCTGATGCATATTTCCTCCTTCAACACAGAAATCTTGTCTTGGAAGCTGACTATAAGTAGATGTACAAGGACCAGAGGGAGAGTGAAGAGAATAAGATAGGAAAAAGGCTTACCTCATCAGCATGGGGATTAAGCACGCCACTATCAACTCGAAGTAGACCTTTAACCCCAGGCTGTACCTTTGCTGCACGTTTGGAACAATCCCCATGAGATCCTTCTCCTGCCTCCCTGCCACACACTCAACTGCATGGCGCGTGGGAACCAACCATACTGCTCGGCTGAGCAATTTGCCATGAAGGTGAACATACGGAGTGAATTTGCAAATGATTTCTGCGGCTTTTTGTTTGCTTGCCTGCTTGTTTGTTTTTTAACAAAATCCTTGCTCTCAGCTTGCTTTTGTAGGATTTTCTTCCTTCTCCTAAAATCCAAGGGTAGGGTCTGGCTAACTGAGTTCAGGGTAATGAAGGTCCTTGCTGGTCTGTGAGGCAGCCCTCACAGACGAGCTTGCGGATTACCCTCTTTTCCACTGCTCCCCTTCACTGGTACAGATAATCAAGAAATGAATTCAGAAAAGTCACCTGCACTCATCAGGGACCCAAAAGGACACAGGAGAAACACAAGGCTCCAACTCTGAGACAAGCCAAATGAAATTACCACACTGGCAGAAAATAGCCATTTTCCTCATCACTGCCCATCCCTAAAATCACTCTTGAAAACAAAGAAGCGACATCTCCAAAATTCAGACTGCCCTGGGTGTATCATTGCCAATGAAAAGCCTTAGAAAAATCAGAGCCATCTGATTGGCCACCAAAGGGAGTTTAAAACTGTTTTATTCGAGGGAAAAGATACAGAGAGAGTAGAACGCAAACACACACATTAATGATGCCCCCACGCCCTGAAGGACTGAGCTTAACTAAAGTCTCATTTCAACACCTGCTTGTTGACTGGACAAAGGACAACTTAGATTTGAATTACGCTTCACCATCAAGGATAAAGGTCTCTGTAATCTCCACACAGAATATCTTCTGCACCTGCTAAAACAATCCACTCTGTGTGTCAACAAGTACACAACAGGCCCATTGTATTGTTCTTCGGAGACAAGGCTACTGGCAGCCAGTTGTCACTAGTGAGTGGGTGTGGCTGGGAAGGCAGATGTGGGACCAGTAGGCCTTTCTACCCAGAATAAGAGGAAATAAGAAAGCCAGAGGCTAAGACCGCTGCAAACTACAACCCATCTGTCTGCCTTTAATACCCACCTGGGTTAGCCTCATAATTGCAGTAAGCTAGCGATCTCTCTTAAATAAGAAGAAGCTATGCAAAGATTTGGTGGTAATTCCCAGTATCAACCTCAAAAGTCAGGAGTACCCTCAAACACCACTAATTTGTCCTAGAGAAAGACTGGATCTATCATCCGCAAATATAAACTGTCTTTGAAACCCTGTGGTACTTTCTATCTATATTGATATGAATAATGATATCCATACACTTCTTGAAACAGAACTCTCCTTTGTCTTCAGAATACCAGGCAGTTAGAAGTGACTTTTCTCCCTTGTGAATTTTATAAATGCAACTATGTCCCCACCAAATCTCCATTTCTGCCACCTGCAGAGACATCATCACTTTAAGCCATCTTCTTTCAACCTCTTGATCAGCTTCAGGCTTCCACAGCTGGACTACATGACAGGACTCCCACATGTCTCATGGGCCACATGATGGTACTGACCAGCAGTAACCAGCAGTGCCAGGCTGGGCTGGTGTGCCATATCCCATCCCCCGTCTCTAGCACACCAGAGTTCATTGGAAGGACAATCATAATGACATAGACTTCAATTCACACAAAAAACTTCAAAAGAGATTCATGAGTGGAAGTGGTAAGAAACCAGACAGATTCCACGACAGGGCTGCCTCACAGACCAGCAGTGTGCACTAGTGTTCTGTGCTCTGATTCTGTCTCCCTAATAGCTTTCTTGCTATGTTTTCTGCTGTTGTTCTTTTATCAGCACCATCAGCCAATAACTATTTATGGGTCTAACAAATGAAGAACAAGAGAAATGGAACTTAATTTTGTTGGAGAAACATAACTAACATATGAAACAGCTAAATAAGATAAGACCAATAATCAAGTGTACAGATGGTGAGTCAGACTCTAAGGACTGTAAGTGGTCAGAAAAGAGCTCTCTTGGGAATCTGGGGGCTGCTTGAAACTGCTCCCATAGCAGTCATTAAGGGTGGCTTTAAGGAAGCTTGGCACAGCAGGAAGGGCCAAGGATTAGAGCTCCACAATGGCCCTTGAGCCCACATAACAGAAATAAGCCTTTGCTGTAAGTCCTCCCTGACAGGGACCGCCATCTGTCCTTATACCTACATCCTATCTCTGCTGCTGCTGCTGCTAAGTCACTTTAGTCGTGTCCGACTCTGTGCGACCCCATAGACGGCAGCCCATGAGGCTCCCCCATCCCTGGGATTCTCCAGGCAAGAACACTGGAGTGGGCTGCCATTTCCTTCTCCAATGCATGAAAGTGAAAAGTGAAAGTGAAGTCGCTCAGTCGTGTCCGACTCTTAGCGACCTCATGAACTGCAGCCCACCAGGCTCCTCCGTCCATGGGATTTTCCAGGCAAGAGTGCTGGAGTGGGGTGCCATTGCCTTCTCTGATCCTATCTCTAGAGCATAGTAAACATGTAGAACCACCCATAGGACCAGTTCAACATTCTTGCTGATGACATTCAGAGTTTGCATAAGGGACAAAGTTTCCATGGACACTAAAAACATAATTTAATATCAGCTTCAAGATTTGCTGCTATGTGAAGGTCAGAGTTTTGAAAATGCATAACCCTGTTTTGCTCCAGCAGCAATGGGAAAATTAAACAAACAAGGACATTTTCAATTCTGAGGCAATGAGCCATCCTCTCACTGAGGAAGGCCAAAATCTCTATAGAAGCAAACCTATTAAGTAGTTCCCAAAGTTCAGTTGTAACAATACATTTCACATTTCAATTGTTACAAATATAACCAATTTCAAAAATAACAAGTAACAAATTTCAACTATAATATCTTCCTGATCAAGAACTTAGAACAGTTCCCTGCTACCTATTATATTAAGCCCCCACCTCCTCAGGCCAGTATTCTGAGGCCCTCCTTTAACTGGCCTTATCTAATCATCATCATAGGTTCTTTCTTGCCTCTTCCTTGTTCCATTTCAGACACATCTTCCTCATTACCCTGAATTCATTAGCCTCTTGCGGAGGCATAAAGTCTTTTTTGTTGTTAAACACAATACCGGCTCTGGCATCTCTGAGGAGGAAGATTTAAGGCTCCTTTCCCTCAATAAGCATCTCAACTATTGTCAGCATGTTAGGGACACCCCTGTCCTCTGTGTTCACTTTTCCCACAGCAGACGATCACTATACTCAACTAAGACATTCTCAAAAGATGGGAGATACGTTCAGTGGAGACTGACAGTGTGAACCTCATCACCACAAACGGTAGTAAAGGCTGAAAATACACAGATGAATTCTGAATGACAGGAGCATAAAGAATTGGTAAAGGGAAACACATTGTTGAGGAGACATAGCCCAATCCTTCTCCAGAGACCATGCTTTATCAGGAAGTTGAGTTTAGCTAAGTACTGTAAGAGATTGATATCAAAGAAGCAACTATGCCTTTCTAAAACTGTCTTTGGTTGGCAGAGTCACCGAATAGGACTAGATAAGCACAAGACTGAACCTCCACAAGGCAATTCTTCAGCGAATACTCTCTTGATTAGAGATCATGATAAAGTCATTTTTTCTTCTTCCTAATCTCACCTAAGGAATTCAGGGACCTGGACTTTGTCCTATAGACAGGGATACCCCTCCATGACAGACTTTGGCCTTGGTCTACCTAGCCCTGTGTCTCCTCAAACCCGGTAACTTTGTTATCAGACTGCCTTTTCCCTTCTGTCTGACATGGGGACACGGCGCCCCTTTCATCACCATCACCCACAGAGTAACATGGTAAGGAGCACACATTACCTAATTTTTCTCAGAGCTGTCCTCATCTTGGAAGCAGGGACTAGGAGCAGCAACAGGGGTGATGATCCCTTGTAACTCAAAAGCTTACTCTCTAAGTTCACACTTAAAGGAAGAGGTTCCTTGTTCCTGCAAGGCTACCAGAATGCCATGCTAGAATACAGTCAGTTTTCCACAAACATGTCTTCGTTTTCTAGTGAGTGAAATCACTCAGTCATGTCCAACTTTTTGCGACCCCATGGACTGTAGGCTACCAGACTCCTCTGCCCATGGGATTCCCCAGGCAAGAATACTGGAGTGGGTTGCCATTTCCTTCTCCAGGGGATCTTCCCAACCCAGGGATCGAACCTGCGTCTCCAGCATTGCGGGCAGACGCTTTACCATCTGAGCCACTAGGAGCATGAGTTAAGGAGGCCAAGGTAACCTAGAATCCACTAAGGCAACACAAACACTAGCTAGCAAGACTCCAGAATATGCCAGTCCAGCATTTGGCACTATGCACAGCTTGAGTAATCTGCATGTCTTCAGGATTCCGTATTCAAAAGGTAACAATGAGATGAAAGGCAGTGTCGTATAAAGGCACTGGCTGGCCGATTGACCTTGCTGAAATCTATTTCTATAGACCTGGTTTTGTCACCCGCAAAAGGATGGGGATGGTCTCCAAGGCCCCTTTCAGATCTATCATTCTATGATTCTGTGAGTCAAGACGGCTACATCTTAAGTGCATCCAGAATGTATCAATTCAGCTACATTTATTGATTACATACTCTGCTTAAGGCCAAGTAGAAGGCACTGTAGGGGCCACACACATGCAGAGGATAGTCCCTGACCCTGAAAGAACTCAAACTGTAATATCCACAGAATTAAAAAATATTAAAAATGTCATGTAATTATGTGTTAAATGACTGGTATGTACAATTAGTCCTATGAATGCAGAAATTACTAGAAAAATTTCACGAAGGAAGAGTCAAGAAGGGACTTGAAAAAGAGGTAAAGTCTGAATAGGCTAGAAGCGGGACAATTATTAAGCAGTGCTACAAAGCTTTTTTCAGTTCATCCAATTCAATGACTCCTCTGTACATCAGAAGCACCCAGGAGGGTCAGTCCAACAGGGTTTGATAATGCCTTGATACGATATCCACTAGATACGGCACAGTGAGGCATAAGCACTGATCACAGCAGTAAACGCCTTCCTACTTCAGGGGTCAAGAGTCACACAATCATTCATGCCACAAGAGACCTTGACCCCAGTAGTGATCTGGTCACACAGTTAAAAGAGAAAGCTAGGAAGCCACTTTCAGAACACAGTGCACTTGGTCTTTTCCCCAAGCTTTATCAGAAAGTTGAATTTGACTAAATACCACAATAGCCTTTCAGTAGTTGGACAGTTCACAGGTTGTCAGTGTCGGTCTGCTATAGTGTCCTGACATTCCTAGCCCAGCTGTTGGCTATGTGTTCATCACACAAGCTGGACAGAGTTTGGGCAAAAAGGATGGAGAATGGTTCATGTGCTTAAAGCTCACATTTCCTAAATACCTCATCCTAAGAATACATTAGGAAATTTCTCTTTTTTTTTTTAACTAGAATACACTTGATTAAAGTATAGCTGATTTACAATGTTGTGTTAATTTCTGCTGTACAGCAAAGTGATTCAGTTATATGCACATTCTTTTCCATTATGATTAATTCCAGGGTATTGAATACAGTTCTCTGGGCTATACAGTAGGACCCTGTTGTTTATCCATTCTACATATAATAGCTTACATCTGCTAACCCCAACCTCCCACTCCATTTCTTCCCTAACCCCACCCCCCATGGCAACCACAAGTCTTTTCTCTATGTCCCTGAGTCTGTTTCTGTTTTATAGATAGGTTCATTTGTGTCACATTTTAGAGTCCACATATATAAGGGATATCATATGGTATTTGTCTTTCTCTTTCTGACTTACTTCACTTAGTATGATAATCTCTACTTGCAAGGAAATTCTTTTTTTAAGCACTGTACAATGTATACTCTGCTTCTAAATTCAAATACATTTACTATAGATACAATAGATACAATTACATTTAAAATACAGCTATCTACTGGTAATCTTCTATCCTCTACTTTTCTATGTGTGTATTAGAATCTTCCAGACAGACACAAGAGTTATATAGAATTTCAGACTCTCTGAAATCACTCACTAAGCCGAGGCTTAGTGATAATCTAGCCCTATTTCCCATCCTGGGCAGGAATTCACTCTATGACAGCAGCTCTGAGAGATGCTACCTAGCTTCTTTGGAAATGCTTCTAACAACACAGAGCTAACGAGCACCTGTATGGACCACTTCTTCCCATTTTATGTAGTTAACCTACTGTCTGTTCACTGAAAAATCACAGGACCCTCCTTTGAGAAATCTAAACATGTAAAAGCGAAATCCAAAAATAAAAAGATGTCCACTGACACTACTAACACTGCATGTTTTTCATCAAGGGGCGCCCACACGCCTGACCAGATTTCTCAAGCCATCTGGCCAACCCAGGGCTGTGCCACGGGGGGTTATAAATCACCTCTCACTCATTCCTGCACACCTGCTGCCAGCAGGACCCTGTTACTAAATGCAGGTCCAGATGTGCCTCAAGATCTGAACTTTCTTCCTCAAGGCCAAAATGCAGCAGCCGGAGAATGTACAGTCTATGCTCCTATACAATTTAAACATGAAAAGAGACAGTCCTTTGTCACTGCTGGTTCAGACACCCTCAACTGCCTGAAGGCAGGGGACTAAACCAGGTGATTTCCTGAGGTCTCTGTAAGTTCTCATACTAGCAAAGGAGCCCATATTCTGCCCCCAAACCCTATCCTCCACCGTGTGGTGGATAGTAAATTATAGACCCCCAAAGAAAAAGGTCGACCAGAAAGAGACTTCATTCCTCAGAGGCAGGCTGGTATCCTCTGTACAGCCTGTCAGTGGCTAGGGTCAAGGCAGCCGCCACCTAGAGTGCCCACGTGTCTGCATTTGACAGACAGATGCATGCATGTGCACACATATATGCATACATACATACATGCTCACAAACACAGATTCCACCATTCTTAGTGAGAAGGATTCATTGACGGGGCCCTCTCCCCTTTGGTCAGATGTAAACTTCCCCATTCCACTTCTCAGCTAACACTTTTACTTCCTTCTCCCTTCCCCCTTTCCTACTCCCTCACCCAGCCCTACCCTCAAAACTATTTACTCTACCACACACACAGCTGGAACCCAGGGCAGTTTACAAACAACCTCACCCTTCATATCTGAGGGCAAAGCGCAAGAAATAACTTGGGGGGAAAAGTCGTCTCACCAGAAAACCCAAGGTGCCTCTGTCAAACAGTAACTTGGTTAATTATAAGCTTCATCCCACAGGCAATTTTCTTCAGAGGCCTTCAGGGCCGAACAGAACACAGCCAAATCATACTCTGTCTGGCTCCCAGATACAAAAAGGGCCAAATGCCAGTAGCTCCAAATTTCGAGTTCCCTTGGCCAGTCAAACCAGAGGGTTCCTGGGCCCAGAATTACCAGCTTGCTCAGGGCCTGGAAACAAATCTCATCTCTGTTTTGAATGGTTTCAACCACAAAAATTTAACCCTGAGTTGGGGAGGGGAGAGAGGCAAAAAGAGCTAGTGATTTAGCAGAGGAAGGAGTGAGAATGACAGAAAGCAGAGTTCAGCTCTGCACTTCCATAAACAAGCAAGGAAGAAACAAAGCTAACTTGAAGACAAGAGTAAGAAGTGGGGAAATATTGTTTTAAATGTTATGTTATGCCTGCCCGCCTGCACACTCTCACTCATACCACACAAAGTATACACACACACTCAGCCATGAAACTCTGACTGGAAAGCAACTAAGAAGCCATGATCAACCTGTCTAATTTTGCCAAATATTTTACAACTTGGTAGCAGCAGCAGCAAAAAAAGTGCCTTTGACAAAAAGGTCCTCTGACCTTACTTTCCTGGCCCTGTTATAAACTACATCCCTCTCCTTCCCCTGCTGTTACTCAAGCCATTTGCACTTATCCCAAAGTCTGGCAAACCAGCCCCCCAAAAACACTCTTGATGCACTGGGAAAGCCTGAAGCCCTTACAGAAGAAAGACAAAAATGAGCCCCCAAAGATCAGAGTTCATTTTAATTATCCACAAAGGCAAGCCAAGAAGCCCCCTCCTTCATCCCATGGCCACACCCCCTGAGGGGAGTTCCATTTCCAGGTCACTGGAGTGCATGAACTGTAGCAGGTTCATATTAGGTATGGCTCATGGTCTACAGACACATCTCTTGGCTCCTTCAAGGCCTTCCTCATAATAATCCCAAACCAATTAGCATTGCTCTCATCCCTGGAATGTACCACATTCTCAGCATACCCAGGAGTCATGCCACAGTAGTCAACTGGTCACCTCCCTAGAGCAGTGACCGACACAGATTTTAAGCTGCCTCTAGTACTGGCTGTTACATCACAGAAAAAAATAACTCCAAGGCTGGTGTCAGGCACACACAGAACAGAGAGTTGTTTATGTTGAGTGATTTTGACTGAAAGAAAGAGCAACTCACATTTAATAAGCACATATGTGCCACACAGGCAGCTAGACTGTGGCACAGCTGAGGATGGAACCAATCTGCAGGTTCCCAATTCAGTTGGCTTTTCAATTTAACAGCGAGCTGAGAGCTGAGCCCTAAGGAAATAGGACCCAGAATAACAGAATAGGTAAGTATCATGGGGTGGAGTTACGACCACAGGGAGTGCTCCTAGGCTCAGGAGGGGTGGAGAAGAAGCAATCTGTCACTAACCACCTAAGGAGACCACTGAAAAGGGGAGGTGAGTAATGAAGATGAATTCTTTTATTTCCTAAGTGTTCCAGGGGTGGCCCCAAATCAGTGCTATAAAATTGGTTATGAAACGTCTTGGTCTTTTAAGGAGGCACATACAAAGCAATGAATTCAGTTGACATGATCTACAGACACTGCTCAAGAGGACAGTGACAACCTTCCAAGGACTAGCCACAAACTCCCCAGAAAGAAGGTTCTTCCCCTGGGTCCAAAGTAACCATAATCAGGCAACAGTACTCAATGGAAACTCACTCGAAGGCGAAGAAGAGTGTACATGTCCCCAGGATGAGGAAGAGGGTCAAATAGAAGATGCCCTTTTGCCGGGCCATCATGACGCGGCCATCACAGCAGAAGGTGTTCCTGCCTGGGAGTTTCTCCCATTTCCGTGTCACCTTCTTTCTCACCACCATCACAGACATGATTGGAATTCCTGGTCCAAAATGGGTTTGTGATTATAAGAGGGAAGAAACAGAAGCTGAGCCCAGCTTTGAAACCACGTTGTATGCTATTGCAGCCACTGGGTCAAACATCATCAGAAGTCCAATTTCTAGTCCTAAGGAAAAACACAAAAAGAAAAAAAAAAATGAGGCAAGAACAAGAAAATGCAGTTCAATCTTCCTTTCCCAGAGGCAGAACGATGAGCACTGCCTCAAGGGTTGAGAGTGAAGAAATGGAAGAGTTTATTTCCAATCTGTTTTTGTCCCCTAAAAGAAGAAAAGGTTAACGGTTCTCAAAAAGAGAAAGAGGCTAGTATATCTTAAATACATCCCTTTACTTTCAGTATAATACTGATGATTTGATTATCACAGAACTAGGAACTAGAAGAGGTTTTATAGGTGACAGCCCCAATTACTTTGTTTTGGAAATAAGTAAACTGAAGACCGAAGTGGGGAAATCACTTCTCTGGGTCACAAAGCCACGAAGCTAAGCCAAGAAAATAGGTCTGTTGACTTTCAGTCCAGGGCGCTCTCCACTATACCATACTATTGTATAATCATCATGAAGAAGACTCTAAAAATAATGGAATTTCCATCCTTAAGGGCCATTCCCTCCCCTCCTCCACTTCTTCACCTTCTTTCTTCAATTAGCCACTGGAATCTGAATCACACCAGGGAACAAGTCATCCTTTGGGAGAGCTAGGAGGTTTTGGACACTGTACACAAACCCAGGTTGTATTTACTCAAAACAGATTTCCCCTAATCAAACCCTCCTAACTTCCTGAGTCTGGGAAATGAACCAACTTTGCTGGTCTAGCCTAACATTTGTGGGAATCTTAATGAAACCACATCACAGACCTGTAGGTGAAAGGCTGACTTAAGCCAGAGATTCTGATATGGCTGGGAGGAGGAGGGGCCCAACGCGGGGGGGGGGGGGGTGGCAGCAGTTAAGAAAAGTCATAAAGGTGCTTTCTGGGACATTTCAGAAGTACCATCTCCACTTAGCATCCTGAATCCCCAGGCCCAGCCTTTCTCACCACTGTCACCCTTCTCCTCTCAGGTGTGGTGCTGTGGCCTCTATTTACCGATACCACATGCCTCACGCTGGCAAGAAAGAGGCGGAAACCTGCAGCTCGACTGACTGATGAGAAATAACCAACTGGGCTGGAGAGGGCAACGGTCCAAAGACAGACTAGGAGCTGAGCAGGGAAAGAAGCTGGAAGGCTTGGGAAAGGGGAGGGGGCATCGGAGGTGCAGAGAACACTTCCTTTGTGTAAAACTAACCTGGACAACAATCTTCTCCTGATAAACCGCCCCAGCGGGAGGAGAGACCAGGAAGGGGAGCCGGGCCTGGGAGAACAAAGATCAAAATCCGTCGAGAACCAGCGACCAGCCCAGCGGCTCGGGGCCCGAGGCCCGAGTCCCGGACGGGCGGCGGGCGCGGCCTCGAGAGGCCCGCCCAGCCTCAGCCACGCCGCCGACCACCGCCCCGGGCAGGATGGGACGCGCGCCACCTCCGCACGCTCGTACACACACACGCCCCGCCACGTGTAGTCACCCCCGGCCAGGGGCTCGGCAGTCGCCGAGCCGAGAACGCCAGAGCAGGCTCCGCGCGTCCCGGTGCAGCCGAGGGGGCTGCAACCCACCACGCGGCCGAGCCCCGGAGACCCCCACCCCCACCCACCCCCTTGTTACCTGAACCCCGGAGACCGAACTCGATCGGGAACCGAAGCCAGGAAATGCACTGTCCCAGGGGACCGCGTCGGCCGCCAGAGGTGGCAGCGGCTTCTCCCCAGCCCGGAGGCTGCCTCCTCCTGACAAGGGGCCCCAATGGTCGGGGCCCTAAACCAGCTGTGGCAACCGCCCACCGCTGGCCAAATGGAACGCTCCTCACGTCACCAGGTCGTTCCAGTAGTTGCTAGCCCTCTATTGGCTGATCCGCCTCGGTGCCTCCGCCCCTGCCACCCCTGCCCCGAGCTACCATTGGCTGCGCAGAACGCCACTCGACGATGCCTCCGCCCCATTCCCCCACCCATCTCCCGGCTTCGTGCCCACCTGCCAAGCCTTTGCCAGCCTCCCTTTGGGGTCTGAGCACCGATGTGTGAAGTGTCGCTTTCTATTAATATAGTTCCGCAGGGACTGGGATGAAGCTTAGTGTCAATGGGGCTAGGAGGAACGGGGGACCTGCCTCCCCCCCACACACACGTACCATGAGACGCTGAAGGAACCCTGGCTCACAGATCCCAGTGCTCACCCCAAACTGGATCCTCCTTGGGCCTCTCCAGCCGTACTTACATGAAATCAATCGCGACTTGGGATTTTACTCTGCACCCGCGTAAAAATAAGTCCTCTGCCTCCCAAGTCCTATTCACGAGGTAGGGATCCCACCTCTGTCCCAGTCACCCTGGCCTGCATCTCTGGCTTTAGGAACAAAACAAACAGATATAAAAAGGAACTTGAAAGGGATAACTGTCCCCAAGAAGGCAGAATCATTTTGCAGTATCGTAAACAAAAAATTGACGCTGAAACTCTACTGACAGGACATAAATTCTTTCAGGTAGGTGATGAAGTAAAGATTGCTTCAAAAGCTTGTAAATGACTATTAGATTTGAAGAGCTTATGATAATGAGGTGCTGAGTGGGGCTCAGAGGGGAGCAGCAGAAACTCTACCTACCAGCTACATTGATTCTTTCTGCCATCTCTCTGACAGGGCAGTTATTACCACAATGAGCCACTGCTACTGATCTGAGTCGCATCCTTTAGCATAAGATTGGAGTGGGGAAAACAATTGAGAATTACGGCATCAATATTCTACAACAGACTTTAAAAGATACTGGGTCTGTTTCCACTAGTGTGGCTCTTGGCTTCCAAATATAAGGGGAAATATGAGAGAGGGTGGAAGGTGGTCTTTCCTTACCTGTCACGCCATCAGGGAGAGTGCCCAGACTGTCAGCTGTTTTCCTAAACTTGAACAAAGTTTCTCTGGGGTGAAGGTATTTGCAATGAATACAAAAGAGACTGCCAAAGCTCTTCCCAAGGCAGTTTTTTTTTTGTATTAGTTGAAGGACCACGTGCCTGGTCAAGAACTATTTCTCCTTTTATGAGATTTGGGTCCCACAAGATATGAAGCAAAATTCTACCGAATGATAGTTAAATTTGACACATTCATGGTACCCTTCAATCAAAAATTTTAAAGGATAAAAAAATTATTAGGTAATTCCCTTATGAGAGAGTTGTTATAATTCATTTGTAGGAGAAAGTACATCTTTATAAAGCTTTTATTGTTCCCCAGCACTCATGCTGATTATAATCATCGGTGTAGTTTTTATGAACTGTATGATCAGTATCATCACCTCCAGTTCTCCCCTTTAAATCCTGGAGGCTGCTGGTATTGCATTCATTTGGTATGGAAAGGAGAGGAACAGCCCAGCAGGCCCCTGGGTTCCCAAGTCTGTGTATACCAGAGGCCCTTAGGAGTCTCACAGTCACCCCAGCTGTCATCCTCCCAATTGGGGAGTGGACAAAAATAAACCTCCACAGCACCCAAACGTCTCAGGTGTAGGTGAAGCCCTGGGAGTCCTGGAATGAGTCACAGCAACACATTCCTGAGCTCTGCCCCTCCCTGCTGTGGGTCACATTCCCTCTGGGATTATTAAGTGACTGTGTAGG
This sequence comes from Bubalus kerabau, assembly GCF_029407905.1. Lineage (NCBI taxonomy): Eukaryota > Metazoa > Chordata > Mammalia > Artiodactyla > Bovidae > Bubalus > Bubalus kerabau. The sequence continues at coordinate 17,765,954 of NC_073647.1, forward strand.
TCAGGCTTGCTTTACTACAATCTGTTATCATTTGTGCTCACCTCTGAAAGAAAAATAAGGAAAATGGATATGGACAAACCCTCCATACCAATTCCTTCTATGTCATTACATCGTTTCATATTATCCCCAAGGTCTTAATACACATCCTTAACTACACTGTGACTATAAATGAAGATTGTTTTCTCTTTTTCTCTTTTCCACAAACCTCTAGACTTTATGCATCCAAAGGGGTGTTGGCTGCTTTGAAGGGGAGTTGCAGTCACGTGGTAAGCACTCGAAATGGCATGGAATAAAATCGTAGGCCTCCATTGTGTGGTCACACACATTCTGGTGTGCTTTTTTAAAAATACCTGTCTCCATATTGACAGTTCCTGCGTGTGTTCGTGGTGTGGAGGTGTCAACGGCCTCAGATCCTGAGTGCTACCATGGAGTTGCAACTTGCCTCTTAGTGTTGCTCCACACATCTCTCCTGTAAACACTCAGAGACCCCTTCAGTACTGTATCTAAAACAGATCCCCAAACTTAGTCCCCATCCTGCATTTAAGCTCTTGTAGGCCCCATTTTTGTTTTTTTGTCTGTTTACTTTGGCCTCAACCCTTTCAGGCCGCCTTGCCCTCCGACCCACACAAGTATCCCTTTCCAGCTCACCCACCTGGCCTGCTCTCTTCTCCTTACTTTCTGACTATAAATAAACATATTTGTAGAATGAATTGATGAACAAAGGAAAGAACCATGGGCATCCTGTCCACAGGGACCAACTTAGTGTTCTTAAGCAATAGCTATTTCCCTGGGGGCTGGGCTGCTCTCCCTGATACAGAAGAGGCAAGATGGTATGCATAGTAGAAAGCGCCAGTGCTTTTATAGCCAGACGGACTTAGGTTCAAATCCTGACTTTGCTACTCAGGAGCTCGTGTAAATTATGTCAAGTAATTTCTCGTTTCTGAGTCAATTTCCTCAGCTGTAAAACAGAGCTAATGCCTACTTCATAGAGTTATAAAGGGAATGGGAGATGATGTGTGCTAAATGTCTAACATATAGGAGAAACACAGGGAATGGGAGATGATGTGTGCTAAATGTCTAACATATAGGAGAAACACAATCAATGATGTATGTTCTAATGATATCTGTAGGTAACTGCCGTTTCTCACCTCCCTCCTTTATCTGCACTGATGACTGGGGTAGAACTTTAAGAAGAAACAGACCCATTCTTCACTTTGTTGAACCCTTGTCATCCATGTGCTGTGTAAACACACAGACCCTCTAAATCTGTCACTTGGAATTAATCCTTATCTAACTGGCCCCTTGGCTTCCCAGTTCCCGGGGAACCTTGCTTCTGCTTGGGAAAAGCTTGGGCTATAATCTTGGTCTAGTAGAGTGGCTGTTCTGTAGCACCATCATCTCCAGTGAATCCTCAATATTGCCTGAATATTAGGTGCTTCAATAAGTAAGAGACCACTGGTATCTCTGTCATTATATACCTTCTGTGTTCACATCACTGTGTTGGGATTGTTGGCTCCTGTCAGAGACTGAGAAGCACCTTTAGGATGCCACCATGTGAAAACCAAACATTTTACAAATAGGTAATATTTGTATAACAAATACAATACAAAAAGTCCAGTAAAAACTGCCTGGGTGCCAGGAAGATCCTATGACAGTGCAACTAAACTGCTCAAACCCAGTCTCTGCTCCTGCCTCTGATGCCGGTCTGCTCTTGCCAGTTTTGAATTTTATTTCATCTCTAGACTGTGGAGCTTTGACTCCACCCAGAATGATTTCAGATGCTGTGCCGGAGCCCTCAACACTAATCCTAAGACTTCTTGTTGTTGTTTAGTTGCTCACTCGTGTCCCACTCTTTGTGACCCCGTGGACTGTAGCCTACCAGGCTCCTCTGCCTGGGGGATTTCCCAGGCAAGAATACTGGAGTGGGTAGCCATTCCCTTCTCTAGGGGATCTTCCCAACCCAGGGATCAAATCCACGTCTCCTGGATTGGCAGGCTGATTCTTTACTGCTGACCCCACTTTCACTAAACAGGAATCATAATCACATCAATGGAGACCATTTATTAAGGACCTCCTCTGAGCCAAGGATTGTGCTAGGTGTTCACAGTTTAGGTCCCTAGATTATGGTCTAAACTTGATGTCTAAGTGAGAGCATATGATACAAACCCAGCACAGCCCTAGCCTCCCGCTCTGCCCAGCCCTCTCATTCCATGAGCTGACCTCAAGGGATTGTGTTAGCCCAAAACTCTAAACTGGTTTATGGTCAATCATTAAATTGTGGCAAGCACCCACAGTTTGCTCAGCCTATACCAAGCACTATGGGAAATATCCAAGAACTAAACGACATGATCCCAGGCTCTAAAGAACTTCAAGTATTCTAAGGGAGAACAGAGTAGCTCATGTGAAGTCATTAAAGATAAACATGAAACAGGGCAGAGTCCAATTCTCAACCATGCACCACAGAGTTTCCAATCTTTTAAGGACAGCTTGCCTCAGAAGGGTGTTCCCTCTCAAATACTGTTGATAGAAGAGTAAATTGAAAAAATCTTTTAGTAGGGCTGTTCAGTAGTATCTCTTAATATTTTCATATTGTATAACCATTGACCAAACAATCCTACTTCTACTAAGAAATACTAGCACATGTGTTCAAAGATGTGTACAAAGACATTCACTATAACATTGCTTGTCAATGAAATAGTTAGCAGCAACCAAAAGTTCATTAACTGCATACACAGGAAAGAGAAGACTATCACCTTTCTGTAGGTGTATATATTTCAATAAAGACTTTTACATTAAAAAAGTAAGCATCAGCTGACAAGCAAGTATGCTCAATATATATTAAGTTTAAAAACCAAGTATCTAAACTTTTCTAAAATACAAACTTTGTAAAATAAAAAACTCATTTTGTATGTGTATGACTTTATATATCATATGTATAGTTTTTAAAGTCTGGAAGGATATTTACTGAAGAGTAGTTATCTCTGACAAGTGAGAGTGGTGAACAGACTTTTAAGTTTTACTTTATACAGGTCTTTCATGTCTGAATTAGTTACAAAAAGTGTTATTAATTTTAGAACTTTAAAAGAAATATTTATATTATAAGGCTGTATATCTTTCATTCAATATGGCAGAAAGGCCACATGCATTTATATCCACTCTCTCCTAGGACACTATTAGAATTATAATAAAGGGGTTGAAAAGGCATAAGCTCATAACAAAGAAGAGAAGAAGGACTCAGATGATACTGTATTTTACAAATGTTTGGAAGACAGAAATTGGAGGAAAGGATATTGACTGAACACACGCTGATTTGGAACCAGTGAATCCAGAAAAACACCGTAGATAACAGAAAAAGAGGCATCCAGGGAAAAGGGAAGTTGGAAAAAGAGATACTATGGTTAAGAGCTAGGGAAATTTAGGATACAATAAAAGCATAGAAGGCAAGAAATAATCCAAAAAGAGGCAATGAAGAAATCCAAGAAAAACAAAATCTGTACAAGAAGTCATGGATCAAATGTGAAGAATCAGATAGAATTAACACAGAAAGTGGGTTTCTAGATGAATAGAATTTATTCTGAGCACTAGACAAAATAAGAAAGCTGGAGAATAGAGATATGGTAAAGACAGCACCAAACTAGATAGCATATTGAAAAGCAGAGACATTACTTTGCCAACAAACGTCCGTCTAGTCAAGGCTATGGTTTTTCCTGTGGTCATGTATGGATGTGAGAGTTGGACTGTGAAGAAAGCTGAGCGCCAAAGAACTGATGCTTTTGAACTGTGGTGTTGGAGAAGACTCTTGAGAGTCCCTTGGACTGCAAGGAGATCCAACCAGTCCATTCTGAAGGAGATCAGCCCTGGGATTTCTTTGGAAGGAATGATGCTAAAGCTGAAACTCCAGTACTTTGGCCACCTCATGTGAACAGTTGACTCATTGGAAAAGACTCTGATGCTGTGAGGGATTGGGGGCAGGAGGAGAAGGGGACAACAGAGGATGAGATGGCTGGATGGCATCATGGACTCGATGGACATGAGTCTGAGTGAACTCCGGGAGTTGGTGATGGACAGGGAGGCTTGGTGTGCTGCGATTCATGGGGTCGCAAAGAGTCGGACACGACTGAGCGGCTGAACTGAACTGAACTGAAAGACAGCACATGTTTAGTCAACTCACAGCAAAAAAAAAAAAAAAAAAATGGGGGGCAATCAAAAATTCAAATACAAAACTGTTTAAAAGTGTCATTTTCCAATAATGATGACCAACTAGAACATGGAGTGATATAGAATAATTGATGGAAGTTGTAACATGAAAATGTAATCAAGGCCCAGTTCTTAGCTTTACACTGAAAAGTATACAATCATAATAATGCAAACACTGTCTTTATTGCTTTTCAACCTTTGGAATCCAATCTAGAGACAACCACAGGAAACAATTATAATTACAAAGTGTAAGATAAATGTTAACAAATAATTTTAAAGCATAGCATACAGAAACTGGAAAGTAGACACATTTAGGGGAGGTGGAAGAATGCATAGAGGCACTAATATTCTAATTTTAGAAAGTATAGAATCAAGAGATACTATCTATAGATGATGGAACAAGAAATATTTATGTGTCTTATATAAAGGCACAAATATAATCAAAAAAGATATGTGAACAGAAAAGATACACACTAAAATGGTTGTCAGTTGAGAGGGGAACAAAATAAAGGAACTAAAAGGAGTGATGTATTAGGAGAAAAGAGAAAAGTGGTTGCTGCAGTTTATTTAAGTGAGTTGTGTGTGTGCTCAGTCACTCAGTTGTGTCAGACTCTTTGCAACCCCATAGACTGTAGCCTGCCAGGCTCCTCTGTCCGTGGGGATTCTCCAGGAAAGAATACTGGAGTGGGCTGCCATGCCCTCCTCCAGGGGATCTTCCCAACCCAGGGATCGAACCCAGGTCTCCTGCATTGCAGGCGGATTCTTTACCATCTGAGCCACCAGGGAAGCCCATAAGTGAGCTAAATTCCCATTTATTAGACCAGTAAGTCACTAGGTAGATGATGTCTAGAGCTGGTAAATCAAAGAAAGGCATATCATTTAGAGCAAATGAATCACACCCCCCCTTACTGATCTCTCTGCTTCCACCCTTGTCCCCTTTTAGTCTATTATTAACACAGCAGCTAAAGAGGTTCTTTTAAAAGTTAACTCAGACCTTGCCAGCCTCAGCTTGTCCAATGGCTTCCCATCTGTGAAATAACAGAAATTTTTTTATTGGTCTCTGTCTCCCAATTCCTGGCAAAGACTTCCTAAAACTCCTGTAAATTCCTAAGTGGTAAGAGCACTAGGAACATCTTTTGTTTCAATATTTGGCTTTTGACCCCAGTTCCTGACACAGAGCCCTTGAAACCCTTGTCATTTCCTGGGTGATAGGAATGTCTTTTGCTCTAATGAGGCAACTCTGGGGGGCTCCTGGAGGAAGACTGGTCAGCAGAAAGACGACACCATGATTAGAAACTTGGGATTTTTGGCATCACCTCCCACTCTCTTGAGAAAGGAGAAGGGCTGAAAATGGAGTTAGTAATCAATCACGCCTATGTGATCTGTATCCTTTATCACATACTTGTATAATAAACTGGTAAACATAAGGAACATGAGTTGTAACTGCTAGAACAGTTCTGTGAGCCGCTCTATCAAATTAATTGAACCCAAGGAGAGGGTCATAGAAACCTCGGATTTACAGCCCATCAGACAGAAGGAGAGGTGGCAACCTGGACTCGCCATCTGAATTTGGCGGGGGAGGGCAGCAGTTTTGTGGGACTGAGCCCTTAACCTGTGGGATCTGCTGCTCTCTCCAGGTAGAAAGTGTGGTCTTGAGTTCAAGGATAGGACTCCCAGCCAATGGCTCGTTGCAGGGAAAACCACATGCACACAACTGGTGTCAGAAATGTTGTGAGTGTTGCAGTCGTGACAAATAAAGGAGAAACACGGGGAGGGAAAAGGTTTTTCTAACTCACCGTCTCACTTGGAACAAAAGCCAGTCATTACACAGGCATGCTAGACCTCACCCAGCCATCTGTCTCAGCACTCCCCAAGCCCTGCATCTCCTGCTACACTCCCTTGCTGGTGCTGTGTCAGCCCTCTTTGCCATTCCTTGAGCAAACGGGACATGTCCTCCTGCAGGACCCTTTTGTACCAGCTCTTCTGTCTGCTCTTTCCCTATATATTTGCATTTGTTGTTTGTTGAGTCGCTCAGTTGTGTCTGACTCTTTGCAGCCCCATAGACTGTAGCCTGCCAGGCTCCTCTTGGCCATGGGATTTCCCAGGCAAGAATACTGGAGTGGGTATTCTTCAGATACTTACATGGCCTAATCTATTACTTCCTTCAGGTCCTTACTCTAATGTCCCCTTCTCAGAGAGATTTTCCCTGCCTACACTATTTGAAATTGCAGACTCTGCCTCTAAGAGCTCCCTAGCTCCTTTTCCTGCTTTATTTTTCTCCACCACAATTACTGTCGTTTAACATACTGTGTATCTTAATTATCTTGTTTATTGTTGCTCTCTGCCACCAAAATGTAAAGTCAATAAGAGCAGGGATTTTTGTGTTTTGTTCACTGCTCTATCCCAGGTGCTGAGAATAGTGACTGGCACACAGAAGGTGCTTGGTATGGACTCAATTGTATGCTCCCCAAATTTACATGCTGGACTCCCAAACTCCACTATTTCAGAATGTAACCATATTTAAGGACTGAAATTCTGAAGCTCCAATACTTTGGCCACCTGATGCGAAGAGCTGACTCATCGGAAAAGATCCTGGTGCTGGGAAAGATTGAAGGCAGGAGGAGGGGGAGACAGAGGATGAGATGGTTGGATGGCATCACCGACCCGATGGACATGAGTTTGAGCAAGCTCCAGGAGTTGGTGATGGACAGGGAGGCCTGGCGTGCTGCAGTTCCATGGAGTCTTTACAAAGAGTCAGACATGACTTAGTGACTGAACAACAACAGTATTTGGAAATAAGGTCTTTAAAGATGTGATCACATTAAAACAAGGCTGTTGGAAGAGTCCTAATCCAAGATGACTGGTATCGTTATAAGAAGAGAAACAGTCACATGAAGAGGCAGCAAGAGGGTGGCCATTTTTAAGCCAAGGAGAGAGGCCTGGAACGTATCTTTCCCAAATGGCCCTCAGAGGAAACCAAGCTTTCCGGAACCTTGATCTTGGACCTCCAGGCTCCAGAACTGTGAGAGAACAAATTTCTGCTGATTAAGCCTCCCAGTCTGTGGTATGTGGCTATACCAGCACTATCGCAGTGTTCAATAAATATGTGGTTTGAGTGAATGAATAAACAGGTCGATGGATACAACAGGAGCATTAGAAAAACTCAAACCAGAAAGAGTTAAAGTGGTAACCCTCAGGGGACGGGACCATAGGTGGGGAGGAGTGTGGCAGGAGATAGTTGCATTTTATTATAAGGAAGTCCGTTGGCACTACTTCATTTTTGTCCACATGAATGTATCACTTTGATAAACATTTATAAATGGTAACTTTTAAAAGGGGGTTTTTACAGAACAACAAGAAATGATGTTAAGTTCATGAGGCTTTATATTATTGGGTCCCTACTGGTGATGATTTTGCCCCAGGGGACATTTGCCAATGTCAAGACATTTTTGGTTGTCACAAGTGGGGGTGGGGTGCTACTGACATCAAGTGGGCCAAGGCCTGGGACACTGCCAAACATCTTACGATACAAGGGACAGTGCCTCCTAACAGGATTATTCCACCCAGAGTGCCAAGAGTGCTGACGATGAGAAACTGTTTTACATAAATGTGTGGGTGATAGATCCATAACAAATTATTAAGGAAAGTTATGGCTGCTGAGGAAATAGAATTAACCTCTACAATGCTAATAGAAATAACCAGTGGAAGAACGTACTGGGGAGAAACTACCATACTATTCTACAATCTATTCTTTGATGCCTCTGTGAGAGAAAAATTCTGGACTGAATGATGGCAGTGCTAGGAACATGGAGGGCATAGTAAGTATAGAGGGACTGACTGACCTCTGCCCATAGAGCCTTATATAAAACTTCACTACAGACAAAGGCAAATGGCCATTCATCCCGTATTTCCTCACTCTCACTACACTGCCTCGTCCGGCCAGTTCAATCCATCTTCTCAGCTCTTCACAAATCACCATTCAACATTTCCTTCTTTCTTTTATCCCAAACTCCAATCTCAAGATTTCCCCCAGACCACAACTCATGCTGGAATGCCTTTTCTGCACCTTCGAGGCAACTTTCTGCCTCTGTCATTTACACAGCACCTCTCTGATGACACCTCCATCTCCTTGGAAAAGAGTGAACAATCTCTGACTGAGTCCACACTGCATAAAAACAGAAGCCGCTTGACAGCTAGCAAAAGCATCTACTTGTTCACATACATAACTAAGTAAATATTTAATGGATCTGTTAGCTGCTTCTGTTGCTGTGTATTCTGATAAATGCATCTGTGTTAGTGTTATGTCCAGTTAGAAGTGGTTTGGACAAATGTGATCTGCTTTGGGTATATGGTTTCCAGGATGGATGTGAGAAGGAACACGGGCAGTCACTGTTCCAGGCTACTACTTAGAGCATCACTTTCCACCTCAAAGCACAGCATTTTCATGTTGCCGGGTACTGAGTGCCAGCTAGAGAAGGGGAAAGATCTGTTCCACCATCAATGCACTGTGGAAGATCTATAAAAGGAAACACAAGAGACCGGTAACAGTGCTTGCCTTCAGGGGTAGAAACCGGAGAACTTGTATAAAGGTGGGAGAGAATTTTCAGTATACACTCTCTTACTGCTTTGGAATTTTGCTCCATGCGCATATATTACCTATACAGAAATTTTAATTAATTTTTACATCAATATACTGTACAAAACTACAGTACTTGGATTTCAAGCCAAACCTCTACCCAGCCACAAATGGATATAAAATTATCCCATCTCTTATATTCAGAACTGAAGTATTATGTATATATTCAGACAACCTGTTAGACTGAATCCCACACTGAGAAAAAAACTAAAAAGAAATTAATGTCTGCAAAGATATGTTCCCTGTTGATATGATTTTTCTTTAAATTGCCCTGATATAGGCAGAAGAAAATTGTCTATAGTAAACTATAATGTTCATCTACCTCACTAAAGCATTAATTTTAAGGATATTTAGAGGTCTGAAAAAACGCAGTGACAAAATTTTAACTACATTTTAATGATATGTAATTGATTGGCCAGGAGCTTTTAGCACTCTGTGTTGGTTATAGATGACAAGAGAAGGCCATTCTATCCAGGATAAATAGTCTCTGCCTTGTTTTAATTAGGATATAATAATGATAGAGACCAAATCCCTTGGGAAGAGAGAATGCTTTATTGAGAACCTCATTTCCTGAAAATTTCCACATTACCCAGGGACTGCAAAACCAAATGTCACAAGTCAAAAACGAAACAAAATAGAAACATCCCTTGTCCAAACTGAGCCTCTAGTATGAAGATATACTCCTTTTTTAAATCTGACTTCTAAGATCCTCTGGACTTAAGAATGTCTACCAGATCTCTGGCCATCCAAGATAAATAGTCTTTACTATTCTGATGTATCTTCCCCTGGAAACTCCAGGAAATTGACTTTCATTCCCACTGAGGAACCTCTTCCCCACTGGCAGCTCCTATCACATCTTGCTTTTTTTTTTTTTTTTTTTTTTTTTAATTTTATTTTATTTTTAAACTTTACATAACTGTATTAGATTTGCCAAATATCAAAATGAATCCGCCACAGGTATACATGTGTTCCCCATCCTGAACCCTCCTCCCTCCTCCCTCCCCATTCCATCCCTCTGGGTCGTCCCAGTGCTTTTAACCCTTGAAATCTTTTGCATAGAAGGTAAACTGAAGACTAATTTTCAAAAGGTGATATGAGTGTGTTAAAAAAAAATGAATACTGGAGTGTGCTTCTTAACTTCTCTTCTAAATGGGGAAGAAATCAGGCCAAGCTGAATCAGCTAAACCAGGCTATCTAACGACCTGGACAGGTTCAGTCTACTTCTGCCCTTCTACACTCTGTGTTTCTGTTCTGGGTTGAATCATATCCCATTAGTTATTATATTTATCTCTAGAAATTTGATCTCGGCTATTCTAAAATTTAAAAAGGTATCTCTTCAATCTTACAAAGTCTGTTCCTACGTGATAACAGTTTAATTGGTTGTATATGTCACTCTGGTATGTTCGTCTGCTCGGTCTGCCGTAACAAAATATATAGACTGGGTTGTTTAAACACAGAGATTTATTTTCTTACAATTCTAGAGGTTAGAAATCCCAGATCAAGGTGCCAGCTTGATTAGGTTCCTGGTGAGACCTCTCTTCCTGACTGGCAGACAGCTGTCTTCTTGCTGTGTGCTTACGTGGTCTTTTCCTCTCTGGCGTGCAGAAAGAGAAAGAAATGGAGGTGCAGGGGCAGGAAGAGATCTGGTCTTTCTTCCTCTTTTTATAAGGATGCTAGTCCTATTAGACTAGAGTCCCACCCTTATGACCTCACTTAACCTTTATTACCTCCTTAGAGGCCCTGTCTCCAAATATAGTCACAGTGAAGGTTAGGGCTTCAATATGTGAACTGAGGGACTTCTCTGGTGGTTCGGTGGTTAAAAATTTGTCTGCCAGTGCAGGGCATATGGGTTCAATCCCTGGTCCGGTAAGATTCCACATGCCATGGGGCTACTAAATCCACATGCTACAACTGCTGAGCCTGTGCTGTAAAGCCCGGGAGCTGAAAAGAGAGGCCATGGCGATGAGAAGCCCAAGCACTGCAACTAGAGAGTGGCTCCCACTCACCACAACTAGAGGAAGTCTGTGCAGGAATGAAGACCCAGTGCAGCCAAAAATAAATAAATAATAAATGTTTAAAAATATGTGAATTGAGTTGGAGGGACACAATTCAGATGAGTTGGAGGGACACAATTCCGATCTTAACAACTGGTTTAACACTAAAACAGACTGCTTCGTATTTTAGGAAATTATCAGTTTATTGGAGATATTATAGGGAACATGTATCTACCTTGTTGTTTAGTCGCTCAGTCATGTCCGACTCTTTGTGATCCCATGGACTGCAGCACACCAGGCTTCCCTGTCCTTCACCATCTCCTGGAGCTTGCTCAAACTCATGTCCATTGAGTCAGTGATACCATCCAACCATCTCATCCTCTGTAGTCCCCTTCTCCTCCTGCCTTCAATCTTTCCCAGCACCAGGGTCTTTTCCAATGAGTTGGCTCTTCGCATCAGGTGGCCAAAGTATTAGAGTTTCAGCTTTAGCATCAGTTCTTCCAATGAATATTCAGGGTTGAATATTCAATGTATCTACCTACATATATACACACATTGAGAACATTACAACTGGGCAAGAGACAAAGTGAACAGATTGTTTTGGAATTGGTCAAGATGGTGCATAGAATGCATTTGGAAAAGGAAGAATAAGGATGTTAGAGAAGAATGGGAAAAGTCAACTGGTAGAATAAGAAAGGAAGAGGGGCAGCAACTATACTGGCAATCTTTAACCAGGAGAGTGTTGAGTTGCTAGCGAAGCCTTGCATCAAAGCAAACAAATTCCACAGGATTGAATAAACTGCTTTGAGTACACACTCCTCCCAATATTCACAGGGGCAAAGCTCTGTCTGGCAGGCTGGACTATGAACATTGGCCTAACCTGTCTCATCCTGATTGCACGCTCATGGAAGAACAGCAACTATGTCCTTCTAACTCACTTTCTACAGCATTATTGGGAAAAAAGGCATTTAAATGCTTTCAACGGTGATGATTATAGAGAAAAATGGAATATAAATGGCTACTGACATGTTTCATTGTAACAACTTTTATAACCCCATTATTAAGGAGATGAATATCTTCATATTTCTAAATAAGAGGTAATCACATGTCTAAAGGCTCTTCGCCCTCACTTATTTTGTTAAAATGCTATTCTCATTTATTTTCCATCTTTCCCCCCTGGTTGTGCATTAGTTACTATGGAAACATTGGGATGCTATAGTTGAGCATATCAACATTCCCAAGTTCTGTTAGAGTATGAAGCCAATTTACATCAAGGTTATTGGGAGAGGGAGTTATTGCTGAGGGTTATAAATGAATGCAAGACAGAATGAAATGTGTGGCACTATCAGACAAACACGGTCCTCACTTAGCATCACAGAAGGGGTAAGGCTCATCTCCTTGGCCCATTCTGTGTACAGAAATCCAGCTGTAGTTATCAATGAGGTTGTCTAGGTCCATCGGTGTTGCTATAACAAAATATCATAAACTGAGGGACTTTTAAACAACCAACACTTGTTTCTGACAGTTCTGGAGGTTGGGAAATCCAAGACAGGGAGGCAGTATATCCAGTGTCTGGTGGGAACCTGCTTCCTAGACAGTTAACATCTTTTCACTGCATTCTTACATGGTGGAAGGGGCAAGGGAGCTCTCTGGAGTGTCTTTCATAAGGGTACCAATACTTTTGTTTGTTTGTTTGTGCCACATGGCTTTCAGAATCTTAGTTCCCCAACCAGGGATGGAACAGGGATTGAACCCCAGCCACAGCAGTGACAGCAGTCCTAACCAGTGGACCGCCAAGGAATTCTCTAGGGCACTAATCTTATTCATGACGGCACCCACCCAATGACTTAAGCACCTCCCAAAGACCCCATCTCCTAATATCATCACCTTGGGGGTTAGGTTCCAACATATGCATTTGTGGGGGACACAAACATTCAGTCTATAGCAGAGATATAAAGCAGTCTACAAAGCAAAGATATTTATCTTTAATAGTAGCATGGGTTCTTTTCTTTGTTTGCTTTAAATATCATGTATTTATAAACATTTTGCAATTTGTTTCATTTCCACTTTAATCCAAGTGTTCTTAGACAAGTCATTTTAAATTTCCAAGTGGTCAGATTTTTTTTTTGCTATAGTTTTACAGTTAATTCTCTTTTTAACTTTACTGTGGTAAGGAACTTCGACCACATGTGTGTGTGTGTGTGTGTGTGTGTGTGTGTGTACCTAACTATACATTCTCAACCACAATGCACCACATACAACTAAAACTGAGTTTATCATTTTCTCTGGAACTAGATACTCCTCCATTTTCCTTACCTCAGTTGTAATGCCACATGCATCCAATCACTCAAGACAAGAAATCTACAGATCACCTTTGCCTCCCCTCCTCCCTTATTCACTAAATTAAATCAAGCACCAAGCCCTGCAAATCTTATCTCCTAAAAATTCTTCACATTTGTCCCCTTCTCTATATTTCTTCTTTGACATTACCTATTACATAATGCAATGAAAGATGAAGATTAAGTTCACTTCCACCACTCCCACTTCCCATCCATCTTTGCAATATAATTTTCACATTATTATTATCTCCTCTAATGATTATCTTTTTTACTTTAAATAATATGCTAAACATGTATTTCTTATTTGACCAAACCAGAGGTATTTCCCTCCCTCCCTGCACTTTGCAAGATAAAGACATTAGTCTCCCATAGTTCCGTCTACTTCTTTTCACTCTTATCTCTCAATCTACGTCCATTCTCTTACACCTCTATTTTCACACGTGTCCAAGCCATCATCTTATCAAGCCTCCTAACTAGTGTCCTTATTTCCATTCTTGCCCCCCTTAACAATAGCCAGAGTGATCTTTTATAAGTTTAATGCAATTTCTGCTTCTGTCAGTGGTGAAACAACTTGCTTCAGACTAACCATCTCACTGAGAACAACTACAAAAGCTGATCAACACATGAAAAAACATTTTTTGGTCATTTCGAAGGGCCAGCAAGGCAGCAAGGAATTGAGAGTGCAAGATTCTGGAGAATCTAGATAGAGAGAAATGAGCCAGACATCTGGCTGCATTTTTGCTTTTAGGACATTTGCCAGTCTGAAAGCTGTTAACTGAGAAGCTAATAAGCCAAGCAGAAAACACTGCAGAAAATAGTGGTTGGGAGTCTGAGAAACCGAGCAGAGATTTCAGAGACATCGTGGACAAGAGAGGGGTAAAAGAGGGGAGTGGAGAGGGGAGGGCTAAGACTGGAGTTGAGTGCCCATGAAGGAGGAGGAGCCCTGATAAACACCACAGAATTTCAGCTGATTCCCCCAAATAGCCATTACCTAGGGGTAAAAGCGGAGAAGGCAATGGCACCCCACTCCAGTACTCTTGCCTGGAAAATCCCATAGACGGAGGAGCCTGGTGGGCTGCAGTCCATGGGGTCGCTGAGGGTCAGACACACTGAGCGACTTCACTTTCACTTTTCACTTTCATGCATTGGAGAAGGAAATGGCAACCCACTCCAGTGTTCTTGCCTGGAGAATCCCAGGGACGGGGGAGCCTGGTGGGCTGCCGTCTATGGGGTGGCACAGAGTCGGACACGACTGAAGAGACTTGGCAGTTAGCAGGGGTAAAAGGGAATGGGAAACAGATCAACCCTAATAAAGACTGAAGGTCAGTCTCAATCTCTAATCTAATTGAGATGATCCATCCCTACCTTGAGGGCTTGCCAGAGCAAAAAATAAATTCCTTGTTTACAACATCAAGAGTGAAGCCCGGTGTAAACTATGGACTGAGAATAAGCAGCTCGAAATGTGTTTTTGTCCCTAAAAGTAAAGAATTGCTCAAAGAAAAATGGGGAAACATCAGTAGGACACAGAAGTTCCCTAAAAGGGCTCCCACTGGCTAAATTTAAAAATTACAGTAAATAATGATAGTATTAGATTAAAACCCACTGAATAAAGTGAGAAATTGTGAGTCGATATTGATCTGAATGAATGAATAAGTAGTTTGATTAGGAACTGGGGCTAAATAGATGTGTATAGCCCAGAAGAATGAAAGATCAAAGCATCACTTCAGTGATATTCCTGCCAAAAAAATTATAAATTAATATGATCATGAGGAAATATGAGATAAACCCAGGTTGTGGGACATTTTATGAAATAACCAGGACATTTACAAAATAATAATCCTCAAATGTCAAGGTCATGAAAGTCAAGGAAAGAGAGGAACCATTTCAGGTTGAAGAACACTAAATAGACATGACCAAAAACTGCAATGTTTTGTTCTGAATTGTATTCTTTGGCTATAAAGGATATTATTGGCAAAATCAGCAACTTGAATGGGATTTGAATACTGGATATTAATGATGTATCAATGCTAATTTTCTGATTTGATTGTTATATTTAGTTTTGTAAGAGAATGGTCTTTGCTTTCTTTGAAATACACATGGAAATATTTTGAAATCATGTCAGTGACTTACACATAAAAGGTTCAGGGAAAAAAGTTTTTGTAGTGTAGTTGAAACTGTTCTGTAGGTTTGAGATTGTTTCAAATTTTTTAAAAAATGTCTGGGTTTTTAAAAAATTAAAGTGAATTTAAGTGAATTAAAATTTATGACATGAACTGCACATGACAATAACTCAACTTAAAAGGAAATGAAGTGACTTAAAATGTTGAAAGGTGCTTACACTAAGCAGTGGTAAAAGTACTAATTGCAGGTAGGCTTTAGTCAAGAATGCATGTTGTACTTTTCTAGGTTAACAACTAAAAGAGTAATAAAAGAAAGTGTTGTTAGGAGAGTGGCCAAGATGACAGAGTAGGAAAACCCCAAGTTCACCTCCTCTCACACAAAAATGACAACTATTCACAGAGCAACTATTGATGAGAAAGACCTGGAGACTCACAGAAAAGATCTTCTAAAACTAAAGCTATAAAAAAACCACAATGAGATGGGTAGGAGGGGCAGAGATGCAGCATAGAGGATAATAAGAATTGCAGAGGTTCTCCTAAAGGAGTGAAGGATCTGAGCCCCACATCGGGCTCCCCAGTCCAAGGGTCCTACACTGAGAAGGCAATCCCCAGAACATCTTGCTTTGAAGAAAAGCAGAGTTTAATTTCAGTAGAGCCAGAGGGCTGTGGGAAGTAGAGATTCTATTCATTCATAAAGGGCACAGACAAAATTTCATCGATTCCGGGACTTAGGGCAGAAGTAATTTGAAAGAAGCCTGAGTGGGACCTACCTGCTGATCTTGGAGCACCTTCTGAAAAGGCAGGGGGCAGCTGCGGCTCACCCTGGGGACACAGACACTGATGGAAACTATTTAGGGGAGCTCATTCTATCATAAGGACTCCAGTGCAGGCAAGACCCATTTGGGGATCCTCGCTCCAGCTTGTTACCAGCCTGTCAGCACCCAGTACTAGGACAACTCAGGCCAAGCAACTAGCTTAGCAGGGACATAGCCACAGCCACCAGCAGGCCTGCTGGCTTAAGACCTCCTGAACCCACAGCTGCCACAGGACAGGGTCCCATCCACCAGAGGACCCAGACACAGCCCTGCACACCAGTGCACCGGCCTAAGCCCTAAGACATCCAGGGCCCTGCAACCAGAGAACTTGTGATCCAGTTCAGCCTACCACTGGGCCAGCACTAGCCTTGGGACCAGCCTCACCCACTAGTGGGCAGGCATCAGCTCCAGGACCTCCTGGGCCTAGCCCCACCCACCAGCAGGTCAAACAACTCTGGGACCATTAGGACCCTACAGCCAGAAACCCTGGGACCAACTCCACCCTCCAGTGAGCTAACCCTAGTCCTAGGACACTGGCTTCAGTCTCGCCCACCAGTGTACTGATGCCAGCTCCAGGGCACCTGGGCCTTGCAGCCAGAGACCCCAGGACCAACTTTGCCCACCAGTAGGCCAACACTCAACCTAAGACCTGATCTCACCCACCAAGGGTCAGCCATCAGCCTCAAGACTACCACAACCATGCAGCCTGCCATGTCAGGAACTAGCCCCACCACAGAAGGCCTGAACACCAGCTCTGGGACAACTTGGGCCTCTCAGACAGTTGCTCTGGAATCTGGTCCCACACACAAGTGGGCTGACACTAGATCCAGGACACTTGGGCCCCTGCAGAAAGCCACCTCATGACCTGATGCCACCCACCCAAGGCTAGCAAGCCTTTGCACCAGGCACAGCAGTAACTAACCAGAGTGGGGGCAGACACATCTACCAGGCCATGCATAATAGTATAGCTCAGCCCAACAGAAGGACCCATGCAGCCCATATAAGAGGCATTCCTAGAGCATATAGCTCTGGTGAACAGAGAGGAGTGTGCTGTTAGAACACATAGGACACCTTCTACAAAAGGTCACTTATCCAAGGTCTGGAAGCATAAACAACCTACCAAATACACAGAAATAAAAACAGCAACTTAGGCAAAATGAGGCAACAGGGGAATATTTTCCAAATGAAAGAACAAGATAAAACCCCAGAAGAACTAAGTGGTGGAATAAGCAATCTACCCAATAAAGACTTCAAGCAATTATTGTAAAGATGTTAAAAAATTCAAGAAAAGATTGGATGAACAGAATGAGAAGTTAGAAATTTTGACAACGTGTTATAAAATATAAAGAAGAGACAAACAGAGATGAAGAATACAATAACTGAAATAAAATATACACTAGGAGGAGGAATCCATGGTAGATTAGATGATACAGAGGTATGGATCACTAAACTGGAAGACAGAGTAGTGGAAATCATGGATGCTGAACAGAAAAAAGAATAAAGAATAAAAAGAAATGAGGGCAGTTTAAGAGGCTTCTGGGACAACATCAAGCATACTAATATTTGCATTATAAGGGTCCCAAAAAGAGAAGAGAGAGAGAAAGGGGCAGAAAACATATTCGAAGGCATAATAAACTAAAAATTGCCTTAACTTGGGAAAGAAAAGAGACATCCCAATACAGGAAGCATAGAGAGTCCCAAACAGGATCAAACCAAAGAGGACTATAGTATAATTACAGTATAATTAAAATGGCAAAAAATTAAAGATAAGGAATATTAAAAACAGCAAGGAAAAAGCACAAATTATATACAAGGGAACTCTCACAAGGCTATCGACTGACTTTTCAGTAGAAACTCTGCAGGCAAGAAGGGAGTGGCATGATATATTTAAAGTGATGGAGGGGAAAAGCCTACAACCAAGAATACCCTACCTGGCAAGGCTTTCATTCAGACTTGCTGGAGAGATCAAAAATTTGTCAGAGAAGCAAACGTAAGAGTTCAGAATCATCAAACCAGCTTTATAAGAAAAGTTAAAGGGACTTCTACAGGAAAAAGAAAAGACCACACTAGAAACATGAAAATTATGAACGGAAAAATTTCATTGGTAAAGGCAACCATATAGTTAAAGGTAGAAAATCAACCATGTATAAAGGTATTAGGAAGGTATTAAACAAAGGTAATAAAATCATCTATATCTACAGCAAATAATTAAGGAATACACAAAACAACAAACATGTAAGATATGACATTAAAAATGTTAAATGGTGCAGGAGGAGGGAGTAAAAATGCAGGAGTTAAAATGCATTTGAACTTAAGAAATCGGTAATTTAAATTTTTCATATATATATGTGACACCAAAACCAAAGGTGTCACAAAAACAAAATTGCAAGCCAATATAACTGATGAACATAGATGCAAATATTCTGAAATTTATCCCAGGACTGCAAGGATGGTTTAATATCCATAAATCAATTAATGTGATACACCATATTAACAAATTGAAGGAAAAAAATCATATGATCATCTTGATATAGAAAAAGCTTTCAACAAAATTAAACATCAGTTTATGATTAAAAAAAATAAAAATAAAAAATAAACAGCTCTCTTGGGCTCCCTGGTGGCTCAGTGGTAAAGAATCCACCTGCCAGTGCAGGAGACACAGGTTCGATCCCTGATCTGGGACAATCCTACACGCCGTGAGCAACTAAGGCTGTGTCCCACAACTGTTGAAGCTGTGCTCTACAGCTCGGGAGCCACAACTACTGAGCCCATGTGCTGCAACTACTGAAGCCTGAGTGCTCTACAGGCCCTGCTCCACAATAAGAGAAACTACTGCACTGAGAAATTTGCACACTTCAGCTAGAGAGTAGGCCCTGCTGTCCAGAATTAGAGAAAAGCTTGTGCAGCAACAAAGACCCAGCACAGAAAAAAATAAAATATAATCAGTTTAAAAAAAAAAAAACTGTCAACAAAGAAGGTATAGAGAGAACATACCTCAGCATAATAAAGGCTATATATGACCAACCCACAGCTAACATTATACTCAACAGTGAAAAGCTGAAAGCATTTCCTCTAAGATCAGGAACAAGACAAGGATGTCCATTCTCATCACTTTTATTCAACATAATATTGGAAGGCCTAGCCATAGCAAACAAGAAAAAGAAATAAAAGGAGTCTAAATTGGGAAAGAAGAACTAAAACTGTCACTATCTTCAGATGACATTATACTATACATAGAAATCCTAAAGATGCCACCAATAAACTACTAGAATTCATGATGAACTTAATAAAGTTGCAAGATACAAAATTAATGCACAGAAATCTGAGACATTTCTATACACTAACAACAAATAATCAGACAGAGAAATTAAGAAAACAATTCCATTTACAGTTACATCAAAAAGAATAAGATATCTGCAATATCTCTTACCTACCTAAAGAGGTAAAAGAACTGTACTTGGAAAAGTATAAGGTACTGATGAAAGACACTGAAGAGGACTCAAATGAATGGAAAGATGTACTGTGCTCATAGATTGGAAGAATTAATATTGTCAAAATGGTCATATTACCCAAGGCAACCTACAGATTCAATGTAATGCCTATCAAATACCAATGACATTTTTCACAGAAGCAGAACAAATAATTCTAAAATGTTTATGGAAACAAAAATTACCCTGGATAGACAAAACAACTTTAAGAAAGAATAACAAAACTAGTGGTATGACGGTCCCTGATTTCAAACTATACAACAGTTACAGTCATCAAAACAGTATGATACTAGTACAAATCAGACACGAATATCAGTGGAATAGAATACAGTGCCCAGAAATGAACCCACACTTACATGGGCAATTAATCTACAATACTGGAGGCAAGAATATACAATAGGGAAAAAAACAACCTCTTCAGTAACTGGTATTGGGAAAACTGGACAGCTACGTGCTAAAGAATCAAACTGGACCACTTTCTCACATCATATGAAAAAATAAATTCAAAACAGTTTAAGACTTAAATGTAAGACCTGAAACCATAAAACTTCTAAAAAAAAAAAAAAGCAGTAAGCTCTTTGACATCAGTCTTAGTAATTTTGTGTGTGTGTGTATATTTCCTCAGGCAAGGGAAACAAAAGCAAAAATAAACAAATGGGACTACATCATACTAAAAGGTCTTTGCAGAGTGAAGGAAACTATCAAGCAGCAAAGGCCACCTACTGAATGGGAGAAGATATTTTCAAACGATACATCAGATAAGGGGTTAATATCCAAAACATACAAAGAATTAATGTAACTCAACATCAAAAAAACAAACAACCTGATTGAAAAATAGGTAGAGGATCTGAGTAAACATTTTTCCAAAGAAGACATACAGATGGCCAGCAAGCACATGAAAAGACACTCAATATCACCAGTCACCATGTGTGCATGGGTGCTCAGTCACTTCAGTCATGTCCAACTCTTTGCGACCCCGTGGACTATAGCCCACCAGGCTCCTCTGTCCGTGGGATTTCCGAGGCAAGAATACTGGAATGGGTTGCCATTTCCTTCTCCAGGGAAGTTTCCTGACCCAGGGATCGAACCTGTGTCTCCTGCATTGGCAGGCAGATTCTTTACCACTGAGCCACCTGGGAAGTCGTCACTAATCACTGGGGAAATGCTAATCAAAATCACAAAGAAATTACACCTCACACCTGTCAGAATGGCTCTTATCAAAAAAGACAACAAGTAACAAGTGTTGCCAAGGTCATGGAGAAAAGGGAACCCTTTTGCACTGTTGATGGAAATGTAAATTGGTGAAGCCATTATAGAAAATAGTATGGAGATTCCTCAAAAAATTAAAAGTAGAACTATCATACAATCCAGTAATTCCACTTCTGGGTATTTAGCTGATGAAAACAAAACATTAATTAGGAAAGATCTACGCACCTTATGTTTATTGTGGCATTATTTAAAACAGCCAAGACACAGAAGCAGCCTAATTGTGCATTCATAGATGAATGGATACAGAAGATGTGGGGTGTATATATACACACAATGGAGTGTTACTCAGCCAAGAAAAGAATTAAACCTTGCCATTTACAACAATATGGATGGACCTAGAGGGTATTATGGGCTTCCTTGCTGGCTCAGTGGTAAAGAACCTGCCTGCCAATGCAAGAGTCGCAGGTTCAATCCCTGTGTCAGCAAGATCCCCTGGAGGTGGAAATGGCAACCCGTTTCAGTATTCTGGCCTGGGAAATCCCATGGACAGAGGATCCTGGTGGGCTACAATCCATGGGGTTGCAAAAGAGTTGTACACGATGTAGCAACTAAACAACAACAAGAGAGTATTATGCTAAGGGAAATGTCAGACAAAGACAGACAAATATTGTATAATTTCACTTATCTGTCAAATATTAAAAAAAACAAAATACATAAACAAACATACCAAAACAGAAACAGTAATAGATACAGAGAACAAACAAGTTGTTACCAGAGGGGAGAGGGATGGGAGGAGAAGATAGGTGATGGAAATTAAGAGGTACAAACTTCCATCTGCAAAATAAACGTCATGGTATGACATGTACAGTGTGAGGAGTACAGTCAATAACTAATATCTTGTATGGTAACATATCATATCAATAACTAGACTCATCTTGGTGATCATTTTGAAATGTACCAAAATAGCGAATCACTATGTTGTGTAACAGGCAGTAACATAGTGTAGTAGGCCGATTATGCTTCAAAAACAAACTCATAGAAAAAAGAAGTCAAATTTGTGGTTACCAGAGGCAAGGGGTGGGGAAAGAAGGAATTGGATAAAGGCAGTCAAAAAGTACAAGCTGTCAGCTGTAAGATAAATAAGCATTAGGTATGTAATGTCAACATGGTAAATATAATTAGCATTGCTGTATGTACAAAAGTTAGTTAACAGTGAATCCTCAGAGTTCTTATCACACACACAAAAAAGTGTTTTTCTAATTCTGTAATTTTGTATCTATATGAGATAATTGATGTTCAATAAATTTATTGTGATAATCATTACATGATGTATGTATGTCAAATCATTATGCTGTACACTTTAAACTTATACAGTGCTGTGTATCCATTATATCTCAATAAAACTGGGAGAAAAATATTTAATGGCTAAGAAAAAGAATGTATACACGTGTTCCCCATCCTGTGGCAGATTCATGTTGATATATGGCAAAACCAATACAATATTGTAAAGTTAAAAAAGAAAAAAAAAAAAGAATGTATTACTGCTGCTGCTGCTAAGTCGCATCAGTCGTGTCTGACTCTGTGCAACCCCATAGATGGCAGCCCACTAGGCTCCCCCGTCCCTGGGATTCTCCAGGCAAGAACACTGGAGTGGGTTGCCATTTCCTCCTCCAATGCATGAAAGTGAAAAGTGAAAGTGAAGTCGCTCAGTCATGTCCGACTCCTAGCGACCCCATGGACTGCAGCCTACCAGACTCCTCTGCCCATGGGATTCTCCAGGCAAGAGTACTGGAGTGGGGTGCCATTGCCTTCTCTGAAAAGATGGAAACCAAAATAATAAAAAAACACATCATACTTAGTGACTCACTTTAAAATAATAGAGCATGGGAAGGGGAAAAAATAGTAACTTTACTGTGGAGTAACCTGACAGGTGCCACCTTAGTCAAGGTTAATGTGACCAATGATAAGTCATGTTGATAACATGTACCCTTTGATATGATGTGATTAGAAAGGCATTTCATCTCTGAGGTATTCTTTCCCAAAGCCCAATATCCCAATCTAATCATGAGAAAAACATCAAAGAAACCCAAACTGAAGGATATTTTACTTAGTATATGACAAATTCTGCTCAAAATTGTTAAGGTTATGAAAAAACAAAGACTGAGAAACTGTCACCAATTAGAGGAGATTAAGAAGACAGGATAACTAAATGCAATGTGGTAGCGATGACAGGATCCTGAAGCAGATAAAGAACATGAATGGAAAAACTAGTGAAATAAGAACAACATCTGAAGTTTAGTTAACAATGTTATTTTAAAAATTTCAACAAATGATAGCATTACAGGAATTGGAAACTGAGTGAAGGGTGTATGGAAACTTTCTGTATTACTTTGCCACTTTTCTGTGAATCTAAAATTATTCCGAAATTAAAAGCTTATTTAAAAGAAACTTAATAAATCCAAAAGTAGATAAGAAAAGGAAAAAAAGAAAACAATAGATATGACACACAGGAAACAAACAGAAGGATGGCAGATATAAACTTTAATGTGTCAATAATTATAGTAATTGGATTAATATTCCAATTAAAAATATAGTTCAATTTATGAAAGAGTCAGCCACACGCTGCTTGCAAGAAACACATTTCATTTTATTTGTAAGAAACACATTTTAAATGACATGATTCAAAATGGTCAAAAATAAACAAATAACAAAACAATATCATCCAAACAACAAATCAGGATAACTATGTGAATATCAGACAGAATAGAGTTTAAGGGAACTGGCATTATAAACAGGGACTTTCCATAATGACAGAAGATTTGATTCAATAGGAGATGATAGCAATCTTAAGTTTATATGTGCCCTAAATAACAGAGTCAGAAAATATATAAAAAGTAACAGAACTAAAAGAAGAAATTTTAAAAATTCACAATCAGATTGGGAGATTCATACACATCTCCCCCAGTAATTGGCATAAAAGGCAAATAAAAAACAGTTAAGCATATAGAAGATTGAACAACATGATCAATCAACTTGACCGGACAAATATACAATCTTACTGGCTCAAAGTGTTTAAACAAGATCTTGGACCAATAGTTGGCTGGCCACTAAACTATGGTAATCCAAGGGTTAACTCTAGGTATCTAGGCTTAAAAATGAGAACAAGGAAAAGAAGAAATTAAAAATAAGAACAAGAATTTTTAAAAAACAACTGAGCACAGATTGCAGTTCTCACACACTACAGGGGAAATAGACACTACATAATTAGTCCAAGCACATCACTAAACAAAAACAAAAAATTAAAATTAAAAAACAATGAAACAAGAAGCAGCCCTTACACGGAAAAAAAAAAAAAAAAAGGTAGCTTATATAAATTGTCTCTAAGAGGGCCTAGGTGATAGATTTAGTACATAAAGACTTCAAATTGCTGTCACTGTTGTTTAGTTGTTCAGTCGTGTCCGACTCTTTGGGACCCCATGGACGGTACCCTGCCATGCTCCTCTGTCCATGGGATTTCCCAGGCAACAATAGTGGAGTGGGTTGTCATGTCCT
Organism: Bubalus kerabau; assembly: GCF_029407905.1. Taxonomy (NCBI): domain Eukaryota; kingdom Metazoa; phylum Chordata; class Mammalia; order Artiodactyla; family Bovidae; genus Bubalus; species Bubalus kerabau. Next base: position 17,790,304 of record NC_073647.1, read on the forward strand.
CCTCCAGGGGATCTTCCTGACCCAGGGATCAAACCTGTGTCTCCATGGGGTCACAAAAGATTCGCAAAAGAGTCGGACACAACTTAGTAACTAAACAACAACAGCAATCTAACGAACAGAAAGTAAAAAGAATGAAGAAAATTGAAGAACCTCAAAGGCCACTGAGATACCATCGAACACACCACTCATGCATAATGGAAGTTCCAGAAGAGGAGTGCAGAAAAAAGGAACATAAAAAGTATTTGAAGAAACATTGGATGAAAACTTCTCAGATTTCAAAGATTACACATTCAAGAAGCTCAGTGAATTCCAAGTAGCACAAACTCAAAGATATTTACAGCTAGAGAGGTCATAGAAAAACTACTGAAAGCCAAAGCCAAAGAGAGAAGCCCAAAAACAGCGAGAAGAAAATTATATTCCTTATATAAAGAAACCACAATAAAATTAACAGCTGATTTCTAATCAGAAACAGTGGAGACAAGAAGGCAGTCTTATGACATATTCAAAGTGCTGAGGGAAAGAAATTCAACCTAGGATTCTAAGAATCATTTCACCATAGCAACAGCTCATGACAACACTTTGTCCTCCCCAACTTCCAAGTGTCCCTTCAAGTCTTCTGCTGTAAGCTCTGCTGAAGGGAACGGTGTGGGAGAGCTCTTGAGCTGACACTATGGGGGACGGAGGAGGTGACAGATTCGAAGGTATGAGCATTGACTGCCTTAAACGGGAGTTATTGGAAGAAATCCATATGAAAGACTTACTGCAAATCTCAATACTTGAAATAAGACAAAAGATAGTGAAACTGGAAGACAAACTCAGTTCTAACTATGAAGGCAGTGAATGGAAAGCCTGTTATGAGGCACAACTTGAACTGAATAATCAACTACAAAAGCAAATTGCTAGTCTCAGAGAGAAAGTGGAAAAAATCCGTGGAAATCCTTCAGCTAGACTATCTTCTATTCGTGTCTATGAACGGATGTCAGTGGAATCATTAAGTACATTACTTAAACAGCTAGAAAAAGAAAAAAGGAGGCTTGTAAGTCAAGTGAGAGAGTGTGCACTTAGACTGGAACGAGAATCAAAGGCTTACCACAAGGTGAAGGATGAATGTCGTATGTACCTAGCTAAAATGTCTCAGCTCTCTGGCTCACCCCAGTCTTCTAAAGGACAACCAGTGAATCTGCATAGAATGAAAGAGGATCCAGTGAAAATAGGGAGATCTAATCCTGCTAATCAGAAGATGGTAAATGCCAAGAGAGGCCCAGCAAAAAAGATTACAAGATCAAATCATCTTCCAAAACTCAATCCATGATTCCAGAACTGGATGGAGTTCTCTATGTCTTCCCTTTTTTCATTTGTAATATTCAAACTGTGAAGTTACTGTTCAACACATTTTTCAGGAAATGAGGTAGATGAGAAAGAGCTATTAAACCTCTTTAAGCTCCTCTTCCAGTAGTGTGTTCTTTTGTCTACCTAAAAGAAATTTTCTTAGTAATTTAGTCTAGTTACAAAAATTATTTTAGAAAGTAATTTTAGTGACCCTAAAATATGTAGTAGCAGTGTTTGTGATTCATAAAATATCCTAGGAAACCTGAATGCTGTTATCTTACACTTGATTTTAATAATATATCCTTTATCTACTCTGATACTAATATTGTTATTATAATTGGTTTATAGTTGGCTGTTAGCTTAAATATGTGAGTTCATCAAAACTGTGTGCTATTTTAGGCTATATCATGCTCATTTTTTAAAACCCAAGGTTTAAGTAAAGCTACAAACCAAACGCATTTTCAACTTTGACTTGAAGCATCATGGTATTGTGGAAATAGTCTCCAATCAGGAGTCAGCTTGGGTATAGTCCCCTTCTGCTGTAAATTTATGAGAACTTGGGAAAGTCTCTTCACCTCATCTTTATTTTCTTTGTGACCCTACAGACTGTAGCCCACCAGGCTTTTCTGTCCATGGAATTCTCCAGGCAAGAATAGAGTGGGTTGCCATTTCCTTCTCCAGGGGATCTTCCCGACACTGGGATCTAACCCAGGTCTCCTGCATTGCAGGCAGACTCTACCAACTGAGCCACCAGGGAAGCCATAGTCCCCTTCTGCTGTAAAATTATGAGAACTTGAGAAAGTCTCCTCACCTAGTCTTTATTTTCCACACCTGTAAATTAAATGAGGCAAACTATGCAACTTCAAAGGCTTCTTACCATTCTAGAAAATGAATACTTATTCAACTACTGCAAGGACTTGCCACTTAGTATATGGTGGGTGATATATGTCATTTTGGGATGTTTATTAATTCATAGTGATGGCCTAGTTTTTTGGAGCCGACTTTGCAAGTGTCCACAATATTCAAGAAGTGGAGATTGAATAAAGATAGGAAAAAAGGTTCTTTAAGGCATTTAGAAAATATATTGAATTCTCTTATTCATGTTTAGACTATTTTTGCAACTGTCACATAGGTCTGCAACATAAATATAATTTATTCTCCCAACTTAATAATAAACGAAACTGTTAGCCTTTAAATTTCCAGAAATCATCCAATGGCAATTATAGTTTCTAGCTTATGTTGTTCTCACCTGATAACCTAAAACCTAAATTCTTTCTATTCAGAGTCGCCAGTATTGAATACCAAATACATTTCTATAACTATCTCTATAGACATTCCCTTTCTTTTTTTTAAGGAAGAATGCATAAATTTCATACAGCTAAATAATTCTTTTATATGACTTTAAAATGCAATGCAGTGAAATATAAAACAACTTCCTATATATTATTCCACATTGGAGTTTTTGGAAATATTTCCCCGTTCTTAAGCTAACTACAAATATTATATATTGACAGCAAGGAGATCCAACCAGTTCATCCTAGAGGAAATCAGTCCTGAATATTCATTGGAAGGACTGATGCTGAAGCTGAAACTCCTATACTTTGGCCACCTGATGCCAAGAACTGACTCATTTCCAATTCTGGGAAAGATTAAAGGCTGGAATAGAAGGGGACGACAGAGGATGAGATGGTTGGATGGCATCACCGGCTCAATGGACATGAGTTTGAGTAAACTCTGGGAGTTTGTGATGGACAGAGAGGCCTGGCATGCTGCGTTTCATGGGGTCATGACTGAGCAACTGAACTGAAACTGAACTGATGGGTTAGTCACTCAGTCATGCCCAACTCTTTGTGACCCCATGGACTATAGCCCGCCAGGCTCCTCTGTCCATGGGATTTCCCAGGCAAGAATACTGGAGTGGGTTGCCATTTCCTTCTCCAGGGGATCTTCCCAACCCAGGGATTGAACCCGGGTCTCCTGCATTGCAGACAGATTCTTTACCATCTGAGCCACCTGGGAAGCCCACTATGACCTATATTATTAAACAAATACTAGATTTTTATGCTTTATATTATCTTTCATATCATTAGCAGCAAATTAATACTCTGAATATTACAGATCATCACTGAAGAATTAACAAGCTTGTTTCTATTAATATCATACAGAGGGAGGTAGGCTATTGTAGGGATTAGATTGAGGAATATTTAAAATTATCTCAATCATTGTGATGGTTGTATTAGTTGAACATATTATCACGGGGACTCTATCACATTTAAGTGTTAGCTCTGCAAGAGCTATGTTGAAATACTTTCAAATGTGACAAATTATCTTTTTTTTAAGTCTCTGTCTTAACCAGAGTGATGAGATGTTCGTGGGATAATATAAAGAACTGAAATGGGAGACTCTCTCAGATCTGTGTTCTGGTATCAGAAGTTAGAAATTTTGCCACTTCTAAGCTTTTACTTTGAGTAGATCACTTTTCATTGAGTCACTTTCATCATTTATAGAATTGGGAGGGAATATTTACTCTAACTACTGCCTTGTAATTGCTGTGCAGGTCAAGGATATTTAGTAAATAATTATTTACTTACTTCTTTGTAACTTCTTTACCACTTTAAAAAAGTGAGCTAGTTTTTACTAAATTTAGAGGTATAAAAACAACACTCATAAGATAAAAGATGAAAATAAAAGTTTTGCAAGAATTGAAGATTGAGAAAAACTCTCGTTTTAAGGTTTCTAGCAGCCAGTACAAAGAAGGAACAAGTTAAACAGCTCTCTTTCTTTTCTGTAGAAGGAATATACAAGCAAATGAAAAGTTTGATCTAGTTCTAATTTCTGAAGATAATTTTCCATGTGAGGTTTTATGAGAAAATGCAGTTATTTACTGCAATAATCAGAGCAGGGGCCAATATAGGGGAATGGGATTAAGAAATACAAACTACTATGCATAAAATAGATAGGCAACAAGGATATACTGTACAGTACTGGGAATTAAAGCCATTATTTTGTAATAAATACAAAAGGGAGTATAATCTATGAAAATATTGAATCATGGTGTTCTACACCTGAAACTAATATAATGTGGTAAGTCAACTATATTTCAATTAAAAATAGCAATAATAATCAGAGCAAAAATGAAAATTTGGGGTCCCTTTTGGCTTAACACTGAAATGTGTATTAATATCAGTATTTAAGCTCAGAATTCATTAAGCAAAAAAATCAGTAAAACAATATTTAATATATTTCAAAATCTAAAATATCTAAATGTATCACAGAATATGAAGAAATACCATTTATAAAACAAATATTGTTATAATAAAAAAGATAGGTAATAATTGTCTTGGTGAGGATATGGAGAAATGGGAGCCCTTATACATTGCTGGTGGAGATGGAAAATGGTACGGCCACTTTGGAAAACAGTCTGGCAATTCTTCACAAGGTTAAACATAGAGTTAACACATGACCAGGAAATTCCACTCCTATGTATACAGCCAAGAGAAAAAAATATGACCACATAAAAACTTGTCCACAAATGTTTATAGCAGTATTATTTATAATAGCCAAAAAGTGGAAACATCTCAAATGTCTACTAATTAATGATTGGATAAACAAAATGTAGTATAGTCAAACAATGGAATATCATTCAACAGTAGAAAGAAATGAAGTACTGGTATATGCTATGACATGGACAAACCTTAAAAGCAATATCTTAAGTGAAAGAAGCCAGTCACAAAAAATATCACACATTGCCTAATTCCATTTACATAAAATGTCCAGAAGAGGCAAATCCATAAAGACAGAAAGGAGATGAGCTGTTGCCTGGGGCTGGTAGAATCATTGAGAGGATGAAGAGTGACTGCAAAGGGTACAGGGTTTCTCTCTTGAATGATGAAAATTTCTAAAATTGATTGTGGTGATGACTGCATAACTCTGTGAATATGCTAAAAACCATTGAACGGTACAATTTAAATGGGTTAATCATATGTAATATGATTGATGTATCAATAATTCTGTTATTTAAAAAATAATTCTATATGCAGAAAAATAACCTTTAAAAATCAAAAAGCCCCACAAACAAAGACAGAGGGGGAAAAAAAAGCCTAAGAAAACAAATTGCTATCAGACTTGCTTGATCAGGCTGAAGAGGAATTATAACTGGTGTCCCCACAAAGAAATAGAGCAACAAATGGCAACCCACTCCAGGATTCTTGCCTGGAGAATCCCATGGACAGAGGAGCCTGGTGGGCCATGGTCCATGGGGTCGCAGAGAGTCGGACACAACTGAAGCGACTAAGCATAAGCAATGTTAATTAGGGTTTACCTTGTGGCTCAGCTGGTAAAGAATCCACCTGCAAAGCGGGAGACCTGGGTTCGATCCCTGGGTTGGAAAGATCCCCTGGAGAAGGGAAAGGCTACTCACTCCAGTATTCTGGCCTGGAGAACTCCATGGACTGAATAGTCCATGGGGTCACAAAGAGTTGGACACGACTGATCGACTTTCACTTCAATGTTAATTACATAGGAAAACAAAATAGAAATACATTTTTATTTCCTTCTCAAAACTGATTTAAAAGATATCTGCATGAAACAATATTATTAAAACATTGTTCATGAATTAGTGGCAGGGAGAGCCAGGGGCCCGAGTTTAGCTGTAGGGGGTGAAGGTGGCCAGGTTAGGGCCTAAAAAAATAGTGTTGAGAATATATAAGATGTAGTGTATATGACAATAATAGCACAAAGGAGGGCAGAGGAAAGGGAGCAATGTTAGAGCAAAGTTTCAATACACTACGAGAAATAAATTAGCATTAATGTAAAGGGCATTGTTTTAAAATATCTACTGCAATCCTCAGTGAAAGTCATTCAGTCGTGTCCGACTCTTTGAGACCCCATGGACTATACAGTCCATGAAATTCTCCAGGCCAGAATACTGGAGCGGGTAGCCTTTCCCTTCTCCAGGGCATCTTCTCAACCCAGGGATTGAACCGAGGTCTCCCACATTGCAGGCAGATTCTTTACCAGCTGAGCCACAAGGGAAGCCCAGAGCAACCACTAAAAAATAATTCAACAAGTAGAATAAACAATGGAAACTAAAATGGCTAAGTTTTCAACTTAAGAACCTAGAAAAATGTAGAGCAAACTAAACATAAGGCAAGCATCAGCTGAGTTCAGTTCAGTCGCTAAGTTGTGTCCGACTCTTTGCGACCCCATGAATCGCAGCACACCAGGCCTCCCTGTCCATCACCAACTCCCAGAGTTTACTCAGACTCATGTCCATCGAGTGGGTGATGCCATCCAGCCATCTCATCCTCTGTCGTCCCCTTCTCCTCCTGCCCCCAATCCCTCCCAGCATCAGGGTCTTTTCCAATGAGTCAACTCTTTGTATGAGGTGGCCAAAATATTAGAGTTTCAGCTTTACCATCAGTCCTTCCAATGAACACCCAGGACCGACCTCCTTTAGGATGGACTGGTTGGATCTCCTTGCAGTCCAAGGGACTCTCAAGAGTCTTCTCCAACACCACAGTTCAAAAGCATCAATTCTTCAGCACTCAGCTTTCTTCACAGTCTAACTCTCATATCCATACATGACTACTGGAAAAACCATAGCCTTGACTAGACGGACCTTTGTTGGCAAAGTAATGTCTCTGCTTTTGAATATGCTATCTAGGTTGGTCATAACTTTCCTTCCAAGGAGTAAGTGTCTTTTAATTTCATGGCTACAATCACCATCTGCAGTGATTTGGGAGCCCAAAAAAATAAAGTCTGACACTGTTTCCACTGTTTTCCCATCTATTTCCCATGAACTGATGGGACCAGATGCCATGATCTTAGTTTTCTGAATGTTGAGCTTTAAGCCAACTTTTTCACTCTCCACTTTCACTTTCATCAAGAGGCTTTTTAGTTCCTCTTCACTTTCTGCCATAAGGGTGGTGTCATCTGCATATCTGAGGTTATTGATATTTCTCCTGGCAATCTTGATTCCAGCTTGTGCTTCTTCCAGCCCAGCGTTTCTCATGATGTACTCTGCATATAAGCTAAATAAGCAGGGTGACAATATACAGCCTTGATGTACTCCTTTTCTTATTTGGAACCTGTCTGTTGTTCCATGTCCAGTTCTAACTGTTGCTTCCTGACCTGCATATAGGTTTCTCAAGAGGCAGGTCAGGTGGTCTGGTATTCCCATCTCTTGAAGAATTTTCCACAGTTTGTTGTGATCCACAGCATAGATAGGAATAATAGGGGCTTCCCTGGTGGTCAAGTGGTTGAGTCTGCCTTGTAATGCAGGGGATACCGGTTCAATTCCTGATCCGGGGAGATCCCACATGCCACAGGGCAATGGGGCTGAGCCCATGCTCTAGAGCCCACAAACTGCAACTTCTGAGCTCATGTGTGGCAAGAACTGAAGTCAGGCACCCTGGAGCCTGTGCTCCACAGCAAGAGAGACCACTGCAGAGAGAAGCCCGTGCACTACAACTGGAGAGGATTCGCACACCCGAACAAAGACCCAGCACAGCCAAAAAATAATAAGAATATATAAATATGCTTCTTAAAAGATAAGAATAATAAAATTCCAGCAGAAATCAATAAAATAGAAAATGGAAAAACAGCAGAGAGAAATTAATGAAAACAAAAGTTAGTTCTTCGAGACCAACAGAGTTGATACACCTTTAGCTAGATAGACAACGAAGACAAAAAGACTTAAATTCCTAAAATCAAGAAGGAAGAAGCAGATATCACAACTGACTCTACAGCAATAAACAGTTTATAAGATGGACATCCCTGGTGGTACAGTGGATAGGAGTCTGCCTGCCAGTGCAGGGGACACAGTTTCAATCCCTGGTCTAGGAAGATTCCACACGCCGCAGAGCATCTGGGCCTCCGCACCACAACTATTGAGTTCACATGCTGTAAGTGCTGAAGCCCGTGCCCCTCAGTGAAGAAGAGCCTCCTACTTACCACCATTAAAGAAAGTTCACACGCAGCAACAAAGACCCAGTGCAACCAAAAATAGATAAATAAGTAAATAAATTTTTTAAAGTTTATAAGAGAATATTATTTAACTGCTTTATACTGGCAAATTAGATACCTTAGATGAAATGGACAAATTCCTGGAAAGACATAATTTACCAAAACTGACTCAAGAAAAAAATAGAAAATCTGAAAGATTGTAATAGGTAAAGGAATTAGATTTGTAATTTAAATTCTTTCCACACTAAAAACCCAAGAACCAGATGAGTCCACTAGTGAATTCTATCAAACATTTAAAGGATAAATAATAACCATATTTTAGAAAGTACAAAAGGAAAGAACACTTCCCAACTCCCTCTACAAGCCCAATATTAGGTCACACTAAAGCCAGACAAAGATAGCATAAGAAAAAAAAAAAACTATACATCAATATCCCTCATAAATAGAGACGAAAATGCCTTTGAAAATTAAACCAAATTCCCTGGTGAATCAGGGTAAAGAATTCATCTGCGATATGGGAGACCTGGGTTGGGAAGATTCCCCTGGGGGAGGGCATGCCAACCCACTCCAGTTTTCTTGCCTGGAGAATTCCATGGGCAGAGGAGCCTGGCAGGCTACAGTACATGGAGTCACAAAGAGTTGGACATGACTGAGCAACTAAGCACAGCAATATATCAGGAGTATTGATATATCATGACTAAATGACATCATGACATCATGACTAAATGAGATTTTTTTCCCAGGAATGTCCAGTTGGTTTAACATTCAAATGGGGTGGGCTTCCCAGGTGGTGCAGTAGTAAAGAATCCTCCTGCCAATGCAGGAAGATGCAGAAGACCTGGGTTCAATCCCTAGATTGGGAAGATTCCCTGGAGAAGGGCATGGTAACCCACTCCAGTATTCTTGCCTGGAGAATCCCATGGACAGAGGAGCCTGGCAGAGTGCAGTCCATAGGGTCACAAATAGTTGGACATGAATGAGCGACTGACACTTTCACTTAAGAAAGCTGTGCGTATTTGATATTTTTACATATTTGTGAGACACAATCAATAACACAGAAGAATGGAAATGTATATCATATTTAGAGAAGAGTGAGCAGTGTAATTTAAATAGGGTACATGATATATATATATGTGTGTGTGTGCTTAGTCACTCAGTCATGTCTGACTCTGCAGAAGGGACATGAAATTTCTATTGTTTTTTCCAAGAGCCCAACACTGTGCATTTTGAGTAGTGAAATTTGTGCCTTGGTTACTATTAACAGTGTTGATAATGAGTACTGAGCTCTTGGCAAAGCCTTATATTGTAACCTTGGAAGGAAAGTTATGACCAACCTAGACAGCATATTAAAAAGCAGAAACATTACTTTGTCAACAAAGGTCCATCTAGTCAAAGCTGTGGTTTTTCCAGTAGTCATGTATGGATGTGAGAGTTGGACTATAAAGAAAGCTGAGCACCGAAGAATTGATGCTTTTGAACTGTGGTGTTGGAGAAGACTCTTGAGAGTCCCTTGGACTGCAAGGAGATCCAACTAGTCCATTCTGAAGGAGATCAGCCCTGAGATTTCTTTGGAAGGACTGATGTTGAAGCTGAAACTCCAATACTTCGGCCACCTGATGAAAAGAGCTGACTCATTTGAAAAGACCCTGATGCTGGGAGAGATTGAAGGCAGGAGGAGAAGGGGACAACTGAGGATGAGATGGTTGGATGGCATCACCGACTCAATGGACATGAGTTTGAATAAACTCCGGGAGTTGGTGATGGACAGGGAGGCCTGGCATGCTGTAGTCCTGTTGCTGCTGCTGCTAAGTCGCTTCAGTTGTGTCCGACTCTGTGTGACCCCATAGACGGCAGCCCACCAGGCTCCCCCATCCCTAGGATTCTCCAGGCAAGAACACTGGAGTGGTTTGCCATTTCCTTCTCCAATGCATGAAAGTGAAAAGTGAAAGTGAAGTCGCTCAGTCATGTCCAACTCTTTGTGACCCCATAGACGGCAGCCTACAAGGCTCCTCCATCCATGGGGTTTCCAGGCAAGAGTACTGGAGTGGGGTGCCATTGCCTTCTCCATGGGGTCACAAAGAGTCAGACACGACTGAGCAACTGGACTGAACTGAACTGAATATATAGAGAAACATGCGATTTTATATTTTGGCTATCTGTGAGGCAAGATTTTGCAGAGTTCTTTAACCTGACAGAGATGATTTTTAGACAATGCCCACCAGTTTATAATAAATTTAAAGATGGAACTATTTGCTAGCCAGGGCATCCAGTGCTAAAATGGCTGCCTGAAGTTTGGCCAAGTGTGTGGTTTGGGGAGTCCTGTTCTTTTTTAGGGCCATCCTGGTTAAGGGACAGAAAACAGCAACATTTCATTGAGCTCCATCTTGTAGGATGGTTAGCAAGGCTATTTGCATAGTCTATTGTTGCTTGTACAGTTAATCCCAAGGGGTTTCCCAGGTAGCCAAGGGCCTGGGGGAGGGGTGACTTCCTCTAGCACCCTGGAATCTGGCAAGGGACTAAGCACAGAGGAAGCCATCCCCTCCTGCAAGTAGAACATGTCACAGGGCCCAGGTGTGGTGGCATCTTGATTAAGAAGGCCCCCATCGCTGTGCTGAGTTGGTGAGGTGCTGTTTCCATGACTCAAAGCATAATGGGCTACTGAGTATGGAGGGTTACAGGCTCAAGATCTGTGAGAACCTGTTTTTAGAAAATCCTGGTAGGTAGCCAGGCACTTTTTTTCAGGGGCAGTATATTGCAGCAGAGGGCTTCCCAGGTGGCGCTAGTGGTAATGCCTGCCAATGTAGGGGACATGAGATGTGAGTCCAGTCCCTGGGTTGGGAAGATCCCCTGGAGGTAGGCATGGCAACCCACTCCAGTATTCTTGCCTGGAGAATCCCATGGCCAGAAGAGCCTGGCATGCTACCGTCCATAGGGTTGGAAAGAGTCGGACACAACTGAAACAATTTCACGCACGTATATTGCACCAGAAACCCTTGAGCCACCTATGACCATCAGAAATGGTACAGACAGGACTTCCTTGGTGGTCCAGTGGTTAAGACTCCGCACTTCCACTGCAGGGGGGCTTGGGTTCCATCCCTGGTAAGGGAACTAAGACACCACATCCCCTCAAAAAACAAGTTGTGCATAGATGATGAGAGGTATTAGAAGAGGTTGCCAAAGTCCCTTTAGTGAAGGCACTTGCAGAGGGGCATTAACAGGAGTACCTGTTGATTTTCATTTGGGAGTAAAATTTGTAAATGAGATATATGTTGTCATTAGAACCCAAGAAGGGCTAAATTTATATTTGGATTTGTATGTCCTTAATGAGTATGTCTAATGAATTACTCTGGAGGAGCATGTTATCAATGGGATGCCATACCTGTGCTCCTGGAGAAAGGTGGATGTAGTTAAGATCTTGTCTGTAAGGACTGCGTGTCATGGCAAAGCTTCTGAGGTGCCCCATGGGTAGGCTGGAGAAGATGTATAATGTCCCTTTAGGGTAAAGGCAAATGACCACTCAGAGGCTTTTGAATGGGCACTGGACAGAAAATGGTAGCCAGAGCTAAAGCAAAATATTTTTTAAAAATATTTCCCAGTTGTCAAATGAATAGAATCAGTGATTTTGATAATATTAGATAACTTGTACGGGGTCCTTGGTAGAGGGGCCCACAGCATAAAGGTAGTGATAATCCACCTTGAGGTACATCCCCTCTTATTTTTTAAGATTTAAGAACGGGCAAAATTGCACTATCAAAGGGAGAAGAAATGGGGATAACCACTCCTTTATTAATTAGCTTTTCTCATTAATAAGTTTAAATAATAAGTTTTAATCCTTGAGTTCCTTGTTTCAACTTATATTGAACCAAGTTATTTTATCTGGGGGTTCATGGGTCCCATTTTATTAAGCCAAATTGTAAGTTCTCAAAGACTTACTTTAGTTTGAATTTATTATGTTCCATCGAGCATCTATGCCCAATATAGAGTATTTTAGGGCAATAGATATTGTGACTGGAAATTTAGCCAAGGCTACGATTAGAGTGAGGTATACCCATCTTTTCTTCATTTTATATTTAGTTACCTTCTTTAGATTTTTAGGGGACACAATGTGTAAATTTACTGGGATCCCCAGGCACAACTGTAATTTAAGCCCCATCTGGATTAAGTTCATAAAAGTTCTTGTCAATTGATGTATTTTAGCAAATGTTAAACTTAATTTAGAACCAAGGCTATAGAGGCACAAAAGCCAATCAGCATTGTTTCTATCATTTTGCTACATAAATTCTTTAATGTATAAATTTCAAATTTCCAATTGGATCAAATTGTGGGATTTGGTTTTAATTTAGCTATATATTTTATATATCCACAATTCATATATTATATATTGATATTAAAATATTATGTTTACCTAATTTAATTACCTTCTATTTTCTCCTCCTGTGTCTAGCTAGGGATTTGTTTCAAAATCAATAAGTAATCTAGGACTAGCATTATGCTTGTTAGAACTGGCATTTGCTCAGTACATAAGGTTTAAAGTTCCCCTTTATTTTCCCTCGGGATTGTAGCCACCTAAAGCAGCAGTCTTTTATCTTTATCTTTTTTTCTCTCTTCTGTTTTAGGCTTGTCGCCACCCAACCAAAGCTAGAGTCTAGTTTTTGCTTCCAACTGAGAAGAGAGAAAGAGGGGAGAAAAAGGGGACCCCTTGTATTTAAGCAACCACTCCCTGGGACTGCCCCTATCCCCACTGGACTTTTTTTTTTTTTTTTTTTTAATGGTCTGTAGAATTTATCGGCAGCTAAACTTCTCCCCTTCTTTTTTCTCTTCTGGACATTTACCTGATAAGCTCTTGGTGATCCCCAGTAGCTTCTGCTGTGAGTAGTGGCCTCTCTTCCTAGGGTACCCCACCTCAAAGGGGTGACATCTAGGACAGCAATGGTGACCTCGGCTTTATCTTTTCAGTGTTTTGTTTTGTGGTGGTTTTGTTTTAAAGAGGAGATTCAGCATATCCATAAACAGCCCAAGCACATGGACCTGGACATTTACCATCTCCTCCTCATGTGTTTTATGGGGAGTGGGATTAAAGTGACCCTTTTCCTTCATATCCCCTTTTTTAAATCAAACATTGAGTCACTGGTCTCCAAGGATGGATTTCTTAAATCCCACTTAGTTGAAGAACAAATATGACAGCAGCAAAGCAAGCAACAACAAAAGGATTTGCCTTTGAAATGAACTTTAAGGTTTGGGGCTTCCCAGGTATGCTAGTGGTAAAGAACCTCCTGGCCAGTGCAGGAGATGTAAGAGATGCGGGTTCAATCCCTGGGTTGGGAAGATCCTCTAGAGGAGGGCATGGCAACCAACTGCAGTATTCTTACCTGGAGAATCACCATGGACAGAGGAGATTGGTGGGGTAGGGTCCCTAGGGTTGCAAAGAGTCAGACACAACTGAAGCAACTATACACATATACCATGGTTTGCTGTGAAAAGGAACCCTGAGCTGTACTGCCAGTACATCTGTAAAGTGTACCAGGGACCAACGCCTAGAGTCTACTCACTTATTGGGAGGGAAGACTTCAGCCCACTGCTGACTTCAGCCCTGTTGGGTCAATGGATCAGAGTGACACCCAACATGGTCTCATCAGAGGAAGCCTTTCTTCACTCCCTTGGGCAGGGAGCTGGATCTTCTAAATTAGCCAGTGATCCTAATCACCCCCAATGTCACTGCCCAGGACTTAGGTATGTCAAACCAGGGAAACCAGGTTTGACTCAGTGGACCCAGCTGTGCAAGGTAAGATGACAAATATGGAATTTTGGCAACAACCAATGGAAACTTCAGCACCTGAAACTAAGTGAGGAGTACTGTAGAGGCCTTTGAGGTCCTCTTAGATTTAGTTGGTGGGTCATGGCAGCATACAGCAGATACGGCATGAAGCAGTGGCAGCCAGAGTGCCAGTGTGCCAACAGCCAGCCATGCCTTCCCAGGCAGTACTCAGTGTGTGTATGCTCAGTCGCGTCTGACTCTTTGCGACCCCATGGATGGTAGACTGCCATGCTCCTCTGTCCATGGGGTTCTCCAGTCAAGAATACCAGAGTGAGTTACCATTCCCTTCACCAGGGGATCTTTCCGACCCAGGGATCAAACCCTTGTCTCTTGCATCTCCTGCATTGCAGGCAGATTCTTTACCACTAGCGCCACCTGGGAAGTACTCTGCTGCTGCTGCTGCTAAGTCACTTCAGTCGTGTCTGACTCTGTGCGACCCATAGACGGCAGCCCACTAGGCTTCCCATCCAGTTAGTAAACCAAGAGCAGTCTAGAGGCAATCCCCCTCCAATGAATGCTGAGTCACCGTGCGCACTGCACCAATAGTTCTCTGCCCAAGTCTTAATTTATAAAGGTGACTGAGTGTTGAGGGAGGGATAGACTCCAGCCACAGCCTTTATTGGGATCTCTGAGGGAAAGGCAAGACAGGGGAGGGAAAACAGTTTCCGATTGGCTAGTTTGAATAATTTTGGTGGGTCCTAAACTATAGGGGTGATTTCTAGTTGCTTAGTATCCAGCCCTGGGATGATTAAGGCAGAGGACTATTGTTTCTTGTTCTAGAGGAACTGTAAGTAATATTAAACTTTTCCTTCAATGGCATTGTTCTCTCTGTGCCACCATTCAGTTGCCTTTATAAATGAAGACCCAGGCACAGAACAATGTGATACTGACTGGGATGGCACTTAGGAGAAAAAGGGAAAGAAAGAGAGAGAAGAAGAAGAAAGTCAGGGGAAGCAGGAGAAGAAGAAAAGAGAGGAGGGAGGGAAGGAGGAAGAGGAGGGAAGGAAGGAAAAGAAAATAGAGTGTTGGCAAGGATTTAGAGAAATTAGAACCTATGTCATTGCTGGTGGGAATGTAAACTGGTGCAGCTGCTGTGAAAAATGATATGGCAGTTCCTCAAAAAAAAAATCAAATGTAGGTTTACCATACAATCCAGCAATTCCACCTCTGTGTATATATCCAGAAGAATTGAAAGCAAGGACTCCAACAGATATTTGTACACCCATATTCAAGCATTATTCACAATAGCCAAAAGGTGGTGCTATGGTCTGAACGGCTGTGTCCATTGCCTCCCCCATTCATATTAATTTATTAGTAGATGAATATTTGGGAGATGATTAGTTCATGAAGGTGGAACCCTCATGAGTGATATCAGTGTTTTTATAAAAGAGATCCCACAGTGATCCTTAGTTCCTTCCACCATATGAGGACCCAGAGAAAAGGTGCCAGTTATCACCAGGAAGAGGGCCTTCACCTGGACATACTGGCACCTTGATGTTGGACCTCTAGCCTCCAGAAACGTGAGAAAGAAATGTCTGTTGTTTATAAGCTACCTAGTCTGTGGTATTTTGTTACAGCATCCTGAATGGACTGACAGGGGACAAGCAAACCAAGTATACATCAACAGATGAATGGATAAATAAAACGTGCTATATACACACAATGGAATATGATTCAGTCTTATAAAGGAAGGAAATCCTGACACATGCTGCAATATGAATTAACTTTGAAGATACTATGCTAAGTGAAATAGCCAGTCACAAAAGGACACATAAATGATTCCACTTATATGAGGGACCTAGAATAATCAAAGTCCAGAGATAGAAACTATCAATAGAATAGTGGTTGTCAGGGGCTCGGGGGGGGGGCAAAGTGGGGAGTTACTGTTTACAGAGTTTCAGTTTGGGAAGAGGAAAAAGTTCTGGAGCCAGATGGTGATGATGACTGCATGACAATGTGAATGTACTTAATGCCAGTGAAGTATACCCTCTCAGTTCAGTTCAGTCGGTCAGTCATGTCCAACTCATAATTTATGACCCCATGGACTGCAGCATGCCAGGCTTCCCTGTGCTTCACCATCTCCCAGAGTTTGCTCAAACTCATGTCCACCGAGTCAGTGATGCCATCCAACCATCTCATTCTCTGTTGTCCCCTTCTCCTCCTGCCTTCAATCTTTCCCAGCACCAGGGTCTTTTCCAATCAGTCAGTTCTTCTTATCAGGTGGCCAAAGTATTGAAGTTTCAGCTTCAGCATCAGTCCTTCCAATGAATATTCAGGACAGATTTCCTTTAGGATTGACTGGTTTGATCTCCTTGCAGTCCAAGGGACTCTCAAGAGTGTTCTCCAACACCACAGTTCAAAAGCATCAATTCTTCAGTGCTCAGCTTTCTTTACTCTCACATCCATACATACACTTAAAAATGGTTAAAATGGTAAATTCTATCTTATGTATAGTTTACCACAATTCTTTTAAATTATCAACAAAGAATAGGAAGTAAATTTGTCAGACTGATAAAGGAGATGAGAAAAGTCTATAGCTCACATCATAACATCATCTTAGCATCAACAATGAAAGAGTGAATCCTCTCTATGATTAGAAACAAGTCAAGGATGCCCACTCCTGTCACTTACATTAAATACTGTACTGGAGATTCTATGCCAGGGTAATCAATCAAGGAAAAAGAAATAAAAAGCATCCAGATTGGAAAGGAAGAAGTAAAAGTGGCTTTTTTGGCAGATAACAATCATTAATATAAAAAGTTGAATGAAAGCCATAAAAAACCTATGAGACTAATGAGTTCAGTAAGGATGTGAGATAAAAACTAAAAAAAAAATGAATTGCAATTCTATACACAAGCAATGAAAATGTGAAAATAAAAAAGAAAGATAATTCTATTCACAAAAGCATCAAAAAGAATAAAATATTTAGAAATAAATTTACACAAAAAACTATAAAAAATATTGTTGAGAGAAGTTGAAGATCTACATAAATTAAGAGACATTCCATGTCATGAAAGATAGGAATTCTTACCAAATTGATCTGTAAATTGTAATCAATAAAATGAAATCCCTATAAAAAGTCCAGGACTTCTCTGGTGGTCTAGTGCTTAGGACTCAATGCTTCTACTGCAGGGGGCATGGGGGTGGGTTCAATCCCTGGTTGGGGAACTAAGATCCTGTATGCCACTGCTGCTGCTGCTGCTGCTGCTAAGTCACTCCAGTCGTGTCGGCTAGGCGTGGCCAAAACAAAACCCCCCAAAAAAGTCCACCAGCCTTTTTTATTTTTTTGGAAATTAATAAGCTTACCCTGAAATGTATATGAAAATGCAAAGGATCCAGTATAGCCAAAACAATGGTGAAAAAGAGTCAATGGGAGAATTTTCATTTCCATATTTCAAAAACTTACTATACAGTCACAGTTATTGACAGTATGATAATATCATAAAGATAGAAATATAGATCAATGGAACAGAATGAAGTCCATAAATGAACCCTTATATAATGGTCAATATATTTCTGACCAAGGTGCCAAAGCAATTCAGTGTGGAAATGACAGTTTTTTCAACAAATAGTGCTAGGACAATTAGAGATTCACAAGCAAGAATATAATTTTAGGCCCTTATCTACACCATACATTTAAAAAATGAAGTCAAAATGGGTGAGCTAAAATAAAAGCTATAGTCATAAAACTTTTTATTGAGGTATAGTTGATAAATAATATCATATGTTTCAGGTGTACAACACATTGATTTATAATTTTAAAGGTTATATTCCATTTATAGTTATGAAATATTGACTATATTCTCTGTGTTGTACAACATATTCTTGTAGCTTATTTATTTTATACATGGTAGCTTCTACCTCTTAATCCCCTAACCCCTATCTTGCCCCACACTTCCTCCTCCACTGGTAACCATTAGTTTGATTTCTATATCTATGAGTCTGTTTCTGTTTTGTTATATTCACTAGTTTGTTTTATATATATTTTTAGATTTCACATATAAGTAATGTTATGGAGTATTTGTCTTTCTTTGTCTGATTTATTTCATTTAGCATAATACCTTCCAAATCCATTCATGTTGTTGGATATAGGAGAATTTTATTCTTTTTTTTAGCTGAGTAGTATTCCAGTGTGTGTGTGTGTGTGTGTGTGTCACATCTTCTTTATCTATTCATGTTTTGATGGACACTGAGGTTGCTTCCATATTTGGCAATTGTAAATAATGCTGCTGTGAATATTGGGGTTCATGTATCATTTCGAATTAGTGTTTTTGTTTTTTTCAGATATATACCCAACAGTGAAATTGCTGGATCACATGGCAGTTCTATTTTTAATTTTTTGAGAAATCTTCATACTGCTTTCCACAGTTGCCGCACCAATTTACATTCATACCAACGGTGTATGAGGGTTCCTTTTTCTCTACATCCTCGCCAACGTTTGTTACTTGTGGTCTTTTGATGATCACCATTCTGACAGATGTGAGATGATATCTCTTTGTGGTTTTGATTTGCATTCCTCTGATGATTAGTGATATTCAATATATTTTCATGTGCCTGTTGGCCATCTATATGTCTTCTTTGGAAAAATGCCTATTCAGTTCTTTTCCCTATTTTTAAATCAGGTTGTCTGGGTTTTTTCTTTTTTCTTTCTTTCTTTTTTAAAAATTTATTTATTTTAGTTGGAGGCTAATTACTTTACAATATTGTAGTGGGTTTTGCCATACATTGACATGAATCAGCCATGGGTGTACATGTGTTCCCCATCGTGAACCCCACTCCCACCTCCCTCCCCATCCCATCCCTCAGGGTCATCCCAGTGCACCAGCCCTGAGCATCCTGTCTCATGCATCAAACCTGGACTGGCGATCTGTTACACATATGATAATATACATGTTTCAATGCTTTTCTCTCAAATCATTCCACCCTCACCTTCTCCCATAGAGTCCAAAAGACTGTTCTATACATCTGTGTCTCTTTTGTTGTCTCACATATAGGGTCATTGTTACCATCTTTCTAAATTCCATATATATGCATTAGTATAGTATATTGGTGTTTCTCTGACTTACTTCACTCTGTATAACAGGCTCCAGTTTCATCCACCTCATTAGAACTGATTCAAATGTATTCTTTTTAATGGCTGAGTAAGTGGTCATGTATGGATGCAAGAATTGGACTGTGAAGAAAGATGAGCGCCGAAGAATTGATGCTTTTGAAGTGTGGTGTTGGAGAAGACTCTTGAGAGTCCCTTGGACTGCAAGGAGATCCAACCAGTCCATTCTGAAGGAGATCAGCCCTGGGATTTCTTTGGAAGGAATGATGCTAAAGCTGAAACTCCAGTACTTTGGCCACCTCATGTGAACAGTTGACTCATTGGAAAAGACTCTGATGCTGTGAGGGATTGGGGGCAGGAGGAGAAGGGGACGACAGAGGATGAGATGGCTGGATGGCATCACCGACTCGATGGATGTGAGTTTGAGTGAACTCCGGGAGTTGGTGATGAACAGGGAGGCCTGGCGTGCTGCGATTCATGGGGTCGCAAAGAGTCGGACACCACTGAGTGACTGAACTGAACTGAACTGAATATTCCATTGTGTATATGTACCACAGCTTTCTTATCCATTCGTCTGCCGATGGACATCTAGGTTGCTTCCATGTCCTGGCTATTATAAACAGTGCTGCGATGAACATTGGGGTACACGTGTCTCTTTCAACTCTGGTTTCCTTGGTGTGTATGCCCAACAGTGGGATTGCTGGGTCATATGGCAGTTCTACTTCCAGTTTTTTAAGGAATCTCCACACTGTTCTCCATAGTGGCTGTACTAGTTTGCATTCCCACCAACAGTGAAAGAGGGTTCTCTTTTCTCCACACCCTCTCCAGCATTTATTGTTTGTAGACTTTTGGATAGCAGCCATTCTGACAGGCGTGAGATGGTACCTCATTGTGGTTTTGATTTGCATTTCTCTGATAATGAGTGATGTTGAGCATTTTTTCATGTGTTTGTTAGCCATCTGTATGTCTTCTTTGGAGAAATGTCTGTTTACTTCTTTGGCCCATTTTTTGATTGCATCATTTATTTTTCTGGAATTGAGCTGCAGGAGTTGCTTATATATTTTTGAGATTAATTCTTTGTCAGTTGCTTTGTTTGCTATTATTTTCTCCCATTCTGAAGGCTGTCTTTTCACCTTGCTTATAGTTTCCTTCATTGTTGTTATGATTTCTCCATTTTCATTTCTAATTTTGTTGATTTGATTCTTCTCCCTTTGTTTCTTGATAAGTCTGGCCAATGGTCTGTCAATTTTATTTATCTTCTCAAAGAACCAGCTTTTGGCTTTGTTGATTTTTGCTATGGTCTCTTTTGTTTCTTTTGCATTTATCTGCCCTAATTTTTAAGATTTCTTTCCTTCTACTAGCCCTGGGGTTCTTCATTTTCTTTTTTTTTTTTTAATTTTATTTTATTTTTAAACTTTACAAAATTGTATTAGTTTTGCCAAATATCGAAATGAATCCGCCACAGGTATACATGTGTTCCCCATCCTAAACTCTCCTCCCTCCTCCCTCCCCATACCATCCTTCTGGGTCGTCCCAGTACACCAGCCCCAAGCATCCAGTATCGTGCATTGAACCTGGACTGGCAATTCGTTTCATACATGATATTATACATGTTTCAATGCCATTCTCCCAAATCTTCCCACCCTCTCCCTCTCCCACAGAGTCCATAAGACTGTTCTATACATCAGTGTCTCTTTTGCTGTCTCGTACACAGGGTTATTGTTACCTTTCTAAATTCCATATATATGCGTTAGTATACTGTATTGGTGTTTTCTAGTTGCTTTAAGTGTAGTGTTAGGTTATTTATTTGACTTTTTTCTTGTTTCTTGAGGTAAGCCTGTATTGCTATGAACCTTTCCCTTAGCCCTGCTTTTACAGTGTCCCATAGGTTTTGGGTTGTTGTGTTTTCATTTTCATTAGTTTCTATGCATATTTTTATTTCTTTCTTGATTTCTGGGTTTTTGCTATTGAGTTGTATGAGCTGTAAAACTATAAAACTTTTAGAAATAAACATAGGAAAAATTCTTTGTGACCTTGGGATTTATTTTCTGTGGCTGTATGACTGAGGGTCATATCAATTTGACCTATTGACCAATTTAACCAAACTGATGTTTATCACTCCAACCAACACAGCAGAATACATATATATTTCAAATGCATGTTAAACACTTACCAATATATACCATATTTGGGGCCAAGCAGATTCTTTACCGACTGAGCCACAGGGATGGCCATCATTAGTCATTAGGGAAATGCAAATCAAAACTACATTGAGATACCACTACTGCTACTTCACACTCGCCAGAACAACTATAATCAAAAAACAAACAAGAAAGTTGTGACAAGGTTGTGGGAAATGTGGAAGCCTCATACATTGTAGAATTGTGCAGTCACATTGTAAAACTGGTTGGCAGTTCATTACTGTATGACCTAGGAATCTTATTCCTAGGTATATACCCAAGAGAAACGACAATAGAAGCCCATACAAAAACCTGTACACAAATGTTCACCATGTACATAATGTAAAAAATAATACCATCTTGATACATCATAATAGTCAAAAGTGGAAGTAATCCAAGTATCCATCAACTGATGAATACAAGATAAGTAAAATAGGGTAGGTACATCTATACAATGGAACATTATTCTGAAAGTAAAAAGGAATGAGGTACTGAGACAGGCTGTAACATGGATGAGCCCTGAAAATTATTCTAAGTGAAAGAACCCAGTCACAAAAGTACCATATATTGTATGGCTCCATTCATATGAAATGTCAAATAGAGAAATCTATAGAGACAAAAAATAGGTTAAGTGAATGCCTACAGCTGGGATGGTCTGGGGCAGGAGTCCAGAATGTGTGTTTTTTCCCACACCATCATGCAATTTTCCAATTATCAGTAGATACTGACAGTAGTAGTAGTGTTAGTAGCTCAGTTGTGTCCAACCCTTTGTGACCCCATGGACTGTAGCCCGCCAGGCTCCTCTGTCCATGGGATCCTCCAGGCAAGAACACTGGAGTGGATTGCCATTCCCTTCTCCAGAGGATCTTCCCGACCCTGCAATTGAACTTGGGTCTTCTGTGTTGCAAGCAGATTCTTTACCATTTGAGCTACAGGGAAGACCTGGATACTGACAGGGTGTCCTACAAATTTAACTCAATTCTGACACTATCTACCTTGAGAAAGTGTCAGATCCCACAAGTTAAGCACTCAGTCCCACAAGACTGTTCTCACCCCACTTCAGATACCCATCACAAATCCAGATTGTTACTTGTGCTTCTGATCACTGACTATAAGTTGAAGGTTCCCACAACCCCCTCCTCAGGTTCAATTCATTTGCTTGAGGGACTCGCAGAACTAAGAAAATCAGTTTATTTACTAGATTACTGGTTTATTGTAAAAAGGATGTAACTCTGGAATGGACAGATTGGAAGAGATGCTAAGTGCCAGGTATGTGGAAAGATGCATGGAGCTTCCATGCTCTCAGACACACCCATCTCCCCACATCAACCCAGAAGTTCTCTAAAACCTGACCTTTCAGGGTTTTATGGAGACTTCATTACATAGATATAACTGATTAAATCATTGACTCTTAGTGATTAAACTCCATCTTCCAGCCCCCATCCCTTCCCCAGAGGTCAGGGAGTGGGGCTGAAAGTTCCAACTCCTTAACCATGGTTGGTTTCTTGGCAACCAGCCCCCCACCTTTAGGTTACTTAGGGGCTTTCCAAAAGTGGTGGCTCAGATGGTAAAGAATCTGCCTGCAACACAAGAGACCTGGGTTTGATTCCTGGGTCAGGACAATCACCTGGAGAAGGGAATTGCTACCCACTCCAGTATTCTTCTCTAGAGAATTCCGTGGACAGAGGAGCCTGGCAGGCTACAGTCCAAGGGGTTGCAAAAGTGTTGGACACGACTAAGCAACTAACACACTTCCAAAAGTCACCTCACTAACATAAACTCAGATATGGTTGAAAGGGGCTCCTTATGAATGGCAAAAGGCATTCCTATTGCTCAGAAAATTCCAAGGAGGTTGGGAGCTTTGTGCCAGGATCCAGGGACAAAGATCAAATATATTTCCGATTATACAAGGGGATGATGGCTAAAGGGTACAAGGTCTGTTGTGGGAGGTGATGAAATTGTTCTAAAATGTATTGTGATGGTGACTGCACAACTGTGTAATTTACTAAAAATCATTGAATTATACATTTAAAAAACAAGAAAAAGAAATGAATTACTGCTATACAGAATAATCTGAATAAATCTCCAGTGAAAGAATATAAATCTAAGAAGTTGCATCCTATATAAAATTCTATTTATATAACATGGGGTCACAAAGAGTCGGACACAACTGAGTGACTGAACTGAACTTAACTGAACATCCTTGAAATGACAAAATTATAGCAATGGGGAGCAGACTAGTGATTGATAGGAGTTAAGGAGGAGTCAGGGGTGGGAGGAAAGCTGGTATACTGTATAAAAGCAACATAACTGATACTTGTGGTGATGGAAGTTTTCAGTACCTTGACTATCTCAATATCATTATCCTGGTTGTAACACTGTATTAGAGTTTTGCAAGATATAACCATTAGGGTAAACTGGGTAAAGGATACACTGAATCTTTGTATTACTTCTTGCAACTGTATGTGAATCTATAGTTACCTTAAAATTCAAAGTTTCATACAAAAAATATAAAATGGCATAAGGGATATAAAAGCACTGTCTTAGTTCATTCAGCCTGCAAAACAAAAGATCACAGACAAGGTGGCTTATTAAGAACTGAAACCTATTTCTGGCCATTCTGGAAGCTGGTAGTCCAAGATCAAGGTGCCATCATGGTTAGGTGAGAGCCCTCTTCCTGGTTCAGGGCCAGCGCCTTATCACTATGTCCGCACATTGTGGAGTAGGGCAAGGGAGCTCCCTGAGGTGTCTTTTATAAGGGTACTAATCCCATTCATAAGGGCTCCACCCTCATGACCTAATCACCTCCCAAAGGCCCCACCTTCAAATACCATCATATTGGGGATTAGGATT
Source organism: Bubalus kerabau (assembly GCF_029407905.1). Taxonomy (NCBI): domain Eukaryota; kingdom Metazoa; phylum Chordata; class Mammalia; order Artiodactyla; family Bovidae; genus Bubalus; species Bubalus kerabau. The sequence goes on from NC_073647.1 coordinate 17,814,497, forward strand.
TCAACATATGAATTTGAGGGGACACAAACATTCAGACCATAGCAAGCAGTCTGTAAATTCTAAAGTTAAAAAATTATTATCATTATTATTATATATCTTTTACAAGAATGAATAACATGGACTAGCATGACTTTTTTCATTCACTAATTCAAAAACACTTATTGAGCCCACTGTATTCAAGGAATAGGTTAGATGCTGTAGGACACACAACATCATGAATTTATGGTAAAATCAGAACTGTTGCCATGTTGCAAGTTTTGAGTGAGCCTGGGTCTTTTTTTATGAAATGTCAACCAATTGAAATATAAACATACTTGTGTGTGGGGGTGGTATATTTTTATTTTACTGAAAATCACTAATAGTTCTAATCAAGATCAAGTGTTCTTGAGAGTTCTCTGGCGGTCTAGAGGTTGGAATTCGGCAGTTTCACTGCTATGGCCTGGATTCAGTCTCTGGTCAGGGAACTGAGGTCCTATCCTGTGAGCCATGTGGTGCAGCCCTGCTGCTGCTAAGTCGCTTCAGTCGTGTCCGACTCTGTGCAACCCCATAGACGGCAGCCCACCAGGCTCCCCGTCCCTGGGATTCTCCAGGCAAGAACACTGGAGTAGGTTGCCATTTCCTTCTCCAATGCATGAAAGTGAAAAGGGAAAGTGAAGTTGCTCAGTCGTGTCTGACTCCTGGCGACCCCATAGACTGCAGCCCACCAGGCCCCTCCGTCCATGGGATTTTCCAGGCAAGAGTACTGGAGTGGGGTGCCATTGCCTTCTCCGGTGGTGCAGCCCACCACCCCCCCAAAAAGATCAAGAGTTCTTGACTAATTATCTTTCACAACTCTTCTACCTAACTACACACTTGATTTCTCCACTTAGATATCTTGCTCTCAAACCTCAAAAGTACTAAACTGAACTTTTGGTCTCACTCACCAAATCTGTCTCTCCATCACTAGTCTTGTGCATCTTAATAATCTACTGTGCTTGCTCAATCCAGTAAGGTAGGCATAATCTTCCTCTTTCCTTCACCTCCCACATGTCTCTGGTGAGCCCACCAATGACTCCATCTCCAAAGTTACCATGATGTTCCAAACCATCATCCTCTCTCCCTATACTACACCATAGCTTCCTGACAGGTCTCTCTGCTTCTACTGGTGCCCCACTCATCCATTCTCCACACCCCAGCTAAAGTGACGTTATCAAAATTTAAATTATGTCACTCTCCTACATAACTCCTTTATTTGTGACCCATTTTATGTAGAGTAACATCCAAATTGTACCATAGCCTACAATACCTGGACTCTGCCGACCTCTCCATCTGCTGTTATATTTACCGTTTTTTTTCCACCACCATTCAGTCACACACTGGCCTTTCAGTTGCTAGACTATATAACAAGCTCTTCCCAGTCCAGAGGTCCTGGGTATACACTGCTTCCTTTGCCCAAACACTCATCCTCAGGTTCCCCCAGGTCTGGCCCCCTCTCCTCCTTTAGGTCTCAGCTGTGCCATAATTTCACATAAGCGGGAAATGGGGCAGCAATCTGGTTAGAGCTACGAAAGAGGAGTACCTAGGGGACTTGTCTCAAAGCTGCATTTGCATAGCAAACACACTGTCTTTACTTAGATTAAGTATAAATCAATAAAAATGTCAATGTTTTCTTAAAATGCTTTTATTCCTACTTTATGTAAGATTAAGAGAGCATCATCTGCCCATAAAAATATAATTTGAATTGCTTTGGGGGAATGAGCAAGCAGTTCCAACTAGTTGAAGAAGTAGACAGGACTAAAGAGTTTTTTCATTTTATCTTGAAAGGGATGAGGGTCTATTTGCTTTGTTTAAGTAGGGGCATGACATGGTCCAACTTATGTGACTAGATGAGGAGAGACTAACAACTGAAAAGCCAGTAAAACGTAATTGTGCTGTACTGGGCTTAGTCACTCAGTCGTGTCCAGCTCTTTGTGCCCCATGGACTGTAGCCCACCAGGCTCCTCTGTCCATGGAGATTCTCCAGGCAAGAATACTGGAGTGGGTTGCCATGCCCTCCTCCAGGGCATCTTCCCAACCCAGGGATCGAACCCAGGTCTCTGGCATTGCAGGAGGTTTCATTACCATCTGAGCCACCAAAAAAATAATTATTAGAGTTAATATTTATCATGTATTTTAATGTGACAGGTACTATTCTAAGGGCTTGCCATTTATTCCAGTGCTTTATGTATATTAATTCACTTAGTCCTCACAACTATCCAATGTATTATTAGAATTCTCACTTTAAAGATGAGGAAACAAAAGCTTAGAGAGATTACTTACTCAAGAATTACAAAACTAGCAAGCAGCAGAGATAAGATTCAAACACAGAGTCTAGTTCAAAACCCATGCTCTTCATCAGTATGATTTAAGCTCCCCTTTTCTACAATAGATTATAGCAATATCACAGGCTTGACATTGCAAGGGTCTGACACAATGGCAATGTCTAGATTTTCAATGGCAGAAAGGTGGTGAGGTGCATGAGAGAGATTTAGGAAGTAGAATTGGCAATGAGAGGGAATCACTGTAAATCATCAGGGAGAGAAGAATGTAAGGTGACTCAGATTTCTGACTTGCCTAACTAGATAGTTGATGGTGCCAGTCATAGAGATGGGAAATACAAAATTCTGATAGAAAAGAGAGAAATCGCCACATACTTCACAGTTGATGTGCCTGAGGAACAAAAATAATTGCCAGATTGCAATCTAAGATACTAATCTGGAGTTCAAAAAAGAGATCTGGGCTAGAAATGTAGATTTTTGGAGTCCTGATACAAGTGCTGATACAAGTCCTCATATGAAGCATCACTATGAACAAAGCTAGTGGAGGTAATGGAATTCCAGTTGAGCTATTTCAAATCCTAAAAGATGATGTTGTTAAAGTGCTATACTCAATATGCCAGCAAATTTGGAAAACTCAGCAGTGGCCACAGGACTGGAAAAGGTCAGTTTTCATTCCAATCCCAAAGAAAAACAATGCCAAAGAAAGTTCAAACTACCACACAATTGCACTCATCTCACACACTAGCAAAGTAATGCTCAAAATTCTCCAAGCTAGGCTTCAACAGTATGTGAACTGAGAACTTACAGATGTTCGAGCTGGATTTAGAAAAGGCAGAGGAATCAGAGATCAAATTGCCAACATCTGCTGGATCATAGAAAAAGCAAGAGAATTCCAGAAAAACATCTTCTTCTGTTTCATTGACTACACTAAAGCCTTTGACTGTGTGGATCACAACAAACTGTGGAAAATACTTAAAGAGATGGGAATACCAGACCTCCTTACCTGCCTCCTGAGATGCAGGAGATCAAGAAGCAACAGTTAGAACTGGACATGGAACAGTGGACTAGTTTCAAATTGGGAAAGGAGTATGTCAAGGCTGTATATTGTCATCTTGCTTATTTAACCTAAATGCAGAGTACATCATGAGAAATGCTGGACTGGATGAAGCACAAGCTGGAATCAAGATTGCAGGGAGAAATATCAATAATCTCAGACATGTAGATGATAACCACCATTATGGCAGAAAACAAAGAGCAACTAAAGAGCCTCTTGAGGAAAGTGAAAGAGAAAAGTGAAAAAGCCAGTTTAAAACTCAACATTCAAAAAATTAAGATCATGGCATCCAGTCCCATCACTTCATGGCAAATAGATGGGAAACAATGGAAACAGTGACAGACTTTATTTTCTTGGGCTCCAAAATCACTGCAGATGGTGACTACAGCCATAAAATTAAAAGATGCTTGCTCCTTGGAAGAAGTGAAAGTCACAGTCGTGTCCAACTCTGCGACACCATGGACTGTAGTCCATGGAATTCTCCAGGCCAGAACACTGGAGTGGGTAGTCTTTCCCTCTTCCAGGTCCATGGAAGAAATGCTATGACAAACCTAGACAGCATATTAAAAAGCAGAAACATTACTTTACCGACAAAGGTCCATCTAGTCAAAGCTGTTGTTTTTCCCAGTAGTCATGTACGGATGTGAGAGTCGGACCATAAAGAAAGCTGCGTATCAAAGAACTTCTGCTTTTGAACTGTGGTGCTGGAGAAGACTCTTGAGAGTCCCTTGGACAGCAAGGAGATCAAACCAGTCAATCCTAAAGGAAATCAGTCCTGAACATTCACCGAAGCACTGATGCTGAAGCTGAAACTCCAATACTTCGACCACCTGATGTAAAGAAGGAACTCACTGGAAAAGACCCTGATGCTGGGAAAGATTGAAGGCAGGAAGAGAAGGGGACGACAGAGGATGAGATGGTTGGATGGCATCACCGACCTGATGGACATGACTTTGAGCAAGCTCTGGGAGTTGGTGATGGACAGGGAAACCTGTCCTGCTGCAGTCCATGGGGTCACAAAGAGTCAGACATGACAGAGGGACTGAACTGATACAAGTGTTAAAGGCTTAAGAGCACATGGTATAAACAAAGAGCACTGAGTACAGAACCTAAGAACATCATCATTTAGGGAGTTTGTACATAAACGGTATCCAGCAGAGAAGACGTTGGGAAATGGTCATAAAGCTAAGATACCAGGAGAGTGGAGTCATGGGAGCCCAGGATGGAGTTGCAACCATGACAAAATTGTCTTTAACCCCAGTAGAAAGTAGGTTGTATAAGGCCATGGAACATGTTTGTTTTATTCACCAGTGTATTGCCAGTGCCAAGGGGCCTGGCATACAGTAGTTACTCAAAAACATTCCCTGAATATCCCCAAGAACACAAACCAACAGTATCTAATACCACAGACTTCTGGGAAGATAAAGACCGAGAAGTGTCCCTTTTATTTAGTAACAAGATGATCTTGTCCAGAATAGTTTCAGCGGAACGGTGGGGGTGAAAACAAAATGGGAGTGGCTTCGAAAAATAAGTGTATTTTTTCGTGTATTACTTTTCTACTTTTAATTAAAGAAAAATTCTTAAAGGTTGACGGGAGAGGAGGAAGTTGCAGCCACAGACACAGCCCATTCTTGAATGAAACTTTGTTATGTAGGAAGTAGGAACCCAGAGCTGCAATTACAAGGGGGAGCGGGGTGACAAAGGATTTTTTCCTTAAGAGGGCAGGAAACTTGCTTTGTTGTCCACCGGCGGATCGCCAGGGCCTTAGCACAATGCTGGCCACTTCCCCAGCGGTCAATAACGCCTCGAGCTGGCTGGAGGCAGGCTCGCAGGACGCTGTCGATCACCGACAGACGCTGGAGCCTCTCCTTTTGGATCAGGCAGGGCCACGAAGGCTCAGCTAGGTCCCCGATAGCGAGGCACACTCGTGCTAACCTCACCCGCCCGGGCCGCTTGGAAACCCGGGCCAGGGAAGACGGACGCGGACGCGCCAAAGAGCTGAGAGGTGGGTGGGGAGAGCAGAGCTCCACCCGCTGACAGGCTTTTTCCTCCAGACTCCCGATTCCCCGCGGGCGCCTCCCAAACTGCTTAGTTCCTTGCACACGTCGGGGCGGGCCGGAAGTGACGCCGCTAGTCGCGCGTGATTGGCGGAAGCCTAAATTGCTTTGCGGCCGGTACGGAAATCTCTTTCCTTTCGACTTCCGCTCCTGGTCCATGTGAGACAGGCTGCTGAGATGAACGCGAACCAGGCTGCGGAGAGGTGAGGGTAGCGATCCGGGGCGGGGGAGGGGGCAGGGTCTGAGCCTCGCTGGGGGTCGGTTTTCCCGGCTCTTGAGAAACAGAGGCCATCTTTTAGCTGGCGACAGTTGTTCCCCTCCCAGGATCTCACCATTCGTTACTGTTTCCATGATCCATCCTTTAAAGCCCTATTAATTTAATTCGCCCCCTCCGCTCTCCATCTTAGTCTCATCCCTGTTGGGCCTGTTGCGGTTTCTCCCGCTCCAGAGAAGTTAATATGTAGCACTTTCCTCATCACGTGACTCCTTTTGATGCAGCTGGTGCGGAGCGTTTCCGCCTACTGCGCAGGCAGTGACTTTGTTATAAACTCGCCTTATCTTGGAAACCTTTGTTAATTAGAGTCATCCACGACATTTTAATTAAAGTGCCTGCTTTGCTGAGCAAGCTCCAGCTGCTTTCTTCCAATTCCCTGTTTTTCGATTTCGGAGAACAAGTGATCAAGATGTCACTTTTGAGTAAGCAGCACCTATACAGGTGTCTTCCATGTGGCGGATGCTTAGAAATATTAATGGTGAAGTCGCCTTGCCTTAAGGGGCAGCAACAGCATCTTCTGCCACCTTACCTAGGGTCTGACATTTTTTTAGCCTCCCAGAGGTCCGTGGGAAATGCAGTGCTAATCAGTCACTGAAGAGTGTTAGATCTTTCCATTTTCATGCAGTTCTGTATGGGTATTACTAACACTGCTCACCTTTTAACAGGTGATGCCTGCCTTCTGCAGTCCAGATTTTATGTCTTGGAAAACTTCCAAAGATGCTCAATACTACTTGGTTTGCACCTCTTCCAGGGGATAAGACTATTCTGTACTGAGAACTGAAGTTATGTTTTAGAGATCATTTCAATATAAGAAAAATTCCTTCAAGTGATAGTATTTCTCTTTTATCTCCTTTAGCAACCTTCTGGCTTCGAACCAACAGAAAGAACTAGAGGATTTGCCAAAAGACTACCCCTTGAGCGCCAGTGAAGATGAGGTGAGTGACACCTGCCAAACTGCCTTCTCCCATTTCCCTTCTGTTTCAAAATTAGGGTAGAGGGCACACTTCATGGAAGGAAAAGGGGTGGCAACATTGTTTATACTTGTTCAGGTCTCACAAATAAATTACAGTTACAATTTTCCAAATTAGAGCATTCCTACTAAACCTAAGCCAAAATGGCATAAAGCAAAGAAGTGATTACCTTAGGACATGCCCTGCTAATGGAAACACAAAATAAATCAAGATAAAGCATAGATGCTCACAAACACAGTTAAAGCTATGGCAGCTTGATGCTGAGATGCTAAGTGTAGTGTCTGGGGAGGGGGCTCAGTGGTGCCACTTGGAGTGTGTGTGCCATATGATTTCCCTATTTCCAAGTTTGGATTTCCATAGAGAGTTACTTGATTTTCTGACTGAAATATACACATGCATAATTAAGCTGGGCAGCTGCTATAGGAATCCCAGCTCTTTATTCTCTTGAGAAAACTACTTAGATTGGCTTTTTTATGTCAAGGTTCCCATGTCAGATTACACTATATATTCTATACAGAAATATTATTCTCATGGCACTTTTCTTAAAACCAGTTAAGACAGAAGCATGGCATAGCTCCTGGTTACTTAGGATCTATATTCCTTACAGTGGGGAAATTTCGGTTTTTGAAGCAGTTCTTCCTGTTTGAGCTGGAATGCCTGCACGCCAGACCTCATCTGATTTCCCAGTTCTCCACTGACTAAAAGAATGGGAGATTTTATATGGGCCTCAATTTCCATACTGTGTTTTCCCTCCCCTCATCAATCTGATGGTTCTTCCTTTTTCTGTTTCCAGGGGGACAAAGATGGAGAAAGAAAGCATCAGAAGCTTCTGGAATCAATCAGTTCACTTAATGGAAAGGATAGGTAACATTCCCTTCAATATGGACATTTCTAACTAGCTGATTCCATGGGACTTATCTGCAGCTAACATTCAGTGCCGAAGACAACATTTTTCAGCATCATTCTTAAGAGCATGTACTTTAGAGACTGTAGGTAAATCCTCTGCACATCAGCTTCTTCAAATAAAAAATAAGATTGACATGTCCCAAAGTCACTCGAATAAGTTGCAGATAGGGTATTCATATCCAGACATGTTTGAATCCAAGTCCAATACCTTTTTCACTATGCCTACCTTGCATTGCCTTGTGTTTTTGAGAGGCTGTTTTCATTAAGAGATGGTTAAACTACTGGGTCCAGCTTAGGAACAGATTTCCTGGTTATTTTGTGACAAAACCTAATTCTAGAATAAATATGAAACGAAAGCATTGTTTGAAGAGAGGTGTTTGTTCCCCAGCAGACTGTATCCATTCTCTATGTATTCTGTTTTGCTTAATTTCAGGCAGAAATTGGCTGATAGGTCTGAGGCTAGTCTGAAGGTGTCAGAGTTCAGTGTAAGTTCTGAAGGTAAGTTAACAAAGGAAACTGTCTGCATGGACCTTGTGGAATTCCAAAAGCATAATGGTCTACTTCCCCTTGGTGCCCTCTTTCCAGCTATTTTTGATGTGGTTAGTGAATCATACCATACATACTTACCCGTGAGTGAATGAAGAAGGGTAATCGGATGCTCTTGAATTTCTTCCATTTCTAAAAGAAAATGAAAAGGCCACAGTCAAGATCTGCCATAGAGCTTAATGAGCTAGCTGTATCTAAGGGTTTTTTTCCCCTTATGCACGCTCACCCAAGAACCAATTTTTACCCCTAGGTGGGGAAATGGTATCACCCCAATTGAGAATATATGACCTATTAAATAGCAGAGTTGAGATTTTCACTTGACACTGAGTCTAGGTGCCAAATATTTCCCACTGTATTCACAGCTTAGGCAACCTGAATGAGTTAGGCACTTCTAGTAATCATTAATGTAACCTTTCAGCACTGGTAACAATGTATTCTCCCAAGCTTACCCATTCAGCAAATGCTGTACCTCTACTATGTATGAGTTTCAGGATTGGTTTAGATACAGAGTAAAGAATAAGTGATGGACCTCCTGGGGCTTACATTCTAAGGCAGTGAAACAGTAAGTGAATTATAACAAAATGATACAGTCAGGTGACTAAGTGGCTACTTTCCTTTGGCTAGGCATGAATGAAATCCCTCTGAAGAGACAAAACTTAAACTGAGATCTGAATAACAAGAAAAGTCAAGCATGCAGAGACAGGGAGTAGTGTTCCAGGTGAGGGACCAGCTGGTGCAAAGGCACTGAGGGAGATAACATGGTCAGCATGTTTGAAGAAGAGGAGCAAGGTCAATGTGGCTGGACCATCCTCCACTTACGGATAACTTGAGGTTGGAGAGGCAGACAGGGTGGTGGTTTAGTCACTAAGAATCGTGTCCAACTCCTGTGATCCCATGGATTGTAGCCTGCCAGGCTCCTCTGGGGAGAAGGCAATGGCACCCCACTCCAGTACTCTTGCCTGGAAAATCCCTTGGATGGAGGAGCCTGGTAGGCTGCAGTCCATGGGGTCGCTAAGAGTCGGACACAACTGAGCAACTTCACTTTCACTTTTCACTTTCATGCATTGGAGGAGGAAATGGCAACCCACTCCAGTGTTCTTGCCTGGAGAATCCCAGGGACGGGGGAGCCTGGTGGGCTGCCGTCTATGGGGTCGCACAGAGTCGGACATGACTGAAGCAACTTAGCAGCAGCAGCAGCATCAGGCTCCTCTGTCCATGGGATTCTCCAGGCAAGAATACTGGAGTGGTTTGCCATTTCCTTCTCCAGGGGATCTTCCCGACCCAGGAATCAAACCTGGGTCCCCTGCATTGCAGGCAGATTCTTGACCCACTGAGCTGCGAGGATAATGGGGAGTCATTGGAGGATTTTCTGCAGGATCATGACATCCTGTGATTTACAGTTTCAAAACACTGGCTGCTGTGTGAAGAATGAATTCCAGTGAGCAAGCATGGAACCAGAAAGACCAGGAGAAAAGCAAATGATTGTTTTAAATAGTTTTCTCTCTTCTACACTTCAACATGTTTGGGGATGTAGGAAAGCAGTGCCATCACTCTAGCTAGTGATGGAAGTAAGAGGGCTGTTCCTGCTTCCCTGCACACCTGCCTGGCTACCAGCACTTTCTGCTGAGGTGATGCTGAGGTTTTGCCTCACTTCTCAGTCTGACCAGAAGGTTTGGCCTTTCTACAGGATCAGGAGAAAAGCTGGTCCTTTCAGATCTGCTTGAGCCTGTTAAAACTTCATCCTCATTGGCTGCTGTGAAAAAGCAGCTGAATCGAGTGAAATCGAAGAAGACTGTGGAGTTACCACTTCACAGAGAAGAGATTGAGCGGGTAAGTCAAAGAAAATGTGGTCCACTAAGGGGAAGAAACTGACCAAGAAAAAAAGGGCAAGATGAGAAGCGAGGAAGGCCTGAGAAGTGGGAGGGGGGCAAGTTGTGGTTGCCTCACCTTGGAAAAGATTAAAATTAATCTCAGGGCAGGTGCAGTCCTGAGAAGTAAGTAAGCAAGAGCTAATCTCTAGCATCCTGACTCTTACATGGCCTTCTAATTTCCTGCTGGTTCTTTTGAGTTTAATGCTTCAATTCATGGCTCTTTCTTTCTGTGTGCTTTTGCCTGTTTCAGATCCACAGAGAAGTGGCATTCAATAAAAGCTCCCAAATCCTCTCCAAATGGGATTCTGTTGTTCTGAAGAACCGGCAAGCAGAGCAGCTGGTTTTTCCCCTGAGCAAGCCCCAATCAGCCTTTGCTCCCATCGAACATGTGGTCAATGGCTGGAAGGTTAGTGCCCCTTGAAAGGTGAGGTCACACAGCATGGACATTGCAGAGCCTGCAATTGGTCTCGTTAGACATGTTAAGCAGGAATGGCAGCTGTGGTCATTTTAGTTGAGTGATTAGAGAGGTGGGGGGGTCGGAGAGCAAGGTTCATAGGTGGTAGCTCACCCTTCCTCAGCTTGGAGTGTCCCCTACGTGGTTGTTGTTGTTTAGTCCCTGAGTTGTGTCCAACTCTGCCACCCCATGGACTGTAGCCTGCCACACTCCTCTGTCCATGGGGTTTCCCAAGCAAGAATACTGGAGCAGGTTGCCATTTACTTCTCCAGGGGATCTTCCCAACCCAGGATCAAACCCACGTCTCCTGCAGTAGCAGGCAGATTCTTTACCACCAGGGAGCCCTCCTCCCCCACATACACATGATTATCTCCATGTTTTTGTGTGACGACGTCTGATTTGCCAGTAGAGAAGGAACATCATGATGTTTTCTTTTTCACACCCTGGTTTTTTAAAAGCTTTTACAGCCAGCATTCTGATCTGGGGAGAGTCAGGAACCTGGCAGCATTAATGATGCCTTAGGCGGGATATATGAGCAGCAGGACCGAAGTTTACTTGAAAAGGAACACCACATTAAAATATAGCAGATTGGTGATAATGACTAGAATCTTAGCAAGTAACTCATTATGACTGAGCTGCAGAAAATAAAAATTATATTTTAGAGCTGGGTTTCCCAAACACTGATCTCAGGCAAATTTTTCAATCATCTGAACTGTAAGGATAATTGTGAATATGGTGGCGTGGGGTTGTCAGCTATTTTTTATTATGAAGTTATTCTTTCCACTTTAATGGTGTTGAAATAGCTTATCTGTTATGAAATGGTGATGGTGGTAAATGATGGGGCCAGAGGTGGAACAGTAGTTATGCCAATGGCAAAATTAAAAAGTTAGTAATCCCATGTTGTACCTGAAGTGTCAGTGTTTAGTCTGAACAACTTCAGAACAGCTAGCCTTTCTTTTCCAATACACCATTGGTTATGGAGTCTATAAGGGGGTGTTCTGTCTTCAGCAGAAAGATAGTCCACAACAGCAGTGCCCAAACCCTGGATAGATGGTTTCTCTTTCTGTAAATCCCAAAATGGTGTCGTATGTGTCAGGAAGTTGAGATAATTAAAGCTCATCAAAGTAAACATGGCTTGCCGCCATAGCTAGACATTGAGCAAGGTGTTGCTTATTATGGGGATAAACTCTGTTTCTGATGTTGTTATTGAAAGTCACCACCATTCTCTTTCTAGGATGCTTCCTTTTCCACATGAAAATGAGATCAGGTTTAAAGTGTGGCTGCAGGATGGAAGGGAGACTTTAGGAAAAAAATTTTAAGAGGTAATACAATTTGCAGGATTTGAAAATAAGTATAGAAGAAATGTAGCATTTGACCCTACCCCTGTCCCCCATCTGCTCATTTTTACCCCCATACTCCCACCCAGAGGTCACTACTCCTACAAGTTATTTGTTCTTATTAAATTAAAAATTTTATGGATATATTTATGTTTATCTCACTTTTTAAAATCAAAAAAGTAGTAGTAATCTACTCCACACTGTTCTGCACCTTGCTTTTTCCAAATGCTGGTGTGATCTTGGAGGTGGCAGGCAAATGCCAAATTGGTCAGTAAAGGTGAGATGGTGGGGGAGGGGTTGCACTGAGAATGGTGCAGCCAGTCTGAGGTTCATTTTTGAGAAATTATACCAACATGGCACAGAGAAGTCAGGAGATCCTTGGTGGCTAGTAGCACCTTAGAAGGCAGAGCCCAGGGGCTAGCAGTATACTAGTATTCCTGGAAATAAGGAATCTAAAAAGTCAGCACTTACAGTTTTGGTCCAGCTACCTAAAATTCCATTTGACTCTAGCTGAGAAGCATTAAAGGGGATAATGTATGAGAAAGCATTTGTAAACGGCAAAGTGCTAGAAATGAGGTAAGGTAACTTACCATCCACTCCCTTTTCCCTCCCCTAGCAGCTGGCACCATCATTTCCAGAAGTGTGCTCCTCAAAACCTTCCTTTCACAGTGTGCCTGGGGGTGGGGCTGGGGGGTATTGGCAGGGTCTGGTTGCTAGAACATAGCACATGCCGCTCCGAGAGTTGGGCAGACCACAGTGTACGCCAGACAGCCTTTTAAATGCTATGAAAAGATGATAAAGAAACCCTTTTGACTTAGAGGACAAACTGATTTTATTAATCAAATCCACTGAATTTTAAACTTTACAAAAATGAAGTAAACCTTGTCAGCTGATGAGGAACATGCTTTGGAAAGAGCTGGTCCCTGTTCTGTCACCCTCTTCCCTACTACCTTCCTGAAACTTCTTTCAAAATGCATTAGTGAGGGGCCTCCCAATGGCCACATCCCAGATCCTCTGCGTCTTCAGCCTATTTGACACCATTAACATATCGTGATTCAAACTGCTGCCTTGGAACATAGGCTTGCTGTTGTTTTCGTGTCTGTTTTGGTTTTTTTCTGACTTTCTTAGTCCTTTTTTATTCTTGGGCTGTAAACATGGTACAGATCACTGTCAACTCCTGATTTCCGGACCCGTGTTCCACATGACTCACAGGCCTCACCTGGGTCTCCCCTGTGCACCTAAACTTGACACACGACAAAGGACGCCTAGTATTTCCCTTCCCCAGACGCTTAAGCTGTACTATGACCTTCATGCTGTACCTCAGTCAGTGACATAACTCTTCCCCTCAACTGCCAACCCACGCAGGGGGTGAGTCCTGTAATTCTGTCTCACAGCCCTGGTTCCTTGTCTCATTTTCATTTGACACGTTCCATAGAACCCCTTACACAGTCACCAGGCTTTTCTCTCCAAAACACAGCACCAGTTGTCACTTTTCTGCTTTAAAATCCTTCAAAAGGCTCTCCACTTACAGAATAAGACAGAAGTACCTGGCATCTTAGCTATACTGGACAGTGCATTGTTCCCTAACATATCTTTCCCTTCCCTAGATCTGTGTTTTGCTTATACACATCTCTCCCTTTAGGTTTTTTTCCCCTCCTTGTAGAATTGTGCTGATGCCTCAAAGCCTAATTCAAAAAGTCTCTTCCTTCCCCAAGCCTACCCCGTCTCCTCATCAGAATTGTTCCTTCCTCTGTGATTACTCCTATGGACTTTTAACCCATCATGTTGGTGATGGTACAGTGTATCTTACCTCTGAAAGGCTATGAGCTCTATGAGGACAGGAACTATCTTAATTAATTGTGTATTCCTAGCACCCCACACAAGTGCCTGGAATGTAGCTACAATCAATAAGTGTTTGTAAATTGAATTGAATCAGAGGGAGATTACAACATTGTAATATAAATCATTTTCTAGCCTGTGATTGACCACTACTGCAAATACTAAAAATGGAAGAACATGCGCCTTTACTATTCAGTAGAATAGGTTTATGGTTCTATCAGTAGGGTAGTGTAACATGGGATGATGTGTGTTTATGCATTTGTCCAGATATTTGTAAGTTTAACACTGTGATATATATGGCGTTTCAAGAAAACCACATAAAATATGTGCATGAGGTTTGAAACTGGCTCTTGCCCAGGGCTATCTTTATGCCTTGCCAAAGTGGACCATGACATGATCAGCCTGATTATTTTAGCCATCCTTACAATATCAGTCAAGCAGCAAATGGGGTCTTTTGTTGACATGTGAAGTCACTGGTTCACAGTCCATTTCGTTTCATTAGCGTAGACACCACCTAGCATGCAAAGTTATCTGGAAAGTGAAGCATCAGAGCCAAGTTAAAAATTGACTAGAGTTAAATTTGAACTGTCAGGAAGCAGGCTAATTACCTGGAGGTCATTTTGTTAAAGGCGGTGTCTTTTTGTGCTCATCTTAAGACCTAACCTCCCCTTTCCTCTAGAAATATTCTTAAAGGGAGGCTAATACAGATCTGAGGTCCCTAACTTTGTGTTAAGAGTAATCTGCTTCAAATATACATAAGAATTCAGGGACCATTTTGTTTTGCAATTCTGTAGACTGACAGTTTGGTACTGCTGTTCCTCTGTCCTGCAGGCATTTACCTTAAGAGCATCCTGCTTTGATTCTTAAGAGAATGGTATTGTTTTATATATATTGGTCATCTGAACACAGAGTGATTCCCTCGGTAATATTAGAGAGTAACCTCAGAGGCCCCTTGCTGAAGTTACCTTAAATCAGAATAAAATGTAAGGTTTTATCTGCACCCTTGAACAGCAAGCCTAGAACCCCCTTCTTTTGCTGTAACAGCCCATCCTGTCCAGTTTGTGATTCCAGTCACTGTGTAGATGGCCAAAGGATTGTAAAGAGGGAGACTCTAGGAGCATGACTTAAGACTTAGAGTGTTCTGTTACCTCCTTAAGGCAGGAACTCCCCTGGAGCAGGAGATTTTTAATCTTCTCCATAAGAACAAGCAGCCCGTGACAGACCCTTTACTGACTCCCGTGGAAAAGGCCTCTCTCAAAGCTATGAGCCTGGAAGAGGTAAGTGTGCTAAGCCCTTTGATCCACCCAGGCATGCTCTGTTTCTCCCGGCATTTACCATCAATCCTAGGGGTTACTGTAAATGTCATTCGTTGTAGGTAAAGATGCGCCGAGCAGAGCTTCAAAGGGCCCGGGCCCTGCAATCCTACTATGAGGCCAGGGCTCGAAGAGAGAAGAGAATCAAAAGCAAAAAGTAAGGAAGCCCCTGTGAACCAGCCTCGGGTTCCATGGGAAAGTGGCATGGCTAATCACAAGTCCTTAGGAGAGAACCTTTCCCATGGCAGCTGTGGGGTCCTGTAGGAAAAGTCCCAAAGAGGAGTGACTGGCCTCTTTTTTCCCTCAAACCAACCTCAGAGAGTTTTGCCTGCTTCAGTGGTGCCTGCTCCTCTGGCTTTGGCTTTCCATCTTGAATTTGCTAAAAACAGGACTGTCAGTTACTTTGACTCCCTTTCAGGGCATCATGGAGTGGTTCTGCTGAATGAGTTCTGACTTCAACAGCTATGAAGCCAATAGGGCTTCCTTCCTGCCTTTTTTGCCTTTTGGGATCATGTTCTGCTCTTCCCTTGTGCTTGTGCTCTAGAAGCAGAGGGGATTCATTTGTGGAGGTCTGCCCTTGGGGGCTGCAGGAACTGAGGGCCCCACCAAGCCTCGCAGGTCTAGCTCTGTGATGTCCAGTCCATCCCTGGCATTAGGAGACCCCTCGTGTGGTGGGGGCACTTACATGTGTGGCACCAGTGGTTCAGCTGTATCTTCCCTCATACCTCTCTCACCCTATAGGTATCACAGAATTCTGAAGAAAGGAAAGGCCAAGCAAGCCTTAAAAGATTTTGAGAAGTTGCAGAAGGTCAATCCTGCTGCAGCACTAGAAGAACTAGAAAAACTTGACAAGGCCAGAATGATGGTGAGGCTGCCTCTGGCCCCCAACCCTTGAACCTGCTCTCCCTAGAAAGCAATAAGGAGCTCACTGTGCCCTTTCTTTCCAGGAGCGAATGAGCCTTAAGCACCAGAACAGTGGGAAATGGGCAAAATCAAAGGCAATTATGGCCAAATATGACCTGGAGGTAAGACACCGTCAGGGTGAAAGGAGATATGGAATTAAAGGAAAGAAAGGCAAAGCAGTCCATAAGGATGCTAGCAGAAGCAGAGTTGGGGAAAAAAAGCCATGTGGATGAATGGAAAACCAGGAATCTAAAAAGGCATCAGAAAATTTCTAAGGCAGAGAGGAAAATTATGTGCAGTCCTAGGAGAGATGAAAGGGAAACAGCACCAAAGGCAAGTCCAGTTAAAGAAGAGAGGAATTGTGTGTTAAAAAAAAAAAAACAAAAAAAACTTGTTTCACATGTCGATTCCTTGAGGACAAAGAACTTGTCTTGCATTTTGTTCCATACCTGTTAACACAATGGTGTATAAGCAGTTTAAACGGTAGGTACCAGGAAGATTGAGAGGAGGCAGCTCTGAGGAGTGGACTGGGCGAGGTGTGACTGTGGTCACTAATGACAGGCGCTCGTGCTATGACTTTCCCCCAGGCTCGCCAGGCTATGCAGGAACAGCTGGCCAGGAACAAAGAGCTGACGCAGAAGGTCCGGGCGGCCTCTGAGAGCGAGGAAGAGGGGGAAGGCCAGGAGGAAGAGGAAGAACCTCTTGTCCCTGACCTGGTGAATGGGGTGCAGATAAAGGCAAATGGACTGAACCCCTGGATGTTCCGGAATCACTTCATTGATGCCAAAGAGGCTGAGGTCCAGAAAGACCTGGAAGATCCTGCTGAGCCTGAAGCCCAGGAGACTTCTGAAAGTGAGGAAGAAAAAGCAGTGGTGGAAGAAGAAACTCTCTTGAAAGAATTTGAGGAAAGGCGATCACTTAGACAGAAGTCTGAGCTCAACCACATGGCGGAGCCTGTGCACAGACGTGTAACAAAGGGTGAGCAGTGGTACACCACAGGGGGTGCTGCCTGGTGCTGGTGCTGGTGCTCTTGGCCAACTGAGGAAAACTGTGCCTGCCCACCCGCGCTGCAGAGATTAGGCTCTAGGGCCTTTCAAGAGAGTGCCATGGGTCCCTGAAGAGAAAATACATTTGTAATGACCGTTTTTCTTCAAAGGCATTTCATAAGTGGGCATCCGCATGGCTCTAGAGTATGTGTTCAGTCTTCAGAAAGACAGAGGTGCGCCATCCTTGAAGGAGGGACGGGAGTTAACATTACTGGGACCCGCAAGCCAGAGAGCAGTGCATGTGGTGGGCTGGCAAATGTGAAAATCGTTCACACCCATAGACACAAAGGTGTATTTTGAGATATTATGAAATGTCTTCAGATCATCACTGCAGTTGTCTGCTTTGTTTGGGGAGGAGGAGTGGCATTTTTAGCACTCTGTTAATGCTGGTTGATATGTTGATGTGGGGTGCGACTTTCTTGATAGGAATGAATGACTGACTACAAGGTACAGGGTAAATTAGAATTGTTAGCCCATGCTCAGACTCGAGCATATTACATATATTTGCATATTATATATATTAGCAACCTTGGCACCCTTGAGGCAGGTTGGAGTTTGCATTCTGGGGACAAAGCAGGGCGTTACAAAGCCTGCTGAGGAAACTAACTGCACTCAGAAATCACCTGGTCTGGTTAGATTCTCAGGTCCAATTATATTTCCTATAAGAATAATGAATGCATTTACATGACAACAAGATTCTGTTTTTCCATGGTTTTAAAAAAAATTTTTTAGAGCTGTTGTTTAGAATGTATTGGGGGACCTTTACTTGGGGTTTTCAGCTAAAGAGTTCCAGGGTTAGTAATTATAAGCAGTCACTTCTGAGAGGATTGTAGAAAGCACTAGCCACAGGCCAGGATGGTTCCTCCCAGACCCCTCAAAAACTGCCTATCTAGTGAAATATATCAAACAGTTGGTTGTGGATTAGAAGGTAGATAAGAGATGTGGGTTCGATCCTTAGGTCAGGGAGATCTCCTGGAGGAGGACATGGCAACTCACTCCAGTATTCTTGCTTAGAGGATCCCATGGACAGAGGAGCCTGGCAGGCTGCAGTCCATGAGGTTGCAAAGAGTCTGATATGACTGAAGCAACTTAGCACATACAGATGATAAATATGAAAGATCTCAAACTTTGGGGAAATAGTACCCTAAAATAGTGGGAAGGCATGGACCCCAAACAAAACAATGCTGGATACAGTTTTTACAAGTAGAAAATTATAGTGTAAATTACAAATAGGACGTCACAGTTTTTAGAAATTACAAATAATATTGTGTTGACCAAATAGTTCCTTCGGGTTTTCCCCGTAAGCTGCAGTAGAAAAATCTGAGCGTTTTGGCCAACTCAATAAATGACAACAAAGTTGCTTTTAGAAGCCAGTTGCTAAAACAGCTTTTTTAATAAAAATGTGGAATTTGGAGTGATTCTCCCAAGTAGAGCCTACTCTCTGGGCAAATTAAGCCACAGCTCTACTTATACAGAGTCACTGGCAAAGCTGGGAACAGGACCCAGAACATCTGCTTCCTCACATGCTGCATTTAAGTCCTAAACTCCATTGCCTGTGACTTGACAGGTAGTGAACTCACCAGGAGATCCAATGAATGGCATCTTCTCTTACCCATTTGTCGTCATTAGCCTGTCTCCCCTGGTGCCCCATGCCCAGCAAGAGGTCAATAAATGCTTGTGAGACACCACCCACCCTACTTTTCTGACACCTTTCATTGCTTCCTGCAGATCCTAGCAGCCAGGAGGTGCTGTCCGATTTGAGGGCACTGTGTCAGAAACTCAGCACGGAGAACCATCAGTCAGGGAAGCAAGAACTGAGTTCAGCGAGGACAGCTCAGAGAGAGGAACCTGCCAGGGAGGAAGAGGAGCCCATGTTGCTGCAGAGGCCAGAGAGAGCTCGGACTCTGGACGAGCTGGAGGAGCTGGGCAGAGAAGGGTGTGTTGAAAACAAGGAGCTTCCCAGAACTGCAGTAGAAGGGCTGCAGTTGGAGAAGAATCTAAGTAATCATATTGGCGCCCCCAAGGAGAAGAAAAGGAAGGAGCAAATGATTGATCTCCAGAACCTCCTAACCACAAAATCGCCTTCCGTGAAGTCCTTGGCAGTTCCCACAACCGTACAGGAGTTGGTGAGCAGAGCCAGGGTCGCGGGGGGAATCAGAGCTGGCATGGAAAGTGTCCTTCCTGCACGAGCAATAGAATCAAAAGTTTTGTGCTGGGGGCACATGGCGGTAGTTGAGAGGTCCGGAATAGTATTGCCAGGCTGGTCCCAGCGACAGCTTAATAGATGCAAATATGTGAGTGCCGCTGAGACTCCCTCATCTTAAATTCTGAGCCACCACATCCTCCCTGGGGTGACTCTAAAGCCCTCACAGGACAGAGGGACTCATTCAAACCTCTGGCCAGGTGCCAGGCAGGACAACTCAAAGGTGAGTGAGTTTTGCTCTCCTCAGTGGGATTTCAAATGGTCCGGGGCTCCCTGATTAAGTCATTGAAACTGCTCAAGTGAGGAGCCCCGGCACCTGTCTTTTCAGGGATATAAACTGAAGGACTCCCACATTCTGGCCAGGCCCACTTGGAGCTCCCCCTCCTGACACTGACTGGTTCCTTCCTCCACCCTACAGCTTCCTTCTTGAAAGTTTTAAATCGTGTCCTATGATAATGAGCTAGGGATATTTACCCTAGAGAGATCAGAGCTTGGTTGGCTGCCGATTGGTTTGTAGTGCAAGACCATCGTTGTTCCGCACTTCCCCCTAGAGGGCGCTAAAATGTCACAACCCAACCATCTTGCCACAAACCTCGGCTCAGAAGGCAAGCCGTAACTGTTCTTGTTTCTTCCCAGGAAGATGAAGAAGAGAGAGATCAAAGGCAGATAATAAAGGAAGCTTTTGCTGGGGATGATGTCATCAGAGACTTCTTGAAAGAGAAGAGGGAAGCTGTGGAGGCGAGTAAGCCAAAGGACCTGGACCTGACTCTGCCTGGCTGGGGCGAGTGGGGTGGTATAGGCCTGAAGCCCAGTGCCAAGAAGAGACGCCGGTAAGAACAGGAAAGAAACCCCATTAGAAGAACACCAGGTTCTCCCACTTCACCCTCATGTGTCCTCTCTGCCCTTTTGACTAAGTCCTTAATGCTCTTAGTCAGACACCCTGCTGTTCTGCTTTCCAGGTTTCTCATTAAAGCTCCTGAGGGTCCTCCAAGGAAAGACAAGAATTTGCCAAACGTGATTATCAATGAGAAGCGGAACACCCATGCAGCAGCTCATCAGGTGAGGGATAGAGAGCAATTTCGCAGCCTCCTCTTCCACTGCCGGGCTCTCCTCCTTGGGAGGAGTGTTCTAGTGCTCTGTGGTCAAGAGGGGTGTGTCATCTTGACCACAGATCAGATCTATTCTTGTTTTCACTGGCTCTGAGATGAATAATTCCCCAGATTGACTCTGCTGTTTTAATTACTGGGTGGGTGGGTTAAAACTGAATCTTTGTAGCATTGGTGAGGCCCCCAAATTTGCATTTCCAGCCAATACCCCAGTAAATGCTGATGCAAATGGGTCTGACAAAACTCAGAGTTGCTATTCTTCAGGTTTGTGCTTATAGTCCAGGTAATGTTTGGAGTTTAGGTTTAACCTACATCCTAAGAAAAATGACCAACTTGTTCAGGACAGTGAAAGGATGTAAAACTGTATCATATGATAATGAGCTAGGGATGTTTACCCAAGAGAAGAGCAAACTTGAGCACAATCATGGCCTTTAACTCTATTGAAGGCTTTCATGTGGAGTGCAGCCACATAACATAGAAGTTCGAGGAAAGGCAGGATTCCCATTCAAGGAAAAACTTTCTGCTGGTCCAAAGAGAGAAGGGGTTGCTCTGGGGGTGTGAGCATGCATAGAGGGGACTTGGGAATGAGATGGGACTCAGTGACCTTTACATTCCCTTCAGTTCTGAAAATCTATGACCCTGAGATCTACCCTAGTCAGTTTAAAATTGAAATAAGTTGTATTTTTCATTCTAAAGAGGGGGGAGCTATTTAATAGGTACAGAAGAGAGGAGAAAAATATGATTTCAATAATACTCTGTCAACCCCACTAAGACCCTCCCTTAACCTAAAGAATCTGTGTCCTTCACCGCCACCAGGACCGCCTGGAAGTACTCAAGCTTCTCTTTGAGTGTTCCATTGAGTATCTCCAGAGACTACTGATTGTAACTTCCCCCTTTTTCTGCTTATGTCTTTTTCCTCCTCTTTGGCCTTTGGGGAAGCATTTAAAGATTATTTAAGTCTGAAACCAGCACTTTGGTGGAATGCAAAAGAGTCCTGGGCAAAGAAATGAGACTTGGGAAGAGCATGAAGCTGAGTGTAGTAGCTTGGTGGAGTTCAGGATTTGGGAGTAAATCTTTGGGTTCCTTAAAACATCAATGCTATGAATCAAGGGGAGGAAAAGAAGGGGGATGGAGAGGCACAGATAAACCAGTACTCAGATGTCTGGTAGTCACAATGCTTTATAGGAAGACCCACTGGGGGCCAGCAACCCTGCAGCTACTTAGTGTTCCTCTTGCCACAGGGGCCTTGTTGGGATGGTTTTTCATCCCTCCATTATTGGGCAAGCTTGGGGGAAGGGAGTTTCTGATCCCAATTAGGCCCCTCCCAAGTGTCATCAAGCAGCTTGGCACTCCTAAGGTTGGATGGGTACGTGGGCATACCTTGGCCGCTCGGTAGCTCCACTCACCACAGCCTTCATGTAGGACTGAGGCTTATGTGCTAAAACTACCTGGCAGCTGCCATTAGAGTTTACAGCCTTGGCTCAGGCCAAGTCACTCTGCCTTCCTTTCCAGGTGCAGGTGCTTCCACATCCATTCACACACCATCAACAATTTGAAAGGACCATCCAGACCCCCGTAGGATCTACATGGAACACCCAGAGGGCCTTCCAAAAGCTGACCATGCCCAAGGTTGTCACCAAGCCAGGCCATATCATTAAGCCTATCAAAGCAGAGGATGTGGGCTACCGATCTTCCTCAAGGTCGGACCTCTCTGTCGTACAGAGGAATCCAAAACGACTCTCCATACGTCACAAAGAACACCTGGAGAATAACTGTGTGGATTGAATTGCTGAAGTAGTGACACCTTGGTGCCGGGAACCAATAGCCCTGACTGTTTCTCCACTGGCCTGGTTTTACTTGGAGCTGCAAGATGATTCCAAAACAAGCTTAGCACACCATGGGTGTAGTTAAGCCACATTTTAGAAATAAAGGCATTTTTATCTAACTGGAATGTTTACTATGTTGTTATTTTCTTTCTTTTTTTTTTTTTTTTTTTTTTGTTATTTTCTTACCAAGGACTAAGTTGTCCTAAATTGGACTGGAGGGAAGTTACCCTAGCCTATGACCTTAAGTCCATGTCAGATATAACCATAAATAATCAGCTTAATAAGTCAGAGATAGTAACTGCTGCTACGTTGCTTCAGTCGTGTCTGACTCTGTGCGACCCCATAGACGGCAGCCCACCAGGCTCCCCCGTCCCTGGGATTCTCCAGGCAAGAACACTGGAGTGGGTTGCCATTTCCTTCTCTAATGCATGAAAGTGAAAAGGGAAAGTGAAGTCGCTCAGTCTTATCTGACTCTTAGCGACCCCATGGACTGCAGCCTACCAGGCTCCTCCATCCATGGGATTTTCCAGGCAAGAGTGGGGTGCCAATGCCTTCTCCGAGAGATAGTAACTAAATATTGTATATTCTCAACCTCTGAACCTAGCAGCAGTATGCACAAATCAGGCAATTGGATTCTGCTCTGGGCTAGTTCTGGGCTTCCCACGTGGCACCAGTGGTAAAGAACCTGCCTGCCAATGCAAGAGATGTAAGAGATACAGGTTCGATCCCTGGGTTGGGAAGATTCCCTGGAGGAAGGCACTGCAACCACTCCAGTATGGAGAATTTATGTGTGAGCCTCCCAGCTCACAGGCTGCAGTCTAGAGTAGTTAGCACTTTTAGTCTTACTTTATAGATGAGGTAAATGAGCTTTCAGAAATAAAGCTCTATTCCCTTTACTTCCTAATGAAGGGCCAACTCCTCACCATTGTTTATGATTTATTCAGGCGTTACTTTGCTATATGGCAGTTCACGGTCAGCTTCTCAGCTCTGAGGAACCTGCCTTTCTTTGGATGACAATATGTATCAAAAGGGCCCCTGCAGCCAGAAATTCCTAACAAGAAATTGGAGAAACCCCCTCTGATACGGAAAGGACATAGCCACTAGGGCACTTCACCTACTGTCTTGGAGATAGGTCCCCACAGCCTTTTTAGACCTTTTCAATTTTTATGTCACAATCTTATGAGAATTTTAAATTATGAACCCTCACCAGAAAAACACAAACACCTACACCATTTTACATGCAGCTTCAGGAGCTTTGCAGACATTTGAAATTCTGGGTTAAAAGTTCTTCCCCTCCACGAATTTTCTTTTGCAATTCTCCCCACCAGTATGGCTCTTTTTTTCTGAGCCCATCACTCCCCAAGTCAGTTTCTACCTCAATGGTAACTAGTCACAATGCCTTTATTTTATAGGTTTTAAGATTTCAGTTAGTGACCGAGTAAGCACTGGGACCCTAGACTTAACTCTGAAGCCAAAAGCCACGCCACACATGTCTCAAATTCCCAGTGGCAGCTATGGACCCCGGCTAACACTGCTCATCCTCTCAAGAACCTGCCCGGTGCTAGGAAGGGAACTGAGTATGTTGATCGTGTTCAGAGCTCAAGGGTTATTTTTAAATTATCCACCGGTTTGAAATTATCTGCGATCCACTTGCTGGCTGACACTGCCTGTATGGAGGAATGGGGGACCCCTGCCAATTCCTGCCTCTCTTTAAGAGACCTTAACCTTCTCTTGCACTCTTTTGAGCACAAAGCTCCCACTTCTGTCCCACCCACCCCCCCAAAATCGAAGCACCCAATCAAGTGCCCCCAGTAAACGGCCAATCCCTTTCTACTTTCTCGGGACCCTCCTCAGCGCCGTGTGCTCCCCGCGGCCCACGAATGATGCAAACGACCCTATCCTTCCAAGGGGAGGGCAGGCACTGGAACGTGCTATAAACGACTCCCACTCCCTGCCTTCCAAGCCCCCAAACGGATTCGATTGTTGTTCCTTGGGGCTTTTTTTTCTTTTCTTCCTCCGAACCTCCGAAGTGTTCTCCCTTCCCATTGGCCAGAGCTGCCCCTTGACGCCACCCTGGCCTTGCTCGCTGATTGGTCCATTCTGGATGTGCCCAAGCCTTTTTCCCAGGGTGTGGCCCCCCCGCCCCCAACAGGGTTCTGACCCCTGGCTCCTCCCTTCCCTCCCAGCCCCCCTCTCTGTTCCGAATGGTACCGCCCTGGCTCGGCTCCCCCACGGCCCAGGCCCCTGCCCTTAGGGCCCCCGGACGGGGCGGGGCACGCTGGGGACGGGCAGAGGGCGGTGGTGGCGCCTTCCTGCCGAGCCCGAGACCGCCCCCGCCACCCTTCTGCAGCCCTCGTAGGTCCCACTTTCCCCTGGGCAGTTTTCGTCCAGCCTCAGTAGTCCCGTCCCGTCTGTGCGGCCCCCACCGTGGTCTTTAGGTCATCCCGATCGGGAGCGTTAAATCGCTGCCCTCAGCGCTCCACACACGCCCATCCGCCTCCACCCTCGGGTTCTTGCAGCACTCTCTCCCCGCGTCTGCTCACCCTTCCCCTCCCAAGCCCGCCGAAGCCCCGGCCCGCCTTCCTCGCGGACTGTCCTTCCCCAGGATCCCCCTCCCTGTGTGTGGCCCTTCCTCCCAGCGGCCTCCCCTTCGCGGCTTCCCCTCCCCTTCGTGGCCAGCGTGGTGGAGCACTCCAGGCCCACCCCGCCTTTCTCCGTACCCCGCGCTCCCTTCTTATGTTGTCCCTTCACGTCCCTCGCTAAGTCCCTCCCTCCTCAGCCCCCCCCACCACCCGTACACACGTACCCCTCCCTCCGAGGCGTCCCCCGGCGCCCCTCCCCTACCCCCGCTTGTCCACGCCCCTCCCACCCACCCCGTCCTTTTGTCTCCTCTTTGGTCTCTAAGTCCCCCGCCCCTCCCTCACTCCCGCCCTCGCTCCCCGCGAGCACGCTCTTATCTTCCCCGGGTCCCGGCGTCCCGCCCCCTGGCCGCGCCCCGCCGGCCCCCTCTCTCCCGCGGCCCCATCTCCGCCCTCGGCGCTCCGCCCTCCCCCCCGCGGCTCCGGGCCCGCCAGCCCGGCCGACCTCCCGGGTTCCCGGCTCGCTCCTCCCGCCGCCGCCGCCGCCGCCGCGGCTCCCCGACCCACCCTTCCCGGGCCAGCGGCTCGCGCTCCAGCGCAGTTCCCCCCCCACACACACGCACTCCCTCCGGCCCACTTGGCCCGGGCGGCCCTGCGGTGGCCCGACCCGAGAGGCGCGCAGCCTGCCCTCGGGGGAGCCTCGGCGTCCCGCGGCCACGGGCACCTCGCGGGCGGGCGCACCGCTCGGGAGCGCGAACCCAGGCCAGGTCGCTCCCCCACCCACCCAGCCCGGCCCCCGGCGGCCGCCCGGGACGCAGGCGCCCGTCGGAAGTGTTTGAGGGACCCGGTGGGCCGCGGTGTCTCCCGCAACCGGGGCCTGGCCAGTGCGCCGCAGGGACACGCTGCGACCTGACCAACCGGGATGATTTTACCCGGAGCTTCCTCCCGGCTCCCGCCTCAAACCTGTCCCTTCAACGCGCACAGCGGGGACTCGGCGGCGAGCGGGATGAAGTGGGAGGGGGACTGTCCCGAAAATACCCTGAGGGACCTTAGCAGGGGACCGTAAAGCTCTGAGAGGCAAGGGCCAGTGACACTCCCCGGCCACCCAAGGAGAAAGGGCGAGCCCACGACGATCGCCTCGGCCCCCGCCTCCCAGTCCCGGGCTGCCCACCTCGCGGCGTAGAGCGATGTTGTCTCTAGCCTTTTGTATCCACCCCACTCGCGTGGAGCACTGAAATTAAATCTCAGTCGGGACGGGAGACGCGGCTCAAGAGAAGAGAAAACCCAACTACAGGCCAATGGGCACTTAAAAAAAATTCTATCCTGCGATGCCCAAGTTGAAGGCGTTTCCTCGCCTGAACCTCTCCCCCCACCCCACTCCCCACTCAGTCTTACCTATTTACCCACTAGACTGGAAGCTCTTTGAAGGGGGCCCTGTTTATGTCTGTGGCTCCTTCAATGGATCCCTTGTGATCGACGGACAAGTGGATGTATTTGTTAACTGCCCGCATTTGGGATCTGTCATTATCGTGTGACTTAAGGTTGTAAACTCGGGAGGGACAGGACCGGGTCCAGATTACTAACTCGTGCCAGGCACAGCATGATGCCCAGAGAGATGGGCCATCAACGTTTTTTGAGACTGGTGTAGTTAATTATGCAGGAGGCAGATGCCTACCTCCTCCTAGTCCTGAGAACTCCCAGTTCCAGAGTTGGATGCCTGAGTAAGAAGAAAATAAGGAGCGGCCTTAGTTCATTCCCAGTCCCAGGCTGACTTCCTAGGACCAGACACTGCTACACTTGTTATCAGAACACATTGGGTGATGTGCCTTTCCAAAACTGAGAATGGGTTTACAGAGAACCACAAAATTCCCAGTTTAACTCCCATCCGTTTGCAGATGGAGTTGGGAGGAGGGAGGTAGCCAGTTTTTTTCCTCAGTGTGAAGCTAACTGTCCCATATAAGGATCAAACCTATAGCTCTTCATCCATTTACCCCAAGGTCAAACAGAACCCCACTGTGTCAGAGGAAGGAAGCTACAAACAAACAGGACAAACAGCAGTCAACCCCAGGGGAGGAGGGACAGTGGAAGTGCTCCTTCCTCTCATTTAAGGATGCTAGATTCACCCTGTACTTGGCAGTAGCTTATTTGTAATGTGGTCACTTTAGAGTTAGTCCAGTTCCCTGCCCACCTCACACCCCTGCCCACAGTCCAACAGGTTCTCTCTGTCCTTCCTCAGCCCTACACTGTCTTTACCCGAGCCAGCCTGCTCTAAATGGACACGGTCAGCGATCCAAGCAGAAACTCAAGCAGTAACAATTGGACAGTGTCAAGAGAGTCGGACAGAGATGCCTCGGAGCGCCCGGCCTCCTCCTCTGCCTTGGCACAAATGTTCTTATTGTCCTGGAAAGAAATACGAAATTCCCTACCCAGCTGTGGAGGGGGGCTGCTCCAGGGCTTAGCCCCCAAGGACAGAGTTGCTAGCCCAGCCCAGTCTCTCTGCCCCCTAACTCTTGACAATGGAACAGTCACCATCTCTCTTCCCTATCCTAGTCAAGACTGGCCCCCTGGACCATTTGTCCCCCTCACCAAGGAGATTAAGGAAAGTGGGGCTGGAGCTATACATGAGGAGATTACTACAGTGTTCCAAAGTTCTCTTTAGGGACCGTTAGCACACCAAAATACATATTTGGAAAATACCCACAATTAACACTGGAAGAAAAACAGTAAACACAGTGTCACTTTGCCAGGCTCAAGAGTTTTGTTTTGTTTAAATGCTAATGGCCTCAAATGGGGAGCAGCATCCATCAGTTAAATAAACAAGCCATTAGACCGAGACTACAAGTGTCAACACATGACTAATCTACTAATTGGGAGAAGGCATCACCAGTCAGAAGCAAAGCATGCTGGGGACTGTGGAGCAGGCTGCTAAAGCACACACTATGTGGTTTTGGAGCCCATTAGACCTGAGTTTGAATCCTGTCTCTTCCAGTTGTTAACTGTGTGGCCTTCAATGAGTCAAGTTGCTAAACCTCTCTGAATTTCTGTGTTCCATTCTGTAAAATGGGGACCAGTACAGTATCTGTATCACAGGACTGTTGTGGGGATGAACTGAGATAATACAAGTCAAGTTCTGAGCCTGCCACACCATTAAGTGCTCAATGCCTGTTAGCTGTTACCGTTAACAATAAAGTACCTAGCACATGGTATCCACTCCAAAAGTGGTAGCAGTGAAGATGAAAAAGAAATGACTTATGGTTGCTAGATAATAGCCATGAAAGGTGAGCTTGGACCCCTGGTGTCCCCATAACCTCCCAGATACAGCTGGCAAAGGCATGCTGTTGGTTAATTAATTATAACTTCTTAAGGCTATCTCTTTAACTTGGGATTAGCGTCAGTCCTTAATGATCACTGCCCTGTTTCATGGTTGCTGGATTCTAGGGCCTTCTGTCCTGGCACCTGACTAAGAGACTTGAGTTATGCTGGCCTTTCCAAGTGGAGACCAGCCTCGTAGTGTCCTGGGCATCCTTCCCCAGCCAACGAGACCCATCCCGTAGAGAGTATTCTAGGCTGTTCTTGGTTGCCTTCTTCCTGTTGTGTGTCAAGACAGGTGGGGACCACAGTACTGACAGGGGCCAGGGTGAGGACAAAAGGGGTGGGGGGGACCACAAGATCCTCAGGAGAAATAACTGTGGCCCGGTCAAAGTTGGTGGCCTTTGCTTCTTGCCCCAGCCTCTCCTTTTGAAGCCTGCTGTCTTCCCTGTCACCTGCCAAGGAAGTCTGTCCTCAGCCAAATAGTCTCCCTCTTCACCTGCCAGCTCCACTGACAGCCCATCTCCCTTTGTCCCTTTCTGTTCCAGGAGAATCTTGCTCTCAATTTGAAAGGTTGGGAAGTACTGCTTTAGAACATGCTCTCTCTCTGCACAGGTAAGGAGTTAAGCTAGTAGTGGTTTAACATGCCACTCCCTCCCCAAGTCTTGGAGTTTCTGTAGGAACCTCTTTAATTTGGAAAACAAAGCCTCAAGGTGCCTAGAAAAAAATGCAGACAGATGGCAGGGGATTTCTGGGCCTGCAACAGGCTGAGGTGGCCTGGGCAGGAGACGTATTTTACCCTTCATTGTCCATGATGCTCTGTTTAGCCTTCTTATAAATTCTACCTTGAACTCTGGGCCCCAAGCAGACCCACCCAACTCCACCAGGCCCTATCCTCTCCAGTTCTACACCTGGAGTACCTCCCACACCCAAGCAACCATGTTATTCCTCAAGCTCCATGCTCCTTCATCCACAGCTCCCAGCTGGAGCCCTGAAATAGGCCCCCTCCAGGCTGGGCACTTCACTAGCCAAAAGCAGATTAACCTGATCAATTAAGCCTTCTCCACAACTGTTTATTGAGCACTAAGGGGTTAATGTGTTGTCCCTCTAGCCACACCCAACTGGACTACAGTTCTCAGAGCACACTAGTCAGATCTGTGCCAGAGTCCACACTGTTGGCAACTGTTCTCTGACTCTGGACCCCTGTAACCAGCGCCCCCCTCCAACCCTGTTCTCTGCAAATCAAATTTCCTTGTTCCAAGGAGGAGCCCAACTGTCCCTCCAACCCCCATCCCCCCACACCCCAGCTCCAGCTCCGGAAAGCTGCTCACCTCTGAAAGGTGTCTCAGGTGAAGCCCAGCACTCAGCAGTCTCTCTTCAAGGGCCTCCTTGCACATTCTGCTGGGCAGGTGTACAAGTGAGTTGCTGGCTTGCTGTAAATATGGGATGGATGTAACCTTCTTGTGGACAAGGACTGCTTCTGCCTCATTATATACTTTGTTTGGGTTTCAAACTTTTCAATTCCCTAGAAAGGACTGGATTGTACACTGAACCCCCATCACCTAGTTCCCACAGCTATCAAGATTTTGCCTGCTTCATGTTTGTATCCCCCATCCCACTCAAACAGTGCCTAGTACTGCCTTGAACAGCTCTTTCAGCAAAGGAGCTGGGACTTGGTGGGTGGGAAGTAGGGGCATTGAGGCTTCCAGAACAGGTTCCCAGGGGTGATGCAGGCTGGGGGAGTGGGTAACTAATATAGAAAGTTGTCCATGCTTGAGCACCTGTTATGAGCCAGGTTATGAATCGGGCTTTCCTTATGGCTCAGCTGGTAAAGAATCCTCCTGTAATGCAGGAGACCTGGGTTTGATCCCTGGGTCGGGAAGATCCCCTGGAGAAGGGAAAGGCTACCCATTCCAGTATTCTGGCCTGGAGAATTCTATGGATTGTATAGTCTATAGGGTGGCAAAGAGTCGGACACGACTGAGCGACTTTCACATGAGCCATGTGCTCTACGGTTGATCTCATTTCACCCTCCCATTATGGGGCAGGTACTGTTATCCTGATTTTACAGGTGAGGCCATGAGACTCAGAGAGGTGAAGAGACTTAACCAGTTCCCTCAGATGGACAACGGCAGAGCCGAGATTCTAATCCAAGTCCTGTGCCCTGCTCGCTATGCTGTGCAGCCTGCCTCAGAGTGCCAGACAGACTGCCACCTGCTCTGCTTCAGCTTCACAGAATACAAGACATGTGTGTGTCCTTGTAGAGTAGCGCACACACATGTGCATGCACACAAGCATGCACACCCACACAGTGACCTGCACATTCACAGTAAGATTGTAAAATAATTGCACTGATTTTTGTCTGTGGGATCAATATCCTTACCTTATAGATTACCCCTTAGCCCTGCAAGCATGGAGGGAAGAGGGGGCAGAGGCCTCAGCAGTGTTTGTGTTCCAGGTGTTGAGGAAATTGGGAGAGCCTCCCGCACCATCTCCTGGAGCTTTGTGTTCTCAAAAGGGAAATACTTTGTTTCCTTGATCTCCCACTACACGCAGATTCAGATTCCTCCTGTTCCTGTAGTCAGAGATACCCTCCCCACCTCTTTCCATACCTGAATTCTCCAAGTCAGGGTTCAAGACTCACTTCTTCCCAGAAGTCTCCCCTGATTCTGACTATCTCTCAGCTTTTTCATCCAGTCTGATTTGTTTTTTTTTTTTTCAATTTTTGCTAAATCTTGATGCTCTGCTCTCATGCCTAGTTCTCTAGTTGTTTCTTATCATCTGTTTCCTTGCCCACACTGTAAGTCCCTTGAGCTCACAGTTTTGGCTAGAGAGAAGTAAAGGAAAGTCTTTCAAGAAAGACATGTGGTCAGCTTCCTTTTTCTTCCCTTGGTCCTTGCTTCCTCCACGTTGTCATTTAGGCTTCTAGCTTTGCTGCCACTGGCATCCTTTCTACAAAGATCATGAGGTAAAAAGGAGAGTCACATGTTTACCTTGACCTCTTCTTTTTATTTTTTCACTCTTATCTTTCATTTGCTCTGGTGGGCAGAGGGCTACCTGGGTCTGAAAAGCCTTAAACACAGAAAATTCACCCTGAAGCTACTCTCTGGCTTTGAGGGTCTTTTTTTCCTTAAGCATTTGTGAGAGGGGAAACAAAATCTATTGGGCAGGTTAATACCTGCAACATCACTTCCCATTTCCCTCCCCTTTATCTACTCCGCCTGCCCCTCTCCCCCTCCTCCCCCCAAACTGTCCCAACACACACACAATATTACAGCTAGAAAGAGCTCATTTTCCAGATCTCAGGAACTCCAAGCAAGGAAGGTTGGGACAATGTTCCACAGACTTAGAGACAGGGTCACCTCATGCCACCAAAGGAATTCTTTCCACTTGGAAAGATGCTGAGCACTGAGGGATCACTTTCATCTTTGAGCAAGTTCCCCCTACCGGGCCAGGGAGGGTAGAGAGGCAAGTTTTGAGCCCCCTCCCTTTCTCCCTAAAACAACCCTGGAAATTTAAGAGTGAAGGTGGTGAGGAATGTCCTAGTCTTAAAAAAGGTCAGAGCTAAATGCCCAGCCTTGCAGTACCTGTCAGTAAAAGCACCAAAATGGGCTGTAACTCTCTTCGTGTGACGCCTCCCTCCCTCCGTGCTGAGCCTGAAACCAGAGATGCTTCCACAATGTTGTACCTGATTCTCATGCATTCTCACTTCTCTCCCCAAGGAGGTGTGGCCAGGAAGGCTATTGCTGCTCTATCTTACTGAAGGGGGGAACTGAGGCGCCGAGGGAGACAGGACAAGTCCAATTATCTCACAGGAAGAGAAATTCCTTTTCAGCTTTAGGCCCCCCCCCTTAATCCTGAGGGAGTCCCCGTCCTCTCCGCTGGGGTTCCCAGCACACAGGAGTTCTGACAGAGCTTCTGGGAATGAAGGTGAAGAGAGGATGGTCCATTCCTTCCTGTCGCTCCAATTCCTTTAACCGGGCGTCACGGGTGGCATCTTTTCCCTCGATCTTTTCTGGCTCTCCTCCAGCAGCTCTCAACACTCCCTGTGCCTGGCGCCCCACCCCTGTTCCCAAAGGCCTTTCAAGAACCACCCTACACTGGGCCATTCCCTTCCCTCAGCTAACTCGGGGACCCCAGGAGGGCCTCCAGGCCTGGCCCTACTGATCCCAGCAGGCTGAGGGCCCCAAAGAACCACGAGGGCTGATAGGAGAGATGTCTCAAGAGAATCCAGACTTGCCCCCAGTTAGAACGCTGGCTCTGAGTATCCTCTGTTGGAGACCTGGACTTGCCCTTGTCTTTCTAGTGAAAAGGTGCCTGCCTGATTGTCTATGTGGAAAGTGCTGCCCTTGACCCTTGAAAGGAGGATGTTCTATGGACTCAACCCTACTCTGCCCCTGTCCACCTTTCCATCAGACGGATCTGGTATACTGGGAAATGGGAGTGGACAAAAGTCTCTACGTGCAGCACAGATCCTAATTTAGCCTCTGGCAACGGCTATGGGGATTGGTCAGTGTGTGGAGTTGGGAGGTCCATTGAGGCCTGGAATAATGGGGGAGGGTTCAGTCTGCGGCCAGCATTAGGGCCAGCATTAGAAGTCAGAGCAGGTGTCTCCTGTTTAGAGCCTCCTGTTAAAGAATGCCTAGTCCTGCTCTGCCAGCAGCTGGGTTTAACTGGGATCCTTTCCTTGAGGAGGCAGTGAAAAGTCCCTAGAGTTGGCCTCAGGAGGCTTGATTTCTAGTCCTGGTTCTGATACCCACTTTTTGTGTGGCTGGCCTTAAACAAGCCACTTCCCTTCTTTAACCTTCAGTTAAATGGGATCAGTCTTAGTCTCTAAGGTTCCATCTAGTTCTGAGAATGTACTACTTCAAGCCTGTGGGAGTATTTTAAAAAGCTGTTCTATCGATCTTCTGGGCCCCCCTCATAGCTCAGTGGGTAAAGAATCCACCTACAATGCAGGAGCCCCAGGTTCAATTCCTGGGTTGGGAAGATCCCCTGGAGAAGGAAATAGCAACCCACTTCAGCATTCTTGCCTGGAGAATCCCATAGACAGAGGAGCCTGGCAGGCTACAGTCCATGGGGTTGCAAGAGTCGGACACAGCTTAGCAACTAAACCACCACCATTGATCTTGTAGGGTTAAAAATAAGACAATGAAGGGGAAAAGAATTGGAAGGAATGCAAAATACCAGAGAAAAATGAAATACTATTTTTCTTCCATTAAAAACTTTATGAGGGGTGGGGAAAAAAAACTTTATGAAAGTATCACATCTCATTGTAGAAATTTTTAAATACAGAAAACTGTAAAGATCATAAAAAAAATTCATAATCCTACCACATAGCCTACCATTGCTAACATTTCAGTCTTTGTATTTTATAATATATTTTATTTTAAACAAAATGGAATCATG
This sequence comes from Bubalus kerabau, assembly GCF_029407905.1. NCBI lineage: Eukaryota > Metazoa > Chordata > Mammalia > Artiodactyla > Bovidae > Bubalus > Bubalus kerabau. Next base: position 17,847,797 of record NC_073647.1, read on the forward strand.
CTATATACAATTGGTCTGTAACCTATATTTTTATATAAAATGTATATTATATTTTTCAATGTCATAAATATTTTTTGAAAACATGATTTTTAAAGACTTCATAGTATTCTGTTCAGTGAATGTGCCATAATTTATTTACCTACTCTTTTGTTAGGTGTATAGATTGTTTAGCTTTTTCTATTAAATAAATATAATCTCTTATGAACATTCTTTGTGCATATGTGACTTTACAAAAACTGGACCAAGAGGTATGCATGTTAAAATTTATGACTGGAACATGTGTAAAAGTTAAATAGTTTAACAAACCCCATGTACCCATCTTCCCTTTTCAATAATTATCAAGTGATGACCAATATTTTTTCACCTACACCCTCACTTATTTCTTCCTGCCAATGGAGATTATTTAGAAGCAAATCTTGTACATCATGTAATTTTGGTAGGTGTATTTTTAATATTTTGACATACAGAACCATATTGACCTATTAAAAGAGTTTACTAGTTTAGGCTCCCACCAGAATGTTCAGACAAGCTTTATTCACAATAACACAGTCACTGCAAACTGGAAACAACCCAAATAACTATCACCAGGTGAATCATTTTTTAATGGTATGTTTATTACAATGGTATACCACTCAGCAATGCAAAGGAATAAATTCCAATACAGGTAACAATGTGGATGAACTTCAAAAACATTTATTCTGACTGAGAGAAGTCAGACTAAAATACTATATACTGTAGAATGTAATTATGTGAAATTCCAGGAAATACAAACAAAACTATAGTGACATAAAGCAGGGGAGAAAGGTATGGGAAGAGATGGACTATAAAAAGCAAAATTTGGGGGGCAATGGATATGTTTTGTATCTTGATTGTGGCACTGGTTTTATAGGTAGTTATATATACTGATAGGGCTTCCCTGATAGCTCAGTTGGTAAAGAATCCACCTGCAATGCAAGAGACTCCAGTTCAATTCCTGGGTCAGGAAGATTTGCTGGAGAAGGAATAGGCTACCCACTCCAGTATTCTTGGGATTCCCTAGTGGCTCAGCTGGCAAAGAGACCACCTGCAATGCGGGAGACCTGAATTCGATCCCTTGGTTAGAAAGATCCCCTGGAGAAGAGAAAGGCTACCCACTCCAGGATTCTGGCCTAGAGAATTCCACAGACTGTTCAGTCCATGGGGTTGCAAAGAGTCGGACATGACTGAGTGACTTTCAGGGTCAGGATACATACTAAAACTCAATAAATTACACAATTTAAATGGACATTAATTGTAGCTAATTATCCTTCAATCAGGCAGATTTTTAAAACATGCTTCCCTTGACTCTTACCAGCAGTGTATTATTTAAATAAATATTATTAAAATAAAATGTAAACATTTATATGGGTGAAATATTCTGTGTTGATATACCAGGATTTGAATTTGAATTTGCATTTCTTCAGCAATATTAAATATTTTTCCTAGTTTATAGGCCATTGGTATTTCTTGTTTTGCAAATTGCCACTCCATGTCCTTTGCCTAGTTTTCAAACTAGGTATTTGTGTTTTTCATGTGGATTTGTAAGACTTCTTTATACACCAAAGATTCTTGTGCTCAGTTGCTCAGTTGTGTCTGACTCTTGTGACTCCATGGACTGTAGCCTGCCAGGCTCCTCTGTCCGTGGGATTTCACAGGCAAAAACACTGGAGTGGGTTGCCATTTCCTTCTCCACCAAAGAGTCTTAAACTTTGTCATATATTGTAAATATTCTTTGCCTTCTAATTTTGCTTGTGGTGTTGGTAAGTTGTATCTGACTCTTGTGACCCCATGGACTGTAGCCTGCCAGGCTCCTCTGTCCATGGTATTCTCCAGGCAAGAATACTGGAGTAGGTTGCCATTTCCTTATCCAGGGGATCTTCCCAACCCAGGAATCGAACCCATGTCTCCTGCATTGCAGGCAGATTCTTTACTGACTGAGCTATGAGGGAAGCCCTTGTGGTGTTACTAGTTTTTTAATACAGAAGTTTTACATTTTTACATACATGTCACATATAACAAAATCTATATTTTCACATCTTTATTGTATCTTCATTTATCTTTATGCCTAGAAAGACTTTTATTCTCAAGACCAGAAGAATATTCCCTTATTTTCTTCTAGGTTTCTTATGGTCTTATTGTTTGCCATTCTTTTCCACTCTGGAGCAGACTGGGTAGTACAAGCATTGACTCAGAAGTCAGATGGAGCTGGAACCAAAATCAACTTACTAGCCCTGTGACCAAGGGCATATTCACCTTCCTCCACTATAAAATGAGGATAATAATAGTTTCTAACTTACAGGGTGGTTTTTTTCAGGATTAAATGAAAAAGTATATGTAAAGAATTTGTAGAGCAACGAGAGTGCCATCTCTGGCTGGAAGAATGGAAATGAGACTGGCATCCAAAGAGTCCTTAAAGAACCCCCATCCCAGGCTTAGGGGGCAGGTTAGGGAGTGGGGAGAGGCAAAGATGGTGAGGGGAATATGTATAGCAAATTGATAACGCTCAAGCAACATCAGCAACTGTATTTGGACATTTTTTTTTAGTTGCTCAGTATACAAGCACTGATGGTTTGAAGCAAATTCTAAGACACATGAAGGGAGATATTCCGTCTCTCTACCCACCGGCAGCTAGGTAGCAGGGATGCAGCCCAGGATCTGCCAGTCAGATGCCTTCTCTCCCCCTGGACTTTGGAACTTGAGCATACAGCACTGCAGAAGAGAACAGCAATTATTCCTGGAGGTTTCGGCACCCAGACATCCAGAAAAGCAGCAAGCCTTGGAGGAGACCATGTGGTCACAGCATCCTGAGCAAGCCTGTCCTGTGGCATGATCCCAACTGAGCCTGCCTCACCTGCTTCCTACCCTTTTCCTGAGGCTGGTTCTTTAACATAGTCACAGTGAGATTTCCAACAGCCTTCCAACAAACTCCTTTCCTGCTTCAGCCAGTTGGAATCAGATTATGTGGTTTGCAACCAAGAACCTGACTCATCAGGCTACTACGATTAACTATGAAATTTACATTGGCAGATGGCATGAGGTGGTAACTCCCCGCCCCGAAATAATCAGATATCCACAAATCATTTGTTAAATAATTCATTCTCTTCCCACCGATTTGAAATGCCTGAGATTTTTCACTGAGTGAGCCCTTGCCCTTGAAACTCTCTCATTGACTACAACTCCTTGTCTCTCCTAGAACCCCAGAGAGTTTTTCATTCTCTTCTCCCCAAGGGAAATCTCCTGTTTTAGAACCCCAGACTGCCTGCTTTATACTAAATACTCTAGATATCTAAGAATGTCCCTGTTTTTAAGCTGGAGGACTGCATTAAGAAACACGTCTGCTGACTTTAGGTCTCCCCACAGCAAGTCATCAATTTGATGATTCCAGCCCCCCAATTTGGAGAAACTCAGAGGGGTTAGAGGGCCTTACCTAATGAAAAAATAAATGGCCCAAAACAAGCACCAACTCCCCATTCCACACTCCCCCCCCCAACCACTGGCTCCTTATTCTGTATAACTGTATGCCAGCACAGCCCAGGAGAGAAGGGGACCAGTGGCTACAGTGCTTGCCTCCTGGCCTACTTTCTTGGTGACATCAACCCTGAGGTTGTAGGGACTTCCCTGGTATCATAGTGGTTAGGATTCTGGCTTTCTGTGACTGGGTTTCAATCCCTGGTCAAGAAACTGAGATCCTGCAAGCTGCAACATGTGGCCACAGAAAATAAATAAATAAATAAAATAAAAAAGCAAAAAACCCAAAACAACCTGAAACTGAGGTTGTAATGCAGTGAAGGTGCCATCTTTGGCTGGAAGGGTGAAAATGGAACTGACATCCAGAGAGTTGCAAGTGGGGAGGCAAAGGTGGTGAGGGGGAAGAAGATAGGGTCCTCTGAGGTAGAGACTGTGCTGACTGACAACATGGTACCACAAGGCCTGAGAATGTCTGGTTGCCAATGAGTGTGCTGCTGCTGCTGCTAAGTCACTTCAGTTGTGTCCGACTCTGTGCGACCCCATAGACGGCAGCCCACCAGGCTCTACCATCCCTGGGATTCTCCAGGCAATAACACTGGACTGGGTTGCCATTTCCTTCTCCAATGCATGAAAGTGAAAAGTGAAAGTGAAGTCACTCAGTCATGTCCGACTCTTAGCAACCCCATGGACTACAGCCCACCAGGCTCCTCCGTCCATGGGATTCTCCAGGCAAGAGTACTGGAGTGGGGTGTGAGTGTATGGAAGGACAAACCCTTGTGGAAGGACCAATACATGTCACAGGAAGTAACTAGATCTGAATGTGAGGGGTGGGAAACAGGTGGTTCCTAATTGTCTTCAGCAAAGACAGTGTTGCTGGGCTGGTCATGGGTAAAGGACAAAGGAGACAGTAGGCCTGGGAGTTTTCATTTATTTTCTTTATTTTCTCTTTCCCAGCTTTATTGAAAATAATTGACACATAACCTGATAGCTTTTAAAAAGCAACAGGACTCGACACAATGGGCTATTACATGGCCACTAAAATGATGTTTACAAGGACTTTTTTAATAACACGAGGAAATTCTTATAATTTTAAGTAAAAGTAAAAAAGCCCAGCTATAAAGTGGTATATTGAGTTGAATCACTAACTGTGTGGGAAAACTATGAATTTTTAAAAAGCCTAGAAGAAAATGCACCCAAATGTTAACCACAGTTAACTGTCTTTGGATGGTAGTTATTTAACAATGGGACTTCCCTGGTGGCTCAGTGGTAAAGAATCCGCTTGCAGTGCAGGAGACCCAGGTTCCATCCCTGGGTCGGGAAGATCCCCTGGAGAAGGAAATGCAACCCACTCCAGTACTCTTGCCTGGAAAATCCCATGGACAGAGGAGCCTGGCAGGCTACACTTCATAGAGGTGCAAAGAGTTAGACCCGACGGAAGCAACTTAGCACGAGCACACAGGAAATTAGATCCCGCATGCCACAACTAAGATCCAGCACAGCCAAATAAATACATAAATAAAAATGAATATTAAAAAACAATACTAGGTACAGGCAAGGACCTATTAATATCAGGCCTGGGCTTGGCATTCTACTTAGATAAATTACCACATGTCTTTACACAACAACCCTGTGAGGCATTTACTCCTACTTTACAGGTGAAAAAATTTAGTCTCCCAGAGACTCAATGCCATACAGCTCAGGAGGAGGAGTATGATAAAATTATTGGCTAAGAATTATGTTTCTGGGCTTCCCTGGTGGCTCAGTGGTAAAGAATCTGCCTGCCAATGCAGGAGACACCAGTTCGATCCCTGGTCTGGGAAGCTCCCACATGCCACAGAGCAACTAAGCCCGTGTGCCACAAGTACTGCACTCCAGAGCCCAGGAGCCATAACTACTGAGCCCACGTGCTGCAGCCCATGCGCCCTAGAGCCTGTGCTCTGTGGCAAGTGAAGCCACCACGATGAGAGGCTCACACCACAGAGAACAGGCCCATTCGCTGCAATCAGAGAAAAGCCCGTGTAGCAAGGAAGACCTAGCACAGCCAAAAATAAATAAATAAACAAATGTATTTTAAAAATAAAAGTTATGTTTCTTTTCTCTATTTTCCAATTTTTTTTTTTTACAAAGAACATGTGCTTTCTACCTTTCCCCAACTGTCCTTTTCTTCCACTAATTAATCCTTCTTGGATCAGGAACAAAGGGACACATTCTCTCCTGTTCTCAGAATTTGTGATCTCCCTGTCAGTAGAGCAGAAGTTCCCGGTGGGGAGGGACTCGGTCCCCAGCCCGGAACACAGAGGAGCACACAGATGCTGAAGAGATGTTTGTGGAATAAAGGACTGAATGAAGGAACAAATGAGTAACAGTCATGAAAAAGTTCATCATGCTGATGATGTAAATGCCCTGTGTCTGCAAAGTGCTTGGGGAAGGGACAGCCTTTTCACCAGAATGTTGAGGAGGGTGCCATTAGGACCATAGCCTTCCTATGAGACTTGGGTCCCTTTGAGCAACCCAGTCAGACATATCTCAAGTGATATACTTAATCCTGAAAACTCCATGTACAGGGCCTGCCACCCAAGGCTTGTAGCTACCTCGTCTTTCCTTCCACTAAAACACCCCTGTATTTTTCAGGCCCCAGCTCCTAGCGGGCTGGACCTGGGAAGGGGTGTAAGGTCAGGGAGATACTGAAATCTCAGAGCATCCTGGAAGACCCTGAGAATAACAGGGAGTTGACTGCATTTTGCAAGCTAAAAAAAAAGATAAAGGAATTTACATGCTTAATATACCAATAAGAAGGGCCCAGGATAGCCAAGGAAAGTCAGAGCTGCTCAGAGGGACCTGGAATCCCTGCCCAGTGAGCCCAGTGGTGAGGCCCAGTGGGCGGTGAGAGGTGAGGGCAGGCCAAGGCAAATCTCTCTGTGCCCTTGGTCCAGACTTGTCAGTGGGTGGCCACCTCTGAGCCCTGTGGGGCAGGGGGACAGGGAACAGGATACTGACTTAATTTCCTCCTAGCCCGTGCTTCCCCGATGGAAAAAGCAGGCTGAGGAAAGTTTTCATTGAACTGGTAGCACTTTGTAAAATTACAGCCAATTCCCCGTAATCAGCATGAACAAGGGGCCAGCAGTATGGCCTGCAATTAGATAAAGAAAAATAGCAATGTTTACAATCCAATTTGTTTTAAAACAGCAGATTTACCTTTATAATTATGAAGCAGTGCATGTTCCTGCTAGAAGGACCCAGCCTGGCTCCAGCCCTTCTCCTCAGAATAATTTCTCCACCTGTACCTACATCCCCCAAACCCCTCCTTGGCCTTCAAGGCCATGTTCAAATCCTTCCTCCAAGAAGCTTTGCAGTTCCTCGGCCACTTCTTCCTCTATACTCCCTCTAGCTCTTTGCTAGCGCTTCGTAGAGCCCCTTTCAGGGTCAGCTCTGACTGTCCCACTGTGAGCTCCTCTCCTTCTAGAGTGGAGGCTCCCAGAAGGGAGGGCACAGCCTTCTCCATCTCAGCGACCCCCTGGACCCAGTACAGTGCCTGGCCCAGTGGATTCCTCACCCAAGCCTCCTTTCTCGTTGCCGATGGACAACAGTGCCCACCCCGCGGGGTCCCAACGGACTTTCCGGGGAGCAGGGGTAGCTCCGAGGTCTAGCAGATTCCGGATTCCCAGATCCCCTGGGAAGCCCCCCTGCGGATAACAGGGAGTTGCCCTTATTTTGCAATCTAGAAAGGAGTATTTACCAGGCCCAGTTACAGCTGATTTTGTCGCTCCGGGAACGGGAAGCGTCAAGCCCAGCTGCACGGGCAGAGTGAGACAGCGAGGGGAATAAAGGGCTGCCTCCCTTGATCACTGGGCTCCCCAAGTGGGAGACCGGAGAGTTGAGGCTGCGGAGGAGGAGAGGGAAGGGGAGGGGGAGGCCCGGGGCCGCGCTGCCCTTCCTCCGGCTCCTCCTCCTCTCGCGGTCCCCGCCGGCCTCCCTCTCGGGCTCTTTGTCTGTCGGTCGGTCTGTCTGTCGGCTCGCTCTCGCACTGGCTCTCCAGCCCTCTCGCTCTCTCTCGGCTCGGTTCACGTGACCGACTGCTCTCAACGGCTCCGATCACCTCTTCCTGAGGCAGCACCTTTCGGTTGGTAACAGGAGACACTCGGGGGTTGGGGGCAGGATGGGTTTCCTTCCTCCGCTTTTTCCTCCTCGCCTTCTGGGGCAGCTCCGGCCGCTCCTCTCGGCTCGGCCTCCGGCCCTCCACCCCTCCAGCCTCTCCCAGCCCCCATGGTGCTCCCTCCCTCTCCTCTCCCCTCCCCTCTCGCCCCCGCCTCCCCCCCACCCCGCCACCGCCTTGCCTCCCTCTTTCCCCGATGCCATCCCTCTTTGGGGAGGGGGCTTCTGCGCGGGGGACAGACAAAAGGTCTTGGACGGACTCCGGGGGCGCCCCCTCTGCAGCTCCCCACCACGTGGCCCCTCCCTCCGCGGGCGGCGTGCAGCTCCCCCCTCCCAACCCCAGCAGAGGTCTGGGGAGTTAGGGCCCCCGAGGCATCATCCTTTCCGGGCTTCGTTCGCGCCAATTGCTCTGCCGCGGGTGCTGAGCCTCCGGGCGCCTCGAATACCAACGAGGGCACCGGACGCCGGTGGGGGAAGATGCTCCGAGGACCGAGGCTGCGCTGTCGGTTCCCACTCTGGGGAACCGCCAGCCTAACTGGGGAGACTAGGACCCCGCCGTCGGAAGGCTCCTGGTCCTATGGGGGATGATGACAAGGTCTCCAACCTCAGGGAGCTAGAGGCTGGTGGGACTCAGTCTCCCTCCCTTTTGCAGTACAAACTCACCAAAAAAAAAAAAAGGATGAATCCAAAAGTGTCATGAAAGTGCCCTGCAAAAGCAGCGCTGGAGCTACATATTCGTGAACTTCTGGCAGAACCAGATTGTGTGTCCCTGCCCATCTTGGCCAGCACGGAGGGAGCCGCTGCTCCCCGGCCTATTAGTGCCCGCCTCCAAAATTTGAAATTAAAAGTGAACTCTCTCTCATTCTCTCTCATTCCACACCAGGGTAAATTTTTAAACAAAGGCCATTTAAAGATCGAAGTTATCAAGTAAATCAGGCAAAACATTTTCAAAGCTGCCTCATTGTAAATACACACTTAGCTGGTGCCTAGAGCCGAGGTACTAGCCTGGCCCTAGATACCACGGGCCTGTGTTTTAGAGCCCAGGGAGGGAGAGTTCCCCTGAGCCCCCAGCTGACCACTTAAAACCATTTTAGTCAACAAATCTAAATTCCCTCAGAGGATACTACCTGTGGCCAATGCCATCCTTGCAGCATCTTAGGTACATCCCAAGTCAATCCTGATAATGATTACCCAAATGCTGGAAAGGGAGGGGTGCCTGGAGCAACTCCATCTCTTCAGGATCTTAGGGAGTGACTTGAGAAATGCCCTAGGTTTGATAGGTAACAGGCAGAACATTACTTACTTACAACACTAAATAAGAATGGTCACCACAGCTACAACTTATTGAGCATTTAAGAAAGCGCCAAGGGCTCCCCTGGTGGCTCAGTGGTAGAATCCCCATGCCAATGCAGGATACAGGGGTTCGATCCCTGGTCTGGGAAGATCCCATGTCGAATAGTAACTAAGCCTGTGTGCCACAACTACTGATCCTGTGCTCTAGAACCTGCGAGCCGTAACGACTGAGCCCACGTGCCACAACTAGAGAAAAGCCTGCACAGCAACCAAGACCCAGCACAGCCAAAAGTAAAATAAATAACTTTTGTTTAAAAAAAGAAATTGCCAAGTGCATAGTACACATCATGTGTTGTGCTGTGTTTAGTCGCTCAGTCGTGTCCAACTCATTTTGGCCCCATGGATTGTAGCCTATCAGGCTCCTCTGTCCATAGGATTCTCCAAGCAAGAATACTGGAGGGGGTTACCAGGCCCTCCCCCAGGGGATCTTCCCAACCCAGGAATTGAACCCAGGTCTCCCACACTACAGGTGGATTCTTTACTCTCTGAGTTACCGGGGAAGCCCAGTACATATCATATTTAACCCAATAACAGTCTCCTATAGTGGGTACTATTATTATCCTGGTTTAACACATAAGGAAACTATGGCTCAGAGACGGTAACTTGAAGAGGCCACACAGCTGGTTAGTGGCAGAACTGGGTTTGGAATCCAGGTCTGGCCAACGCCCAAGTTCAGGCCCTCAACCATTCACTGTACTATCTCACCTCTTTCCCACAGGGAGTGATTCTAAAACTCTCCCAGAAGGAACAGGGATAATCATGGGCCAGGGCACAATCCTGCTGGAAATTGGCTGGCTGCAAAAATGTGGCGGGTCAACAGTGGCCCATAGGTCACCGCACTGCCGTTTCAAATGCCACAGACTCCCAAATAAAAGTCCAGACTCCTAGATTCCTAAACCTAGAATCCAAAGAACGCATCCTGTCTGCCCATCCCCACAGAAATTGTCCCACTTCCGGTTTCTGCTTTTTCTGGTAGTGGGGAGATCTGCAGGATACCAGGCCTAGAGTGAGCTTCATGGAGGCAGTGTTATGGGGGGTGGGGGTGGGCATAATAATGGACCCCCACTGCCCTACCCCCAGTCCTCCCTGGAGGGAGGACAAATAGGTCCATTGATTTGAAACTCTCCCAGAGGGCATTAGAGTAATGACTCTGGACTGTGTGATGCCTACACCCCCTTTGACCTCCTGACTGACCCCTGCCCTGGGAGGTTCCAAAGGCCACAAATCTCTGTTGCTTGTGGGCCATGTGGTTTGTGGCTGTTTGTAGTTTTGGAAAGGAGGGGGAAACTACAGGGGTAGGGGACACTGCTTCTCACTGTGCTGGCTTCCCGAGAGAACTAGCAAGGGGCGGGCAGGGCCCCTTCCAAGCCCTGCCAAGACACACTGCAACTACTGATACGGGCTTCATCATTTATTTTTGAAAGCAGCAGGGCTCTTTGCTCATTTGCATAAATGTTTGCACTGCCTGCTATATTTTGGTTCGGGAGAAGGGCACCGGAGTACAGAACATACATAACAGATTTGTAACTGGGCAGCTTGACCCTGCCCCTGGCAAGGTGAGCTAACCAGCCACCCTCTGTGTCTACTTTTGAAAGCCCCTCTAAGTGCAGACTCCAGCATCAGGGGTATATGACAATAGAAAGATCTTACCCCTTAAGGAGTACTTCTAAGCCAGGTGTGTAGGTAGATGGGTAGATAAGAGAGCATTTTCACTCGAAAAGAGTTGGGAGTCTGGACTCCTGATTTCTACTGTTCAAGAAAGAAACATTTATTGAATGATGTCCATGTGCCAAACACTTTATTAGGCACTGAGATAACATAATACATATCAAGACCCTGTCACTGAGACACTCATAGTCCAGCATAGCATGGGTGACAGAAACGTGATAAAAACAAAAAACAAACAAACAAAGAAACCCTAAGTGTGTTGTGCCATCAGAGAGGTTAAGAGAGGATTGCTAAGGCAGCACTCAGCTATGGGAGACATGGAGTCTGGAGAGATTTGTTGGTTGCCTAATCTGAGTCTTAAACATCAACCCTGCTCCCCATCTCCAAGGTGTGTTTTAACCTCTATTACTAATCCCTTGTGTGAGTTCAGCAAAGGTCTAAGCTCTCTGGGCTGCCTCAGTTTCTTTATCTTCATAATGGGAGCAATAATCTGTGAAGTGGGCCCCTGTTTGTCCTACCTCCCACCTTGACCCGTCCTATATCCAACCTCGACTCCAGACTGAGAGCATAACTACCAGTTTCATCGACGTGCCACGCAGATCTGTGGCGGATCCAGAGTGGGGACTATTGAGAGGTGACGGGAGTGGGAGATGCGATGGCATCCAGAGGGTCTGGCCACAAACGATGGTTCAGGTGCGGAGGGGTTACTCTCATCTTTACATAGTTAACCATCCTTCCCTGGCGCCTCCTCTGCCCTGGCGTCTCGAAGCGGGAGCTAGGTAGCAGCATCGGGGAGGAGACGGGCTGCTGGGGAGAAGGCGCCTCAGGATAGCAGTCTTCTCTTTCAGCACCCCCCCCTTCATGCCGTCTAGCCTGAGGATGCAGGCACAGAGGAAAATGTTGTCCTTTCCTGCCGTCACCCTGCCACGATTGGGATCGCCTGGGTTTCTCTCTGGAGTCAGGTATTTGCCCATAAATCTGGCTCATCTTGCGGGGGCGGGGAGGGGGGGTCACCCGTTCCGTTAAATTTCCTCCTTGTAGAGTAAAGAAGGACTTCCTTTTATTCGTCCTAAGCGACCCCCACCCCCCCCCCAGGGCTTCAGGGGACGCGAGAGCCCGGGGCCCGGCCGGGGCCGAGCCGGCAGCGCGGCCCCTCCAGGAGTCCGCGTACTCGGCGCTGCGAGGCCGGCTGCAACTTCGGCCTCCGAAGCTGCCGACTCGGCTTCCCTTTAAAATGCAGAAACTCCCGGCCCATACCCCCGCCCCGCCGGCCGCCTCCTCCCCTTCCCCCTCCGCCCCCGCCCCGGCTCAGGCTCCTCCCAGAGCCCTGGGCGCGGGGGCCTCCCTGCCACCTGCCCGCTGCCCAGCCCACATGCAAAGCGTGACCGCCGGGGAAGGCAGGCGGGCGAGCGCCCACACCGGCCCTGCGCCGCGGCGACAGCGACAGCGACAGCGAGCAGCTCGCCTACTCTGTCCGTCTGCGCTTACCCAGCATGCACTTCCAGGCCCCGAGCTATCTCGGAGCTGCAGCCCCGGGGTCAGAGCGGCCGGAAGAAACAGGAAGTTTGGGACGGTCCTAGTCGTGGGGCCGGGAGTCCTAAACACCAGGCCCTTTGCTTGGCTCTGCCGCTCCCTTCCCCCGCCTCCTCCCTCTGGCCGACTTCCCTGGGGTCCGTTTCGGGGGCTGGCCTGAACTCCAAAAATCCAGATGTGTTTGGGGGTCATTCAAGGCGCACTCCCAGGGTTCCTTTGCCATAGCATCTCCAGGCTTTAGGGATCCAAGGGTGGGAGCGGGAGGGAGTGCTCCCGCCCCGCGGGTGGGTGGGTAGACCCGGAGGGTGGTTTGTCTTCTGCCCGCGGAGAGGGAGAAGGACGCTAGGTGGGGTGGAGGTTGAGGGCTGGAGATTAGCCTCCCGCAGCTATCTCTTGGGCAGGTAGGGCAGAGGTTGGAACCAGGGTTACGGTCTTCCCCTCCCCTCCGCCAGTTAGCTTCTCTCTAATCTGCCCTCCGCACCGACTAAGGCTGCCCCGTTATCCTTAGCAACCATCTCAGTAACGTGCACTGCTGTTCATCAGGGCCGCCTGGGGCCAGGGAGACGGGATGCCTAGCGCAGCCCCATTCCTCAGGCAGAAAAGGCGAAGGGCACGCCCTGTTGAAGGCGCTCTCCATCCACACACCGCTTTGGCCAGGCAAGAAAGGCTGGAGTCTCAGTGCCCTTGGTCTCCCACTCAGTCCCCATCCTTGACCCATCTCCTCACTCAGCTATCCCCACCTGAGTCTCTCCCTGGCCTAGAGCTGAGAGGGATGTGTTACAGTAGCTCCCAGTGGGCGGTACTGACCCTAGCATGCCACTTGGCCAATCCTATTCGGGTTGTGCAGATGGGCCATTAGAATGGCCCGCAGTGCTCTTTCTCCTCTCGTAGCCTTATGCTCCCCGCCGGGAACTTCTTTCTCCCAGCTCACTAGGAGTTCCTAGATTTCCTGAGAAGAAAGCTGGCTGGTTAGGAGAACAAGGATGAATATTTTGGAAGTGAAGGTAAAAACTCATTGGATGTAGAATGATTGTGAGACTTCACTGCAGTTTCTGCCCCAGACACCTCCAGGCAGAATTAATTGGTCTTTCCTCTGGGCTCCCATAGAGTAGGATTTATACCTCTATTATCACATTGTATTGTAACTATTTGTTTACATGTTTCTCCCCCCTGCTAGACTGTGAGCTCCTGGAGGGCAGAAACTATGTCTTATTTATCTCTACAGCTCCCCACACAGATCCTGGCTCACAAAAAGGCTGTTGAATAAATGAACCAGAAATGGAAGGGATTCAACTAGATGACCTCCAGGATCTAATATTCTGTGATGCAATTTAAACCCGCACCCATAGTTACACTCACATACATGTAAACACAGACCAAATCGACAAACACTATCATGCCACAGTCCGGGTGTTAGTGTAAGACCACTCCTTGGAAAACGAACAGACGTTACATGATGCCAAGTAACTGGCCTTTTGAAAGTTGAATCTTCAAACCTAAACATCTGAAGTGTCGGCAACCAACATCACAACTGGTTTGGCTGATTTTTTTTCACTGCCCTTCCTGACTTTTTAAGCAGCCACAGCCCTACATGCAGAAACAGTGAACATTTGAGCTGAAAGGGCCCTCTGAGAGGCTCTGCTACAAGTATCTTCATTTTACAGCTGAGAAGGTCCAAAGTCAGACAGGAGCAGAAATGGCAATCCCACATTCATGCCACTTGGAGCGTGCACATGTATGATACATGTATGTATGCAGACACGACATGCACAGCATGGGTGCATCCCTGAAACACGTGCCATCACTAGCTATACCCGGGTACACCCTCCCCCCAACACCCACCTAACAAACAAGGATGACCCCACCTCCGTGTAGCTGCTGAGCAAGGAAGGCAGGGCAGGGGTCATCTGGGCCTAGGCAGCCCTCGCCAGAGTTCCAAGGGGACCGAAAAGCCTACAGGTCTGCAGCTGCCATTAGCGTGCCTGGCTCCCCTCGGCTCTCCTCTGTCTGCAGAGGGCGAGGAGAGGAGACATTCCGGGCTCATTCCAGCGAGCCGTGTGCATGCTGCAGGCGTGGTATGCGAGCAAGCGGCGCGCTTCCAGCTGCTGCCTTCGAGGGCTGACAGGCAACCCCCTCCCCCCAGACAAAACTCCTCACCCACTGCTGGCCTCTCTTCACATGGGCATGATTAAGGCAACCAGGACCATCGCAAGCCCTTTTCAAAAGGAGAGAAATTATGGCTTTTTCTCCACCTTGCCTGCCCACCTTTTCTTAGGGGGCTCTGCTCTCAGACCCACCTCCAAGTGGAACCCGGGTAGGACTTAACCCACCCCATCCGGCGCCTGCCTCTGCTAGCCCCTTTGCAGCAAGCTCCTTTAACATTCCGGTGGATAGCTTGTGCCCTCATCGTTGGTGCCCATTCATTTCCCCCCATCAGGGTCATCTCTCCCACCTCCACCCCACTTAACATAAGCATCCCTTCCTTGCCTTTGTAGGGTGCTTTAGAGCTTTCAAAGTGTGTTTTATTTGACCTTTACCACCACCCCTAGCTTCCTCTGACACATCAGGAGACTGAAGCTCAGAGAAGATAAGCACCTGCCCAAGATCACACAGCTAATACATGAGGATGGCACATCTTTGACTATCAAAGGCACGTTTTGCCCACTCTGCCACCCTAATGTCCAGTTCCCTGAGGGGAAGGAGATGGCTTTCTGCTTCTTTCGGACCTCTAGGGTACCTGATGTAGCACAGACTTTGCACACAATGGGTGTTCTGAGGCCTGCGCAGACGACAGACGATGATGCCAGCAGCCAGAGAATCCTGGAAGCTCCAGGAAGGGAGAGACTCTTGCAGACCAAGGTGTTGTGTACCACCCAAGTCTTTTCAGCAGCCCCCATCCCTTGCCTCTTCTCACTCCTAACTTGCTCAGAGAGAGCAGTGCTCATGAATAAAGCTAATATTGGAGCTAGTCGTATACTAGTTCAAGAAGGACTGTTGTCTGGATTCTTCTCTGCAGGGACGGATTGTGCCAATAGAATGCCCCAGGCCCCAGCCCTTTCCGTGCGGCAGGCTCAAACCGAGGGCGTCCCCCCACCCCCGCACCCCCCTCGGGCCTTTATGAGTCTCAGCTGATTTCCCCTGAGGGCCGCCCCCCTCGGCAGCTCCCCCCAGCCCCCCACCAATCGGACTCCTTCACTGTACCTGGGCCCCGCCCCGACTGTCCTCAGGGGCGGGGCCAGCCCTAGGGCAAGCTGGGGCAGGAAGTGGTTGCAATTACACACTCCCGCCCCGCACTGGCTGCCACTGCCGGAGCGACAATGCTAACTCGGCCGGGCCCAAACGTCAGGGTAGGAGCTGGAAGAGGGCTCGGCCGGGGGCTCCTGGGCTGGAATGAATCTCCTTTCCTGAAGGAAGGGAGTTTCCAAGGCTGGGCAAGGCTGGAAGCCTCAATTGACTCCTGGTCACATCCAGGGTTGAAGGGAGGAGATCGTGGGTCTCTGTACCCATCCCAGCATGGCAACCACTAGGCACAATCGTCCCTTTTAAACCTGGCCACTTGCTAAAAGCAGCTTTCTCCTGCTGTTTGGGCCCCCTGCTTGCAACCGCCAGGACTGACGGCCCTGACCCCTCCTACCAGGGGAGGACAGGCTTTGATCCTCCACTGCTGCAAATCACCAGAGCATACCCCCTATCCCTCCCTAGTTTCTCGGGCATTCCCATCGGGGGCTGGCTCTTGGCCAGGTGGAGGGTGTGACTGGTGTGGCCAGAGCCATGTGCTAAGTACCACGTAGAGAGAGGGATGGGAGAGTGCCAGAATGTGTGGCTGGGACAGCTTCAGAACAACCTGGAGTGGGCTTTCACTGAGGGCATTTTTAGCTCAGCGAATTGGGGCTGCCTGAGAAGAATGGAGGGAGAACCGGGTCAGTGAAGAGACTGGAGAAATGAAGGGAATATGGGAGCATGGGAGGGAACGAGAGTGAGTGAACTAATTAGGGTTAAAAAAGAAAAGGCCTAAAAACCCAGTGGATGCAATGGGGGCTCTTCTTCCCCCTTCACTAGCATCTTCTCCTGCACGAAGCAGGTTCCTTCTGTATGTCGGCACTCAGTGGCTGCCTTCTCAGCTTCAGAGCCTGCCTTTACATCCTACTGAAAACCTCACAGCATCCTCCTTTCCTTGTTCTATGGAAACTACTCCTTCTCTCCCAGGCCAGGCTGCCCAGTCCGTTGAGGTAGTTTAGGGCTCATCTGGGAACTACCAAAGAAGAGAGTCTCCCCTCCCCATCCCACTCATCCTGGCAGGAGCCAAAGGCTTTGTGGACCAATTTGAGGGGCTACTGATCAGCAGCCTTTTCCCATGGGGTTCCAGGCTCCCAAGAGACTGGGAAGCTGAGTCATAGGCAACTTCATGCTCTACAGACAACACAGCAAGTGAAAGGGGGAAGAGAAAATGAAAAAGGTGCAAAAAGACAAACCAGGTAGCAGGTTCATTACCTAAGGAGGTGAGGGGCAGAGGGACTCTTAGCCCTGCCTTAGTCTTGCTTCAATCGTAGATAGTGATCAAAATCAGGAGGTGAATATGAAAGATGATGACTAGACACAGGATCAAATAAAGGAATAAAGATGGAGGTGTTTTGTAAACTACTAAGTTCTATATAGATATGAGGGATTACTATTATTGTTACTACACATTATGAATTTTCATTTTGCTCCCATGGATCTGATTTATTCAGTGCTCTCTCCTTAATAGAGGAGCATGACACAGCCAGGTTAGCCTTGAGGCTTTTGTAGCCCTGAGTGAAGGGGGGTGTGTGTGTGTGTGTGTGTGTGTGTGTGAGAAAGAGATTCAGAGACAGAGAGGGAGGGAGTGATTGGGTGGAACTTCTTCCCTCAACATTTTCTCTTAGAAAGCTAGGGTTCTACTGAATGAGGAGCAATTTGAAGGGGAAAAGACCTCACAAATCACATGGCCAGGGAGAACCAGGAGACACGTCTTATTTTGTGTTATGAATGCACCTACTTTTTTAAAGCAATATTTTATTTACTTGTTTATTTGGCTGCAGCAGGTCTTAGTTGTGGCATGTGGGATCTTTAGTTGCAGCCTGCAAACTCTTAGTTGCGGCATGTGGGATCTAGTTCCCCGGCGAGGGATCAAACCCAGGCCCCCTACAATGGGAGTGGGGAGTCTTAGCCACTGGACAGCCAGGGAAGTGCCATAGGAGACAAGTCTTGTTCGTCTCTGTACTCTCAACACCCAGAACAAACTCCTTCTGAGTGATGGAAAGGCTGCTGGAAGGAAAGAGTGATGGGTGCACCCATCCTTCTGCCTCCTCCGGTGTCCTAATGCTGATTGTGGGAAGAAGAGTCTCAGCTTTCAGCTCTAGCCGTCATGTCCACCAGCCCCATCCCCCAAGCGCTGGTATGTTCCTGCGAGTCTGTGACAGTCACTGTACCCCTGATGTCGCTGCCTCAATTAGGGGCATGGTCTTCAGAGGCCCTGCACCCAGCCAAGGCCACTGGCACTACGCGTCATCCCTCTTTGATGCTTCACAAGACCCTCTCCTAGGCTCTTGCAAAGCGTCAGGACCATTCTGAACATCAATCAAAAAACAAATGGGGTCATGGATGGGGAAGCACTTTGTGACCTGCAAAGCCCTCTACAAATGTAAGGGATTATTGCATTACATCTCATAAAGAGCATTCTGACACTTCGAGGGTTGTAGTTATTTGGATTTTGCCAAACAGGAGTTTACCACATTATAAAATGTGTGAGTGTGTGTGTGTGTGTGTGTGTGTGTGTGTTGGGGGGGTGTCTGCACAAGTGCATGTTCAGTGATAAGACCCACAGATAGAAACCTACTTGGCCAAGTAATACGAAGAGTCATTTAGACTGTGTAGAGCCATATTGGTAAGTTCACAAGAATTCCCTGGCCTTCTGTCTTTCTCAATATACTTCTATATAGGTGCTCTCATCAGATTCTCTGCACAACACTATGGCACTGTTAAGTCCCTCCGACTTGAGTTCAGCAGAAAAAAGCACACAGTGAGCTCCAAGGAATCTACTTTTGAGACTTGCAGGCTCTGAGAACTTTGCCTGGGAGAAATTTTTGGGCAGAGAAAAACATAGTCTGTGTAGGTCCTGGCAGGGTGCGTGAGACCCATGCCAACTTCCCTCCATTCTCTGACCCCACAGAGAGGCTCTACAATGCCTCCATAATGACCTCCAGACCAAGAAGAAGGCTCTCTTTCAGTCAGTCATTCAATCAACAAACAGTTTTTGAGTGCTTTCCCATCAGTGCCAGGCCTTCTGCTAGACCCTGGGGCAACAAAAATGAAGAAGCCTTCATTGCTCACCATTCACCTCTTGCCTTGCAAGCAACATGTTTTGTAGCATCTTTCCCCCTTCAGGCTGTCCTTGCTGTTCATTTTATTCTGCGGAGAGAAGCCAGGGCTAATGGCTTTGAATCCAGCCCTGGTTGTTGGGTCTCTGATTGGGCAACAAGGGGCTCCTCTGGAGAGGGCAGTGCTCAGAACATCAAATGGGCTCTCAGACACGTGGCCCAGGTATCATAAACCTCCAGAGGAGATGCAAGCCTGATTCTTTTTTGTTTTTTGTTTTTTTTTTTGTCCACAGCCTTGAAGAGTCAGGAGAAAAATCATGCGATTAGCATTGTGTTGGAACAGCATTCTCACCTCAGGTTTTGTCAGGGCAGACACTCTGGGTCTGGAAGGTCTCTCTGGGAAGTCCAGCTTAGGCTGTCACCTTTTGGTGGGGGCAGTTTTTTTAATTAATTAATTTTAATTGGAGGCTAATTACTTTACAATATTATAGTGGTTTTGCCATACATTGTCATGAATCAGCCATGGGTGTACATGT
The DNA here is from genome assembly GCF_029407905.1 of Bubalus kerabau. Taxonomy (NCBI): domain Eukaryota; kingdom Metazoa; phylum Chordata; class Mammalia; order Artiodactyla; family Bovidae; genus Bubalus; species Bubalus kerabau. Next base: position 17,866,863 of record NC_073647.1, read on the forward strand.
GTTCCCCATCCTGAACCCCTCTCCCACCTCCCTCCCCATCCCATCCCTCAGGGTCATCCCAGTGCACCAGCCCTGAGCATCCTGTCTCAGGCATCAAACCTGGACTGGCGATCTATTTCACATATGATAATATACATGTTTCAATGCTATTCTCTCAAATCAACCCACCCTCGCCTTCTCCCACAGAGCCCAAACGTTTGTTCTTTACATCTGTGTCTATTTTGCTGTCTCGCATATATGGTCATCATTACCATCTTTCTAAATTCCATATGTATGCATTAATATACTGTATTGGTGTTTTTCTTTCTGACTTACTTCACTCTGTATAATAGGCTCCAGTTTCACCCACCTCATTAGAACTGATTCAAATGTATTCTTTTTAAGAGCTGAGTAATACTCCATTGTGTATATGTACCACAGCTTTCTTATCCATTCATCTGCCGATGGACATCTAGGTTGCTTCCATGTCCTGGCTATTATAAACAGTGCTGCGATGAACATTGGGGTACACGTGTCTCTTTCAATTCTGGTTTCCTCAGTGTGTATGCCCAGAAGTGGGACTGCTGGGTCGTATGGCAGTTCTATTTCCAGTTTTTTAGGGAATCTCCACACTGTTCTCCATACTGGCTGTACTACTTTGCATTCGGTGGGGGCAGTTAAAGGGCTGTCTTATTGGTCCCCGGTACATAGCCATGTGCACCCTTGGTGGGGAAACTCTAGTTAGTTAACTAGAACATTGAAGCAGAATGATTTTCCAGATTTTGGAATTTGCCAATTTAAACATTTTATTTATTTATTTATTTTTGGCTGTGCTGGGTCTTCATTGCTGCAAGGGCTTTTCTTTAGTTGTGGCGAGCGAGGGTTACTCTCTAGCTGTGGTGTGCAGGCTTCTCATTGCAGTGGCTTCTCTTGTGTGGAGCACAGGCTCTAGGCTTCAGTAGTTGCAGCACATGGGCTCAGTAGTGGCGGCTCCCAGGCTCTACTAGAGCACAGGTTCAGTAGTTGCGGTGCACGGGCTTAGCTACTCCATGGCATGTGGGATCTTCCCAGACCAGGATTGAACCTGTGTTTCTGGCATTGGTAGGCGAATTCTTTACCACTGAGCCACTAGGGAAGAAACCCAGAATTTGCCAATTTAGTAAAGGTTAATTTTCAACTCCTTTCTTATTTAGCTTCTTGGTGTGGAAAACCTTTCTGACATGTATGAGCCCACTTCCTAGATTGTCAGTAGACTTTAATGAGCAACTCAATAGAATCTCTCCATTGACTGGGTGTCTTACAGGGATTTGCAATCAGTGAATCCCAAACTGGGGTCCCTGAACCCATAATAGCCTGAGAGAGAATCAATGCATTACGCTGGTATTTCATAAGGTCTAGTGAAACATACCAGCAGGTGGTTGCAGAGGTTAACTACAAAGGAGAGTGTTTTTGGCTTTGGCCAGAATTAAATGACCTTGGTGTGACTAGCTTGGGCTGAAGTTCTGGCCCAATTTTATATGTATCTGATACATTATTCAATGAAAAATTATTACTTAAAATATATCCCATTTAAGTCGATAATTTTGTAATATTTTTTGATTTGATTTATTTATTTGACTGAGCTGGGTGGGTCTTAGTTGCGGCATGTAGGATACTTAGTTGCAGCATGAGGACTCTTAAATGTGGCATGTAGCATCTAGTTCCCTGACCAGGACTCAAACTCGGGCTCCCTGCATTGGGAGCATGCAGTCTTAGCCATTGGACCACCAGGAGATAAATATTTTGAATACAGAGGGTTAAGAACACAGACTCTGAAACCAGACTGCCTGGATTCAGATCCCAACTTCAAAACTTAGTAGCTGGGAGTGGATAAACAAATTGTGGTGCATCCATACTATGGAATATTATTCAGTCATAAAAAAGAATGAGGATACATGCTTCAATGCAGAGGAACCTCAATAACATGATACTGAAATGAAAGAAGACAGAAACAAAAAGCCACATATTATATGGTTTCACTTAAATGAAATATTCTGAATAGGTATATCTGTCGAAACAGAAAGCAGATAGGAAGTAGCCAGAGTCTAGGGGGAGGTCAAAAGGGGAGCAATTGTTTAACAGGTATGGAGTTTCATTTTGGGGTGATGAAAATGTTTTAGAACTAGGCACAGGAGGTAGTTGCACAATACTGTGACTGTACTAAATACCAGGCAATTGCATACTTTATTATTTTTCAGTGTTGAATTTATTGTTAATGCCAACATTGACAAATATTTTCTAGATTTCTAATTTTTTAATATGGAATGTTTTTATAGAACATTCGTTTATTCTTTTTTTTACTGAACTATAGGTCATTTACAGTATTTTGATAGTTTCAAGTGTACACCAAGTATATTGGTTATGCACACACATATATACATATTCTTTTAAAGATTCTTTTCCATTATCAATTTTAACAAGATATTAAGTAGTTTCCTGTGCTATACAGTAGGTCCTTGCTGTTAACCTATTTTACATATAGTAATGTGTATATATTAATCCCTAATTACTAATTTATTCCCCCCTCCGCACTGCATTGCACACATTAGTTAATTTAGGGACTTCCCAGGTGGTCCAGTGGTTAAGACTCTGGGCATCCACTGCAGAGGGAGTGGGTTCAATCCCGGTTCGGGGAATTAAGATCCCGCATGCCATACGGTGTGGCCAAAAAGTAAAATAAAATAAAGTTGTTAGTTTATGTTACGTAAATTTGATCTCCATTTTAAAAACTTACTAGAACTTCACCAGTGGTCCAGTGGTTAAGATTCTGCCTTCCAATGCAGAGGGCATGGGTTTGATCCCTGGTCAAGGAACTAAGGTATCACATGGCATGGGGGGTGGTCAAAAAAAAAGTTACTAACTGGGCAACTTTGAGCAAGTCACTGAACCTTTATGTGCTTCAATTTTTTCATCTGTAAAAGGAGAAAATGATAATATTTACCTTAAGAAGTTATACTGAGGGGAACACGTGTACACCCGTGGAGGATTCATGTTGATGTATGGCAAAACCAATACAATATTGTAAAGTAATTAGTCTCCAATTAAAATAAAGAAATTTATATTAAAAAAATAAAAAAGCAAACTAAAAAAAATTAAAAAAAAGAAGTTATACTAAGTTATTATTTGTAAAATCCTTGCAACAATGTATAGCACACACTAATTTACGTGTGTTTAAAATGGGGCCTGTGAGGGGAAAATTCATAAAACCTTTGACAGTGAAAATTTTGGGGGCCCCTGGGTGAAAACACAGAGTCGGACACGACTGAGGGACTGAACTGACTGACTGGGTGAAAATGACAATGGAAAGAGTGCTCAGTGTCTTTCAAGGGGTCATCTAGGAATCCTCTGGTTCCAGCTTCCTGGTAGCAACTATTGGAAATTCAGAGTATAAGGCTCCACCTCAGACCTATTCAATTAGAGCCCAGGTGGGTGGGTGCCTTGGAATCTGAATTTTGACAGCACCGCCCACAAGACTTGTGTATATTAAATTTGAGAAATTTTGGTGTTGCTATTTTTAAATATATTTATTTATTTATTTGGTGGCACTGGGTCTTAGTTGTGACATGCGGGATTTTTTTTTAGTTGTGGCACCTGTGATCTTTTATTTATTTATTTTTTTTAGAGGCATATTTAGGAATTGTATTTGGCATTTCTTTTTAAAATTTATTTATTTTAATTGGAGGATAATTACAATATTGTGATGGCTTCTGCCATACATCAACATGAATGGGCCATAGGCATACATGTGACCCCTCCCACCTGAAACCCCTCCTACCTCCCTCCCCACTCCAGGTTGTCATGGTGCACCCGCTCTGGGTTCCTCTAGTTATACAGTAAACTCCCACTGGCTATTTATTTTACATATGGTATTATGTACATGTTTCAATGCTATTCTCTCAAATCATCCCACCCTTTCCTTCTCCTCCTATGTCCAAAAGGCTGTTCTTTATGTCAGCCTTTTAGATGCAGTGTGTGAACTCATAGTTGTGGCACATGGGATCTAGTTCCCTGACCAGGGATCGAACCCAAGCCTGCTGCACTGGGAGCATGGAGTCTTAGCCACTGGACCACCAGGACCACTGGAGAAGTCCCCGTATGAGCATTTAAACTGAGCATGTACTGAAGAGAAAACACTGGCTTCCTAGCTTTAAAAAAAAAAAAAATCTAAATCCCAGGTCTCAACTTGTCTTTTTTATCTTGCGACTGCCTTCCCAAAATGGACAATTCTTCCTCTGGAACCCCTTGAAGTTTAATGAGCAAGAACAGACACACAAGAATACATATAAACACACAGTCCCGAAATAAGCATGGTATCTTTACCAAGTTATCTATAGTAACAAAACCATGTGCTTACTCTAGTTTGTTAATGTCGGAAGTGCTATGCTGGGCTGTGCAGAGGACATAGTAACACACGGCCCTTGCCCTCCAGATATTTGCAAATTCTAAGAGAGAAGATGGCTACTGAAAAGGTTGGGGTATCCTGGGGGTGGATGATTTGAGAAGTGTGGTGTACAGGGGGGTAGGTTGGGGGGGGTGGGAAATGATAGAGTATGGGTGAGACTTGAAGGGTCCCATGCCCCCACTGAACACCTACGGTCAAACAATCCCAAAGTATTCCTGGAGTGCTGCCTCCTTGAATGCTGCTGGGTATTGTGAGGGATGCACCTTCTATGCCTACAACAAGGTGCCTGCCCTCAGATGGAGAGGTAGAACAGAACACAGAAAAGAACTAACTGCTAAGCAGGGCTTACCTACGGGGTCAAGAGTTCAGAGGCAAAAGCATTCAGCGAAAGCTTCATGGAAATGGGGTTTGAAGGATTTGGGCAGGTGAAGGGTGTCCTGTAGGCACACAGATAGGGGTGAGAATAATGTGTGTGGCTTCAGTAGGGCACATCAATCTTGGGTCAGCATCCCCAAGCCAACACAGAATCACCACTACAACCAGAGGAATGCACCACTCCAGGAACTGGAATTTGGGGAGTTCCCACTGAATGTGGGCCACTGGGCTGAGAACTGTTCCTGAGCTTCTTCAGACTGACTGAAAAGTCTAGCTAAATTTTATTCCATTCTCCTCTTCAAAAATACACCTCTCTTTTTCTCTGTGTTCAGGTTGCGGCTTTTATTTCCAGGCTTGAATTTAGCAGGTGCTCCCAAGTTCTGAACTCTTTAAAAACTCCTCACGTTAAACACAAAACCCAGAAAACTATTATGGGATGTCTACTGGAGGTCAGGCACTTTACGAAGTACTTAACATACAAGAATTCATTTGACCCTCGAAACATTTTCAGGAGATATTTATTAGGTCCCATTTTATACATGAGGAAACTGAGGCTCAGAAAGAAGTGGAGTGTCCAAAGTAATATCGCTAGGAAGTGGCAGAGCCAGGATTCAAACCACATCTGTCTAACTTCAGAGACTGTATGAAACCACTAAATGGGAAGACAAAGACTAAAAAGGACCAAGATTTAAAACTGAGTCTTTTTTTTTCCTTTCTTTGGCTGAATGGCATGCGGGATCTTAGTTCTTAGACCAGGGATCGGACCCATGCCCCCTGTAGTGGAAGCTTGTGACTCTAACCAGTGGACCACCGGAGAATTCTGCTAAAACTGAGTCTTTAATAACTGGCTAGAAAGAAAACTAACTCTGGGCCTCAGTTTCTCCACTATAAAATAAAGAGGTTGGATTAGATCATCCATCCATTCATTCACTTAACAAACACTTGTTGAGGGCCAACTCCATGCAAGGGTGGACAACATTGGTAAGGGAGGATGGAGGCTGTGATACACAGATGAGAAATACTGGGTTCCTTCATCCAAGGAAGGGAAAATCTGGTTGGAAAGATAGATAGGCAGAGCATAGAAGTGCTAAGTAAAGGGATCAATTCAGTACTGTGGGGTCAGGGAGTGGGGGATAAGAGGTGGCAGGAAAGAGCAGGCTTGAGTAATGGTTGAGTGCCATTTCAACAAGCTGAGAAGGGCATAGATAAAGCTGAGGAAACAGTCAAGGAAGCGCTCATCTTGTCCAAGGAATGCCAAGAGGGCCAGTTTGGTGAGAACAGAAGCCCTGTGAGGGACACAGAAGGAGAGAAGGCTGGAATCAAATCGGGGAGGGCCCTGAAAGTTAGGTGAGGACTCATGGACTTGATTTTGTTGGCAGCCTGCAGTCACAGCCAGTTTTTCAGGAGGTCAGTTGATTTCTTAGAGTTCCTTCCACCTCTAACACTGTCTGTTTGATTAAGAACCTTGTTAAGTGCCTAGGAGTCTTCAGGAAGGGAGGAGGCTTGACCTGGAGAGGGCTCTGGGGTGATTTTAGCCCCCTTCCTCATTTCCCCCCCTCCAGCTATAAAATCCAGAAAGGTTGTTAGTTGTTTACAGAGTTAAGTTTAACCAGACACACTGTCTCCCCATCTAGACCCGGGGCTCTGAGAGGCCAGAGACCAGGCCTTCCTCAGCTGCAGTGAGCTGCTGGAACGCATCTCCAGCAGCAACCTGCGGCAATAAGGTGCATTTGAAATGTATACGAATACTGGCAATGAATTGCCCTCTGTGGCCCTACCCAGGAGATAAAGTGAAACACTGGAGAGCACATAGTGTGTGTAACTCGCAGTCAGTCTAGTACCAGCCCCATTCTTTCCCCATATTTGCAAGGCTCTTTCTGAACCCTGATCTCCTCTGGTCTGCTTTCAAGTAGGGTGACTTAGCGTAAGTCCTTTGACAGGCTTGAGACCCTGGATTCCAAACCTGACTTCACCTTCACCTTCACCTGACTTCACCTTCAACTGCAGGGACTGAAGGGATGACCAGAAGCTGCAAATCTGCTTCATTCTGACACTCTAAAGATCTAAACCACTGGGATTTTATTGTTGTTGTTGTCATAGGACTGGGCTGTTTTACCAGAGAGACAAGGCCTGTGATTGCAGAACAAAGCAGAGAATTGAAGCAATTATCCTATGAATTTAGCCAGAGGTTTGGTTTGGGGCCTAAATTACCCTGGGACACCACCCCCCAATGCCCTGTTTTGTCTGGTCAGTTCACGAAGACAGGGCTCAGGCCAGTGTCACCCCTAAATCTCTGTGCCACATCTAAGGGGGCTGGTGGTGCCAATGCTAATAATAATAACTCTTGTATGAGCCTAGTAGTTGACAGTGTACAAAATTCTTTCCCATCCATTATTTCATTTGATGCTCAGGTGTGTGCCTGTGAGGGAGGTATGACAGGTGCATTGATTTCTATATTTTAGAGCATGGGGAAGACCCAAAACACATTACCTGGCACAAGGCTGGCACTGCTTAAATGCTAGGGCTTGCCTGAGGTCCCACTGCTAGCTATCGACAAGACAGAACTGGGATGGGATTCTTAGAACTCTGCAAACAATCCTCTTTCCATTACGACAAGCTGCCTCTCTGAGTCCAGCTGTTATTGATGGGAGAAACAACTAGAAAAACAAATCTGCCTGAAAGGGAATATTTTTGACATGAAATGGAGGCCCCATACCATATTAAAAGGAGCTCCGTATGTGGAAACAGGATTACTGAGGTTGAATCCTGGTTCGGGAACTCACTAGCCATGTGACCTTCAGCTAGCCGCTCATAGCCGCTCCTGGCCTCAGTTTCCTCAATTACAAAATTAAGAGCTGTAGTGAGAAACAAATGAAATAACACAACTGAAAGGGCTTTGTAAACACTCCGATGTTGTACAAAGGTAAGGTATTATGATGATGATATTGTGGTTCTAGCCTCAAATAAAACAATCATTTAAATTTACATTCTTTACAAGGTTTCCCACAGCTCTCCCTACCCTGCTCCTTGGTTTCCCATCATCTCCTGTAGGGCAGGAAGTGTGGCCCCCAACAGGAAAGGGCTCAGAAAAGCTAGAGCTTCAGCCAGGAAATAACCATCTTGCCCCAACCTTCATTTCGCCAGATAAATGATGCAGCCAAATGGTGAGACACAAACGAGAGGGAATGGAGATGTCCAAAATCCATCTCAGCCTCAAACCAAGGAGCAAAGTAGCCCTAAGGCCTTAAGAGACGTGGAGATGCAGTAATTACCAGGTTAATTAAAATCACTGAAGACGGCCAATGTGAATCAAAGCAGAATTGGTGGGGTCTGCGTTATCAGGCCTGATAGAGGCAATTTCCCCCCTTTAAGAATGCATTCTGAGTTCATATATTGATTAGCTTAAACAAATCATTTCCAAATCTTCACTTTCCCTTGGTGCAACTAAGGCCAAGCACTTTTTAATGTATGTGCATGGGGTGCATGGCAGGATGGGAGTGGTCAAGTAAAACAGCTAGTGAAGAGGGTCCCCAAGCAAAGTAAAATGGCAAGCAGTCTGTCCTCACTGCTGGCAACAGATTTTGAGGTTGGTGAGAACAAGCAAGAGGGGTTGCAGAACGCCAGGCCTTAAAAGCAGAACCACTGCAGCCTTCATGGCTTGCCCTCCTCCACAGTCCTCACGGGCATCCTTCAAACCAGGTGAGGCAGACATACCAGGCAAGTCTCAACTGCCATCTCTAAAGTCCTTCCAAAGGAGAGAAGACACCCCATAGCTTAGGGATGGAACCTCTGGGCCTAGGACAAAGGCAGGGGTGGGGGGGGGGCGGGGAGAAGGAGGAGGAAGACATTAATCCTGCTGGGCTTCCTTTTAGTCCAAATCACCCTCTGGCTTCCTTAGTATAGATAAATATGTAATAAATAATATCAATATATCTGCACATAAAGATTTTTTTCAAATTCCTGCTATTCATTTCACATTCCGTTGACAATAATGCCCTGAACCCTCCAGGAACTGCTGGGCACCTCCCCTAATACCCTCTAGGTTGAGGCCATGCCTTTGAAGTCCCCACCAGGGACTCAGGGCTGGAACTGCTAAGAAATACCCAAAGACTGAAAGCAAGAAGGCCAGCAGCTTGAGATCCATCGCAAGCTGCTCTCCTCCTCAGAGTTAATGTAAAGTCATCAGAGTTCCAGTGTGGACCGCGCAGGCTTCTCAGCCCTTCAGTCCCAGGGATAGCCTGGGATGTAAACACGTCGGAGGATTTATTCCTTTAGCTAGGAAAGGAGTCGTTAGGGTAAAGGGTAAGGGTCAAGAGGTTCAGTTTGGTGTCTGAGGAGCCCAGAGAAAGCGGGCAGAAGCTGAATCCTCTTCGAGCCAGGTTTTTGGCCCGAGTCGTGCAGGCTTCCCCCTTTACAGACCTTTCGCCCCCTCCTCCTTCCTCCCTCGGGCCTCTCACTCCCGCCCCCCACCCCAATGTCTCCACGCCCAGGCCGGGGGCTGCCCTTTGAGGTCTGCCTAGGGAGGTTTGCAGCCGGGGCGGTTGCCACGAAGGGTGGGACGCCCCGGAGACGCAAAGCGAGGCAGCGAGCCCCGGCATTTTCCCTTCCCCAGCACCTGTCCCACTTCGGCGCCGGGGCTGGGGCTGCACCCGCGGGCGGCCTCGGTGCCCAAGCGTCGGAGCCACGCACCGAGGTCGCCCGGGTTAGGGAAGTGGGGGACCGGGGGAGGGGCGGGGCGTCCGGCGAGGGCGCCCCCCACCCCGCGCACGCAAGACCCTAACCACCACCCGCTTACACAGAGGCTAAACCGAGAGAGAGAGTCACACAGAAAGCTCGAGCGAAAACGCTTGCTCTCCGACCCCGAGCGGCGTTGCTCGCCCCCCCTCCTTCCTGGAGCCAAGGGCTGGCCGGGGAAGGTGGCTCCGTTCTTCCCCCGTGGCCAGTGCGGGGTCTGCGGCTGCCTGGCGAGGTTCCGGCTTCCCCGGGGCTGGCAGGGGGAGCCCCGAGAACTGCAGGCCCGCCCCCCCTTCCTCCTCCTCCTTCCCCTCCTCCCCCACGTGTCCTCCCAGAGCCCAGCGGCCTGATCCCAGCACCCCCCGCCACCTCCCTCCTCCTCGCGCTTCGCCCGCTTCCCCGGCAGCGTGGAGAAGAGCAAAGTTGCGACAGCCGGCGAGGGGCTCTGCCCAGGTGAAGGGGGCGCCGTGGGAGGGGGGGACGGCGCGGCCCTGCGGCGGGGGCGGAGGGGAGATAAAGAAACTTGCTTTCCGCCGCCCCCACCCCGCGCGGGTTCGGATCTTGCGTGGACCCAGCCCTCGTGGCGAGACGCGGCAACGCCGCCGGGACCGAGGCCGGCACCGGGACCGGGACCCGGACCGCGCGCCCGAGTCGGCTCGGCGGGCGCAGGCAGCGGGCCAGGCCAGCACCCAGGCAAGGGCGGGGTGGGTGGCCGTACACCGGACCGAACCGGGGACTCCAGTGGCCTGGGCGCGGGCCGAACCCGGACCGGGCCGAGTTGGGTGGCGAAGTAGGACGTGGATTCGGGGGCGGGGCGCGGCGGGAGGGGGAAACCAGGCCCGGCCGGACTGGCCTGGGCGTGGGGGCGGGGGGCGAGTTCGGGGCACTTGCTGGGCTCGGGACCGAGCGGTAGGGCGGGGCGGTGCTAGGGGCTGGGCCCGACTCGCGGGGAGAGGGCGAGGGGAGGGGGGGCTGGGGGTGGAGTAGGGGCGTGGAGTTGGAAGCGGGGTCTGGCCTCGGCCGGGGGCGAAGGTAGATCGGCGGGGCCGCCAGCAAAGGGAGGGAGGCCCGTGGTAGCGCGGCGGCGGCGAAGGCCAGCTTCCGCGGAGTTTGTGCCCGGGCTTCCCGGGCTCCGGCCGCCTCACGCGCACAAATGGGGCTAGGGGATTGACTGGTAAGCAACTACGAGTGTTAGACGGTGTTCGGCGGCGATTCCGGGAAAAGCGCGGAGAGACACTGTCTGCAATTATGCCGCACACCCCCCCCCCAACCTCTTTAGCATCTGGATTCTGCTCTCAGGGGGCCGCGGACCCTCCCCGCCACAACCTTTTTACTCTCCAGCACTCCCACCGCCTCCCCCGCCTTACTCGGCCATCTGACTCTTCTAGGGGTGTGTGTTTGGGGGTGGACGACGGCGGGGGGTGGGTATACTTTTCCTCTCGCGGCGGCAGCCTAGTTCCTATCTTTATTCCTACATGTAGCGTCGCTTCGAGTCGCATGGACATTGGGGTTTAGTTAATTTACCCCAACTAACGCCCCCCCTCCCCAAGCGATTTGATGGTTTTTAAGGAAGAGGACGAATCTCTGGATTTCCACGCGTGGGATGAGGTTTGAGGATTGGGATTCACCCCCAGCTCACTTCCACTACCAACCCCTCTTTCCTTGTGAGCCATTTCCACGGGCATCCGAACTCGAGGGGAGGAACGGCAGTATTAATGTGCTTCTCTGTCTCTACACAGGGTCGGCGTGGCCAAGGACGGCTGGTCTCGGAGGAAAAGTAGCCACCAGTCCAACTCGGGTCGCCCCCACTATTACTTAGGTGAGGGGGGGCAACACTAAAGAAGGGGATACTGGTGGGTAAGGGCCCAGTATAAGGGAGGGGGCTGGGTAGTCGCCCCCGAGGGACTCCCTTTCTTGGCGGGGAGGGAGACGCGAGCCCCGGCTTCAAGGGAGGGGTTCCGGGGAGGGAGATGAGGGGTGGCGACGAGGGGGGGCGGGAAGAAGGGGGGAGTCACGCCCTGCCAGCAAGGGGAGCCTCCCTCAGGCCCCTGGGAGAAGGGGACTGAATGCGTCTGCTCCGTGCTGCTGGGCAGGGGAGATCGGGGGTCTCCGGATTTGCACATTGGATCCAGCACCGGTGGCCTGAGAAAGTCAGGTCGGGGCATAAGGTGGAGAGCGTTGGAAGAAAGAGAGAAACCCCTGACCGTGGTGCACTGATCTTTTCCCTTCCTCAACCTCCCCCTTGGTGGAGCGTACGGTGGGGGGGGGGGGCGTGGGGCTTCTGCAGCCCCTCGAATTGAGCGCCTTCGCCTCTCCTGGGAGTCTAGCTTTTTGCCCGGCTTGCTGCAGCCACCGCTGCCTCCCTCTCCGGAATCCGCTCGGTCCTCGCAGCGATCCCCTCCTCCTCCCCTCCCCTCCCAGTGTCACCGGGGCTGCTTGGCTCTGCCCCCTTCGCCGCCGCTTGCTCCCTGCTTTCGTCCCTCCCTCTCTTGCTTGCTCCCTCCCTTCGCCTCCTCCTCCCTATTCCTCCCCCCGGGCAGGCAGCATTCTGGGAGTTGTAGTCCCGCAGAGCGGGGGCCGGCGCCACCCGCGAACCCGACCGGACTCCACTTCCCGTCGAGCCCTGCGACCGGCACCCACTCCACCAGGCTTCGCTCGCACACACAGACACACACACACACCGCTCTCCCCCTCACTCTTTCGCTCGCCGCGGCTGCTGCCAGTGTGTGGCTCTGTCTCTCCTCCGCTTTGCTGAGCCCTCCCTTCTTCCTCTCAGTTCCTAGAGTCCGACCGCCGCCGCCGCCGCCGAGAGAGAGGAGAAGGAGGTCGGTGGCAATAAGGGGCGGAGGGGGCATCAGATCGGGGCAGTATTAGGCGGGTGGTGGCTCTGAAGGGGTTAGAGGGAGTCCGGGTGGCGGCCTGAGCCTCCCCGCGGAGCCGAGTCGGGAACAGGTGCGTCTTTTTTTTCTCTCCCCCAACCCTTCCACCCCTTTTGACTCCCCAGCTTTCTCATATCCCCCACCCGCTCCTTTCTACCTCAAGCCTTTCCCCAACCCTGTCCCTTCTTCGCCCCGCGGCCGCTCTGCTTGTCCCCCGGGGGCGCCGTCCTCTTCGTGTCCCCGGACGTAGCGCTCCCTGGAGCTCAATCTGCCCTCGCCCCTCCCTTTGGGACAGCTCCCCTCTACTTCCCACCTTCGTACCCCATCCGTGCCCTACCCTACCCCCTCCTCACCCCTTCTTCCCTTAGCCAGGTGAGACTTGTTCACCACGATCCGAGAGTCTTCTTCCTGGCTGGGCGGGGGTCTCCATGGAAACGGGGGTCGGGTTGATCCTGGGGGGAAACCATTGGAATTACCCCACTCCTCGGAAAGGGAGAGGTGGAGGCATCGGTCTTGTTAACTACCTGGCCCCAACCCCCTGCTCCGAGGATCCGACGATCCGAAGGGAGGCTGGCCAGCAGGGCAGGGCGAGAAAGGGCTTGTTTTTTTTTTTTTTTTTTTTTTTTTTTGAGGTGGGGGGGCTGTCCGTGATGAAGTCCTGAAGAGAGCAGGAGAAAATACCCTCCAACCTCAGAGGGGAGGTGCGACGGGTGCTCTGAAGGGCTGCTTTCTCCCTGGTGTCGGGGTGCAGGAACCGTAGGGTAAGGGGTACCCCTAGGTGGCGGCGGGGCCTGGGTTCGGGAGTGGGAGTGCTGTGATGGGGGCAGGGGCAATTATCCGAGTCCCTGGAAAAAAGGCGGGGGATGACTTCGGAGCGCCCTGGCTCCGCTGCCCTCGCTCTAGGGGCGGGGGCCGCCGGGCCGGGCGCGGCGTGGAAGGGGCTTAAATTGAAGGAGGATGAGATGGGGGTAATTCATACTAGCCCTGGCAAGCCAGGGGGGAGATTCCGGCGTGCAAGCTCTCCACCCGCTTCGCGCCAGGCCTGAAGGCGAGGGGTCTGAGAGCATAGCGAGGGCTGCAAGGAGGGAGGCTCCGGTTACTGGGCCGGGTTTCGGGATCAGGGGCAATCCCTCAGCCCTTGGGGAAGGAGGGAGAGGGATGGCCACGAACCCCAGGGCTCCCCCACCCCGGGTCCTGAGGGGCGTGAGGAACGGACAGCAGGCCCGGCTGAGCTGGATTCGAACAGATCGGGGCTGGGGAGTGCGGGGGGGCTTAGTGGTGGGCTTCGGGGGGAGCAGTCCCGCGGCGGGGCGGGCGGGCGGGGCGTGGGGCTCCGGCGGGCGGCGGGGCGGGGCCGGGGCGGCGCTGCTGCCGCCGCCGCCGCTGCCGCCGCCGCTGCTGCTCCTGCTGGGGCCGCCGCCGCCGTTGCCGCCGCCGCCGCCGCTTCTGGGCGGGGAACGGAGGCCAAAGGGAGTCCCGTGCCGGGGCAGAGGGCGCCGGCGGCGCGCGGTGGGGAGGGGGCCGGCCTGGGGGCGGGGGCAGGCGGGGGGTGGAGCCCCCGACGGGGGGCGGTACGAGCCCGGACGAAGACGACGGAGAGCCCCGGGGGCCGGGTGCATGGAGGACGAGGTGCTGGGAGAAGGAAGCGGGGGGTGGGTCCCGCGACGGGCCTCGTGGGCTTGGCTCGTCGAGGTTCTGCTTCGGGACAGAGCCCTGCGGGGGTGCCCAGGGGCCCGGGAAGGGACCGGGAGGTGAACTGGAAGATGGAGGGGGCCCTGCTCGCCGGGGTCCCGCCGAGAGGAAGGCTGGGCCAGAGGGACGTCCGGGGCAAGGCTGGGAGGAGCCGGCCGCACCTCAGCTGGGGATTTCGAGTTATGGAGGTGGGGGAGATCGTTGTAGGGAAAGACGTGGTCAAGGGGAAGGCACAAGGCAAGCAGACTGCAAACCCCGGAGGCCGGTGTGGGGGGTGAAGGCTTCTGTTCCACCCTCCCACCCCACCCGCGGTGGAAGCACTGTTTTTGTTTTATTGTTTTGAAAATTTTAGACGTTGCTTGAATGAAGCTGTTGATGCGGTGATACTTACTCATTCTTGGTGTCTCCTGGAGTAGACAGTAAGGACAAGCGTATCTTGGTGAGGACGAGGCTAGCCCAGGAGTCTAGCCCAGTTTAGGGGCTCTTTATGCTAGAGTGGGAAGGGAGCCTGATAACTTCTGTGACAGCCGAATGAATACTCTCCAGGCGATTGGGCACAGAGGTGGAGTACAATTGCAAAAATGTTTGGTGACACTTCTTGGGTGCATTGGTAGGTTTGCGCTACCCTGGTTAGCCCGTGGGTCTTTCAGCTTAGAAGGCTATTTTTCAAAGTCACTCCGCTGAAACGTATTTCAGGGGAAATGAATGCAGGATGCGTTTGGGGTTGGGAGTGGATAAGGTTGATGATAAAATTACAGCATTGGAAGGCACTTAAAAGGCCACTTAATTTTCTGTTTACCTGTCCTGTCCTTGAATGTTGGGAGAGGGGAAGCTTTATTTTGGGAGAGACGGTAGGCAGCACAATGGAGCAGAGTTTAGGGGTACTTAAATTGGATGGTGATGTCACCATGTAGTACTGAAGAGGACAGTTATGTAGGAAAGAAATTTGGAGGATTCCACTGGGGATTAAATGGGGGTAACCTAATCCTATAAATTATCCAGGGACTCCAAATAGAAGCAAAATGTAGAGTGAGGAACCTGTTAAATATTGATGGAGCAGCAAAGTTAGTAGGAGAGACTGGGGGAGCTAGGAGAAGCAGGAGGCTTGGTTATGGAAGTTAAGAGAATCTGAAGGCTGATGGAGTTGAGGAGGGACATGGCCATCTTGACTAAGCTGTGTGGACATTGCTAGGCAGACTCATCTTTTGACATGGCAAGTGAGGCAGCTGCCCTGGGGGTGGATGTAAGGGACAAGAGGCACAGGCCATGGGGCAGAGCCTTACTCACATTGGCGTCATTAATAAGAGGGCTGACCCTATTGCTAGGTTTGCAGCAAAGGTAGGTCGGTTTCTTTATGTTCTGGCCCTAAGAAGTCGCTGATGGAGGAAGTGGGGTGGACTTTGATGTCTGGGTTAAGGAGGGCTCGTTCTTTAGGTCACAAGGAGGAGATGGCAGATTGTCGGGCTAGGGCAGAGGAAAGCTGAGTCCCTGTCAAGCCCCGCAGTTGGAGTCTGGATTGGGCAGAGTGGAAGGCAGTTCCACAGGAAATGGTGGCTGTACCAAGGGCACTTGTAGATCTGGCTGTATTGATTTACCAGGAGAGGATAGGGAGGGAAGGAGGATCCCTTTCTTTCTCAGGAGTGTAAACTTTCTTGGGAAGCAAAAGGGGTTCCTCCAGACATCTCTTTGCCTTATTCATGCTATAGTTCACTACATGGGGGTGGGGAGGGAAGGTTCTCAACATGATGAGTCTGGATTATGGGTTTTAGAGAGCATATTCTTTTAGAGGAACAGAATTATAGGAGGAAAGGATTTGAATATTAGAAAGAAGGAAGGCAAAAAGAGAAGTCAGAAGTGGGTTGGATAGGCAGTGAAGAGGGAAGAGAGGTGGTTATCACTGGTCCCATTTTAGGGCCAACTAGGAAAAAGTGGAACCTTAAAATCTCCAGGATAATGTTTCCAAAGTAAAGTTTGAAGACCCTTTAAGACTCTTAACTTTCATGCTAGAATAAGTAAGGTTTGGGCAAGAGAGAAGGATATTGTTGTCATTCAGTTGCTAAGTCATGTCTGAGTCTTTGTGACCCCATGAAAGAAGGATGATCTTGGGTAAAAGTAGGGCTAGGGAGAAAAACTGATATATGGGAAGAAACAAACATATTTACACATAAGGAAATAGGAAGTTTAGAGATACTATACAGACTGAAAAATGCAGAATAGAGAAAGAGAGTGGGATAATGAGCCAGAGTTTATTCAGATGTCATCTGGAGTTGGTGTGAGGAACATAAAAACTTGCTTTGATGGCTGCTGCCCTGGGAGGGCCCAGGAAGCAGAGGTTAGCTGGGATCCAGGGCTTAAAAGTCTGAGCGTTAATTATAAAATCTCAACTAAGGTAAGTATACAGAATGGGGATAGGAATTCACCATTGTTAGTAGAATGGCCTTGAAAGAAGGAGAAAGAGGGAATACACCAGTTTTTCCAGTCTGCAAGTGGGCGGAATACTAGATATAGGGAGGTGAATGATGGAAATTCCAGAATGAAACAGGATAAAGCACAGTGGCCTGAGAGCCTAGGGCCAGAATGGGAGGGCGGGGTGGGAGCAGGGAGAAGAGGCGTTAATCTGGGGTTGGACAGCTGGAGTGGTTCATTGCTTCTAGGCTGAGCTAAGTTTGAGATGGGCTAGAACGGCCTCAGACGGTAGAGAGCTGTTTTCCAGCATCAACCAGCATTCCAGGATAGAGAGAGAAGTTCATGGTTGAGTTTGGTGGGAAAGTGAACACTAGAGTGGAGTGGAAAGAGTGCTGAGGAAAGTGGAAATTGTCGGGGTAAAATAGACAGTGAAAGGGAGAAGCCACTGATGACTACATTAAGGGCAAAAGGAAGACCCTACACCTTTGAGTTTTCAAAAGGAAAATAAATTTCTTTTTAAAATATTTGTTTATTTATTTATTTGGCTGTGCCAGATTTTAGCTGGGGTTATAACTGTGGCATGTGGGATTTTTAGTTGGAGAGTATGAACTCTTAGTTGCAACATCTAGTTACCTTACCAGGCATTGAACCTGGGCCCCCTGCATTGGGAGGGCAGAGTCTTAGCCACTGGACTACCAGGGAAGTCCCAGAGAGGAAATTTCTTAATGCTGACATTCCAGTTGGATGTGAGTCTCTGCTTGCCAGAAGGTTTAGCGTCTGACTGGCCAAAGAGGGAGGTAATAAGAAGTAATCTACCTTTCGGCCAGTAGGATGCTGCTGCTGCTGCTGCTAAGTCGCTTCAGTCGTGTCCCACTCTGTGCGACCCCAGAGACGGCAGCCCATCGGGCTCCCCCGTCCCTGGGATTCTCCAGGCAAGAACACTCGAGTGGGTTGCCATTTCCTTCTCCAATGCATGAAAGTGAAAAGTGAAAGGGAATTCGCTCAGTCGTGTCTGACTCTTGTCGACCCCATGGACTGCAGCCCACCAGGCTCCTCCGTCCATGGGATTTTCCAGGCAAGAGTACTGGAGTGGGTTGCCATTTCCTTCTCCAATGCATGAAAGTGAAAAGTGAAAGGGAAGTCGCTCAGTCGTGTCTGACTCTTGTCGACCCCATGGACTGCAGCCCACCAGGCTCCTCCGTCCATGGGATTTTCCAGGCAAGAGTACTGGAGTGGGGTGCCATTGCAGTAGGATGCTATACAGTATTTTATGTAATCTCACATACAAACTAGGCTTTATTAACGCCAGTTTTTGAATGGTCATCCTTAAAATAACGTAGAACCTGTTCTCTTTCTAAATCATACGCTTTCCTACTGTTCATAACTTAAAAGCACTCTTTTATGATGAAAACTTTCTTTGGTGAACTGAAGTTGAATTCTGGTCAAGAGTAAAATTTAACTTTGTTTCTATCCCCATAATTCAAATATGCTGTTCTGGTTCCCTCTTTTTTTTTTTTTTAAAGCAGAAGCCACCCTTTCCCCA
Source organism: Bubalus kerabau (assembly GCF_029407905.1). Lineage (NCBI taxonomy): Eukaryota > Metazoa > Chordata > Mammalia > Artiodactyla > Bovidae > Bubalus > Bubalus kerabau. The sequence goes on from NC_073647.1 coordinate 17,884,912, forward strand.
TAAAATGTTAAAAAGTGGATCATTGTTTAAAAAGTGGCTGCAGGCTCCATGTCAAGGTCATATTCTCCCTGGTCAATGAATTGTGATGAATCTGAAGAGAGATGATTTATTGTTTGTAAAATAGGGTGATTTTCAGCTTATTCGTGAGAGTATGTGTCGCAGGATACATCTTCATTTGGATTTTAAGAAGACCTTAGGCTAAGTATCCGTGAAGAATTGAGAGTACTGAGGGGCAGGCAAAGCTTTGTGTTTCAGGCTTCTTTGACTGTCTGCTAAGAAACAAAAATTGGTTACCTCATTGCTAAGGTATGCCTAGAAATCTTAGTGTTAGTGCCATTTAAGGGTACAGTTAAGTTTTGTTATAATGCTGGTGTCCAGGGACAAGGAGAACGAGCAGGTTTTCATTTTTCCAAGTTCTCTAGAGAAGTGCTCTACATGCGACCCTGAACCCCACATGAGCGGATGCACCCTGTACCTGACCTGAGAGGTGATTAGGTATCTTACCATGACGAAGCTTTACTCAGCAGGACTTGGTGGTACGACACAGAGGTTAGTGTGGTTCGGTGGTTCTCAGACGTTAGCCTTCATCAGAATTACCTGGAGGCCTTGGGAGACATACAGCCTTATGTTAGAGTCCTCATGCTTCTCTTTCCTAGTTGTGTGGAACTTTCTTGAGCCTCAGTTTTCTCATCTATAAAATGGAGATGATGGTCCCAGTCTCACAGGGCTGTGAGGATTACACAAGATGATGTGTCTCTAGTGCCTGGTCCATAGCAAGTGCCCAATAATGGCATTTAGTATTATGGTATAATCTAGTAGTATAATTTCATATTATAGTGTAACTAGTTTTTCTTATTCAATTGTGTCCTATAACATTATCTTTTTTATTATGCTATGGTAAATGTGGTGGCAGAAAGAAAACTGTCAATAGCTCCTGAGTGCTCGTCTTATATCTTGATGCTCTGTGCTCTTTCTCCATATTCCTGTTGTATTAGTACATATTTAGCATTTACGATGTGGTAGGAAGAAATAGCTTGGCTCATTACTGCATTGTTGCATCCACCTTTGAGGTGGAAGTGGCAGCTTCTTTAACAGCTGTGCTGTAACATGGCTCAGTGTTTCAGAGCAGGAACTGAAGGGTGTATATCCAGTCGAAACTTCAGGGCACATTTTGGGCCATGGTTTAAAAATGACCCAAAAGTAGTTTACCAGGGTGACATTTTAAAAATCTATTGCTTTCTGAAAAGGGCTTCTGTGTTTAATTATGACTCGTTGGGCTTTCCAGCTGTCTCTGACATCTGGAATTTCTACAAGAGCTGATGGATAGAGCCCAGGTCTGGGATGGCTCTATGACAAGGATGTTCATCAGCATTGAATGGGAGAGATTAGCGTCTCAAATAGCTCAGGTATCCCCAAACCAAAGTTCTGGGCAGGGAAAATGATGGGCTGTAAACTACAGTCCCTCTCTGCAGCCAAAGTGGACTTTGATGCCAACAATCAACTATGCCGATATAGGGAGAGTGTGATATCAGGCCAATTTAAAACAGTAGATGAGTGAACAAATTAATGATTTCTGTTTGACTTTGGAAATGCATTATTATTCTCTGCCTATCCCCCTCCCCAGCAGATTTACGTTCCTGTTTATATTCTGCTTAGGCAAATATTAAAATGAGTTGTTCCCTGAGCACACATGTACCGTAAGTGGCAGAAGGCAGTCCATAAGTTGACTGGCTTTAAAAATTAGCTGTGGCTAAGCCACCCTCAGATAATTGGAAGTTGACTTTATTATTTTGCTCCAGTCCAATTTTATTTTATTTCTGTGATTTCTTTATCATGGAAGTAAGGAGAAGAAAGAAGAGAAAGTTTATGAGAGAAGCACAGGAAGTAAAAGGAATTCATAGGCCCAATGCTTTTTACATGGGGTTGTTCTTGGTTTCTGTATGGGGTAGTGGGTAGTGGGGATTTCCATTTTTACCCATAGTTTAGCAAGTATTTAATTATCAAGTGCATATTGCATGCCTTGTATCGTGCTATGCACTATTGGGAGGAGCTATTAAAAGAGGTAGAAAATCTTCCTAGCCTTGAAAACTCTATAGATGGATAGCAGATTGAGCCAATATTGAGAGTTTGAAATTCTGTGAGCTAAATGTGTGTATGTATGTGTATACCTTTGGATGAATAATGTCTATAAAATGAGTTAAGCCCATAGTCTGGGGTGAGAGAATAGGGAAAAAAAGTAGGCTGACATGGCCTCTCCAAATATTTGTGTAAGAGGTCCAGGAGACTTTTTTTTTAAGAAAGGCCAAAGCTTGGTGAGGAGGAACCCTTGAAGTGAAAATCCCGTATCTTGAATGCTGTGTACTGAAATGAGGAGCCTGAGAGCCGCTGTCACAGTTTATTGCAGGGAGGACCCAAAAGCATCACAAAAGGGATCGAAGTCTCAGGTTACATTGACTCAACTTTGGAGTGTGAAAAACACCTGCAATATTCACATGGTCCTGCTGAAGACCAAATTGAGGAAAGCCAGCTCTTATTTTTTTTGATCTAGTAGAAACGAGAGGTGCTTAAAGGATGACCCTAGTTACTTAGGGTGACATTTAAGGTGGTTTGCATTTGGAAAAGGATTGATTAATTTCCTGATATTTAGGTTTTTTGGATATCTGTGACATCGAGAAGTTGTATAAAATCTTGTTCCTAGAGCCTAGGTCCAGTTTAAAGCTATGATGAGGTGAGGAATTTTCTTTAAATGGAGTAAAATAATGTCCTTACAGTAAGAAATAAAAGTGAGTACTATTTGAATAATAGGGAAAAAATGTCTTGGCAGTGGGTGGAACACTAAAATGATCTGGTGATATGAAAATATACGTGAGAGATTAAAATATTTTACTTTTGCCTACTTCACTGCTGGAATTGATTACCTTTGGTCCATTCAAGTGCTTTTGTGTTATTCTCAACTTTTGCAGATGACATTGTAACTGGACAAGAGTAAGATGTCTCAGATGGTTAAGAAGTAGGCGCTGAAAATGCCCTCCAAGTTTGTTCCCCCACAGTTGAGGCTTTGGGTAGTAGAGTATAGTCGTCCCTTGGTATCTGCAGGTGAGTGGTTCCAGGAACCTCCTCGGATGTCAAAATGGATATCAGATCCTGCAATTCTCAAGTCGCTGATGCAAAATGGCAGAGTAGAAAGACATTTCCACAGCCACACAAGTTTCGCATCCCTGGATTCAACCGGCTGTGAATGTCAAAGGAGATCAAGATCCAGACCTCAAGCCCTGGTCACTCCTTTGGGATCAATGTCTAGCTTCCCAAGGTGACTACTTTGGAAGTAATGACATTCATTTGAGTGAGTAAGCTCTTATGCCTTTAGCAGATAGTTAACATTCCTTTGTATCCAAGTCTCATAAATGTTTATAAGGTGAAGTTTTCAAACATAGAGGTACCTAAAGGAGTCTATGAAGGTGTCTCTGCTAGAGCTGTCTGCAGGCAACGCCTCAGCTTTCTTGGTAAACACAGGAATGAATGTATCTGAGAACAGAATGCCATGTCCCTTATAGGACTGATGCCTTGGATTAGAACTGGTGGAACTTTTTGGATAGAAAAAACCAAAAACCTCGGTGTAACTAGAAAATGCGAGAATACAAGATGGGGATGAATAGGGCAAAGGACCCCTTTCTCATTCCAGTTGCCCAGCAGATTATTTTCAGTTGATTTCATCTGTGTGTATGTTTGTGTGTGGTGGTATATGGTGGTAGAGGAACCTGTTTTGCATGAAGGGAAGCAAAGTGATTGGGGCGTGTTTATGGGACCCTTTGAGTTCCAAGGAGTGTATTTGGTTAATGGTAGGGGAAGATGAGGGGATATAGATTTTGAGGGAAAAGCTGGAGGAGAATATTAGAATATCCTTATATGGAGAATCATTAAATTAGAAGAATGTAAGTTGGAAGAACTTCCTCATTGGGGGTGAGGTTTCAGATATTAAGTGAGGGAAATGGGAATGTTAGTCCTACACATGAAAGAAGGCAGAGGGCCAAGGAGGGTAAGACCCATGGTAGGGGTTCCATATCTAAAGCCAGGTGAAGTTATCCTTGTTGGGTGTGTGTAAACTTTCCTATTGAAAGCAATGATTTTGAGACATTTTGACATCTCTCTAAAGGCACCCCAGTGACTAGGTGGAAGTCATGGCCTTTTCATGTTCCCTGGGATCTCAATGCCAGTGAGCTCTTGGGTCTCCTTGGGGTGGGGGTGGGGGCGGGTATCTTAGATGTCGCTTTTCCCAAAGTGCGGAGTGGGGTGGCCATGCCTTTGCTTCAGTGAAATCAGAATGTGAATACCTCTCTCTCTGTCTACGGGCACTTTCCCCAGAGTTCTGAATTTCTATTGGAGCAGTAGGTCCCAAAGTTGATTTTCTTTACTTATTAGTCATCACTGACCCAGCCCTCCTTCTTTAACTGTCTGCTGACCACGCCTATCCTCTTGAGGACAGATTCAGGGCCAGGCTTAAAGATGAATATTTTCCAGCGCTTTCATTTTTTTTAAGGTTGTAATTGCTTCCAGGTCACAAGGCAGTGCGAACCAAGAGTCCTGGGGGAGTACTACCAGATTTAGTTTAACTGAGGCCTTCTTAATCTTGAGTTTCTGATTTACTGTCTTGATGGTAGAGTCCAAGCAGGAGTAAGTGGGCAGGTTTCATGCTATGTGTAAGGGCCCTGGATGTGTCACATGCATTGCCAGCAGCAGTTGTTCTTCATGTAAGGTGTCTTTGACCACAGAAGGAGCCACATGATTCTGGGGAACTTGTCCACTAGCCTCACAAACACCCTGTCTGGTCATTTTCAAGGGTGGAAACTAAAAGTTTTTAACAATGTCTACTTTCATTTAAAACAATGTCAGACAGATGCTCTGTTACCTCCTGTCATGTCCTCCTCTTCCTCCTATGCAGGGTGACCATGCTTTGGCTTGTAGTTGTGAAATCTCCTTGTTTTGGCATCTTCCTTTCAAAACCGAACCAAAAAAGTCTACCCAGTCTGTAGGCTCTTGGAGATTTTAGTGCTGACTGTCCCCTATTACCAACTCCCCCAGCCCTAATTTGGGCTACAATTTGATGTTCTTCCCCTTTTGAGAAGATATTCTCTCTAAACTTTTCTAATGTGTCTGTCTTCAGTGCTTCCCCACAGTGTTTCAGTTTGGCCCACGATGGTGAAATATTTCAGGTTCCCCTATTTCATTTTTTTCCTTTTTGGTTGTTATTTTCTATGGGCTTCTCTTTTATGCCATTTATACCTGCACTTGTCTTCGAGGGTTTTGTTTTTCTTTCTTCCTTTTGGATTTTTTTTTGGGGAAAGCGTTCTACTTCATTACGGTTTTTCTTCTACTCCCTGCTCGCCCTAAGCTTAGCTGCTATTCTCACCATGTTAAGGTCATTGCTCTCCCATTATCCATTTTCTCTTTGATTTCCCCTGTTTCATAGTGTGGTGATCCTGACTGGCTACCTGCTTTCTGCTGCCCGCTTGTTGGATTCAGTCCCTTGGATTTTGGTCAGTCCTTCTACTTATATGTACATGTGCCTGCTAAATCTAGATGTTTTTCTTTATTTTTTCAGCACCGCTTAGCACTTCAGGTTGGTGGAACATGTGTTCTTTGTTCTCACCACAAGTTAGATGTGCCTTTTGAGTCCCCCCTCCCCAAAGTGGGGACGGCTTGCCGTGGTCCTGCTGCATTTGATTCTGCGGCCCTGCAGCTGTTCATTTCTTAACAATTACATGGTTGTGACATCTGGGAAAATCCTTTGAGGTATTTCGTATCCTTGTGCCTGTGCTTCCTGGGTCACTTGAGATTACCAGGTTTCTTCCAAGTTCCTTTCAGGAACTTCGCCTTTCACCTTTGATGTGATGGTTGCCATCAGAGAGGGAGTGAGAGACGATGGAGAATTGTACACCACATATGAGTGCAGGCACTATGAGTGAAAGAAAGCTGGGCCCCAAGTGTGTACACCAGTGGGGCCTGCCAAGGATGACATGTCTGTAAGATTTTCCCTTTGTGCTCACCTCTCCTGGGAAGTTGTGTACCACTGAATGGTTATTAACTTGATTGAACTTAGTACAGAACCCTCAGCCTCCTGGATCAGAATCTCCAGGGCTGGGACCTATGAATCTATCTTTTGAACCAGCACCTTGGTGATTCTGACTTGAAAAATATTGGTGTGCGTGGTCCATCTTGACTCCTCCTGTCCTGTGTGGGCATTGACGCCATTGGTACCTCTTTAGAAGTTACCTTTGCTTACTCTCTTGCCTTCTTGTGTAGACCGTTTAGCTTGATGTTCTCTTGACTGCGCTTTCCACCCTTCCCCTTCCCTCTCCACCCCTGCAAAGGCTACTATTAATTAGCAGCACAGGACTTCACACAGGAAGGGGCACTGCTCTGACAAAATCATAATAGAGGAGTGGGAGGCCGAAATTTAAGCTGATGCTCTTATCTTCAGGATCTTGTGCAAGTAGAGGTCTTTAGGATCAGGTTTGCCCTCTAGGTAGTCATAAAATATATATTTTATGCTAATTATTTTGGTTTTTACTTGGTTTTCTTGTTGTTATTTGGGGACTTGGGGCCATCTAAAAACTCCCTTATCTAGGTAATGATATTCTATACCTTGTTCTGTTTCCAAATGCTAGGATTCTCTCCTTTGATTTCTGTCCCAAATCCTACAAACTACTAATCCCCTCTAAACAGAAGAAAAATTAACCTAAGAGTGAAAAAGCCATGGTGACTGACATATCCGCTGCCTACAATATTCAGGTAGCCACTAAAACGTGCGTTAAAATTCATGTTAAAAATTTGTCCTATGACAAAATGGCCCGTTACATTGCCTGAGTCTTCTAATGCCTCACAGAAAGAAAAGATGAAAAAAGATGATCAGCCAACAGACTAAGCTGTTATTCCTTAAAGTAGGATATTCCAAGATACTCTAAGAAACAGTCAAAACTTGATTAACCAGGTTGTTTAGGGAATGGGATCCTAGTGAACTGAGGTATCTTACCCCTTGCTGAAATCTCTCTGAAGTTATGTGTGAATCCATGTAACTGTTTTAGAAATGTTAAAGATAATTTTCACGGAAAGGTAAAATCATGAGTCTCTTACAGATTTAAGAATGAGCACATGTTAAAGATTTTATTTTACTCATTAGTTAACAAGGGAACCAGACAGATGTTTATAGTTGGTTCAAAGAAAAAGTCCCAAAAACACAAATTTATATGGAGTAAAGGAATTGAATTGCAAATGGAGGCAAAACTGGTTTTTCCACAGTGGGGAGGGAAGTCAATCCAAACTGCATGGGACAAGACAGAGTTTGCATATCCATCAGTTACCTGCAATTTACAGAGGTGCAAAAGCGCTCAGAGGCAATGAACCGGGCTAGAATCAGGCAGCTTGGAAGGGTGTGCTGTCGATAAGGCAGAGCTCTTTTGTTAAAGTACAGTTTCTAAAAAATAGTAAGCATGGTGAGTACTTTTTTTGGGGGGGGTTCTTTTGCCTTTTATAATTTCTCAGGGTCACCACCTCAATTCTCACCCAAGATTCAGTTCTGCATAACATGAATTTACTAAGTACTTACTATGTATAAGACATTGCAGAAGAACCAGAGACAGAAAAGAAGGTATTTCTTACCTTAAGTAGCTGATTGTTTGGGAGTGAGGGAAAGACATCTGTGCCATATGCCCAGTTAATCACACAGCAGAGGGACTAAGAATCTGTGCTGTGGTAGGTATGGGAATGAAATGTTTAGGGAGGACCAGACGGGGAGGAGTTAACTGACCAAGGACGGGGGCTGGGGAGATGACATGGTGACATTCAAGCTAGGCTTTGATGGGGGACAGAGGGGAAGAGGGGACACAGGAGAGGCCGTTTCAAGGTGAGGAACCAGCCTGGAACTGGATGGTCTGTTCAGGGAAGGGTCAGGAATCGAGTGGTGAAGGTGCAGGATGTGGCCAGACAGGAGGCTAAAGGCCAGGTCATGGAAGGCCCTGAAGGCTGTGCTAAGAAATGTAGTCTCGACTCTGAAGACAGAGGAAAGCTGTTGAAAGCTCGGGCAGACAGAGGGGGCGATGTGATCGAACTGGTGCTTTAGAAGATGAATTGATTGTAGAATCAAGATATTAGAGGCAGAGGGACCAGTTAAGAGGCTATTGTAATATTCTGGGTGAGGGATGATGAGGGACCACATCAGGTCAGGGGCGAGAGGGCCAGAAGGAGAGGACAGAGATGGTGTTATTAAGGCTTGACTCCTGATTGGATGTGGGTAGTGTGGGAGAGGAGTTGAATGCTGAAATTTCCAGGCTGGGGGATAGTGGTGCTCTTAACTAAGATAGGAAACATGCTGGGCATGGGGGGTGGGGAGCAGGTTCTTGGTAACAGATAATGAGTTCGGTTTGAGACACACTGAGTTTGAGGGGCTTGGTGGACATCTAATTAACAGCAAGTGGCTGGCAGCTGGAAATTCTGGTCTGGGTCTAAGGAGAGAGGTCAGGGCTAGAGATACAGATTTGGGAGTCATCAATGCCCAAGGGGTGAGCGGAAACTGGGAGGTCTTGAGCTAAGAGAGAAGGATTGGTGGGGTGCGTGTGCATGCGCGTGCACGCATGCGCGCGCGCACACACACACACAAACACACACACACATACACACACATACACACAAGGAGGCAGGGCAAGGGGAGGTTGGGGAGAGCCAGTGAGAGCCAGACTTGAGCTGGAGAGGCAGGGAAGACAGGAGGACAGAGAGGGAGACTAAAGGCTGAGGCTGGAGGTCTAAGAATAGAGGGGAGGAGAGGCAATGGGGAGGGAGAAAGGGGAAATAAGGAAGGTGAGATAAAGGAGGGAAAGGACTGGGGCAGGACATGCGGGGGAAGGGAAGAACACTGAAGGAGAGAGGAGGAGAAGAGAAGCAGAGGAGAGGGGAAGAGAGAGAGACAGCGGGGAGAATAGTGGGGGAAGGGGAATGATGAGGAGGAATAGAGAGAAATGGGAGAGTGGGATTGAGAGAGGAGGGGGAAGGGAGAGAGAGGAGGCGGGTAGGAAGAGAGGGAGGGAAGGGGAAGGGATGGGAGAACATGGCAGAGGTGAGGAGAGACTTAGTAATATGAGGGCCAGGTTTCTGGAGTGGCAGGAGAGAAGCCCACAGGTGCAGGGTCTGTAAAGCCAGGCAAGGGGCAAGTATAAAGGAAGAGGCGAAGCAGGAGTGTCCTATGCTATCCTATGCGACAGGGATAGGAGGAGGGGGAAGTCCAAGGAGAGGATGCGGCCCTGCTCTCCTCTCACTGACTCTTTCCCTTGTCTGCTCCCTCTGCATCAGCTCTGCAGCCTCTGGGCTCTTTTCTGATCTTAGCAGGCACCCCCTGCCTTAAGGACCTGTGCAAGGTGGTTTCCTCTGTGGAATGCACTTCCCCAGATGTTCACATGGCTCGTATCTTTGCTTCCTTCAGGATGTATAAATGTCTCCTCAGCAAGGCCTACTCTGATCACCCACTTATAAATTGTAGCCCATTCTGCTCCTTGCCCCCCACTATTGCCTTGCCCCTTAGCCTGTTATATCACCTTCTAACATCCTGTAACACAGTCATTTAACATGTTTATTGGCTATCTCATCCCACTAGAATATAAACTCCATGAACACGGGGATTTCTTGTCTTTTTTGTTAATTGTTGAATCCTTGGTACCTTGGACAGTGGCAGCACATAGTAGGTGCTTGAAAAATATTTTTTTGAATAAATAAGTGATATTGTGTTGAATATGGACAATCTCCAAAAGTTGTATAAAGGATGTGTTATTTCTGTGTTAGTTGCTCACTCATGTCTGACTCTGTGATCCCATGGACTGTAGCCTACCAGGCTCCTCTGTCCATGGAATTCTCCAGGCAAGAATACTGGAGTGGGTAGCCATTCCTTCCTGACCCAGGGTTCAAACCTGAATCTCCTGCATTGCAGGCAGGTTCTTTACCATTTGAGCCACTAGGGAAGCCCATATAAAGGATAAATGAAACAAATCCCCGAGGTAGCTGTATTTTACTATGATTTACTTCTTTGCACAGTGGAGAACAGCATAAAATTCTGATCACCATAGGGTTTTGTTCAGTTGAGCTTTGATGAATAAGGCTTTTAGCTAATAAGTTAACTCGAATTTGAGGGTCTCAAGACAAGCTCATTGGATAAACATCTTTCTCTTGATGCCTCGATTTCTCTGGAAGGTGAATTGGCTTTGCATTGGTCATCAGTAGTGAGAGCCCAACACTGGCTGGTGAAGGGGGTGGCAGGTCATAGGGATGACAGACTGATAGGAGGGACAAGGACAGACATGTGCAAGTCTTAATGGAGCATTGTCTTCCATCTGCTTGTTTGTGGTCAGAGCACAAGGAGTATGTTATCTGATTTGAAGGGCGCTTTAAACCAGCTTAGGTATATGCATTATATCTATATGACTCCTAACTTGAAATTAGAATAGTTTGGAAGGGCTTATAAAGCAAGCATGTGCTTCCTCTGGAGAGCTTAAATTGGCAATGTCACTCAAATACTTCAGTACTCATGGATTAGAGAGTTGACGAGAAAAAGATTCCCCAGTAGTCTTTCAATGCACTGTTCGTATATGGGAATGACCCTCTAATTGTAGTTGGTTAGGCTAAATGTGTGTAGAAAAATATACTGTCATCTCACTTGTCTGAAATAGATTGAATTTCCTCGAATACTCATGCATATCTGTCTTTCAGATAATTTAAAAATCACTCTAGGTGATTAACAGCATCCTCATCTCCATCCTGAAACCTATGGAATCCTGGAAAGCTGGTGCTCCCTCGTCCCCATTTGGACCTTAATTTTCCACAGCAGTCAGGCTTGTGAGAGAGATGGCCTTAATGTTTTGGCACTCTAATTACCTTTATTTGTTTCAGTGTTTCCACCTAAAAGGTGGTTAAAGCACCGTCTGTGTTACAAGTTTTGATTTTTGGGAGTTCTTTTTCCCCAGGGGGAGTGGCCACAGCAGGTCCTAGCTGGTGGTGAGTGGCTGTCATGATCTCTACAGCACCGCTCTACAGCGGCGTGCACAACTGGACCAGTTCTGACCGGATTCGCATGTGTGGCATCAACGAGGAGAGGTGAGGAGGCTGGGAAGGTGGCTGTGGCCAGCTTCCAGTGAGCTGCCCCTGCTCCCCAGCAGGGTAGCTGTGAGAGGGCCAGAGGAAGAACCCTGGGAAGGAGACTGTTGGTTGTTTCTGATTTTCCTGAGGTGGGCTGGGGCTGGGCGGTGAGAGTGGCCTGTTCTGCCATGCCGTCCCTGTTCAGGTGGAAGTGAGGAAGCCAAGAGATGACCTTGTGCCAACTAGTATTTGTCTACTCAGTAAGAACTGTCAGACTGTGGAATACAGGGATGCTCAGGCAATTGCAGTTTTTGTTTGCTGCATCCATGTTCTGTGCTCAAGGATACGTGTAAGATATTTTTGGTCCTTGATCTAAGCCTGGAATAAAGATGGTTTTATTATTCAGCTTTATACTGGGAATGGTTAGTGGGTATTCTGGCGATCAGCACTTTCTGGCCTCACGAGGCTAGTGATGATTTGCAGTGAGATACTTATAAAATATCAAAGGATGATCAGACTGCTTAACGTAGTTTTCATAGGAAACTGAAAGTTGGTGATGCCTGCTGGATCCATGTGCATTTTCAGTTTTCTGTTCACCAAATACTGGGTTGACCAAGCTGTGCCATTTCTGATCATACCCCATATGAAGAGCACTCAAAATGGCCTTCAGATTCTACATTTGACTTTTCCTAACTCTTAGCCAAAGAGCTGTGTGTTGGTTGCAATGTCTCTCCCATTTTTAGAGAAGGTATGGCTCTCCCATGCTAGCTGGTTTCAATATATTGACTGCTGAAATCCAAATATGTCAAATCAATCACCTAGAACACAGAACAATATGACTTTTCATTGGATTCAAGATCTGGCATTTCCTTGGGGAAATCTTGGAGGTGTGTGCATGGATGTGTGCATGGAGGGGGTGTGGGTAATTTTGAAAGGAAAAGGGATGGCTATCTTCCTTCTTCTGCTCTTAACTGAAGAAGTGTGTACTTGTCTGAGGTTCAGGTTAGAATAGACCTTTTTATTTTTTTTTGAAGCCATTAGTGTTTGATGGTTTAATGCTCTCTACACAGAAGAATGAGTTAGAGATGGACTTAAAAGGAATTTAATTTTAGAATATAAAAGTCAAGTTCAAGGAAAATAAGACAAAATTCTTCTAGGATCTGTGCAAGAAAGATATTTTCCTTTGCATATGAGGTGTGTCCTTAGATAATAACTAAGAGATGATGTGGGGAAGGCAGAGTGGTGGTATTGATTTGTATGAGTGTTCATTGGCAACTAGTTATAAGCAGATGAGACTTTGATGTAGAGATCTGGACTAGAGCCTTCAAAAAATCAATGGACAAGTTACTTGGGTTTACTGTCCATTCTAAATCCCCACTGAAAAAGGACCATGAGTTGGAACCAAACTTGATTTTCACTTCTTATGGACCTTTCTTGGGATGTTCAATTACCAAATATTCCACGTGGTTAAGATGACCTTTTAAGTGTTGTAACTTTTGACCTTGTCTACCCATTATTGTTGCCTTCCTGCTCCAGCCTAGGCCATGCTACAGCTAATTTCCAAAAGGTGATCTCACCTTATTTAAAACCATCTTCCTCATCAGCCCTTTACTACCTGTAGAACTTAGCTATTTGGAATATAAAGCTACATCTGGGGGTTAATTCTTAAAGTTAGGTTTGAGAAGCCCACCCAGCTCCTCAGATAAAGTTGGGGACTGTAGAATCAGGGGACAGGGCTTTCTGCTGGCCTTAGGTGACTAACTCTAGACCAGCCTCCAGCTAAATCCCTCTGTTTGCTTGCTTGCTTGCTTCCTTTCTTGTACACATTCATGACTTCATTCACCAAACATTTGTTAAACTCAGTCAGAGCAAACCATTTGTCATGGGACATTGGTGGTAAGTGCTGTCGAGTGGCATATACAGTGGGAGTCTAGAGGCAAGAATCAAAAACTTCCTGGGGAAAGAAGGGAAGGCTTCCCAGAGGCAGTGACATTTGAGCCAGGGCTTGAGGGATGAGTAGGAGTTTCAGGTGAGGGCTGTTGTTTGTCACACCGTGTGTTTGTGGGGAACTTTGGAATAAAGGCAGTCTTGGGGTGTGATGGGATTTGAGGCAGGGAAAGTCTGCAGGAGCTGGGATCCAAGGAGTGAGATATGTGCCATGTAGTTAAGGCCCAACAGGAACTGAAAAAGGTCTGGTTTGACACTGGTGCTAGCCCTTAATAATTAGGCAGACAGCCCTGAAAGGTTATGACAGGTTCTGGTTTAAGTTCAACAAAGCCTTGAGCATAACAGCCTAGGGTCGTCTCTGTTGGGAAGAAACGGTGGGATCAATTTTCAGTCCTGATTGAAGCCTGCTTTGACTCCTGTTCTCTTCTCCCCGCTACCTGCACCCTCCTAATCTTGCTCGGTTGACCTGGCTCTTCCCCTGCACCCCCTCCCATGTCCCACATTCTTCTGTCAATGGAGCAGTTTAACATTTGCTTGGCTTTACACACTCCTCTCCTCAGAAGGCTTGAAACGTGGCCTCAGGACATTTTCCCAGAGCTCAGGTGTAGGTATGGCTGGAGTAGTCAGGATCGCTGTTACTGCGGCCACCTCGAGAGTCTCTGGGCCAGTGGCTCCACACTTCTCTGGTGGCTATCCTTGAAGGCAGAGTTTCTACTTTCAGGGTGACTTTATATAGGATGAAAGCCGAGCAAGCAGGACCGAGTATGCAGCTTAGCTCCCCTCTGTATCATCAGCAGGGGGGATATGGAAGCAGTGTGTCCTCTCTGTGATACCTTATGAGGGGTTGTCCAAGTGGGGGTCCCTGCCTCTCCTTTTCCCTTACCACCATTGTCCCCGCAGAACCAGCCCTGGAACCCTGCTTCACCCCTGGCCTGAAGCTGGGGATTGGGCTTGCTTTCCTGGGCTCTCAGGGGTTGATGTCCAAGCATGTTTTCCCTTTCCCTCAGGCTCCGCCTTCCTCGCCTTCCTTGAGACCCCCGACTGTGTCTCCAGCCCTGTCTCTCCTTTTGATCCCTGCTATTTGTCACCAGCAGTCCATTGCCAGCAGTGAAACCCTCCCACTTCTGCCAGCCTAGCTGCCTTTTAAAGGGAACAAGCCTTTCCCCTCAGTTAGTCCCTTCTGCAGCCCTGAAAAGATAAGGAGAGGCCTGTGGTGACCCCCTTGCCTTTTTTGCCCCTCTTGCCCCAGGTACAGTTTGGGGGTGTGTCAGTGGTTCCCTGTTCCAGTGCAAGGGAAGGAGTTAGTTCTTACGGGGCTTGGGTTGGGGACACCCTGACTGCCCTTTGGTTAGGGTGGCTGGTGAGGCAGGCACTGGCTTCTTCCCTGGCTGTGGCAGAGCTCAGGAAGAGGCTCTGAAATAGGAGGATGGCAAACCCCAAGGCAGTCTGGCTCCCTGGAGATGCACAGAGCATTCCTGTGTTTGCACCCTGGGAACCGTATCGTAGTGCTTGTGCTAGAGCTCTGTTGTTGCACCTCAGCCTTCGACTCACCCACTCCACCCACCCCTGCCCCACCAGTGTCTTCCCTAGGGCAACAGAGGCACATTCTGTACTTCAGACACCAAGTTTCCCGTGGGCTTTATCCTCTCTCCAACGTCACCCTCCTAGGCTGACCTTTTTTCAGGGAGGGGGTCAGGATATACCATTTTCTGTGAAATGGTTGGATGGCATCACTGACTCAATGGGCATGACTTTGAGCAAACTCCAGGAGATGGTGAAGGACAGGGAAGCCTGGCATGCTGCAGTCCATGGGGTTGCAGAGTCAGACATGTCTGAGCAACCGAATAATAACAAATCCCATTTTCTAAGATTCTTACCCAAATTTTACAGAAGACTTTTTAGAAGGTGAGAGTACAGTGGAGTTTTCCTCTTTTGGGAACCTGGCCTTTGGGAACCTCCTTTGCTTTGGCCTTGAGCATTTCCCTCTGCAATATACCAGCTTGAATTTGGGGTCTGTTGTCTTGAAGGCTTCCTTCCCTTTGGGATGAGAGAAAATGCAGTGATGCTGGGAGGCCAAAGGGAGAGGGGGAAGCTGATGGGGAATGGGATGCAAGGAAGAGCAGAAAGGTAGGAAGGAGGGTGCTGGCCTGAGCTCACCGGTATCCTAGAGGGAAAGAAGTCATGCCCTTGAGATGCCCCTTGACACCCAGTGACCTGCCTCAAATCAGTGTCATTATGTGTGCTAATAAACATGCATCTGCTGTAGGCAAGCCTGTCAGGTGGACAGGTGAGAGTTGGATTTAGAACATGAAACACAATGGAGGTGCTTATTTGTTTTAGGAAAGGGTTACCCTTATGAAGCCTGCAGCCAGCTTTCCTTACAGACTTAAATAAGACTGCATTTATGAGAAAAGTGGTTTGCATGCCTTTTGAGATTTCCTGTGAGTTACATCTCTCCCCTCTTGGCACTGCTCAGTACTTTCTGCACAGTCACCTTGATGGATAAGCTCTAGGAACAAGGCAGAGGTGCTGGGGTCCTCCACACCACTGGTGAGAGCCCTAGAAAACTGGACACAGCCCAGAGAGGGGAGTCTGGTCAGATCGGGACTTTTCCTTTGTAGGAACTTGAAAAGTTGGGCATGGAGGCTCTGGTTTGCAGCGTGGACCCCCTCCCCCAAGTTTATTGTGGTCTCCCCAAAGCCAATAAGGGAAGTGAGACAAGAAGGATTTCTGTGAACCCAGGCAGGCAGGGGGTGTTCTGGGGAAGGTGGTTGTGGCCTGAAGGCTTGGCCTCATGTCCTTTTTCTGCTTGTGTCTCCCATGCTAGAAGAGCACCTCTTTCTGATGAGGAGTCCACGACAGGTGACTGCCAGCGCTTTGGATCTCAGGAGTTTTGTGTCAGCAGTTTTTCCAAGGTAAGGGGCCATGCAGAGCCACATGCCACCTGCTGAAGGGTGGAGCTGAACCACCCAGGCATGGTGGCCAGCCTGCCTTCCCTGAACGGGGCCAGGCAGGACCAGGGTGCTTCCCAGGAGTTGGTGCATGTGAGACAAAAATCAGCCCGCTGTGCTTTGCTTCTGCCAAGTTGCGAAGAGGACCAGCAGTCGCCCCTTCCAGGCCTCAGGAGCCTTTCACGACCTACAGAGAGCTAGTTAAGACAGGCTTTCTACTCTGTCATTGCAGGTGGAGCTCACGACAGTTGGAAGTGGCAGTAATGCCCGGGGGGCAGACCCAGATGGCAGTGCAACAGAAAAACTCGGGCCCAAGTCAGAAGACAGGCCTGACGATGCCCAGCCCCAGGTGGACTATACTGGGAGTGTGGCTGAAGCAGGGGGCCCCTTGGTGTCCCTGAGCAGCCCAGGAGACGGGCTCAAGCTTTCTGCTCCTGACGGCCCCGAGGCTGGCAACGACACTGCTGACTGCTCCTGGACTCCCCTTAGCAGCCAAATGAGCAAACAGGTGGACTGCTCGCCAGCTGGGGCCAAGGCTCTGGACTCGCGGCATGGCGTCGGGGAGAAGAATACTTTCATTCTGGCAACTCTGGGAACTGGCGTCCCCGTGGAGGGCACCCTGCCTCTGGTGACCACTAACTTCAGTCCATTGCCAGCCCCCATCTGCCCGCCGGCGCCCAGCTCGGCCTCCGTCCCCCCATCTGTTCCAGACCCATTCCAGGTGCCCCTCTCGGTCCCCGCCCCGGTCCCCCACTCCGGGCTCGTTCCCGTCCAGGTTGCCGCTTCGGTCCCAGCTCCTTCCCCTCCCTTAGCGCCAGTCCCGGCTCTGGCCCCAGCACCACCCTCAGTGCCCACGCTTATTTCTGACTCGAACCCCCTTTCGGTCTCAGCCTCGGTCCTGGTGCCTGTGCCCGCTTCTGCCCCCCCATCGGGCCCCGTCCCCATGTCGGCTCCAGCCCCAACCCCCCTCTCAGTCCCAGTTTCGGCTCCTCCCTTGGCTCTGATCCAAGCTCCTGTGCCCCCTTCGGCTCCAACCCTTGTCCTTGCACCTGTCCCCACTCCAGTTCTGGCCCCCATGCCAGCGTCCACCCCTCCGGCAGCTCCTGCCCCTCCAGCGGTGCCGATGCCTACCCCGACCCCGTCCTCCGGCCCACCTTCTACCCCCACCCTCATCCCTGCCTTTGCTCCCACGCCAGTGCCCGCACCCACCCCTGCCCCGATCTTCACTCCAGCCCCCACGCCCATGCCGCCTGCCACACCTACTGCCATTCCCACCTCGGCCCCCATCCCAGCCTCCTTCAGTTTGAGTCGAGTGTGTTTCCCTGCAGCTCAGGCACCAGCTATGCAAAAAGTCCCCCTGTCCTTTCAGCCGGGGACAGTGCTGACCCCAAGCCAGCCGCTGGTATACATCCCGCCTCCAAGCTGTGGGCAGCCACTCAGCGTGGCTACACTGCCAACCACCCTGGGAGTCTCCTCCACGCTCACGCTCCCCGTCCTGCCATCCTACCTGCAGGACAGGTGTCTTCCCGGGGTGCTGGCCTCCCCAGAGCTGCGGTCTTACCCGTATGCATTCTCTGTGGCCCGGCCCCTGACATCAGAGTCCAAGCTGGTGTCTCTGGAGGTGAACAGGCTCCCCTGTGCGTCCCCATCAGGCAGCACCAGCACCCAGCCTGCCCCCGATGGGGTCCCCGGGCCTTTGGCAGACACATCCCTGTCTACTGCTTCTGCCAAGGTGCTTCCACCACCGCAGCCTCTGCTGCCAGCCCCCAGCGGGAGCTCAGCCCCACCGCATCCCACCAAGATGCCAGGCAGCGTGGAGCAGCAAACAGAAGGGACTTCCGTCACCTTCTCTCCCCTCAAGTCACCTCCACAGCTGGAGCGAGAGATGGCCTCTCCACCTGAGTGCAGCGAGATGCCCCTCGACCTCTCCTCCAAGTCCAACCGACAGAAGCTCCCATTGCCGAACCAGCGCAAGACGCCGCCCATGCCTGTGTTGACCCCCGTGCACACCAGCAGCAAGGCCCTGCTCTCCACCGTCCTGTCTAGGTCCCAGCGCACGACCCAAGCTGCTGGCAGCAGTGTCACCTCATGCCTGGGCTCCACTTCCTCACCCTTTGTCATCTTCCCTGAGATTGTGAGGAACGGGGACCCCAGTACCTGGGTGAAGAACTCCACTGCACTCATCAGCACCATTCCGGGCACCTATGTGGGCGTGGCCAACCCGGTGCCCGCCTCCCTCCTGCTGAACAAAGACCCCAACCTGGGCCTCACCCGAGATCCCCGCCATCTCCCCAAGCAGGAACCCATCTCCATCATTGATCAGGGCGAGCCCAAGGGCACTGGTGCCCCCTGTGGCAAGAAGAGCAGCCAGGCTGGGACTGAGGGACCGCCAAGCACAGTCAAACGTTACACCCCTGCCCGCATCGCCCCTGGGCTGCCAGGGTGCCAAAGCAAGGAGCTCTCACTCTGGAAGCCCACAGGGCCGGCAAACATTTACCCACGGTGTTCAGTCAACGGGAAACCCACCAGCACCCAGGTCCTGCCTGTTGGCTGGTCACCGTACCACCAGGCGTCTCTGCTTTCCATTGGCATCTCCAGTGCTGGGCAGCTGACCCCCACCCAGGGGGTGCCCATCAGGCCCACCAGCGTCGTTTCTGAGTTTTCTGGTGTGCCATCCCTCGGCCCCAGTGAGGCCATGCATGGGCTTCCTGAGGGGCAGCCGCCACGGCCCGGGGGCCCCTTTGCTCCCGAGCAGGATACGGGCACAAAGAACAAAACCTGCCGCATTGCTGCCAAGCCTTACGAGGAACAAGTGAACCCTGTCCTCCTGACTCTCAGCCCTCAGACAGGGACCCTGGCACTGTCTGTGCAGCCTAGTAGTGGGGACCTGCGAGTGACTCAGGGGCCTGGGGAACCAGAGAGCCACCTCTGCCCCGACAGCACTCCTAAGCTGGAAGGCCCCCAGGGGGCTTGTGGCCTGAAGCTGGCCGGAGAGACAAAGCCTAAGAACCAAGTGCTGGCCACCTACATGTCCCACGAGCTGGTCCTGGCCACCCCCCAGAACCTGCACAAGATGCCCGAGCTGCCTTTGCTACCTCATGACAGCCGCCCCAAGGAGCTCATCCTGGACGTGGTTCCCAGCAGTGCCAGGGCCTCTAGCACAGAGCTTCCACAGCTCGGAAGCCAGGTGGACCTGGGCCGGGTGAAGATGGAGAAGGTGGATGGTGACGTGGTCTTCAACTTAGCCACCTGCTTCCGGGCCGATGGCCTCCCAGCAGCTACCCCGAGGGGCCAAGTGGAAGTGCGGAGTAAGGCAGGGCAGGCTCGAGTGAAACAGGAGAGTATAGGTGTCTTTGCTTGTAAGAACAAGTGGCAACCAGACTCTGTGGTGAGTGATGGTGCGTCCGAATCTCCGCCACTCAAGAAAATGAAATGTGGCAAAGAGAAGGATGGTGAGGAACAGCAGCCACAAGCCAAGGTCCTGGTCCGAAGTTCCCATGGGCCCAAGGTGAGTGCTGGGCTGAGTTTGAGGGCAGGGCCGAGATACCAGTGGTCTGCTTTGTCCTGCAGATGTCAATCTCATGCAGTGTTCTTGAGTAGATCTGTGAAGCAAAGTGATTGCAAGCCTTGTGCAAAGTGAATCATGACCCTTAACCAAGGCACATTCTCCATATAGAATGTTTTAGTGTGGTGGGGGCGGAGTTTGCATTTTATAGGCTGTGGGAAATGATCCCTGCAGCTGAGGAAGCCATTGTCCCAGATGAAGATGGAAAGCGGAAGAGTATGATACGATACAGGGAGGGAAATTAATAACAGGCCCTTTGCTCCATAGCCATTCTTCCTTTTCCTTTTCTAAGATAACTGATGGCCTTGAGAATTTGGGACCCAGGGAGGGAAGGAGCCCTTGACAGGGTTGCTTCCTGCACCACTGGGTAAACCTGCTTAGGATTAGCTTGGAGTTTTGAGGGGCCAAAGCCAGTTCAGCTTCTGGGCTCATCCACCAGTTTCCTATCCCTCTAATGCTTGGGGTGGTAGCTTTGGGTTTCAGCCCGTTAGAGATTTGATGTCCAGAGCATCTGGATCTGGGTTCTTAATAGGTTAAGGAGAATGGCAGGGTTCTAGGCAGAAAGCGGGGATAAGAGGACTTGACCTGAGTCCGGTGTTCCTCCAAAAAGTATCTGAAGGCCACTAGTGATCAAGGAGATTCTAGAAGCAGTTGAGGATAGGGCTTATTCAAGATATGGAGCAATTTGAGGTTATGTTAACAAGCCTTCAAATTGAATGTTGAATAGATTTCTAGGTAGAGCACCGTGAATTTGTCTGTGCAGAAGTTCTTAGTTTTTTTTTTGTTGTTGTTGTTGTTGGACCATAGAGCACTTTGAGAAGCTAATGAGAGCTTCAGACCCTGTCCTCAGAAACATGACCTCATAATTTTGCCGATAATTTCAAGGGGCTCAAAGACCCAACCCATGTCCCAAAGCCCACCCATGGACTCCAGGTTAAGAACACTGGGGATAGAGTTTGGGTGGGTTTTTCTCACCCAGTGATGATGTATACTGGCCAGAATGGGCAAATTGATAGAGACAGGACATAGATGAGTGGTTGCCTAAGGCTGGAGAGAACGAGGAACTGGAGATGGCTTAATGAGGCCAGGGTTTCCATTTGGGGTGAGGAAAGAACTTTTGGAACTAGATAGTGATGATCCTTACACATGTTTGTGACTGTACTAAAAACAGTTGAATTACAAACATTACAAATATATGATATATCTCAATAAATTATGTCAACAAAGCTGTTGTTAAAAAATTATTAAATGAAGTGATACGTGTAGATGCTTAGAACAGTACCTGGCAGATAGTTAAGTGCTCAGGAAGTGTTGGTGGCTGCTATTGATATTGTTAGTATTACAAATAGGATAGATGTGGTCCCCGCCCTCCTGGAGCTTACGTCTCACAGGTGACTCACTGGCAGACAGGCCCCGCCCCTTCCTATATAAAATGCAGAGTTCACAGGGCGCACTGACAGATGCAGAGAGCAGAGAATAAAGTTACAGGGTCAGGAGCCTCGAAGCAGCCCTTGGCAACTGCCTGTAATGATTTAGTAAATGTCCATTTTTCTGGAAAGCAAATACCTTGGCTCTTTCTTTTTTACGTTCCATCTTCCTGAGGAAGAAACCATTGATTAGCAAAACTAAAATCAGGGGTCAGTTCAAAACAGCCCCTTTCAGGGTATGGCCAAGAATCAGAATAGTCTCTGGAGTATATACAGAAGTAGGAATATAATGTTAAGTGTGTGAAACTTATACAATGTTATAAACCTATGTGACCTAAAAAAAAGAAAGTTATTTTTTAAAAAGAAACAACACAGTCTCCTGTTTCCTACACCACCTGCCCCAAGGCCTGGAGACTCCTGAAGGACCTCTGAATCATCAGCAAAGAAAATTCTCCTTCAGTCTGGTGCTGGTGGTCTCCTCATCATTTGGAAAATTCTTTAGAAAAACCCTTCAACACTCTGTTGACCAGAACATTCATTTTACATGGTCTCCTCACCATCCCAACTTCTTGCCTAAGTTGAAGTGTGCCCTTGCAGAGCATGCAGACAGGAATCCCGTCTAGATGTTCTGTTCTGCCTGTTTTTGTCTTATCTTAGGAAGTAAAGGTTAATGATCTGTACTTGAAAGAGCCAGCTAAAAATGATATACAGAAATAAATAGGACATGTTCAAATTGATGTGCATTGAACTTTATTCCCCATGACCTGAAAGAGTTGTTTTCTGACTATACCTGAAGGGCACACTTGAAGCAGCTGGTGCCCATCTTCTTTCCTCCCTATGTCTTTCTTTCTCCTAACACTTTGGTTTGTAGGAACTTGCAGCAAGTGAAGGGAGAAACTGAACTTGAATTTCCAGCTCAGCCCTCCACTAGGTAAGAAGCAGGAGGAGTTGATGGGATAGCAGGATTCCCTGGACTTTGACGGGGATTGGTGACTTTTGTGGAGTCCCCCTGCCAACCCCTGCTGGAAGATGCTCCATCAGTAAGATATCTGCCATCCCCTTAGCTGGAGCTGGATCGTGATAATCTTCTAGAAGGTCACCCGGTGTGCAGGTCTGCTTAAAGGGAAAACCACTCTGCCTTTCTTCCTCGTGTCATTGTTAAAATGGTTTGCTTATTCCACACTCCCTGGACACTGCAATACTGAAAGTCCCTCTCTTGCCCTATTTCTTGCTGGATGGCGTGGAGAGATCTCAGAGCTTGTGAGAATATGTGACTGCTAGGCTCAGAGTATCCTAACAGTGCATAAGCACGACCATTGTGACTGTCCCAGGCACCAGGCAGTAGGTATGCGTGGAGCCAAGCATAGTCAGTGGAGACACAAGCACAGAAGGAAGAAGAAGAGAGGAATGAGAACGGAGGTGAAGGGGCCTGCCCTGGGTGCTAGGAGCCCTGGGTCTTGGTCCCAGCTTGGCCGTTTTCTCACCACAGGCACACACCAGTTAACTTGCAGGCTGGCCTGGTTCCTGGTGGCCCCTGAGGCAAGTGGAAACCTTGGGCTGTGTTGCCCTGGACAAATGATTTAACCTCTTACCCTGGAGGCTCAGTTTCCTCATCTCTTCACTAAGGGTGATTATTAGCTTTTCCTTGCAGAGTTGTTAAGAATAACAGATCGAATGGTAGAGAGAGTGTTTGGAAAAGGTGAAAAGGCCACAAAGTGTAAGGGGGCATTGTTGAAAATGCCTGAGCCTTTTCATTGTCTTTCCTAAGTACGGGGAGATTAGAATGGCTCCCGTGGCAGACTTTTCTTCTTGCCTTAGTGGAATCTTTTTTCTAGTATGAATTTATACATGAAAATAGATAATTTTTCTTGAATTGGCCCACGCGAGAATTATTTTCAGTTGTTGGTGTCGATATTATTCACAGTGAAGTTATTTGAACAATGTAGTCACCCAACTTGCAGAAGAGGCATTTTTGTTTTCTGTCGGTCTCTCTGTTGCTGTTCGGATAGAGTATGGGGCCTGACTTTGCACCTTTTCAAATGACTTTGGGTGTTTATTCGGCTTGTGAATGCGGACTCTGTGGACCTGTTTAAAATGGTGGGATATGGATGTCTATGGGGATTAGCTAGGGCACTGGATTGGGTCCAAAAAGCCTCTGTGGCCCACTGTGGAAGGCAGAGGGCTGCCCCTTCCCCCAGCCCATTCCTGGGCAGCTCATGTCCGTGTTTCAGAATCAGGGCACAGGGCTCAACATTAAGAGAACAT
The DNA here is from genome assembly GCF_029407905.1 of Bubalus kerabau. Lineage (NCBI taxonomy): Eukaryota > Metazoa > Chordata > Mammalia > Artiodactyla > Bovidae > Bubalus > Bubalus kerabau. The sequence continues at coordinate 17,908,179 of NC_073647.1, forward strand.
TCTTAAGATGGGAAGCTGACCTTGGACCTGACACTATCTACCTCTCCACAGTGCCGGAAGCCACCTAGTGACCCCCAGGAACCCACCAAGAAAAGCCCCAGGGGGGCTCCAGATTCAGGAAAAGAGCACAATGGAGTCAGGGTAAAGCACAAGCACCGGAAGCCAACAAAGCCGGAGTCCCAGTCTCCAGGAAAACGAGCCGACGGCCATGAGGAAGGTAGGCCTGGCGCGTGTCCTGGCCCTCTCTCTGGGCTGCAGGGGGATCCCTATGGCAGACTGGGGCGGAGAGAAGGGCCTCTGACACTGACCAGGAAAGTGGGGCTTGCTCACTCGAGGAGAGAGAGATCATTAACACCTCTGAAAGTGGAAGGAGAAGAGAGACAGGAGCAGGGCTGCTCACCCTGGTTGCTGGAGTAAGGCACACTCTGAAGTGGTGCTTTTCAGACACACAAGAGTCAGTCCAACCCCAGAGTAGCCAGCCTATTAGCCTGTGGTGGGTCTAGGCTCAGAGAAGAAACGGCTTTAATGAGGATTGAGGCCGAAGGGGGATTATTTACAGTTTCTCTACCTTTGGTATGTTTGGAAACTCCCATTATAAAGGTTAAAAAATTAACTAGCTAGCATGGCTAGAGAAATCGTAAACCCTTATTGTTTAGGGACATACAGGATGTTTGGGGCAGGGAGGTGTGTACGTAATGCATGTGCTATGCCAGTGATAGTTCCTTGGCATCCTCTGCAGAGAGAAGCCCGTGTAGTCCCGCCCATAGTAGCCTGTGTTCACAGCCTTCCTGTCTGAGATGGCCTGCCCCTTTATAGTCTCTTCTTATATAGCAGCTTTCTGCCATCCGCCGCGTCCTGCTCCCATCTTCCTGCCTTGCTCAGTCCCCCAAGATCCCTTCTCTGGGACCTATTCCAGCTCAGTTAGAATTTTGTGGTGGTGCAGCAGCCTCACAGTCGTCCAGGCAGCCAGGCCTTCCACTCTGTGGTGTGCCAGCCCATTGATGCCATGCACTGCCTTTTTTGGTGTCAGCCAAAATGACCCAACTCCCAGTTTTCAGAAACCACCAGGAAAAGCTCCTTTTCTAAAAGAGATACTTAAATGGTGGCAGCATGCAGGTGTGCTCAGTCATGTCCAACTCTTTGCAACCCCATGGACTATAGCCTACCAGGCTTCTCTGTCCATGGGATTCTTCAGGCAAGAATACTGAGTGGGTTGCCATTTCCTTCTCCAGGGGATCTTCCCGACCCAGGGATCAAACCCACATCTCCTCTATTGGCAGATGGATTCTTTACCACTGAGCCACCAGGGAAGCCCTGATAGCAGCATAGGGGGAGCTAATAAATGTAATGCAGGCAGAACACAAACCCTCCCTTGAGCTTTCCATCTGAGCCTTTCAGGGCAAGGGTGGGGGGCTTTCCTGTGCTGAGACTCTGATTGTGATATTTCTGCCTTCTGCCCTGAAACCGCACACCACTCCAGGTTCCTTAGAGAAGAAAGCAAAGAGCAGTTTCCGTGACTTCATCCCTGTGGTCCTCAGCACCCGGACGCGCAGTCAGTCTGGTGAGTGAGTCTGAGGCTGAGGCCCATCTTGGTACTTCTCTGCAGAGAGGTAGAAATCTGGTGGAGCCATTTTGCCATTGGCCTAAGTGGAGAGGTGGGAATTTCATTCATTGTGCCAAGATGCCCAGCTCCCTGCAGAGACAAGAGAGCCTAGGGTAGGAGCTGGGTCATTGCCCACAATTTTAGGACGATTTGCTTAGCTTTTGAGAACAGGGATTTGACACCTCTTATTGGTAGCCAGTGGTGGAAAGACGAAAAGCCTGTGCCACTCAGGAAAACTGGTTCTACTCCAGGCCTTGGCGTCTCTTGATTATTGGGGCCAGTTACCAGCACAGACATTTTAATCTTTGGGCCTCTCTCTTCTTGGCCCATGTGACAAGCATCATCAAAATTGGAAACAGTCATTGAGTCGTCAGGGCCAGGAGAATCACACTTGGTCCCCTGAATTTGTACTAATCAGCCCCCAGTGTCTAAGAAAGGATGGCTCTTGCCAGGCGCTCTTCTTGTCTGCTAGCCTCCAAGTTGGTACTTAGTGCTAGAAATGGTTGCCCGGGTTCACCCAGATATCCAGGCAAAGTGAATGGAATGGAGAAGCAGGCACAGTGTAAACTCAGTTATCTGACATTCTGTTAACGAGCACCTCAGCACACGGAGAGCACGCTGGTAATTGGGGTTTGTAATGACAGCCTGGAGGCCTTGACAAATCCTGAAGTGTCCTCTGAATCATCAAAGAGCCATTACGTTACAGCCATTGCCATTTTAGTGTTAAACACAGCATAGTGTATTTGGTTCTTTAGAAATTGGTGATCCCTGGGTGATCTCTATGGTAATTCGTATTAACCAGAATATTAGATTAACTAGAACACTGCGTTCCCTGCCTGGTCTGTATAATGGAAAGTTTGCTGGACATTTGCTGTCTTTAAGTGGTCTGACTGAGGGGCTTGAAGCTTTGGTCCAGTGCCACTCTGTTTGCCTTGAACCATTTCTTCTCTTTTTTTTGGCTGCTCCGTGTGGTTCCGCAACCAGGGGTTGAACCAAGGCCCTCAGCAGTGAGAGCTTGGAGTCCTAATCACTGGACCACCCGGGAATTCCCTTGAACCATTTCTTTTCTGCTGACCTCACTTGGGTTTGGGGATTTGCTGAGTTAATAGCTGGGTCTTAAGAGAAAACTGGTGGTATCTCAGAGCCACATCCAAGGACGATGTCAGATCTCCTGGACTGCTGAGCCAGGCCAGCTTAGGACTGCGCTTGTTGTCAGCAGAGTTGAGGGTAGGAGTTGGGAGGAAAATGGCCTCTCGGCCAGTGGCAGAAGAGGGCAGGAAAGGTCCCATCGTCCTGGGGTGGTGGTGAGAGGAGAGGAAGTGCCTGCCCAGCGGTGAGGCACAGCTGCAGCGGGGTGGGGGGTGGAGCTGAGCTGGGGAGAAAGCTCCACCCCTGGACTCGTGGCTGCTCAATAGAAGGTGGGGTCAATGTAAGGGAAGAGGGCCTGGCTCTGGAGCATTTGGGCGGGCCTAAGCCAGGCTGTCACAGGAAAGGGGCTCCTTGCTTCACTTTTCCTGAGAGCCTTGAGAGACAACTCAACTTGCGCAGGGTGGATCTGTCAGCAAGTTTGGGGGTCACATAGTGAGCCGGGGTGGGGTGCAATGTCAGTCTGCCCTCCCTTACCCTCTACTAAACCCTGTGGCCCTCTCCTGCCCCTCACACAACTCTTGGCACCTCGTAAGCACTAAGTAAGAGTTTGTGGAATGAATGAAAGTGGCAGGGCAGCACGGATGAGGAAGGGTGTGTGGTTTGGATACTTGACAGTTGTGTAATTATTGGACTGTGTAAAGCGCTTTGGAGTGAATTATCTCATTTGAGCCTCAGAACAGTCCTGTGAGGTCAGTAAGGCTCAGAACAGTATTCTCAATTTATAGACAAGGAGACAGAAGTGAAGGAACTTTCCCAGAGCATACAGCCAATAACTGGCAGAGCCTGAACTCGAACCCAGACCTGCTGGCTCCTAATCCAGGGCACTTGCTTCGACACCATACTCTTAGTCCTTTGAAGAGATGCATGACCGTCCTCTGTACATCCCACCCGCAGGAAGCATCTGTAGCTCCTTTGCTGGTATGGCAGACAGTGACATGGGATGCCAGGAAGTCTTCCCCACAGAGGAGGAAGAGGAAGTGGCTCCCACACCGGCCAAGCGTCGAAAGGTGAGAAAGACCCAGCGGGACACCCAGTATCGCAGCCACCATGCCCAAGATAAGACCCTGCTGAGCCAGGGCCGCAGGCACCTATGGCGAGCCCGGGAGATGCCCTGGAGAACAGAGGCTGCCCGGCAAATGTGGGACACCAATGAGGAGGAGGAGGAAGACGAGGAGGAGGGCCTGGTGAAGAGGAAGAAACGGAGACGGCAGAAGAGCCGAAAATACCAGACTGGGGAGTACCTGACGGAGCAGGAGGAAGAGCAGCGGCGGAAAGGGAGAGCAGGTAAGGCTGGCCAGGGGCTGCTGCCCCAGGCGGCTGCTGTCACCCGTCCCCAAGCCACAGTGACTCTGGCTTCTGGGGACCCTCAGGCATCATGGGTACTCCCACCCCTGCCTCCTCTCCACCTGCCAAAGGCCTCTGCACCCAGAGAAACCTGGTGCTATGAGCGCCAGCTGCCAGAGGGGGTCACTCAACTGCAGTCCCAAGGTCTTGGCTTGGGGTTGAGATTGAATGAGTTCCCACTGACCTGCAGGTGAGCTGAGGACATGTATGCCCAAGCCCTCCAGTTTTATGTATATATATAGATATATAAATCTCAACATGTGGGCATGGCCACAGTGATGTCCTTGGTTACCAGGCAGTTCTCTGGTTGGCTTGAGGGAGTTGGGTCTCGTGGGAGGTTGGGTTTTCTCTCCTAGAATCCTAGGTCCGAGAAGAAAGAGGGCATTGGCTGCCTTTCCTGGGATGCCTCCAGCCCCTAAAGTTCAAAAGAAGTACAATGGTTTCCTCAACCCAGCGTAAGAAGTTCAAGTAGAAGCAGGCACAACTTGGCTTTCTTGGTTAAAGCCACAAAGGTTAGTGAGGCAGAGTGAAGCTTTGACGTGACCCGAGGTGGCATCATTTTTGTTGGACCTGAGCTGGAAAAGTGGGGAGCCCAAGGAGAACACCAGGCTCTCTTTGGCCACGTCAGATGCTATAATACGCAATCACGGAGGCACAGACTGTCACCAAGGCCAATACCAGTTTGTTCTGTTAAGTGCTCTTCAGGCCCATTCCTGTAGTGGATTTCTAGATGAGCGAAAAGCACATCTCTGGGTTCAGTGAAAACACTTCTGTCTTTCACTCTCTTTCTCTGACCTCTGCCCTTGAAGCAACAATTGATTGTCTCCTATAATGTATTCATCCTGAGCTGCTAGTAAATATCTGCAGTCTCATTATTAGTGAAAACTGAACAACCATGTTGGAGTGGGTAGTATATTCTGGGTTTGCTATAATGCCAAGAAGGCTAACCATCATCTCTGGCCCTGTTTAAGTAGAGATGTATATTATATCTATCCTCACACTTAAGAGAGTAATTGAGCCAGTTTTTGTCAACCGTGTGAGAGTAGTGATGACTTTCCCATTTTTCTGCCAGAGCCATGATGGATTGATTGGTCAGGAGTGAGTTGTCAAGCAGTTGGCCTCAGCCACTTGTGTTAGGATAAAGAGAAGCTTTTGTATCATCACTTCCCTGGGGCTTAGACAGTAAAAGCATCTGCCTACAATGTGGGAGACCCAGATTCAATCCGTTGGTCGGAAAGATCCCCTGGAGAAGGAAATAGCAACCTACTCCAGTACTCTTGCCTGGAAAATCCCATGGACAGAGAAGCCTGGTAGGCTACAAAACATGGGGTCGCAAAGAGTTGGACATGACTGAGCAACTTCACTTCACTTTTGTATAACCACAGCACTCTTGACAGCTTCAACATAACCACCTCCAGGAGCATGGGAGCACCACTCGGCAAGGCATCCTGCTGGTTGTGGGGTCACCTCCAGTGTTTGGAAACCAGATCATTCTCCCTCCATGTGTGTGTCTACGGGTTTTGAGTTGAGTCTGTTGGATTTGGCCTACGATCTTCTCCATATGTGATGCTAACTCTTCTTGAAGGAATTGCCTGGCAAACATCTCTCTTCTCCAGAAGCTCCAATTCCTCCTATTACTCCCCTCTTTCAGGTTGACATCACAGAGTCAGGCAGAGACTAAACTAGACCAGACAACTCCCGTGTGAGCCTCATGATCTTTCTTTTCATCCTGGGCTTGGGTCTCTCCTTGATTTGCAGAGGGGATAAGAAGAACCATTGCCATTCACATACCTGCTACCTTCACTCCCAGTTCCCTTCGGTGCTACCATGAGGGTGCTCCACCAGTGTCGAATAAACTCCAGAGCCTACCCTGCCCTGAGGACATGGGAAGGGGCTGCTGCTTTTCCTGCGGCATTGAATGCTGTAATATGGCTTCCCCATGTTTCCTGAGGTTCTCACAAGACTCGCTTCTATTCCTTCCTCTTTTGCCTCAGCCCAAACTGGTTACATTAAAAGGCCTGGTTGATAATGTGCTGGCTTGAAGTGCCATTAGAAGCCATCCAGCACAGCAGTTCTTTTTTTAAAAATTTATTTTGATTGGAGGCTCAGTACTTTACAATATTGTGGTGGTTTTTTGCCATACATTCACATGAATTAGCCATGGGTGTACATATGTCCCCCATCCTGAACCCCCCTCCCACCTCCCTTCCCATCCCATCCTTCAGGGTCATCCCAGTGCACCAGCCCTGAGCACCCTGTCTCATGTATCAAACCTGGACTGGTGATCTATTTCACATATGATAATATACATGTTTCAATGCTATTCTCTCAAATCATCCCACCCTTGCCTTCTCCCAAAGAGTCCAAAAGTCTGTTCTTTACATCTGTGTCTCTTTGGCTGTCTTGCATATAGGGTCATCATTACCATCTTTCTAAATTCCACATATATGCGTTAATATACTGTATTGGTATTTTTCTTTCTGACTTACTTCATTCTGTATAATAGGCTCCAGTTTCATCCACCTCATTAGAACTGATTCAAATGCATTCTTTTTAATAGCTGAGTAATATTCCATTGTGTATATGTACCACAGCTTTCTTATCCATTCATCTGCCAATGGACATCTAGGTTGCTTCCATGTCCTGGCTATTGTAAACAGCAGCACAGCAGTTCTTAGGCAGAGGTGGGGACCCACTGGTGGACTAGGGAAAGTTGGGAGAATGGGGGGCTGTGACAACTGGGCTTTTGAGAGCTCTGTGTCACCTGTGGAGAAGTCCTCATGCTATGATGATGGCTCCTCCATCTAGGTCTCCCCTTGGCAATGTCACACGTAAGAGAAGCCAAGGTCAAGGGAGGTGGGTTGAGAACTCTTGGATCTTGCAGAACCCCCTCATTTCACAACTTGGAGAAACTGAGGCTGCAGTTACTTCAGAGACATACTCATCTTTCACTGTTCACTAGGCATGGTGGCCAGTCCTGGCGGGAAGATAAAGACTATATGGGCATGGTCCTGCCTAAAAGCTTACACTTAACTAGCACAGTAATGATGCCTTACACTTTATAAAAGGGTGGTGTGGATTCTATCCTCATTTTACAGACGTGGAAACTAGGCTCCCAGAGATTATGACCTGCCCTCAGCAACCACACAGCTAATGGCCATGCCATGTAACAGTCATGTTAAGAGATAAGGATCAACTCAATCTGTCCCACCCCACCCCATGGGGCTTAGGACTGACCCTGCTTTATGAAGCTCTTGGTATGGAGTTCCCAGCAGGCCTTTTGGAAATTGGAATGTGCTCTGTTCGGCGAGCTATGACTAGAACTAGAGATGTTGCTCAGTGTGCCCCAGTGACTTGATTTCCAGCTACAGAGGGCAGCAGGTTTCTGTGACTGCCCCTCAGTTAAGTTGGCCCGTGGCAGCTTCTGGTTTCAGGGAGTTTCTGTCCACTTTGATCTTTGTGTGCCTGGAGAGAGACCAACAGGGCAGACAGGCGGGTAGAGCTAAGGCTGTGAGGGACGCCTTCTCCCATTTACTCGCCCCTAGTATACTACATGCTTCACTTCAGGAGAGCTGCTAGCTTTGTTTCATATTGAAGTGGAGAAAGAGACAAAGGGGGGAAATGCTGGGAAAGTTCTGATTTCCTTTTAAATAGACCCTCATCTTTGGGACAGCCAGATGGGCCACCCCCTGCTAGCAAGGCTGGGAGTTGTCTTCTGCTTGGAGGGGAGGGACATTGATGTGGAAGCACAGTGTCTGTTCGAGAAGCATCTAGTGGAATAGGCAGCCCCGCACCAGATATTGGTAGGGAATAGTTACACAACTTTGTCCTGAGATTCTAATCCCCAAAGTCCTCTGATTCAGCTTAGAGGAAGACGTTGCTTTTCTGTGTGCCATTTCCCTGACATCCATTCTTTCCTGCAGATTTAAAGGCCCGTAAGCAGAAGACTTCCTCCCAGAGCCCAGAGCACCGCCTCCGGAACAGGAACCTTCTCTTGCCCAACAAAGCCCAGGGGATCTCAGATTCACCAAATGGTTTCCTCCCAAACAACCTTGAGGAGCCAGCCTGCCTTGAAAATTCAGAAAAGCCATCAGGAAAACGAAAGTGCAAGACCAAGCACATGGTGACAGTCTCAGAAGATGCAAAGGTATGTTATCAGCCAGAGAAGTTGGGGGTGGAGACTGGGCTAGGGTGGCGTGTTTCCCATTTGAGGAACAGTCTTCTGAGTGAGTGAGTAAGTGCATGAACAGAAAAAGTGAAAGTGTGAGTCACTCAGTCATGTCCAACTCTTTGTGACCCCATGGACTATAGCCCACCAGGCTCCTCTGTCCATGGGATTCTCCAGACAAGAATACTGGAGTGGGTTGCCATGCCCTCCTCCAGGGGATCTTCCTGACCCAGAGATCGAACCCAGGTCTCCCACATCGCAGGCGGATTCTTTAATGTCTGAGCCACCAGGGAAGCCCGAGTGAGTGCATGGGGGGATTGAATTAACTCGTATTTATTACAGTGTTTTAAACTAATTCTAGAAGGGTTGGGCTGTAGATTTGAAGGATGGGCACTGAAGTCAGAGCTAATAATAAGCATCTACAAACTGTAGGGTTTGGCCCAGGATGAATTTGCCTCAACAATCCTTGGATCTCCTTAGAGTAAGGGAAGAGTTAAAGAATATGGCAGAATGTTAGCCTGAATAGCTTGTTAACGTCCAATCAAGAAGCTTTTGTCTGGGCTTAACTCACTGGAAACCAATCAGGAAGTTTTCTGAGTCAATCAAGGTAGAAAACAATTTGTAGAAGCAAGGATGTTGATGTCCAGACAAAGGTTGCCTGAGGGTGGGGCTGAAGGAATTCCACTTGGACTGGTCATATCTGTACTTTCCCAACTCCACTCCTCAGTTTCTGTGCTTCTCATGAGTGCCTACCAATCCATAGCCAAGCAAGGGCACTAGAACCCCTGTTCAAAACTGATGTCTCTTTGGGTTCTGATGTTCATGGCATTGGTGTTTAGTTCCACACCATGCAATTGAAAAAAAGAAAATCCCATGATCCTCTCATCCTGGAGGTGTGAGGATGTTGGAGAGATGCGAGGCTCAGGTTCAAGCGTTTGCCTGTAATATGTGTTTGTCTTGATAACCAAAACTCAAAAGGCCGTATGAGCTGGTTTCGGTGGTTGTGACTCTAATGGCTCTTGCCAGCTCCAGAGCAGGCTCCCTGAGTGGCACTGGCAAGAGGTAGCAGACCCAGGTGCTCAAGTCCCCCACCCTTGTTCTGGAATCTGATTTCAGCGCAAACAAAGTGCTCAAGCCTATTTCTTCATCTTTAAAAAAAGGAGATGATACTTCCAGTCCTTTCCATCCCACAAGGGTGCTTAGGGGAACAAAGGAGGCAGTGGATGTGAAAGGCTTTGATAATGGTCAAGTGCTGTCTCTGAGGTTGGTGTAAACCCTCGAGCTTCAGACCAAGGCAAGAATGAGGGGACAGAGACACAGGAAGGCCAGGTAGCAGGGCCGGCTCCTGGAGACTCTGGAGGGGCCAAGGCAGGAACCGGGGCATCTGCTCTGGGCCAGGTGCTCTGCTCACACAAACACTCAGGTCCCACAGCAGCTGTCAGAGGTGGGCCCTCTTGTTGTCATTTTATAGTGAGGAAACCAACGTTTGGGGAGGTTCAGGGACTTGCTCGAGGTTACTTGGTGGTCTGAGTGACAGACTGGGGCATGAGGCAGGCCTGGCTGCCCCGGGGGCACCCCCAGCCCCTACCCTTTCCATATGCCTCCACCCTGTGAATGGGTGGCTTCTGTCTGCATTCAGGTGATGCTGGGGTAGGGCGAGGCTAGGCAGGAAGACGGTGCCAGCCGGAGCAGCTCTGGTGGAAGGTGGACATCCTCATCCCCTGCTCTTCCCCACTCACATGACTCCATCCCACACAAAGGTGACGAGCCACCTGACACTCAGCAGCACATGTCTGGTAATTCTGCCTGGCAGTGTATCCACTGGAATGTTCTCCCAGAGAGGTTTTGTGCCTTCCCAGGGTCTCCCTTTCTCCCTCCCGCCTTTCTTTCTTTCCCAGTCACCACCACCTGCTCCAGTTGCCCCCGTGGCACAGTGCTTTGTAGTGAGAAGCAAGGCAGGGGGAGGGCGGGGACGCGCCTGCAACGCTGAAGCTGGCACATCAGCCAAAGGCTTCTTCCCACAGGGGCTCCAAGCCAGGGGGGCAGGGCAGGGGGTCTTGCTCCTCCCTCTCTCTGGCAGCCTCCCTTTTCTCTTCCAGCTCTGGCCCCTTGACGGGGAATCACCCTTTGGCTCCTCACTTGGCTTAGCAACAACCTGGGCATTTTACCCAGCATCCTCCAGTATTACCTTTGTACACCTGTGTTCTCCTGGCAAAAAAAGGCCACATTCTACGCTCGTAGCCAGGGCCTTCCTGCTAGCTGTTATACCTCTCTGCCCTTTTGGGATGTGGACAGAGAGCAGCTCTTTTCTTGCAATTTACCAGAGGAAACAAATGCCCTGGGTCAATGTCTTTTCCCTGGTGCAATTTCTTTCCTGGCTTCGTGTCTTTCTAGGCAACTCTTTTGGCTGCCCAGGGCTCTATGTGTAGCTGGCTTGAATCAAGTCAACAAATGTTTGCTGCAGTGACATGCCCAACCCCAAGTTAATTGCTGTAAGGAACAAAAGAGATGACTACAATATGAACCCTAACCCCAGGGAGCTTAAAATGTAGTAGGGGAGGCCAGACTTGCCCATGAAACAACAGAAGGAAGTTGACAGTCAGGCATAAGGCATGGGATTATGTGATTCAGACTAGGTGTTCTGGGTGTGTAGAGAAAGGGCAGTGGGGACCACAGTATTGTAGATGACAGGATTTAAGGGAGCCCTTGATGCTCTCGGGGATTTAGGTAAGTAGGATGTATTCATTATCTGTTGTGCTCAGTTGCTCAGTCGTGTCCAACTCTTTGCCACCCTATGGACTGTAGTCCACCAGGCTCCTCTATACATGGGATTTTTCCAGGCAAGAATACTGGAGTAGGTAGCTAGGGAAGATCTCCAGGGGATCTTCCCGACCCAGGGATCAAACGTGGGTCTCATGCATTGGCAGGTAGATTCTTTACCAGTGACCCACCTGGGAAGCCCTCCTAGTTATCTATTGCACTGCACAACAAACTACCCTAAGATTTAGCAGTTTATCCCAACAATAAGCATGTATTATTTCATAGTTTCTGGGGTCAGGAATTCAGGAGCAGCTTTGCTGTGTCTGACTTGGGGTCTCCCATGCATGAGATTGCAGTCATGGTGTCAGCCAGGACTCCATTCGTGCAAAGGCTCGACTGGGGCTGGAGGATCTGCTTCTTGAGTGGCTCCCTCACATAGGTGGCAAGTCGAGGCTTGCTGTTGGGGGGGGACCTCCTTTTCTTGCCCCTTGGGCCTCTTAAGGGATGCTTGACTATCCTCATGACGTGGCAGCTGGCTTCCTCCTGAATGAGTGATTCAAAAGAGGGCAAAGCAGAAGCCACATTATCTTTTAGGCTGTGGCCTTGGAGGTCACACACCATCATCTCTGCCTTCTCCTGTGCAGAAGGGGCTACACAAGAGCATGAATATCAGGAGGTGGGGATCATCACAGTCATCTTAGAGTCTGATGGGGGCATTCTTGTCCTCTGGCCCCTGGTGATTCATGTTCCTTCCACGTGCAAGTCATACCCTCCTCTCCCATGGCTCCCCCAAAGTCTTGTCCACTTATGGCATTAACTCCAAGTTTAGAATCTCATCATCAAACTTAGATCCAGGTGAACATGAAGCACTTTGCGTCTGGGTCCTTGAGTACAGCTCTTCAAACACAGTTCCTCTCTGTCTGAAGTCCCCTCCTCTCATCTGAAAGAGACAAGTAACCTGCCCCTATGGACTCAATAAACCATAGTGTGCCAGACATGAGAACCTGTTCTGGATATTGTAGTTCAAAATGGGAGAAGAAAGGAGACAAGCATGGGTCATTCATGAGGAAAGGACTGTAATGTTTTGTGAGCACCCACCGTGTGCATTGTTCTGTGCTGCTCTAGCTCATTATCTCAAAGACCCTGTTGGGGAGAAAGTGAGGCTCTGAGAAGTTGGGTCTTGCCTCAGGTCTTGCAGCTAGTGGCTGGCAGAGGCAGGATTCAAAAGCTGGTCTGTCTGATTCTAGAGCCTGAGCACTTTCCACCAGCCCAGGTGGGCATGAGTGTAATCCAGGGGGACAGTGTGCTAGGAGGTGGGGAAAGCCTGGTGAGGGTTGGATGTTGGGGGAAGGTTTTTGCAACAGAGTGAAGGCTTCTACAGCTGTGCCTCTTTCATCACAGCGAGCTGTCTCCACCTTTCTTCACTCTGAGAATTTGCTTCTGCTTATTTATCGAGGTGACTAGTTAAAAACTTCAACAAATGGGGATCAAGGCAGGTAAAGAAGGCGTGCAGAGTGTGTGAGAGAAGCTGGCATATCCCCTCGAGCTCTGTGTGCAATCCCTTCGTTATTGCTTGGTTTTCGGGGTTGAGGACTTGAGCCGTTCTGCATCTGCTCGCTGGGTAGAAATGCGGTGGTGAGTTGTGCTGATCTGTGTCTCTGCCTTCCAGAGCAAAGGGCGTTGGAGCCAGCAGAAGACACGCCCTCCCAAATCTCCCACCCCAGCGAAGCCCACAGAACCATGCACACCCTCTAAGTCCCGAAGTGCTGGCCCAGAGGAGGCCTCCGAGTCACCCACAGCCCGGCAGATTCCCCCAGAGGCTCGTCGTCTCATAGTGAACAAAAATGCTGGCGAGACCCTCCTACAGCGGGCGGCCCGCCTTGGGTATAAGGTAAGGAACACCTCCTCATATCCACAGGATATTGTTGCCCCAGCATCTGTGGATAATCTCTTCCCCATTGGCTCTTCTGTGGCCTGGCCAGGCCTTTGTTTGGGGCTTAAGTCCAGAATGGCCCCCTCCTACTGTGTATATGGCCTATGGGGCTGCCTCATCGCGACGTGCTGTGTGGGCTTGCAAACCCGATTGGATGTCAATTTAGGATGAATAGCATTGAAATGGTAAGACAATATCATCCAGTACCTTCATAGGCCAGAAATGGGATTTGGGGGGTTTTATGTCATCTTGAATTTCCCTGTGCCATGGATCCCCACTCAGAGAGGAATGGGGGTGATCATCGCTCACTCTTTATATCTCCCTCCAGCTTCCCCTCCTTTTGGCCTCCAGTAGTGGAGGGGTCGAGTACATTGGAGGGGCAGAGTTGCGCTTACCCCCACCTTATGCTGCTTCCCTATGGACTGGAAAGGAAGCTGGTATTTGTTGAGCACCTCTTTGGTCATGTTAAGAGCTCTCGTTACTTCATATCCTTTCATCTTCACTGTAAGCCTATGGAGGTAGGTTTTATTAACCCTGTTTTACAGGTGAGAAAATCAGGGGTTAGCCATGTTAAGTGATGTGTCCACAGTCACTCAAGCACTATGTATATGTGAGTCTGAATTCACACCAGCGTCTTCTTGATTCCCAAAGGGTAGGGGCAGAAGCCAGATTCATTCAATGACATTGTTGGACATTTTTGTTGATATGAGCGTATTTTGTGGCTATGAGCTCCTTGACCATGTGCCTTTGCCAGCCACACCAGTTATTTCCCCAGAATTTGCTCTGAAGTGTGGAAATGCTGGGCTATAGAGTAGGTCCTCTTTTTTTTTTTCTTTTGAGGTTTCCAGTACCCATAACTGACTCATTTAAAGACAGCTGGACTCCCAGCCAGGTGGGTTGGCATAAGAGAGCCACCTTGACACTGTCTCACTGGCAAGCCACCTATCTGTCTTGAGCACCTAGTGTGGGGGCCTGGATAGCTGGTAAGGGAGATCTAAAGAAAAAATGATAACCAACCCTTGCCCTTTAAGTGAGTTTCTTTTACTTGGGGCCAAATCAGGCAGCAGGAGACCATAGGTGAACCGATCAGGACAGGGCAAGGGCAGGTTGGACAGCCTGTGACAGGAGGAAGGGAAGGAGGAGGCGTCTGAGGCCAGGACAAAGAGGCGATATCTGCAGTGGTGGGAAGGGTGGGGGCTTCGTGACCCCCTGCTTAGAGACAATGTGACAGTTCCGTGTCCAGAAGGCAGCACCCCGACTCAGGCACACAGGCTCTAGCCAGCCAGCCGGTGTGCTAGCTGTCAGTCAGGACGGCTGAGTCCCATCTCACCAGGGCCTGGGGGAGCTGACGAGAGGCTGCTGGTAGCTGCTGTCAGCCTCTTTCCCTCAGAAGAGGGACTGCCTCTCCCTTCTGCCTCAGCTTATCCACCACAGCTAGCTAGACTGCTTCTCAGCCTGGAGTCCCACTTATCGTCCTGTCATCTCAGCCCAGGGACACTGATCATTACTATGGATGACTGCCCACCCTGGATGATACTCAGAACAGTCTTCATTTGAGGGGAGGGCTGGAACTGACTGCCCTGGGATACACATCCAGGGATGGTACTTACACCAGTTCTTTCTTCCTTGTTCTCAAATAACTGCCAGAGGCAGTGTTTGCCAGCACAAGTCTCATTTCTCTGGTCTGGGGCTGTCTCGCAAAGCCCCGGACGAGGGAATGGGCAGTCAGACCATGGAGGCCTGAGGGTGTGAGCTCTGGGTGGGCAGGTGAGCCTCTCTGAGGGGCTTACACCCACAGCCCATACCCTGATCAGTGTTGTCAGCCATTAGAAATGTCTCCACTCTGCTGAGGACACTGCCCAAAGCTGGCACCTCAGGACTGATTTAGTTGACAGTAGATTCTGAGATCTGCCCATCAGTCCCTGGACTAAAGAGCACGTTCTGAGACTCTTTGGACACGTGGAGAGCTTCAAACCTAACCCAGGTGACTGCAAGAGTTTGGCCTCTCTGCTCATGGCGCCCTCCCTGTCCCCACAGGACGTTGTCCTCTACTGCCTCCAAAAAGACAGTGAAGATGTGAATCACCGTGACAATGCCGGCTACACGGCCCTGCATGAGGCTTGCTCCCGGGGCTGGACTGACATCCTGAACATCCTGCTGGAGCACGGGGCCAACGTGAACTGTAGTGCACAGGATGGCACCAGGCAAGAAGCCTGCCCTCCCGTCTCCCCCACCCCTCTCCCCTGCTCAGCCCCTCCCTCAAGAGAATCCACCCCACTTCAGGCCAGGCTGCATGAATCCCTGGCTGGCCAGTCCATGTTGCCCACTGATGGGAGGCCGGGGTTCTCTGGGGATCATCCCTGGCACCTGTCTTCAGGTAGAATCTCAGGCTTTAGGAATCAGAAGGCTGATCTTGAGGTAACATCCCAGATTTGATTCTTGATTTGATCTCTGTATACTTAAAAAAGGGACACCTGCCGTGTCTTAAAGAAACTGCACCCATTCTCCTGTGCTGTATCCGAGGGCCTGCTCCCTGGGCGAAACTGACCCCTGAACTGCATACCAAGTGGTGGGGGGTGCTTGGGTCAGAGGCTGTGGGCTCTGCTGGGCCACCTGCTGGGTGTGCGGAGCAGCTCTGGGGCAGTCATCTGGGTTTTCCAGTCATATCCCCCAGAATTTTCTCTTAAGTTTAACTTCAGTTAGGGGCCTATTCTCCCCTGAGCTCCAGAACAACCAGCAGAGTGCCATTGGGGAACATAAGAGAGAGAACTGGGAGGGAGGAGAAAGAGGCAGGGAAATATGGAGGGCAGTGCAGGCCAGGCAGGCTCCCTGCCCTCTTCCCCATGTTACGCTGGGCTCGTCTCACTTTGCTTTCCCTGCCAAGGTGGCCTGAGGCCTAGACACCCAGGTTCCCACTTGGGTCCTGCTGTTCTCACCCTGTGTCACCTTGCAGGCCAGTTCATGATGCAGTGGTCAACGACAACCTGGAGACCATCTGGCTTCTGCTGTCCTATGGGGCTGACCCCACGCTGGCCACCTACTCAGGACAGACAGCCATGAAGCTGGCCAGCAGTGACACCATGAAGCGCTTTCTCAGTGGTGAGTATGACCCAGACTCAAAACCTCATTACTAGGGCTCTGACCCTGAGCTCCCGAGATACCATCTCACTCATTTCAAGCGACTCCTATGAGGGGCATCGGCTCTCATCACATGTTTCTTTCTGGCAACTCAGAAATCTCTCTGAACTTTACAAAGTCAGCAGGCAGCTTCGTCTTGTCCCTGTGCTGTGAGTGTTCTCATTGCATGCATCCTCTTCAGGGCCCCGGTCGCCCTTGGGGCCCCCTCTTCCCGCTCCATGTGTGAGGTAGGCCTCTCTGTGGGACAGTGGCCCCACTAGTAGTTTGAGTTTGGGGCAAAATGTGTGGACTTGTGCTTTGAATGGTGTGCCATTTGCAGAGAGGTGGCACTTAACAGTTTGCTTTTGTTTTTGCACTTGCACTTTATCTCTGTTGGTGATCAAAGTCCCACCCTTGGGACCCCTCCACTTGCTTTATTCCTCACGCCCTGTGGTAACTGTGATGTTCCCTGTGCATCCTCCTGTTCTTTGCTCTTCCTCCCTCACTTGCCCCCTCTGGAAAAGTAGTGTTAAGGCCCGTGGCAGGCACCACAAGCCAACTTGCATTTGTTTTCTCATCAGTGGATGACAGCTGTTTGTCTGCAGTTAGATAGCTCTACAGAGTTGGGCAGTGGGAGGAGGAAGTCTGGCTTGGGCATGCTCAGTGGAAATCTCCTCAGACTTGACCTCTGAATAAAGGAACCCTACCTCCTGTGTGATATTACAGCTTGGCCCTTGCTCCAGCAGTGACTTCTTCAGCCTGCCTAAGCGCAGTTGGGTGGATGGAGCAGTTGGAGGTTGTGTCGCTGATCCTCTTCGGAGGCTTCGATGTTGGTGGTAGAGCTCCTCTTACCCTGGAAGCTGGCAGGACCAAGGGTTTGCCCAAGGCTGTTTCCTCTCTCCCAGGCTGTGACCTCAGTTAGTACGCCCACCCCCACCCCACCATCAGGTACAGTCCTAGGTTCCCAAGCAGGAGCTCATTTGTTTATGGAATACAGGTTAACCAGGCAGCTGATGATGGAGGGGGAAACGAAGTAGTAGCCTGAGCCGAAGGTCCCCGTGGAAGGAGGACTAGGTGGGAAGGGCCTTCTAGGTACTGAAGGAAGGGGAATGATGGGACGCTGTGAGGGAGGCCCTGACCCCTGCATGGGTGCCCCCATCCAGTCCACAGCCAGGCTTCTGCCCCACAGCCAGACCCAGCCTCTCCGGCTGGGGCAGGAGGACTGCCTCCTTCCTCCACCAGCTCTGGGGCCCAGGCCTGTATGTGAGGGCAGAGACATGTGGGGACACTCCTTCAGGCATTTGCTCTGGGCTAGTGAGGACTCTTGTTCAGTTTAACTGGGCTGCGTGTGGCTCGGGGCAGGCCACCCTCTGTGGCTTCTTCCCACATACCACTCTGCACTCTCCTCCACACAAATGTGTGTTGTTGTCTGCACTCCACTCAATTCCCAGGGGAAGCTGGCACACAGGAACACCCAGAGCATCTCAACATGATAAAAGCGCCTTATGAAGCACTCCTCTGACCAGAAGGTCTCATCCAGAGGCCTCTTTGGGCTGGAGACCACCCTCCTGAGGGCTTGGGGCCCTCTGGGTGCAAATAAAGCTGTCTCTAACCTCCGTGGTCACAAAGTCTTTTCTTCGTGGACCCCTTCTCCAAAATCCCCAAGGAGTTTGTATGTTGAAACCATTTGAAGTAGTTAAAAAATGAGAAGTAAACACAGTTTTCTCTTTTCTCATGTCTGTTACCTAATCCCAACTACTGGAAAGCCTTCGATGCCTCCTTAAACTAACTCGAGTTCTAGTCTGTGCTGTGGAGACAAGAGAAGACTTTCCTGAATTCTGGCACTTCCTAGCCTCTCCAGGCTGAACACCTTCATTCAATTCTTGACATTGTTTCTCAACTTTATGGGCATGGAGCTATAACTTCATAATGGGGGCCAGGAGCTGAAACGAGTGTTAAAACTGGGCCACCTCTTTTCCATGCAAATACTGAGTGCCAATTAAAGGCAGAGCTCTGACTGGCCATTAGGGAAAGTGCTCAAGCTGGTTAGGACCTTGGCAGCCGGGGAAGTAGGCACTGGCAGCAGTCAGTAGGCTCCGGGAGGGGGGACTTGAGCTCAGAGGCTGTTGGAGGTGATAAGAGGTTAACACTTAAGGTTTTTAAGGTTGAGGAAAACTCACCTAACAGAACCATTTTGAAGTGAACAATTCAGTGGCATCTCCTACATTCACAATGTTGAGTAACCATCACCAGGAGCTTTTTCGATTCCTCCAATGGAGTGTCTCTCTTGTTTCGTATCAGCTCCCTACCTCTCCCCTGCCCCGAATCTCAAGAAATGACTGGGTAGAGTGGCTGCTGGAAGCGCCATGAGGTTGAAGGTTGGGGAGGCAGTTCCCTCCTCTTCCCCACCTCCCCAACCACTACACCTTAACACACCAGTGTGGACTTCTGGATTTCTTTTTACCTTGCCTGTCTGGCTGAAGTAGTTAAAAAGCTCTTTACTGTTCATCCCCAAGCATTTGCCTGACCAAATTCCCCACAGATTCATTGTCTTCTTCCTCCCCTAGTGGGGATCCCACTGGGCAGCAGATGAAGGTGAGTCCCTGTAGGGTGTCAAGGGCAGAAATGATGAGCCAGTATCAGGGTTGCGCCTCGTGTAGAGCATCCCTCATTTTGTGCAAGTCTCCTCTCCTGGAAAACTCGAGGAATCAAATCCTCATTTAAATACACAGCAGAGTGGTATCCTGTAGTGAATTCTTTTGTAAAGCAGAAGATGCTGGTGATACATGTGGGTTGACAATGTGGATATTCCTCCATTGTCTTGGCTTAGCACGAGGCCCACGTCTCCTGAGACCCTGGAGAGTATAGTGCTGCTTCTTCATGTGTTCATTCACCCATGTGTTTATAGAGCACCTGTTAACTTTCAGGTACAGTTCTGGGTACTGGAGGTCAGACAGTGAACCCTTTGTCTCTCATCCATGTCCTTGGAGAACCAAGCCATCCAAACCTTCCAAGAGGCCTTTGGAAGAGCTCCTTCTTGGGCCAGATTACAGGCAGGCATGTGACTGATTTCCCTTTGACCCTTTGAGGAAAAGAATAATATGCAGCCTAGCCAAGGGAAAACAGACTAGTTTTTTGTCCTCTGTCGCAAAGAATGTGGGAGTTGGGGGTAGTTGTTGCAGTTTGGGTTGGGGCATTGGAGGAACTCTCAGGACTGCTTTTCCTTCCACCAATGAAAGGGTTAGTAGTTTACCACTTGAGGTCACTGAATCACAGGTTTTTGTTTTTCCTGCCAGAGACCTCGGCCATATGACCCCCTGTCGATGAGTGTTTTTTGTTTTCTCCCCTTTCATGTCCCTCAGCTGGTGACTTGGTTGTAGGAGATGGGCAGGGGTACAATGGGACGCTAGGAAATAGAGAAACTTCTATTGCCAGGGCCACCACTCACATTGAATACTTAAAAATATTTTTTTTAATCAAGGCAAGATTCATGTAAGATAAAATTAAAAGTGAACAGTTCAGTGGCATTTAGTGTGTTCACCATGTTGGACAACTACTACCTCTATCTAGCTCCAAAACATTTTCATCCCCCCCAGATGAAACCCCATACCCAGTGAGCGGTTGTTCTCTACCCCTAACCCCAGCCCCTGGCAACCGCCTGTCTGCTTTGTCTCTATGGATTTGCCCATTCTGGACATTTCGTATAAAAGGGAATCATACAATATGAGGCCTTTTGAGGCTCACTTCCTCCATGTAGCATCATATTTTCAAGGTCTGTCCACTTAGTGGCATCTTTTTAATGGTGAATACTATCCCCTCATCTGGATAGATCACATTTTCTTTTATCCACTCATCAGTCAAGGGACATTTGGGTTGTGTCCACCTTTTGGCAACTGTACCTAGTGCTGCAGTGAACACACATGAGCAAATATTTGAATACAAGTTTTCAATTCTTTGGGGTATATACCTAGAAGCAGGATTGCTGGGCTTGAGGGTACTTTCTGAAGGCAAGGGTAAGAGAAAAGAACTCAAAGTTACAGGGAGGACAAGGGAAAATTAAGGAAAAGGACTCACTCTTCATCCTGACTGTACATGAAGACACGTGTGGAAATGCGCCTCGAAGCTGCCCTGTCAAGCAGACTTCGACGGTTCCTTTTGTGCACCACTCGTGGGCCAGTTCTGACTTTGGCATCTTTGTCTGTGCCAGTTGACTTCGGACTATCTCAAAAGGCACCTTCACCTGCAAATGAGAGAGAGCTGTTGTCAGTGAGGAGAATTAGATGAGTGCCTGGCGGCCTCTGAAGGCAGGTCCGAGAGAGGAGCCCCAGGAGTATGGTGAGCGAGGGCTGCTCTGCTGGAGGCCTCTGGTGACCACAGTCACTTTAATGCTTATGTGCCAGCACACAGGCTAAACAAGCCCTTGACTTTATAGTCTCGCCTTGTAGTAGTTTCTCCACGCTCTTACTTCCCCCATGGTGTTTATTATGCTCTTACTGTGCCAGGCACCTGGGCTTTGGAACTGGGGAGACAGTGATGAACAGGACAGATGTAGTCCCTGACTTTGGGGAACTTAACAGTCTCATTCCTTTATCTCCCAGGACACCTAGCGCAGGGCGAGGCACCACATATACTCACCTACCTGACAGATGCCTTTGGAAGAAATTACTTCCAACTCCCAAATGGCACAGGGTACAGAAGAGGAGATAAGCTGGCATCTGGGACCTCATGAGTTTTTCATGGAATACTCAAAAGATCTAATATATGTGATGAAGGATTTTCCACTCTGGCTCCTCTACCATTACTTTGAAAGCTTCTCTCTGACTGTCTTTTCCTCTCAGAAGAAACTCCTTATCTCCTAGGGGGTTGCCAAAAAAACAAACTTCTTTCAGTAGCTCACAACAGCTGATGGGCACTTTTGCTGATAGAATGTGTGACCCAAAGGGAAGGTATCCTGGAATGTGGTGGTGCCTTCCATCCAGGGACTTAGCTCTGCTCCTTTAAGAGTAGCTACCAACTTCCTCCTGGGATTTGCTTTTCAGGGGGCACCCTCACCCAACCTGTGCCCTTTGGACTCTCTCCTGTCCTGTTACTCAGGTGTCACTTGAGGGCAGGTGGCAACCATACACAGCTAAATCAGCTTGCCAACTGTACTACGTGGCACATTGGCAACCACTGGGCCATGTGCCCACAGATGATACAGTTGAATTTGTCATGGAATCCTGCTTTTTGTCCACATGGAGCCAAGAGGTGAAACAATTCATCTAGATGATGCTTAACTAGGAAACAGGGAGGCTAAGAGGTGGCCTGATGTCAGTTCTCAGATTGTGTAAGCAAAAGGTTGTTTGAAATGGTTTTTTAGGGAGAGGGAATTCGGCAGTCCAGTGGTTAGAACTTGGAGCTTAACCCAACTTAAGCCAGGGCCTGGGTTCAATTCCTGGTTGGGGAACTAAGATCCTGTAAGCCACGAACCCAAAAAAAGAAAAAGCGCTAAGTCCTAACCCCTTAGCCTCCTTGTTTCTTAGTTTCATCCATGTTGTAGGTCACATGTCTCAGCATTCAGTTCTCCTAATGGCTGATTACTATCCCATTGTGTTAACCTTCATTTTGTTTCTCACTTCATCAGTTGAATGACATTTGAGTTGTTTCCACTTTTTGGAGATTGTGAATAGAGCTGCTCTGGAACATTCATGTACAAGTTTTTGTTTCAATACCTGTTCTTAATTCTTTTGGGTATTGCTGTGGAAGCAATAGGTTTTCATGAGGATAAACTTGGTCATCCCCCCCCACCACCATTCCATGTTTTCAAAGACGAGACAGAAGGAATTATGCTTCCTTTATCTTCCTTTGAATTGGCAAGATCACGATTGGATATATGAACATTGTGACCAGCAGGGGACTGAAATCTTGGGATGGATCTAGGATTCTGCTTGCAGAGTAATGCCCTACATCATTTGAAGAAGGGGTCCCAGGCCTAAATGCTTTCAGACTGATGATGTTAGAGAGCAGGCAGGCTGGGCGGGGCCTGCTGAGCTGGAGAACGCGCATGTCGCCTCTCCCTCCAGCCAGCTGATGACATGCAGTAATGTGGGTACAGTGTTGCCAGATCTCTTGATTTTTTTTTCAAGAACACTTGGAAATCTGAATTTTTAAGTGAAATCTCCCAACTTTAAAATGTTAGAAGGTAATTAAATTGCGGAGGTTTAAAACACTGGGCCAAAACCCAGGTGGTCAGTGGGCTAGATCTGGCTCTTGGCACTGGTTTGTAGCCTCTGATGGATAGCAGATCTCTCTGGGGTCGCTCCTGGCCCTTCTTGTGGTCCTTCCTTCCCATCGCCCATTCTCCTAATGCCAGATGAATATACTTTGCTTCTAGATTCCTCTTTTAGTCTACCCCCTATTCTCACTGCCCTTTCTTCTTTCATCAGATCACCTCTCAGATCTCCAGGGCCGAGCAGAGGGTGATCCTGGCGTCTCCTGGGACTTCTACAGCAGTTCTGTGTTGGGTAAGCTTTAAGCGGATGCTTCCCACCCTGGTCTATGTCTCAGATGTATGGGATCTGCTTTGGGGATCACTGATTCTTCTTAAAGACAGGAGTGACCCAATGGAGCCCTGCTTCACCTGCTAGTAGCATACAGACCCTTTCACCCCCCACTCCAGCCGTGCTTCTCCCAGACTCAGAACTTGGTGGCCAAAATCAAGAGATGCCATTGATTTGGACAAAGCCATCCGTCATTAGCCCTCTACCACTCCCTACCCTGGGTACTTTGTAAATTCTCTCTCTCCCAAGCTCCCTTTCTCCTCTGTTGCTTTGTCCTAACCCTGCTGGAGGCCCCCATGTGCACTGTCGCCTCTTCTGGTATTGCTCACACTCAAAAGGGACCCAGCCCCCCATCTGGTAGCTACCATCCCTCCCTACCCTCTCCTCAGGATGCACACAGAGTTTCTGAGAGAGCTGCCAGCTCCCGAGTCCTTAGCTTCGGCCTGAGCCTTCCTCTGTCAAAAGAGTAGTGAGCCTTTCTCTGTGGCCGTCATCCAGCACTCACCCAGATTGAGGAAGGTGCCCACTCCTAAGTTTGGGGGAAGCTGGAGCAGGAGAACAGGCCACACATGAATGTGCAGCTAGAAAAGGTCAGAGGCCTAGTCCCTGCCACTGGGTTTCTGGGGACCCATGCAGGCAGGCAGGCAGCTTTCAAAGCTGCGGTTTGAAGGGCAAGTATTTTCCTTTGCCTCTGACTGCTGATGGTGTCTTCAGGCTTCTGTCTCCAGCAGTTGGGCAGCACATCCTTCACACCTCCTTGCTTTTTTCCCAGTTGAAAGGTGGAGGAGTATAATGAATCTGTGGCCACTAAGCACTACCTCCCGGGTCTAGAACGTTCACATGCCCTCCCAAGGATGAGAGACATTTGACCCCAACCAGTGATCTGTATCTTGTTGGAGCATTTCTTTTCTGTGGTATCATGCATGTAGCTAAGTACTAATTCCCTATATGATGTCTTTCCAGAGGAAAAAGATGGGTTTGCCTGTGACCTCCTCCATAATCCTCCTGGGAGCTCTGATCAAGAAGGAGATGATGTGGAAGAGGATAATTTTATGTTTGAGCTCTCAGATAAGCCTCTTCTCCCTTGCTACAACCTCCAAGTGTCAGTGTCCCGCGGGTAAGTGTCTGAGTGGTCTATGGGGACCGAGTGCTAGGATCCTGGGACGGATGGAGTTCTCCTGCAGGAAGCTGAGACCTGGAGAACAAATGTTAGAGCACAGGAAGGAGAAAATATGACCAGCCCAGCCTGACTCTCCAACCCAGATTAGATACGTTCAGAGTAGCTCTAGGTGCATTGACTATGTGTGTTTTCCAAAACCAAAATCTAGATTCACTCTGAAGAATTTTTGTGCTGTTTCTGGGTGTAACAGATAATCTGGGAGATATTTGGGCTGGTGAACTATTAGAATCTCTGAAACATTTTTGTGGTTTCTGGGGACAGCCAGACAGAATATTTGAAATTGAGATTCTTGGAAAAGCCAGGACATATGTTTGCCATAGCTGTGGGGCCACTGGAGTCCTTACATCATCCACAGGCTGGTTGCTCATTGCCTTAACGTTGGTGAGGTGATGGCATTGCTGCTGTCCTCTCAGATTACCACACATATTATAATGAGAATCACCCATTTTCAAAGACTAGAATATTTGTGGTACTTAGCATTAGAGTGGACCCAATGTCACCTTTATTTGATGATTCAGAAGAAAGCTCAGCAGTCTGCAGGGCCATGGCCGCGCTGGTTAGGAGGATACAGAATACACTGTCCTTTTGTTCCTGTGCTAGTGCTAAGTCGCTTCGGTTGTGTCTGACTCCGTGGAACCCTATGGACTGTAGCCCACCAGGCTCCTCTGTCCATGGAATTCTCCAGGCAAGAATACTGGAGTGGGTTGTCCATGCCCTCCTCCAGGGATCTTGGCCTCTATCATTAAGTGTCCTCTTCTTGGTGTCTTCACATATTTCAAAACCTTTGCAAACACTTTTAAGTATACTTTTTCTTTGAGATCTGTTTTTGAAATATCAGACCCTGTGTTTTTTTAAGTGAAAGCACATGGAGTGCACATAATGGGGGGCGGTGGACAATGAATTAGGAACCCTTTGAGGGAGCCCCTCACTTGGCGACTGTAACCACTAGACCACAGTTTCTTTGCATGCCTTCCCCCCTGGCTGATAAGAATAAAAATAGCCTCTGTGATGACACCAGTAGGGATCAAGTTTCAGGGGCTTTTGGTCCTTATTCTTCTGGGCACACGCTGATCCCCGAGGGCGGGGCTGCGCCTCTGGGATATAGTATTGCACAGTTAATTAATTCCTCCAACATATTCAGCACCTCCTTCTCTGAAATAGGATCTTGGGCCCCAGGCGGTAAAAGGACCAGGGTAGCGTGCTTTAGGTGCAGACAGAACAGGGGCAACCAGGGGCTGAGCGTCAGTAAGCAAACTGGGTGGCAGGTGGGTATTTGGTTGAGAGCTTGGTCCCAGCAGAGCTGCTTTTCTTGATGCTACATTCTCGAGCACTGCTTCTGAATCTGCCCTTCCACACAAATTGTGGCATCGTGTAAGAATTTGTGGTCTTAAAAGGGGGGTCGGGTGTTATATACTGATGACTCTGAGGCCCTGTGGGCTTCAGAAGTGCCTACTGACTCATCAAAGCAAGACTGAATTCTGATCAGCACTGTCAATGTTCTGAGGCGGTTTTCCTCCATTCTTTGAAAGCGATGTCCAAGGATCTGGCATCTGAACCCCCTTTCTCTTAACCCAGAACACCCCATTCCCTGCTTGTGTGAGATGATAGAGGTCACTGTCATTCGGAAGAAATGCTGCCTTTTAAGATTAGGACTGTGGGTCTGGGGAGAATTTTTAGGTGTGTACAGAACATTCAATTCCAGAATCACGTCTTAAGCAGTTGCACCAGGTCAAACCCAGAATGCTGGAATATAGCTCTGGCCTTCAAAGACTCTCCAGTCTGGTATAGGGCACAGACAAGTATACCATGAACTCTAATAAAAGACCACATTCCTAAGCAGATTTATTATTGTTAATCACACAACAGTTCAGAAAGGTGTCAAGGGAAAAATATAAGTTCCAGTCCACCCCCAAGTTCCCCTTCTTGGACCACAGAGAGAACCACAGTTTGCATTTCTTTTATATTCTTCCAAAATGGGCTCTGTTACCGGGTTATAATAGGGGTACAAACCAAGTGCCAGGAGACTGTGGGAGATGGGACAAATGACTGGTTACATCAGAGAAAGGCTTCACGGGTGACAGGATGTCTGCACTGGGCTGCCGAGGAGACAAGGATGGAGGGTATGGCATGAGCAAAGGCACTGAGACTTTCAAGTTCAGAAAACAGGGCTGTCCTGCATTAAATGGCTGGTACTTGGTGGGGTGGGGGTATACAGCCTGTGTGTGCGCGTCTGTGTGTGAGTAAGAGAGAGAGATTGGAGATAAGGCCAAAGGGATTGAGTGAGGTTTGTTTGGAAGGTCTTGCATAATAATCATGCTAAAGAGTTTGAAGGGTTTTTTGCTGGAGATACTAGGGATCTATTAAAAGTGGTTTAGTGACCCAGTGAAAAGGTCTGATTTTCTTTTTAGAAAACGAAGAGTAACTGAGGATCCAGTGAGGGTGGGTGGGGGTGTGGAAGAGTGACTCTTGGCAGAGGGAAACCAGTTAGAAGGCTGATGCAATATAGTCCAGGCTAAAAGTGGCAAAGGCTGGAAGTGGGACAGTGGAATGGCGGATGGCGAGGAAAGACAGCCTTGGAAACAGGGACCACTAACATGGGGATGCAGCATTTCTTCCTGGTTTAGTCAAAGCTAGCGTTTGGCCCTGGGCGGCCTCGCAGCCCCCCTCCCAGCTGTCCCCAGGCTGCCGCCCAGTCGGGTGTGCTCAGCAAAGTCAGACTAGCTGTAGCTGTAACGTGAGCTGCAGCCCTGCAGAAACGATGGTGCTGCCGCTGGAGAAAAAACTTGTCTAATGCATTCCAGAGCCAAAGAGAAATGCCTTTTGGATTACCCGCAGTTTAGGCCTTTCTCCACGGCTCCCCCTCTGCTGGGGAAGATCTTGGAGAAGAAGGAGGCAGGGGAAGCAGGGGTGAGACAAGCAAAGGGAAACCAGACAGGCTGGCAGGGCTTGCTGGGGGGCAGAACTGGTCCCCACAGAGGGTAAATTCCAGGTCACCTGGGCTGCGAAGGCTGGGACGCCTGCTCAGGGTTTATGGTTCTGGAAGGCCCACTTCACCCCTATTCCCACTTTTTGGAAGGGGTCAGTCATGGGTTGAGTGCTTGCCATTGAGCTAAAAGCCCGGGGCCTGCCAGCGTAGGGGACAGGAGAAAATTGTCACCTCTGCGACACCCAAGCAGTCAGGGGCTTAGCAGAGGGGTAGCCAGGCCAGCGCCCAGTGCCCGCCCCCCACCCTGTCCCTTCTGCCCCCTCCCTTAACTCTCATTCTTGCCTTTTCCAGGCCCTGCAACTGGTTTCTCTTTACCGACGTCCTGAAGAGGCTGAAGCTTTCCTCGAGGATCTTTCAGGCTCGGTTCCCGCACTTTGAAATCGCCACCTTGCCCAAGGCTGAGTTCTACCGGCAAGTGGCCTCCAGTCAGCTGCTGACCCCTGCCGAGAGGCCTGGAGGCATGGATGGCACCTCTGCCCCAGGCTCCTCTGAGACTGTGGAGCTGGTGCGGTACGAGGTGGAGCTGCTTCGGCTCCTAGGGTCCGAGGTAGAGTTCCAGCCTTGGAACAGTTGACCGGGAAAACAGCCCCTCCCTTTTCTTCTTTCTCCTCCCAAGTTCACCCCTCCCCCACCTCCCATGTTTTTCCCCCACCGAGCACCAGACTGCAGAAAGAGGCAATAATATGGACCAACAAGAAGCCGCCTTATCGATGCCAGCATTAGTGACTGGATTTTTTTTTTTTTTTTTTTTGGTTACAGTTAGTTCTCATCTCCCTGTCATCGTCATTGTTGTTGTGGTTGGTGATGGGGGTGGAAAGTTGAACTCCACGTCTGAGGACAAGAGGTCCCAGGGGTGGTGGGAGGTGGCGCCAGGGTCCCTTGGACTGGCCTTCTTGTGTGTGACCAAGACCAAACCCGGGGCCCTGGGTGGCCACGGCCTGTCCGGAAGAGAAATGAGAAAAGCCCAAATCTCTGAGCGCCCCCTCCGTTCCCCTGTGTTCTTTTGTCTTCCATAGTATTTATTTTATTAGTATTTAATTTGTATTGTTTCATTGGTTTCTGATAAGTCTGTATCACTGTGACGATTTGAGACAACTTGTTGTATTGAGGGACTTTCTTCACCTCCTTTCTTTGTCTTTCTTGATCAAGCTCTGAAGCTGTTTCCTCCCTCTGAAAAAGTTACTCCCAGGTTTTTTTCCACCACTGGGGAGGAGGCAGGGAAGGGTGGGGGCCATTGACTTGTAAAAGTAATGAAGGTGGTTGGTGCTGGCCCAGGCCTGGGGGGTTGGGGGTGAATCCTGAGGCTTTGGTGCTCACCCCTCCCCCAATCCCACCCCCGACCCTGGTTCACCCCCCCTGCCCTTTGCAGCAGCCCTGCTGTTTGGAGATGCTTGTTTACTGGGGGAGGGGAGGATTGTGGGAGTAAGGGGTTATTAATAAGTTACTCTAATGGAGAGTTGAGAATGGGTCTTGAAGGATAAGGTCGCCTCCTCTTACCGTCCTCACTGCCCTCAGAGTGCACAATATAGGTTTGTTCCCACAGTTTCTTCCCCTGCACCCCTGGCCACCCTACCCCACCCGGGCCTTGCCCTCCCTGGATACTGAGCCTCTCAGCTCCCTCTTACCCTTGTCCCCATTCTCCTCCTTGCCTTTGAAGCATCCCTTTCTCTTCTCTCTGTCCTCAGCTCCTTCTCCCTCTGCCCCCCCCCCTCCACCCAATTCTCCTTTGGAATTTCCAGAGGGCTCTGGGATTTCCTGCCAGATGTTGAACCCAGGCCTCAGCTGTTTCCTAGGTGAGGGCAGGAGACTGGTCTCCTGCGGCCCGGCCCTACCAGGTCTCCCTCTCAGCACTGGGTTTGTTGGTGGAGAGAGAGAAGGAGGGGTTTGGGCTGCTTCCTTGCCCCAGCCCCCTCTGTGGCATTGTCTTTCCCACTCTTGTTCTTATTTTTCTACCAATTGCTATTTTTCCGAACAATCCTTGTAGAGAGTATGTACCATCCAAAAGCAGGAGGGCCTCCCTACGGCCGGCTCTGGTTGGAGATGGTACAGTTTTATTGTACAGGTGCTAAAACAACAACAACAAAAGAAGAAAATGGAAAAAAAAAAAAGACAAAAAAAAGGCAAAAAAAAAAAAGCCAGTTTGAGGATGGGACAATCTGTTCTCCGGAGACTCCTGACCCTCGCAGGAGGATTGTTGGTTATTTTCTTTGTATTGTGTTTGTTCTTTGTTCCCAGGGGGAAGTTCTAGGCCCCCTTCTGTAGGACTGCTACCCACCTCCACCATACTGCCCAGTTGGTTTTGAACAGTTGTTCTCCCTTTTTAAAAAAAAAAAAAAAAAATATATATATATATATATATATATAAAGTTGAGGGGTTTTTTGGGTTTAATTTTCTGGTTTTGTTGGGGTTCATGGTATTGTGTGGTTTATTTTATGTTTGCCTTTACTTTTTTGCATTTGGGTGTGTATTTTGGCTGCCCTTTATGTTTCATTTTAAGCAACTGGCTGTGGAGTCAAAAACACTTGCATACTGAAAAACCTGTGTCAGGGCTTCTGTCTCCTGTCTCTTTTCTCTGCTCTCCGTATTGGCTTTTCTGTAGTTAAAAAAAAGGTGGGTATCCTTATGAAGTCAGTGAGGGAAGCCCTCACCCTGCTTTGCAGTTTGGGGTCCTTATCAGCACAGCAACTGAGAGCAGGTAGAGTGACCAGTGAGGATTTGGGTCACCTTGGCAAGATTTGGAAAGAAAAGGAAAGGCAGGTACAAATCCTGGGGAGAAGTGAGTACCTGCATCAGTTTGGTAGGCTGCGTAGTGGTGCCCCTGCACATGTGCACACACTGCTCAATCCCCAGAGGAGTATGGTCAGAGGGAGGGGCCCTCTTTGAGGTGGCTGTGAGGGATGATCCTCTTTAACTCAAGGAAATCACCTGCCTGCCAGCACTGTTTCCTGCCCTGTGTGAGCAGCAAACTTCATGGTCTTGTCACTCACTGCCCTCACTGTCTTGCCGGTGTCCCCTCTGGCCCCCTACATTGTGCAGATCTTCCATGGTTCTGCTTTCCTAAGACCCACCAGCTTTGGAGGCAAGATGCCCATCCTAGACTTTACACCTTTTCTCCCTTCTGAAAACCAGCAGTAGAAAGTATGATTGTGACTTGTGACTGCTGGCTCCAGAATGAGCCTGTTACTGTTTGAAGGGAAGGGGATGTCTGTAGGTCTGGGATGAGGCCCTTGTAAGCTATGCTCTTGGGATCTCTCACTGTGGCTGCCATGTCTGGAGAGCCATGTCATGTACCAGCCAGGGGGTCTGTCTGTCTGGCCAACATGAATCCAGCCATCCTGCCCCAGGAGTGACCCCTGAGTTGCTCAGATGGAGGAGCAGCATTAATCCTCCCAATTGGCTTTCATTCCCCACCTCCTGATCCTGAGGCCTCGAGGCTTCCCAAACAACACCTGAGGCCACGTGGTGAATGCGAGGATCCAGCTAAGCCCAGGATGCTTTGGGAGCTCAGCTGGATGGGCAAGGGCACAGAGGTGGTCGGAAGTAATGCCTAATTGACAAGTAGGAAAATGGGAATTGGGGTGGCAGGGAGGAACCCTTGAACTAAGGGGACATCTGAGCACAGGCTTGGAGACAAAGAAGAAGGGTAGTACGTGCAGGAAACTACAACTCACTTCAGTCTCACTGCAGCTGGAAGGTACAGGTGGGGAAGGACAGTGTAGGAGCCCTGCCAGCCATGCCAAGGAGTATGGCTTTGACTTTTGCCTGAGGTGATGGGGAACCATGAGAACTCTAAACCAGGTAGTGACAGAGGTTTTTCCTTTTTCTTTTAATACATTGGTAAAATATGTTGGAGGTAGGACAGGCAGAGGGAGGGGAAAAGGTGATTGCCTGATTCAGAACAAAGGATGAAGGGAGAGCCTTAGGGGTATAAGGATTTCCACTTAGAGCAGGATGGAGATGCAGTGGGCAAAGTCAGAATGATCGCAAAGGAATAGGTGATGGTCCTTTGCGACTCCTGGACAGCCCTGGGCGTTTGAGTGTGTGGGCTTGCACACACCCCTTTATTTCTCTGGAGAAAGGAAGTGAGTTGAAAGCCACACCAAACAGCAGTTTCTTATTTCCTTGCTTTTGGGCTCCCTTCTCCACACCTTTCCTGGAGCCTTCTCACTGCTCTTCTTCCAGAGTGGGAAGACCAAAAATGGAGGAATGGGGGGTGAATCCCATAAAGCGGGAGGTGAGTTTGCATTCCCGGGTTCGGACTGGGGAGAGGACGATCACCTCTTATTAAATGATCTAATCCTTTTCAGTGCGGTCTCAGGGAAAGAGCTAGCCCGTCACTTCCAACCTAGGCTGATAGCGGGTGAGAGAGAACCTAGTATTTCGAGCCTTCATTATTCCATCTGCCAAATGGGGCCCAATTTACCGCCAATGGAAGAGAAACATACTGAGTAACCATGGCTGTTTAGCTGAAGTTAGTTCCTCCGACATGCCGAGGTCGCAAGCCTACAGTTGATGGTCTTACCAGAGTGCTTCTCTTTAAGGTGCTGGGTTAAGAGGGAGGCTCTCCGAGTCTCCATACTCCGAGAAAGGACGATCCGCTTTCACTGCAGCACTATTTGGGTTGGGGGAGGGCGGCGAATTGGGCAGCAAACTCCTGCCCCTTGCATACTTTAACCCACGACGGGGAAGACTGCTGGGCATTTTATTGTGTCCCACCCCTGCTCTGGTGGCTCAGACGGTAAAGCGTCTGCCTACAATGCGGGAGACCCTGGTTCAATCCCTGGGTCGGGAAGATCTGGAGAAGGAAATGGCAACCCACTCCAGTATTCTTGCCTGGAAAATCCCATGGGCGGAGGAGCCTGGTCGGCTACAGTCCATGGGGTCACAAAGAGTCGGACACGACTGAGCGACTTCACGTTCACGTTCACGTTCCCTGCTATGACAAGTGCGTGTGTGTGTTTAGGGAGGACGGAGTCCGCCCCAAGGGCAGTCTGCTTAGCAGCCAGCGGGAGGCGCCAAGTGCTCGGGCCTTCTGGACCCCGCCATGGGGCGGGGCGGGGCGGGTTCCACGTGTTCCCCTGGACCACGGGTTTCCCCGGCGAGGCGGACTGGCAAACCGCAGCGTTGGGCAACCAGGCTCGGATGCCTCCCGGGCCGCGCGCTGGCCCTCCCGTAGCTCAGGGTCTCGCCACGGGCGGTTGGGGCCCTCCGCGGGCAGAAGGCTGTCGCGGGCGCCTCAACTGCTCTCCGATTTCAAGGTTGAAAGCGGCGCTGCGTGCATCTGTAGCTAAAGGCAGGCTGCGGTGGGAGGTGGGCCAGGCCGGGAGCCCTGCGGCTGGTGGCTGCGGCCCGGGCTCACTCCCGCCACCCGGGAGAGAGTGCAGGCCGGCAACCGAGGCCAGGCCCGCCGCGTGCTCACCTGCTGGTCCCGGAGGCTACGGGTAGGGGGCGACGGGGGCGGGGCCAGGGCGCGACCGGCCAATGGGGAGAGGCTATTCGACTGTTAAATTCTCCCTGGAAAGTGGAGGGGGAGGGGGCTGGGGGGAAAGTTCCAAGCTCCCGAGAAATGGAAGGCCTGCTTGAGAACCAGAGCCGCCCAGGGACAGTTTGGGGTGCAGAGTCAGGATAGAGGGACAGGAAGATGCCGGCTGCGGCCGCATCCGCCGGGAGCGGCAGGCCCCGCCCTGACCGCCTCTCCCTTCCCGGGCTCCGCTGGGCCACACGCCCGCCTGCGCCGGCTCCATAGCGCCACCTGCTGGACTCCGGCCGCACGCCTGGCGTGCCGAGGCCGAGGCTCTCAAAGGAGCGACCGCGTTGGCCTCCCTGGCCTGGGAGCGACTGGGGAATGAGTTCACTCACCTCGGATCCAGCGGCTTTGGAGCCGGAGGCAACCGCCTCTTTAAAAATACATGATGGGGTCAGAGGAACGACGATCGTGAGAATCACTTCTTGTTCTGTCCCTCCTACCGGGCCTGACATTTCCACCACTCAAGTGACATTTCCACCCAGGTATGAGGAAATAGCGATGAGTCTGTCCCAGGAAGGAGGCAGCAGCAAAGGGCAGGAGTTCAGAGCCGCCCCGGGCACCTAGTGACAGCAAGGCACTGCTGGAAGCAGCCTTGGGCTCCTGTTGTCCTGGGGTGGCCGCAGACATGGGCAAGGGAGGCAGCTGCCTGCCATGCTCTATGAGGGGTCTAAAGCCGTGGTAGGCCCCGTGTGGGTGTCCTTTCCCGGCCTCTCTGGCCTGCCTTAGTATAGCACCGGAATCTCATGATTAGAAACAGGACCCATTCATTCTTTTAATAAACATTTATTGAGCACCTACTGTGTGCCAGGCACTGTGCTAGGCGCTGGGGATACATCAGTGACTAACACACAGTCCCTGTCCTTGAGGAGCTCACAGTCTATTGGAGGGGAAACATACATAAACACATAGCTAAGGCGCTACCATGTGCTAAGTGCTACAATAAGAGGTATATACAAAGTGCTGTGGGAGCTCAGAGGAGGGAGTAATGCATCAGCTGTTGGGGGTGAGGAGCCAGTCTCTTGACTCCATCAAACTATTGCAAAGGCAGGGTGCTGTTGCTACACGACCCTGGTTGAAATGAACCTATCTCCTGAGGCTCTCCTCTAGCCCTCTCCCATAACTACATCAGCACAGGTTAGTTTATCAGCTTAGCTAATTTAACACTTTGAGTAGGAAAGAAACTGGACAGGGAAGTTTCTTGAGAGGCAGGGGATGTTCAAAGTAGTAACAACTCTTGGGTGCTAAGGCCAGGGGTAGGGTGGGGGTACCATGAGGGCACTGAGCCAGGGAGGGCCGGCCCTGGGCAGTGGAGCACCCGGGGTGAGTGTCTGTGCAGAGGGGAGGTCGGAGGTCACCTACCTCACTTTGGTCCCTCTCTCTCCCCAGCTCAATCAGTAACCGTCCGTTGACGCTCACTAGATGCTTCGTAGTGTGCCCTGCTACGGGCGACAGTCCCACTCCCCTCAGAAGGTAACACACTAACTGGGGAGACTACATAAGTCCAGGCCATTGAAGATTGAAGTAACAGTCTGTCATTATTATAGAGGCGATGTCACAGGCTGCTCACAGTCAGTTAGCAAAGAATGGCACTTGCAACATATTTCGAATGAACTCACTTAGGGTAGGCTGGTCTGGGGAGGCAGCATCTATGAACTGAGCCTTGAAGGATGGGTATAATTTGATGAGTACTAGCGGGGTGGGACGGAGAAGGCAATGGCACCCCACTCCAGTACTCTTGCCTGGAAAATCCCATGGATGGAGGAGCCTGGTAGGCTGCAGTCCATGGGGTCGCATAGACATAATTGGACATGACTGAAGTGACTTAGCAGCAGCAGCGGGGTGGGAAGAGCACTGTGGTTGAGCAGAAGCAAGAAAAGTAAAAGTACAGAGGGAGGCAACTCCAACAGAGGCACGAGCAAAGGTTAGCGAATCCATCTGTTTGGAGCAATACAAGGGGTCAGGGGAGCAGTGGGAGGTGAACGGGGAAGTAGGCTAGGATGTGATGGTGAAGTGCAAAATACTCCTGGAACAACTGCCCTGAGCCATCAAGTGCTCCCAAATCCCTCCTCCAGGACCCCTGGATTGCCTTGTGAGTCAGACAATAAAGGGTTAATGCCCAGCCGCTAAGAACAGATTGGAGGTTAAGGATTTTGAGTATTACTCCCATTTGTAGGCAGTGAGAAGCCCCAGGAGACTTTTTGGCAGAGGAAGAATAGAGCTGGTGCCCTGGCAGGTTGGAGGGGGTGACTCAGATCACACTGGGGGACTGCTGATATGTCCAGGGAAGGGGATAAGCTCTGGGGGAGGCTGAACAAGGCTGGAGGCTTTCTGCAAGTGTGGAACAATGGCTGGATTGGAGAGACGTGGCAAACCACACCGGACTTGAGGCAACAAGGAAGGGGCAGGGTCAAGTGAATGCAGCCAGCAGATGGCTCTGAAATGTCAAGCTTAGAAGGTCAGGACAATAACAGAAATAGGCAAGTCATGACAGCCTTTTTGTCTGGAATGGTTTTGTGTGTTGGAAGACTTCCAAAAATCTATTTTTGATAGAGGGACAATCTTTGAGGGTCTGACAATCATCTAGGTAGAACTATCCAGGAGAAATGTGAGCCAGAAGCTGAGAAGAGTAGGGGCTGGGCCTCTAGATTCCATACCCAACCCGAAGAGCCTCACTGGAGCCAGGAGGATGGCTGAGGCTCGTGGGGTGCCCAGAGTGAATGTAGATGTGGGGCTAGCAAGGGCACAGAGAGGGTGACAGAGGAAGGGGAAGTAGTGTCATGTGCTGTGAGGACTTACAAGGGGCCAAGAACTATGAAGAAGAAATTTGACATCATCTCCAGGGTATCAGTGACTTCAGATGAAGAGTTCTATGGGGTTCAGGTGAGGGGGCAGGGCCCCTCCTAACCCATGTGGCACCTTTGTGTAAAGTTGTTTTCAAAGGTGACCCTTTCTCAAGATGTTTTGCTCTCCACCATCAGGAAGCTGTCATCATAAGCTGATTTTATTAGAAAAAGGAACATTAATGCCAAGTGCTGGAGACATGTAAGAAATATACCCGCACAACCATACATGGTTCCCTCCCAGGGTGGAGAAGGGGGAGAACAAGAGGTGACAGAGCATGATAATGGGCTTGGCAGTGACCAGAAGGAGAGAAAGAGAAGGGCAACCAGGGGAGGTAGTGAGGTCAAGTGGCTGGTTTTGTGTCAAGGACACAGCAAGGGTCCTGATGCACCAATTCACAGTAACCACATTTACCAGATCCTATCACTGTTTCCGAGGCTGACATAGTAGAGCTTGCTCCCAAACCTGGCAGGAGAGACAAAGGCAAATTCACAGAAGAGAGAGCGGAGGGCATCAAGGCCCCCTGCCGAGGGGTGGACTTTAAGAGATAACTGACTGACCCCCTTCTCAGAAAGAGGAAAGGTGGAAGGAAGGCATGCGGAAGGACAGAAAGGACAGGAGCTCACAGGTTCAGGCCCCATCTTCATGGAGGAGGTGTCAGGGTGAAGTGAGAAGGCTGGCCATCAAGGACCTCGGCCCACTGGAGGAGGTCTACTGCAGCCATAGAGGGAGTGGGTGCGTGGGCAGACCTGTGAGGGGAATAGAAAGCAGGCTGACCAGCAAGGAGGCACGAGCAGGGACGGAAGCAGACCCCGAGCATGTGGTTACCCAACGTCCCCTGCATCGCCTGCCAGCAGTGGATGGCAGGGGCGAAATTAACCAAGACGGAAGCCAGGATTTGGGATGCAGAGCAGGGTGGCCGTGAAGGCTAGAATTACAGCCCAAGCCCTGGGTGCAAACATCGATTATTTAGTCCCCTTCCCCTGGGGACCTTGTGGCTGAGTCTGACCCTGGAGGGGCACAAAGCACTTGGGAGATTAAGGATCTGGCCTGCTAGCAAATGACTGGTGGGCAATGAGGCTGAGCCCAAGAAGACCTCGGTCTAGCCTGTGGGGCTGCTCCACAGGGCTGAATTCCTTCCCTCTCTTCAGGGTTTTATCCCACATGGCTTTCTCCTTGTCCCCTACAATTCCGTCTTCCCCAACAAACACACCCATCAAAACTCTCCTCCCCAGACCTACCCCAGCTCTGTGACATCTCTCCAGATTTGGGGGCTCAAACCTGTACCCCATAGTCTCAGAACAAATCTTGGCTTGTACAAAGGGAACTGGAGAATGCTTTCCCTCCAAACAAAAAATTCCCCATCTCTGTGGCTGACCTCCAGAGAGACACACACCCTTGAAGACCTCACAGCTACACCCCCGTCCTCACCAAAGACGACGCACAAGTACACAAAAATACATACAGAGATATTCACATATGGCATAGTAAATACTCTGCGGAGGGAAAGAAGATGGTGGAATACAGCCAGGTGAAAAGACTCTTCTCATGAAGCCCCTACCCCAGCCCTGGTTACAAACATCTCAGAAGGTTTGCCTCCATCAGGAAGTCAGCCCATTACCCCGACAAGAGCATATCCCCTAGTACTCTTAAAAGCCATGGTCTGACACCAGGGACGCTCCAACTGGGCCTGTCTTGGCCATGGTGACACCAAGCAGGGGTGGGGCATGGGGGTCTGTTGTATTGACACCCTGCTGAAATGTAAGGGCTGGTGTGCTACTTCAGTCAGTCTCTCTTAGAGGAAGTCCGTGTACAAATGCTGCTCAACTTTGCCTGGCAGTCACATTTCCCCCTGACCCCCTTCATTTACATGTCATGAGGCTCCATCTTAATGAGGGAAGTGGGGTTGAATGGGGAGATGGAGGCTGGGGTTGGGGATCTAGTCAGCAGGCTCCCAGGTGTGCTTACATTAGGCTCAGCCGTAAACAGGGACCCTGAGCTCGAGGAGAGCTCAAGTTCAGCCACTGGGGTCAGCCCAACAGTGGGGCGGCTGGGAGGAGACAAAGTCTGGTTTCCCAGAAGGCTCGGACTGTGGGAAGCCCTTGAAACTACCTGGGTTGGAAGTGGCTGAAGGTGAGCCTGCTCCCTCAGGAGTTCCCTGAGGGTCTCTTCAGAAACCAGCAGGCCCTCCATGGGGGCCCCAGTCATCATGCCCTGCACATAGGACGAGGGCCTCAGTGGCCCCTCCTTGACCCCAGGGGCTGTGGTGGCACCGGAAGTTCTGATGAAGGCCGCAATGACAGTCCCAGGGGCCTGAGAGCTGGGCCCCGCTGGGCCAGCTCCCATGACTGAGGGTGGTGCCGGATTGGTCGGACGGTTGGCCCCAGCCAGAAGCTGGGGGAGGCCACTGAGAATCAGTGGAGCCCCCGGTGCTGCCACCTGGTTCTCTTGGAAACTGGTGTTCAGGGGGAAGGAGGTTTGCAGAGTGAAGGTGTCCTTGAAGGTGGAAGCAGGTGGAACACTCTGGAGAACGAGCTGGGTTGAAGCAGTAGTACTGGCAGGAGGCCCGTTGGTCAGCACTGTGGTCAGCGGGATGGTCTGCAGGGTCAGGGCCGAGCCCGACCTCACGGGGGCCACTCCTAAGTGGATGTTGCTGGGCACGGCAGAAGTACTGAGGAGAAGCAGAAAGCACATTTGGTTCAGGGAGGAGGCGTGGAAGGAGGGCACTGGGGGAATGGAGCAGAAGGTGTTTCAGCCAGTATTTGTTGGGCCCTTAGCTTGGGTCAGGGATCATTTAAATGGTTCGCATGTGGGATTTCACTCCATCTTCTGATCAGCCCATGAGTTGAATAAGATTAACAATCTGATTTTCCTGCATGAGGAAGGAGGCACAGAGAGGTCATGTAACTTGCCCTAGACCACACAGCCAGCAACAGGGACACACCTAGGCCTTCTCTCCAGAGACTGTGCTCATCAGTGCTGCGGTGCACTGACATCCCCTTCAGAAGGGCGTCCCTGTGGCCTGCATCAGCACAGAAACAGGCACACATGCACAACCCAGGCGAAGGCCGAGCTTCTCAGGGAAAATTGGAGGGACCTCAGTGTGGACAAGTAGTAGCAAGAGCTTTCCTGGTGGGCTTGGTAGGGCCTGAGGAAGGCAGAATGGCACCTTCTCTGTTGCCCCTTTTCTGGAGTAGAGGAGACTTGTGGGGATGGGCCCAGGAGAGGAGGTTCTTGAGGAGCACCCTGGGGTAACAGGAGCAGCCCCAGCTGGCAACAGAAGATGCCCCAGGTCAAGGACTGGCTTGGCCATTTGTTATTTTGGTGTGTGACCTCAGTCAAGTGACCTTTCCCTCTTTTAAGCCACGAGTGTCCCACTGGATTCCCAGGGATGCTGTGAGGGTCCCAGGAGTCAGAGACAGAGCACAACTTTGCAAGAAGCTGAAAATGTCCCCAGCCCTAGGGGAAGACTTGGAACGACCTGGGCGCCCTTACCTCACAGCTTTGGTGACTTTGGCCTGGCTCTCTGGTGGAGAGACAAGCATGGCGGAGGTAGTGGGGATCTCTTCGTCTATAGACAGTCCCAATTCCAGACTCGCAGATGGCTGGAGACCAACGTGCTGCACCTTCGGCTTTTCCCAGGAAGTGTCACCCTTGCCCTGCGGGGCAGCTCTGGATGAGACCCGGGAACTGGCTCTCCGGGAGCTGCCACCAGAGGAGGTGGAGGGAGCAGAGGCCTGAGGGGATGTGGCTGTGACCTCGCTTCTCTCATCCTCGTCTTCGATCACCACCAGGTCCTTGGGCATCTCCTTAAATTGGTACACCAGCCTCTGCCCTTCCACTTTGGCCAGGATGCCTCGTTGGTAGTAATATCTGGGTGAAGAGCAGGGAGTGTCAGGGACATAGTGCCCTCCAGGGCCGGTGGGGGGATGCAGATGGGCGCCCTGAGCAAGGGAAGGGGCACTTTGGACTTAGAAGGCTTTTATGAAGTTTCTGAGATCTCCCTCTGATGACTCGAAGGGTCCATGAAAGGGGATTTCCAATGCTGACCCTCATGCTGCTTTGGGGCAGAGGATGGGGTGAGTGAAGCATGGGAGGGGGTGGAAGATGGCGGTTCAGCCATCCCCCAGCCTGAGAGACCGACTGTGGGTAAGTCAGACCCATCTTCCTTGGTCCCTGGCTTGCAGAATGTGAAGGAAGCCCTTCTTGGGGATGGGGAGGCCCTGAAATTCTCTTTCCACTCTAAAAAGAGAAAAGGCTAGGACAGAAACACAAGAAGAAGAGCACTATCCCTCCCAGATAGGACCTGGGAAACGGGCTGGGGGGTAAGCAAACGGGAGTCACAGGAGACTTGCGGGGATGGGCCCAGGAATTCGTACCTCAGAAGAGTGTCTAGGTGACCCATGCAAGGGGAGCAAGGTACTTACTCATCACCCACACAGAGCCTGATCTTTCCAGGGAACGTTGGAGACCCCTTAGCGAGGGGCTCCTGGGACAGAGGAAGAAGCTTGGGGACCCCTCCGGGCAGGGGCTCCTACCTGAGTGCCCGGCCCATCGTCTCATAGTTCATGTCAGGCTTGTTCTTCTGCTTCCCCCACAGTTTGGACACTGCCTTAGAATCCACCAGCTTGAAGATGCCTTTCTCTCGCTGGGTCCACTTGATGTACTTGGGGCAGGTGTTCCGGTCTTGCAGAAGTGCGAGGAGGAATTCCCACAGGTAGATGGTGCTGCCTGCAGAGCAGCAGGGTGGTGATAGGGTGCCCAGACCCCGCCCACCCCTGCCGGCTCCCTTCCCACCTCACCCGCCTCCCCGCTGTACCTTTGCCATCCTTCGATTTCTTCCGAATGGGGATGCTGAGGTCAGTGACAGGTGAGGTACTGCGGTTGCCCTTGGTCTTCCGGACTGAGGATGGGGGGAAGGTGGGAGTGAGCTGAGGCTACAGGGCAGGGCTCCCGAGACAGAGGGCCCAGGCGCTTACCAACTGAGGGGCACCCGGCGACAAGGAAGAGGCAGGTTGCCTCCGGGGCTGGAGGCCTAGGGTCACACTCCACAGGCATCGCACTCAGGTAGCTCCACCCACCCAAGGGCCCTCCCGAATTTCAGGCCCCAAACAATGAGGGGCCACGGAGTGCTTGCCAATGAGTCACCTATAGAAGCACAGAATCTGCCTTGCCTAATTTTTGAAACAAAATGGCATCTGAAGGCGTGCCTGTTGTGCAGATAAGTGTGGCACCAGGCTTTGGTTGCCACACTGACACGGCAGTATCGACCAGCCATCATCTGAGTAAATCAATAACATGGGGCTTGGGAAAGCCCAAAGTCCTCTACCATATACAGTCTCGGCTCTGTAAGCTCCAAGAAGGAAGCTAAGAGCAGAGCGTGAGGCAGAGGCCCCCAGAGGGCAGGAACTGGCCAGGGGGCCAAGGTTGGTGTCTGAACACTCAGTGCAGGATTCAACCCACTGAGGTCATGGGCTTGCTAATAAGCATTTACATATCTGCTGGGCAGACAGGAGAGGCCTGGAAAATGTCAGGCTTTAGGCAAGCTACCTGACGAGGCCTGGCTTTCCAGAAGGGAGGACTTTCCATCTGTCTCTGCCACATCAGAGGGCTATGCTCTGAACATGTCTGTAAAGCATGGGACTCACCTCTAGCCGTGGTCTCCCTGAACCCTCTCCTACTGCCCAGCCCCTTGAGGAAACACACACACTCTCTCCCCCCCCTATCTTACTTCTCTTCTTGGATTTTCCAGTCTTCTTAGAGCTCTCTTCTCTGGGGACCTTCCCCTCCAGACAGTTCTCCTCTTGGTCACCAGTGTCACCAGCCCTGTTTAGGGCATCGGGCTCAGAGACAGGAAACAGGTAGTTGGGCAGTGTCATGGCTGGAGCAGGGTCTGGTTCTGGAAGCATTTCGGAGGTGCTGACTGCAAGAAGAAAGGCCTGAGGTGGCGTGGGCGCAGGGCACGGTAGGAGTGTGGTCTCCCGTGCTCAAGAGAACAGTGGGTTCCTGGGGGGTGGGGGTGGGGGCGAAGCGTCATTCCCCACAGCCCCAGACACAGGACACACCTGAAAATGCCTCCTGTGTCTCACGGCACGAGGACAGGAAACATCTGCAGAGCTGTGGGCACGAGCTGGCCCCAATCACAGCATGCACATGTGCAGCCCGCCGCTGGTGGTGGGAAGCTCCAGGTGACACCCAGGGAAAGGGCCACCTTCATTTAGTCATCTACGCATTTTACAACCAGAAGGGCCCTTAGACCTCGTTTAGCCCTGATGAGGAGACTGAGACCCAGAGATGGCAGGGCATGTGCCCAGGGTCACACAGCAACTTGGTCACACATGCCTGGTATGTGAGGGTACTCAGTAAATATCTGTTGAATCCTGAGTGAAAATTAGTGCCAGAGGTGGGATGAGGAATTGGAACCTGCAGCTTCATGGCTTTTTTGCCACCCTGTATCCCAGCACCTCCTTCGAAGGTCAGTTGGAGCCAGGAATCTTCCTGTAGAGTCATGGCAGATGCTTGATGGGGGTATTTGCTGGGGGAAGAGCCTGCCTCAGGGGCCATCGCAGGAGGTAGGGGCCAACCTCCTAGAACAGGGAAGGGATGAGGAGGCTCCAGCCCGGTATATTTCTAACTAAGCCGCATCTGGCACAGACATCCTGGGAGCTCAGCGAGACAGCAGAGCGGCCTGACATTACCCTGGCCAATAGCATTCTGCCTTAAACAAGGAAGTTCTGACACGTGCTACACGTGGACGGACCTTGAGGACCTTATGTTAAGTAAAATAAGCCAGTCCCCCCAAAAAACAAATACTGTATACTTCAGCTCATCTGAGGCCCCAAGAAGAGTCAAATTCATTGAGATATAAAGTAGAGCGGTGGTGGCCAGGGGCTGCGGGGAAGGGGGAATGAGGAGTTAGTGTTTCATGGGAACAGACTTCAGGTTTTGCAAAATGCAGAGCTCTGGAGAGGATGATGGTGGCTGCACAACATAACAAATGTACTTAATACCACAGACCCGAACACTGAAGATGGTTAAGGTGGCTCATTTTATGTTATGTGTAGTTTGTTGTTCAGTCGCTCAGCCATGTCTGACTCTTTGTGACCCTATGGCTATATAGCTCACCAGGCTCCTCTGTCCATGGGATTCTCCAGGCAAGAATACTGGAGTGGGTTGCCATTTCCTCCTCCAGGGGATCTTCCTGACCCAGGGGTCAAAACCTGTGTCTCCTGCATTGGGAGACAGATTCTTTACCACCAAGCCACCAGGGAAGCCCTATGTGTATTTTACTGTAATTTAAAAATTGGAAAAAATAACCAGTCAACCTGGTTATTTTTATACATAGTTACAAAAAGTCACTCCATCTCCTTCCTCGTCTGCAGGGGCCATTCTGCCCCATCACACTCCACTCACAGCTCAAGAGCATGTTAACAGGTATAGGGGTGGTATGGGTACATTAGCCCGCACACACAGGCCCCTGAGAATCCAATACACAGATGTGATATTTTAAAATGGAATTTTGTGTTGCCGCGAGTTGAGGCACCACAGTTCAAACTCACAGATCTGCTTGTCATCCAGGATGTTGTTGGGAGACTCGACGTTGAGCAAGACTTCAGGGGTTGACACGGTTTGTGAGGTGGTTTCATTGTCATCTGGTGCCAGGTTCCATGGTTGGGAGAGAAGAAAATTCCCTCAGGACATAGGGCAGTGGGTGCCGCCAGAACGAGGCTAAGGAGCCCAGGGGCAGCCGGGAAGGTAGCAGCGTGCCTCCCACCCTGATTCTCCACCTTTCTCTACACCCATCCCAGCAGAGCTGGTCTCCCCTCACTCTTCCACTGCATCTCGGGAGATCATGGATCCATTTAGGTGGCTTTCTCCTCTCTACAGTGGTACTACCTTCTGCTTATCCTAGTCACCCTGTCTAATTTCCAACTACTGGGGGCCTTGCTCCTGGCTGCATGGGGTCACTAGAAGCCTCTGTGGGCTACTGTTACCTGAAGACAGAACCCCTCCCTCCTCCACACCTTCCCTGCCCAGGAAGGAAACAGACCTGCCAGCAAAAAACTGCCCTCCAAGATCTGATCCTGTGTCATGCACAATGTCCCATCTGTTATGATGCCATTGTGAACGTCATCCAGCTCCAGGCCTGAGTACAGATGCAGTAATTCGGGGTAGGGGACTTGCTCCACAATCACAGCTGGAAACACGGAGGGATCTTCTAGCTACGGAGAAGACAGCGATCCGGTTCAAGGCCCACCCGCCTCTCCCAGGAAGCCCTCCATACCAGAATCTGGCCCTTCTTGCAATTCCTAACTCTTGGATCCCTCAGGGGCTGTCCTTTGTAGGGCATGACATTGCTCTGGGTCCAAACTCACTAGTGGGGTCTTTACTGGTAGAAATGGGTTAGCTCTGTACCACCTTCACTCAACCAAGGGCAGGCAGTTTTAACTGGTTACAGTTATGGGTTAAGCTGTGGCCAGGGTTAGTTAGGCTCATTCTGAAACCAGTGGGAAAGGATTTGTCCATGGCAAGGGCAAGGGGCTCAATCTACAGCCAGTTGAGGGACTCAACCTACGCTCAGGGTTGGGTACCAGGGTGAAGGGCTCAGATCATGAACATCTTAGGGCTCAGTTTGTGATAAGAGTAGGAATGAAGATGGAAGAACAGAGGAATTAGAGACATAGAAAGTTAAGGGCTGGGAATTCCCTGGTGCTCCAGTGATTAAGGATCCACCCTAGTCGGGAAACTAAGCCCTCGAGCTTTAGAGCCCACACACCACAACTAAGACCTGATGCAGCCAAATAATAAAACAACACTAATTTTTTTTTTTTTAAAAGGTAAGGGCCTGCATAGGGGAGAGGGTTCCAATTTCTGGCCTGATTTGGTGGGCACATGGGGGTACTGTTCTTGTTAAGGGGGAAGCCAGAAGGAAGAGGAGCGGGTTTTTGGAGAAAGA
The DNA here is from genome assembly GCF_029407905.1 of Bubalus kerabau. Lineage (NCBI taxonomy): Eukaryota > Metazoa > Chordata > Mammalia > Artiodactyla > Bovidae > Bubalus > Bubalus kerabau. The sequence goes on from NC_073647.1 coordinate 17,952,283, forward strand.
TAAGGGAGCAAGTGTCTGAATATGGTCAGTTGGAGGTACCACTGAGATATTTAAAATGGAGATACCTATCAAGGAGTCAAAAATATGTATCCATGAGCTCATCACTGAGAGTGGGTAAAATCATCAGGATGAGAATTTGACCCCCGAGGACATAGTTATTCTAAAATCAAACAAAGGTAAATTTTAAAAATAAGTGTGATTGCAACTGTTGTTTAAAAATTATAGAAGGAAATGTACTGGAATGTTCATAAGAATTATATTTTGGTTGTGGGACTGCAGGTGATTTTTTTTTTCCCTTTCTACTTTTCTGAATTTTCTTTCATGGGGCTATTAATTCTTTCTTCATGAAAAAGGAATGAGAATGCTCAGTTTTACCTAATGTTCCTGAAGGATCCAGAAGAATAAAAATTGATGAAACTGCCTTTGGGTTTGGCTGCTGGGCAGTCACCTGGCTAGAGCAGTTTCAGGGGAGTGCTGGGGTCTCAGAGAGGACGGATGGAGGGAGACAGGCAGGTGGGTATAGTGATTAAGGCCAGAGTTTAGAGCTGTCTGTGGGCTTCCCTGGTGGCTCAGAGGGTAAAGTGTCTGCCTGCAATGCAGGAGACCTGGGTTCGATCCCTGGGTCAGGAAGATCCCCTGGAGAAGGAAATGGCAACCCACTCCAGTACTCTTGCCTGGAAAATCCCATGGACAGAGAAGCCTGGTAGACTACAGTCTATGGGATCGCAAAGAGTCGGACACGACTGAGCGACTCCACAACTTCACTTCACTTTAGAGCTGTCTGTCCAACACAGTAGCCGCTAGCCACTGGTGACTATTTAAATGTAAATATAAAGTTTTTCAAGATTAAAATTCAGTCCTTCAGTTGCATCAGCCATAGTTCAAGTGCTCCATAGCCACATGGCCCCATACTGGACAGCACAAATCTAGTGAAGTTGCTCAGTCATGTCCAACTCTTTGTGATCCCATGGACTGTAGCCCACCAGACTCCTCCGTCCGTGGAATTTTCCAGGCAAGAGTACTGAAGTGGGTTGCCATTTCCTTCTCCAATGCATGAAAGTGAAAAGTGAAAGTGAAGTTGCTCGGTCCTGTCCGACTCTTCGCGACCCCATGGACCGCAGCCCACCAGACTCCTCCATCCATGGAATTTTCCAGGCAAGAGTACTGAAGTGGGTTGCCATTTCCTTCTCCAGGGGATCTTCCTGACCAAGGGATTGAACCCAGGTCTCTCATATTGCAGGCAGACGCTTTACTGTCTGAGCCACCAGGGAAGCTAAGAGCACTTCTAGAATATCAGAAAACTCTACTGGACCATGCTGATCTAGAGCCAGACTGCCTGGGTCTGAGACCAAATTCTGCCATTTATGAGCAGTGTGATCTTGGGCAAGATACCTTTCTGTGCATCCGTTTCCTCCTTTATAAAACTGGGGTGATCATATTATTGACCACATATGGTTGTTTAAATGGATCAATGTACATAAAGCACTTAGAACAGAGTCTGGCATACAGTAGGTTCTGATTATGTGCTTCAGGCATCAGGGACTCCGAGGAGACTATTGTAGTGTTAGTCGCTCAGTCATGTCTGACTCTTTGTGACCCCATGGACTGTAGCCCACCAGGTTCCTCTGTCCATGGAATTCTCCAGGCAAGAATACTGGATTAGGTTGTCATTCGCTTCTCCAAGGGATCTTCCCAACCCAGGGATCAAACCCAGGTCCTGCTTTAAAGGTGGATTCTTTACCATCTGAACCACCAGGGAAGCCCCCTAGGAGACTGGTAACATTTAATTTCTTAACCTGGGTGGTGAGTTAATGAGTGTTAATTTTATAGTTATTCTTAAAATATATATTTTTCAGATTCTTTTCAATTACAGGTTATCTGTTTTATATTCATACTGTATTTTGCAACAAAAGTGTATCCTAAAAACAGTGAGAGAAGGGAGGTGAGAACGTAAACCCAGATGATGGAGGTCACATTGGGGAGAAGAACAGCGCTAAGGAGGCGGTATGTTAAAGAGGCGGGCAGAAGGGAGGGAGGGTTTCTCTTAGGGTTAGGGGGACATGAAGATGTTCTAGGTTGAGGAGAGAGGTCTGGGAGGTGTGAAAGACACAAGAGAGAGAGGAGGTGAAGGATGGTGTGAGGTCTGGAAGGCAGCAGGAGAGAAGAGATTAAGCCCTGGGGTAGGTGTTGCCCTTGGAAGGAAGAGGGCCACTTCTTTCTCCCAGGCCAGCAGAAAGGAAATAAGAACAGGTGATGTTGTTGCTAAGAGGGAGGGAGGAGGGAAAGTGAGGGCATCCTTGGCTTTGAGCTCCTCTGTGGATTGGAGAAGAGGCTGTCTCAGAGGGTGGAGGGGCAGCTGTGGGTTCAGGAGGTAAGAACAGCTTCTATGAAGAGCAGCTTCTAAGAAGAATAGAAAGAATTGCTGAGTGGTCTAGAAACAAGTAAAAGATGACTAGCCACACTGAGAACCCAGGTAAGGTTAGATTTTTCTTCCCTTGTTTCAGGAGGCTAGGCATGCCAGAGGTGTTGGATAAAACGGAGCCACTTTAGGTTAACATCTAGCAGGACAGAAAGCACCGTGTGCTCCAAGACCACTAGGGGGCAGCCTTTGGCTGGTCACTAGAGATGGGACGAAGTTTCCTGTCCTCACAGGGATCTGAGAGAGACCGCATCAGAACTAGGCTGGGGTGCCCTTGGAGATGATCCAGCTGGGCCTCCTCTTGATGAAGATGGGGAGATGGCAGCCAGGTAGGGCAGGGGACAGGTCTTGCCCAGGGGACACTGTGGCCACACTGGGATGAGAACTCAGGGCTTTGGACCACTAATCCCCCCTTCCTTCTGCAGTACCTGGCTGCCTCCTCTTCTCCAGTGTGTGGAAGGAGGGTGCTGGGCAAGGTATGGAGCAGCAGAGGCCTGAGTGCCAGAATTCTGTCCTAGTTCCCAATTTCCTCCGACCAGAGGACCCAATTTCCAGTTTATTCTGAATCCTTAGATGGTGGTTGAAAAGATGGTTATGGAAGGGCCTGTCAACCATGCCAGGACAGGAGTCTGAAGGTGCCAGGGGATGGACTGTACCCTGCGGTGCCAGCTGGCATTTCTCCGTCCTACTGTGTGGTTGTCTCAGCACCTTTCTCACTATGACATGGGGTGAAGTGGCCAGAGAACGCACACGGAGGTCAGTGTACACGTGTGCACTCGGCCCCCCGTTGCTGGTTGACAGATCAGCTAGTGTGCATAGCAGCTACTTGGCTGACTTGGAAACTACGCGTGCCCTGTAATTGCCTGTTGGCCAAACCAGCTCACTAAGTGACCGCCCGATGACTACTGCCTGGCCACATGGGACTAGCTGATGGCACAGTCTGCCTGGCCCACAGCCGCCATGCCTTGAACCTAGTAGGTGCTTGATCAGTGTTTGCTGACTGGTAGCTAGCCAGCTGGCCAGCTTACTGGCTATCTGCCTGCCTGTCTTTATCTATCTGATCATCTGTGCCGGCTGACCAGGCTCTGTTCTCTGGGGCCATACCTGGTGGATGTCATCCATTCCGTTGCTTGCAAACTCAAAGATCAGGTCACTGGGCTGCAGGGCAACAGCCATGCTGTCTTGTCAGAGAGCTGACTGTGGGGCCTGCAGGGCCCACTGGAGCCGCGGTGTTTCCTTGATGAAAAGATGCTATTCAGATACCTTGAGCCTAGCACCTACTCCTTGAGTCACAGTACAATAGGGGCTGTAGAGAACTGGAGTAGGCGGTGGCCTAACCCAGGTTCAAGGCTGCATGCTGGGCTGGGCCAAGCGCAGGAGCGACCTATGGAGAAGGGAGAGATGGGGGCAGTGAGCCAGTCACCTTCCTTGGGTCCTGTTCCCAGGACAGACTGCCGGAAGAGGGACAGCAGGAAAAGGGGAAGACAGTGGGAACAGAAGGGCTGAGCCTTGGTGCCAGTCGGGTCACGGGGACCTACACCTGAGCGGACCCCAAAGATACGTAGTCTCCCTCACTTACTGCCCTATGTGGACAAGATGAGACACAGCGGGACTTGGTGCACTCTCCGCCCTGAAGATTAATCCCCAGGGTGTGGCCATAGGGGAAGCCAGGGCAGCCCGAGTGGCCTTGTGGATGGAACGTGAAGAACCCCACAATTCCCTTGGCTGGGGAAAGGACCCCTGTGACGGATCTGGGGTGGGGATATCCCGGTGCACAGGATGGTCTTCTAGACTCTGCCTGACTTGGTCCACCTTGGGAGTAGGGGCCGCTTAGTTCTGAAGGGCAGAGTCCACAGAGGAAGTGATCTCTCACTATAAGGGTTGTGTTGTCAGAGCCAGTGACAGCGGATGGCACTCTCAGACTCGGCCACGCCTCCAGAGAGCCTGATGTCAGAGGGCCGGGGGGGCCACATGCCCTGCTCTAGTCACCACCCAGCCACCACCACCCGCTGGGGATGCCGGGCACAATGGCCTCTGTGCTGTATGTGGCTTGGGCTCTTGGTTTAGCTTTGGTTTCAGTTTCAAGAGTGAACTGTCACCCTGGGAGAGCCCCAGCTGGGGGAGGGGACCACAGGAACCTTCCCCATCCTCCAGGGCCAGCTCAGGGCCCCCTTTTCCAGGAAATCTGTCTGCTGCAGCCCACATGTCTCTCCTCTCCCAGAATGCCTCTGGCACTCATAGTCTGCACCTCTGGCGCTCACATGTCACTGGGCCTCTGATTGTTTCCTGTGCTCCCTGCCCTTCTCAAGTCGTCGGTGCCGCACCCGGCCTGGCTCCCAAAGCCCCAGCTCCCCTCCCACGCCCCTCCCACCAAAGCATTCTCAGCGTCTCCACCCTAACACTCAGGCTTCTCCATCTCCAGGTACCATGGCTCTGGCCTCGAGGGTTTGGCTTTGTGTGGTGTCCACATGTGTGTTGGTGTGGTGGGCCTATGATCGGCTTGGTTCAATCACGAGCACCTGAAGAACCAGCTCCATGCACCAGAGGAGGAGCCACACACTAGACCCCTGCCTCCTTGGCACTCCTTTGCCAGTGCCAGGGTGGCAAAACCTTCTCCTGGCCCAGGAAGAAATGAGGAACTTCAGAGAGGGGCAAAGGGGAGGAAAGGGAGGGGGACCATGGATGACCCTCCCAGATGACCACTCTCCCCCACAGAAGACACCCAGGCCTCTTCCACTTCCTTTCCGTTAGCCCACAGGGCTGACTCCGCCCTCTGCCCACCCCCACACTCACCCCCACACCTTGCCACCCACCCCCAACCAAAAAACTTTAAGTCATTCGACTCAACCTGGCAGGTCTGAGTTTCCCTTCGGGTGAATGAGAGGCCCAGCACAGCGAGGCTAGGACGGCCTTCCACCACTGGCGCCCACCCCACCCCACCTGCACATGACCCACGTGACCGGGTGTCTGTGGCCTCCCAGAGAGGCCTTCCAGGGCCATTTATGCTTGGAAGGTCTGTCTCCCCCAGCCAAAGCGCCCCAAGGCCTGCATTCCGCAGCTCCCGCCCTCCCACAGGCCGGCTGTCTGCCCCCAGGAAGCGTTCTCATACTAATCAAATGAAAGGTGATCACTTTCACCTAATCCCACTTTGTCTAAACATGAAACTCCTGTGTCTGCCCCTCTCCCTCCAAGGTCATTCCGCCATGGCCTTTCCCTGCAGGTTTGCTCATCGCTTTGGCTTCTCTTCGCAGATCAGTGTTTGATGTTTGTGAGCTCTCTGCCTGGGGAACTTCTGGGCGCCTTCCTTACCTCCCCCATTAGAAAGCCGCTTCGCTGAGGGCAGGGACGCCGGTGCTGCTCACTGATCAAGCTTAGCATGTGGTAGATGCCCAATGTGTGTTGGTGGAACGATCACATGAATGAATGACACTGGTCAATCGGTACCAGTGAGGTGGGGTGTGTTCTCTGGCCTGTGAGTATACGCATGTGTATACTGGGTGTGGGGTGGGTGTCCAGTGGTCTAGATTACAGGAAAGAGAGAAACTTGTGCCCTGTGTGTGTGCTATGTCTGTGTATTTTTGCATGGTAATTTACAACCAGGAGCAGGAGTTGGGGAGGGAGTTCCCTGTGGGTGTGCGAGCACACTGCAGATATATATGTATGTGCCGGGTGTGGGGACAAGTGCGTGAGAGCCTCTGTGTGTCAAAGGGCTTTGGTCCTGGTCGGGCCAGCAGAGCCACAAGCACAGTCGTCGGTTCCTCCTCCTCCAGGCCTGCCTTCCTGAGAATGGCAAGCTCGAGCTAATACTAGCTGCTGTCGGCTGGCAGAGGCTGGCTGTGGAGAAGTGGGCTGCGGCGGGGCCTAGCGGCCACCACCGCCCAGCCCCCTGACATGGAAAATTCAAAATCCTCTTGCTTCCCAGGGAGAGCATGCCAGAGCAGAATGTGTATGTGGCCCATGCATCCTAGGGGTGAGCCCCCAGGGCCCACTCTGCTAGGGGGGGTGTGGTAGGAGAGGGAAGGCAGCTCTGCACTAGACTGGATGGAGCCCTTAGCCATCAATGCAAAGAGAGATTTGAAATAAAAGAAAGGCAAATCCAGTTGCCTTCTTTAAGTATCAGCATATCTCAGTATCCAAATTCAGGATTCTTCAAGTCTGAAGCTAAGGTGAACTCTGTGTGTGTGTGTGTAGGGCGGGATTGGCTGTCCTACTCTCTTGGTCAAGGCTAAGAAAACTCTCCCTTCACCCTTATGGAACCTTCCAGTCCAGAAGGTTTCACCCTTCCCCCTTCAGATGTTTGAGGATTTGAAAGTGAGAGGTGGGGAGCAGTCATTTGCATGTTCACTCACTCTCCCCCAAGTCCCTCAAAATAACCTCCCTCTCCCAGGAACCTGAAACCAAAGAAGCCACCAGCACAGAAGGCCCGCCCTGCTGGAGGCCAGAGAGGCCCTCACAGGGGCTCCCCTCTCTGGCGTCCTCAGAGACGCTCTGGGACACAGACTCAGCTGCCTAGAGGCCTGGACACTGCCTTATCGGTGAGTGGGGGGCTAGGGAGGTCCACAAGGACCCTGGGCTCACCTGGTAACCCGTAGTAACCGATGCTGAGATCCTCCCACCCCACCCCTTCATTGCAAAGCTCAAAGCTGGCTCCAGTCAAAGTCCACGCCCAGAGTGGCAAGAGCTCTGCTCCCTTTGAGGCCACTGCAGTATCCCTAGCTCCCAGGGCCTGTCTTGCTTGGGCTGAAAGCAAAGCCTCTGTGAGAGCATATGGCTGGCCCCAGCTACTGAACGTGTGTGTGTGTGTGTGTGTGTGTGAACGTGTGTGTGTGCAGGCACACCACAGGAGGGAGCAAGCAAGCGAGGGCGCCCACATCCCGGGCTTGCAAATGCACACCTCTGGCTCTCTGTGGTTGTGACTGCATTTCAAAACCAAAATAGCAAAATAGAAGTGGTTTGGGCTGCTTCTGCGTCATCACAGCTGGGCCCCCTTCAGACCCTCTCTGGGGCTGTCACTGGAACACGTCAAGCGGTGTCCAGCACTCACCCATTGGGGCCTCCTCCACAGGAAACAGCCCCAATGTGAAAGCCACGTCCGCAGTCTCCGTGGAGCAAGTTTAAATCTACAGCCGCTCAGCCGAGCCAATGGCTCTCACAGAATCGCTAATAACACCCGTGGCATTTTCACACACGCCAGCAAACATGGGGGCCAGATGGTCAGCCAGGCCCGCAGAGCAGCGTTCTCACGTTCCTCGTCCTCTCACAGCCAGCCCTCACTCCTGAAATACCCCGTCCTCCCTGAAACCTTTCTGGAATTCTCTGGAAAGGAAGTGACAATTTCCTTCATGCCATTTCCCACTCCCTCAACACCCCTCCCCCACAACCACAAACAAAGTGGAAACTACCCCAGGAATAGCTGTACCCTCCACTTAAAAACAGCCCCTCCTCCGGCTAATAGTCATCAAGCAGCATATTTGCATGCGGCACCACGTGATCAGTGGCGTGTGTTTAAGAGACAGAAGTTCACACCCAGGGGTCCAGTCTGTAGCCATGGACCAAGCAGAAGTAGCCCAAGTGTGGGACTCCCCTACAATCTTGGTCCAACTAGGGCTGGACTCCAATCAGCCAGCCGAACCCCCCTCCTTGAGCAAAATGCCCAGTGAAGGGGGCCTTGCCACAGCGATTTTGTCAGCTTCTTCTCCTCTATTCCTGCCTTCTACCACCCCCTCCATCTGAGATGAAATCAGGAAGAGGGAGGGAAAAAAATAAATGTTTTGCAAGCTCTGTTGATTGGGGTTTCTCTGTGCTCATTTACAAGAAACCCAGTTTCCTTCCTTGGCCCTCGGTCACTGCCTGATTCCTCGTAGGGTTTGTCAGAGCTCTCACGGTGGGGCAGGCCTGGAGCTCTTCTCCCACTGTCCCTGCCCTTTGTCAGCTGCAAGCTTGCTCCTGCCTTCCCAGCCCCACAGCTGGCCCCATGGAGGGGCAGTTAAGGCTCCAGGCTGCAAGCACAGTGACGCATGCTCCTCTTTCTCCAGGAGACCCACCAGCCTTCTCCGGGCTGCATCCCAACAAGAGGTGGGCCCACAGAGAAGTCAGCCATCTTTCTGAGTTGTGCTTTCTGTCATCCTTAAAGTGGGTGAGGGCTGAGGGGAATCCGGGCCTAGTAGGGGCTCACCAGGCTGTCTCGGGTGAATGAAGATGGTGGTGGGAAAGTGCTTTGAAAATTAAAACACACTCATTCAGATGACAAGTTCCAGGTGACCTCCCAGAGACCAAAGGGGACTGGGGACCCCTTTAAGCTCCCAGAAGTGCCCCCATGGCTCTAGAACATAGGGTGGGCTGCAGGCTGCCAGCTGTCGCCTTGGAGGGGGCTGGCTCCTTTGCTAAGGTTGGGGGCCTTGCAGGAGGGACAGGCAGCTGTGGTTGGAGGGGTGCTCCCAGTCCCTTGTCCTCACCACCTCCACCCGGCCCCAGCCCTCTGGGTTGTGGTTATGTGGCAAGAAGAGCACTACAGAAGCCCCAGTAAGGGAGGAGAGGTGGGGGAAGGGTTATGTCAAAGAGAACCTATTTTCTCAGCTGCCCTGACTCCCAGGGGCCTGGCCTGAGAAGGCTGAAAGAGCACCCCCTGGAGGTGCCTGAAGCCACCACACCCTCATCTCCAGAGCTCCAGGAACCAGGAGGAGGCGGAGTACTCTGGGAAGGGGAAGAGAAGAACAAGTCAGTGATGGGGAGGACAGGCTGCAGGAACAAGGCCAAAGCCAAGTCTGAGGCAGCTCCTGAACCCCCAGGCGGGTGCACTGCCAGCAACAGCCTAGGTGAAGACCTCAGAAGTTTCTGCAAACTGTAAGGGCACAGGCGAGAAGCTTTGCCTTGGGGCTTAGGTAGGTCACCTTCTTCCTCTGTGAAATGGGGACACTCTCCCTAGCACAAAGGGTCGTCGTGGAAAGCCAGCAAGTTAACATAGGTGAAAGCTCTGTTACATTCCAAGTGTGTTTTTAGATTTCCGGGTCAGATTTGTGTTTTTCAGGCTGAGGTCATGCATTAAGCATTCATGATATCTCTACCTAGATGGACAGGAAGAAAGGGAAATGGAGGTAGTGGGATGAAATGGACACTGAGGGGGACATAACCAACAATTATCAAACATGGTAGAGAGCAGAAACAAGTTTGACTATGGGGAGGGTGTGTATGAGATTGGCTGGTGGGGGGACCACAGAGAAATCAGGAGGATGAGTGCATAGGCCTCGATCCAGAAAGCAACTGAAAGTCGCTGTTGATTCTTGAGCAAGGCAGGGGCACAAAACAAGAAGTTTTCTAGGAAGATCAGTTTGATCTGACTGAGTGGAGGAGATGGAAGGGGACCAGATGGGTGGCTGGAACCAAGGAGGTGACTTCCAGGTCCACCCTGAAGGGATAAAATGACAGAGGGTGGGGTCATATAGACTTGTAGAGACCCCAAGGTTGCAGCCAGTTCTTCCCATGAGAATGGTAAAAAGACAGAGATTAAGGCAGGAAGTATGGTAAGAACATGAGTTCAGTTCGGACATTTTGAAGTCGGGATGATCTTAAAAAAACCAGGATTAATGATGGAACAAAAGACAGCCCAGAGAGTCATTTTCTGCTAAACACACACATCTACACACATCCCCTGGCAGGAGGAGTTTCCATGAGCCTTCAGTGGCCAGAGGAACAGGCCTGGCCTGGTGAGGCTTGCATTCTGAACACTGTGGCAGGAAAGCCACATGTGCTGAACGGAAGATGCTCTGCCACCCGACCCCTGCCCCTAGGAAGTCTACCTGCTTCCATGGCAGCAGGGCGGGGCTTGGACAGACACACTGACCAGAGACTAATTAAAGTTACTAGTGGTTTTTTTTAGAAGCTGGGGCAATCTGTGAGTAGATACCAACAGGATATTAAGTCAGATAACTTTTATTGGAGGGACAGTGTTCTTTGTTGAGGTCCCTGCCAGCACGTGTCCTAGAAACAAATGCAGAGGCTCCCCGCTCAGATTGAGGGCTCCCCCAGTTGGGAGGGGCGGCTCCAGGTTGAGACCTGCTTTCTTCTAAATGCCTCCTTCCCCTGCGGGACACTTTCCAGGTGAGCAGAAGCAAGGGGCAGTCCAGCATCCAGTGCACAAGGGATAAAGTGGAAAAGAGCCCATGGGTGGGGGTAGGCAGGCAGGGAGGGCAGCTTGAGCCCCGGTGTCACTGTGAGCTCCTAGGACTCCTCCCCACACAACTGAAAGCCTCTCCTTGATTCAGTCTCAGGATGTGAACGTTAAAAAGGCCCTGAAAGATCAGCGCATCCATCCTTCCTGTCATCTGGCTGCAGGGTTCTCGAGGAAGAAGTGACTTGCTCAAGCTCACACAGCTAGTTGCTGTGACTCCTAGGTGACCTTTCTTCCTCTCCTCCTCACTGTCTCTAGGCAGCCTCAAAAGAGCCAACCCTTTCCTCCAGTGACAGACAGCAGCCTGAGACTCAGGGCTGGCAAACAACCAGGCCACACATGTGCAGAACACAGTTAACTCTTGCAATTATTTCCCCACCTCCGCGCCTTTGTTCACACCGTCCCCCAGGCCCGATATGCCCTTCCCCAATTTCTGCAGCTCCAATTCCCATCCAGAACTACAAATATCACACCCTGTTCAAAGCTCTACCTGCTCTCCCCTCACCTGACGAAGGCTCACCTCCCTCACCACCTCCTCTTCTTCATGCTTTACGTGCTAAATTCATGCCACCATCTGTTTTTGTGTGGTTGGTGAGCTAAGGATGGTTTTTACACTTTGTTTTAATGATTGGGGGGAAAAAGTCAAAAGAAGAATGATATTTCATGCCACAGGAGTATTATATGAAGTTCAAATTTCAGTGTCCACAAAGAAAGTTTTATTGACACGCAGCTACACGCATTCGTTTATGTGTTGTCTGGGTGGGTTTTGCATCATGAGTTGTTGTGACCGAGTTCCCATGGGCCATAAAGCCTACATGATTTACTGTGTGGTCCTTTGAAAGAAAAGTTTGCTGACTCCTGGACTAAAGGCTTCACTCCCCTTCAGAGGGAATACATTCATCAAGTTCCTTTCAGAGAAGAATGTCACAGACTCAGAGGTGCCTGGAGGGAGCCGTGGAACATCAAATACAAACTCTAGATTTTCATCAGAATGTTCTGGCCCACGATGTGACCTTGAGTAAGTCACTTTTGCTTTGTGGATCTCAGTTTCCTCAGCCGCACAACAAGGGGGGGATGGGGTGGAGGGGGGTGGGGGGGTTGGCCGGCATGGCCTCAGGCCCTTTCTGGCCCTGTGATTTAGAGACTCAGCAGTGTCCTGCATGTCCAACTCACATACTTTTGAGCAGGCACCATTCTGATCATTTTCTCTCAGAACAAGACCTCACAGAAGGCGCCCCTCCTCAGCTGTGGTTTTCCCTACCATGTGGGTCCCCTCATTTATACCCACCTGTCCCCCCGACCCTTCCCTTCTGCAGCCCTTCTCTCTGAATTCTTCTCCCTTCAAAATGAAGATGGCCTCCTCTGAGGAAGCACCCCCAGCTCAGTGGTCCAGGAGCTTCTACTGCAGGGGTAGGGGTGGGTAGAGGAAGGGAGAGAGGGACTCTCAGCTCTCCTTGGCTCCCAGAGCCCACAGCAGACAGGCAGGAGACAGGGCCAGCCCTCCCCGCACCCCTGCTCTGCCAGAGGAAACAGCCCCTCTCTGCCACTTCCTGTCCCAGGGGTTTCAGCAGTTTCCCCTTCAGGGCCTGCTGGCCCTCCCAGCCCCGCCCCTGCCCCACACAGGTCAGAGAGTGCAGAGAAGGGAGGGGCACTGCAAGTGAGTGGGGACAATCCCTCACAGGAAGGCTGAGGAGACAGTTGTCTACACAAGGGGACGCCCCAGCAGCTCTTCTGCCACCCTGTTTGGGCCAGGAGAGCCAGGACCTGGGTAGGAGGTGGAGTGCCTCCATAAACCCTCTCCTGTTAGCAGATACGTAGACATGAGCTCATCACTTCACCTGGTGATCACCTCAGGGAGCAGAGTGCGCCTGCTGGGTAAAAGACTGGGCTGTAAATGCTGAGGTCAATGTCCACCTGGGCTGAGGGCTAGCCCTGGGCGGCTTCACATGCAGAGACGTGTTGAAGCAAGAATGCCTGGGGAAACCAGGCCAACCACAGGGGTTATTTCGGAGGAGCAGGTGACACTGAAATGAATGGCACATCATAACTTTGCATGATTTTGTCCCTAGCACTGAGGGACAGAGGCAAAAATGGAGAGCAAAGTATTCTATTACATGTGAGTCAAGGGTGGTGGCATTTTCTAGGTGATGGAACAGGAAGCTATCACATTCCATGGCCACTGCTGATTTGGTGTGGTGACTTCTACTTGTAAATGCCTCCCAGTTGCCTTTGCAAGGTGGTGCTCCTAGCAGTGGGGCTGGATGCCCACAAGGGACCAGGGCAGGTGACCCAAGGCCATGGGTCAGAGGAGCAGTAGCCGCCTGAGGCTCTGCACGTCTGCCCAGTTGTTAGTTCTCCTGAAGACAGGTTAGAAGTACATGACAATGGTTCTAGAAGCCTCAGTGCTTGGGATGAGGTCCTCATAGTGGGTAGATGCAACGATCTCAGCCCCCTGTGGTAATATTGTTCCATGAGGTTCAAGTAGCAGTGAGCAGAGCTAAGGAGACCCATAGAAATGGTGGCTCTGAGAAGACCAACAAAAATGGATTGGAAGATGGTCTTGCTACCTCCCTCGGCTGAGAGATCATCTTCTTGGGCTTTTGACCAAGAGTCCAGACCAAGCAGGCCTCCTGTCAAGGCAGCAATCTGGCTTTGCCCTCTGCCCTCTCCCTCTATGCCTCCAGGGCCAAAAAGAGCCAGCACCCCTGCCATAGGACCCATCGCCCGTGAGGGGACTGCCTGCTCCGCCCCGCGAGTTGGAGTGAATACTGCTTCACAGCTGGTATGGAAGATGCCAAGGAAGCATCAGAGACAACATCTGGATGTGCACCTGGGCCCCTGCCAGCCCCTCCCTACATCTGCAGTGCAAACCCAGGGCCAGGGCTTGGTTACGAGCCCAACTCAGAACTGGTGGCACGTGTTTGGAAAGCTCATCTGACTGAGCGGAGGAGGTGGAAGCGCTTGAGATCGCTGCCAGCTGAGGGCCAGTGCTTGCGGGGTTGGCACCAATCTGAGCTAGGGCTGGGCCCAGGGTGGTGGGTGTGGCCACCATGGCCTCGGCCGTGGACCTGTGGCAGGAGGGGCAGGGGGGCATGGGTACTTGTTTAAAGCGGGCAAGGTTTTCCTTTTGCGCCCTCGGATATCACTCCAGGCTGCTTCCTCTGCTTCTGGGGCAGGGGACCAAAGAGTAACCATTACAGGGAGACAGGACAGCACAGATTTACATCTACTGGGTATGAGCGTGGGCTTGATGTCACGCCAGGCACTTTCCATAGGCTATCTGTTTTCATTCTTACAACATCCCAAAGTAGCTAGTCGCTGGCAGAGCCCAGGTTTGAAGCCAGGTTTATTTCCAACTACTGTGGTCTTTGAACTTTGTTTTCAGTTACATGTACTTTGGTAGTAATCCTGTTTTAATAGTTCCATTTTACAAACAGCACAAGTGAGACCTAGCAAAGATGAGGTAACATGACCAGTGTCACACTGCCTGTCAAGAATTGAGGCAGAACTCAAACCCAGGTCTGTGTGACCTCAATGTCTGTGCTCTTCCCATGCAGCCCCATGCTGGCGATCATCTGCTCAGAGTCCTAATTCTACACCCAGGGTTGAAGGCTCAGAGCCCCTGTAAGATCCTTCAACTAAGGCTTCCCATGTCCCAGTCCCTTTCAGGCTCCATGTGATAGGTGAAACCTAATTCCCTGGGCAAAGATGCACCCAAATGGAGATGAGTTGAGCCCCTGTGGAGGATAAGTACTGTGGAGTAGGAGTGATGAAGTTTCTGGTGATGAAGGAGTCTGCCTCTATTCCTGTACCTTAGGAGCCTCTTTCCAGAAGGCTCCTGGCTCCAGACCCGGAGTGGCCTAGGCATGGTCCCTGCCCCATAAATACACACTGGCTCTCAACTTACACATAATTTAAGTCTGGGTTCTTATCTCAGGGTGTTGGTTCACATGTTTACTCAAATATTTATGGAAAGTCAGAGCTGAACACCTCATAGGTGCCAGGTCTGTGGCCTGGGGCCTATCGTTGGGCCCACCCTATTCTCTGCGGTAAGGTCTATTCGCATGTAAGTCCCCCCAGTAAGCTGGGTTAGCGCATCTGCCTAAACGATATTGCTGGGGTTTTTTCCCCTCAAAACACTTCTATAGGAAGTGTCTCTTCAAAATTGAGGCTCAGAGGTTGGGGGAAAAGGGTGAGTGACTGCTACTGTGTATAGTTTCTTTATGGGGTGATGAAGACAGAACTGCTCAGACCACACTCCAGGTCTTCTTACTTCTGACTCCAAGGCTCCCTTCCTCCCATCAGCCTCCCCATAACCCTGAGCAACCATAACTGCTGAAGTTTGGCGAGTGTGCAAGGCAGCATGAGGCATGGTGGCGGGGTCTTAAGCAACATGGTAGGAGTAGAAAATGCTCTAGAGCTGGGCCTTTAACCTAGGTCTCCATGAGCATGGCCAGGTCCCTGCCCTTCTCTGAACCCCAGCATCCCCATCTGTTAAGTGAGGTGGGTGAATTTGGTCTTCCTTCACAAAAGGCTCCACCAGCTCTGACCCTTTGCGGTTCTCATTATAAAGCACTGCAGTATGGAAGAGACTGGCATGTCCGATACCGGATTTTTCTTGGAGTGCTGCAGGGAGCTAGCTAGCTGCGACTAGGTGTTCCAGCTGATGCTCCTCACAGGCATGGTGACAAGCAGGACTTTCCCGCGAAAGTCACAAGCTCTCTGAGGATTCCGCAGCTCGGTTTCTCTATGGGGGGATGGGGGTGGCTTGGACCTGATTTCACTCCTCCCCACCCGCTGCCCCTGCCCACCGGCGGTGCTAGGTGGTAGAATAACCCTTCATGAGACCCTCTGATCACATCCTTTGGAGATGTCGTGAACCATGTTCTTGGCCGAGCGCCCAGGCCACCCCCAGTTAGCGCGGAGCTTGCCTCCGCGGTGGAGGGAGCGATCGCTGCTGGCCACCAATCTAGTCCCCGCTGGACAGGATGTTTCCACATCAAGCCCCACTTCCTGCAGCTAGGCCTGGGCTCCGGTTTCCCCCTTCTCCTGCCATCTGGTCGCCTGCCCTCTGCCCCTTCCTCTTGCTGGGTGTTTACAGGCTGCCTTATCAGCCTGGGGAATCTGGGCCTCACCCAGTAGGCTGCCCCGCCCCGCCCGGCGCAGCCGCCCCGCCCAGGGCCCTACCTGCTGTGGTTTCGTCACTCCAGGCCGGCACCCCCCTCATTCCCTCCCCACCGCAGGCAGGCCGGGGTGTGGATGAAGCCTTGCGGCCTCCCAGAGTGAAACCTGAATATTCATAGCGAGCCGTCCACTTGGTCCAGGCATTCTCTCTCTATTACCACGGTCTCTATCTGCAGGCTGTGGGGATAGAAATGGGGCCCTCGGGCTGCAGAGGAGGCCAAGTTTGGCCTGGACAGATTCCACCGACAGCTCTTCTGTTCTCAGCCACCCAGAAATAAGCGGTGCGGGGTGGGGAGCAGCACGAGGGTGGAAGGCTCTGAGGCTGTTTTGTTTTTAACTGAAGAGTACTCCAAGTTCCAGGTGAGGCCGGGGAGGCGGGAAGGCTAGGGAAACTGTGGGCACAGACTTGAGGGCCTCCTGGGTTCCGCTGTTGTCTCCAGCCCACCCAAAGGCTAGGATGAGGCCTGAGCTAACCACTGAGCAGGTCCGATGACTTCCCCTCAGAGTACAACGGCTTAGATTTTTCCATTAAATGAGTTTGAATCAAGGAAGGAGACAGTGGGGGCACTGGGTGAATGAGCATGCAGGAGGTGATGGATTTCTTTTCCAGCACTTTGGGCTAAAACCTTGAAACTTCAAGTTCTGACCTGTCCCTAGGCAGCTCCCACAGGGACAGAGCCTGCTTGCTAAAGCTGACCAATCCTGACAGCCAGAATCAAAGCCACAATCCAAACCCGGATCCTCCCTCATCTTTCGGTTGCTTCACTGAGAAGTCAATTAAAATATGTTCAGGCGGTAGATTGCGGGCATTCACAGTATAGAAAAAAAATGCCATACTTCAAAGAACTTTTATGAAACTGTGTTTTTCTAGGTCTCTGAGATAGAATTTAATAGTTTGGGGCACTTGGGTGGGAAAGTTTGGAAAAACTCTGCTCAGGCAATTTTGCCATTAATGGGCTATGTAACCACAGGCATGCCATGTCACATGGCTCTCACAGCCCCGGGCTTCCCCCGCCCCCTCCACCATAGATTTCATGCTACTCAGAGCTTCTCACAAGCTTACTGACCCTAGTAGCAGTCAGGGCTCCACAGGTCATCCCACCTCCCCAGGAACAGCTTCCCACCACTCAAAAATAATAAACCATTTAGTGTTAATGTGTTAATGGGTGATACTGGGTTAATGTGTCACCTCTCTCCTCAACACATTTTCATTTTAAAAGGCCATCTGGAGCTACCCTGCTTTAACCTAAGGAATGGCTCTGCAGGTTAATAGGGGGGCAGGTGAGCGAAAGAGTGTTTCTTGCTGACTCTGCCTCCCGTCATACCATTAACCCTGGAGCAGGCCTTCCCCATCACCTCCCCATGCCTGTAGTTTCTGTTGGGAAGCTGTATAGAGGGGATGTGAAAGTCTTTGAAAAGCTAACCAGGCCTGGGGCAGCAGAAAGCCCATTTGACTGGGCATGAGGAAGAGTAAGTTCCAGTCAGGGCCCTGCCTCTGCTGAGCTCCTCCCCCAGCCTCTGAGCCGGCACCAGCTCCTACTCCAGGGCACACATTTAGATCTATGGCTGTGGCCACACCAGCCATGCTCAGCAGGGCCTTACAGTCCAAGCTCATCTGCTTGGTTTCCAAAGGTCTTTCACAGTCTGACCCCACCCTACCTACTCAGCCTCATTTCCCATGATTTCCCAACTCAAGCCTGGGCTTCAAGCCCAGTGGTCTCCTCATGGTCCCCTGAGGGAACATTCCAGGCTCATTCACGGAGTTTCTCAGGCCTGCCAGGCCCTTGCTGCTCTGTTTTAGTTAATCAAACAGTGCCCATCCAGCAAGGTCCCAACCAAGTTCCCCAAATCCATGGAGCTGGTTTTGCCCTGATAACTAGCGCCCACACCCATGGGGCCCCCTTCTAAACTCCCAGAGCCCTTAAATTCCACCACAAGATCTCTTAATCCCAGGCAATCTCGAATTTCTCTTTAATTATTTCATGTGTATGTCTTATTTCCCCAACAGGCTGTAAAATTCATGGGATCAAGGTCTATTTTATCTTCTCCTGACTCTAACACAGGTCTGGGCATTCATGAACTAAGCCCATGTAAATTCTCAGCCCAAGTGAAATCTCTGGAATAGAGACCCTGAATCCTGCTAGATCTGAGGGCTATAGTCTAGGGGTGGGGACAAGAATAGAATTAGGGAACAAAGGTCCCCAGGCTTAAATATTACTTGTCTTCTCTTGCTTCAGGCCTCTACTAAGGAAAACACATACCAGCTAGAGTCATTTATTCCAAACATCATCAAGAGGGCAGTTAATCAATCAGGTCATCATCAAAGCACTCTCTCTTTGTACAAACCACAGTGTTTCTACCCCGTGAATATTGGGTGCTGGTCTGATCACTGAACCCTCGGGAAAGACTTCAAAACACTGGATCAGTTCTAAGAGCTAAAATGATTCAAGAGAATGGGATTCAAGGATAACTTTTTTTAAAAGAGGCCTTTTGTTTGCTAGACAGACAAGGTTGAAAAGGGATATGACTGGCATCTAGAAAATGATAATCATGGAACACTGCACCAAAAATAGGTATAAACGAAGGGCAAATAATAAATGGTCCTATTTTGCAAATGCATGGTAAGGTTAAGGAACTCTTTACTGAAGGATATCAATGACAAGATTAGGCATCTTCTGAAAATGACAGTAGCATCAGGCTCATCCATGATTATAAAATAAGATCATAATAGCTAAACATATCTGTTATAACAATTAATGTAAATAGAATAAATTCTCAAGTATTAAAAGAATATGATATTATAAATAATCCATAAGGATACATTGCACAGCACAGGGAATATAGCCAGTATTTTATAATAACTCTAAATAGCATACAACTTTTAAAAATTGTGAATCACTATGTTGTACATCTGAAACTTATATGCAACCCACTCCAGTATTCTTGCCTGGAAAATTCCATGGACACAGGGGCCTGGCAGGCTACAGTCCATGTGGTGCAGAAGAGTCAGACACAACTTAGTGACTAAACAACAACAATATATCAATGAAAAATTATATTGACAATCTGATTCTAAAATTCATATGGAATTGCAAGTGACTTAGAATAGGCAAAACAACTTTGGTTTCTTCGTACTTTTTTTTTTTTTTTTTTGGCTGTGCCATGCAGAATGTGGAATCCTAGTTCCTCAACCAGGGATTGAACTCACGACCCCTCCATTGAAAGCTCGGAGTCTTAACCACGGGACTGCCAGGGAAGTCCCAAAAACAACTTGGATAAAGAACAAAGTTGGGGGACTAATACTATCTGATTTTGAGAATGATTATAAAGGCTACAGTAGTCAAAACAATTGGTACTGGCATAAAGATAAACAAATAGATCAACAGAATATAGAGTCCAGAAATAAGCTTACGTAAGCTGGATGAAAGGACAACTGTATTAGACTAATGATAGCTTTTTCAACAAGTGATGCTGGAATAACTGGATACCCATATTTTAAAAGAAATCAAATGGATTTCTACGGCCCACCATAGAGAAAAATTAACTTGAAATTGATCAAAGACCAAAATGTAAAACCTAAATCTATAAAACTTCTAAAAGAAACTGTAAGACAAAATATTTGTGACCTAGGGCTAAGTAAAGCATTCCAAGATACAACACCAAAAGCATGATCCATAAAAGTCAAAATTGACTGGACGTTATCAAAATTGAAAACTTCTGCTCTTCACTGTGAAGTGAATGAAAAGATAAGGCACATACTCAGACAAACTCTTTGCAAAGCATGTATCTGATAAAGGTCTCCTACCTAGACTATATGAAGAATTCTCAAAACTCAACTACAAGAAAACAAAAAAGTCAATTAAAAATGGGCAGAAAATTGAACAGATACATTACCAAAGTAGATATATAGATGACAAATAACAACATGAAAAGATGTTCTACGTCATCAGTCATTAGGGAAGTACAAATTGAAACCACAATGAGATACCACTGCACACCTATTAGAATAACTAAAATTTTAAGACTGCCCACACCAAATGTTAGCAAGGATGTGGAACAAATGGAATTTTAATAAATTGCTGATGAACTGTAAAATGGTACAATGACTTTGGAAAACAGATTGATAGTTTCTTAAAAAGTTGAACCTACAACTACTGTATGATCCAGCCGTTCCACTCCTAGGTATTTGACCAAGAGAAAAAGACATATAGCCATAGAAAGATTTGTACAAAGAAGTTCACTGAAGCTTTGCTTGTAATAGCCAAAAACTAGAAAAAAATCAAAACAACCACCAAATGTCCATCAACTGATGAACAGATCAACAGTATATGGTATTGTCCAGACAATGAAATTCTACTTAGCAATAAAAGAATGAAATATTGATGTAGAAAACAACATGGATGGATCTTAAAATAAATGTGCTGGATGAAAGAAGCCAAAGAAGGAGAGAATACATTTGATATGATTCCACTTACATAAAACTCTAGGAAACGCAAACTATTACAATGAGTACTGAATAAGCCCGAGAACTCAAATGCACAGTGTAGTAAATGTAAACAACAATATTGTATTAACAATCATCAAACTTGGTAAGAGACTAGAACTTAATCATTCCAATTACTAAATAGAGAGGATAATTCCGCAACGATAGAACTGCTCATTATCACTATGATATATAATCATATCAAATTACCATGTTGTACACCTTAACTTTACACAATGTTATGTCAAATACAGACGGTCCGCAACTTAATGATGGTTCACTCGAGACTTTTCAACTCTACAATGGCATAAAAACGTTACACATTCAGTAGAAACCCTACTTCAAATTTTGAATTTTGATCTTCTGTGATCATAAGGGTAAACAACCAATATACTTACAGCCATTCTGTACCCAGACAACCATTCTGTTTTTCACTTTCAGTACAGTATTCAATACATTACATGAGCTACTCAACACTAATACTCTGGCCACCTGATGCGAAGAGCCAGCTCATTGGAAGAGACCCTGATGCTGGGAAAGATTGTGAGCAGGAGGAGAAGGGGGTGACAGAGATGAGATGGTTGGATAGCATCACCAACTCAGTGGACATGGCTTTGAGCAAACTCTGGGAGATAGTGATGGACAGAGGAGCCTGGCACGCTGCAGTCCATGGGGTCATGAAGAGTCAGACACAACCTAGCGACTCAACGACAACAGTATTCAATAAATTACATGAGATATTCAACACTTTATCATAAAATAAGCTTTGTGTTAGATGAATTTGCCCAACTGTAATTTAATATAAGTATTCTGAGCACATTTAATGTAAGCTATGCTAAGCTAGTGGAGAAGGCAATGGCACCCCACTCCAGTACTCTTGCCTGGAAAATCCCATGGATGGAGGAGCCTGGTGGGCTGCAGCCCGTGGGGTCGCACAGAGTCGGACACGACTGAAGCGACTTAGCAGCAGCAGCAGCAGGCTAAGCTATGGCACTCAGCAGGTTAGGTGTATTAGATGTGTTTTCAACTTCCGACTGGTTTATCAGGATGTAACTTTATCATAAGCCAAAGAAGATCTGTACATTTCAATTAAAAAATGCATACTAATCGACAGTCACATAAAGTAGATAAGTAGATAAGTAGTTGCTCAGGATGAGAAAGAGGGATCGCAAAGGGGTGCAAGGAAACTCTTGGGGGTGATTAGTTTCATGAGTATATACATATGTCAAATATTATCAAAGCGCACACTTTAAATATGTGCAGTTTATTGTGTGCCAACATTGCCTCAATAAAACTGTAAAAGAGAAAGAAAAAGGTCCTCAGATTGGGTAAAATAACAACAGCAGCATTTACTATGTAATTTTAGCAAATAGTATTATTGCATAATTTAACTATGCAGTAATATCGTATGACAGCAGTGAAGACAAAAGAAGCAAGAATACACATCTTTCCTGGAAAACACATTCCTTGGTGCCACCCGTGGAGACGAATTCTGAACCTGGGAAGTTACTGAGTGTGCCGACTCAAATGTGTTTTGTTGTTTTATCTTTGGCTCGCTCCCATGCCTGCTTCATTGTCCCACCGAGCCTGGAAGCCCCCTAGAGCTCAGCCCATGTGCTCTTTCCTCCTTTGAAATGCCCTCTCACCTCCAGGAAGCCTTCCCCAATTAAGCTGAGGAGGGAGAAGAAAGATCTTCCTCTAGGTATGCCCTCCTTGAACCGATTATTACCTATTCTCCAAACCTTAAGTGCCACAGGCTTGTTGGCACTTCAGCTCTTGCCTGCTGTGAAGCTAAGTGCATGTGTATGACCAGAGCTCCAGAATCAGGTTTAGATTTGCCTGGGCCTACCGTGTTTTTTTTAGGATCAGGGTGGCGCCAAGAAAGTGGTCACTTAATGAGACAGGTGTTTTCTGTGCATGGATTCTCACAAAATCAGCAGAGCTAAACTAGCCTCTCTGGGGGCATTATGGAAAAAAGGCATTATCTGCTAAATCTATGTCTTAAGTACCTCCTTGTTGTCAGGTCATCAGGAATCTGGGGAGGTTAAGACTAATTGCCCACTCTCCCATCCCTCAAGGCCTAGGGGCGGGGACCAAGGGACAGAATGAAGTGGCTCAGGGGTGGTTCAAGGGTGGTCTAGGGCCTCCTGCTCCTGTGGGTGGCCACAGGCACCTCAAGCAAACGCAACCCATTTGCGAGCAGATGAAACCTCCAAGTTATTTTCTGGGAGGCCTTTGGAATGGGAATGGCCTCCCAGCCCCCCAGGAACTCTTCTGGGCAAAGGCAGGGTCCCAGCCCCAACCCAAGGCCTCAGTTCTAGTGAAAGAAGGGAGAAAGTGAGCAGTGGTTGGCCAGTTGGCTCCCAGAATTCTACACTCAGTAGGGTAAGAACAAGAAACTGCTGCTGCTGCTGCTGCTAAGTCGCTTCAGTCGTGTCCGACTCTGTGAGACCCCAGAGACGGCAGCCCACCAGGCTCCGCCGTCCCGGGGATTCTCCAGGCAAGAACACTGGAGTGGGTTGCCATTTCCTTCTCCAATGAGTGAAAGTGAAGTTGCTCAGTCGTGTCCGACTCGTAGTGACCCCATGGACTGCAGCCCACCAGGCTCCTCCGTCCATGGAATTTTCCAGGCAAGAGTACTGGAGTGGGGTGCCATTGCCTTCTCTGAAGAACAACAAACTGATGATTGCTAAATACTTGCCAGGGGTGGAACATGAGGCCTCCTCTCAAAGGAACAAATTCACTCTTATTCCTGCAGCGAATGAATATCGAGATGAACATGGTGACGAGATAAAGATGGCAAAGTTAATAAAAATGTTCAAGACTTGATTTCTGCTCTTTACTACAGCACTGCCTGTAGTAAAGAGAAAGATTTTATTCTGATTTTTTTTAAATCAGAAAGATTTTACTACAAACACACACACACATCTTTTTCCACATCCCTCTTTATCTAGTATGATGGCAGAGTTAACAAAAAGTTAGCAGAAAGATGTAGAAAATCTCCCTCTTGCTTTTATGAATGAGCATCGCGTTCCCTGCCAGCACTGCCAGAGAAGCAGTTGATCCCTGGAGCCTGGTAAAGTCAAGGGTGTGGGAGGAGGAAACGATAAGAACAACAACAACAATAATAATAGCCACAGAATAATAGCAGCTCACACTTACTGGGTGGTTTCCGTGTGCCAGGCATCATGCAAAGTGCTTTACAGGCATTATTTCATTTAACCCTCACTGCAACCCTGGGAGAGTGATTACGTGATCAGTCCACAGTCACACAGCCAGTAAGTGACAGGCCTGGGATATGAATGCAGAGAGCCTGTGCTCTTCCTCCTCGGGACAATACCACACAATAGCATTCTTGAGAAGAATACAGGGCTTGACTGGAAGAGGAAGGGAGCTTCGGGAAGGGCAGGTGGAGTGAGAAGTGGGAAATGGCAGCACTGGGACCTAGGGCAAAGCTTCCTCAGTCTGGGCAAGTTGTTTAACCTCTTTCTTCTTGTTGGTCTGGCTGAGAAATGTTCTGGCACTTTCCCTGGTCAACCCTCCTGCATCTGCCAGGGAAAGTGCCGCTCCCTGCCGCTTGACCCTCCTCATCACCCTGCGTGAGGAGGCTGGGTAAGGTCTCTGCCAAGAAACTCACCTTAGGACACAGTTTCCCCAGATGAGAAGTCAGGGTACTCTGGTGTGTCTCTATGGTTTTGCAATGTGCTGGGGAGGGCGCATGTCCAGAGGGCAGAGAGAGGAAGACTGATGCCTGGGGTGGGGAGGGGGTGGTATACATGTGTCCAGCTGTTTTCATCCAGTTAAATCTAACAAGGATCAAGTCTCCTCGGCGTGTCCAGCCAGGAGAGACGCAAAAGTCACAGAACAACTAACGGCTAGTCCTTGCCCTTGCCCAGGGGGTCCGGACAGAAACATGTGGGACTCTCTAGACCTTTTAGCTCTTGGCTGGCTGAGAAAATGAAAATCTCCATCCTCTACCTGAACCTCTGGGCTCCCAGAGAAATCCCAGGACGCTGGGGAAAGTGAGACTCAACCAGTCGGTGCTGGTTGTGCACACCGTGGTAGGGCAGTCATCCTGTCCCTTTGCTGCCCTCCACCTCTTTTCCTCCTCTCTCCCCTCCAGGGCCTGTGTGTGGTGAGGGGAAGTTCAAAATGAAATCCCCTCCGCCTGGGAAAGCCTGGCCACCCTTTGTGTCTCATCCATCCGCGCTGGGCCCTCCACTTTGTGTATCTCCTGGAGTGGAGCTCGGGCTTTGCACTGAGCCACCCACATTGGCTGTCCTGATCTTTTATGTGACACACATGTCCCAAATGATTACCGAGGCTTCAAAGGTCAGTATGTAGCCAGGGAAGAGAAAGGCGGCTTTTCTCCCTTTTCTGCCTAGCTGGATCTCCCCCACAGTGCCCCACCCCTTCAAGGTCTAGCTCAGAGCCGAGGCCGCACAAAGCCTGTCCTCGCTCTTCCTCCAGCTGCTGCTGATCTCTGAGCCAGGCCACCTCTGGCCCCTGCTCCAAGGAGCACAATTTAGCACCTGACCAGCCACAGTCCTGGCAGCTTGTCCTCACCTCGGATTGTTTTCAATGTCTTAGTCATCTCCTGCCACCCTCTTCCCTTGTCTCCCCCACAGCGCCTAGCAAGGCTTGGGCACACAGTAGGTGTTAATAAATGTCTGTTGAATTGAAACTCAGCGGCTCCTATGAGGTCAGAACCGTCATAAGCACCCCGACCAGCAGTTCCTTGGCAACCGGCACTGGGGTCCAAGCTACAGGGCATGAGTGGAGAGGCCGCTATTACAGGCCACACAAGACTCAGCAGCTGGAGATTTGCAGGCAGGTTGGTGTTGATGAGAAAAGCCCCTGACCCTTAGGAAAGCGCCCATGGGATTCTGGGTACCTTGTGTGAGTTTCTTTTCTCCCCTGCAGAACTAGTTTTCAGTCTGAGAACCACAAAGGGAATAAATTGGCAGTGATGCCAGAAACCTCTTTGCAGCTTAGAAATCCTGGAGAGAGAACCAAGCCTGGGTTGGGGTCAGGCCCAAGACTGAAGGAAGAAGGCTGCCCAAGGCCCTTCTGAGCTTGGTGGGGGATCCCAGGGTGGGGGCTAGGGGCATAGCAAGTAGGGGGGTTAGAGGGGCATCTGGGGGTGGCCCTAAGTAATGCCATCCTGTCCTGGAACCCAACAAATCACAGCACTAGATGCTTGCCACCTGTGGTCCACACAGGAATTGGGTCTCCTTGTCCCTCTTGTTCACCCAAATCTCAGGGCAGGCCTCTGTCCAGGGGTAGAATCCTGACCAGAACCCAGCCTGGGTCCCCAGACATGGAGAAGCCTCCAAGTCTGGGGTAACTGGCTCCCCACACGGGCTTTGAATTATGGTTATTTATATAGATGACCTAGCCATCCTCTCCGGTCTTCTCCCACATCCCCCACCCTGACTCTGGCCCACACTGGAAGGTACACACAGTTCACAGTGGTGTCTTCTTCACCTCTGCATTCCCCTCGCTCATAGCTCAGTGGGTAAAGAATCCACCTGCAATGCAGGAGACCTGGGTTCAATCCCTGGGTTGGGAAGATCCCCTGGAGAAGGGAAAGGCTACCACTCCAGTATTCTGGCCTGGAGAATTCCATGGACTGTATAGTCCATGGGGTTGCAAAGAGTCGCACACGACTGAGTGACTTTCACTTTCACTTTTTACTTTCAGTGCTGGGACTGGTTCTCAGCAAATGCTTGCTGAGTTAAATCTGAGTTTTAGGCCCCATATTAGACAATACCATAAGGTTAGCTTGCACTTATGGTTCTAAATAAACAGCTTATGTGTTTTGACGTATTTGATCCTTGGCAAAACCTTATGAGGTAGGTCTGATTTGACAGATGAGGAAACTGAGGCATACAATTAAATGGGATCACACAGTTAGTAAATAACAGAACCGGGATTTAGACCCAGACAGTCTGGCTCTAGGGATTGGAGGCAAAATGAAAATGTTGAGGGGAGAGAAGGGGGTTGGCAAGGACCAAGGCCAAACTTCTGTGCAGGGATTTCCCTGGGAAAGCAATCCCCTCAGCCTGTGTCTGGCTGGGCCTCTCAGGGAGGCCCTGAATTTTGCAGGCTAGGAACATTTTGGACATCCCATTAATCAGGCCCATGAATGAGAGGTCACAACACCCTCATTTTGAGATTCCAATACAGGACAGAGGAGACAGAAGCCCACCACTTAGCTCCAGGCACGGAGAGGGCTGCTTTCAGGCCTCCAGTTTGTCCAGGGGTGGGCGCCAGTTCCTGAGCAACGGCGGAGCAAACAGTGCAGCAGTGGGAGGAATGCCAGACATAGTTGCAAACAAGCCACTCCTCCCGCTCACAGCTAGAGGCTGGGTGAGGGTGGCAACGTGGACCCTGCTCAACGCCCCCCCCCACACCTCCCCGGCTTGAACCCAGAGACAACCACTTGTAAGGCAGCCTCTTCCCCACACTGACCAGGAGAGGAAGTCCTCCAGGATAGTTAAGTCCTTCACTTAACTCAAGAGAGCTCCCCTTCAGGCTGTTACTGCCAAGGGTCCGCTGAATTAATGGTTGAGAAAGCACCTTCTAACCAGTAAAACCCTACTGTTCACTGTGAGGAGGAATTTGCATTCTAGTCGTACAAATGGGACCCTGGGTATTTTCAGTCCCAACGTATCCTGTCTCCCCAAAGCAGAGAGCCAGCTCTGATCCCTTCACCGACCCCCCCCAACCTAGCACTAAGGCCAGGGGTCAGCTCGCTGGGGGTGAATCCCTCATGGGCGTGCCCACCAGCTGTTGGGGCCGAGCAGTGGTGGCTCAGGCCCTGGGGTGGTGACTTCACTTCCGCTCCAACCTCCCCAGCACTCCTCCCCTATGAGGCCCCACCAGGCCAAAATCGAGAAGTCCAAGGTTAACTGTTCCTCCCCACTTTAAGAGCTAATTAAAATGATTAGCCACAATGAAGTGTCAAACATTAACCAGAAGAAGCTGCAGGACCAAACAGGCCTCTATCTTGGGCAGAGATGAGGGTCAGGACCATCAAATCCCACGGCTGGGATGTGGGGGGGAAGTGGGGGGGGTCGGGATGGGGGGCGCGGGCGGCGAGGTAGAAGCTGGCTGAGGCGCGGAGGGGATTAGGGGGTTAGGAGGTGACCCTGGTCAGGAGGGCCGGGCAGGGAGGGCAGGGCGACAGAGTTAGGTAGGGTGCGATGGAGGGATAGGCAATCCGAAAAGCAGCCGCCTCAGCAGTCTCCCAAAGCAAGGCGCGGTCGGCAGGGCACACGGCGCTGCGCGGCTGCCGAGTCCACGAGCCGGCGGCAGAGGAGGGAACACAGAGGCGGGAGAGCGGGAACGCGGGAGCGGGAAGGCTGGCGGCCGGCTCACACGGAAACTCCGGCCCCTGCCAAGAGGTCTCTATTTTGGCGATCCAATTATCCAAGTCATAGGTGTGTGTGTGTGTGTGTCTGTGTGTGTGTGTCTGTGTGTGTGTCTGTGTATGTGTCTGTGTGTGTGCGCGCGCGCGGGCGCGCGTGTGTGTGTGTGGAGAGAGAGAGAAAAAGAGAGAATGTGTGTGTTACCCTAAGGCGCCTGGTCCCAGAAGCCCTAGGGGCCGCCAGATCAATCTAGCAGCCCCGCCACAAGGAGGCCGACCGCCTGCCCTCGGGCACCGAGCTGCTGGGGCAGGCTGTCACAACCGGCCCTCTCACGGACCTCGGGCTGCCCGGGGAGCGGGCAAACCCGCCCCCACCCCGACAGGGGAAATCGACTGGGCTTCTAACCCGGGACCGGCAGCCCGGGTTTCCCAAAGCACACGCGGTGGGGCGAGGCAAGGGCGGGACGCAACACGCCTCAGCTCTCCCACCCTTCCCTGGGCCCCTCAGCCCCTAATGCCCCGGGGCCCCGGCGTCCCTGTTCCCGCTCTCCGGCAAACTTTCCGAGGGCCCCGAAGGCTCGGAGAACCGGCGCCATCGACGTACCTGAGACTGCGCGGGCTCCGTCGCGGGGCCGGGGTCGACCGCCGCGGTCTCCTCCCTACTCGGAAGGCCGAGACGCGGGGTCCCCAGCCCGGCCGACCCGCCTTCTCCCCCTCGGAAGCCGGGCCGGGCGAGTGGTGCCGGGACTTCGGCGCCGGCGAAAGGAGAAGTGGAAGTTGAGCGCAGCGCCGGGTCGGTCCCCGCGGCCGCCGGGGCCACCGTTCCCCTCCTTCCTCCCCTCCCTCCTCTCCTCCCTGCCCGCCGGCCCCCGCGGCCCCGCGCCTGTGACTCACCTCGGCGCCGGGGCAGGCTGGTCCGGGCGGGCGAGGCGCAGGGCTCTCCCACACGTCGCGCCGCCAATGGCAAGTTGGAGGGCGAGATGCAAATACCAGGTGAGACGACGGCGCCCCTTATAAAACGACTCCGGGGGGCGGGGTGGAGTGCCCGGGGAGCCCAGACGCCAGGCCGAAGGAGGGGGTGGCTGGGGCGCCCGCGGAGGGGGCGCGAGCCAACGGAGACCTGCGCCGAGACAACCGAGCGAAAGGGGAAATTGCGCTAGAGACACACACGTCCCCGCAGGCGGCGGCTGGGGCGGGCGCGAAGGAGGCAGGGCGGGAGGGAGGGAAGAGCCGGAGGGAGGGACCGACGGGAGGGACGGCGGGCGGGCGGGGTGGAGGAGGGCGAGAGGGAGGGACGAGGCGTCTTGGTGGAAACAGCGCCCCTCCACCCCCGGCCCGCCGCGGTCGCCAGCACGGCAGGGGGAGCCGTGCCAGGGGCCCGCGCGGCCTCTCCTTCCCCTCCCGGCTCGCTGGCCCCCGGGGGACGGCGAGAACCTGGCTCCCGCGGAGCTCACGTCGCGCGCCCAGCGCCCCCCACGTGGCGCGTCCCGGGGCCCGCAGCTTCCGCCGGGATGCCCCACACCGTGTCTCATAGAAAAAAAACAAAAAACAAAAACAAAACCATTCCATTCCCGGGGGACTCCGGATGGCTATATCCGGCCCCCTCGGTTCCTCGCGCTTACCGGCTTTGGCCCCAGCCCCGCGCTCCCAATTGTTATTGAGCGCCTGCGGTGCGGCGGACCTGCTCGAGGGCGGGCCGAGCGGGTAGGTGAGGCCGGGAGATGCCCGGAGGATCCAGTTTGGGGACTATATGCCAGACACCGCGGAATCCCGGGCCAAATGCCTCGTGCACTTGGCGCGACTAGAGAGTTTTGGGGATTTCTTAGGGAGGTCGAGCCTAGGGCTCCCGATGAGGGAGGCCAGAGGATATGAATGCGGGGAAGGATTGGGGGGAGAGGGCTGGTGCAGCAGGTGCAAATGTATCGAGTTAGGGTGTTGCAGAAAAACTCGTGCCCCCTTCTGTCCAGAGGCAGGCTTCTCTGCTTGATGTATCTATTTGGATCCAGCCCATTCTGCCTCCCCCTAACCCTGTCCTCTCACGTGCCTCAGCATCCATCCCAGCCCCCCGCTCCACCCTGCCCCCACCCACTCCACCCCACCCCCACCCCACCCCACCCCTCCCCCACCCCACCCCACCCCTCCCCCACCTAGGAGGCCCTAGGAGGGAGTTGACTGGGAATTGTCACTTCTGGCTCAACGTGGTCTGGAGGAGGGGCCCTGCTAGGCCTCAGCCGGCATCTCCCTCCTCCGCAGAACGCAGCAAAGCGGAAAAGGCCCCAGGGGAGGGGGGCCCTCTGCGGGGGTGGGGGTGGACTAAGGACCTGAGGTCCAGGGGCCTGCTCAGCCACCAGCATGTCCGCTTCCCCAGCCTTGGGAAAGGAGAGTCCCTGGCACAGGACTGGGGAACAGGAGTGTTGGGTGACGCTGCCGAAGGTAGCTGTGGATTACCGGTTTCCAGGGAAAGACCTAGGGGCTGGACTGGGGCACCCGAACACCTTGAGACCTCTTGGCCACCTAAAGCTAAGTCCTTGAAAGAAGTGCCCAGAGAAAATTTCCACTCCTTTTCTCTTGTAAATGAACACACTTTCCCCAGGGGATTCTGGGTCTGAAGACGCAATTTTCCTGCCAGTGAGGCTCCCCTCTCAAAATTGTGGTAGATCTCAGCCATCCCTAAGGGGCCTTTACTTTGACACACGCACATACACACAAGCGCGCG
This sequence comes from Bubalus kerabau, assembly GCF_029407905.1. Taxonomy (NCBI): domain Eukaryota; kingdom Metazoa; phylum Chordata; class Mammalia; order Artiodactyla; family Bovidae; genus Bubalus; species Bubalus kerabau. The sequence goes on from NC_073647.1 coordinate 17,982,624, forward strand.
CTGGGGGAGGGGGCGGGCACAGGCTTTCCCATTTTGCTAAGAGTTCAGAGGTCTCTAACATCAGACAGACCTGGGTTCCTATTCCAGCTTCACCATTTACTGACTGTGTGTGTCTTTGGACAAGTCGCTTAAACTCTCGGAGCCTGACTTTCTTTATTTTTAAATTGAGGAAAATAAGAATCTATCTCCCAAGGCTGTGGGGAGGCTTGAATGAGATAGTCTGTCTATAGCAGTGCCTGGTGCTTAGTAAGCCCTCAATAAACGTTAGCTGCCTTTAGCATCATCTCCGTCTCATCTCGTTTTTCTCAACCCAGCTCTTGGGAGAAAGTGTGCAGGGCTGGAAGCTGCTGAGAATGGTGGCTGCCTCCTATGAGTGTTTGTGGTTTAAACCAAGCTCGAGGCCTCAAGGTTTGGAAGTGCTAGAGGAGAGGTCTTCTTGGGAAGGGCAGGGAGAGAGGATGGCAGGGGCACCATGAGGACCTGCTCACAGCCCTGATGCCTCCCAGTGACCCGCAGCCCATGGCTTGTGGGAATCCCAGAAGTTCCCACCATCCGCAGCCACTAGGAACTAACCACAGCCCCGTGACCTGGGAGGTGCAGCCAAAGCAAACCCCACCCCCTTGATGGAAACCTGGTGCTGACCTCGCCTGAGGGAGCCCTCGGCCACCTGAATGACCTTCCTGACTCCAGGTCAGCCAGGCTGCCGTTCCAATGACCTTGCTGCTCCCCAGCCCTCGACGTCGGGTGAGCCCCAGCCAGGTGGGGCCAGCGGCTGGAGATCACCACTCCTGATGACAGCCACCCTGTCTCTGCCAACTGCTCATTCCCCGACTTGGCAGGAATTCCCTGTGTATGCCCAGGCTGTGCCATCCAGCATGCCCTCTCAGCCTCTCTCCTTCCAGCCCTGTTTCCCCTCACTCTCCAGCCCCAGTTTGATCCTCTCGAGGCTCAGCACCGGGGTCCCCTGGGGAGAGGTGGGACCACCTGGCTGCCCAGAGCCTGTGTAGGGCCACCTCCCCGCTTCTGCGCTCCACTTGCCTTTCTGCCTTGGCCACTTCCTCAGCCCCTCTTATGTCGCCTCTTTTAAGCAGCGAGTGATGACCTATGTTATCCTGCAAATCACCCCAGGTGCTCTGGGGACAAGGTGGCTGGCTAGTTCCCCCCTCTCCACCCCTCCCCCCCGCCCCGCCTCCCTTAATCCCTTAGCCTCAACAACTTCTATTCAAACCTGTGGCCAGAACTAAATACCACAGTGCTGCAGCCTCTGTGGCCATAGCCCTTACTTTCCATCACAGACACATGCTAGGAAGGTCACCTGTCCATCAGACTTTCAGAATGTAAACCATATTCGAAAGGCAGGAGAGAAGTTATGGTTTAAGAGGAACCCTCTCCCCTGTAAAGCTGAGATGTCCCCTCTAATCCTTTCTATACAGCCAGCAGTCGTTCCTCTGTTCAGTAACTTCAGATTCGCCTCTATTGGATTGACCTGATGAGGCCTTAGATGCAAATGATGGACAGATTGTGGTTGGGCCTCATAAGGAGTTTTTGTTCTCAAAAGATTGTTGAGTAGCTGTAAAAAAGAAGAATTCCTTGGGATAGGTTATACCAAATTGCTCCCTGTGTGGCTCATACTGGGGGGCAGCCGGGCTGAGGGGCCTAGGTCAAAGCACAGGCATACAGGTGGGAGGATATAGTTGGGAGCAACTTCACAGATCATGTTCTGGCCAGCCACCTTCCTTGGCTGGGGCTCTGGGAAAGCCTGTCTCAGTCCTACCCTTCCCTGACCCCTGCTCTCATTAAAATGGAGAGCTTTACCTTTCCCCTCCAGATCTTTACTGGGACAGGCCCTGGCATCCTGAGAGCCCCTACAACATTTCAGAGGAGTGCTGGGTTTCACTTCTTAGGCCAGACAGCAGCTCAGGGGCCTGCCTGGAGGAAGATGACAGCCCCACATAGGAGGTGCCATGGGCCCTGAGCGAGTGCTCTGCGTGTCTGCTCTGGGCCCAGGGGCTGTTGGGAGGCGCTGTCCCCACTGCTCGCACAGCAAGGGGAGCCGGCCTAGTATTGGGGAAAACAGATTCTGTGCCTCTGGTTTGGCGGAGATCTGGAGGGTGGGTGGAGGGGGAGGAACCCAATCCTGTTGGTTCATTTGCAAAAAAAAAAAACAAGGAAGAACTGGCTTCAGGCAGAGTTCAGTAACTGAGGGCAAGGCCTCTGGAGTCTCTAATCCCACTGGTCCCTAGCCCCTATCTTGGGGCCTAGGCTCAGCCTGGAAAAGTCCCTTGGAGAAAAGCCGAGAACAGGCGCCTGCTCTGGGGCACCTATCAGAAGCAGCGCAGTATCCAGAATTTTTTGGCAATCGTCCAGTGGAACCAGAGTTAACCCCTCAACCCCCGGCATCTGCTGCCCCAGCACCCATCTTGTGTGGCAGGCCACCTTGCTGTGCCCACAGCCCTTCAGGGATTCCAAGTTACACTCTGAAGGTGCCACCCCTCAATGCTGCAGGAAACACCAGTGGGCCTAGGGAGGCCTTGGCCCAAGGAGCTGCTGCTAGGGACCAAGGAGTGAAACAGAGGTGCAGATGGACGCCAGCCTGTGGAGGACTTGCCAGAGAGAGCACCAAGTGATTTCTGTGGCCCTTGCGTGTGTGGGGTGTTGGGGGAGACAGGGTCACAAGCAGCCACAGAACTGGGGATTCCCTCCTCAGATGGAAAGGAGGCTCAGGAGAGAGGAGGGAGCCCCAGTCACGTTACATGGGGTGCTGGTATTATATACGGCAAATGGCGCCCCCTGGAGTTGTGCAGGGAGAGGGCAGTAAGGACCAACACAGGCAAGCACAGGGCAGGGGTGCTTGAATGCAGGGGAGAGAAAAGGAAAGCCTTGTTTTGGAACACGAAGTGGGGACACTGGGCCTGACCCCAGGTCCTCAGAACTGGACATGCAGGAGAGTGATGGGGAGATGCTATGAGGGGGGTTTAGCTCCCAATGTCACCCACTGCACATCCTGCCAAGGGGCGGTTCTGGGCTGAGGCTTGTAACAGGATGTAGAGGATTCTGCCCTTTCAAGGTCACCCCATCCCACAGGGAGGCAAGGACAAGCCTGAGCCACAGGCTGGACGCTAGACGGAGGCCCGTGAGGCCTGCAGGCACTCCTCAGTTCACCCACCCTGCCCCCAGGACAGGGGGCGAGGGTTGTTGTTGTTGTTGTTGTTGAATTCAGAAAAATACAACATTGAATGTCTATAAAGGTGCAGTATGAGTCATTTCACGGAATGTCTAGGCCCCTTCGCTGGCAGCAAACAAACTTTCCAGCCCTCTTTTGAGGAAGCCATCCAACTGGGCTGCTGCTGCTGGTTTCTGTGTGAGTGAGTGAGTGTGCGTGTGGGTCTGTATGTGGGATGGGTCTCTGGAGGGCCCTGCCTGCCTATGTGTGAGTCTGTGTGCCCCTCAGAGTGAGGGAGAAACTGGGGCTGGTGTGCGTGTGTGCGTGCACACACATGTACGTACACATGCACTCGACTCTTGGGTGTGTCAAGTCCCCTCAAGCACGCGTGTGTTTGTGGAGGGAGTGTGCATGTGTGTGTCTGCAAGGCAGTGTGGTGTGTGAGCCTGTGCATCTGAGGGTGTCCACGTGTACATTTTTTCCTCATCGCTGCCAAATTATCTTCCCATCTCTCCCCTCACGAAACGAAGGGCTGGCTGAGGGAAGCTAGCAGTTGAAGGGAAGGGAGGGAGGCGCGGAGGGGAGAGGGGTTGGAGGGAAACCAAAGCAATTCCTCTCGTCGGAGGAAAGTGTCAGCCAAGGATGAAACTGAAACCGAGGCGGCAGCTCGAAGCGGCAGCACCCTGGGATGGTCCCGGGTCCCACGCTCCCCCTTCTCCAGCCAGCCGTGGAGATTAGTCAGCCTGGAATTCCCATTCCTGCAGCCCCGGCTTGGGGTTGAGGCCGTGGTTAGCACGTGACCCCATTAGCACCCATTATCACATTAACACAAATTAGTATATCATATCCTCTCCCAGTCACCTAGTAGGGTGCACGGCCAGGCTGGAGGGAGAGGCCCCACTAGCTCAGGGAGGAGAAGCCAGTATGTGGGCATCAAGGGAGGGGGCAGGCTGAGGACTGCGGCAGGTCAGACAGAGGGACGGGGACATCAAGCTTGGACAATATGATCATTTTCCTAGGTCGTGCTCTGGGAGGAGACACCTTGGGGAGGGGGTTGGTAGAAAGGAGGGGGTTTCCAGGAATAGCTGGGCACCGCCCTGTAGGAAGGAGGCCCGGGCTCTGAGGTCTGGGCGGGAGACAGACGGTATTTCTCCTGGCACACAGTGAAACCTGGGAACGTTTAGGATCCTTTGGGGTTTTTTCTTTTTTTTCTCCCTTTCCTTTTCTTCATGGAAAATCCTTAGATAACTTTCTCAGATGGTTTTGGACATCCTGAAAGCAGGGGACCTGTAGTGATAGACAGAGGACAAGACGCACCCAGAACCCTAGCTCAGGGCACAGGGTGTACATCTTTGTACCAATAAGGGAGACATACTCTACCCAGGCATTTATATGTAAAGTTGTATCATGGGAAAAGTCAGCCACTGGAGCCTCTGGAAAGGGTGAGGCTTGCGCCCCCCAACAGCTTTTTTTTTCAGCTTAAAGGTGTCTGGCCACAGGTTATTTTTGTGCCCTGATACTCTCAATACGTTAGCTAACCAGCCACCACATAACCATGAACCAACACGGAAAGGTCAGCGGCATCATGACTTCTAGAGCTCAGGGCCTGCACAGAGGTAGGGCACAAAGCTCGATCAACCGAGGCCGAGGCTGCAAGTCTGAGCTCCAGATGGGCCTCTTGGCCGTTTTTCTTACATAGCTGCTGAATTCCGGATTGACAAGCACGGAATCCCTAACCATCGCCCTCCATCCAGCCCAAGGCCGAGCCCGTGTCCCTCCTCCAGCACGAGCCCTGGTCTCAGACTGCTCCCCAGCCCCGGCCACAGCCTGTCCTTCTGCAGAAGACGCATCCTTGGTCTCATGGGAGCCAGGCTGGAGGATGGCTGTTCAGGGAAACCCACTCCTAACGCCCGAGACGCGACTCAGAGTTTCCATTCTACTGCCCGCGGGTCAAGAGCGCCGTCCCTGGAGAGCAAACGCTGCCCCAAACCGCGGTCTCTTGGCTGGAGGCGAGTCTCCCCAAGCTCTGCAGGGCCCAGGAGGTGGCCCGAGGGACCCTGAAGAAGCGCGCACCAGGCAGCCCCACGCCTGGACGCTAGCGCTGCTGGTCGGCTCTCCGGATTCTACTGCCGCTCGGGTGGGAGCGCCGGGCCCGAGGGACAGTGGGGTCGTGGCGGCCCCTGCAGCTTTCCCCTCGCCCCGCACCCCTGGGCTCCCCGCGGGGGCCCGAGCTCTCCACCCCGACCCCAGCAGTGCGCCCATGGAGCCTCTGCAGCGCCACCTGCAGGCGGAACGCGCGCCACGTCTCGGGCCGAGGCGGGAACCGGAGGCCGAGCGGGCGGAGGAGGAGAGGGGAGAGGTCGGCTCCTTGGCCCCGAGCGCTCCTCGCTCGCCCGCTGCCTCCTGGCGCCGCCCAGCCTCGAGCGGCCTGGCCAGCGCCTAGCCCCGTCTCGCGCCCCGCCCGGCGCTCGGACCTTCCACTCCTGCGGTCTCCTGCCCCAGGCGCCTCTTCTCGCGAAGCAGTGAAGTCACACCGAGCTCGATCCGCTGACTCATGAGAATCCTCCCCCGTCCCCGGCACACCCCTTGAAACTTCTCCGCCATCCCTTCTTTCCCGCACCTCCCTCCCTTCCTTGCGCCCCGTCGGGCGAGCAGGGGCGGCTCCGGACTCCCAGGGAAGGCCTGTTGGGGTAGCTGGGAGAGGAAGGGCGGGCGGGAGTCCGCGTGAAGACCTCCGCGCTCGGCCCCTGCCCGCCCCGCTCTTCTGGGGCGCATGGGGGCTGCCCCGGAGGGAAGTGCGCTTTTGCAACTGTGGGCAAAACTCCCATCCGGGTATCCTTTTGCAATTATTCACCTACGCAGGAGGCCTCGGGGCTTCAGGACAGGCTGGGGAGTTCGCTTGGAGGCTGAAATCTCTTTGGAACCTCCTGTTCCCGTGAACAGCCGCAGCACAAGGGCTGGCGCCACCAAGGGGACAAACGCGGAGCGCTCTGAGCTTTGAGCTGCCCTCGACCCGGGCATTAGTGAAGTCGCTTAGTCGTGTCCCACTCTTTATGACCCCATGGACTGTATAGCCTGCCAGGTTCCTTCGTCCATTAAGCTGATCAAATGCCTGAGAGGTCGCTGTGGCCTTCCTCCTATGACTTGGTACTGGTGCAGGCCAGGCTGAATTGGGGGTGACTTTGAGGCCAAGAATTCCCTGTTTTCACCACCAGTCTTTGCTCCTGCACTGTGCCGCTGGTTTGAGGACTCCCACTGGAGTGGGACACCAGAAATTAGTTTCAACAAAGGTGGCAGAGGACCTCAGGCCTGGGCCAGGGAAGGCTTCAAGTTGGCAGGGCTCTGCAGCCTGCTCTGAAACACCTGAAGATCCCCTTTCCCTCTGGAAAGACAGAGATCCTTAAGCATTATTTGCATGTGTACGTAGGTACTTGCTAAGTTGCCTCAGTTGTACCCGACTCTTTGCGACCCTAGTGGACTATAGGCTGCCAGGCTCCTCTATCCATGGGATTCTCCAGGCAAGAATACTGGAGTGGGTAGCTGTGCCCTCCTCCAGGGGATCTTCCCAACCCAGGAATTGAACCTGCATCTCTTAAGTCTACAGCATTGGCAGGCAGGTTCTTTACTACTAGCACCAACTGGGAAGTTCTAAGCATCCTTTCCCACCCAGCAAATCACAGTGCTGATTTTCTTTCTTACCCTGTATGCAGTTTCCTTTTGTCTCTACAGTAAGGGTTGGGTGGTGAAGCCTGCAAGCTTCCTGGCCCACTTGTCGCTGCATTTGGGGGCAGGGCTCTACCAAGGCTATGGCCGATGTGGAAATGGCAATGTACTAACGAGCAAAGGGGGCCTGCAAACTAGTCTCAGACTTGAGGTTTAATGTGGCATGAAGGGGGTTTTCTGCGCTCATTATCTCAGCCTCAAGTTGAAAGCTGCTTGGTTAAGGTGGCTCTTCACCAGCCAGCTCTGCAGGGTGTGTTTGTTGGGGACTGGGAGCCACTGAATGGTTGGGTAGGAACATAGTGCTAAGATCATGGCTGAGAACAATCTCACCATAAAGCCTTCCTGGGGCAATTTTGGGCTTGAAGCCAGCCTTTTTTAGGGGCTAAAGGATGCCACCTTTCATGAAGCAGTTTTAAGGCTGTCAGACTCTCCATGAAGAGCAAATCAGGCAAGGAGCAATTTCTAGGGGCCTAGGTCTAGGTGTAACTTGCTATGTCGATTACATGTAACTTGCTAAGTCATAAGCCTCAAACTAAAACAACCACAAAAACAATCTGTTGAGTCAAAGGGATAGCAGTAGCAATGTGCAGAAACATTTGCCAAGGGTTTGGGGTCCCATTAGCATCTGCTGTAGACCGTAGAGATGAAAGGCAAGTGAGTCTGTGGAGGGCTGAAGGAAGTCCTGGGTGAGCATCTGAGAGACTTTTCCATACACAGGAGGTTAGAGCTGAGGGTGGAGGGATGATCTGTTTCCCTTCATTTTACAGATGAGGCTGCCGAGAGTTTAAGTAAACAGACTCATGTTCTGTTCCCAGAGATGAGAGAAGATACAAGAAGAGAATGGAGGAAGAACCATGATTCGGTCAGTAGAGGAAAAGCTTGGAGTAGATGGAAGCAGAACAGTAATCCGAGGAGTGATGAAGATCTGATGTGAACTCACACATCATACTCCCAGCACCTCTGTTGCACTGATGGTTCCCGATGACCTGTCTGTCTGCCACTAGGTTATAAAGCCACTGAGGGCAGGGACTGTATATTAGTCATCGTCTTATCTCTGGGGCCTGTTGTCCCACAGCATGCAGTAAGTTATGCTGTATGTTTGCTAGCTGACCAATAAATCCATTTACAAATGTATATATGTATTCATAAATTCAACACCCACATTGAGTGCTCTTTCAGAAGCATTTCTGTGTTGCACTGCAAATGCCACGAGAGCACAGGTGGGAACCTGCCCGGGAGCCAGGCAGCTCTGTCCACACACCAGATGTGACTCCTGGGCTTCTCCAACTGACACAGACCTTGGAGACTCCACCGGGACCAGGAAAGATCTTCAAGAAAGTATGAGACTAGGCAAAACTCATGGTGGGCCTCCTGAAGATATTTTGGCTACCACCAAATTGTCAACACCTACCAGCCAAAGGCTGCAGTGAGGGAGGGTGTGCGCCCTGGGGACCTGTGGGGTGTCTCAGGAAGAGGGTGCTGGGAAGGACTTGTAGAATTCAGGCCAGGCTGGGTGATTTGGGGGAGGGGTTAAGGAAGCCAGGCTTTACTCTGAATTAGATGCTGTCGGGAAGTGTCTTACTGAATAAATCATATCCAATAGGAGGGCAGACTGGAGTGTGGCTCAATCTGTAATTGGTAAGGAAGCAGTAGTCACTTAGATTAGCCAGGATGGAGGGTGGTGGTTGCTCATTTCTGTGGTTTGGGCAGTGTTTGGCTTTTTTTTTTTTTTGCCCCTGTTCACACATGATTCTGGAGTAGTCTTGTTTTTGGCTCCATCCACCATGGTCAGGGTGGCCTCGTATGCTGCTAATGTCCCATGAACCTGTTTACATTCAACAGCACACCCAGGCCCAGTGGGGAGTTTTTAGCGACACCAAGGCCTTGCTGACAGTCCCAGGCCAGCTTCCAGGTGTCAGGGGCTGTGTTTCTCTTTCTCAAAATGTTCATTTTGAGATGGTCCGTTTTCCAACCAGGAATTGGCAGTCCAGTATTTAAATATTCAGACCCTCCCTGTACTCTGACCCAGTCACACCCATCTGTAGAACCAGCCAGGCAGGGGAACGTCATCACTGGCCTGGGCTCTGTCTCTGTGTGTGGTTTTGTTTACATGTGTCCGTGCCCGCCAGAAATTCCCTGATAAGATGGGAAAGAGGCCAGAGGCAGTCTTACTTCACCTCTGGGGCCGGCAGGACTTTCCCTCTGCCCAGAGCACAGGGCACTGGGATGGAGCCCCAGCAATCTCTTGGGCAGCAAGGGTGCCAGGCTTCAGGTGGAGTCAGGGAAGGGCAGAGGGGATATTGTGGCAGCCAAACTTGCGAGGAGTGAGGAGCGGGAACGGGAAGGGGCAGTAGTGGAAGGGAGGGGAGAGTTCCTTTGTATAAACGGGTCTCTAGAGGAGCTGCTGGTTTTCCTTCAAGGAAGCAGCCTGTGCTAGAGCACTGTGGGTTCCCCACCCCCATCCCTTTCTGCCCTAAGCCTCTTGTCTCCAAAACAGGCCCTGTTGATTAGAACAAGAAGAAAGTCCCACATGTTGACCTCATCCTCCACTAAGAGGCTTACTCTGACCCCTTTCCAATCAAACACACTCCCTGCCCTCAGGTCCATCTTGCCAGCTCAAGTACGAGGACATCTCTCACCATGTGTGTCCTACAGGTGGCCGGGCAAACGTCAGCACCATCCTGAAGTGGGGCCGAGGCACCACCAGGTATCATTTGTAAAATGGCAAAGAGAAGCGAGGCTGCAGTCAAGTGGGTGAGCCCCAAAAGCTTGATATTTTGGCAGAGCCCCAACTTCACAGGGTGTGACCAGCCCTGTTCTGTGGCCCAGCTAATCACAGGCCAGCTATCAAGGGCCAAACCTCAGTTGGCACTGCTTGTGTGTAGTCAGAAATTGGTCCTTGGATTTGTTCCTTGTGATCCTTGGGGACCCAGGATCACACATCCTGGGTTTCATCCCAGGATGAAACACATCCTGGGTTAAGTAGCAGTGGGTGAAGTAACGGAGGTCTGATAACCTGGATTACAGAGAACTGAGGCCCCAAGGCAGAGGCTCACTTTTACAATAAGCCCCGTTATCTAGCATCATCCAGCAACCAAGGACTTGGTCAGCACTTTGCCAGGGTTTTCGGGGGGGATAGGGAACGTTGTCCCCATCCTGAGGAAAAAGTCTGCTCTGGGAGAGCTTACAGCCAATTTAGGGAGTGAACACTAATAATGAGGAGACTACTTAAAGGACAATCAAGTTCAAAGGCAGTAAGTGCAACTGAAGTTCAGAGATGAAATCATGTGTGGGCACTAGTCCAGCTGGTACTACGTCACCATGGTGGGATTTCATCCGGGCCTTGAAAGATGAGCAGGATTTAGATATGTAGAAGGGAACAGGGGCGGTGTTTCAGATGTGAAGAGCACAAACAAAAGTTTAAAAGTGGAGATAAACCAGATGTTTATGTGTGTGCGCATATGCATGTTCAAAGGTGGTCCACAGGGCAGAGGGGGCCAAGGTTGGGACTTGATATGACTAATGACAGGAAGTCAGTGTATGTTGGTCCTATGCTGTAGGGTCGGGGGACGTGGACCAAGTGATGCTTTAGGAAGTGATCCAGCAGCAGCGATTGGTAAAGGACGGGTGCTCTGGCTGATCTCCATTCTTCGCATGTCTACAGGGCTTTTTGTATCTTCCTGTGGACACAACTGACTATATTATGCTTCTGGGTTCATGTGTCTGCTTTCCTCACTGCCACCAGCAGCTCCTTAAGAGAAGTAGCCATGTTTTCTCTATCTTCCTATTCTGCCATCTACATGGCTCCTTGTAGGTATTCAATGAACACTGAATAGAAGAACAGATCCTTTCATTTTAGTTAACTGAATTATTATGACATTCCATGCAAGGATGGCAACTGTCAAAGAATTAGACGAAACTGCACCTAACAGCGAAACAAGGCAAATCACAATTTGACCTTTTTAAAAAATGATTTAAATGCTTCAGGATCTTACAGCGTCTTGGTACCATCTCTGTAAGCAGCAATCACTATATAATAAGTCCCGTTTCACAGAATACTAGATGAGTTTTATACCTATGGATTTAGGTATGTCATGCCTCAGATCATACTTCACTAAAAGTGTATATATATGGTAAGAAGCTGTTCTAGTGCAGCTAACTCTTAAAGTGGACATGTGTCCCGTTCTAGTGTCCAGAAGAGATTTCATTATAGCTGCTACTCCCTTTAAACAAACCCAATACCGATAACAAAATCCAGCCTGGTAATTATTTTCTCTTTAGAAAAAGATTCCCAATAGGACTCTTGAAAGTAGTAAAACTTTCCTCTTAATAGGAATTAAGATTTGATTTTTAAAAGTTAAGTAATTTGAAATGTAAAATATGAGTTGATTTATGAAACTTTGACTTCTCTTCCCAGGAAATCATCTGCAAGGTGAGGCATGCCTATAAGCCTATTTGAGATAAAAGGGGATAGGGGAGGGAAATTTCTAGTTTGGGGGACAGTGAGTGGAGGAGTTGAAGAGACCAAGATCCCTCTACGAGTCAGACTCCAAGCTTAGCCCTGAAGCACTGGTCTCCGAACCTCTGTTTCCGTTTGCAGTAAATGTCTTTTCTGCTCTCCCCTCCCACGACCAATTCAGTTCTGGGCTGGGGGGGTACACAGGGGAGGTGCCCCAGGTAGAGCAGAGTGGAGTCCACATGTTTATGTGTGTGCTCATTCAATGTTTCACTGAGCACCAACTATGAGCCCTGTGCCCAGCTCTGGAGAGAGAACTGTGAGAAGACAGGAAACCCAGAGTTCTGGCTTCCAGGGAGCTGCAGAGCAGCAGGGGGACATGTAAGCAAGGAACAGGCTTGGGAGGATCAGGAAAGTCTTCAGAGATGGCGATTTTCCCCAGAGGAGGGGAGAGGGGTCAAGTTCTGCGGGAAGAGGCCATAGCAGGTCTGTACAAAGAGGTCTGGAAGGCGAGGGAGTTCAGGAAACTGAAAGAAGCTGAGAGTGTGAAGCAGGGAGAAGGAGGCCAAGAAAGATGGTCTATTTGGGAATGGCTCCAACTGGCCTGCTCTCTCATTCACACAGCTTTCCTCCCTTCACCCACTCGCTCCCTTTCAAAGAGAAGAGAATTTAGAAGAATCAGGTTTTATTTAATGATGTGAACATTAAGAATTTGCCTACATGGTTGAAATATTCACAAAGGACTTGATCATTCATACCCATACATTCAGAGGAAGTCTGCTGAATAAAAAAAAAATGCTCCTCTACTCATCTAAGCTGTTCTCAGGGACAGCCAAGGGCCTGCCTGCTACCCAGGGCGAGGGCTTCAGTCTTCATGAATGTTGAAGAGCTTGGCTACTTCATTGAGATCTTCATGTTGCTCACCGTCCTTAATAATCTGAGGGACAGAGGAACAAGAAGTCTAACTCACTCCGTGTGTGTGCAGGCCAGGCCAGCCCCCACTCCACACCGGGAGGGAGTTGTGGGAAGGGCTTTCTGCAAAGCCCAAGTGAGGACGCCACCCAACCGTGTCCTGAGTGAAAAAGAAACATTCCTTTTATAAAAAAAGAAAGAAAGAAACATTCCTGAGCCAAGGCGACACCTTGTTCTGCTCAGGCCCAGTCTGACCTGGGAGGACAGTGCATGGCAGGACAGCTGATGAAGTCACAGGAGCAGCTTCCGCCCACACCCCTATCTTCCTCTCAGAGCTGTGCCGGCACCTACCTTCCGTGCTATTGGCATCCGGTTGAAGATGTTCCACAGCACAATCCCCACCACCACTTTGTCCCTGAGGTAGAAGATGACACCTTTGCCGTAGTCCTCCCCTTGGGTGGGGACCTGGGGGACTGCAGGGTTGCTGGGAGGAACAGGGATGTCCGAGGCCTCAGACTCTGTCTCGCTCTCTGATCGGATACCAGTGCCTGTGGCCAACCCCCCAAACAAACAAGCAAAGTCAAAACAAAACAAAGTCACTTATTATGCGCTTGGAAATTCTAGAAGGCAAGTATCTTTCAACACCTGCTTCAGGCTGCTTCTAGATGATTTGTTTTTCTATGCTGCCTCAGTAAACACTGGTCTTCTCCAGCTCCTCTCCATTGACAGAGCCAACAAAAGCTCTTCCTTGCCAGTTGCTGGGCACTGGGTCAGTCTGACCCCAAACTTTCTATCTCAGTTTAAATTGACTCTACGGATATTTCCTGGTATCTTTTTCAAATTACAGAAGACTTGTTCTTGTCGTCTGAGAAACATCCTAGAGCTACAGTCAGTACAATAGCCACTAGTTACGTATAGTTATCCTGATTAAAATTAATTCATAATTGAAGTTTAATTTTCATTAAAATTGAACAAAAATTGTAAAATCCAGTTCCTCACTTGCCAAACCAGTTCATTTGTGAAACCCAACGCTCCCTGGTGGTCTAGTGGTTAGGATTCGCTGCTCTCACCACTGAGGCTCGGGTTTGATTCCCGGTCAGGGAAGCCTTTCTTCTTGAGCTTCCCAGGTGGCGCCAGTGGTAAAGAACCTGCCTACCAGTGCCAGAGTCATAAGAGATGTGGGTTTGATACCTGGGTTGCGAAGATCCCCTGGAGGAGGGAAATGACAATCCACTCCAGTATTCTGGCCTGGGAAATTCCTAGGATGTGATTGAAGCAACATAGCACGTTTGCACTAACCACATTTCAAGTGCTGAAGAGCCATATGTGCTGAGTGGCTAATGTTTCGGACAGAAGACAGAACACTGCCACTATGGCAGAAAGTTCTCTTAGCATCATTAGAGACACTCTGGCCAAAGCAGAAGGCACTTCCAAAGGGAAAAACCATAGTGCAAGTGTTTCCTCCTGGGTGGGGTGGTGGCAGCAGCCTGGGGAGAGGGTACTTTGTCTTCTGAGAACCAGGCTTCAGGTAATACTGCCCAGTGGACAGAGCAGTGACCTTCAGCTTATAAGTCCCTGGGTCCTCCTCTGGGGATCCACTTCCCAGGAGAGGTCCAAATTAAGGAGGAATAACGTAATCCACTTAGATTATACATGAACAAGACCCTTATATCCATATGTCTTGCTTTCTCCTTAAAGAGCAATTTGTCCTTAAAATGCCTCTAATAGGAGGACACAGAGGTTAAATAACTTCAGCCAAGGTCACGAAGGGAGAGAGAAGAGGCCTGGGAGTTAATGAAAGAGATGTGTGTGGGAGAGACATTCATTTCAAGAGAGATGTTCTTTGCCTCCTGTCTAAAGAAAACCTGGTGTTCAGATCTGACAACTGGAACTAGAGGCAGCTTAAGAACTACCTGGGCTTCCCAGGTGGCCCTGTAAAAAATCTGTCTGCCCATACAGGAGATATGGGTTCAATCCCTGGGTCAGAAGATCCCCTGGAGGAGGGCATGGCAACCCACTCCAATATTCTTGTCTGGGAAATCCCAGGAGCCTGGCGGGCTACAGTCCATGGGGTTGTGAAGAATCAGACATGACTGAGCGACTGAGTATGGAAGAACTACTCAGCCCAGTTCTTCACTGTCCAAGGCACAAGGAAGGGAGCAGGTCCCACACTAAGGTTCTTGGGCCTCGTTCTTGGGATCAGCAGGAAGCAAAAAAAAGGGGGGGTGGCACTGAAAAAGTACAAGTTTTCTTCATCACACCAGTCTTCCTAGTCCATCCAGAAAAACTAGACTTTCAGTCATTGAGTTACCTACCGTCCAGAGTCTAGGATAACACCCACTGTAACCATCTATGCTCTGACCAGGATACCTGATTTCACCAGCTCTCAGACCACTGAAGAGTAAGGACTTCGGGTCTGGTGTGTTTTAAAGCACACCATGAAGAGTGGCTTTCACAGGTTCCCCCTGGCCAATACAGAAAGCCCTTGTTTGGGAGGATTTGGACCACGGCTTCTCAATGCTCTTCACGAGAAGAGGCTGGGCTTCCTTACCTGACTGCTCTGTGGCAGATTTGGGGTTGTCCTGTGCAGTTGCTTTTGCAAAAACACCGACTGTGGGCAAGCTACTGTCCACCAGACCAATCGCTTCATAGCCAACATCAGGGCCCAAATCACTCCTGAGGAAGGAGAGAGAAGGTATTCTGTCAGAGGACTGTCAAGAATGGTGTGGCAGAATGTTTTCTCTATGACAACAACCGTGCTTTCGTGCCAACCAAAGAACCTGGTGGCAAGAGAAATCCCAAAGTGATCTCTCGCCTGCTAGGGCATCTGGGGACAACTGTGAGAAAGCACGATTATCCCAAACAGTTTTTATTTTTCCTTAACAAGCCACTATGCATATCGCAGATCCATACTGCCATCTATATGTTCTAAAATTTTATCATGTGTTTATACCATACACCACATCTGGGGCAGGATGGCATCCCCACATTTATTATTCACTACTTCCCTTTACCTCTTTTCAAAGCTGCCTTTTTGAAACTTTAAAGAGTGCTCCATATCTATGGAACTCAGAATGTGAGATATTTTGTGGTTTTATTAACTGATAAACTTCCTTACTTTACTTTGCATCATTTCCTCTTAGCTTTCATTTTTTCAAAGCTGAAATGCTTTCTATACAGAGGCACCTTGGCTCACTTGGTCATTTTATTTTCTTTGTTCTTCTTGGAAGTTTTTCCCATCATCATCATGCTAGGAAGTTCACGGAATATTGGTGGCAGAGGCACGCCATGGTTTTGTAATCATCTCAGTGACTTGAGCTGTTTTGTTTCTGGGGCCCTATATTTTGTTATCTTCTTGGCCACAGAAGCTCATCGGACTGGTGTCTTCAGGGAACAGTCTACAATGACTTCTTGGATTCTGTTCATGGAAACTGATAATTGTAGAGCTATTCTTTTCTTAAGTGTATTATCTTACACATGTTGACCCCGAGATCCATCTATTATTTGTTTTGCTGCCCACTCATGAAACTGTGTGTGATCATCCTGAAATGTACTCCCATCAGCTGAGAATTTTCTCAACAGAAACGGCTTAGAGGTTTCTGAAACCTTGAAGTTTTTTTTTTTTTTTTAATGTATCCCATCTTTCAAATCAACAAGATGAGAGTGGGCCAAACAGGGCCAGCTCCAGTACTCAGGAATATCCATCGCTAACTTTTCATTATCCAGAAAGCTGCCTATATTTGTCTGACTCTGAATTGCTTATTTTAAGAGTTACATGAGTGGGCTGTCTTTGTCCGTAGGTTGGGCTCCTGAGCATCAGCAGCAAAGAACAAAGAAAATATACTTCTGTCTGTATCTAAGGGCACACTTCTGTCCTACCTACTGTAGCTCCAACTCTGAGTTATTTTAGCAGAAGTTCTAGTGCCATCTCCATTCATTCACCTGTTCAAACTTAGGTCGAATGGAGTCCTTTTACCAGAAGATGGCTCAGGGGTAGAAAGCACAGACATGAGATGCAATTTTTTTACCCTCTGTATGAAGCTGACTGGCCCACAAAGAAAGCAAACCATATGATTCTGGCTCCATTAATTCTGTGTTCTAACCGACTGAGTCCTCAAAGCACAAAACTATTACCAGAACATTGACTGATGCCAGTACGGCTTAGCAGCTCCAGTCATATTCTCTCCAGCCAATCTTCCGCTCACAACAGCATGATCATGGTGCTCTACCCGCCTCCTACCCAACTTTATATCGTAGAAACATGCGGCATCTCCTGCCTTTGGAGACAAATATGTTACATGAGCACATGATTAAAAAAAAAAAAGCAAGTTAAGGACAGAACATAAACTTTGGGGGTTCAAAAAAATGCTTGTGATGTTAACTAACATCTTCCATCCACAGGTCAGAATCATACCTACAGTATCAAAAACAGGTACGCTTCCATTTTTAAAAAAACATCAGATGCTTCCCCAAAGTTAACCTCAGTTCTGCATGCTCCAGCTTGCACTTTCTTCTCGTTCTGCCCTTTAGCAGAAACAGGGTATTTAATAACCAGGATTTGCAGAATATTTTTTCCTGTGTGGAAACCAGTTTTTAGATGTGATTGCCTCTTACCTAGAAATCTTTTCCAAGGTGAGATTTTTTTTTGATCATTCAATATTCATTCATTCATTCAGCAAGTATTTCCAGAGTATTTACTCTGTACAGAGCATCATACTGTCTGGGCTGCAGAGACATGCCTGACACAGACCCTGCCCACGTGGAGTGTACAAGCACTGAGGAAGGTGTGGCACTGTTGCACTGACGGTGTGCCATACAAGAGGAATGCAGTGAGTGAGCTCAGGGTTTCAAGCAGAGAGAGAACCCCCTGCTGGCTGGAGGTGAACAAGGCCAGCTTCACGGAGGATGTGGTGGCGTGTTAGCTCTCTCACTCTTTGTTCATCTTTGTGGCTATTCAGATACCCCCAAAGCAACCTAAAAATCCAACACATGAGCAGTAGTGAGATAAATTCTGAGATCCACCAAATGGAGTATTATACAGTCATTACACTGTTCACAGAATTGGAAGCAATGTGGAAAAAACTTACATTTGAACGTTAAGTGAAAGAGAAAAGAATACAAAGGTTTATACGTAGTATGCTTGCCATGACTGTCTACAACAAAGAAAAACACCTATGTGCTAGGAAATGAAGGGAAGGAAAAACACCCAAATATCCGTGGCTGCTGCCGAGGACTCCCTTTCTCCTTTTTGGCTGCGTTTTCCACACAGAGCATGTATGGCTTTTATAACAATTGTAAAAAAATCCAGTACAATGTAGCTTTAAAAAAAAAAGAGCTTTAAGGGAAAAACACCCTTCAAAGTTCCTACGTCCTTGGTTGCAGAGTCCATAATCAAACACAATACACTTGTTATGATCTAACAATAGGGAAATTACCTCATGTTCCTACATACTATAGTCCTGTTTGTGTTGTAACAGATTTTTAAAAACACCTAAAAATAGTACTCAAGGAAAATGAAAATGGAGTAATTTTCCTTTCCAGAGAATGTTACAAAACTGGACTCGTGTTCAGGCAAAAGGAACAGCAGATCAGTCTGAAAGCTGCACACACGCCTGTCAAGGGGATGCTGATGGCTGCTGCCAACAGCGGAACCGGGAGAGGCCTACTTCTGTGGCCATGTGCACCATTCACTTCCTTTTCCAGAAGCCTGTGGCGTGAGGCCAGACCTGATCCTGTAAACCAAACAGTTCACAAGCTTCTGCTGTCTACCCTCAGCTTCCAAACACAGAGACCCTTTTTGAGCAAGCTGCTGCTGAATCTCTGAGCAACACCAGGCAGACTTGCGCCCAGGCCCGAGCCAACGCACTGCATCTGGTCAGGCCATCACCACACACTTACCACCCAGATGTTAGAACGGGCCTGGAGCTCTGCGTTTACCCGGAAGCCGCCAAAATCAGAGTCTATCTCTAATCCACCAGTCTTGGCCAACTCAACATTGGGCTCCAGGCCCACGGCTGCCACTATGTGGTCAGTTTCTACCTGAGGATAGAAAGAATTCAGTCAATGATCACAGTTTCCTCGTATACCTATGGTTGGAGCAACTGTATATCACGTCACTAAAAATTGGGGCTTTACCAAAAAATCACTGATTAACTCTGATAAAAAGGTTCTAAGTTCCATTTCATAAAGTGTCACCCCTACACACATACATACCCCCTTCCATCCAAACAGAAATCTGCCACCGTAGAAGGTCTCAAAAGTGTGTGACATACACACGAAGGGGATATGGGAAATGGTTCCCAGGTGTCTACGCCGGCTCCCATCATTTTTATTTTAGTAGAGGACAGTTCATTCAGAAAATTATGACAGGTCAATGGTAACTGCCAAGACAACTAATCTATGGGTATCAAATGAAGGAGTAAGAATGAGGAAACAGGGCAGGGCAGGGTTGGAAGGTCTTCTGGCAGCCTGTCTTCCCCTCCTTACCTTCCGGCCATCTTTCAGCTTGATGAGTAACCTGCCAGCGCTGACTCCAACTGATTGCACAATAGCACTGGGCAGCACCTTAACCCCCTCTGTGAAGGCAAATGAGACCTGAGGCTGAGCCTGTGAGCCCACCACCCTCACAACAGACGAGAGGCATCCCCCACAAAACCAGGACTCGTCAGCACACGGGCGGCCTTGGAGAGCCACAGGCACCCACACCCACAGTTCATTTCCGGCACTTCCAGGAATCTGCTGCATCAGATTCATAACACCTACATGAAGCCAGCTGACAGGAGAATGGTGGAAACTTTTCACCTGGCAGCCGGTAAGGCTTATGTACAGGGGGTTCCCAAAGAAGCAAACTCTGCCAGTTCTAACTAACTCCAGGCAAGAGTGGGAGCACATGGAAAGAGTGTCTCTACCTCGTCGGACTTTTTCCATGGTCCAGTTGCTGAGGTATTCGGGGAGGACCTTCCCCATATTTCCTTTCTCAGGGAAAAGCTGAATCACTTCTGTGCCTGAGGCTCGAGCTGGGAAGAAGAAACAGAGTAGGTAAAGCAGGAGGCAAAGGCCAACCCCAGGAAGAGAAGTAAAGGGGCCAGCGATAGCCATCTACTGCACACAAGGCAAGGCCGTGACCTGGGCCAGAGCACCCATTTCTGGGCCACTAGGGCACAAGGGCATCCATCCACATGGCAAACACAACAGGTGCCAGAATTTGTCCCTGGATTCAGGGACATACAGTGAACTCGGTGCACATACACCCAGGCTTACACAAGTGCCTTGCAAGCTCTGAATAGTATGCACCCTCCTGAGAAGATGCTCTGATTTCACACAGCTGAAAAATCACGGTAAGAAAACAAATGACTGCCGTGAAACATTCGAACTGGAACTCACAGATCAGTCAAGCTGCGAACCATCATGTGTCGGAAAGAAGTCTTTGACTTTTACGGGGAGCAGCAGTTCAAAGATACATGCAGTTCTTTAGTCTACATTGCTCCTACCATCTTAATAACTCACTTTCCTTAATATTTTATTTCTAAGGAGTTCTGGCCCAGAGGTGAGAGGAAAAGGAAAGAAAGCAGCACTGCTCAGCTGCTTGGATGACAGCCTTTCAATCACTAAGGTGACCCACATCAGAGCTAAGCTCCGTGATTAGTTTTTCATCATGTAAACATTAATTGACCCCTTTCTACTGATGCTGGCAAATGCATCTCTGAAAAGCATGTGCTATAAGGCCAGAGAAAGAAAATGGAGGTCACTCCCCAATACTCACCCTTTCTGCCAAGAGCACAGGCCAGTTCGCTACCAAGAAAGCCTCCGCCAATAATCGTAATCGACTTGACTTCTCGGGAAATCTTCTCTAAGGTTCTAAAGTCTTCGATCTGTAGAATCACACCAGTTTAATCCATTGATTTCCCAAAGGGGTATACAATGATAATACTAGGAAATATTTTCTGATAAATCTTTGACAACAGTAATTTGCACATAAAATCTTCTCCTTGTATGAAGTGGCTCAATTACAGCTTCTATTTTATTGATGCAAATTTCTTTCTCCAATGTAACACTCTATTAACAGTAGTTCTCAACTGGGGACAGGCATGCCCCCTCTCCCCCAGGGAATATCTGACATTGTCTGTGGCGTTTTTGGCTGTCACAGGTACTACCTGAAGCTAGTGGGTGGAGTCCATGGACACTGCTAAACACCCTACAGTCCATCCCCTCACCACAAACAGTTATCCGGCCCAAAATGCCAAGAGTGCCAAGGCTGACAAACCTTGTTGTATTAAGAATTTAAAGGATAGTAAAAATCTTTTCCAATACCTATAGAAGTGGCTGGAAATGTTCAGTTTTCATAAGTAGAACATTGTGTTAAGAGGCAACTCCTTCCTCTTTTTCACTTAGGTACTCTTAACTTTTCTCCCCAAAGTCTCCACAATAGCATTTGCAGTGAAAAATGCCAAGGGGCTCTAAGGAGTTCCAATGACTCAAATGCATCAGAAAAAAAGAAAAAAAACAACTGTGGACGGGAAATCGGAAGGAACTATAACAAGCACTAAAAAACGCTAAATGTATTTTTTACCTAGGAGCTCAAAACTCTTGAGTGAGGTATTTGAGGTGCAGAGAGACGAAGTGATTTGCTCAAGGCCAGATAATAAGTCTGTGGAAGAGCCATAGATAGAACCCGGATCTCCCAATTCCCAGGTGGGTACTTGGGGCCACGAGATTATGCTACCTCTTCAAAACCGACAAAAGCACTAAAGCTGACAATTACCTTTCTGAAAAGTGTTGTTCTACTCTTCACCTCTGCTCCAGCCCTATCAATGGCAGAGAGACTTCTTGGAGTGCCTCCTGGAAATCAGAGGAGAAAAACCCTTTAGCCCAACAAGCAGAAGCTGGCCCAACAGAAGCATCAACTCGCAACAAGGCTTTGTTTTCCTTCCACTGGTCCCCGCAGCAGGCTTATATCAATTTCCTTTGAAAAGCAGATTTGAGAGTCTCTCCTCAAAGGGCCCACCCTCCCTGTAGATGGCCAGAAGGCCTCACTTTTTGCTCCCATTCTCTCCTACTTTTTCACGAGGATTCACCAGAAAGCACAGTCATGTTTGTTGAAGCATCTGCTTCAAACCCCTCTCTTGATTTCTGGCTGAAAGTGGCAATGAAGCCATGAGGTTATATCACTTTCAGGGCAGAGGACAAAGGCTAAGAAGGGAAAGGCAATCCTTTTCAATAGCCATCCCTGCCTTTAGCAGAGGGAACAGTAAGGACTGTCCAGAGGGGCTATTGCTCAGATGCTTGTAGTTAGCTAGCCATGCTTTGCACCAAGGGAAGACATCCACTTCAGAGTCTGGGTTTCAGTTTTCTTAGTAATGTCTTTACACTAAAACTCGAGGGAGCTCTATCAGGGAATGAAGCTATCTCCAGAAGTACTCACCTGTTGCAATCAGGCACTTTTCGTAGGTTATTTGAGAGCCATCATTAAGTTTTGCCACATTGCCTCTCACATCCAGCTGTACTACCTGGTCCCGCCAAACATACACACACAGAAAGGGATAAATTCACTTTAAAAATTTTTATTGAGATATCACTCATACAACATACAATTCACCATTTTTAAATGTACAATTCAGTGGGTTTTAGTATATTCATAAGTTGTGTGGCCATCATCACTATATAATTCCGGAACACTTCCATCACCCTCCAAAAAAACCTGAACCTGGCAGTCATCAGCCCAATGAGAAGAGTTACTTCTTGACCTAAAGTGATCCTTAAGAAACCTAATCACTGGTACCAATTTCTTCAAGGAGTCATAATTTCCTAAGTGGCCAACATCACAGTAAGTTCCTAGTGTCCCAAAGCTCATGCCCAATTTGTGGGAATGGAGAATAGGGACAGACTTTTCTGCCTGGCTCTTTGGAACCCTTCTTTAAAAAAAAAAAAAGTGGCAGCGCTGGGTCCTAGTTGTGGCCTCCAAACTCTTAGTTGTGGCACGTAGGATCTAGTTCCGTGACCAGGGATTGAACCCGGGCCCCTTGCATTGGGAGCATGGTCTTAGCCACTGGAGTACCAACGAAGTCCAGGGACCCTTACTTCTTTGTTAACAACTCTCTCATATCCTTAACATTCTTGTAGGATGCTTTCTCCCAATTTCTAGCTTTCACTAAACCTGAGCTCCCCCCGCCTGCACAGGACAGCTCATATGTAGAGATTGCTTACTCGCTCACACTCCTCCCCATTACAAGGAAAGGATTATAGCTGCTGATGGTTCCAAGGTACTCTCGCACACTCATCCCCTCTGAAGGACACTGACCTATATCCCCTACAACTCAAGTGTTATCCCGCCTGCTCTTGGTCACCCCTCAGTCACTGAAGTCCTTGGCACCTGGCTCATATTTTTCCTCTAAGCCACATCCAAATCCTCTCTCTCAAACTTCTACATCAAATATCTCACTCTTTGGTCACAGTCTGCCATCCTTCCAGCTTTCTCTCAGTCCCACTGGCACCTTTCCTTGTTTCTGATTTTCTCCATTTACCCAGTGGGCTGTTCCATTCCATCTAATCTGGGCCAATGGTAGATCTCTCAAACTGTGCTCTTGCCAGCATCCCTCATTTCCATGCACCCTGCTCCTTATGATGAAGAGCTTGAGTTTTGCAGTCAGGGAGACTGGGGTTTCTGGCTCCACTCCACTCCTTATGAGCAGTGAGACCATTCATTCAAGACATATTTATTAAACACCTAGTATGTGTTGGGCTTCCCTGGTGGCTCAGATGGTAAGGAATCTGTCTGCAATGTGGAGACATGGGTTCAATCCCTGGGCCGGGAAGTTCCCCTGGAAAAGAGAATGGCAACCCACTCCAGTATTCTTGCCTGGAGAATTCCATGGACAGAGGAGACTGGTGGGCTATATAGTCATGACGTCATGAAGAGTTGGACATGACTGAGTGACTAGCACTTTCATGTGTCAAGTGCTGTGCTAAGTGCTGGGGACACAATGTTGAGAAAAACTGATACCTTGCTGCCTTCAGAGTGCAGCAGCCAAGACAGATAATTTAATAAGCACTATAATTAAGCATGAGAAACACTCTAATAAGGACAGTGCAGGTACTGCTAGAAATGTATGACAGGTGCACTGGGTCAAGCTGTCCAGGGGGCCATGATATAAACAGATGGGATGGGTGAGTAGCTACTTTAGCCACCTTTGATTTGTCCTGGGTAAGCTCCCTCCTCAATCCAACTCATTGACTCAAACCTCTCAGGTAACCCACCTGGTATCCTGCTGCTGCTGCTGCTGCTAAGTCACTTCAGTTGTGTCTGACTCTGTGCGACCCCATAGACGGCAGACCACCAGGCTCCCCTGTCCCTGGGATTCTCCAGGCAAGAACACTGGAGTGGGTTGCTATTTCCTCCTCCAATGCATGGAAGTGAAAAGTCAAAGTGAAGTCGCTCAGTCGTGTCCGACTCTTAGCGACCCCATGGACTGCAGCCTACCAGGCTCCTCCGTCCATGGGATTTTCCAGGCAAGAGATCTAGAGTGGGGTGCCACTGCCCTCTCCAACCTGGTATCCTAGTTTACTGCAAACACAAGTGAAGCCATTAGATGTGAGCTTCCTCAGCTTCCCATAATGGTTCCCACCTCCTAACCCCTGAATACAGACTTCACTTCCTCTCTGCCAGTTACTGGGATGAAGTGGCCTTTCTGTCTCGTTTCTATGCCTGACTCTTACCCTTCCTCTCACTCCTGTTAGTCAGCCACTCACTCCCCCATCTCTCTCGTGACATCTTCTACCTTAGTCCACTGACATGTTTAAGTCTGCCCCATCCTAAATGTACCACTTGTGATTCTATGTATGTCCTCCTCCAGCTGTTGCCCAATGCCATCTCCGTTTTGTCATTTAAACTTTCTGAACGAGTAGTTTCTCCTCTTTTCTAACTTCACAATGATATCTGAACAGCTAAATGTAATGGGTCATTTTAGAATTCCTTTGTTAGCAGATTCTTTTGCTGTGGTAATACCCTGGCTCACATCCTCCTTCTTGAAACTCACTCCAACCCTGGCCCCGGCCCTGAGCTCGCCTCATCCTGCCCTTTTAATACTTCTTTCCTAGTCTCCTTTTAGGACACTTTTTCTTAAGCCTGTTTCCTGAAATTTGGGTTCCACAGGGCTCCATCTTTGCTTCACTCCTCTTCTGACATGACTACCTCAGTTCTCCATGGGGGGGCCTCACCTACTCTCATGGTCTCAATTCTGACTCATATGTGGACGATTCCCCATCCATATCTGAGCCCAGAACTCTACTCTGAACATTACAGTCATGTCTCCACCACTGCCCTTAGGGCATATCCACACAGATATTCTAGTTCATACTTAACAGTCCCAAATGAGATGTCATGTCCCCCTTAAACTAGGTCTTCCTCTTGCAATGTCTCTCTCATGTGGGGGTGTACTACCATCTACCACACAAGCTGAAAATCAGAAAGTCATCTTCGCCTCTCTCCTCTCTCATGTTCTTCCTCCAATCGGTCACCACCACACTCCACCAAGTTTGACTTTATGCTTTTAGTCTGTTCCCTACTCTTCATCACCTTTCTGTTAGGAAGCTATACAATGATGGTATTAAGAGCTTGGGCTCTGGAATCAGAATTCTCCAATCAGAGAGATCTGGGGCTCAAATTCTGCCTCTACTACTTATTAACTATGTAATCTCAAGCAAGATACTTCACCTCTTTTAAATCTCCATTTCTTTCTCTGTAAAATGGAAATATTAATAGTGCCCACCTCATAAGATTATTGTGAAGGGCACCATGATGTAATTGAACACACATAAAGCATTTTCATACTGTGCTTACTTCTTCTTAATCACCATCAGCACTACTGCCCTTATGTGGACTCCCACCATCTTTCACATGGATTATTAAAAAAGTCTTTGAAATGGTCTCTTTCTAGTCTTGTTTTCCTGAAATCCATTCTCTTCACAGCCAACCGAGTGATTACTTAAAATTCAACCCAACTGCTTTATATTCTTGTCTAAAACTCAACAACTCCTCAGGGTCAATGCCATAAAACTCAAGATCTTTCACACGACAGAGCTCAACCATCAGGCCCCTAACTTCCTGCTTTCTCATCTCCTGTCACTCCTTAACTTCCTGCTATATCAGTCCCGAGCTGCTTGTATTTCCCTGCACCAAACACGCTTTTTCACCCCTTTGTGCCTTTGCTTATGTTATTCTTTTTCACTTGAATGCTCTTCACTTTTCTCTAAGCTGGTGAATGCTACTTCATTCCATCATATTCCCCATTCTATAGAAGGAGACTGCCTTCTCCAGGAAGCTTTTCCATCATCATACTGGGCACACTTCCCAGTAATTCCCACAATATACCGAATTTCTTTCTTATTCCAAATCTATGTTAGGATTATCTGCTCACATTTTTGCCTAATACTGTTAGCCCCTAGAAGGCAGGGCCTGTGTGCTACACATAGGGGATACTTAATACAGTCTTCTTACCAGCTTATCCACCAACCCATATCCATCTTCTCCACCTAACATCCCTGTATAGGAGAAATGAACCTGTCCTTATCAAAGGTCAGTACTTCCACTCAAGCTCTGGATCCCATCTCTTCTGGGCCTTGCTACTTCTGATAGCCCTTCCCTCTCTACTGGAACGTTGCCAGTAGTTTACAGACACACTCTAGACCTCCCTCCTGTTAACAAACACGAAACAGAATGCAAGCAAACAAAACCCTCCCTGAACCCTAAATGCCTTTCAGTCACTGCCCACCCCCGTATTCAGGCACTCACCTTTGTAAAATCCAACAATATTTTCCATGCTGATGTCATGCCTGAATTATTTTTACTATCCTAAATAATATACATTTGTCAATCTCCTGTCATCAATAATCCCAAAGAAATGCTAGTGTGGAAAAACAGAAAGAAGGAGGAAAGGCAGAGGAGCCAATCAGGAGAAGGAACAGCCTCAGAGTCATGGTCCCCAATGACCTGACTTCCCAGGGAAGGTTTAGCTAGCCTGCTACTCTAGGCTAGAGACAGTGCTTTCCCCTGGGGGAGACACTAATTAGTACCGACTGGCAATATTAAACCTTAAAATGACTTGCTCTTTCTTTGATGAACTACAGTGACAGACAGACGGACGGGCCAGTGGGAATGCAAGTCACCATCCTTGCTGCCCCTGTGGGCACATAGGTGGAGCTTGACTAAGAAAGCAGCCTACTGGCTCACCTTCTTCCCAGTGAGGACGGCCACACCACCATTTTCAACATGAGGCAGGTCCTGAGCAGAGACGTAAAAAGAAGGTGGCTGGAAATATATGCTGTACAGAGAAAAGAGAGAAAACGTTGTAAGTACATGGAATGGCTATCAACTTCCCCCAGAGGTTTAGAAAAATTGGTTCCACCACGGAAAGCTTTCAGGAATATTTTCTCAAGTAGGTGCCCAAGGGCACTAAATCTTGGTCATGGGAACAATCTGGATACATTCTTGGCTCCAACAGCTTTGCAGGAGGGATGGTTCTGGTATCTAGGGGGTAGAAGCCAGGGATGCTGTGAAACATCCAACAGTATGCAGACCAGGCCCCTAAAGCAAAAAATTATCCAACCTTCCATGTTAATAGTGCCGAGGTTGAGAAATCGTGCTCTGCATTTAGGTTCCTTTCCAAGTCAGGACTTGAGGAGTGGCCGAGGTGCTGATACTCACATCCACCCACACAAGCTGTCCAGGATGGCACTGATCACTGGACAACTTGGTCTAGCTCCTGAGATGATCTCACCCCAAACAGTAGATACTGTCTATGAGGGATTAATTAAGGGATGGGTAACCTGGAGAATCCCATGGACAGAGGAGCTGAGGAGGGTGCTACAGTTTGTGGGATTGCACAGAGTCAGATGCGACTGAGCACAACAACCTAATTGGAGGGCTTCCCAGGTGGCTCAGTGGTAAAGAATCCACCTGCCAATGCAGGAGATGCAGGAAACGTGGGTTCGATCCCTGGGTCAAGAAGATCCCCTAGAGGAGTAAATGGCAACCCACTCCAGTATTCTTGCCTAGAGAATCCCATAGACAGAGGAGACTGTAGTCCAAGGGGTTGCAAAGAGTTGGACACAACTAACCAATTAAGCATACGCACATAATTGGAAGTATGCATCCTGCTTGATAACAGGACATGATACGAGTGAGGGAGGCAGGTAGATTTATAAAATTTAGTCCAGTGTCAAAGGGATCCACTAATGAGGAAAAAAACTGATACCCAAGAACATGGTACTGGACTCAGGAGATCCAAGGAGCCTTTTAAAGGAAAGGGCTTCTTGACTTGTATTCCTAAGTCTCTCATGCAAAGATTTTAATAAAGAGTTTCTTCCTTAGTGTTCCCACTGTATCCCTGCAATTCTGAATGTCTCCTGGGGCGTCAAAGAAAGTGCCATAGAACAGTGTCTTTTGTTCTGCTTTTATGGCACATGCCTAGGCAAGTGTGAAGACATGACAACACAGGCTGAGCTGCTCTTCGAAGTCTAATACAAGGTCCTGGGAACAGGGGCATGAGTACTTCAGAGGCCAACCTTATAACTTCAGCTATTGGTAGCACTGGTTAACAGAATCCAGGACTCTTGCCACTACAGCCTGATGTTCGCTCTAAGCTATACACTCGCTCTAAGTGTGTACTACAGCGGACTCCGGAGTGCTGCCAAGTCACCTGTCTTATGTGCTGTGTGCAGTTCCTGCTAAATCCTGTCTTACTCTCTGTGCTAAAGAGACAGTACAACCAGCTGAAGTTGCTGGTTGGGCCCATTTTACATAAGTGAACACACCTTCGCTCTTTTCCATTCCATTGTTTGAATCGTAGTGTCTTTGTGACATTTGGGTCATCTGAAAACCACAGTTCTTTTGAAAGAGGAGGTCTCATGTAAGGCAGCTCAGGATCTTCAGATACAATCAGTACCTTTGGACACAAAATAATGATACTTATCACAGCCAAGTTGTTTAAGAGGCAAATGTCAAAGTGCTCACGTTGGCTAAGTGCTTGTGGACCACAGCTTCCATGTCAAGCAAGACAGTGTGTGCCTTACCCTGGCTCCAGGATCCCGAGCCCGGATGGATCTGGCTGCAGCAAAAGCAGCAGTGCCTCCACCGATGAGCAGGAATGGAACATGACTTGGTATCCTAACTTGGGGTTCTGGCTCTCCTTCCAGAGCTATAAGCAAAAGATCAGACAAGGTGAATATTTTTTAAGTCTCAGATGACTCCTTGCCACTATTAAAAAAAAATCACCTTGAACTTGACTCAATCCTTTATATAAAAAGCTAGTAGAACACTGCAAGTACATTAATCTTAACAAACGTCACATCTTCTGAAACGACAGGAACAGGAAGCATCTCTGTGATAAGTGAAGAATACTCAAAAAAAGAGGTGAATGATGTGGCCAAGGTCATTGACTCACTAAGCCTCTCAGAACTAGAACCTGCTGCTGCTGCTAAGTCGCTTCAGTCGTGTCCAACTCTGTGCGACCCCACAGACGGCAGCCCACCAGGCTCCCCCGTCCCTGGGATTCTCCAGGCAAGAACACTGGAGTGGGTTGCCATTTCTTCCTCCAATGTATGAAAGTGAAAAGTGAAAATGAAGTTGCTCAGTCGTGTCCGACTCTTAGCCACCCCATGGACTACAGTGCACCAGGCTCCTCTGTCCATGGGCTTTCCAGGCAAGAGCACTGGAGTGGGGTGCCATTGCCTGCTTCAATGTTTAGCTATTTCTCAAATATACTAGAAAGTATATATTCGAAGCCTTCTGTCCTGCCCACTTAATTTCTTAATGGCCCACAGGAAAATATCAAGTTCAGTTTCACCTTTTATTAGTAATAATGGGGGAACACCGAGCAGATCAATTGGGGATTACTAAACAGTGTTCAAGAATAAGGAGGTGTTATGGAGGAAAGTGATGGAAATGGCCTACCTGGAGTTGTAGGGTTTATTAAAGGATTAAAACATTCCTGAGAAATCAAGCCAGAAGTGTGGGATGGAAATGATGGCTAGCGCTACAGGCTTTAGGCAAACAAACACATCTTGAACAACTCTGAACTCCAAAGACTCACAAGGGGAACAAAAAAGACCAAAAGAATATCCTCACTGGGGGGGAAAAAGGCTTTCATCTCTTTTCCAATAAGTATCTTTGCCAAGCTTGCATTTTTTAATTTAAAGCTTGCCTTTTAAGAGTTTAATATAAAGAAAAACAACCAATCACTAATCACTAAGTTTATTCTCAAACCTAAATTACAGTCAAACACTTGTAATACCATAGTTTCTGGAAGTGTACAATCTCACAGTATCATCATGTCAACAAGATACCTGCAAAACATAGCAAATTGTCTATAATTTTCCCTTTATATATTGAGTCTCAAATCATACTCACCAGATGATGTGGCTCTTTTCTGTTTCTCTTCTGGTGTCAGCCCTAACCCTGAAATTCTTTCATTGTATCTTTTTTTGTCCTCTTTTATTGTCTTGTAGGCCTGTAGACCCAAACAGGGAGAAAATTTATTTCATCATACAGCTAGCTAGCACACATCATAAGTAACATTCATTATCTTTCAATTAAATGAGAAGCTTTTGTCTATATGAAGTTAGTTCTTCTGTGTTAGAATCACTAAGGCAAAAATGTTTTCTTAAGAAATAAAAAAAAATATTTAGTGTGTACACACTTGGTGTGGAAAGAATACAGGTAAACAGATGAAAATGTTCCCGTTTCAGATTTCCTTAGGCTCTATGCGAAGAATTTTCCTCATGTTTAATTCTGAAGGTACAGCTGAAGAAAAAAGAAAAATACTTTATACTGGAAGAATAAAGTGCTAGGAAGAGCTAAACTTTATAAAAGAGGTTTTGGACTCTGCTGGATACTAGCTGTGAAACCAACCTATAGGGTCCTGGGTAGGAAGCTGGGCCATAAGTTATCTTAGAAGATGTCCCAAGTTATCTAAGTATCACAGGACTTAGGTAACGTCCTGAAGCATGACCAACAGTAAGCCTAGTCTCATAGAGTAACCCATCTTTCCCTCAAAGGCCTGTTCTTTAATGAAACTCAGATACTTAATGGGCAAACATCTCACTTAAACAACTACTGTATTTAAAATATACTACCTGGTGGCAAGAATACACAGAAGAACTGTACAAAAAAGATCTTCACGACCAAGATAATCACGATGGTGTG
The DNA here is from genome assembly GCF_029407905.1 of Bubalus kerabau. NCBI lineage: Eukaryota > Metazoa > Chordata > Mammalia > Artiodactyla > Bovidae > Bubalus > Bubalus kerabau. The sequence continues at coordinate 18,013,074 of NC_073647.1, forward strand.
ATCACTCATCTAGAGCCAGACATCCTGGAATGTGAGGTCAAGTGGGCCTTAGAAAGCATCACTACGAACAAAGCTAGTGGAGGTGATGGAATTCCAGTTGAGCTATTTCAAATCCTGAAAGATGGTGCTGTGAAAGTGCTGCACTCAATATGCCAGCAAATTTGGAAAACTCAGCAGTGGCCACAGGACTGGAAAAGGTCAGTTTTCATTCCAATCCCAAAGAAAGGCAATGCCAAAGAATGCTCAAACTACCGCACAATTGCACTCATCTCACATGCTAGTAAAGTAATGCTCAAAATTCTCCAAGCCAGGCTTCAGCAATACGTGAACCGTGAACTTCCAGATGTTCAAGCTGGTTTTAGAAAAGGCAGAGGAACCAGAGATCAAATTGCCAACATCCACTGGATCATGGAAAAAGCAAGAGAGTTCCAGAAAAACATCTATTTCTGCTTTATTGACTATGCCAAAGCCTTTGACTGTGTGGATCATAATAAACTGTGGGAAATTCTGAAAGATATGGGAATACCAGACCATCTGACCTGCCTCTTGAGAAATCTGTATGCAGGTCAGGAAGCAACAGTTAGAACTGGACATGGAACAACAGACTGGTTCCAAATAGGAAAAGGAGTATGTCAAGGCTGTATATTATCACCCTGCTTATTTAACTTATATGTAGAGTACATCATGAGAAACGCTGGACTGGAAGAAACACAAGCTGGAATCAAGACTGCCGGGAGAAATATCAATAACCTCAGATATGCAGATGACACCACCCTTATGGCAGAAAGTAAAGATGACCTAAAAAGCCTCTTGATGAAAGTGAAAGTAGAGAGTGAAAAAGTTGGCTTAAAGCTCAACATTCAGAAAACGAAGATCATGGCATCCAGTCCCATCACTTCATGGGAAATAGATGGGGAAACAGTGGAAACAGTGACAGACTTTATTTTTTTGGGCTCCAAAATCACTGCAGATGGTGACTGCAGCCATGAAATTAAAAGACGCTTACTCCTTGGAAGGAAGGTTATGACCAACCTAGATAGCATATTCAAAAGCACAGACATTACTTTGCCAACAAAGGTCCGTCTAGTCAAGGCTATGGTTTTTCCTGTGGTCATGTATGGATGTGAGAGTTGGACTGTGAAGAAGGCTGAGCGCCAATGAATTGATGCTTTTGAACTGTGGTGGTGGAGAAGACTCTTGAGAGTCCCTTGGACTGCAAGGAGATCCAAGCAGTCCATTCTGAAGGAGATCAGCCCTGGGATTTCTTTGGAGGGAATGATGCTGAAGCTGAAACTAGAGTACTTTGGTCACCTCATGCGAAGAGTTGACTCATTGGAAAAGACTCTGATGCTGGGAGGGATTGGGGGCAGGAGGAGAAGGGGACGACAGAGGATGAGATGGCTGGATGGCATCACTGACTCGATGGATGTGAGTCTGAGTGAACTCCGGGAGTTGGTGATGGACAGGGAGGCCTGGCGTGCTGTGATTCATGGGGTCGCAAAAAGTCGGACATGACTGAGCAACTGAACTGAACTGAACTGATCTTCTCTATCCTTTCAAATTGAAGGGCTAGGTTTTTTTTTTTAACACAGCATTAGAACTGACTAGTTTTCTTTTTTTAATTCAGCATCAGAATTTATTGAAGATATTTTAAAAAGCAGTAGGCAAGAATGACTTGTTTTCATTATAACACTTTTGCTCTTTTTGTAACCCACAGGGTCAACAAGACAGAAATTTAAGTGACCATATGTCAGCTGATATCCCACATTATTAATTAAATTGGAGGAAAAAGTAAGGATAATCAGAGGAAGTAGCATAAAAACATGTTTTAAGAATAATATGAGCCTCTTACAGAGTAATCCACTAGGCAATGTACTACATTAAGGAACCTGAATTCTCAGATTTGCACTTGACATTTATCAGCCTGGAAACATCTAATATACAACATGAATGGATTAGAAAATTAAGTGCTGTATGTTAAAAGATAATGGTTATTCCTTGAATTTACCACTAAATTCATCAAATTCATAAACTGAATTCAAGTAACACTAATTTCAGGAAGAGTTTTTTTTTTAAATCTTGGCAATATATACAAGTCCAGCATTTACTCATTCCTTGAAAAAATATTTCTTTTAAGAAAGGGATTTCTACCTAAAAAGATGGCTTTAAGCTGATCACTGCGAGTGAGCAGAGAAGTAAACTGGGATCATGCTCACACTGAGACAGATGTCCAGTAATAGCCTAGGCCCTCTCACACCTCCTACTGGCTTCACACATCAGGGAAGAGGAGACCAAGAAACACCTTGAGGTTTACTGGGGAAAGAACAAGAGAGAGGTTTGTCATATATTTATATGTTTAGCTTTTAAGTAAATGTTCTGATATAAAAATAAGTTACAGACCTACTAAATAAAAATTAACTTTTCCCCCAAGTGTCTCTGTCTCCCCAGTTTGCAGATTTCCAGTCAGTGACATGAATACATGTCAGGTTAAAAAAAACCTACAAAATTCTGAAATACGTTAGCAGACAACTGTTCTAAACAGATGAATATAATGGCATCTATTCCACTTAAAGGAATATGAAAGGTAACAGTTCATTTTCTGAGTGAGGCAATGTGGTCCTATCAGTTGAACAATGGCTCAAATACTAAATCTCATTAAAAATTCTAAAGGCCACTTTGGCTCTGTGTGTGTGTGTGTGTGTGTGTGCACGCGCACGTGCGTGCACACTCAGCAGTGTCTGCCTCTTTGCAACCCCATGGACTGTATGTAGCTCACCAGGCTCCTCTGCTCACTGACAAATCCAAGTCACCTCAGATCATGTTTTAAATGATTTAAAATGTAATCTAAAACAAAACACAATAGTTTGATAAGTTGTAGGTAGACAAAAGCTTATCATTTAACCTAAAACCACCATAATACAGCAGCTTTATTATTACCAGTGTTGGATAAACACAGAGGGCAATGAGGCATTTAACTGAATGGCTTGAGAGGAACTTGTGCTTCACAGACATTTCTAAGACAAGAGGAAGCAACAGTATGAGTGGCCCTGTTCTGTGGCCTGGCATTAAGAGATTCACCTGGCCAGCTCTGTGGAGGCCATCCAACTCTGGTACAGCAACATGAACCAGAGGTTTAATGAGTTTCAAATGTTACAGACATATCAGATATGAACACCTAAAATCTATTTCTGAATGAATGGGGTGGAACTGATGGGAAAAGTTGAGAGAGCTATGAAATGGAAAAGTTAAAGGTTTAGAGGGTAGTATCTAAATAATGAAAGAGAGGCATTTAAGAAAGCAGTTGGCACAAATGCATTAGCTTATACCACTTCAGCCACTAGTTTGACCACATTACATACAGATTACAAAAGGGACACTGCCAAATGAATTTAGTTGAAATAGAGGCTGGGGGTGAGTGTGGAGAACACTGCAATTTCTATGGCTTTTTGGACCTCCTCAGAAGCATTCAATAAAATGCCCTTTCACAATAAAAGTAGGGTTAATTTGCTATTTCCCACAAAACACAGAAATTATATTTTACCTAAAATGATTCAAAATGGATGATGTTCAAGTCACCTTTACTTGCTTATTCAGTGTTTACTCTTTGAGACTATCTTGTTAGGTATGCAGCACTAAAGCACAATATAATTTAGCATCATAAAAAAAGAATTATGAAATTGGCAAAAGTTTCAAAGACAGGGTTGATGACAAGGATTTACAGCAATCATTAAATATATGGCTTTAGATATTTCCAGTAAGACTTTAACAGTTTGAAGAATGAGATTTGAGGACTCCCTAGTGACTGACAATGTCCCTTTAATAAATACCTAGAAAGCACATGCTATGAATGTTTCATCGTGTTCTAATGGATCAAGTTTTCATTAGTGCCATGGTCTCACCCACCCTACCCCCAAAATATATTTGAGTGTAAGTATCTTACATAGTAAACTCCTGCCCCAGTGACTGTTGCTCCTACAATTAAGAAGTATACTAGGCTGCTGCCATCTTTCCCAGAAGCACCTGTAGACGCTAGTGATCTAGAAGGGGATCCTAGATGATGACACTGCACAACTGTAGGTAAAGATAAGGCCAAGAAAGAAACAAAGGGAAATAGAAAAAGCACTAAGTATTAATGAAGAAACATTCAATATAAAGGCAGGGAAGTGTTTTTGGTTACCCTGTGCTAAAAAGAAAAACAAATGCTGTTCCAGGATTGGAGGAGAATGTATATATCCTCAAAGTCTGTCACCAGACAGAGCTCACCTAGTTCGTACTCTGATTCACCTCACAGCTGGCAAGAGCTATCTACTTTCCTTGTGCATTTGGAGTTAGGTCAGAGAATGATCATCTAAGTGACGTCAAATAATTTTCATGTCCCCCCCTTTTTTAATGCAGTGATCGAGTAACAAAGATAAGTTCACCCTCTTACCAATGTAGAAAGAACTAAAATTGTAATGTTCAACCATTTGCTCTCAATAAGTAAAATAAACAGCTTCCTTCAATCAAGGGTGTTACTAGGTGTTATCTAAGTTGGTTCACTCAACCTTACATGATCCAGCTTTAGACTGATCTGCTTAGTCACAGTAAACTCTGCCAAGTTAAAAAAAAATGCCCTCTGTCACCAGCTAAGCTGATCACAGTTCATTTAAGGGGATATTATTGTGGTAATACTATATAACAGTTTAAAGCACATTTCTCACCTCACACAAACTCCATCCTAAACCTGGAGATACTAGACCTACTTCTAGAATTTAGTCTTTGGATGAGGTTCCTGGATAAGTTTTCCTTTCAGGGAATGCTGAACTGAAGATTATTGTTTTTAAATGTTTATTATCCCAAGCCAAGGAAAAATACAATATTTGGCAAATGGGTCAAAATCAAATATTGTGCTAAGGAGCTGCAATGAATTTTGACCTTATTCATAGGTTAGTGCATTATATCCAAGAGAAAATATACAATTCCATAGATTAGTCAAATCTAACGCAGAAGCTTTCAAGTAAAGAGTAAAAAGACAAGTGCAAAGAGCAAAGATCATCAACGAGAGATGAAATTTCAGTCATTCTCAAATTGGTTCTCACAGACTATTAGATAGTAGGCACTCTAAAGAAGGCTCTTTGGAAATTCTTCCAAAAAGAGAAAGGAGAATTAGTTGTAAAAGTCTTAAAGCAGAGTAGTACTGAGTCTATTAACGGGAGCTGTTTGGCAGCTTCTTTACACAAGGTGCTTTTCTACTTACATATGCACCAGCTCCTATTGTTGATAAGCCCACAATAAGGACTAATACAGAATTATCGATTTTGCCCCCTGATGGACCAGAGCTAGCCATTTGTCTTGTCATCTGGAGTTCTAGAGGAACATGCCATCGCTGGAACAAGTTGCCTAAGGAACACAATTTATTAAGACACACACACATACAAAAATAAAATAGTTAATACATGTTTATGACTAAATGTCAATGCATTGCACAAGTAAAGACTTAAATGCACATTGGGCTGTGTCATATTCACTGTTAAATGACCAAGGGGGAAAAAAACTTAAAACTGTACACACAAATACAACAGATATCAGAATGTACACTCTAAAGTTGTTGGAGTTTTACAAGTATAATTTAATGCTGTCCAGGGAGGAATTTATTGCTTCCAGAAAAGGTAATGGAAAACCCGGGCAGTTCATCAAATACTCGCTTCACATCTTCACCGTAAATGAAGCAAACATGGAGAGATGACTGAATAGACAGATATAACAAGTTAACTACAGGCTACCTGGGACACTCTAACAATCACTTAAGGAGTAATTTAAATGGCTGGCTCAAACCTTGCACAAATAGACTCCAGCAACACAATCTAACTAGAATAGACTTTAGCCTTGTGTGAAAGGCAATGTGTCCTGGAAGACAGAAATGCTAAATCTCAGAAGAAAACCACAAAAAAAAAACTAGGTAAATTTATCTCCCCCAAAGAACTGAAGAATTTTGGATTATATTTTTTAGAATGACAAAATTTAAAATATCCACTGGCTACTTGGCTCTTAGTCCTCCAAAATAATACAAAGATTATGTTGATGTAGAAACTCGGAATGCCTATTAAGAATCTGAGGATCATAACAGCGTTCACACATGGAAATGTCCGAGTTTCATAGACTTCCTTCTCCAGGAGGATGCTGGCATTTTCAAATGAAGGAAGAAGGTCCCAGCACCTTCCCTGCTTGTGACAGTCTTCATGTTGACTACTGACCTAGAACAGGGGTTTGCAAATTTTTTCTGTAAAGAACCAGATAGAAAATATTTTCAGCTTTGCAGGCCGCACAGTCTCTGCTGTAACGACTTAATTCTGCTGATGTTGTGCCAAAGCAACCACAACATAAAAATGACCGGGTGTGATTGTGTCCCAACAAAACTTTGTTAGTGGACACTGAAATGTGAATTTTAAATAATTTTCAAAAAATTGTCTATTAAAAAATTTTTGAGCCATCTCAAAAATGTAAAAACCAATTTTAGCTCAAGGGGCATAGGAAAGCATGTGGGTTTGGCCTGTGGGCTGTAGTTTGCCAATCCTGATCTACAGCAGTGGTTCTAAAACTTGAGTGGGCATCAGAGTCCCCCCAGAGGGTTTATTAAAGCACGGAAGGCCAGACCTACACCACCCCCACCTCAGGGTCTCTGAGCTGGAGGATCTGGGATAGGGCTCAAGAAATAGCATTTCTAATGAGTTCCCAGGTGATACTGATGCTGCCAGTCTACACTTCGAGAATCACTGGTCTAGAGGCAAGTAGCTATGTTCTGATCTGACCAAGCTTTAAAAGACAAACAGAACAGCGCCGGTAGCTGGTCCATATGTACTTGCAGAAATTCGAAACAGGGAGCTTTTCCCCAGCTTTCACAATTACAGGGCTCAGAGGGGTATAAACATGTCCAAAACGCAGCTGCATTCTCTTACCTGAAATCCTTGGGAAGACGGGCATCCCAGAACTTAGAATTATTAGGTGCTAAGTATATATTACATATACCATATAGTAAGCAACACCCAGCACAATAAGGGGCAGCAACCCAGTCACACGCATTAATGTTTCTATGACCGATCACAATGAAGAGAATAAATAAAAGATCCTAAGTTAACTTCTCTCCAGTTCAGGTTCCAAAAACTTGACAAATGAGTTTCAAAAACTTGATTTTTTTAGTCCTATTTTCATTGCTAAATATAGATAAGAAACTATGGATCTATATTCTTAGAACTGGAAATGTATTTTTCTCTACTGTTTTTATTTCTTACCTGTTTTAGAATCTTTCATCACTGAATGAAATAAAATGGCTTATATTTGGGAACAACAACAAATCATGAAAATAAAAACATGGGCAAGGGTTGAGACGCTTATCTCAATCTGGGCAAGCTTTTGATTTTCAGAAGTCCATAAAAATGATGAAGCATCAGAAATAGAAACTGACAAATCTCAGAGCTTAGAAAATGAAACTGGGTAGAAAAAGTTCCACATGGTTAGATATAGTACAATGAATTTAGTTGTCTCTTACCTCAGTCCCAAGTTTTTTTTTTTTAACCAAAAATAAATGTTTTTAAAATTCCACTTATTCCTCTAGAAGATCCTAAATCTAAAAACCATAACAACTTTGTTTTAATATAATAATTTAAGTTCAGCAGTTTTTGCCTCAATTTGAAAAAAAAAAAGACATTTAAAAGCAAATTGACTTTTAAAAAAGGAAATGGGTTTACATTTACACTATTGCTTGAAAAGAAATATAACACAATACAGTCATTAACAAACCAACTTTTTATATATCTAGTGACTTTAATTTTGTAAAAGGTGATAATATGGTATGGATATTCATATTTCCCTCCAATTTTCTTTTACCTATAAAATTATTCTCACACCTTTCCTACCACAGCCTCAGAATTTTAGGAAATCTTACATAAAGACTGAAACATGCCTTTTCACTTGTCTTACTAATGTGGGAAAGCCCCCTTACTCCTTGACTTCTCATTGCGCCAATCTACTTATTTTAGATTTTCTGCAGTCAGACCACATGTACCAAAGTAGAGCTTTCTTCCTCACACTTATGATTTTTTTAAACTGATCATTTATATGTAATACTATGATTGCCATTTTTGTGATAATTAGAACCTCTACCATGTCATATAACTATCATTTCTTTGTAGTTGTTGGAATAATTAAGATCTAGTTTCTTAGCAAGTCTGATACTATAATACAATATTATTGTCTATATTCATTATATCATGGAAAGATTCAATTCCTGTAGGAGTTTGCTCAATAAATATTTCATGAATTAATGAATAAGATAAATAGAAACTCACCCCAGTTCTACTGATAAGGACTGAACGTTTTGAAGAAATTTTTGCAAAGAAGTTTTGAATACCACAGGCTAGCATTAGAATAGTACCTAAATCAACAAATTCACTGCTGTAGGTTTCATAATCTCCTATTTTTCCATACACCCAGAAGCCCTTTTCCACAAATACATCCATACAATTGAGGCGCCCAGAAATTTCAAGTGGTTAGGAGGTCTAATATTGTCTTGAATCTTGTTTTCTGAACATCAAACTTATTCTTCTGACATGTCTAAAACACAGGATCAGACAAGCCTAGGTGATCTGTCCATTGCAGCTAAATGTCTCTTGTGTGAAACACTGAAGAACGGCACCAGAAGAAAAATGATTTTGATGACACACAAAAAATCTAACTCTATTCTCCAAAGTTAAGTCCTTCACAGTACTAGGGTTCAGTCACTGAGAATTTACCATGTACCAGACTGTACAAAATGCTGAGGACACAAAACTAAATGTGACACAATGCCTGTCCTCGGGTAGTGTATAGTTTAGGAGGGGAGAATGGCTATAACTATTCTGAATATCAGAAAAATGGGCTTGACACAAATCACAAGAGATTCAAGGTTGCTCAGTTTGGCTTTTTTTTTTTTAACTTTTTTTTTTATCTTATTTTATTTTTAAACTTTACATAATTGTATTAGTTTTGCTAAATATCAAAATGAATCCGCCACAGGTATACATGTGTTCCCCATCCTGAACCCTCCTCCCTCCTCCCTCCCCATACCATCCCTCTGGGTCGTCCCAGTGCACCAGCCCCAAGCATCCAGTATCGTGCATCGAACCTGGACTGGCAACTCGTTTCATACATGATATTTTACATGTTTCAGTGCCATTCTCCCAAATCTTCCCACCCTCTCCCTCTCCCACAGAGTCCATAAGGCTTTTTAATCCTTAGGTCAGTGGAACAGAAGGGAGTCATTATTCATTCAGAATAGCAGCTTCCAAACTTGCCTGATCATTCGAATTACATCAGCAGCCTTGTTAAATATAAATTCCCACGGCTCTCTTCCAAAGATTATCATTTGGTACAGTTGGGGTTGGCCCTCCACTTTAACTTATTCGACCAGGCAAGTTTTGGAAACATGAAAGTTACAATATACAGCAACTCCCTTAAAATAATAGCAAATGTCTATAAGAAAATGTTGACTTGCTAAAATTTTCTTCTGGAAAGTTCTGTCCCAGCAATAGGAGTGGGTAAAGGCTTGTCTTCTAGGCTTCAAAAAAGTGTCATTTGGCAGTGTCTAGGAAGTCTGGATCATTGCCCACAAGGAATCCAGTTTCTTTTTTAAGAGAGTGAAAAGGGTTCTGAACAGAGCAAAATGTTCAAACATCTGACCCTCAGGTCGGGGGTCAGTGATGAGTTTGATCACATTGATAGTACAATGTTTGATAACCAAATAAAAAACTACAGAACAGAAAACGTCTATTACCTACCTAACCCATATGCTCCTCAATTCTGAATGCCGACACAAAGTGGTTACTATAAATTACCTTCAATCATTTCTGGAAAGAGGCAGAGCATCCAAATATAGTAAATGACCAGATAGTAGCAATTATTGTTTTAAGGCAAAAGGCAATATATAATGCAAATGAACTCGACAATAGTAACAGATGTGGATGAGATGTTCCAAAGTAGGTTTAAAGTTTGCTATAATCCTGGCAAAAACTAGTGGGGAGGGAGGGGAAAACAGGAAGGGGAAATGGCCTATCTACAAACATGCCTCTCCCTGATCTATGTAAAAACATATGGTAAACTATGGCTACTATGGGCAAAAGAATTCAGATTAAGAGCAATTAGTCATCAAGCCACAAAACAAAGTTGATTCCTACAACGACAGAATCATTTCTTTTTGAAATTGTAACCCCACCCCCACCCACTGCTAAAGATAATAAGGTTATCCTCTGGTGCTTGGCCAAAGGACAAATAACTGTATACGAAGAGATGGATGGATCTGTCGAGAAGTCATAATATACTCTACAGCAGACTGCCTTAAAACAAAGTCATGCAATGGAAAAGAACACTTTTAGTGAGTATTTTTCAGTAATTCTAATATCACCAACCATCTCAAACGTCTCTTAAATCGATTCACCTTTGCAAATCCACACTTAATTGATGAGAACGTTTGTTCAGACTTCAGAATGGTGGCAAAAGTTGTGCGTTTTAGGCAAAATAAGTACACAGAGTTTGAAAGCCCAGTCTGGATGAAAATCTTCAGCTTACCTAAATTTCTGTGTAAATTTCTGTCCAACTTAAATACAGCATCCTCAATTTAACGCACAAAACCCATGCAGATGACATCATAGACAGGATGTTAGTTTTTCAAACCTAATCTAGTTTTTCAAACTTCTGCAAAGGCAGAAGTGTTAAGTTTCAAGAGCAACACGCCTTAGGACATACCTCAGGTACACCCATCAGGAAACATTTTCTTGAGGGATAGCAACTGGAAAAACTATTCAAATGTACATTTATAAAGACTCTCACAATCTAAGGGAAATATTTTCTACTTTTTAAAAAGCACCCAGCAAGCAGTTCCACGTTGAAAAGGCCTCAAGGCAATTCTATATTGACACTGCTAATATGAATATCCTTGGGTGACCGTTCAAAGATTATTGATGAAAAAATAAATAAACCAACAAAACCAAGCACCTTGTACTGGTGGATAATTCTTTACCCCCTTGAAGTTGTGCAGGTTGAAAACTGGCAGGTTCAAGACATGTTTAGATAAATTCAAGGATATCTGATGCCCAATGGGCTTAAAGGGGAACCAGATTTATCCTTAACCTTTTGAGATAAAACTTTAGCAAACAGTGTGGAGTTGGGGCAAGAGGATTAGGGACCTAGAGACCGGCAAACTATCCTCTGCTCTACCTATTAATTAGGCATATGACCTTGAGCAAGTAATTTCACCTCTCTGTGCTTCGGTTTATTATCTATAAAACGAGTGGGTTGAATTTTACCATGAAATCCCTTCCAGCTCTAAAATTTGCTGAAACAAGTTCACGGGCGGGCGGGGTAAATACAATGTGTTCTGCAAACTGTTTCTGCGAAAGATTAGAGACCATCAAGAATTTCACTGACCAGGCAACTCAACTCAAATTAATTCTGGGCCAACTCTTTCTGGTGGCTGGCGCACAGCGGACAGACTTCTTACTTGCATTGCACTATTTCTGTTTCCCAAGGGACTCAAATCTGTGAATCTCATCTGGGGTTTGTAAGGTAAGCAGGTTACATGCTCATTTACAGAAGAACTGAGGCGTAGGGCTTGTGTCCTGCTTCAAGTCTCACAATCGACAAATGACAAAGTCTACTTGACCTCATTGCTCTAAAAAGGCGAACTGGGGGTGGCCAGGAGGTGGCACTGGACAATACAAGGCAGCCAGCTCTTCTGTTACCCCTGAACAGTAAACCCTCACAGGAAGAGGCCTCAAGCCGACTACCGGACTCAGATCCTTTGAAGGTCAGGTCGGCACGGCTTGCGAAACTCACGGTTTGGATCCCGCCGATTCGGAATTCACAGGATCGATCGTGAGTGTGTTTAGTTTTTTTCCCCAGGGATGGGGGTAGGGTGGGGGGAGCCCTGAGCGGCATAGGGAGCCTGTGAAACCCAGGCCCTTGGTCTTCAAGGTGGGGGTTGCCCGGGATGGGTCAGTCACCTGGGAGCCGGTTCCTCTGCCTCGGGCCTCGGACGCACACTGTCCGCACCAAGGGCGCCAGCTTCTGCTTCAAAGCACCCGCTGCCAGGCCTCCACACCGGAACATTTCGGCAACCGCTACCCTGGACCTCCTCCTCCTCTCCTTTCTTCTTACGCACGTACCAACGGGTCAAACACCCTGGGCCCTGACCCGCTCCCCCTGCTCCCTTCACACGCACTCTACGCAGGCTCCTCCTCCCAGCTCCGGGTGTGCATTGGACAGCTAAGCCGGCCTGCCAGAGCTGGAGAAGGGGACTCGCGACTGGAGGCCTACTGCGCAGGCGTGGCGCTCCGCGCCGCATTGCGATTGGCCCTCACGGGGAGAAGCTGGGCGCAGGCGCCTAGCTGTCCGAACACTTGGCAAGACCCCAGGCGGAGTTGCTTGCAAGTTTCCAAGGGCTGGGGGTACCGTGTTCCGCTCAGCGAGCTCAGAAAGCTGTCTGAGGAGGGACCGGTGAAGCCGCTTTGCTGGGAGGTGGTGGCCGGTGCTGCCGCTGTGTCGATGGCGGGAACCTGTAACGGAACCTCACAAAGCGTGGCCCCAGCACAGTTTGTTCTTCTGTTTAAGCCACTGATTACTAGGTCCTAAGCCTTCCGGATTCTCTGACGGTAGTCCACTTCCAGTTTTTCCGGAGGTCCAGCCGGGGCACCTGGCTATGCAGATTCGGAGTGGACTTCTCTCTTTTACAAGTTGCTGGCGCTTTCCCACCCAGCCCTTGTTTCCTGGAGGAGGAATCATTACGGGCTCTTTCCCAAATCTGTCGTCGTGCAGTTCTGTGTCTTAGACGCTGTCCCAGGTGCTGCGGATAGTCTCCTGCTATTATGGCTTCCGTGCTTGAGAGCAGGATGCTGGCAAAGAGTTAGTGTTTCACCAACTTTCTGTGAGAGAAATCCTAAGCAGGATTTTAAGAATTATGGGAGGAGTAGGATGAGGGACTGAGTGTAAATAGGTGTTTTTGACTCCACCAAATGTAAAAATACAAATGCAAGAATATATTTTTAGCAGTATGCAAACCATATGCCTTTTTCAAAGTTTTGAGTTACATATTTTTAATTGGCATATAATTGGAAATATAATTGCTTTATGATATAAATAAATATGAATTTAATAATGAAATGTAAATAATAATGAAATATAATAAATACAATAAATTTATTATATAAATATAACATTGGAATATAATTGCTTTACAGTGTTGTTAGTTTCTGCTGTACAACTTAAATCAGCTATATATATATATATATATATATATATATATATATATATATATCTTCCCGACCTCTTGAGCCTCCCTCCCCACCCCCTTGAGTTACATGTTCATTTAACAAGTATTTATTGAGCACTTGCCACTTGGACTGTGCCATGAAAGGAGCTCTGGGGGATATGAAAAGTATAGGAAGTGGTCACTGTCTAGTTGGGAGATGAGATATATTGGTCATTTAAATAATAACATCTGATGTAGTTCCAGAGCAAGAGAAAATGGTATAGGATGGAATAGCTAAGGAAGGACTTCATATAAAAAGTGTTACTTGAGCTCTGTCTTGAAGAATGAATAGTAAAATTAACATAGACAGTGGAGGAGAAGAAATGATGTTTCAGATGGTGAATACTTTGGACCAAAAGTAATATTTTCAGTGGTTAAGCATCATTGAATTTGGATCCAGTCTGCTCCAGGTTGAATCCTGGCTCTGCCACTTGGGGCAAGTCACTTATGCCTCACTTTCCTCATCTACCAATCCCATAGGGTTGTTGTGAAGATTAAATGAGCTAATATTTGTAAAGTATCTTAGAGGAAGCACCATGCTGTTTAAAATGCTTGGAAGAATAAAACAAACAAAACCCACCACATTTTCATGGGACAATGGCAGCAAGTACATACTAGAAAGTAAATAAGGACAGGTGAATGTGGTGGGGCCAGATTCAAACAGGCAAAAAAGTTTGGCCCTAATATTGTAGGTGATGAAGTTATTATTTTTAGTGGAATTAGGGATCGACAATGAAATTACAATGTCGTTTTAGGAAGTTTAACCCAGGAAACAATATTTATTGGGAGAAAATTATTCAGGATCCCCATACTCATTGAGAATAGATTAATGTCCAGAAGTGCAGGTAATAGTTTTCTTTTAAAGTAGGGCTGTTTGAGGGGGATAAATATTGAAAATATCAATTCCACAATAAGGTAAAAAATTTCTATTTATTTCATATTTAAAGGCCTTGCAGACATTGACATTTATTACTATTTCTAAAAGTCAGTAATGAACAAGGATTGATTAAATACAAAGTTAATCCTATCTGGTGGTGAAAGAAACTTCAGAAAACACTCAAAATCTTGACAATCAGGTACCTATGAAAACAACTGAGTGTATTTGAAAGACAATCATTTAATGATGCAACATTAACACAAAAAAGACATTGTGCAGGGCTTCCCTGGTGGCTCAGTGGTAGAGTCTGCCTGCCAATGCAGGAGACAGGGGTTTGATCCCTGATCCAGGAAGAGCCCACATGCCAGGAGCAAAATAAGCCGTGTGCCACAAATATTGAGCCTGTGCTCTAGAGTCCACGAGCCACCACTACTGAGCCCATGTGCTGCAACTGCTGAAGCCCACATGCCCTAGAGCCGTGCTCTGCAACAAGAGAAACCACAGCCATAAGAAGCCCACGCACCACAACTAGAGAGTAGCCCCCACTCACAACAACTAGAGAAAAGCCCAGGAAGCAAGGAAGACCCAGCACAGCCAAAAATAAATAAAATTATCTTTAAAAGGGCATTGTACAGCAAAGTTATTAATACTTTTGCCATAGGTGCAATGAGGTACTTTTCTTGGCCTCTTAATAAAAAATGATATTTTATCATTTTTGCGGGGGGCAAAAACAATGTACACATATGAGTAACTCCAAAAATACGAGTGAAAGTCCCTCAAAATCTCACTCCACAGACTTTTTATTAGGGCATGGGCCCATTTTGATATACCACATTCCCAGAAATCAATGTTTCTACCTTACAAATATAATGAGAGCTCTTAGACTCAGTGACAAGTTTTTGCTGGAAGCACGCATCTAAATAATCTTATGTGGATGTAATATTTTTTATATCTCTCAGAAAGATAGCATTAATTATGGCTATAATTAGCAAAACTTACTTTCACTCTTGAAGGTGAAAGTGAAGCCGCTCAGTCGTGTCTGACTCTTTGTGATCCCATGGACTGTAGCCCACCAGGCTCCTCCTTCCATGGGATTCTCCAGGCAAGAATACTGGAGTGGGTTGCTGTTTCCTTCTCCAGGGGATCTTAGTGGGTTGCTGTTTCCTTCTCCAGGGGATCTTCCCGACCCAGGGATCAAACCCAGGTCTCCCGCATTGTGGGCAGATGCTTTAACCTCTGAGCCACCAGGGAATACTTTCACTCTTACCTCCTGGATATATTTGTGTGTGTGTGTGTGCACGTGCGTGCATGCTCAGTTGTGTCTGACTCTTTGCGACCCCAAGGAGTGCACCCCACCAGGCTTTTCTGTCCATGGGATTTTCCAGGCAAGAATACTGGAATGGGTTGCCATTTCTTTCTCCAGGGGATCTTCCTGACCCAGGGATGGATGCCAGGTTGCCTGCATTGGCAGGTGGATTCTTTTACCACTGTACCACCTGGGAAGCCTAGTTAATAGTTATCTCTCTCTCTCTTTTTTAAAATAGCTACTCTTCTGTATAATGATCACCAGGAACATTAGCTTCAAATACAGAGGAGAATTATCTGGCAAGCTATTTAGACATCAACCAATCAAAAACAAAATACAATGAGGATTGCTATTCACTCTATACAATGATACTAGGTATTCATAATGATGACCTTGGATTAGTCAATGAAGATTAAGTCCTTCTCGAAATGGTTTTAACATTGAATAGTATAATCTAGGGTTTTAGAAATGGGTGACCTACATATGTGCTAAAAGAGTTAGCTATAAATATATCTGCTAACTCAGCTTAAAAAGTTTACTAACTAAAAGACTCCATTTTCCCAGCCATTTTGAGTAACGTGGAAATGGCTGAGCAGTCACATTCCAATTTGTTTACAGATCTGTCACTGATGCTCTGAATTGTTTTCCTTATGGTGGGAATGGATTTAGTCCTGTTCATCTCTTCTGCAGCTCAACCTCACACCCAAATAAGATGGCAACTTACGTGTGCTGCTGGAATCCCTGACCTTGATGGTATTAGCAAATATCTCGAAAGTCGGTGCTCTTGGTATGTGTCATTAATATCTCAGCATATGAAATATGCAGGAGGAGGGATAAAGTCTTAAAAGGAAATGTAAACGGGCACATTTTATTGTATGTAAGTTGTTCCTCAGTAGAGTTGATTTCAAACAAATTCTGAACCTGCAAATCACTTTTGGCAGAGGGAATTGGTCTTGACCGAGATGTGTAATGCTTGTCAAGCCTTGGGAAGCTGCCCCCTAATACCGTAAGAAAGTTCTGTTCATTTATCATCTTCCAAGCATAATCTAGGCTTCTGGCAAATTAGACCCAACCACTTTGTTCTACATTCAGTTGCAGAGGGGTGAACGCTCCTAGGGGTTTCCACTTCCTTTTGAAACTCCACCATTCTGCAAGGATTTGTGATTGTACGGAGAGCTCAGGAGTGCAAGACACTGTGAGGTTTACGCCATGTCCCAGGATCCCTCCACCTGGACCTGTCATGGTTAGCCCCGGAAACAAAGTCCCCTTTTACTGAAGCTGCCAGCACTAGCTTCCCCCTTCCCTTACCCCACACACCGGCCCTCTGCCGCGGCGGGCCTTCCCCATTGGCCAGCCAAACACAACCGACTGCAGCAGCCAATGGGAGCCACTCTCCTGAACATTCAGAGGATGGGTGCTCGTGGTGTGATGAGGGGAGGTTGGCGCCTGGCACGCGCCCCCCTACATCTGGCAAGTCTGTGACAGAAACAGTAACTCGCCCTACACACGCACACCCGTGCCCCTGCCTTCCTCCTCTCAGCTGCGCGGGCTCCCACAACCCATGGCGTGTCTTGGCAGCGCCCTCCCCGGATCCCTGGGGCGCGCGAGCGCACCTGCTTTCTCAATAAGACAGAGCATCCCTTTATCTTAAGGCTTGGGAGGGGGGCCGCGGAGGCGGGGCGCAGCTGCCCGCCGCTGGAGAGGTGAAAGAGGTGTCTCCGCCCCACATCCCACCCTCGCCGAGTAGTGTCGCTCCAGGGCCAAAGTAGCTCTAGAGACGCCCGAGGGTGCAGCTTTCTTTGTCCTCCCCAGCTGTGCTCTCAGCCCGCTGACCCCGAGCGCTCTGAGAAAGTGGGAGTGGGGAGCCCGAAAGCTATAAAATAAATGGGCGCAAGGAGAAAGGAAGACCATCCCGAGCTGGCGTGTGCGGATCTCCCCACCCACCCTCTCCTCCTTAGGCTTCTTCCCTCCGGTGTGTCCCTGGGATCCCGGCAGGGGAGGGTTTATGCAAAGGCGCGGTGGCGGCAGAGGCGGCCTGGGGAGCGCCGTAGGATCGCAAGCCCGAGGGCACAGGCGCAAGGAGAAGGTTTGCCCGCTCTCCTCCATCTCTCCTCCCCTCTCTGGCTTTTGTGTCACTGTCTCTGAGCTGCTAGGAGGGTGCGCTGGAGGAAGGGGGCTGGGGTGAGAGGCACCCCCTTCACGCGCGCGCGCGCGCACACACGTTGCCGGCGCACGCACACACGCGCGGGTACACACTCACAGACACGTACGCACACACATACACACGCACAAAGCTCGCTCGCCTCGAGCGCACTAACGTGGCCGTTTTCTTTGTGTGGAGCCCTCGAGGGGGGTTGGGGCCCCGGTCTGGTCCGGGGGAGATGGCGCAGCCCATCCTGGGCCATGGGAACCTGCAGCCCGCCTCGGCCGCTGGCCTGGCCTCCCTGGAGCTGGACTCGTCGCTGGACCAGTACGTGCAGATTCGCATCTTCAAAATCATCGTGATCGGGGACTCCAACGTGGGCAAGACCTGCCTGACCTTCCGCTTCTGCGGGGGTACCTTCCCGGACAAGACTGAAGCCACCATCGGCGTTGACTTCAGGGAGAAGACGGTGGAAATAGAGGGCGAGAAGATCAAGGTGATTCGGACGGTCAGGTCCAGAAAGGGAGGGATCTGGGAGGGGGTCTTGCCAGAGGTATCTCTCTCTTGGTTGTAAATGTCCGGCGTGTGGCCGTGTCGCCGCTTGCTGAGCCTAAGACCCTCCGCAAGTCCTCATCCCCTTTCGCCTCTCTCAGTGGCCCAGTTCCCACCTCACCCCCCACCTTTTTTTTTTTTTTGAGGGCTGGAGGGAGTGGTTGCATTCATGCCCTTTGCCCTTGCCTGACAGCTCCTGCCAGGAAAAGCCGGTTCAAACCCATCCTCGACCCTGAGCCGGGAGCAGCGGCACCTGTGGGCAGAGGGAGGTATGAGGCATCTCCGTCCTGGTCTGTGGAATGGATCCCAAAGCACTTCACATATCTTGAGGTCTCTTCTACCTCGTGAATGCCAATAGGTTGCACAAACCTGCTTTGGCTAAGCCCTCAGGCCTTGGCAGTGGGCAGGCCTGTATTTAAAAGTGCTGTATTTTAAATTAAAATTTATAGTTGATATTAGGGCTGGTTTGGAATAGGAGTGGTGTGCAGTGGTTCTGGCACAAAGCCATGAGCCCTTTTAAAGAAATTGACACAGGGTTACCTGCCGGCACTTCATAACAGATAAAACTAGTTTTTTTGGAAGAGCACCCCTCAAATGATAGCTTCTTTATTTGTCTGGGGTACCTAATGCCTGTTACTCATTCTGTTGGTATTGTCTTCAGTGGGCCTTTGTAAAGATGCAGAGCAACTTGTCTGAGGGCTAAGGAAAGTATCTTGGTGCCCCCCTCTCATTAGTTTGTCAATAAGTACAGATATTCTTGTCTGACCATTTTGCTCACTTTCGGATCAGAAAAGGCAGAAACTCAAGAGGACAGGAATATTTCAATGTGCAGAAGATGGAGGGAGGGAGGACCTGGCAAGGGCAGCTTCACGTGCCAGGGGAGCAGAGGGGGCAGGGTTATGGGCAGAAAAGACACCTCAAAAGGCACTGGGCACTGAAGACCAACTCCTCTAGAGCCACATCTGGCCTTTTCTCAAGCCTGTGGTCAGACACTGTCAGGTGAAGTTAACCCTCCCTTTCCATTGGGCAAACAGCCCAAATGACCACAGGACCTCTCTTCTGAGTGATGTAGAGAGAAGGGCTGAGTAACTGGGGAGGGTGATGAAATGCTCTAAACTGTACAAGATTCCCGACTCCTTCGTTATTAAAATGAACAGGTTTTAAAATGGCTTCAGGGACTGGTCCAAGGCACTTGATGTCAGGAAGATGGGTAGCTCAGTACTGATAAGGGAGTGCTCTTGAGAACAATTGACCCCAGGATCAGGAAGATAAGGTACTGTTTTGAAATAGTGATCTTTTTTGCCCCTCTCATTTTGCCAGGCGGTCAGGGGGTGGGGGCGGGGCGGGGGGCATTGCTACATTTCCTTTTAAAAGTCAAAGTAGGTATCTGTCTCCATCCTTTCCTAGGGCTCTTATGTCAATGTCTGTTTGGCTAGAACTTCTTTAATGTAAGGTTGTAAGACTCTGGAATTTCTAAAACATGCCTTTTAAAATCCAAAATAGAAATATACTTATGGATGTGTTCTTAAACCCTCAAAACCTTTCGAATTTAATGCTATCGCTTGTTTAACATCATGTCACATTGAGCCAAAGAGTCGTTTACATTTAAGAGAGGGGAAAAGAAGTCCACTTGAAATTTAGATGAAAGAAAAAGGAAATGTTTGGGAGTCTAGGAAGGGAGAAGAGGGGGAGAGGAAAGGAGGAAGCCAGAAAGTGGAAGGTGAAAACGAGTGGAAGAGGGTCACTGTCCAGTGGCCTTGGGGGAAATTTTGCAAAGATTCCTTCCATTCTAACATCCAGTACTTAGTCAAACTGGATTTTACAGTGTCCACCAAAGATTCCGGACCTTTTCCCAGAGGGCAGAGCCTGTGACAGTGTGACTCACAAGAGATGGAGCCCAGCACAGCACCACGTGCAGATAAGTGCTTAATACAGGCTTTTTTGGGAAGATGATATTTTCAAGAGGACGAAACCTTGTGACACTGCTGATGGGCGAGCCCTCTGAGGACAGATTCTGAAGGGGCTCAGGGTAGGGTGTGGGAGCAGCGGGATGGGGGCCCTGCCTCCAGCAAGGCTGCTGCAAGCCCAGGGCCCAAGCTGGCAGGTGAGACTGGAGTGTCTTTGGGGAGATGGCAGAGCACGGCAGCTAGCACAGGTACTCCAGGGGAGACAGTTTTGCCGCATACTCTGGCTGGCCTGAAGTGTCTCAAGGAACGGGTACCAAACCCAGACTAGGAGGTGACTGTCAAAGGCTCCTCTTTTTGGGAGAGAGAGAAAAGTCCCCAAACTTAGGCAGCCCTAGACCACAGGTTCAGCAGGAGAAGGCTGTCAGGCTCTAAAATGGCAGTGCTGGGACTTCCCTGGTGGTCCAATGGTTAAGACTCTGCACTCGCAATGCAGGGGCCCAGGCTCAGTTCCTGGTGGGCGAACTAAGATCCTGCATGGCATAAGGCATGGCCAAAAACCAAACAAACTACAACACCAAACAAAATGCCAGTGCCATCTGTAGGGCCTTGAAGCCCCATTTGGTGTCAGCAATCTATGTGTCTGGAACCCCCTCACGACATTTATAATCCAGTATTTCCTGATTCACAAGAACATCAAGAAAAGCCTGCAGCAAGTCAGCAATAATCATAATAACAACAACAGCAACTTCTATTTATTGAAGAAACAAAGAGCCCAGGCTAGGCACTTTTCATGTACTATCTTATTTGATCTTCTCAGCAGCCCTATGAAATTAGGACTATTATTACTGTTCTTGTTTTATAGATAAGGAGACCAAAGTTAGAGAGATGAAATAACTTGCCCCAAGGCACATGGATCTGAGCTTCGGTCTTTGACCCTGGAGCCCCAGCACTGCACCATCTCACTGTCCTGCCTTCTCTGTGATAGGGCCAGCATTCAGCCACAATTCAGAGCCCATGTGTTTTGTCACTGCTCTCTCCTCCAGTCGGGCAATATCTGGCTGGGAGGGATTGTGCACAGGGGGAGGTGGCATGCCAGGCAGCCAGCCTTATGGGATCCCAGGGGCCCAGGGTTTCAGCCCCTGGACTCATGAGCCTTCAAGAATGCCCCCTTCAGCTGCACTGCAGACGTTGTGCTGAGTACCTAGGTTTTCCTTTCTGTCCCTTTACTGTCTTACCTTGAGTGTAAGAATCAGAGAATGTTCAGAGATGGAAGAGACCTTAGAGCATCTCTAATCCAACTGCCTTGTTTTACAGAGAGGAAACTCAGGCTGAGAGAGGGAAAGTGACTTGTCTGAGATCACCCAGGGCCCGGCCTACAACTCAGGTCTCCTAATTCCCTTGTTGGTGCTCTTTCCACACACTGTGCTGCCTGGCTTAGAAAGTGAAAGTGAAAGGGAAGTTGCTCAGTCGTGTCCGACTCTTTGCGACCCCATGGACTATAGCCTACCAGGCTTCTCTGTCCATGGAATTTTCCAGGCAATAGTACTGGAGTGGATTGCCATTTCCTTCTCCAGTGGATCTTCCTGACCCAGGGATCAAACCCAGGTCTCCCGCATTGTAGACAGACGCTTTACCGTCTGAGCCACCAGGGTGGCTTAGAAGAGTCTGTAAATCCCCACACTGGGCCAGCACCGTGGTCCATCCAACCCACAAAGTTACCTGGGACAGGGATACAGTGAGACATCATAGGGGAAAACTGACAGGCCTTCTTGACATCAGCCTAGGAAGGATGGAGGCCTCCCCCAACGCCCAAGGGAAGGGTGGAACTTCCTTGAAAGAACATTAAGTGTTGTCTTACAGGTTTAGCTAAATCATATTGCGCCTGTCTCAGTCTAAAAGCATTGGAAAATGCCGAACAGGACTGGGTGTTTGGGGGTGGGGAGGTAGTAGAAGGGAGACTCAGTTCTAATTTTTGAGCCCCTCTTTGTAGATTTTCATGGAAGCATCTTCTCCTGTCCAGTTGGGTTCCTCCTACATGCCAGGCACACCCTCTGCCCTAGCCTCTGGACCAGGCATCCTGCAGTCAGCCATGGCTGGGGACAGGTGCCGCTCAAGACTGTGGATTTCTCTTCCTCCGCACTCACTTGGAAAAACACCCTCATGTGTGTTACATTACCGAGTGGATGGAGGATGAACTAAGTGTTCCCTCAGAAGCTGCCTGCAGTCAGAATGACATCATGTCTTCCTTAGGGCTTCTGAGCTTCCATCTTCTGCCAGTTAGCTTAATGGTTAATTAGCCATCAGTTTGGTTGTTTCTCTGTCTCCACTGCTGCTTCTCTTGCTGTGTGTGAGTTTCTTTTTGTCTCTCCGTCCTCCTTTGCCATTCTCTGTGTCAGCCTGGCGTGTGAAGCTGGTTGTATCTTAGATGCAGATGGGATGGGCCAGCTCTCTGAAGAAAGACTTGTCTTAAACTTTCCCCGTGATCCCCTCGGGCATCCTCCAAAGATTACAGATATACTTTCTCCCTTTCTCCATTTCTACCCTCCCTCACCGGCCTTCAACAGAAGGATATTCATACCTCATACCTCATGTGTAGAAAGATACCAGATATCTTCTCTAGGGAAAAGAAATACCTAAGTCACCTAAGAGCACGTGCAGGGGGTGAGGGACTTGCTCAGGCAGCCGTAGCCCCAGGAAAAAGGTTTACAAGGCTAGAGGTGTCTTTGGCAGCTCCCCTGTGCCCCTCGATGCTCCTCTAGTGTGCCTGTCACTTTGGGCCCGACCCCAGCCACCAGGACATGTTGCTGGCCTTCCTCTCTCTTCCCCCTCCCCACTGGTTGCCTTTGCCTTGGCTCTAGCTCATCATCAAGAAGCCAAGCTAAAAAAAAAAAAAAAAAAGAAGAAGCCAAGCTGTCTCATCTTGCTTTCCAAGAAGAGAACCAATGGATTAAAGGAGCAATGCTACTAGGACAGGGCTTTTGGGCCCCCTGAGACAATGGCAACAACTAATATTTGCAGAACACTTTATATTGCACAAAGATCTTTCTCACATGTTATTTCCTTTGCCTAGTCATTGACTCAGTTAGTGAAAGAAGGGGCTGGAACTCGCGTCTCCCAATTCCATATCCACTGCTGCATTTCCAAGGGTGCCCGCTCAATGAGCTGTCTGACCAGACTTGGTGGTGGCGGTTTCGGGCCAGGGATGAAGGGGGACTGTATTGGGCACTGTGTCCTGTACTTATGAGGATGCTAATCCTCACAGTATCCCTACAGGATTGCTGTGTTTATCCTTAGTCTCCAGAGGAGGACACTGAAGATAAGTAACTTGCCTGAGGACACCTAACTAGTAGGACGTGATTGGGTTGGGATTTGCACCCTTGTTGGTTTGACTCCACTAAACCCCACTGGTCCTTGGAGAGAAAAAAAGGGTCCTGGGGGCATGTGTGTGGCTTAGGGGCAGGCGCCAGCGCTGGCCACCATGTGGATGCTGTGCCCATGGGGGAGAGGGGGACTGGGTGAGGGAACGCCAGCTGCCAAAGGGGGAGGAGCTGCTTTCACTGTCCAACAGAGGCCAGGGGTTTATGAGGGTGCCGAGAAGGACTGGGACACCAAACCCCGAAACAAAACAAGGTCATTCCTGTTTCAGAGAGCCTGACTGTCGTGCTCTCCTTTTGTGATGGCTCTTGAAGCCACAGCACCCGTTCTTGTGATTTTCTGCTGTGAGTAGTCTGCTTCCTGGCTCCCCTCTCACCAGAGAGGGGTTGAAATTCCAAGCCCCCAAAATCAAAGGTTCAAGTCCCCATAGGCTTGGGTGGTGTGCATCATTCTGAAGCCCTACCTTAGAAAAGCCAAATAAGCAACCTACTCAGCCCCAAACACCTCACACACTCCCACCCGTGTTCCTGCTAGTGGCAGGTATTTTTAGAGTCCTGAGCTCATGGTGTTAAAGCATCTGCCACACGCCTGAGAGCTGGTAGGGATTCAGCCTTATTCAGAGGCAAGAGTTACGACTACCGGAGGGTAGGGGTGGGGAAACCAGGAGCCAAGTGGTAAGGATATTCTCTGGTGATACCTTCCCTCTTTCCACTGACCTCCATTCCTCTCCCGGCCTGCTCTCCTCTTTCTTCCTGCTCAGAGCACCAGAGAGGTGGAAGAAATGAGAATCCCTTCTGTCTCTGCTTGCCAAAGCAAATCAGCCTTTGAGGACTTAACGTTTTTCTGGGTAACCAAAGTCGAATGTTGTCTCTGAAATCCTTGGCAGATACCTAGGATGTCAGATGGATTGTAGTTTTGGTGACTTTGGCCAATACTGCTTTTTGATCAAGACGACAATGTTAATGACAAGCATGATGATGAGGGACCTGATGCAGAAAAAGACTGCTTACAGTCTATCTGGAGGGATGCCAAGAACACTGATGAAACGACTAGAGAACGAGTATGCGCGTGTGCTCAGTCACTTCAGTCGTGTCCGACTCTTTGTGATCCCATAGATTGCACCCTGCCAGGCTCCTCTGTCCATGGAATCCTCCGGGCAAGAATACTGGAATGGGTTGCCATTTCCTTCTCCAGGGGATCTTCCCGACCCAGGGACTGAACCCAACCAAATCTCCTGCATTCTTTACCACTGAGATGGATTCTTTATCACTGAGCCATCTGGGAAGCCCAGAGAACAAATAAATATATTCTAAATGGTGTGGTAGAGACTCAAAGTACAATAAACGTTCCTAAGGAAAGAGAACTGAAAAATTGGAGAAGGTTTTAGGAAGAAGGTGGAATATGAGTTGAGCGTGGAAGAGTGGGTGGGATTTGGGTAGAGCAATTTGGGGGCAACCACTTATATAGGGGAAGGTGGACTAGTAGGACCAAAGGTACAAAGGACAGAATGAACCAGGTGTAGCTGAGTAGCTGGAAACTGGGTTGGGTGGGGTCGAATTATGGCAGACAGAAACGTTTCTATTTTGATGCCATATACAGTAGAGGGCTGTTGGAATTGGCTGAAGAGGAGGATGACACGCTGATACAAGCAGCGATTTAGGAAGGCTGATTTGAAAGCAGTATGCAAGAGCCACTGGGGTGAAGACATCTAGAATGCAAAAGACTTTGCTGTAGTCCAGAAGTGAGGAGAGAAGAATCTGACCAAAATACATGGAAATCTGAATAGAAGAAGGTGATGACTTGAAGATCGTGCCAAAGGAACATGGCACCCATCTCCATAAAGGAGATGAAGGGAAGCCTGGATGATGAAAATTGATGCTCAGAATGATGACTCTAGTGCCCTGTAAGATGTTTACCCAGCAAAAAGATTTAATTGTATTTACTAGATTATACTTACTGACTGCTAATTCCAAATAAAGGCTATACTTCATTTTAAGAACCATAGTAGTCAATTAGTGACTATTACCACATTCTCTTTCATAACTTAGAATTGTACAAGGCCTTGGGACAGTTGTTCTCAGCATGATTTCCCTTGTCCAAGACTTTGGATATATAAAGGAAACTAGATTGGGCTGAATGTGTGTAGACTCCAGAGCATCCCCTGGGAACTATATCTTTATGTATGTTGCTAATTGGCATTTATCCCAAAAACTAAGATGCAGAAGAAAATTCCAATGAGCTAATTTACCTTTTACATAAGAAAGAAGTGAATTTAAAATAAATTGAGCCACAAAGTGAGATTTTAACACTGACTTTATTTTCTTTAAAAAGTCATACAAAAAAAGTTTAAAACCCCAAAGTGATGTATGCTTACAGTAGAAAATTTGGAAAATACAAAAAAGGAAATAAATATCACCTAAAATCCCACTGTTCATAAATAACCATTAATATTCTAGTTTTGTACACTTCCGATCTTTCCTATGCATATGTCTATGTTTAATTTTTTTTAAATATTGGGACCATAGTGTACAAAATATTTTATATCCTCCTTTTTAAGCTTGTATTTTGTGAGCATTTTTGCACCATTTAATTTTTTTTTTTTTTTTTGGCTATGCTGTGCAGCTTGTGGGATCTTAGTTCCCTGACCAGGAATCAAACCTGGGAGCTTGGCAGTGAAAGAGCACAGTCTTCACTACTGGACTGTCAGGGAATTCCCATACACGATTTATTCTTTGCAAAGAGTATTTTAATGGCTGCATAATAGCCCATTGTGTAGATGGGTTTCCCTTGTGGCTCAGCTGGTGAAGAGCCCACCTGTATAGATGCACACGTGCATTTTAGCTGTTTATCTCCTAGTGAACATTTAGGTTGTTTCCTGTTTTGTAAAAATTGATTAAGATCTTTGTACAGAATTTTGACCACATCTCTCTCTTTTTGCTTCCCCCTCTAGTTTTATTGAGATGTAATTGATGTACATCACTGTATAAGGTTAAGGTATACAGCATAATAGTTTTAGTTACATATGTTGTGAAATGATTACTGTAGTAACTTTAGTGAACACCCATCATCTTATACAAATACAATAAAAAGAAAAAGCAAGAAAAGAGAAAGTTTTTCCTTGTGAAGAGAATTTTCAGGTTTATTCTCTTAACAACTTTCATATATATCATACAGCAGTGGTAACTATGGGCATCATGCTGTATATTACATCTCAACTACTTATTTACATTATTTGCTATTTCTTTTGTACAGATTTCTGGATGGGATTCTAGGCTCTAAAAATTTGGTACATTTTTAAGCTTTTGATAATATTGCCAAATTGCCCTCCAGGAAAATTGACCAATTTACACTCCAGGTTTTCAACTAAAAACCTTAAGATTTTCAACTCAAAATCTTAAGAAAGACTTAATAAACGCTGGAAGAAACTTCTCTCTCTACTTTGATAAAGACCATTCTGCCAATTTGTCAAAGAACCACTTCCTGTGTCAGGGCTTGTCACCTCATTTTTATAGTGCCACAGAACCATGTTTTGGCCTATCTCTATTTCATGTTTCCTTTTCTGACTCCAAATGTCGGTCTTTTGTATCTTCCAGGTACAGGTGTGGGACACAGCAGGTCAGGAACGCTTCCGCAAGAGCATGGTGGAGCACTACTACCGCAACGTGCATGCTGTGGTCTTTGTCTACGACGTCACGAAGATGACCTCCTTCACCAACCTCAAAATGTGGATCCAAGAATGCAATGGGCATGCTGTGCCCCCACTAGTCCCGAAAGTGCTTGTGGGCAACAAGTGTGACTTGAGGGAACAGATCCAGGTACCCTCCAACTTAGCCCTGAAATTTGCTGATGCCCACAACATGCTCTTATTTGAGACGTCGGCCAAGGACCCCAAAGAGAGCCAGAATGTGGAGTCAATTTTCATGTGCCTGGCTTGCCGATTGAAGGCTCAGAAATCTCTGCTCTATCGTGATGCTGAGAGGCAGCAGGGAAAGGTGCAAAAACTGGAGTTCCCACAGGAAGCTAACAGTAAAACTTCCTGTCCCTGTTGAAACCAAATGGTATAAATACAAGAGCAATTATCACTGGAGGGTTTTTTCTTTCCCTTTTTTCCGTG
Organism: Bubalus kerabau; assembly: GCF_029407905.1. Lineage (NCBI taxonomy): Eukaryota > Metazoa > Chordata > Mammalia > Artiodactyla > Bovidae > Bubalus > Bubalus kerabau. Next base: position 18,040,663 of record NC_073647.1, read on the forward strand.
CCTGCGTAACACTGACACCTGCTTGTTTCCATACAAATTGATATTAAAATAAAATTTGTATAGATTATCACATGCCTTCATGTCTTGCTTTCTTCCAAGAAGACATTTCTGACTGTGATGAGCAGAAGAGGCAGCTCACCCTACTAGTTAGGCACCCTTTCTATCAGTCTTCTATGCCACCTGAAATGCTCATCCTTTGAGTCACTTCTTCAGGACTAATTCATTCTCTCATATGGTGTCATCAGTGGGCAGAAGCACCCAGAGGGGGTGGAATACAGGCCAGGTATGTGGTTCTTGACAGCCAGTGCAGGGGGAGGGATAGAGAAGTTCTAAAAGGAGACATTGACTCATCATTACTTCCTAGGTTCCCTGGATGTCGAGACTAAGCTGCTCTCCTTTTATTTCCAAAATTTAAAAATACAAAGTGTAGGTTACCCAACAGGCCCAGTTCTTTCCCATGCCCTTAGCTCCTGTTCCCCATTTTTCACCGAGCAGCCCCAGGTACCAAAAATATTTCTTTCCCGCTGCCCTTTCTTGAAGAGGGCAGGGTTCAAGTTAACATCGATCTATGATGTCCCCAGCTCTTTGCTGGGTGCTCTGGAAGAAATACAGCAGGAGGATCCATCCTCTACGTTCAAGGGCCCTCTGATCTAGTTAGGAGAACAAGGTACATGCTGAAACTACTTGGGAACAAAAATTAGTCCAGAGTATTACCAAGTGTAAGACTGTGCTATGGAAATTGAGAGCATTATGTATTCAACATCATGGAGGGGTCACCAAAAAAAAAAAAAATCACTGAACTTACTTTGGTTGTTGAAGAAAGTGTAATATTTGGATTGGTAAAGAAGAGGGGAGTGGGCAGAAGTAGGGAGGCAGGAATGAGCCTGTGGCTTGAGCAGGAGGGCAACTAGGAGTCTGGCCTACTGACAGCTGAGCAGCCCTCATGGGGAGCCAAGGTTGGAGAGGCCCATGCCCCAGGCAGGGCAGTTTATTGCTTTTTGAGCCAATGGGAACTTTGGGTCACTCTCCAGCAGAAGTCCTATAGGTATTTCTTGTATGTCTGGTCCTGTGGATATGACAGCTCCTCGTCCAATGGCTAAAATAACTAAAAGTCTTTCTGAAGGCATATCCATAACAGCCCCAGGGAGAGTTTTTGGCTTAGGGGTGCTGCTGAAGGCAGCTCTCTTGTTGGAAGCCCAAGAGGAGGGGAGAGGGTTGAAGACAGCCGCTGAGCACTGTCTTTGGTAGGCAAATACAGCTCTGCCCTGTGCCCCAACAGCAAAGGGCCACAGATGTGTTTTCCAACCAAACAGCCTGTCCGGTCCTGCCTCTTTCACTGGCTAATTCTCCAGCTAGCCCAATTCCCACTTGACCTCAGGCTCAGCCCAGCTCCCACTCTGGGTCTCATGACTTGGTTTCTGCCTGGATTCTGGTTTTTGGAGTCTCCCTAGTAATCTTGGTTAAGGCTGTGTTTTCTGTCCAGTTGTTGCCACCTAACATTTTGCCCCTGAATCTCACCTGAGGAGCTGGGGTCTTGTTGTCTATGGGTGAACTGCCTGCTGAACCCTCGTCACTGTGCTTCTCCGCAGTGGAACACCCCAGGACCTTGTCTCAGACTTCAGATGCCAATTCCTCATCTAGGATATGGACGACTGCTGTGATGTCTTTTGGCTCTTGTGACCTGGCTGCAGAGTCAGGCCACCTCTCAGTGGCTGCGAGGACACTTATCCATTCACCCTAATGGGTGCATTTTAGTTTGAGTCCTGGTCCGCCTTGATCACGCCCCTTTCTGCTTTAACAAGGTCAAGATGACAATATTCCAAAACCTCTCTCACCGTCAGGACTGCCTCTTTTAGATCCAACACCTTTCCAGCACTCAACAAACGTGTACTGAGTACCTACTATGTGCTTCTGTTCTCAGCCCTGGGGATAGAGAGGTGAACAAAATAAAATCCTACTTTCATAAAGGAGACAGACACTAAACAAGAAATGAGATATATAAATGAGATCGTTTGACAGAGTGATAAGGACTCTAAGGGCAATAAAACGGGGTAAATGGACAGAAAGTGTGGGAGTTGGGGGAGAGCAACGTATTAGAGTGCTTACAAGAGGCATCTTTGAAGAGAGGACACCTGAGATGAAACCTAAATGAAAGAAAGCAACCAGCCATGAGTGAAGAGAACCTCAAGCAGAGGAAACAGCTAATGAATGCCAAGGCCCTGAGGCAGGAGTTAGTGAAAGTGAAAGTGTTAGTCGCTCAGTCATTTCTGACTTTGCAACCCCATGGACTGTAGCCTGCCAGGCTCCTCTGTCCATGGGATTCTCCAGGCAAGAATAGTGAAGTGGGTAGCCATTCCCTTCTCCAGGGGGATCTTCCCAACCCAGGAAACCTGGGTCTCCTGCATTTCAGGCAGATTCTTTACTGTCTGAATTACTTTGTGCATTTGAGGAACAGAAAGGAGGAGGGTGTGGCTGCCACTTTCACACTGGTTGGGCCTGAACTTAAAAGTCAGACTCTGAAAACTGCCCCCAGACATTTACCTTTTGGTCCCTCCAAGGCTCTGGGAGTTTCGCTGCCAAAAGCAGGCTCTCTCCACTCCTACCTGCCCCATCCCGGCCCTTCACACAGGATGATGTTGCTCTGGCTTGGAGACCTGGAGACAGTCAAGAAGTCCAGGGGCTCTCCACAGTGGCCCCAGGAATCCTGAGAAGCCCCAGGCTGTACCTAGTCTTCCAGCCCCAGAACTTCCTGCTGGCAGCAGCAGGCCGGCCTGTTGGTCCCCAAGTCTCCCACAGATTGAGCAAGAGAACGTGTGAATGGGCTGTTACCAGGGTGCACCCAGAGGAAAGGGGACACAGGAATCCAGAGAATGGTGACACCCTTGTTGCTGTGAGGGTGATAAGGAACAGGGGGCTTCAAGGGATGCAGGCTTCTCATTCAGCCCCAGTGAGGCTCTGAAACAATCCATGATGGCCAGCATCTCCCCTCTACAGTTCGCCTTCATTTTCCAGACCTGTACCCTTGAGTCTTAACCTGTGCTACAGAGACAAGACTTGGAGAAGTCACTGCCAACATTTCAATACCGACTGGATGCCAGGCGCTGTGCTGAAACACTTTATATTCTTTCAGTAGCTCATTTAATGTTCCTTCAACCCTATGAGATAGCTATAATACCTTCCATTTTACAGATAAGAATATGCGTGCTTACCTGTCTGAGGTAGTAATGTCTTACTTCATGTCTAGCCTTTTTCTATGATTTTACACCATCTTCAAGTCCCTTCCAAGCTCCAGGATTTCTCCCCTTGCGGGGATGGCAGGTTCCCTCCAGTCAGTCCCCCAACCCAGGGAGGCCTGAACAGGAGGCCATTCAGTATCCAGGAGGCCAGAGAGGGACTTCCCTCCCTGAATGAGACACCTCCAGGAAACCCGAGTGCTGGACAGAAGCGTCAACTCCCGGCCAAAGGAGTCCCTAAGATGCCCTTGGGTTGGACAGTAGCTCGGAACCACACAGCTGGCTGGACTCTGCAGCTCAGCCTTTGGGTCTGTAGAATCTTGTCACTGGGACCCCCAGGACTACTCCCCCACCAATATCTGAGCATGTGCTCAGCTCCCGACTCAGCCTGAGGACGGGCTCTGGCTGAGCTCAGTGTGACTGATAACTCTGTCAGGAAGACCCTTCAGTCAGAGAGATAGAAGCTGCTCTAAGCACCGCCATCTGGAGCCATGCTGGGGAGGAGACCCGGCCCCCAAATGTAGCTGCCTGCAGCCCACCCTGCCTGTGTGCAGAGTGGGGACAGAGGGCTTGGAGACAAGCTGAGAGCTCCCTGGGAAGCAAGGTTCAGCTTCTCCTGTCACTGTGAGTGGCAAACGCAGTGGCTATTCTCTGATCACATCTGAGAGTATAGGGGATGTTCCTGCTGGTCCAGTGGCTAAGACTCCATGCTCCCAATGCAGGGGGCCCAGGTTCAATCCCTGGTCAGGGGATTTGAGCCCACATGCCACAACTAAGGGTTTGAATTCTGCGACTAACAGATCCTGCATGCTGCAACAAAGATTGACGATTCCGCGTGTGGTAACTGACTAGGCACAGTCAAATAAATAAATATTAAAAAATCCCTCAGAGGGGACAGAGTTGCTACCTTAACTTTAGAGACCACCCTCCACATCCCCTCAGTGGGAGGGGCCTTGCTCCCTCAGGAAGGGCTGGTCCAGGCCCCAGTGCTTTACACCTACTTCTGACTCCATGACTGCTCATGGCCCTAAGGGCTGTTGCTGCAGTAGCAGGACTGAGATGGGAACACCAGAGATTGCCCTGGATTAGTAGGTCCCCACGGAGAAGGCAATGGCACCCCACTCCAGTACTCTTGCCTGGAAAATCCCATGGACGGAGGGGCCTGGTAGGCTGCAGTCCATGGGGTCACTAGGAGTCGGACACGACTGAGCGACTTCACTTTCACTTTTCACTTTCATGCATTGGAGAAGGAAATGGCAACCCACTCCAGTGTTCTTGCCTTGAGAATCCTAGGGACAGAGAGCCTGGTGGGATGCCGTGTATGGGGTCGCACAGAGTCGGATACGACTGAAGTGACTTAGCAGCAGCAGCAGTAGGTCCCCAGTGCTGATTCAGAGCTGACTGTATGAAATCCCTTGGCAACATGTTATAGTATGGATTCCTAGGGCACCAGCCTAGACATTCTGATGTATTAGATCTGGGGGCCACGTCCAGGAATTTTTTTTAATATGCACAGTTGATTCTGATGTTCCTCCAGGTCTCTGTGTCTCTCGCCCCCTCCACCCCCGCAGGCATCCTGATAAACCCTAAAGTTTACAACTACCTTTCCTGAGCCATGCCTTCAAAATTAGTGATCTAGATAACCACAGAATCCAGCCTGGTGATCCTTTCCTAGGATAAATGAAACTGTTCCAGACATAGCAAATGTCCTTGGGCTGTTCATCTGAAATAGAAGACAAGAGCCTCTTAACCATGAGAGGAAAGTGAAGAACTAATTTGGAGCATTAACAGCTCAACACTATGAGGACCACTCTGGACGCAAGACTGATAATTCAATAGAGATTGCATGTCTGCTGTGTGCCCTCTGCTGGTAAAATTAGTGAAGGCTGGAAAGTGTTTGCTGTGCTGTGCTTAGTCGCTCAGTCATGTTCAACTCTTTGCAACCCCATGGACTGTACCCCGCCGGGCTCCTCTGTCCATGGGATTCTCCAGGCAAGAATACTGGAGTGGGTTGCAAGGCCCTCCTTCGAATCTTTCCAACCCAGGGATCGAACCCAGGTCCCCCGCATTGCAGGTGGATTCTTTAATGTCTGATGGGTGCTGACCATGTCCTGGTGTGGAAGCCCATACAGAAGGAGTGAATCCTGGTCCCAGTGTGGGCACTTGGACACCTGGAGCTAGGAAGGCTACTAACTAAAAAAGAATTTTAGGTGTAATAATGATACATAAAAACTGAACATATTGACTTATATAATTTGATGAGTTTGGACATATGCACATACTCAGTGAAACCATCACCACAATCAAGGTAATAAACATATCCATCACTTTTTTTATTTCGAACTAACCTTCCCTCATAGCTCAGTCAGTAAAGAATCTTCCTGCAATGCAGGAGACACGGGTTCAATTCCTGTCCTGGGTCGGGAAGATCCCCTGGAGAAGGAAATGGCAACCCACTCTAGTATTCTTGCCTGGAGAATCCCATGGACAGAGGAGCCTGGCAGGTTACAGTCCATGGGTCCCAAGAGTCAGACACAACGTAGTGATTAAACCACCACCACCACCACCATCAGTTTTTGTGTCAAGAACACTTCCCCTAGTACTTTAAATTTTTAAAGAGGGTCAGTTCAGTTTAGTTCAGTCACTCAGTCGTATCCGACTCTTTGCAACCCCATGGACTGCAGCACACTAGGCTTCCCTGTCCATCATCAACTCCCAAAGCCCACTCAAACTCATGTCTGTTGAGTTGATAATACCATCCAACCATCTCATCCTCTGTTGTCCCCTTCTCCTTCTGCCTTCAATCTTTCCCAGCATCAGGGTCTTTTCCAGTGAGTTGGCTCTTCCCATCAGGTGGCCAAAGTATTGGAGCTTCAGCTTCAGCATCACTCCTTCCAGTGAATATTCAGGACTGATTTCCTTTAAGATTGACTGATTTGATCTCCTTGCAGTCCAAGGGACTCTCAAGAGTCTTCTCCAACAGCACAGTTCAAAAACACCACAGTAAAGATCTCATGTTACGGGTTACTCTTAGAACTAAGCTCCCTCACTGAGTCACTGGGCTGAACTCTCCTAAGGGAAATTTGTGACCCCTGAAGAATGCTCAGTCTGGCGGCAAGGAAGGAGGGGAGACATTGAGTAGCATTTCACCTGTCCAGGGAGATAGATTTTGAATCTAGGTAAGTAAGTAACCCTGGGAGCCTGAAGAGAGAGCCCTGGGGGTACAGGGAGAATCCCCTAAGCCATGACACAGTTGAAATAGACACAAATGGACCTTATGGCCTGAGCTGACTCTGGTTGGTACTTAATCTCTTCTCCAGCAATAAAATAAGTATGTATTATGACCCGCGGCATTTAAAGTACTGGAGGAAGCATCAGATTAAACTGTGGATAAGAAACCTGGCTTATCTGATACTTACCCACCAATCCCAGGTGGAAACCCTGACGTTGCAGATAAAGGGGAATTATCCAGGTATTGGGGCTTCCCAGGTGACACCAGTGGTAAAGAACCCGCCTGCCAATGCAGGAGACATAACAGATGCAGGTTTGATCCCTAGGTTGGGAAGATACCTGGAGGAGGGCATGGCAACCCACTCCATTATATTCTTGCCTGGAGAATTCCGTGGACAGAGGAACCTGACAGGCTACAGTCCATAGTGTCCCACAGAGTTGAGCATCACTGAAGCAATTTAGCATGCACTCAGGCACCCAGGTATTTCGGTCCTTCCTGTCCTTCAAGGGATATTATTCCATGGGGAGGATGATGTCAAATCTCACCCAGTTTTCAAGCTCTCTACCTCCAACTCAAATAACAACAATTATTAATGGCAGCTAAACTTTACGGTCTATTCTGCACTGCTGAAGTACTTGGTTATGTGCTTAACATGGACTATCATGCTTGATTCTCACAGTAACCTCTGAAGCATGGAATTATCAAAGTCACTTGCCCAGGCTCACACCGCTGCCCAGTGTCAGAGCAGGGGTGACCCAAGTCTAACTGCAGAGCCAGAACCACATCGCTAACTTCTCTTGTCTCTGTTTCTTTCAAGCCTGGAAGGAAGCTGCTCCTGGGCCTGAGACAAAGGGCTCTACTCCTGTTGCATCCAGGACAAAGTAGCAGATTAATTGGGAGCTGATCCTATATGCCAGGGCTTGACCTGGTGATATCACTCTTGGCAGAGGGCTAAGTCCAAAACCCAAGGGTAGGGACTGAGCAGATATCTGAGGATCAAACGGTCCTCCTAGGAGGAGAGGGAGGGCAGGAGGATGGAAAGTCTAGACATGGGCTGGTTCTAACAGCTGGAACTTTAAAAAAATAGATGTTTTAGAAGAGCTTCTAATACCATTTGAGAGATGGGAAGAAAGGACTTTTAAGAACCTTTCCAGTTCTCCATTTGTATGAACAACCCTGAGAATAGTGTGATTGTGCACTAGCTTTTTTCAATGGCCGTATGTGTTTTAAGCCAGTTGTGAAGATGGTCAAGTTTTAGGCTTTTGGATAAGGGTTGCTTCCTAGTCTGCAGATCAGAAGTAAGCTTCAGAATTGTGCAGATCTTCCATTAAAGAAAATGCAACATGACATTGTAAAACAATTTCCTGCCAATTAAAAAATAAATTTAAAAAATTGTTTTTGTGCATGACAGTGAGACAACAAAAAAAGGAAATATTCAGATTTGACCAAAGCCCAACAGGGAGGATGATACCATTTTATTTTCAGAATGACAAGTGACCTCAGTTTGTTCCTCTTTTGAAAATCATCTTTACAGGCTTTTTGAAGATTCAAATAGCATGTGAAATGTAGTTTATGGGTAAACATTTGTATATTATACTTTATTCAATTCTTCTAGTATAAAGGGCTTTAGGAAGAAAAAATGGAAGACTTAAGGCTCTTCCAGATCATTCAGTTTTTAAAATAAAGCATCAACAGGACTTCCCTGGTGGTCCAGTGGTTAAGATTCTGTGCTTCCACTGCAGGGGACACAGGTTCGATTTCTGGTCTGGGAATTAGATCCCACAGGCGTGGCCAAAAGATTAAAAAACAAAACAAAACAAAAACACAATCATAGAAAAATAACAAAAAATAAAGCAGCATTGAATATATTTTTCTTTTAAATTATTTGGAATTGAGGTAATTTAACCACAAAGTCACTTGAAAGTTACTGAGATAACTAAATCAACTTTTAAAATCACTTCAAAATGTGGCCTTTCAGTTCAGTTCAGTCGCTCAGTCGTGTCCAACTCTTTGCAACCCCATGAATCACAGCACGCCAGGCCTCCCTGTCCATCACCAACTCCGGGAGTTCACCCAGACTCACGTCCATCGAATCAGTGATGCCATCCAGCCATCTCATCCTCTGTCATCCCCTTCTCCTCCTGCCCCCCAATCCCTCCCAGCATCAGAGTCTTTTCCAATGAGTCAACTCTTCGCATGAGGTGGCCAAAGTACTGGAGTTTCAGCTTTAGCATCATTCCTTCCAAAGAAATCCCAGGGCTGATCTCCTTCAGAATGGACTGCTTGGATCTCCTTGCAGTCCAAGGGACTCTCAAGAGTCTTCTCCAACCACAGTTCAAAAGCATCAATTCTTCAGCGCTCAGCCTTCTTCACAGTCTAACTCTCACATCCATACATGACCACAGGAAAAACCAGAGCCTTGACTAGACAGACCTTTGTTGGCAAAGTAATGTCTCTGCTTTTTAATATGTTATCTAGGTTGGTCATAACTTTCCTTCCAATGAGTAAGTGTCTTTTAATTTCATGGCTGCAGTCACCATCTGCAGTGATTTTGGAGCCCAAAAAAATAAAGTCTGACACTGTTTCCACTGTTTCCTCATCTATTTCCCAATGAAGTGATGGAACCGGATGCCATGATCTTCATTTTCTGAATGTTGAGCTTTAAGCCAACTTTTTCACTCTCCACTTTCACTTTCATCAAGAGGCTTTTTAGCTCCTCTTCACTTTCTGCCATAAGGGTGGTGTCATCTGCATATCTGAGGTTATTGATATTCTCCTGGCAATCTTGATTCCAGCTTGTGCTTCTTCCAGTCCAGTGTTTCTCATGATGTACTCTGCATATAAGTTAAATAAGCAGGGTGACAATATACAGCCTTGACATACTCCTTTTCCTATTTGGAACCAGTCTGTTGTCCCATGTCCAGTTCTAACTATTGCTTCCTGACCTGCATACAGATTTCTCAAGAAGCAGGTCAGCTGGTCTGGTATTCCCATCTCTTTCAGAATTGTCCACAGTTTATTGTGATCCACACAGTCAAAGGCTTTGGCATAGTCAATAAAGCAGAAATAGATGCTTTTCTGGAACTCTCTTGCTTTTTCCATGATCCAGTGGATGTTGGCAATTTGATCTCTGGTTCCTCTGCCTTTTCTAAAACCAGCTTGAACGTTCATGGTTCACGTATTGCTGAAGCCTGGCTTGGAGAATTTTGAGCATTATTTTACTAGCGTGTGAGATGAGTGCAATTGTGCGGTAGTTTGAGCATTCTTTGGCATTGCCTTTCTTTGGGATTGGAATGAAAACTGACCTTTTCCAGTCCTGTGGCCACTGCTGAGTTTTCCAAATTTGCTGGCATATTGAGTGCAGCACTTTCACAGCATCATCTTTGAGGATTTGAAATAGCTCAACTGGAATTCCATCACCTCCACTAGCTTTGTTTGTAGTGATGCTTTCTAAGGCCCACTTGACTTCACATTCCAGGATGTCTGGCTCTAGGCCAGTGATCACACCATCGTGATTATCTGGGTCATGAAGATCTTTTTTGTACAGTTTTTCTGTGTATTCTTGCCACCTCTTCTTAATATCTTCTGCTTCTATTAGGTCCATACCATTTCTGTCCTTTATCGAGCCCATCTTTGCATGAAATGTTCCCTTGGTGTCTCTAATTTTCTTGAAGAGATCTCTAGTCTTTCCCATTCTGTTGTTTTCCTCTATTTCTTTGCATTGATCGCTGAGGAAGGCTTTCTTATCTCTCCTTGCTATTCTTTGGAACTCTGCATTCAGATGTTTATATCTTTCCTTTTCTCCTTTGCTCTTTGCTTCTCTTCTTTTCACAGCTATTTGTAAGGCCTCCCCAGACAGCCATTTTGCTTTTTTGCATTTCTTTTCCATGGGGATGGTCTTGATCCCTGTCTCCTGTACAATGTCACGAACCTCATTCCATAGTTCATCAGGCACTCTATCTATCAGATCTAGGCCCTTAAATCTATTTCTCACTTCCACTGTATAATCATAAGGGGTTTGATTTAGGTCATACCTGAATGGTCTAGTGGTTTTCCCTACTTTCTTCAATTTAAGTCTGAATTTGGTAATAAGGAGTTCATGATCTGAGCCACAGTCAGCTCCCAGTCTTGTTTTTGTTGACTGTATAGAGCTTCTCCATCTTTGGCTGCAAAGAAAATAATCAATCTGGCCTTTAGGATAAATCAATCAATAAATAGACAACTGATTAAATGGCCTAATTTTCTAAGCTTGAGATATTTACTGATTTACTCAAGGATACTTAAGATACTGAAGATTTGCTAGGTAGAAATGCCCCTTTCTATTCCCAACATTTTTATCAAGAAAAAGAAACTTGCACAACTTTAAGCATTCTTTCTGTTCTATATTCAGTTCAGCTCAGTTCAGTTCAGTCACTCAGTTGTGTCCAACTCTTTGCAGCCCCATGAACTGCACCATGCCAGGCCTCCCTGTACATCACTAACTCCCGGAGTTTAATCAAACTCATGTCCATTGAGTCGGTGATGCCATCCAACCATCTCGTCCTCTGTCATCCCCTTCTCCTCCCACCTTCAATCTTTCCCAGCATCAGGGTCTTTTCAAATGAGTCAGCTCTTCGCATCAAGTGGCCAAGGTAGTGGAGTTTCAGCTTCAACATCAGTCCTTCCAATGAACACTCAGGGCTGATCTCCTTTAGGATAGACTAGTTGGATCTCCTTGCAGTCCAAGGGACTCTTCAAAGTCTTCTCCAACACCACAGTTCAAAAGCATCTATTCTTCAGCGCTCAGCTTTCTTTATGGTTCAACTCTCACATCCATGCATGACTACTGGAAAAACCATAGTCTTGACTGGATGAACCTTTGTTGGAAAGATAAGGTCTCTGCTTTTTAATATGCTGTCTAGGCTGGTCATAACTTTCCTTCCAAGGAATAAACGTCTTTTAATTTCATGGCTGCAGTCACCATCTGCAGTGATTTTGGAGCCCAAAAAAATAAAATCTGCCACTGTTTCCCCATCTATTTCCCATGAAGTGATGGGACCAGATGCCATGATCTTCATTTTCTGAATGTTGAGCTTTAAGCCAACTTTTTCACTCTCCTCTTTCACTTTCATCAAGAGACTCTTTAGTTCTTCTTCACTTTCTGCCATAAGGGTGGTGTCATCTGCATATCTGACATTATTGATATTTCTCCTGGCAATCTTGATTCCAGCTTGTGCTTCTTCCAGCCCAGTGTTTCTCATGATATACTCTGCATATAAGTTAAATAAGCAGGGTGACAACATACAGCCTTGACATATTCCTTTTTCTATTTGGAACCAGTCTGTTGTTCCTTGCCCAGGTAGATACATTGGAGGAAATGGAGGGCAGGAAAAGAGGAGATAAGGGGCAAACAGAGCTGTTCCCAGATCTACTGAAAATATCCCAAATTTCTGAGAAAAGCAGGGACTTTTTAATCATTTCAAAGCTTTACTAAAGGAAAGGCCGAATCTGCCTGCAATGCAGGAGACCCGGGTTCTATTCCTGGGTCAGGAAGATCCCCTGGAGAAGGAAATGGTAACCCCCTCTAGTATTTTTGCCTGGAGAATCCCATGGACACAGGAGCCTGGCAGGCTGTCCATGGGACCCGGGTTCTATTCCTGGGTCAGGAAGATCCCCTGGAGAAGGAAATGGTAACCCCCTCTAGTATTTTTGCCTGGAGAATCCCATGGACACAGGAGCCTGGCAGGCTGTCCATGGAGTCACAAGAGTCAGACATGACTTAGTGACTAAACCACCAAAGGAAAGGCTACTTTACTGCTGGTATATACAATGACACTTTTTAATTAAATTACTAGTATTAATTAATACTAATACTAGTAATAATGTAATAATACTAGTAACACTGCTAATCTCAGACAAGCAGCTGAGATCCCTGGAAATGAATTCCTGGTAATAATCATTTAAAAAGTTTCCTGTAAACATGGGATTCTTTCACAGAAGAAATGTTTTCCTCCAAAGCAGATTGGATTCTGTACTCATTTTTTAATGAGTCAGTGTCTTATCATTGTCGTGACAGGAAAAGCCAGAACTACCCTCATTTCCAACATTAGAGAATTATTGCATGTATAATTGAAGCTCTGTAATAAGATGTTATCCACCTAACAGTTTGGAGGAATGTATCGCCAGACCTGGGAACTATAAGCCAAAGTTACAGATCACCACAGTGCTGATGGATTGCTTCTAAAGCTGTCAGTGAGAATATTCCACTGATGTGTATTCCCAGGGTCTCCTTCCAGCAGTAGTAACAGTGTAACAGCAATGAGAACAGTCATGGCAGGGGCAGCAGCAGGTGCTGGGAGCCAACGTGAGAAACTCCACGCATGGCAAAGGTCATGAGGAAGGAGGCTCGGCATACGCAAAGGTGGGATCGAGCCTCAGGAGTCCCCCTGGAAATTCTCGAGCATCTACCCCCAAAACCAGAGTCTGCCTACTTTACTGCTTTGTGCTCTCACCTACACCTCTGACTTTACGGGGGGCTGTCCCCCACCACCATCTCTCTCTCTAAAAAAGAGTTAACTTACAGCTCCAGTTAATAAAGTTCCTGGGCTTGCCAAGGATGTTTCAACCTACAAACTCCTTTGGAAGTCCTCTAGCCTGCCTGAATAGGTTCTTCCGGCCACATGTCATTGTTCAGAGCCTCCCAGCCGTGAGAGGCATGAGATGTTCTAAACTGTCTAAATGCAGATTCCTTTGAGCAGTTAAAAGATTGATTAAAAATTGTATTGGTGAAGCGTTTTTCACTTGTTGGGCCAATGTTTGCTCCTAAGTTTCCATATCCCTTACCTACTGTGTCCCTGGGAGTGTATTGATTAATATAATTGGTGTATAGGAATGTAAGTAATACAATTATGTAAAGTTTAAAAAAAATAAAATTAAATAAAATTAAACAAAAAAAGGAATGTAAGTAATAGCTTTAGTGTTTGTAACCTTGGACCCTTGAGTTAATTCTTTTATAGCCCACCACACCTTTGCCCTATAGGAATGCAACTTTAATGCTTTTGGAGGGTGGCGCCTGACTTTAGAATAATCACCTTTAGAGAAAAATAAGTTTTCTGAAAGAAAGATCTTAAAATGTTGACAGGCCTCTGGGCCAGAAGATGATGTAAATCACCTAAACTTTTGCATGTAATAAGTTTGCAGCAAGAAAGCCTGGCTTACTGCGGACCCTACCCCTTCCCCCATTATCCTCTATACACAACTTAAGGTATAAAAACTACTTTGGAAAATAAAGTGCGGGCCTTGTTCACCGAAGCTTGGTCTCCCCATGTTGTTCTTTCTCTCACCTTCTGGCTGAATTCCCATCTGTAGCGTGGAGGCTCGTCAAGCCTACTAATTATGCCTGGGCTTCTAAAATCTGACCAGGGAGGCCTTAGTGTCTCCTCTCCTTCAGGAGAACGGGAGGACGCCTGCAGCCTATGTAGGTGATGCAAATTCCTTATTTTGGAATTTTATTAGCTTTCCACGTAAACCAAGTTATTCAGCCTCTTTTCTCCACTGAATTTCCTGCTGAGCTATCCTTATTCTATTACTTTTTATATCTCTAATTGATAATTAAAGCTATTGTATCCAGTTCGCCAACACTGTCCCCGCTTCAAATTCCCTGGATCCACCAGGGCTGGACCCCAGTAAGCAGGAACAACACTAACATTCATGGTATTAGGATAAGCAGCTGCGTTTATTGAGGGCCTACTGTTTTCCAGGCCAGGGCCAAATTATTTCTATATATGCCTTGCATATGCACACACACACACACACACACACACACTTTTCACTGATGAGGAAGCTGAGGCATGACACGTTTAGGTAATTCACTGGAGGCCACACAGCTGGCTAGGTTCAAACCCAGGATTTAAATCTAGGACTATCTTATTGCAAGGCTGAACTCCCTTCACACCACCATATAATCCACTGGTATGGATAAATAGATATTTTTCAGTATGAAGGATTAAAAACAGTAGAAGAGGAGCACAGTAGGCTCTCCAAGTTGGTTGATGAAAGCAAGATTTTCCAGGTGGTCGAATACCAAAGAGACAGAAGTGAGGTTGTAGAATGATCTCAAAATCAGAGAATCGAGGTGCGTGAGTATGAATATGAGGAGAACCATGGTGTGATCAAGTACAAGGCAGTTTAATTTAGGGGAAATGCCCTAATACTATTTATAAAAGACAATTATGACCCAGACCTAGGAGTGTTCATACATGTTCCCTAAAAATAGAAGTCTGGTGAGTTTGAGACACCGAAAGCTATGGTATGCCTACCTTCAGTACTGTATGCTTGAACAATGATTCTCGAGAAAGAATCATTGGGTACTAGGTTAGGGAAAAAAAGGTACTAGGTTAGGAAAAGGTATCTGGTACTGGATTAGGAAAATAAAGTTGACCAAAATGAGTCACCGGTCCAGGTTCGATGCACGATGCTGGATGCTTGGGGCTGGTGCACTGGGACGACCCAGGGGGATGGTGTGGGGAGGGGGGGGAGGGTTCAGGGTGGGGAGCACATGTGTACCTGTGGTGGATTCCTTTCGATGTTTGGCAGAACTAATACAATATTGTAAAGTTTAGAAGTAGAATAAAATTTAAAAATAAATAAATAAATAAAAAAGAAAAAGAAAAAAAAAGTGGTGTTGGAAGGTGGAAGTGAAAAATAGGGGGGGAAGATTAGGGCCGTTCAATCTGAATAAAAGAAGGTAGAAATAAAATCAGGAATGGTAGTAATAGACTAACAATAATAGTAACAATGATGACTTACATTCCTGTATGCCAATCACTACTCTAAGTGCTATATACACATATTAACTCATTTAATTCCCTTAACTCTAGGAGTAGGTAGTGTTACTTGCATTTTACAAATGAAGAAACTGAAGCACAGAGTCCAAAGTAAAAACTAGTCGTTGGCTGGGCAGGAACTCCAATCTAGGCAGTCTGCTGCAGGCCCTGGGCTCTTAGCCACTCCACCAAACTGCCCCTTTAAGCTACAGGGAGGCTTTACTGTGGAGTTTGGGATTGAAGCTTATAATATTAGTATCAAGGAAAATCTCTTGAAGCTGTTTAAATAGGAAGTAAAATTTACAGAACAAGAAACTCAACAGATAAAAATCAGCTGAAGATAGAGTTTCAAGAACACACTTTCTGAATTCACTTTCTTCTAAGAACAAATTATATATAGGTATAACCAAAATAGAATAATAAAACCTAAGAACTTCAGAACAAGTTATTATCCACATTTTACAAATAGTACATCTGAAGTCAGGGATACAGCCATTTCCCTGGTGTCCTCACATCACTAGCCACTCCTCAGTCTCCTCTGCCGATTCCTTCTCATCTCTCTGCTTTATCTGTGGACCCTGTCTGTTCTCTACCTCTACTCTGTCCCTTGGAGATCTCACTCTTGTGACTTGAAAGATTTAAATGTTACTGATAGCCTGGACCTGTCCCCTAAACTCCAAGCTCACACATAAGAATGTCCATGACCTCCCCAACTGGATATCTAATGGGTATCTCAAATTCAAACATGCCCCAAATCAAAGTCCCTACCTTCCCTCCCAAATCTCCTCTTTTAGCCTTTTCCATTTCAGTTAATATCAACATTCTCTTCCCAGTTGCTTAGGCTACTGATTGTGCTGTTCCCCAAACACTTTCTCTCTCACATCTCACATCCTAAAACCATCAACAAATTCTGTTGGCTCAACTTTCACGATCTAGCCCCATTGAACCACTTATAAACCTGCACTCTTACCATCCTAACCCAGATCCCTGTTATCTCCCACCTGGATTATTACAGTAGCTTCCAAGCTGATCTCCCTGATTCTGCCCTTGGTCCCCCACGTCCTATTCTCAAGTCAGCAGTAGCGTGATCCTGTTGACTGTACTTAAGAATTTTTGTTTTTCATTGAGGTATAAAACACTCCTGTATTCATCTGGAAAGGGTGTGGGAAAGGGGAAGCCCTTCTACGCTGTTGGTAGGAATGTGAACTAACAACCAGTATGGAGATTCCTTAAAAAACTAAAAATAGTTACCATATGGTCTAGTAATCCCACTCCAGGGCATATATCTGGAGAAAAGTCTAACTCAAAAAGATACATGAACCTCAATTTTCATAGCAGCACTATTTACAGTAGTCAAGACATGGAAGCAACCTAAATGTCTATTGACAGATGAATGGATAATGTGGGGTACACACCCACACACAGACACACATACACAAACTTGGATATGACGCAGCCATTAAAAAACTGAAATAATGCCATTTGCAGCAGCATGGATGGACCTAGAGATAACCATATTAAGTGAAGTAAGTTGGACAGAGAAAGACAAATATCGTATCACTTATATGTGGAATCTTAAATGATACAAATGAACTTATTTACAAAATAGAAATAGACTCACAGACATAGAAAACAAATTTATGGCTATCAAAGGGGAAAGGAGGAGGGATGAATTTGGAATTTGAGATTACAGATACACACTACCATATATAAAATAGACAAACAAGGATTTACTGTATAGCACAGGAAACTATATTCAATATCCTATAATAACCTATAAAGCAAAAGAATATTAAAAAGAATATACACATAAACATATATATATAAGTGAAGCACCTTGCTGTATCAACTACACTTCTCTGTTCAGTTCAGTTGCTCAGTAGTATCTGACTCTTTGCGACCCAATGGACTGCAGCACGCCAGGCTTCCCTGTCCATCACCAACTCCTGGAGCTTGCTCAAACTCATGTCCATCGAGTTGGTGATTCCATCCACCCATCTCTTCCTCTGTTGTCCCCTTCTCCTCCTGCCTTCAATCTTTCCCAGCATCAGGGTCTCTTCTAATGAGTAATTTCTTCCCATCAGGTGGCCAAGTATTGGAGCTTCAGCCTCAGCATCATTCCTTCCAATGAATATTCAGGACTGATTTCCTTTAGGACTGACTGATTTGATCACCTGGAAGTCCAAGGGACTCTCAAGAGTCTTCTCCAACACCACAGTTCAAAAGCATCAATTCTTCGGCACTCAGCTTTCTTTATGGTCCAACTCTCTAATTCATACATGACTACTGGAAAAACCATAGCTTTGACTATAATGGACATTTGTTGGCAAAGTAATGTTTCTGCTTTTTAATATGCTAAGTTTGTCATAGCTTTTCTTCCAAGAAGCGTCTTTTAATTTCATGGCTGCAGTCCCCATCTACATTAATTTTGGAGCCCAGAAAATAGTTTGTCACTGTTTCCCCATCTATTTGCCATGAAGCAATGAGCCGAAGAATTGATGCTTTTGAACTGTGGTGTTGGGGAAGACTCTTGAGAGTCCCTTGGACTGCAAGGAGATCCAACCAGTCCATTCTAAAGATCAGTCCTAGGTGTTCTTTGGAAGGACTGATGCTAAAGCTGAAACTCCAGTACTTTGGACACCTCATGCAAAGAGTTGACTCATTGGAAAAGACTCTGATGCTGGGAAGGATTGGGGGCAGAAGGGGACGACAGATATTGAGATGGCTGGATGGCATCACTGACTTAGATGGACTTGAGTCTGAGTGAACTCTGGGAGTTGTTGATGGACAGAGAGGCCTGGCGTGCTGCAATTCATGGGGTTGCAGAGTTGGATACAACTGAGCGACTGAACTGAACTGATGAGACCGGATGCCATGATCTGAGTTTTCTGAATGTTGAGTTTTAAGCCAGCTTTTTCACACTTTTTATAAAAAGCGAAAAACACAAAACAGAAACATTCCTTTGTTCAAAATCCACTAATGGCTTCCTACCCCAGAATAAAAATCAAATCTTCACAATTGCCTTTAAGGCTCTATAGTGCAAGGTCCACATCACATCTCGGGCCCCATCTCCTACTACTGTTCTCCCTCCCCTCAACTCTACTGCAGCTCTGTTCGTCTTGCTGCTCTTCCTTGAGCCAGGCATAATCCCACTTCAGGGCCCTTTTTCTTCTTCTCATCATTTGCTAGCTATGTTTTTACTAGGTATACATTAGGTTAAGGTTTCATTCATATTCCTAGTTTGCTAAGATTTTTTTTAGAAGATTCACATACTGTAGAATTAACCCTTCTAAAGTGAACAATTCAGTGGCATTCAGTACACTGACAGTGTTGTGCAGCCCTCCTCTCTCTAGTGCCTGAACACGGTCATCACCCTGAAAAGAAAACCCTGTTACCACTGAGCAGTTCCTCCTGCTTCCCTCCTCCTCACAGCTCCTGGAAAACACTAATCTGCTGTCTCTCTGGATTTGCCTCTACTGTATGTATTTCATATAATTACATAACATGACCTGTTTTTTATTTTCACTTAGCATCATGTGTTTTGATGTAGCATGTATCATTACTTCATTCCTTTTTATGGCTAGGTAATAGTCCATTGTGTGAATATACAAAGGCTTCCCTCACAGCTTAGTTGATAAAGAATCTCTGCCTGCAGTGCAGGAGATCTGGGTTCAATTCCTAGGTCAGGAAGACCCCCCTGGAAAAGCAAATGGTAATCCACTCCAGTATTCTTGCCTGGAGAATCCCATGGACAGAGGAGCCTGGTAGGCTACAGCCCATGGGGTTGAAGAGTTGGACAGAACTTAGGGACTAAACCACCACCATAAATATTACCACCATCATGAATATAGAATTTATCCTTTCATCTTATGACATCTGGCCAGTTTCCCTCTTTGGGTTATTGGAAATAGTGCTATGAACATGCATGTACGACTGAGTCACTGCTTTTGAGTCTTTTGGGTATACACCTAGGAGGGGAATTACTAGGTTGTATGGTAATTCTGTTTAGCTTTTTGAGCAACCACCAAACTGCCTAAACCATTTTGCATTACATCAGCAGTGAGTGAGGATTCCAATTTCCCCTTTGCTGTCTTCTCTCTGGAATGCTTTTCTGAGAGATACCCAAGTGGCTCACTTCCTCAGCTCCACATCTTTAACTCAGTTGTCACCCTGTCATGAAGGCCTATCTGGGCCAGCAATTTAAAATTGCAACCTCCCAACTACTAATCCCGGAGAAGGCAATGGCACCCCACTCCAGTACTCTTGCCTGGAAAATCCGATGGATGGAGGAGCCTGGTGGGCTGCAGTCCACGGGGTGGCCAGGACTGAGCGACTTCACTTTCACACATTGGAGAAAGAAATGCAACCCATTCCAGTGTGCATTGGAGAAGGAAATTGCAACCCATTCCAGTTTTCTTGCCTGGAGAATCCCAGGGATGGGGGAGCCTGGTAGGCTGCCGTCTATGGGGTCGCACAGAGTCAGACACAACTGAAGCGACTTAGCAGAAGCAGAAACTACTAATCCATACTATCCTCCTGTTCTTTTCTCAAGAGTACTGTTCATTATCTAACATACTATATACTTCTCTTATTTTCTGTTGTCTTCCAACACTGAAAAACTCCACAGGGGCAGTGATTTCAGTCTGTTTTACCAGCAGCACCTAGAATAGTGTCAGGCACAAAGTAAGTGCTCAGTAAACATTTGCTAAACCAATCAATGAGGCCCAAAGAGGTGTTTTGGCAAAGTTTTGAGGAAACAGTAAGAAATTCAGTCTTTGTAGCTAAGTTCATTTTTCTAATAGTGATAAATAGAAACTAAGTCAATTACACCTTTTATTCAGCTGTAACCAAGAAATACTCATGTGTGAGATGGCTATTTCTGAATAAGGTTAAAGAATTATTAATAGCCTGAAAGTAAAGGGATCAGACTGTCAAGCTAAAACTCATTAGCATCAGTTAAAACCCATCTGACTATAATAAGCAAGCTTAATACTGAGATGTTTTATTTAAATGAAGTAAAAAAAAATGCTATAGGACACAGAATTTTAAGGGCATTATACTTTAAGAAAATGAACATATGTTGTGGAAATAGAATCCTATGGAAGAACACAAAGATGCAACCCTGAATAAAATAATTGCTATAGCAAGACTGTGGTTTTCATATTTGTAAACTATGACAGAGGCAGAGAAAATTCATAGACAACCTACACTAAAACCATGTTATTCCTGGGCCAAAGTTTAAAACTTGGTGTAATTAACACATAAAGTATGCACTTGAAAATAAACTGGTAAATTTTGTTATATAATTTTACCATGATTTTTGAAAAAAAAATAGGTATTAAGATGGTAAATGAAAACGTATCTTAAGATACAGAAATGGAACTAAAGACTAGAATATCACCAAGTCCACTCATAAACAAGCAACTTTTGGAAATTTTGCAAAGTTATTTACAGCAGAAATCAGTCTGGAAAATTAAAGTCTTTTGGCTATGAGTTACAAGGAGTAGACTACATAACAAGTGAAAATTAAAATTGGCTTTCAAAATGTTTCTGCCATAGGTTGAGTATTTGTGTCCCCCTTTTCCCAGCCAAATTCATATGTTGAAACCTAATCCCCAGTTGTGATGGTATTGGAGGTGGGGCCTCATTAGGTAATTAGGTCTAGAGGGTAGAGCCCAAGTCAATCAGATTAATGCCCTTGTAATTGAGGCCCTGGAGAACTCTTGTCCTTTCCACCACGTGAGGACACAGCAAGAAGAAAATTGTCTATGAACCAGGAAGGGGTCCTCAACAGACTGAATCTGCCAGCACCTTGTTCACTGACTTCCAACCTCCAGTATAGTGAGAAATAAATACATTTCTATTGTTTACAAGACACCCAGTCTATGGTATTCTTATAACAGAATAGGTTAGTAATATAGCAGCTCAAACAAAGTTTCAAAGTACAGTTCAAGAAGTTCCAATGTTTAGAGGGAAAAATAAAACTCACTCATGATTGAGTCAAACAACTTCTCAGCCTGTCCATGGCTTCATGGTTATTAAAATTATAAAGGGACTCCTGCCAGTCTTCAAAGTTCTAAAAATTACAGTAGTATACATGGATGAATGATGGATGCATGTGGGTGCTTGTGTGCGGCTCTTTGCAATCCCATGGACTGTTGCTCACACCCCACCAGGCTCCTCTGTCCATGGGATTCTCCAGGCAAGAATACTGGAGTGGGTTGCCATTTCCTTTTCCAGGGGGTCTTCCCGACCCAGGAATCGAAACTGCACATCCTGCATTGGCAGGTGGCTTCTTCACCACTGAGCTATCTGGTTATCCCTAAAGTATACATAGTGAGCTTTTAACTGTGTTGAAGGAAAAACTACAAGATAGATTGAATAAAGCACTCAGTCTGTAGGCCAAGTAATCAGGCTTCCATGTAAGAAGCAAAGAAACGCTCCTAGATGTATGGAAATCTACAGCTTTTAGTCGAAGTTCTTTATTAGAAAATAATTCCAGAGGCACTTTAACAATACAACTTTTATTAAAAAAATAAGTAATAACATCAAAACTGTTCAGCAAATCTATATTCAATGTAACCAAAATAAACAAACACCAAATTAAAAAAAATATACATCTATATATATATATGGGCAAGAAACAAGTGCATTTTTTGGTCCCAATATTTTCTGAATATATTATCTTTATCCAAAGGAATTACACTAATGGCTAAAAAGATAGTATGCATTAGATGTACAGAAATGCAACGTTAAAACTCGTTTTAAGGTCTGTAGGAAGTGTTCTTTGCCAATTCTTCATGCCTTTGAACCCACAATCACTAAGATAACGATAGTTCCAAGGTAGACAGTGGATGTAATAACGTCTAGTGGTCTGAATAATTACCAAATTAAGAAGCTGCCAATAGGTAGCTACATAAAATCTGTAGGGAATTCAAAGGATTTTTTTGAGTTATTAACAAAAGAAAATGAACACAAAACAAGTTTTAAAGAGAAGAAAGAAAAGAGGATATAACAAAACAGACATTAATAAATTTGGCAAAGACAACATAAAACAAAGATAACAAAATTAAATTAGACTAAAAAAATAAAAAAAATTGAATAGTAGTATTGCTGAATAAGTCTAATACTGGAACAAACTTTAAACAACAGTAAAACTAACTGATTTTGGAACTGTAACTTCAGAAACTTCAAGAACATGAAAGTAAAAGTTACCTTGGTTCCCTATATAACCAGTTTTTATATTCCCTGGACTGCATGCACACTAGAGGAAGATAAAAGAGCAGCAGCCAGAATGATCCAACTTCAACTTGGATGTTGAAGCATTGATCTGATGGGCTTTTCTTGGTCAGAATCAACCCATGAGCTTAAGATCAAGAACCAAAGCCCCCAGCAGAAAGTTGTGCTCTATTTGGTGGGCCTTGAGGTCATCTCTGGCCAAATTAGCATCAGTCTTATAGGAGGCCAGTCATGAAGAAAGGGACTCTCCCTAAGATTTGATTTCTTAAGGCCAAAATCTAGAGGAGGTCTCACAGTCAAATAATTCACATTCCTTGGAAAGAGAGGACAGGCATCAGACGTGTCCATCGAAGGGGGACACGGACCAGGAATACCCTGGACTTTATTTGAAATTTCTGTGTTGCTTCTGCATCTGAAAGATATGAAAAATAGAACAATGACAGACAAGGAATGAAGAAAAAGATAACTATCTGACCTAAAAATGCAATGCAATCTCCTAAGAAACTAACTAAGAAACCAGACAAAACAGACAAAAAAGATGAACAGTCACATCATTTGGAATGCAGTATTCTGAAAGCAAGTATAGCGGAGAAAAACACGAATTATTTTAAGCAAAGCAAGAAAAGACCATAGCAACAAAAGTTATTTCTGAAGAGAGCCAACAGGAAAAAAGGTTATGTTAAGGTATGTTAACCTGACACAAAGATAAGGTGGAATAAGATTCTAGTGCCATCCGACAGCTGAAAAGAGCTGAATAACGAGAACTAGTGTCATGAACTTTGCTGTTTAATTGCTTTTTTATGAGAAAACACATCAGAACTTTGAACTTAGGAAATTCCAACTTTTCTTGCACCAGGTTGCACGAGCTCCATAGAGCAGGAATCTATTTCAACAAGAGGCTTTAAAAACAAAAACAGAAACAAAATATTTAATATTTTTCATTTCTATTAGTGATACATTCAATAAATGCAATACTGCTAAAATCCATCAAAGAAAAATGCACTGAATGAATATTAAACTTACGCAGAAATGGGTTCACAGCTGAGGTACCTTCAGGAACTGAAATTAGAAAAAGTTCTACATTTAAAATAGAATATATGAGGAATGAGAAGGGGAAAGGGAAGGAAAGGATAAATTAGGAGTTCGGGATTAGCAAATATAAACTACCATATACAAAATAGATAAAGAACAAGGTTCCAACTGTATAGCACTGGGAACTATATTTATATCTTGCAATAAACTGTAATGAAAAGAATCTCTCTCTCTCTCTCTATATATATGTATAATTAAATCAGTCAATTATATATGTGTATGTATAATATATGTGTATATATATGTATAATTAAATCATTAATTATATATGTATAATTAAATCACCAGAGACTACTATAACATTGTAAATTAACTATACTTCAATATAAAATAAAATGTTTTTAAAGAATGTATGAGGAATGAAACTATTAATATGTAAGAGCCTGTTCTGTGGTTGATCAAAACCACTGGAATAAATATCAGAAATCTAAAGTAACACAATTATCTATACTTACGAGTCTCTATAATAACTTGGCAAGTGTGAGTTTTACGTTGACTTAAGTGTTTAGCCATACGATCCAGAGTAGAAGAATCAGCCAGGAAATCACATTTAAGGCACACTAGAGTAATGCCCCTATTAAAAAAAATAAGACAGAAAGAAAAGGTTTTTGTTTTTAAAAAAAATCCATACACAAATTCAATTATTATTTTTCCACATAATAACTTTTTTGTGTGTGTGTTGTGACCACCACTTCCAAATTTTGTTATATAAGCCCAATACATATGAAAGGGTATAACTATGTCTCTAGAAAATGGCATAGCTATGTCTATATTATGTGAACATTTAATGCTCTATATGCTGTTCCCTCTCCTCGCTGTTGTTTAGTTGCTCTGTTGTGTCCAACTCTTTGCAACCCTATGGACTATAGCCCGCCAGGCTCCTCTGTCCATGGGATCTCCCAGGCAAGAGTACTGGAGTGGGTTGCCATTTCCTTCTCCAGTTCCCTCTCATGTGGTTTCTAAAAGCTATGAGTGAAGAGAGAACTAAAACCCAGTCAGGACTCCACTAACAACTTGTATAACTTGTGCAAGGCACAATCTTTCTCTGCCTTTGCCCATCAGCAAAGCAAGATTCATCCATTCACTATACATTTGCTGAGAACCTTCTTTATATACTCTGTACCACTAGAATGTATTTGTGTTACAAGCATAAGAATGAACAAAAAAGGATACTCTGTGAAGCCTACAATCTAACGTCCTATTTAAATGATAAAATCAGAGAAGAAATGAGGTCTTAAAAATAAATTATGTAAACATAAATCATGCAATTATCAGCTTATTAACAAAGCATAAATATACTTTTGCAGTTCGTTTTAAACTTAAATACTTTAAAATTAAGTACTTTACCTGTATAGGAATAAATTCATAGCATAGTTTAGACTAACTTCTCCCTTGCAGCTCTACTCTTAACAGCCTGCTGGATATTTACACTTGAGTTGTCACATTAGAAATGATCTTCATGAAAACTAAAGTCATGTACTTTCCTCCTTACCTGGGAAAAGTCATTCCTCCTGACTGGTCTCCTTAACGATGCCATGCCCCTGACATAAATGCTCAAAACTGTAGCTATTTCTGACTCTTTTTTCCTTAAGACAGTCACTATTTGAAAAATTTTATAATATTCAATATTAGCAGTTTATTGAGCACTTACTCTGTGTAGGCTGAGGGTTTTAGATATATCATCTCACCTATATCATGTAACAACCCAAAGAGGTAGGTGCTGTAATTTTAACTTTTTTTTATAGAGGACAGGTTCAGGTTTAATAACTTACCAAGGTCAGGACCAGGTCTGAAACTGAACCTTTTGATTCTAGAGCCCATATTCTTAAATGTGGTGTGATACCACTTCAACCCAGATTATCTTATTGAATCAGTCTTAACTACTGCAATAGTCTTAATCAGTCTATGTGCCTCACATGGGCTTCCCAGGTGGCTTAGTGGTAAAGAATCTGCCTGGCAAGGCAGGAGACGCAGGAGACGGGTTTGATCCCTGGGTGGGGAAGATCCATGGAGAAGGGAATGGCAACCCACTCCAGTACTCCTGCCTGGAAAATTCCGTGGACAGAGGAGCCTGGCAGGCCAATGGGGTTGTAAAGAGTTGGACACGACTGAGCGACGAAGAATGCACATGCCTCATGTAGCTACAACTCACCTTGTATACCCCTCCAAATTGATCTTCCTTTAGTATCCTTGATTCCACATGAAGTACCAATGGCTTTCCCAACATCTTCAAATTAAGTCCAAATTCCCTAGGCTTTTTCAAGGATTCCACAATCTGGATCTAAGCTCTAAACTATTCCCAGACTCTGAACTTAGTACTATGTTATATGAACTTCATGCTTCATCCAAACTGTACTACTTGTCATTCACTGTGTTTATCATTTGCTTTTTTCCTTTCTTAATTTTCATTCATGCTGTTTTTCAAACCAAAATGCCCCTGTGCCTGTTCTTAAAAGTAGAAACGTCTCTTTCTCTTCAAATCAGTAACTCTCATTACACTTATTACAAACCTCCCTGTATTAATTTTTGTAGTTACTTATGTTCACATCTTATAAATTGTACATTCCTTTAAGGTTGGTACCAAGCCTACTTCATCACTGTCATCTTCACAGAATTTGCTACCTTGTGTTATACATGATAGATGTACAATGAATTTAAAAATGAACACTGAATTTTAATAAAATAATTATAAATTGACTATTCTTAAAATCTTAAGTATGAAAATTCCCATACACAGAAAATCACCAATTTTCTATTTATATTTGAGACCCACCCTATGTGAGAAAAAAAGTCATACAATTAAATCTAAGAACCAAGCACACAACTCAGTTTGACAATAGTGAGATAAAAATCAAATTAAATTCTCATCTTTAGAATAAATCCTTTTCATTATTATAAAAATTTTTTAGTAAATGTTAACATCTAGATAAAGTTAATTGGTATTTCCTAATTCCTTGAATTTAGCAATAGTTTTAAAATTTCACTGATATATTTTTAAAAAATGGAATAAAACTTTTCTCTTCCTATGAGCTATTATTGGTCTATCATCTACACACTCCACATATGTCACTTTCAATATTAATTTACTCAGTAAATATTCACAGAAGCCTACTATATGCCAGGCCACTACTGAATGCCCAGCAAATGTCTGGCATAGCCAAATATCCAAATCATACACATTCTAGTGAGAAGATACAGACAGTAAACAAGAGGATGAAATATACAATCTATTGAACAGTAAAAAGTTGCCATGAAGTAAAAACAAAGCAAGAAAGGGAGATAGGGAGTGTCAGGAGTGGGGCTGGGGAAAGGATGGTATTTTAAATGGGGTGGTCTAGGAGAGACCTAAAGGAGGCGACAGAGCTAGCTACCCATGCAGATATCTGGGGAAGAGCAAATGAGGCAGAAGAGATCAAAATATAAGATCCTGAGTCACAGCATCCCCTCTTCTCCTTTTCCACTAACCCAAAGCATTAAAACAAGTGTTGGCTAAACTTAAGTCTATGTCTTAGCCTGATGCTATCAATATAAAGACTTTGACACTGGTATCTCAAATAGCAATGATAGCAATAACAAAATAATTAACCAAAGGAAAATGGAGTGAAAAGGAATTAGAAGAATGTGAAAAAACGGTCCTTAGTGAATTCTGAGCTAATTGTGTGTGGTAGCACCAACATTAATTATCAATCCTTTCAGAAATGTTCACAATTCCTCAGAATAGTAAACAAGTTGTGTATTTTTATTTCAAAAATAAAAGTGTGTTAGTCACTTTGTCAACTATCTTAAAAGTCTTTTAAATATTCAAATATTTCTGGAGAGCCTTATTTTTAAATCTTATAATGCAAATTCATGAAAGTTTCATCTTAATGCCTAATATCACTGAAACAAAGTTTAGCTGGAGAATATTAGGTAATCCGCTCTTTGATCTAAGGATATAATGAATAGAACTCTATTATATCCATTAGCAATCATTTTCCCAACTAGGCACTCCAGCATCAGGTTAAAAAGTTACTATAGAGAGAATTAAAAAAAAAATTACTTACCTGAGAGTTCTACAACGCTTCTTAAAAATAGAGACTCGTTTAGCTGGCTGGCTGGTATGATAGCTAGAAAGACAAGAAACAAATGAAATTTTATTATACAGTAAGTCATTAATTAATTTCATAATTTTTCAAGCCTATGCTTAGTTTCCTAGTTTTGAATAAAAGACCACAATTTAAATTATAAAATTCTATTAGCATTTGTTTAATTCAAGATTTTTATCTTACATTTCATGTTATCATTGTATTTAAATATTTTTAACATATTTCCCTGAGAATAATCTTAAATTATACTTCCCTGCTATAAAAAAAATAACTTGAGTTAAACATGCAAAGAGCATCAAATTAATTTTTTCACTTAAGAGTTGAGAACAATTTAAAAGTTACTTGCTAATGATATATTTTGCTGTAATATAAACTGTTAGGAATAATTATTATTTATTACTTTCTAATCAATATACTTAGCCTGGGGACCCTGGAAGAAACTGTTTCTTAGGCCAAGTGACACTACCATCAGTAAAATTAAACACTTAAAGAATCTTCTGCAATTACTGGAAGAGCTTTTAAAGAACATCAATTAAAGGAAGCAGAACTCGAGTTAAAACAATACTTCCTCTATGCACAGAACAGAAAACCACTAACAAAATTTTGCAGTCAATGTTAACAGCTTCTATATTGCCTTTTAAGTTGATAAGGAAAGCTTTCCTGTATTAGAAAGTCAGGCAGAATTAGCCAGGATCCTTGGTGGCTCAGAAGGCAAAGAATCTGCCTGCAAATGCAGATCTGGGTTTGATCCCTGGGTTGGAAAGATCCCCTGGAGAAGGGAGTGGCTTCCCACCCTAGTATTTTTGCCTGGAGAAGTCCATAGACAGACCCTGGCAGGCTACAATCCATGGGGTTGCAAAGAGTCGCACATGCCTAAGCGACTAACACTTTCATTTTCTTTCGGCATAGCACAGTATTACTCAAAGTGTGGTCCATAGGACCAGCAGCATCTGCATCACCTGGGAGCTTATTAGAAATACTGAATACAAAGTCTCAGCTCCCACTCCAGACCTACTGAATTAATCTCTGGCGGTGGTGCCCAGAAATCAGTTTCAATAAGTTTTTCAGATGATTCTTACACAAACTAATCATCTGAAAAACTTACTGAAATTGTACTAACCCTAGTTTGCACTGACAGACCCAAACTAGGCAACACATCAATTCAATGGATATCCTTAAACACATGTTAACTATCCATCAACATACCATGTATACATGGGAAAAGAATGACTACCTATCCCCCCAAGAAAAAGTCCTCAGAATAGATGCCATGGTGAATACAAAGAACCACTCTCTCAGGTAGGTAAGACAGACACATATTTAATATGAGGCAGAATAGCTGAATAGTATAGAACTTAAAAAATAACAACTGATTCCTATGAGGGGCCACAGTGATCAGATACTTCACAGAAGGTAAAATGAGAGGGAAGGAGAGGAGCATGCCAAACAACAATGAAGAATAAGAAAAAGTCACTCTATGGAATATGGGACAAACTATACATTGGAGAAGATCAATTATTTTGAGGGGCTTGACTTCTGAGGGGGCCCTGTATGAGGGGCCCATACAGAGTTGGTATGGGCTGAGAATAAAGGTACTTGACCTCTGAGAAAACGAAGCTTCTGTATGTACAGGGCTCAATCTTATGACAAAAGTCCACACTGAGGCAGAGTGAGGGTATCCAGTTAAGGGGAGGTACCTGAGGCAACCAAGGAAGCAAGGCATGAATGAAGTAGGGGGGAAACACAGAGAGACTTACAAAGCCCTTAGAAGAGTAGAAGTGGACAATTTCAGTTCTATATGAGCCGAACGATGAGGAAGTGTGCCTGATGATGATGCAGTACAGGCTTGGGGCTCACTGGAAATTAGTAAGTTTATGAAGGAAGCCTAGGGCCAGTTGGGGATATTTTGGGGGTAGAATGGGGCCAGAGGTCCCACAATACAGTTGAGGACCCTATGGCAAATGGGAGAGGACAGAATGATCCACGAACTTAAGGAACACCAAAGATAATTTTCAATTTAATCTCCTATAAATTCAGGGCAGAATTAAAGCCCTGTTGGAGCAGCCATGTGTTTGGCACAGAATAAGAGACCAGCATTCCCCCCAGCAGTATACTCAGAGAAAGGGTGGCTGGAGTCTGGTTTGGAACAACTGAGGCATAGGTGCAGAACCACTGCAGTAGTCGTGAGGCAGAGTGGTAAATTATGGAAAGATAGATTTTCAGGAAGCCATGATGAATGGTGCCACATCAAGAGAACACCATAGGCTTCAGAAACTTAAAAGTGTATTATTTCCAGGTGATGCTCCACATTTATGCAAATGATGCACTGAGATAGATTGAGCTTAAAGGGGAGGGGGTAATAATAGCTTGGATCCTAGACAGACAAAAAATGTTTGACCATTTGTGTCCCGTGATCTATCCAATAGTTTTAGATGAAGAGTTGGATCTCAGGAAAACTCAGCATTGACACTGGAGGATTTACAGTTGAAAAGTAAAATATGAAACTCTCAGAGTGGTTAAGGTACCAAGAAAAGAAATGCAAAGAGGCAAGAAGAGCTGAAGAAAGAAAAAGTAATGAAATAGAGGAGCAGCAAAAAAGAAAAAAAATTGTGGTAATCATTTAGGAGAACTTGAGAAGAGTTTCACAAGTGAGTGATCAAAAGTATCAAATACTCAAAGAAGTCATAAAAAAGTATTCTTGAAAAGCAGTGAATACATTTAGTGATTAGGACATGATTGATAATCTTGAAAGGGGCAGCTTGAACTGATTAAGATGGGGGTGATACTCAAATTACAACAGGTAAAGAAATGACAACATAAGATATAAAAGAATACGTTTTACAAATGTTGACAGTGAAAGGAAGACAAGAAAATATGCAAATTAAAGGCAACTCTCCCTCATACTAAAAAAAAAAAAAAAACAACCTGAAAAAATTTGTAGGCAGAAGGAATGTGGTACAGAGAAAAAGATGAAATGAGGGTGCATAAGATTATGGAGGAAATAGAGGAGATGAGGGGCAAAACAAACTTTGAAAAAGTGGGCATGTCTTTTTCTGAGATTAATGTCTGGATGAAGGGGAAAAGATTTGAGGTAGAAAAAGGTTAACCTTGGGAAAAATGAAGAAGATGACCTCTGAGTAATTAGTAATTAAACCACTAGACCATTCAGGTATGACCTAAATCAAATCCTTTATGATTATACAGTGGAAGTGAGAAATAGATTTAAGGGCCTAGATCTGATAGATAGAGTGTCTGATGAACTATGGAATGAAGTTCATGACATTGTACAGGAGACAGGGATCAAGACCATCCCCATGGAAAAGAAATGCAAAAAAGCAAAATGGCTGTCTGGGGAGGCCTTACAAATAGCTGTGAAAAGAAGAGAAGCAAAAAGCAAAGGAGAAAAGGAAAGATATAAGCATCTGAATGCAGAGTTCCAAAAAATAGCAAGGAGAGATAAGAAACCCTTCCTCAGCGATCAATGCAAAGAAATAGAGGAAAACTATAGAATGGGAAAGACTATAGAGATCTCTTTCAGAAAACTAGAGACACCAAGGGAACATTTCATGCAAAGATGGGCTCGATAAAGGACAGAAATGGTATGGACCTAACAGAAGCAGAAGATATTAAGAAGAGGTGGCAAGAATACACAGAAGAACTGTACAAAAAAGATCTTCACAACCCAGATAATCACGATGGTGTGATCACTGAACCTAGAGCCAGACATCCTGGAATGTGAAGTGGGCCTTAGGAAGCATCACTATGAACAAAGCTAGTGGAGGTGATGGAATTCCAGTGGAGCTATTTCAAATCCTCAAAGATGATGTCGTGAAAGTGCTGCACTCAATATGCCAGCAAATTTGGAAAACTCAGCAGTGGCCACAGGACTGGAAAAGGTCAGTTTTTATTCCAATCCCAAAGAAAGGCAATGCCAAAGAATGCTCAAGCTACCGTACAATTGCATTCATCTCACATGCTAGTAAAATAATGCTCAAAATTCTCCAAGCCAGGCTTCAACAATACATGAACCATGAACTTCCAGATGTTCAAGCTGGTTTTAGAAAAGGCAGAGGAACCAGAGATCAAATTGACAACATCTGCTGGATCATGGAAAAAGCAAGAGAGTTCCAGAAAAACATCTATTTCTGCTTTATTGACTATGCCAAAGCCTTTGACTGTGTGGATCTCAATAAACTGTGGACAATTCTTCAAGAGATGGGAATACCTGACCACCTGACCTGCCTCTTGAGAAATCTATATGTAGGTCAAGAAGCAACAGTTAGAACTGGACATGGAACAACAGACTGGTTCCAAATAGGAAAAGGAGTACGTCAAGGCTGTATATTGTCACCCTGCTTATTTAACTTATATGCAGAGTACATCATGAGAAATGCTGGGCTGGAAGCAGCACAAGCTGGAATCAAGATTGCCAGGAGAATATCAATAACCTCAGATATGCAGATGACACCACCCTTATGGCAGAAAGTGAAGAGGAACTCAAAAGCCCCTTGATGAAAGTGAAAGTGGAGAGTGAAAAAGTTGGCTTAAAGCTCAACATTCAGAAAACGAAGATCATGGCATCCGGTCCCATCACTTCATGGGAAATAGATGGGGAAACAGTGGAAACAGTGTCAGACTTTATTTTTTGGGACTCCAAAATCACTGCAGATGGTGACTGCAGCCATGAAATTAAAAGATGCTTACTCCTTGGAAGAAAAGTTATGACCAACCTAGATAGCATATTCAAAAGCACAGACATTACTTTGCCACAAAGGTCCGACTAGTCAAGGTTATGGTTTTTCCTGTGGTCATGTATGGATGTGAGAGTTGGACTGTGAAGAAGGCTGAGCACCAATGAATTGATGCTTTTGAACTGTGGTGTTGGAGAAGACTCTTGAGAGTCCCTTGAAGACTCCAAGGAGATCCAACCAGTCCATCCTGAAGGAGATCAGCCCTGGGATTTCTTTGGAAGGAATGATGCTGAAGCTGAAACTCCAGTACTTTGGCCACCTCATGCGAAGAGTTGACTCATTGGAAAAGACTCTGATGCTGGGAGGGATTGGGGGCAGGAGGAGAAGGGAACGACAGAGGATGAGATGGCTGGATGGCATCACTGACTCGATGGACGTGAGTCTCAGTGAACTCCAGGAGTTGGTGATGGACAGGGAGGCCTGGCATGCTGCGATTCATGGGGTCGCAAAGAGTCGGACGACTGAGCGACTGAACTGAACTGCACTGAAGGTTAACAACTGAGAGACTAGAATAAAATCCTGAAAGTACTGAAAAGCATCTACACAGATGTTGTAGACAAAACCAAGTAAGTAGTCTTGAGAGATGACCACATTAAAATTAAAGGTCATAAATTCAAAGCTGACTAAATCAAGCGCAGTCTAGAACTGAGCAAAGAGAGAGATCAAAGAGGGTAAGAGTGTCAAGGATAGCAAGGTAAGCATGGCTGTATATATGAAGGATTCTAGAAGAAAAAACAAAGCAAGATTCACAACAGATGACTTTGAGGCTAAAGTTAACTATAAGATTAGATTTAGTGATACTGGACTGAAAA
Organism: Bubalus kerabau; assembly: GCF_029407905.1. Taxonomy (NCBI): domain Eukaryota; kingdom Metazoa; phylum Chordata; class Mammalia; order Artiodactyla; family Bovidae; genus Bubalus; species Bubalus kerabau. The sequence continues at coordinate 18,073,911 of NC_073647.1, forward strand.
GTGGAGCCAAGACTAAAAGTCTAAAAGTAATGAGATTTCAAAATGAATGAATATTGTATATGTACAAGGTAATATTGGATGGTGGCATTTTTTAATGCCTTACAGATGGATGTGAAGTGCTGGCAGTAAAGTCAAGGTACAATGAAGTCGGGCTGGGGAATCATCAAGGGGAAAAAATCACTGAGAGTTAAGTGCTGAAGGCATTAAAAAATGTGGGCAAATTCTTGAAAGTGGTAGCTAACTATGACCATAAAGTAAGACAGGCAGAATAAAGGTACTTGACCTTTATTATAAGCTCCAAGAAACCACTTTTATTGGTTTTATCTTATTTCTGACTGAAAATAAATGGACCTACCTCCATTTGAATAATCAACTTAGCATATTTGTATCTGAACAATTTTTGTTTATTTAGAAAGAAGGAATAAAGTACTAATAAGATTCAAACGCAAGTAATGTGGGCTTTGAAGTCTTTCTCTAGCATAGAGTACATGGTAGGTGCTCAAATAATGTAAAATAATTGACATATGAAAAAGAATTCCAACAGTAATGTCATGACTGGACTATTCCTACAGTCTCATTTCACATTTCATCAAATGAATGAAAAGATGGAGGCCTTGAAAAACAAATGGACAGAGGGTTAGAGGGAGAATGAGAGATAAAGAACACAAGAGAGTGAGCATGTGAGCACTGATGATGTTCCTAGCATTTCTGACAAAGCTGAGGTCTCTAAGAGAGATTGCTTTGAAGTGGGGAACACTGCATAGTTACATGCACTTATTTGATAAGATATTTTGGAACATTTGAAATTTTATGGATCACTTTTTGAAAGACTTAGAAAAATAACTTCCCTACCAAACCTATTCTAATTTCATTAGCCTAACTGTTCCTAAAAAATTTTGTCCCACTAATTTCATGAGTTATTATGCTGGAAAATAGTATTGGGTAATATCCTAGAAGTTCCCTGTTGCTAGATCTATTTAGATCCTTGATGTGACAAAGTGGCTTTGTTTTCAAAAACCAAGTTATCTTGAATGGTAGTTTTGACTGGCCGTGTACATGTTTAACTCACCTCAGCATATGATTAACAAAGGCTTTGTTACAGTTAGTGCTGTATTTGCAAAAATTACAGCGCGTAAATAATGAAAAGTGGCTTGCAAAATCTTTTATTTTGGTATGACATTCAATGCACGTGTATACTCCCCGACACCTTATGGAGACAGAAAAAAATTATTAAAATATATTGTAAAACCAAAAAATAAGGTAAAGACTTATTCATGTTGTATTAATTGGAGTCAAGACGTTTAAACTAAATCTTTAAATAGAGACTTGGAATTTGAAAATCTGCTTTGAAACAATAAGCTAGAGTAAGTAAAAACTCTAATATCAATTAACGTTTCCTTGGAATAAAAAGGATCACATAAACCAATTCAACTATCATAAGATATAAGCACAAATTATAAGATTAGTGTAGAAGATGGCAATTATAAAATAAGTACAGTAATTCAAGTTCTGTTCAGGACTAGTAAGAAGTATCTTTTTATTTATTTTCTTGGCCTTTATGCCAGATAAGTGATTATCATGTAAATGTGCATTATCTGGTGATATGGTAAGCTATATTAAAATAACCTTGAATATTTAATATTGAAATAGGAATGTATATCAGGAATAGAAGATATTACCTTAAGTTCTTCAAAGCTACGCTGATTTTATTTCTCCTGTTGCGCTTTTTCTTTGGCTTGTAAGAGGTTCTTGCTCTGCCTTTACCTGCACCTTCCTTACTTGTACTAGGCTTACTTTCAGTGGATGTAGTTGCACGAAACTTTCTTGTCTTATATTCATTTGCATTAGATCTTGGAGAACTTCCAGTAATTGTAGTTTTAGACGTTGAAGGTGAGACCTGAAGAGACGTTCTTGAAGAAGTACTGGAAGATAGAATACTCTTGGAAGTTGATGGTCCTGAATGAAGAGATTCAATTGAAGCTCGGATAGTGACCTATAAAAATAAAGGTAATATATACTTTTAGAAAATTAATCATCACATTAATATTAAAAAATCACACTTTATGCAAAGCATAATTGGTTTTTGACAAGGGTGCCAAAAGAATTCAAGGGGGAAAACAATAGTCTTACCAACAAATGGTGCTAGGACTGCTGGATATCTACCTGCAAAAGAATGAATTTGGACCCTACCTCATTCTAAATACAAAAATTAATCCAAAATGTATCAAAGACCAGATTGTAAGAGCTAAAACTGCAAAACTCTTAGAAGAAAACATAGGAGTAAATCTTCATGACCTTGGGTTAGGCAATGATTTCTTAGGTATGATACTAAAAGCACAAGAAACCAAAGAAAGAACAGATGAATGGACTTCATAAAAATGAAAACTTTTGTACTTCAAAGGACATTGTTAAGAAAGTGAAAAGATGACCACAGAATGAGAGGAAATATTTGCAAATCGTATCTCTAATAAGGGACATGTATACAGCATAACTTACAACTCAATAAAAGACAACCCAATTAACACATGGGCAAATGATCTGAATAGGCATTTCTTCAAAGAAAATATACATATGAAACAAGCATGTGAAAAGATGCTCAACATCATTAGTCAGTAAAGAAATGGAAATCAAAACTCCAGTAATATACATCACTTTAGACCAACTAAATGGCTATAATGAAAAAGACAGGTAGCAACATGTGCTGACAGGATGGTGGAGAAATTTCAGCCTGCATATATTGCTGGTGGGAATGTACAATGGTACAGCAGCTTTGGAAAACAGTTTGGCAGTTCTTTAAAATGTTAAACATAAGAATCATTATATAACCCTTAGGTATTCCACTTCCAGCAATTTCACTCAAAGGAAATGTCCATACAAAAATTTGCACATGAAATTTCCCGACAGCATTATTCATTATAGCCAAAAAATAGAGACAAACCAAATGCTCGCCAATTGATGAGTGAATAAATAAAATATGGTATACACATACAATGGAATAATATTCAGCCATAAACGTACTGATACGTAAGTACTAATACAGCCTTAAAAGAGAATGAAGCACTGATACAAGCTACAGGATGAACCTCATGGATGAACCTCAGAAACATTATACTAAGTGAAAGAAATCAGCCATAAAGGACCTCATATTGTAGATATTATGATTCCATTTATATGAAATGTCCAGAACAGGAAAATTCATAGGGACAGAAAACAGGTTAAAGTTTGTCTGTTGTTGTGGAGGGGAAATTGGGAGTGACTGCTAATGGGTATGGGGTGACAAAATGTTCTCAAATAGATTGTAGTGATGTTTTCACAACTCTGTGAATATGCTAAAAACTAATGTATTGTATACTTTAAATGGGTAAATTGTATGCATGGTATATGAATTACATGTTAACAAAGCTGTTACCGGAAAAAAAAATCACAGCCATACAAAAAGTTAAATATCTAAGTATAAAGTGAAGTCGCTCAGTCGTGTCCGACTCTTTGCGACCCCATGGACTGCAGCCTACCAGGCTCCTCTGTCCATGGGATTTTCCAGGCAATAGTACTGGAGTGGATTGCCATTTCCTTCTCCAGGGGATCTTCCCAACCCAGGGATTGAACCCGGGTCTCCCGCATTGTAGACAGACACTTTATCATCTGAGCCACCAGGGAAGTCCTAAGTATAAACTACAATCAAAGAAGTCTCCCATTCACTTTAAATTTTTGTTGTTGTTCAGTCACTGAATCATGTCTGACTCTTTGCAACCCCATGGACTCCAGCATGCCAGGCTTCCCTGTCCTTCACTCATCTCCTGGAGTTTGCCCAAACTCATGTCCAATGATTCGATGATGCCATTCAACCATCTCCTCCTCTGTAGCCCCCTTCTCCTGCCCTCAATCTTTCCCAGCATCAGAGTCTTTTCCAATGAGTTAGCTCTTATTCTATAGTCATACCAATTAAATGAAATTCACCTCAGTATTTATTTACTGCTGTAATACTGGTTTTGTATTGATGGCATTTATATGTTAACAGAAATTTTAATAGGTCAAAAGAGCTCATCCTATGGCTATTTTATGTTCTGATATAACTGAATAGCTAGAGGTCAAATTTTACATCTCAAATCCTGAGATAACTCTGGAAAGGCCTGCATTATTCCTTGGTAACTATAAAACAGATCTCCAGAATCACTGTCACACTTGAAACAGATAATATTGTACATCAATTATACTTCAATTAAAAAAAAAAGTACCTACACCCCTCTAAAAACAAATGAACAGTAAATGTGACCTGCTCTCTCTGGGAGTTCATCGAGCAGGATTTATGGTTCCAAAGGTTACTGTGGTGGTTACAGCAATTCATCATACAGCATGGAGAGTTTAATTAATACTCAATTTTCTTGGAGCTAATAAAAAATTTATCATTTAATATTCAGAAAAATAAATGTTTGATTATACCCATTTGATTAATAGTGAAAAACAGTTACCTATTAACATTTTCTTTAATAACTTGATTATACTACTGCCATGTACTTAAGGAACAGCAAATGAGGAAGGCCTATGAAATACTTGTGGCTTAGTATCATACAAAAAGCGCTGAAATAGGAGTCAAAAAACCTGAGGTTAACTTTCAATACTACCTCTTCCTAGCCATGTGACCTTGAGTAAGTAACTTATCCTAAGCCTCCTCATCTGTACTATGGGAATAATACCTGCCTTCTCTACCTCATTGGTTTGTTACAGGGATTAAATCACGAATGAATGAAAAAGCACACTGAAAACGCAATTCTGAAGTGCTAACAAGTGGGGCACCGAAGAATTGATGCTCTTGATCTGTGGTGTTGGAGAAGGGACTCTTGAGAGTCCCTTGGACAGCAAGGAGATCCAAGCAGTCCATCCTAAAGGGAATCAGTCCTGCCGAAGCTCCAATACTTTGGCCACCTGATGTGAAGAACTGCCTCATTGGAAAAGACCCTGATGCTGGGAAAGACTGAAGGTGGGAGAAAAAGGGGACAACAGAGGATGAGATGATTGGATGGCATCACTGACTCGATGGACAGGAGTTTGAGCAAGCTCCGGGAGTTGGTGATGGACAGGGAGGCCTGGCATGGTATAGTCCATGGGGTCACAAAGACTGGTACACTACTGAGTGACCAAACTCAACAAGACACTTAGTATCATTTTTAATATTATTATACTATACTAATTATTACTATTATTATTAATAAGGGAAGATATGAGAGAGGATTTCACTGCTTATACTAATATTAGAATTCTGCATGTCTTCTTCCAGCATGGAATGAATGGCCTATAGGGAAAGATACTGGATAGCTTCTCTCCCTCTAGAGCTTCAGAGCCCTGCTTTCCATTATTTTAATGAACTCAAACAACAGACATACTCACATTCAAAGGTTAGTACTCAAAATACGTAAAGGTTTGGGAATTATTTCACTTTGGATTATGTATCTCTCCACTGGAGCAAACAGTCAAAAGCTGACTTTATATAAAGAAGTGAGAGAAAACAGATGTACATAAGGCAAATAGGGAAAATGAAATTTGTAGTTAGATGTATGTTTGCTCACTTAACACAGCAATGTTAATCAAGAGAACTTGCTTCTCTAAGAGTAGTTTCAGTAATACTAACTTCAACAAACCGTGGCATTCCAGGCATTATAACAGATGTTGGAGACACAAAGATAAATTAAACATGATTCCTCACAGCTGAAGCAGACATATAAGCTGCCAACTGGAAAAGCTCAAAAACAGACTATGGAATATTGAAACAACACACTGACTCAGTCTACAGTTAATCTAGTTGCACTCACTACAAATGAATATGCTCCAATATAGCACATTTCAATCAACTCAGAAAACAATGGGTAGAAAATTTTCTTTCTAAGCATAAGAATGATAAAACCTAAAAAAATTTTTTGATGACAACCAGAAGTCAATTTTTAATATTATAAGGGGTTTATTTCTATTGTCATATAACGTTAGAATACAACCTATTTAAAATTCACTTTTTGGGGGATGCAGACATAGAGAACAGACTTGCAGACACTGGAGAAAGGAGAAGGTGGGACAAACGGAGAGAGCAGCATCTGTGGCTGATTCATGTTGATGTATGGCAGAAACCAACACAGTATTGTAAAGCAATTATCCTTCAATTAAAAATAAAGAAGCCAAAAATAAACATTATAAAAAAAGAACACCAGGGGGGAAAAAACACAACTTACTTTTGTACCAGGAGGCAATCCCTCCAGCTCTTTAGGCTTTATAAATGTCCGATGTTCGAGCTTGTGAACCAGTTTCTCCTTGTAGGTCAAAAATTGTAGTCTGCACTGTGAGCAACGATGAATTCCTTTCTTCTGTTTACAGAAAATATTAGAAATAATATTAGAAAGAATAATTTCTACCACCACAAATTCCAGGATCAGAAATTGCTCTTAATTCTAAGAGCTTAAGAATTTAAAAGCCAGAATTTTACCACTTTGTATCATAAATAATACCAAAACATTTCATTTTTAAAAAGTACTTCTTTTAAAGTACTTCTTTAAAAAGTCCTAGTATTTTGGTTTCAAAGTATTTGTTATCATACAGGTAATCAATATGATAATTATATCAATTAGATTACAATGGGATAAGTCCTATGCTATTTGTAGTATGAGTTTATTTAAATATAAATGTGAAGTATAAACTATTCAAACATATGACATGTGAAAATGAGCTAGCTATATTACATTTTATTTTTAAAAAGATCAACAATGTTATTTCCATTTGTTTTGCAAGTTGGTAAAATAAAGTGAACTTTCTAAAATTAAGCAAATTTAACCAGATAACTCCCAAAAAAGTTACGTTATAGAAATGGTTGTATAAAGCAATGTTTGTCCAACAGAACTTTAAACAGTGATGATGTTTTACAGCTGCACTATCTAAAGTGGTATCCACTGCCACATGTGGTTATTGAGCACTTGAAATGTGGCAAGTGCAACAGAGAATGGAGTTTTACATTTTATTAAATTTTAAATTTAAACTAACTTAAATTTAAATAGACACATGTGGCTAGTGATATTGGACAGCATGGCTATAGAAGCATAAATCAGAACTACTGATCTGAGTCTACTCTTTGAGAACTCCTTGACCATGTTCCTTCTCAAAGCTGGTCCTTTTATTATTTTACCAATAGGAAACAGGACCCGAGAAAGATGTAAGACACTTGCTCATAGCTACTTAGTGGTTTTTCTACTACATATTAGCAATTGCAATTTTTATGTACATGCGCTTGTCCATTAAAAGATGCATTTTATATTTATTTGTAAATTTGGAACAACATAAAAATACAAAAGAATGTTTTCTCTAGAAGTGTGTTTCCACAGGCTCATCATTTCCACTTAAAGCACAAGTAACCATTTACGAAAATCCAATGAAATCACATATATGAAACTATCTAGACATTACTGGTGCATTGGAGAAATACAAATTCTTTACTAAGTTCAAAGCACTATGTAACTATAATGCATCTGTAGTACTATTTTGATTTCATCTTATTTAGAAGTAATGTTAATTGGATCATATCACAGGTACAGCCAACATAAATTCACCTGTATGTGCTCAAGAGAGGGGAAAGAGGGAAAAAAAAGTAAAGAAGCAGATGGCAAGACAACATGACAGAAAACTGCTCAGATATAGCTGCCGAAAATCTCTTCTCTGCTTGTACTTATATCTCATCTAATTTCATGATTTCAAATAGCATTCATCCAACTGCCTACTCAACATCACTATTTGATATCTAGCATGCATTTCATTCACATGGACAGAATTAAACTCCAGATTTTCCCCCATCCACCCTGCAAAAAATCTGTTCCTTCCCTAGTCTCTCCAATATTTCAATATATGGGAACATCACTCTTTTGCAGCTGCTCAGGATGAAAGAAATTGGTCACTCAACTCTTTCTCTCATGCCCCACAACCACCCCATTGATAAAACCATAGTCTTTCCACTTTTCATCACCTCCTACCACTGCCACCAGATCAGTTCAAGTCACTCACCTGGACTCTCATGGCAGTCTCCTACCTTCTCCTGGTTTCTACTCTTTTCTCCCAACAATCTCTTCTCTCCATGGCTGCCAGAATGATCTCTCATGTGCTTAAACACTCTAATGGCTTTCCGTAACACCCCCAAATCCTGACTGTGGCTTCCAAGGACCTACAATATCTTCCCCACATTCTCTCGCTACAACCTCATTTCCTACTACTCTTCCTCTCACTTGTTTACCATGTGCCAGACACACTGGCCTCCTTGTTGCTCCTTGAACATCTAGATATATGCTCACCTCACTGCCGACTGGTTCCTCTGCCTGCAACATTCACTTCCAGATGGCCACATGGCTTACTCCCTTATTTCCTCTGGTGAGACTTCTTTGACCACCCCATATATACATTAAAAAAAAAAAAACCCAAGAAACTGCTCTTTCACCTCTTAAGCCCTGGCATTCCCTCGCCTCCTGTATTTCCTTCCTATGGTACTTATCACGTGCTTGAATACACATACATTCAGACATAATATGCATTCTCTTTTTGTCTGTCTTTCCCCCCCATAATGCAAATTTCAGAAGGCACAAACTGTTTTGGTCGCTTCTGTAAAACAGTCCTTGGCATGTATTAGGCACTAAATAAATATCTGTTAAATAAACAGTGAGGCAGGCAGCAAGAGAATGACAGTACATACGAGAAGCAGGCACAATTAAACTAGTTTGAAATATCTGCCATTCCATTCATTGAGCATTTACCCAGAGCCCTGAGATGAGGACACTGATGATTCCCTTAGTTGGACTCAAGTCTTTCATATCTCTTATTACATGTATGCTTGTGATGTGCTAAGAATAATACAGTACATTTTTAAAATAACATGATGTTCAACCAAAAAATGGTGACCTATCCCAAGGAATAGAGAAAAAACTGTATTGAACTTTTTGACAAAGATATTATATTGTCTGGGTGATCTGAGGGTCTTCAAGGCTAATTCTGACTATCTGACTATCTGTAATAGATAATAATTAGATCTAATGCCAGTAAAGAATGACTCTTCAGAAGTTTGGGACATAGGTCAATTTTTGGCTTTGCCAATTATTAGAGAATGTGACATTGGGCAAATTAACTTACTCTCTATAAAGCTTTGTTTCCTTATATGTGAAATGGAAATGATTACATACCTGCTTCATAAAGTGGTCGTGAGGATTAAACAAGATAAGCCAAGTAAAAGCACTAGTGACTGTCACACAGCAAGTGATAATGTTAACTGCTTGTTATTACTATAAAGACCTAATGAGGCTATTTAACACAAGTGAAATCCTTCATTATTTCTTAAAAGTTGTACAAACTATTGCTAGCTCTAAAATCACTCAATACGTAACAACATATTATTTTAAGGAAAAGGTTACAACCAAAGTCTTCAAAAAGAACAAAATGATCCATATTTATGTCAAGAATTCAACAATTTTTATTGTCTAAAATTGCCCTAATAGTATCTTAATTACAAGCTTATAAACTTGCTCAGCTATAATTTTCAAGTCTTTCATGAACAATTATACAAACTGCAAATACTTGGAAGGATGTCTGATGATCCTTCTTATTAAAATATATTCTTTCCTCTACTGACTGCTGACCACCTACCTGGTAGGTATGCCAAACTTACAAAACAAATGGGCACCTGTGGTGTGTCAGTACTCCCTGGTTTGATGACTCAGTAGAAGGACTTATAGGGCTTAAAAGTTGTTATACTCACAGCTATGATTTATTACAGTGACAGGATACAGAACAGGATTAATACAGGAAAAAAGTGCATGAGGTGAAATCTGGTGGATACTGATACCAGTTTCCAAGTGCCCTCTCCTAGTGGAGTTGCACAGGACATGCTCATCAATCCTCCAGCAAATAATTGTAGTAACAAGTGTGAATTTTTTGGGGTTTTGTTTTGTTTTCTAAGGAAGGTATTTTGAGTCTAAAAGTCCAGGTTTTTTATAAGCTTCAGTCACCAAATCTTCAGACTCCCAGAAGAAAAGCAGGAATTCACCACAATCATATTCTTGCACAAATGATCTAGAAAAGCTGGTACAACATGGCTCAAGGTTTCAGGCATGTAAAATACTTATCAGTTAATAACAAAGGCTCAGTTTCCAGGAGTTAGCCAAGGGCCAGTTATACAAGTAGGCCCTTCCGAAAATGTGCATGATTTGAGCAACTCAGACTTGTTGGGTTAACACTTTCCTATTTACATGGCAAGTTAAGACACACAACTCACACTACGAAGACTGATTACAGATCAGGTTAAACCACTTGGGAGACATAGTCCACATAGCAGGCCTATCCATCTCTTTACCTTTCTAAGCATCTATTACTCTTTTCACATCCACACCTCACTCTGGAGCTTAGTAAATGACAGGAAAAACAGTTATGTTAAAAGTTTCACAATAAAATAAAGCTACTGCTTTACATCTCTTTGTTGTTGAGTCTCTAAGTTGTTTTTGACTCCTTGAGACCCCATGGGCAGCACCCCAGGCTTTTGTGTCCTTCACTATCTCCCAGAATATGCTCAAACTCATGTTCGTTGAGTCTTTCTTTCAAAATCAAAGGTCAAAAGATAAAATAGCACCAAGATCAGTGTTTCACAAGCTCTATTCCTCAAGAGATATTAAAATGTATTGTGCAAATAAAGAATTTAATGGTTAAATAAGTTTTGGAAACAATATATACCGTATTCTTTGCTTGGAAATTTATGATCTTTTAAGTATTTTTTAGCACGTGAAAAGCTCTGAAAAATTCTATTAAAAATAAAAAGCTATTTTGTAAGTTCAGCCATTGACTGAATTTCTTTTTCAAGGATCAGTTTTAAAGTAGACCATCTATCTACTTGGTATCTGATGGAACACTGCTGGGGAAACTTGAATAGAAAGATTTTGCTATAGGTTTGTAACAGTATTGGAATATATGTGTATATTCCATTATTTTAATTATTATTTGCGTGACAGTGTAACTGTCATTTGTCTGGGGTTAACCTTTGGTTTCTCTTTTTTGGATATTTATTTTAATCTAACTTAATGCCATAACAAAGCACCTGTTGTAACACTGTTCCTGGCCAGTGATCCAGCCCTGAGCCTTTGGAGTGGGAGCACTGACTCCAAGACCCTACACAACCAGAGAACTCCTAACCCTGCTGCTGCTGCTGCTAAGTCACGTCAGTCGTGTCCGACTCTATGTGACCCCAGAGACAGCGGGCCATCAGGCTCCCGTCCCTGGGATTCTCCAGGCAAGCATATTGGAGTGGGTTGCCATTTCCTTCTCCAGTGCAGGAAAGTGAAAAGTCAAAGTGAAGTCGCTCAGTCGTGTCAGACTCTTCGCGACCCCATGGACTGTAGCCTACCATGCTCCTCTGTCCATGGGATTTCCCAGGCAAGAGTACTGGAGTGGGGTGTCACTGCCTTCTCCACTCCTAACCCTAGGGAGTATCAAATAGTAAGAACTCACTCACACAAAGTAAACCACTTGAATACAAGACCTGGAATCACCCAACCACCAGTCACACCCAGTGTAGGACACCTTATCCAAACAGCAAATAACAGTGAGGTGAAATACCAGGACAAAAAAAACAAAAAAACAAAAAGCACCACACACACAAAACCAAGCGTGTTGACAGAACAAAGGTGATCCTGAATGTATCTGGATACTCTGTTTTTATGATTTTTTTTTCCAATTAACACCTATAAGTTGATTTCATGATCATCTAATGACTGGAACTGAAAGCAACATTAGCACAAGTGCTGAAAAAAATGACCATGGATAATGCATTTGATAATAAGAAAATGTGATGAACTGATCAGTGAGAAGACAAAAACTTGATTATATTATCAGATTCAGTAAATTCACTGACTTCTGATTTTGGCAAATGTGTGACTGCTCTTTCAGACACTTAAGAATAGGCTCACTGTTTTATCAAAGTTTTCAGCCCACATAAAAGATAGTCTAATTGCGTCAGGAAAAAGAACCAGCAAGCATAAAATGAAAATTTAAGGGAAAGGAGCAAGCACTAGTACCAATATCCCAGAAATTACCAAACAGAAGTGTCCAAAGTCATCCAAGAAACAAGTTACAAGCTAAACACAGTTCTTTGTTATAGTTCACATCTACAAATGTGTCACTGCTGTTTCCTTTGTCACTGGCTGCTGCAAGAGACCATTCTGGATCTCTGATGACAACCACATGTCTTCTCATAATAAAAAATGAGTTAGAAAGTGGAAATGAAGTTTGAAAAGAGGAAAACAGAATATTATGAATCCTCAATATTACCTCCGTTAAAAACTTATCGTTTTCCTTGATCTTGATTGTACTGTGCTTAATCGCTCAGTCATGTCTAACTCTTTGCAACCCCATGGACTATAGGCTGCCAGGCTCCTCTGTCCATGGGGTTCTCCAGACCAAGAATACTGGAGTGGGTTGCCATGCCCTCCTCCAGGGGATCTTCCCAACCCAGGCATCGAACCCAGGTCTCCCACATTGCAGGTGGTGTCTTTACCGTCTGAGTAACCAGGGAAGCCCATGATCTTGATTAACTACCTTTAAAATCATTCCTATTCTTACCATTCTTAAACCCTTGAAATATCCAACATAAATATTCCATTCATCTTTCCTCTTCCCCTCCACTTTAGGCTGCTTACTTCTACTTACCTTTTATAAATTTCACTATTAGTGAGCCTCATCATGACCAGGAAGCAGACAAGGAAAAGAAGTGGAAGCTTCACAAGTATTTCAGCATAAATTGTAAATTGTGTTATTTGGAACAACTTTGCTTTCCTTCTGCTTCCCTGGTGGCTCAGACAGTAAAGAATCTTCCTGCAATTCAGGAGACCTGAGTTTGATCTCTGGGTTGGGAAGATTCCCTGGCGAAGGGAACCCACTCCAGTATTCTTGCCTGGAGGATCCCATGGACAGAGGAGCCTGGCAGCCTCTACAGTCCATGGGGTCGCAAAGAGTTGGACACCTGAGCGACTAACACTTTCACTTCACTTTCACTTGCTTTCCTTCTAGAATGAATCTAACCAATGTTCTAAGTTTTAGATATATAACCTTTTCACTAAGGCAAAATGAACAAATAAGAACTGCTGCATCTTACCTGATGCTTCATGTAATGATTCATGTAGGGAGTTGCCATCCTACTAACTTTGAGGCAAAATGGACACAGCAAGTTCTTAGTATTTTCATGGGACACTCTAAAATGAGTTTCTACATCAGTAAATGATGATGATCTAAACTGGCAAACCTAGAAATATAAAGAAGAGTTAATTTAAGTTGAAAAATTATAAATGATATGCAATTATATAAAAGCAGGAACAATAACTCATTTGTTTAGAATAATATTATGTACTACAAATTCAGCTCTGCTGCTTATACAACCACGGATCCCGATACTACAAGTAATACAGATGATTTCTGAAACAGAAAAATTGTCTTGCAAAGTTTAGGAATATATTTCTAAACATCCATAGATTCCCTCCTCCTTTTCAAATCTACTATCCCCCAGCTTGACTTGAATTTTCAAGCTCTGATACCCCTTGATCTATACAGTTTTTCCTGTTAACATGAAATGGAGCATTCTCTTCTTTGGATTTTAAATAGCATACAGATTATAACACAGGCAGTTTATCTTTATCTTGCTATCTTATTGGGAACCACTTCAAATTTTGGAAAAATACTGGCCTAAAAGCCTTTACTTGAGTTTCTCATAACTAACAGTAATTCCTATTTCTCTATCATATCTATAGTCTTCCCTACAGGGGTAAGAAAGCCTATATGTTTGTCTTTCTCCAGCAGGGCTTTTTGTCTGCCTAGTACAGGGGTCAGCAAACTATGGTCCAACGATCAAATCCAACCCACCACCACACATAAATGGGTTAAACCAAGAGTTTCAAATACTAAAGAGGTTCTTCATTTTGGTAACTCATTTTTATTTAAATGGTTAAAAAAAATCAAAAGAACAGTACTATTTCACGAAAATTAAACAAATACCTAGATATACAATAAAATGTCTGTGTACCTGGCAAATATATGGCATTTCACCAGGTTTATGAGTGTCCTTCATATGTTGCAGAAGAATATGTTCAGTGTCAAATGATAATTCACAGATTTTACAAATAGCTGCAAGTGGAAAAACACACATTACACGTTTTAAAGATGTATATAAATCAAAGATTCAATTTGTACATCCACAGCAACAGCAACAACAAATAATAATAGTAGTGTTGACGGTGGTTCCAACCATTTTACAGTTGTTAACTTTGTGATGCTGTTCTGAAGACTTTACTTATTATTAGTTTGCTTTATTCTCATACCATCACTGAGAGCAGTACTGTTAACCTTATCCCCTTTTGTCAGATAAGGGACTTGAGGCCCAGAAAGATTAAGTAACTTGCCTGTCATCTCACAGCCGTTTTAAGAGGCAGAGCTGAGATTTGAATTCAAGCTAAGTCCAGACTCTGTGATTTTAACTATCGCAATAGGCAGTTACTTTTCTTATTAGAATATAAATGAAAATCACCTATTTCATATCCCCACGAAGTAGAGGATCTGAGTTTTCTAATTTGCCACCTATGTACAATGCATGAGTTATGCCAAGGATATTACAAGCAGGACTTCAACTTCAGTAAGTAATTGTATTGAAAAGTTTATACAAGTTAAAATATGCTTTCAAGCTTTCCCCAAATTACCAAATCTATTTCTTATTCTTATTTTTCCATCAGAATTCTTAAGGATGCCGATAGGTTAGCTAATCAAAATCATTCATGTTCAAGAGTTAAGAAAACTGTGACTTACTAGAAAACTCAAGGGGAGTATGTGTACTCTCAATATGACACTGCAGTTGGAATGGCGTCGGGTACTGGCGGTAGCAGTGCTGGCAGGTGGTGTGGTTTTCCCAACTCTCAGTGTTTTGCTTCTCAAGTTCCAAATGATGCTTCATGTGGTTCATAAACCTACACACGATAGTCAACAGGTACAAATATTCAAATGTATAACCAAAGACAAATCTCACAAGTAAGTATCTGAACTTACATGTTAAAAATGCAGGTGCATTACTCAAAATAACACCTCCAAAGCCATCAATCCTCTCGATATTTTTTTCACACTTGCTATTCAAATTATTTGCTTTTACAATTCATAATTCCAAAAGCTTTACAATCTCACATTTTCTTCACTTGTTTTTTGATATAATGCTTTAGCAGTTCAATCAAGAGAGATCACATATGATTTAGCTCTTCCTTGAAGCGGGAACTCAAGCAATTTGTTTCCTCTAGAGCTGCTGGATATTTTCTACCCTTTATAACATCTGACTCCGGTCTCTGTTAATTTGTAAGGGACCTTGGTTTTTGATCTCTCAGTTACATTCCACTGATTTGTGAGAGGCTCTCCTGGACTGCAGTCTCTTCGGCTTGGCCATGGTGGGTTTGCTTCGGAGCCTGACACCAGTGCTTTAACAGCCATCCTGTCGTTTATACTGGTAAACTGCAGGGACTCACTCATATTCACCACGAGTTAGTAATAACTTGCACTTGTTTCTGGTGGGCCACTAAGTTGGGGAGGGACAGAGCTCTCAGGTGGCACCCTGATTATGTAAGACCTTTCTTTGGAAGATGTCAGAGGGCTCTGGGGACTCACTTCGAGTCCTCTCAAAGTGTGCACTTCAAATAATCACTTTCATTAAGTGCATCAGTAAACAGTTTGCATCTTTTGTTTTAGAATAACCCCCTGAAACTCCAATACTTTGGATTTGTTGACTCATTGGAAAAGACCCTGATGCTGGGAAGGATTGGGGGCAGGAGGAGAAGGGGACGACAGAGGATGAGATGGCTGGATGGCATCACCGACTCGACGGACATGAGTTTGAGTGAACTCCGGGAGTTGGTGATGGACAGGGAGGCCTGGCGTGCTGCGATTCATGGGGTCGCCAAGAGTCGGACACGACTGAGCGACTGAACTGAACTGAACCACTAATTAGCTCCACCATTATTTCAGATTAAATTTTTTTTTGTAAAGAAAAACAGGCCTCTTTTCTGTACATGAAATACTATCTACATTTTAAAATAAATACTTAAAAGATGGAAACTTTACCACCAAAAGCAGCTACAGAATCATGAGATGGCTTCAGCAATATACAATAGCTTTCAGATGCTTAGAAGACAAATTATTAGTGTTTTTATTTGTGTCTTGGTTTCTAAATGCATGTTAATAGCGATTTTAACACCTATAATTACAAGAATCTTTTTATTTAATGACACATTTACTGTTAGAACAAATGGTTCTTTCTAACTCGCAGATTGTTCCCTCTGTAGCACCTACTGTCCATTTTTCAGTTCTACATTCTGCTCTGTCAGATTCCCTAAAAGGTTTCTTATGACAACTATGACCTACAATGGCACAGAGTACAATATAAACAGGCTTATCTATTTCAAAGGGCTTACTGAAATGTTTTATTGAATTTCAAAGTAAAGTTATTTAATCAAAATTACAATCTTTAGTCTGGGTCAAATATTAACAGCTAGTCACCGAGTCCCCAAAGGAAATAATCATGAAATGAAGTAATAATGTCTGTAACCTAGACAATAATCATTACGGAGGTTTTAACATTTATCTCGTCACATCTATAAAACATCACTTCTGTTTAGTTGCTCATGGTTTGCTTTGAAGTATCGTTTAGTCCTCCTTTCATTTTAACATAATCTCTATTTAAATATTTTTTAAAAATCCTAGTCTTGCCTAAAAATTTACATTTAAAGATCATTAGCCATTAACTTTTCAGCTCATAACTTCAGTAAAATTTATTCGTATAAATAATGTTGGGAAGTCTCTGATGGTCCAGTGGTTAGGACTCTGACTTTCACTGCAGGGGGCACAGGTTCAATACTTGGTCAGGGAATTAAGATCTTGCTTGTTTCACAGCACACCCAGAAAAAAAAATTCTGTTAACCAGTTAGCTATCCCTTAGTTATTACCCTGCCCTTATCAGCAGCTCACACTTCTTAAACCAGCAGGTGGAGATATGAAAAAAAGAAAACCCCTCATGAGTCTATTCTCAGAATAAAATAGCTCTAACTGGTTTTGGTGACACTCATTGTAGGAAAAAATATCCTACCATTTTTCGACAGGGCTGAGAAAATCTTGAGCTGTTAGCATCTACCATCTTTTAAAACCATCAATTTGCCATCCTAGTTTTTATCATTAAGGTAAATAATGTTACTTAATACATATAGCATCTTTGGTTATCCAGTGTTTACTGGTTCAGTTTCATTTACTAAAAGTATGTCCAAAATGCCACAACATTCCTAGGTTTTACAAAATATGCTTAGTTTAAAATTTCCAGATATTCTGATAATCTAGAAATCTGTAGTCAGTCTTTTGAAATGAAAATAAAAAAACAAAGCAAACTTCATGTTAATATTAAATGGGCTAATCTCATTAAAGAAAAGCCAAAAAGCTAACGATGGAAGAACTTCTAATATCAGATACATAATATTTCAGCTTTGCAGGTGGCGCTAGTGATCAAGAATCCACCTGCCAGAGCAGGAGGTGCAAGAGACACAGGTTCGATCCCTGGGTTGGAAAGATCCCCTGGAGAAGGAAATGGCAATCTGCTCCAGTATTCTTGCCTGGGAAATCCCATGGACAGGACAGACTGGCAGGATACAGTCCATGGGGCTGCAAAGAGCCAGACATGACTGAGTATACACATACACATAACAAGGAACTTAACTAGTGAACCACTTTTCTATGCATTTTGCCAGATCTACTAACATTATTTTCTAATGTATTTTACTATAAGAGTGATAATATGGAAGGAGGTCAGAAAGTTCTATCATAATATTGTTTCAGTGTTATATCTCAAACCACAACTTCTCTTCTATTAAAGCTACTGGGACCCTTAACAACTGATAGCTGGTACGGCTTGATAAAAGGAGGTAAAGAAGTATGAAAATGCATATGAATAATATATGTCAAAGGTCTCTCAAAACTATAAAGTGCTATCATAAATGTAGCATTCATAATTGTTTTAGGCTTATATCGTGAAAGATGATGCTGTTAAAGTGCTGCACTCAACATGCCAGCAAATTTGGAAAACTCAGCAGTGGCCACAGGACTGGAAAAGGTCAGTTTTCATTCCAATCCCAAAGAAAGGCAATGCCAAAGAATGCTCAAACTACCGCACAATTGCACTCATCTCACATGCTAGTAAAGTAATGCTCAAAATTCTCCAAGCCAGGCTTCAGCAATACGTGAACCGTGAACTTCCTGATGTTCAAGCTTGTTTTAGAAAAGGCAGAGGAACCAGAGATCAAATTGCCAACATCTGCTGGATCATGGAAAAAGCAAGAGGGTTTCAGAAAAACATCTATTTCTGCTTTATTGACTATGCCAAAGCCTTTGACTGTGTGGATCACAATAAACTGTGGACAATTCTGAAAGAGATGGGAATACCAGACCAGCTGACCTGCCTCTTGAGAAATCTGTACGCAGGTCAGGAAGCAAGTTAGAACTGGACATGGAACAACCGACTGGTTCCAAATAGGAAAAGGAGTACGTCAAGGCTGTATATTGTCACCCTGCTTATTTAACTTATATGCAGAGTACATCATGAGAAACGCTGGACTGGAAGAAGCACGAGCTGGAATCAAGATTGCCGGGAGAAATATCAATCACCTCAGATACGCAGATGACACCACCCTTATGGCAGAAAGTGAAGAGGAACTCAAAAGCCTCTTGATGAAAGTGAAAGTGGAGAGTGAAAAAGTTGGCTTGAAGCTCAACATTCAGAAAATGAAGATCATGGCATCCAGTCCCATCACTTCATTGGGAAATAGATGAGGAAACAGTGGAAACAGTGTCAGACTTTATTTTTTTGGGCTCCAAAATCACTGCAGATGGTGACTGCAGCCATGAAATTAAAAGATGCTTACTCCTTGTAAGGGAAGTTATGACCAACCTAGATAGCATATTCAAAAGCACAGACATTACTTTGCCAACAAAGGTCTGTCTAGTCAAGGCTATGGTTTTTCCTGTGGTCATGTATGGATGTGAGAGTTGGACTGTGAAGAAGGCTGAGCGCCGAAGAATTGATGCTTTTGAACTGTGGTGTTGTAGAAGACTCTTGAGAGTCCCTTGGACTGCAAGGAGATCCAAGCAGTCCATTCTGAAGGAGATCAGCCCTGGGATTTTTTTGGAGGGAATGATGCTAAAGCTGAAACTCCAATACTTTGGCCACCTCATGCGAAGAGTTGACTCACTGGAAAAGACTCTGATGCTGGGAGGGATTTGGGGCAGGAGGAGAAGGGGACGACAGAGGATGAGATGGCTGGATGGCATCACTGACTTGATGCACGTGAGTCTGCGTGAACTCTGGGAGTTGGTGATGGACAGGGAGGCCTGGTGTGCTGCGATTCATGGGGTTGGAAGAGTCGGACACAACTGAGTGACTGAACTGAACAGTGTATTCCAGTGTTTTTATAAGTACTTCATTTTGGACCCAAGAATTCAGCAGAAAATAAATGCTAGGCTTAGAAATTACCTACCTATAGAATACTTAGGGATGCTAGTTATAAATTATGGTTTTCAAGGGTAAATATTTTTAAAAGTTTATATGCATGTGTGTCACAATAGAGGTACCGACATACGTATACATGTATGCATCTCACCTAAGGGAAGTGCATTGATGTCTGCAATTCACTCTGAAAATTATAAAAAATCAGATGGGTCTATTGATAAATAGATATGTAGCAATGTACATATAGTAATATGTTAATGGTAGAATTGAGTTGGTAAATATACAGGTATGTTCATTAAATTTTTTCCATTTTGCTACCTGAATTTTTTATAATATTGGAAAAATGTCAGGATATATAGCCAATTCAAAAATGCTAATCAATAAGCCTTGTTACTATCTCACTTAGGATAACAGATATGTAATATGCCATATAACTCAAAGACTGTAAAGTACAAGTTTCTAAAATTTAAAGCAAACATGTATAATTTCAGAATTCCATTGAGAGTTAAATCTCTACTTTTAAAATGTGTTAAATTATAAAATCAAAGCAGACATGCTACTTAGAACTAGTACTTCTTTAAAGAAGATTTTAAAAAATCACTGTTTCTCAAGGCAAATGTACTAAAAATTATAAATATGAATTGTAAAATTAGAATATTAAATAAGACAGACATGGAGAGGTCAAGTTGGATAAAGTAGTTCTTCCTTTGATAGGAAAAGTAAGACCAGAGCATTTAAAAAATAAATAGAATTTCCCCTAGCTTAAAATAAATTTTGTCCTTTCTTAAGGTATCTGAAAGAAATACAACCAAATGGATCCAAGTGTCAAACTCCTAAACATGGAAGAAAGGATGAGCTTTTCAACATGAAAATCTCCCTTTATTCTTAGTAAAAAGTTAAAATTGCCTTCCTAAGATGGCACAGAAGAGGAAATACAATATTTACATCTGTAGCACTCAATTTTCAAGTCGAAATAGAAATAAATATTTACGTACCTAATATTATTTTTAAGAACTTTCAAGCAACTGAAGCATTTAAAGGTTGTGTAAGTCTTTTCGTCATCAAAATTTCCTTCATGTCTTCCATAGTAAAAGTCACTAACTAACATAATCAATTTTCCTGTCTCTGCACCAGTCGTATTTTTTTCAATGTTTGAAAGCTCTACTTTAATCATTTCCATAAATACATCTACCATGTCTGGGCAACAAACCTGAAAGAGAAAAAAAAAGCCTCATTTATATTTCTTTTAAAAGTGAGATACAGGCTTGCTCATGTGGAAATATAGTCTCCCATAGTTTTAATAATAAACAAACAAACAATAAATAAAAGCTACAAGTTAGAGAATGTTTCCCACTTTCCCTAGGTGCAGAAGTATATATAATATGCTAGGATTTCTGTATAACAACAAATGAAAAATAAGAACATTCATGTGTGCCTGTATGTGCAGAGAAAATCAAAGAAAATACAAAACAAGTTAATATTTCCTTTGTGAGCTATACTGGGAACTAGGCAAACAGGAGTCATGGGTAATGTTTTTCACTGTATTCCCTCTTATGCTTTTTGAATCATGTGACCATATTACTCCCAAATTAAATAAAGATAACAAACTTCTTTTCTCTATTTATTATGAAAAACATAAAAACACCAAGTGTCTCCACACAATATTGCATAAATAGAAAATCTGAAAACATTGTAGAAGTTACTTCTTTACTTAAAAAACCAAAGCCCAAAGTCCAGTTAACAGAGGTCATACTCAGGGAGTTAGGAACAGTGGTAGAAACCAAATACAGTTCTGCCCAAGAATAAAGAGACTGTATTTGGAATTCTAGGATGTTTCTTTTCTACATTTTTTTGGCAAAATGTTGAATTTGAACGAAAAGTGAGCAACAACTTTTCCTACATAGCTTCCTTTGCCTTGCTTTCTTCTCAATTTTCTTTCCTGCATTATTTTCTACACTGCCATTTTTCTTCCTTCCTTTTCCGCTTCCTGCCATTTATACTGGGCATACAAAAAGAATACAGACTGTCTTTGCACAGATGCATAGAATGGTGCAGTATCTACTAAAATATTTTTAAAATATTTTCATTAGCACTTTGAAAATTACCTAAAACTTAATTTCAAGAGCTTCTTACACCAATATAAAGCTAGAATTAATTTATAACACTACACAAACTGTAATCTGTGAGTTAAAGCTATCATTTCATATGAAATGCTCCACCATAAGGAGTTTATGGCTGAGTGCTCAAAGTCATACATATATCACCGTGGACAGAAAATAATGTAAAAAAAAAGAATTAAATTACATGGAAGATTGAGCATCAATAAAAAGACCTGTTTTATAAGAAATTTGAAGAATGGCATGATCTAATCAATAAAATATTCTGATTAATATATTTCATTAAAAATTAAACTATAGTATGTAGTATATATAAATCTAATTTTTAAAATTTAATTATTTGGAAGGATTTTTAAATCTCTTATAAAGGTATCTTTATGAATATCAATTTTTACTTAAGTTATATGAAAATACCAGTGAGAAGATTTCTTATCTAAATATCTGGACAAATTAGCATTTACTATACATCAATTCTTAATATTTTAATACTAAAATTTTCAGACATTTGTGAATATTTTTAAAAATCAAATTTCAAAAATGTTTTACCTTCATGTGGTATTTCAAAGGATCCAAAAGATTGAACTGAACATTGCACTTCGGACAAGCTCTTACAAAAAATGTTCCAGTTCTAGTGGCAGTTGATAAGGTATGTGTACCTAAAATAAAGGAGTTTTATGACTCAAATTCTTCTTTTTTAACCTTAAATCCAACCAGTAACAGCAGTTTTAAAATTTATCATCATTTCTGAAATTTATGTATAAATAATACAGCTTCTTTTTTATGCTCCAGATTCATATTTACCTTTTGACCCCATGAGATAAGAAGATGTTGCTGAAGAACAATTAATTAAAGACAGTGAAGCACAAGGATTTATTTCAGAAACACTTTCGCTGGTCTTTGGATTAACAGTGATTATTTTAATAATATCAGAATGTTTTATTTTAGGCAGAGTTTCATCTAGACCTACAATGATTAAAATAGTGGGAAAGACATTTGAAATTGGTTTAGAATACTGCTTACAACTACTACTAAAATGGCCTTACACTTAAAATTAAGTAAGAATACTTTGGAAATAAAGGTAATATAATTGAACTACGATATCATACAACTGAAAATAAAGAATGATCAAAATAGAAACTGCACAACAGCCATTATGGATTACACAGTTTGAACAATTCATGAGATAAACTTTTTATGCAAAAGAATTCTAAAAATGCTTTCAAATAAACTTATATTCTAATCTAAAAACATAGAGAAACTCCTTAAGATACTTAGAGAAAGTCCCAAGATATCTAATGGAAAACTGAGTTGATTCTTTTCCCACTTAACAACCTGATGGGTAGTTTACACTATCTATATAATTCCTATGGGCAAAGTAGAACCAACTAATCTCAAATATTTTGAATGTCGATACCTCAGTTATTCATATGAAAAGGTTTGGAGTTAGTATGATAGCTTTCAAACTATGTTTCTCTGAGCCTAATGGTTCCATTTTAGGGAATAGAGTGGGCACAGATAGAGACATTGTCCTCGTATTTTTTTAGATTTTTACGCAAAAATTTTGTTTGAATAGAGATTTCATTGCTAAGAATAACTCTGAGTTTGAAAACCATAACCTTAAAGGTTAAAGAATTATGCGATTGAGGGTATTTGCAAAAGTGGGGCTATTTAGGCTGTAACCAGATTCAGAAAAAGTCCCTTTTGAAAATACCACATAATTGGGCTTCCCAGGTGGAGCAGTAGTAAAGAATTCGCCTGCCAATGCAGGAGACACAGGTTCGATCCTTGGGTGGGGAAGATCTCCTGGGGTAGAAAGTGCCAACTCACTCCAGTATTCTTGCCTGGAAAATTAAATGGACAGAGGAGCTGGGCAGGCTACAGTCCATGGGGTCACAAAGAGTCCAACATGACGGAGCATACACAAACGTACTTTGTGATAAAGATTCTAAACCTGCATTTAACTTAATGCTTCCAACTCTATACTAGTAAGAGAAACAGAATAGATAATATGCAAGGAAAAGAGTATTGAATTAGTGGGTTCCTCTGTCAAAGCTACATTTCATTCTTTGAGATAACACAGAAATGATTCTTTCCCATCTTCAAACACATGATTACTGACAGTTTTATTGCAGGTACTTAGAACTAATTTCTGTGTAATCACACTAGCATTCTTCTCAGATGCTCAGGTTAACTGAACAACCAACGGGCGCTGCTATTTGAACTAGGCAACTGTTATCCAACAGGCTGTTTTATATATAATAATTTTTATAGCATGCATAAATCGCCAAGTTAAACAAGATCACTCTGAGCTCAAGCTTTAAATTCTGATTCAACTTACATATCTCTGTTGGCTTTGGCTTGTGCTGTTCACTGTCTTCAACAGAACCAATAAAAATACTATTCTCCTCCTTCAAAATCAAGTTCAAATCCAGCCCTCTCCAAGAACCTATGGTCATCCTAGACAGGAGCCCATTAAGCATGATTCTGAACACACTGTACACATTATCATAATTATCATTCCAAGGCAGGAGACAGATGGGCTCCAGGCTAGGCATTTATAACTGGTCCCCTGTTCACACTTCCTGGGGTGAGAAGATAATGAGCTCCAGGCTGGACATTCATTACTAGCCCTTGTTTACACTTCCTGAAGCAAGAGACAAACAGGCTCTGGGACCACATATTTATAACTGGACTCCTATCTATACTTTGAATTCTAAACCATGATATAAAAACCAGCAACAAGAAGAGGGTAAATAACCAGACACTGGCAGGGACAGAGTGGAACTAAACCCCATTAAAAGATCAGGAGGTCATATATTTCCCATCCTCCGGGCAAGGGAGACATCTCACATGTACAGAAAGGCTCCTTGGGGGTCAAAAAGGAGAGGGCACCACCCCACAGTATGTGATGCTAAGGGCATCTGGGCCAGAAACCATCTTGGGAAAAAGTTGCTAATGTATATTGAGGAGGGCCCTAGGGTAGGTCAGGTGTGGAAAAAGAAACCAGATAATTGGCTAAAGGTAAACAAAGACCCAGAAGAACTGACCTATATAAATGATTTAACCTCCTCTTTACTGCGGTCCTCCTCCTTAGGGGGACATACTCATACTCTTTCTCTCTGGGTGTGCATCATCTCTGCCTTGCTTCCATCTCAACTAAACAAACTGTTTATCTATGTGCTCTCTGACTTGTTGCTGTACTGTCTCTAGTAATAAACTTTGTACCTGCATATTTTTGCCTCTGTGATAACTGCATTTTTCATTGGGGGACAAAGATCCAAGGAAAAATAGCTTCTAGCCTCTAGCCCTTGCTGGTCTGGTGGCTAGGATTCCTGGCTTTCAACCCAGGCTACCCAGGTTCAATTACTGCGCAGGGAATTCCAATCTCACTTCATGCCACCACTCACTGCTGCCTCACTGACATCAATTCTAACAATGTTTATTGTCTTTTAAAGCTCTAATGCATTTCTCACTTTTCACATATCTGAGCCTCAAAAAAGCCCCGAGATAAGTCGAGCAAGAATCAAAATTATATAGCTAAATGGTTGATTCCAGGTCTGGAGAATGAATGCATTATGTGAGAAAATAAAAATATCTATTTTAATAATATGAGAGAATTGAGGTGTAAAGAGATTAGTTAGGTGACTTAATAAAGGCTACAGAAATACAGAGGCTCAAGCCTCTATCTTTCTAATCAACTATAACCCATTTACCATCTGGGCAAAGTTTCACTCTTGCAGTGTGGTAACAGAGAGAGAGAGTAGAAGCTTTAAGAATTCAGATTTTTTTTTCTATGATTAAAGACTATGGTGCTTCATAAAACCAAATTCAGACATCTATTTCATCTCCTTATTTATTTTGGCCCTTGGCTATTTTACTAACTAGGTAAGTGATGCCTAAGTGAATATCAAACCAAGTATTGTCAAGGGAAAATATTTTTGGCACACATATTACTATAAATTTTTTCTATTTTGATTTGGTAAATATATACTGATTTGTTTGTAAACAATTTAAACAGTCACAAAAATTTCTGTGTACCTTTCTCCACTTAGTGATATACGTCTAATTTGCTAACATAACTGCTTTGATAACAGGGAATTTTTTAACTAGGTAAAACTCCTTCATGGCATACGATTTCAGGTTAATGAAGAACTCTGTTATCGTATAAATTGAAGAACTGTAATTCTTCTTTAATTGAAATCACCTATAACCATGTGCTTTTTCTCACACTAATGGTCTTCCACCTAATATGTTTTTTTTAAATTACAGTATTAGGGTATCAGGGACTTCCCTGACTCACAGAAATTATATTAAGATTTTTCAGTGCATGGCTGGCTCCAAGTGACAAAGTGCTCAAAGAATATATGTTAGCCGACTTAATAAAAAGAAAGAAAATATTCTATCATTAAATATGATTTTATAGAAAATCACTCAAGAAAAGCATTCAGGAACAGTTAGTGTCCCTTCTGCATGCATATGTGCTCATCAGACTGTTTGTGACCCTATGGACTGCAGCCCATCAGGCTCCTCTGTCCATGGGATTCTCCAGGGAAGAATACTGGAGTGGGTTGCCATTTCCTCCTCCAGGGGATCTTCCTGACCCAGGAAGAGAACCCCGTGTCTCTGAACCCGTGTCTCTTGTGTCTCCTGCATTGAAGGAAGATTCTTTACCCACTGAGCCACCTGGGAAGCCCTAGATTCCATTTTACAATATGTGAAAAATGTAACATGAAGATATAGGCTTCAAAATAGAAACTCACTGTATAGGTATATTCATCAAGTATCTTTTTTACTATGTTTACAAAAAGTGCCCAAACCAAACCTTCTATATAAATTGTTGATCCATCTTGGGACAGTGGTACTGTATTCTGGCTCCAGGAGAATGGTAAGTCTGAAGACTCAGCTAACTCAACTTGTGATGAATTCTTTGCAAAATCCTGCAATAAGTTATAAGGGTAAATTTAACTGTACATCAATACCGTAAATATACACTTAATGATTCAATTACTAATAAGTTATAAAACAAAAATAATTATTACTTGCTGTCACAGTCAGCATCTACTGAGTAAAGAGTACAAGAGAACTCTCTGGATTATATTTGTAATTTTTCTAGAAGTTAAGTTAGTTTTAGATAAACCATTAAAATGAAAAAATAATATTACCAACAAAGTAAAGGTTATATATTGGTACAACTTTTCTGCAAGAAAATTTTGGCAGTTATCTACTGAGGGCTTTATAAGAGTTTATATCCTTTGAGCCAATCATTCTAAATATTTCACTTCCAAGCATTTATACATGCTAAGAAAATGAAAATATTTAGTGGAGAATTATGTCCAACAATGGTGGAATGGTTACATAAATAAACTATCATGCAATATTATGATTTTCAGAAATAGCCAATGACAAAAAGAAATGTTTCCAATATAAAGTTTGGTGAAAAAAAAAAGGTACAGATACCTGTATTTAAAATATAGTCCTGATTAACAGACTCTATATATCATACTAACCATCCATAGAAAACAAAATTTTCTTGTTTCTTCTGAACCTCCCCCTCCGAACACCAAACCCCATATATATTACCTTTATCTTGGGAATATAAGGATCTTGCTTGCATGTTTTGTGCTAACAAGTTGAGAGACAAATCAGGTATTAAGAATTTTACTTTGCTACCAAGTTTTCTGTTGACAAAGACTAACTATTAAGAAGTTATGGAGACATATCAAAGTTACATAAACCATTCCATTCCTAGAATTTGAGGCATAACACGCAGATTTCTGCATTTCAGCCTTAAAACCTATTATAGAAAATCAGTAATAGCCATATCACTTAATTGTAACCAAGCACAATCTTACTCCAAGGTGTTTTCTCTAAATATTTGGAGAAATATGGAAAATATTCACCAGCAACTCCACAAATAGTTATTTAATATTTCTTCCAAAGTTCGTACTTTAAGTCCTTTCCTAGGTGATAATTCTGGTCAATTAAGCACCACCATTTCAGAGAGCAGATACATTCTTAAACCAACAAATAACTTGTTTTTAAAATAATTCTCAGATTGGGATTTTTAAACATCTCATAAAGCAGTTCAGAAAGATACCAAATACATCAGTAAGTACAAAAGGTGATGGACTGGGATTCAGAAGACCTGTCCATTTATTTGACTGTGGAACCTTTGGCAAGTCACTTCTGAGATTCAAATTATTCTTCTGCAACTGAAATAAAAGTCACCAATTACTGTTAACTTAAAATATACTTGCTTCTTTCACAGTACAGACCGTCCCAGACCTACAATGGTTCAACCTACGATTTTCCGCATTATGATGCTGTGACAGTGACAAGCATTCAGCAGAAACCGTACTTCAAAGTTTGATCTTTTCTCAGGCTAGCGAGATGTGGTTCAAGACTGGGCAGTGACAGCAAGCCACAGCTCCCAGTCAGCCACGTGATCATGAGGGCAAACAACAAATATACTTAAAATCATTTTGTTTTTCACTTTCAGTACAGTACTCAAAAAATTACATCAGATATTTAATACATTATTGCAACAGACTTTGTGTCAGATGATTTTGCCAAGCTGTAGGCAAATATAAGTGTTCTGAGCAAATTTAACATAGGCTAGGCTTGGTAAGGTTAAGTGTATTAAACGCATTTTCAACTTGTGATGGGTTTATTAGGATGTAACCCCATCATAAGTCAAGGAAGATCTATACAAGTATTCTATTAAGCAGCTGTCATAGCAGTACTAATGAAGACCTAAAATGATCTCCTATATTTATATAAATATTTACATTTATTTATACAAATAAATAGGCAAATTAAAGTTAAGTATGGTTAAGTAAGGTTCCCAATACAACCCAGCTTGTTATTGATGAAGCTGGATTATAGAACCCAAGTGAGCCTTATTACAAAGTCTGTGCCTTAAACAATATCACATTTACTTTCTTTCTTTTTTAATGTAGGTAAATATAAAATACTTTTTATTATTTAAAAATTCTTTAAATAATTGGCTTCTGAAAGCAAAAATAACAACAATATATTGAACGGTTTATAATATATCACACTTTTTTTCACACTTACTTTAAACGGAATAATCATCTCCCTGCCTGCCCCCAAGAGTTACTGAGGTTAAAGACAGGTTTAAAAATTTCAGAGAAAATTCCCTTACACAGGATTCTCAATTCATTTGAGAATATATGTCATCCTCAACTGTGGCTACATAATCACCTGGAGAGGTTATTTTTTTTTAATCTATTATGCCCAGGTCTCACTCCAGACCAAGTGACAAAAATCTCTATTTCTAAAAAGCTCCCTAGGATTGTGAACCTGATTAAGGAACTCTGATTAAACAACTGTGTCCACAGAAACAAAAAATTCTGAGTTTGGATGAGCTCTAGTTTTTAACTTTTGTAACACAAAAGATACCCGTGTCATATTATTCTTCCTCCCTGGGTCCAACAAAGGAATGATTTTCATATAACTGCATTTGTGTTTTTTTTTTTAACAGATTTTTTTGGACATTTTAAAAATCTTTATTGAAATTTTTACAAGATTGTTTCTGTTTTATGTTTTGGTTTTTTGGCCTGGAGATATATGGGATCTTAGCTCCCCAACCAGGGATCAATTCAGCACCTTCTGAATTGGAAGGCAAAGTCTCAACCACCGGGCTGCCAGGGAAGTCTCTATCTGTATTTAAATAATAATGTTTCCTTATTTTTTTTGTGTGTGTGGTTTGTTTTTCCTTGTTTTTTCCTCTTTTTTTGGCCTTGTTGTGCAGCTTATGGGATCTTAGTTCCCTGACCAGGCATTGAACCCCAGCTCATGGCAGTGAAAGCGCCAAGTCCTAACCACTGGACTGCCAAAGAATTCCTTGATTTGTTTTCCCTAAATGCCAAGCTGCTTACTAGAGCATGAGAAAATTACTGAATTCATCTGATTCTAGCTAAAATAAAATAATTTTTGCATTTCTTGTAGTCTGAAATCTTTAGGTACACCTATTCTTAAGAACAGTCTGTGGAGGGACTTCCCTGGTGGTTCAATGATTAAGGTTTGTCCTTCCAATGAAGGGTGTACGGGTTTGATTCCTAGTCCAGGAGCTAAGATCCCACAGGCCTCTCTGCCAAAACCAAGGCTTTGGCCCAAAATAAAACAGAAACAAATCTGTAACAAATTCAAATGGTCCACATTAAAAAAAAACAAACAGCCTGTGGATACTTAGAGGATCCAAGTTTGAGATCCAGTGGTCTGGGTAAAGGTTCTTATTTTACAAATGAAGAAAGTGAGGCTCATAGAGGTTGTGACAATGCTCTACTTAGGAACAAAGACAGAATCAGCATTAGAGTTTCATTCTCAATCCAGGTTCCTTGGAATATTAGTCCAGGGCTCATATTATTACTGATGATAATTTCAGAATAAAGATACTAGTTTTCAAAAAATGATTTTTTTTTTGCTTGCAAGGCCAAATTTAATCATTGGCAAGAATACTATCAGTTTTCTTCCATGAGAGGCAGGTTTTGTGTATTTCTGAGTACTGAAACACCGTGTGTGCCAAACATCTTAAAGGTGGCCTCCATGATTTCCTCCTGATATTTATACACTTGTCTAATTTCCCCTTGAGTGTGGGTAGGACCTGTGGTTGTTTCTAACCAAGAGAATTTGGCCAAAGCAACAAGATGTACATGATTATGTTATAAAGCCCATCTTTGCCTTGCTGGCTTTGAGGAAGCAACCAAGTCATGCTAGGAAGGCCTACACAGCAAGAAACTGAGGACAGTCTCCAGTTGACAGCAGCAAGAATTGATGCCTTCAGTCTGACAACCCACAAAGAACTGGATACTGCCAACAACCATGTAAGCCTGGAAGCAGTATTAAATGATACTCCAGCTCTCTCTACCTGACACACTGATTGCAGCCTGCTCCAGCAGAGGACCCAGTTAGGCCATACCCTAATTACTGACTCACAGAAACCATGAAATAAATATATATCACTTTAAGCTGCTAAGTTTGTGGTGCTATTGTTATGCAACGGTAAGTAACTGCATGGTTCTTTGTCAGTCATCCTTTCAAGTAAAAGTTGAATTCTATTTAAAAAAAAAACAACCAGCCAGTTCAGTTTGTGATTCATTCTCACAAGTGCTTTTCCTCAAGGGAAACTTCATACTGCAGATATAGAAATGCTTTATGCATACTACCTATTTCATCACACAGAATATTTAAAAAAGAAGTATGTTCAAAGGTCAAAAGTTAATAAAATTAGAAACAATTTATTACTTCTTCAAGGATATTCTTAAGTGAAAGTGAAATTTTGCTATTGTGAGTGCCTGGTGATCACCAGTCCGAAAACTACTAGTACAGTTGGGTATCACTGCCTTGATTCATATTAAGCCACCAGCAGTTTCAGGTGCATTGCCTTTACACCACTAGCACAAATGTTGACAGAGTAAAAAGGGCAAAGGTCTTAGTGTTACTAAGACAACGGTTTTGACCTCACAGGCCTCCTGAAAGAGTCCCAGGGAACCCCAGTGGTCTGTGAAATACATCACTACTCTAAGATGCTTCTGTTTTTAAAAGCATATACTTATATGTACGTATGAAAGTAGAAGTGTTAGTTGTGCAGTTGGGTCTGACCCTCTGTGATCCCGTGGACTGTATCCCATCAGGCTCCTCTGTCCACAGAATTCTCTAGGCAAGAATAGTGGAGTTGGTTGCCATTCCCTTCTCCAGGGGATCTTTCCAACCAAGGGATGGAACTCGGGTCTCCTGCATTACAGGCAGATTCTTTACTGTTTGAGGCACCAGTATATACTTAAATGCATGTATGGATGTGCATATTTTAAAAACTTTGGGTTAACCTGGATTGAAATCCCAGATCCATCATTACCAGCCATGATGAATCATTTAGACTCTCTGAGCCTCAGTTTCAACTATAAAATGGGGGAAATAACTGTGCTTACCTCATAAGGAAGTTGTAAGAATTAAAACAGATTAATTTATATACAGCATTTAGAACTAAGACTTAACCATACTGACAGACTAACAAATGTTAAATATTACCATTATCGATTATTTCAGTTAAAAGTTTAAAAACATATGCAAATATGTTTTCAAAATAAACAGGTAATCTTCCCAATTAAGAATATCCAGTTCAGCTTACTATCTTAAGAATTTTGCCATTATGCAATATTCATTACTGATTATACTTTTAGATAGCATAGTTTTCAATATTATACCAATTTAAGCATACTATGTGATTTATTGACAGGTTGAATAGTTTCTGATGCTATTATTTTGGTATCAGTTGCACTATCATAAAAATGGTGACATTTTCTGACAGTGATTATGTTTCTACTGGGATGATGACTAGCTATGATAGTCCACAATTCTAACTGGGTATTATAACATCTATTGTGTCCCTGTGCTAATTGTGTAGTTTTAAAAACACTTACAGGTTTAGACACGTTCTGAACCATATCAGAGTTATATGAAGACCTAGACTCAGGATGAAATCTAGGAAAGGCAGCCTCTGGACTTGAAGATTGAGACTCAGGATGAAATCTAGGAAAGGCAGCCTCTGGACTTGAAGAGTCTTCGTCGAGTTCACCTAAAGGCATGAAAGCATCAGCAATACCTGTATTTTAAAATTACACAAATACTATTTTTCTCCACAACAATTCTACCATGATATTTTACTTTAATTTTAAAGTAATACAATACTATACCTTGACTCTGTCTCATTCTTTATTTCCTTTGAAGATGAGCTGGGATTACCCCTGTTCACAATATCTATGAAAATTATCTTTATTTAAAAATTTATTTCAGTGAAAGTATATATTATGATAATAGAAAAACTTTCCCCCCAAAAATCTATATATAAGCAATACTTGAAGCATATTGCTTTCTTTTAATGGTTGACAAGGTTGTATACCGACTTGGGTTACTGTGACTTGAAATCAAGCCCTTTCCCAAACTCCATGTCACATTCACACCCCTAAAAGCCTGCAAGTTTCATCATGGGCAAGCTGATGGATTATCTGTACCACTGCTCTTGACTACTGACAGGGATACCATCAGAGACTAAATTGAATCTAGAGTTTATAAAAGTATCTCATATCTACTCACTACACCAAAAGTCAATTTGAGCCTGACATGATCTTCTGGATCAGTCTAAGATTGCTCACTGTTGTATGCATGTGAACCCATAACTTCTAGGTTATTGAGGAATCAAATGAAAATTTGGAAGAGTAGAGATTTACCTAAAATTGCTAGTCAAGAGAAGGTACAAAGCAGAAAAAAAATCCCATAAGACATCAAAAAATTTACCTTTTCCACTCCTAGTATAAAATAACTAGATCTCATAAAATAATTGTATAGTCACACAAAAGTAGGGCTGTTTTAGCATATGAAGTGCTCTATGAGTAAGCACTACAAAAGTCTTTTAGAAGAAAAATCTGTTCATTCAAATAAGTTGGTATTGTTTTCATTTAGAAATTCAAGACACGTATATTTATCCAAGCCATTAAAGAATTTCTATAGTACTTTTTGGTGACTGTAGTCCATCAAACACAAGTTTTTATTCCCCCTTTTATAGTAGTTTCTTTTAAAATATTTAGCTCATTTCCATATGCTAAAATATTTTATGACTCATACATAAGACACTAATAGAATCATTTAAATTCTGGGTTATTTAGAAAAGAAATTTCACCAGGGTCAAATTTCTTTTTGACAGAATCACTACTAATACATATTATCTAATACACATTATTCTAGCTGAGTAACAGTTATTTCCAATTGATATATATCCAATGTCAATAAGATGATTTGAGTAACTTTTAACTATGGTTAATACTTCAATATAAAAATCATCAGTGACTAGGAAACATTAAGATAATTTAATATCCTGCTCCTCTATCAGCAGCAAATATATCAACATGCCTACTTCATTGAAGTGGCACTTCACTTAGCATCTCTCAGTTTGCCACAGGAAATGATACTAAGAATTAAACTAAATTATTCTACCTTTGATAACTGAATAGAAGTGCTATTCCAAGTTTAGAGACAGAGAAACAAGAACTAGGCTTTCAGAAAATTAATCTTTCTCTAAACCACACTAATATGCACAGCCATAATAAAATATTGGTATGATGGCTACATTCTTCAGTAAATTCTCCTGGCTTAACAGAATTACATATGAGAAAGACTCTGTTCCTTCATTCGCCACTAAAACTAAATATGTTGTTCCTCTGAATTTTACACAATCCTAATTAGACTTTTTGTTGTTGTTAGTTTTAGCATTAGCCACTCAGTTGTGTCCGACTCTTTGTGGTGACCCCATGGACTGTTTGGACTTCCCTGGTGGCTCAGATGGTAAAGCGTCTGCCTACAGTGCAGGAGACCGGGGTTCAATCCCTGGGTCGGGAAGATCTCCTGCAGAAGGAAATGGCAACACACTCCAGTATTCTTGCCTGGAAAATCCCATGGACGAAGGAACCTGGTAGGTTACAGTCCATGGGGTCGCAAAGAGTTGGACTAGACCGACTTCACTCACTCACTCATAGACTGTATATCCCACCAGGCTCCTCTTTCCATGGAATTCTCTGGACAGGAATACTGGAGTAGTGGATGGCCATTCCCTTCTCCAGGAGAATCTATCTTCCCAACCCAAGGACCAAATCCAGGTTTCCTGCATTGCAGGCAGATTCTTTACTTTCTGAGCCACCAGGGAATTGATTGGACATTTAACAAGTGTCATTAATATCTTCACTTTTACATTATAACAACATCAAATCTAATTAACAGAAATCCACAAAGGTATCTGACATTCTCCCAGAGCCATGAGGATTAAGTGTGCTGACTGCCTGCATCATCCTAGTATACTGGCTGAAAATCAAGCCACTGTATATTCTTCATGAATATAATCAGGACTTGCTGAAAGATGGGTGTGGCCAGAAGCTACTGCTCGTGTTGATATACAAACCAGAGCCTTTATATTTTGTAGACATGAAGCAAGAAAACACTGATGAGGCAGTTGACTGGGTGTCAGAAACTCCATCAGAGACTAACACAAACTTATTTAGTAGTCTGATGTTTTAAACAAAGCATTCCAATACTTCCTTTTCTAGGTACATTTAGGCTTAAGGAAAAAAAGAAATATTAACAAATAAACAGGTAAATAGATGACTTGGCTCCAATAAAATTATGATTTCTAATCTCAAAAGGTCTACAATGCTGTTAGGCAATCTTAACGTTTAGGTAACTCAGTTACCTTTTCTCTCATATATTTTTACCTCTCACACCTCCTTTTTCAAGTTCCTAACCATATTCTCCTTCTGATTCTCACAAATTGTTACTGACCACTATATTCTCCTCTCACGTCCAGCACCTTATAGTATAGCAAGGACATATAAGACAGTCCCACATTTTCCACTAGAAACAACATGTTAAAACTTTGCTTCACTGAAAATAAATGCTTACTTGAAGTGGGTGATTTTGAACCTGGTACTGCTCCAACAAAGATCAGCTCATCATCCTCTTCCTGTGGTGTTTCTTCTTTCTTCTGCCATGGTTCCAACTCCTCTTCTTCACATTCCATAAACAGTTCTGCCATTTTGGAACTATCTAATTTTAAAAAAGAGAATCCAATTTTATTTTTCTAAATATTTTCTTGTAATCCATAGTATGATATTTAAGATGTTCTTTACTAAATCTAATAGCAATTATTGAACTGACATTTTAAAAGTCAGAAATGGTAACAAAAGTATGAAACTCAGAACCCAATCTCTAAGATCTAAAACTAGTAAAATTAAGCTAGCTAGGAAGATAATAGATGACAGTAGTTATTTAGTGGCTAATAAATTTTAGAAACAATCAAATCCAGTCAAAGTGAGTTTTAATTTTATTGCTAGAATACAATTATATTCACAAAAGAGGGTACCTAACTCTTATCTGAAAAAAAACCCCAGACACTTCTGTATTATAGTAACAAAAGGGAGATAAACTGAGAAGCAGCAGCAACAGGTGAGAGAGATACTAGGAAAACTGAACCAGATTCAGGGATACTAGGCACAGGGCAACACAGGGATGAAGTGCTGGAACAAAAATAAGATAATCAAGTGAGGCTTATTCCATCCCTATGTAGCATTTCTCACTTGAAAAAACTAAGTAAAGAACGTATTGTGGGTACCACCAGTCTGTAAGTGCTGACCAATCACAAAGACCTACCAGGAGGCACCTTAGTGTCTCCTTTTTAAATATTGGACAGACACCCAATAAGCACCAGAAGTATGATTAAAATCTCCAGTGTGAAAGACCAAAGCAATAAAACAGATCAAAGGATATTAAAACACAGGTAATACTGAAAACAATAAAAAAATTAGAGATTATAATTAACATTTTAAAGGTGTAAGACAGGAATGCCATGAAAATTAATATTCACAAAGCTAAAAGATTAAAAACAAAATAGCCAAAATTCAGTGAAGAAAAATAAAGTGCCAAAATTGAGTAAATATCCCATGCTGTCAGCACATGCACACACAGTGCAGTGCTAAATCGCTTCAATCACGTCCGACTCTTTGTGACCCTATGGACAGTAGCCTCCCAGGTTCCTCTGTTCCAAGGATGCTCCCGGCAAGAATACTGGAGGGGGTTGCCTTGCCCTCCTCCAGGGTATTTCTCCAGTGGCTCCCACAGTGTAGGCGGATTCTTCACTGCTGAGCCACCCGGGAAGCCCCAAATAGCCCATAAGTGGAACTAAAAGACAAAAAATATACCTATACTAAATAAAGAATAAAAATTGCGATAAATCATTTCAAAACTACAATTCACCTAATAGAAGTCCCAGAAAAAAAAAAAAAAAAAAAGGACAGGGAACATAATAAAAGGAAAAATACAGGAAAAAAATTCCCAGTTCTGAAAGATATAAATTCTCCAAATATAAGGACCCACTAGCACCTAGCACAATAATCAAGAAAAAACCTACAGTAGATGGACAAGTCATGAAATTTCAAAATGCTGGAGATAAACAGAATATCCTAAAATCTGAGAGAGGAGAACGTTAGAAAAGTGATTTCAAAAATCTTAGTAAAAATAGTTTTTCAATTTAGCATTCTATACCCAGACACAATTTTTGTCAAGCATAAAATTATATACTCTTTCATCAAGAATTAAAAAAAAATAAATAAAGATTAGCAACGAGGAGTCGCTCTGCTCCATCCCGGCAGGAAGCGACATATTGGTGTCTCAGGTCTTGCTGATGCAGCACGAGATTCCCGTGATGAACCTGTTGGAGAGCAAGGCCTACTACTTCATCCTGTCGCTGTCCGTGTGGAACCTGGTCTCTGACAAACAGGACTCACTGCGCCAGTGCGCAGACTTCAGGAGCTGCCTGCCGGCCCTGGACGCCATGCTGTGCTACTACCGACCGTTAGCCACAGGCCAGGGCCGCGCCTCCACCTGCTGGGGAGTCAGGCGGTCTAGCTCTTCTCCGTGCCTTACATGGGGCTTTAAGAGACCACCCTAGCCTACCTGGACAGTCATGTCACAGCTGCACTAATCCT
The DNA here is from genome assembly GCF_029407905.1 of Bubalus kerabau. Classification (NCBI taxonomy): domain Eukaryota; kingdom Metazoa; phylum Chordata; class Mammalia; order Artiodactyla; family Bovidae; genus Bubalus; species Bubalus kerabau. Next base: position 18,111,137 of record NC_073647.1, read on the forward strand.
TCACTCCACCCTTAAGTACCGTCACTAGCTCTGTTAAGTGCAATATGTCCTCACACCGAACCGCCTCTACACAGGGTTCCCACTCTCGCACGGTACGTTCTCTCTCGCGCTACCCCTCCCTCCCTCGTGGTTCCCTACCTGCCGCCCCCCCCCTCCCCGCAATAGCACCACTAGCCTATGCGCAGGATTTCCTCTCACATGGTACTGCCTCTACACGTGGTACCGCTGTCTCGCGGTACATCCTCTCTCGCTATACCCACCTCTCTCGCAGTATACCCCTCTTCTGCAGTACCGCCACTGGCCCTGCTATGCGCAGTATGTCCTCTCACGTGGTACTGCCTCTATAATTGGTTCCTGCTCTCGCACGGTACTTTCTCTCTCATGATATCTCCTCACGCTACCCCTCCCCCACCTGGCGCTACCCCTCCCTCCCTCCTGGTTCCCCCCCTCTCCGCAATGCCACCACTGATCTATGCGCACATGTCCTCTTCACACGGTACTGCCTCTACACGCGGTCCCGCTGTCGCGCAGTACATCCTCTCTCGCAGTACACCCCTTTTGTGGTACCGCCACTGGCTCTGCTATGCGCAGTATGTCCTCACGCGGTACCGCATCTACAATTGATTCCCGCTCTCGCACGCTGCGTTCTCTCTCGCGGTATCTCCTCTCGCCCTCCCCCTCCCCTGCGCAGTATGTCCTCTCACGTGGTACCGCGTCTACAATTGATTCCCGCTCTCGCACGGTGCGTTCTATCTCGCGGTATCTCCTCTCGCCCTCCCCCTCCCCTGCGCAGTATGTCCTCTCACGTGGTACTGCGTCTACAATTGATTCCCGCTCTCGCACGGTGCGTTCTATCTCGCGGTATCTCCTCTCGCCCTCCCCCTCCCCTGCGCAGTATGTCCTCTCACGTGGTACTGCGTCTACAATTGATTCCCGCTCTCGCACGGTGCGTTCTCTCTCGCGGTATCTCCTCTCGCCCCCCCCCTCCCCCACCTCGTGCTATTCCCCCCTCCCCACCGCCCGCAATAGCACCCCTGACCTATGCGCAGGAGGTCCTCTCACACGGTACTGCCTCTACATGTGGTACCGCTGTCTCGCGGTACATCCTCTCTCGCTATACCCACCTCTCTCGCAGTATACCCCTCTTCTGCGGTACCGCCACTGGCCCTGCTATGCGCAGTATGTCCTCTCATGCGGTACCGCCTCTACAATTGATTCCCGCTCTCGCACGGTGCGTTCTCTCTCGCGGTATCTCCTCTCGCCCTCCCCCTCCCCTGCGCAGTATGTCCTCTCACGTGGTACTGCGTCTACAATTGATTCCCGCTCTCGCACGGTGCGTTCTATCTCGCGGTATCTCCTCTCGCCCTCCCCCTCCCCTGCGCAGTATGTCCTCTCACGTGGTACTGCGTCTACAATTGATTCCCGCTCTCGCACGGTGCGTTCTCTCTCGCGGTATCTCCTCTCGCCCCCCCCCTCCCCCACCTCGTGCTATTCCCCCCTCCCCACCGCCCGCAATAGCACCCCTGACCTATGCGCAGGATGTCCTCTCACACGGTACTGCCTCTACATGTGGTACCGCTGTCTCGCGGTACATCCTCTCTCGCTATACCCACCTCTCTCGCAGTATACCCCTCTTCTGCGGTACCGCCACTGGCCCTGCTATGCGCAGTATGTCCTCTCATGCGGTACCGCCTCTACAATTGATTCCCGCTCTCGCACGGTGCGTTCTCTCTCGCGGTATCTCCTCTCGCCCTCCCCCTCCCCCACCTCGTGCTATTCCCCCCCCCCCCACCGCCCGCAATAGCACCCCTGACCTATGCGCAGGATGTCCTCTCACAGGGAACTGCCTCTACATGTGGTACCGCTGTCTCGCGGTACATCCTCTCTCGCTATACCCACCTCTCTCACAGTACACCCCTCTTTTGTGGTACCGCCACTGGCCCTGCTATGCGCAGTATGTCCTCTCACGCGGTACCGCCTCTACAATTGATTCCCGCTCTCGCACGGTGCGTTCTCTCTCGCGGTATCTCCTCTCGCCCTCCCCCTCCCCCACCTCGTGCTATTCCCCCCCCCACCGCCCGCAATAGCACCCCCGACCTATGCGCAGGATGTCCTCTCACAGGGAACTGCCTCTACATGTGGTACCGCTGTCTCGCGGTACATCCTCTCTCGCTATACCCACCTCTCTCACAGCACACCCCTCTTTTGTGGTACCGTCACTGGCTCTGCTATGCGCAGTATGTCCTCACGCGGTACCGCCTCTGCAATTGATTCCCGCTCTCGAACGGTGCGTTCTCTCTCGCGGTATCTCCTCTCGCCCTCCCCCTCCCCCACCTCGTGCTATTCCCCCCCCCCACCTCCCGCAATAGCACCCCTGACCTATACGCAGGATGTCCTCTCACACGGTACTGCCTCTACACGAGGTACCGCTGTCTCGCGGTACATCCTCTCTCGCTATACCCACCTCTCTCGCAGTATACCCCTCTTTTGCGGTACCGCCACTAGCCCTGCTATGCGCAGTTATGTCCTCTCACGTGGTACCACCTCTATAATTGGTTCCCGCTCTCGCACGGTGCGTGCTCTCTCGCGGTATCTCCTCACGCTACCCCTCCCCCACCTCACGCTACTCCTCCCTCCCTCGTGGTTCCCCCCTCCCCGCAATGGCACCACTGATCTATGCGCACATGTCCTCTCACACAGTACTGCCTCCTCACACGGTACTGCCTCTACACGCGGTCCAGCTGTCGCGCAGTACATCCTCTGTCGCAGTACACCACTTTTGTGGTACTGCCACTGGCTCTGCTATGCGCTGTATGTCCTCACGCGGTACGGCCTCTACAATTGATTCCCGCTCTCGCACGGTGCGTTCTCTCTCGCGGTATCTCCTCTCGCCCTCCCCCTCCCCCACCTCGTGCTATTCCCCCCCCCCCCACCGCCCGCAATAGCACCCCTGACCTATGCGCAGGAGGTCCTCTCACACGGTACTGCCTCTACACGTGGTACCGCTGTCTCGCGGTACATCCTCTCTCGCTATACCCACCTCTCTCGCAGTATACCCCTCTTCTGCGGTACCGCCACTGGCCCTGCTATGCGCAGTATGTCCTCTCACGTGGTTCCGCCTCTACAATTGGTTCCCACTCTCGCACGGTGCGTTCTCTCTCGCGGTATCTCCTCTCGCCCTCCCCCTCCCCTGCGCAGTATGTCCTCTCACGTGGTACCGCCTCTACAATTGATTCCCGCTCTCGCACGGTGCGTTCTCTCTCGCGGTATCTCCTCTCGCCCTCCCCCTCCCCCACCTCGTGCTATTCCCCCCCTCCCACCGCCCGCAATAGCACCCCTGACCTATGCGCAAGAGGTCCTCTCACACGGTACTGCCTCTACACGTGGTACCGCTGTCTCGCGGTACATCCTCTCTCGCTATACCCACCTCTCTCGCAGTATACCCCTCTTCTGCGGTACCGCCACTGGCCCTGCTATGCGCAGTATGTCCTCTCACGTGGTACCGCCTCTATAATTGGTTCCCGCTCTCGCACGGTGCGTTCTATCTCGCGGTATCTCCTCTCGCCCTCCCCCTCCCCTGCGCAGTATGTCCTCTCACGTGGTAACACTTCTACAATTGATTCCCACTCTCGCACGGTGCGTTCTCTCTCGCGGTATCTCCTCTCGCCCCCCCCTCCCCCACCTCGTGCTATTCCCCCCCCCACCGCCCGCAATAGCACCCCTGACCTATGCGCAGGATGTCCTCTCACAGGGAACTGCCTCTACATGTGGTACCGCTGTCTCGCGGTACATCCTCTCTCGCTATACCCACCTCTCTCACAGTACACCCCTCTTCTGTGGTACCGCCACTGGCTCTGCTATGCGCAGTATGTCCTCACGCGGTACTGCCTCTACAATTGATTCCCGCTCTTGCACCGTGCGTTCTCTCTCGCGGTATCTCCTCACGCTACCCCTCCCCCACCTCACGCTACTGCTCCCTCCCTCGTGGTTCCCCCCTCCTCGCAATGGCACCACTGATCTATGCGCACATGTCCTCTCACACAGTACTGCCTCCTCACACGGTACTGCCTCTACACGCGGTCCCGCTGTCGCGCAGTACATCCTCTGTCGCAGTACACCACTTTTGTGGTACTGCCACTGGCTCTGCTATGCGCAGTATGTCCTCTCACGTGGTACCGCCTCTATAATTGGTTCCCGCTCTCGCACGGTGCGTTCTCTCTCGCGGTATCTCCTCTCGCCCTCCCCCTCCCCCACCTCGTGCTATTCCCCCCCCCCACCGCCCGCAATAGCACCCCTGACCTATGTGCAGGAGGTCCTCTCACACGGTACTGCCTCTACACGTGGTACCGCTGTCTCGCGGTACATCCTCTCTCGCTATACCCACCTCTCTCGCAGTATACCCCTCTTTTGCAGTACCGCCACTGGCCCTGCTATGCGCAGTATGTCCTCTCACGTGGTTCCGCCTCTACAATTGGTTCCCGCTCTCGCACGGTGCGTTCTCTCTCGCGGTATCTCCTCTCGCCCTCCCCCTCCCCTGCGCAGTATGTCCTCTCACGTGGTACCGCCTCTACAATTGATTCCCGCTCTCGCACGGTGCGTTCTCTCTCGCGGTATCTCCTCTCGCCCTCCCCCTCCCCCACCTCGTGCTATTGCCCCCCTCCTACCGCCCGCAATAGCACCCCTGACCTATGCGCAAGAGGTCCTCTCACACGGTACTGCCTCTACACGTGGTACCGCTGTCTCGCGGTACATCCTCTCTCGCTATACCCACCTCTCTCGCAGTACACCCCTGTTTTGTGGTACCGCCACTGGCTCTGCTATGCGCAGTATGTCCTCACGCGGTACCGCCTCTACAATTGATTCCCGCTCTCGCACGGTGCGTTCTCTCTCGCGGTATCTCCTCTCGCCCTCCCCCTCCCCTGCGCAGTATGTCCTCTCACGTGGTAACACTTCTACAATTGATTCCCGCTCTCGCACGGTGCGTTCTCTCTCGCGGTATCTCCTCTCGCCCCCCCCTCCCCCACCTCGTGCTATTCCCCCCCCCCACCGCCCGCAATAGCACCCCTGACCTATGCGCAGGATGTCCTCTCACAGGGAACTGCCTCTACATGTGGTACCGCTGTCTCGCGGTACATCCTCTCTCGCTATACCCACCTCTCTCACAGTACACCCCCCCTCTTCTGTGGTACCACCACTGGCTCTGCTATGCGCAGTATGTCCTCACGCGGTACTGCCTCTACAATTGATTCCCGCTCTCGCACCGTGCGTTCTCTCTCGCGGTATCTCCTCACGCTACCCCTCCCCCACCTCACGCTACTGCTCCCTCCCTCGTGGTTCCCCCCTCCTCGCAATGGCACCACTGATCTATGCGCACATGTCCTCTCACACAGTACTGCCTCCTCACACGGTACTGCCTCTACACGCGGTCCCGCTGTCGCGCAGTACATCCTCTGTCGCAGTACACCACTTTTGTGGTACTGCCACTGGCTCTGCTATGCGCAGTATGTCCTCTCACGTGGTAACACTTCTACAATTGATTCCCGCTCTCGCACGGTGCGTTCTCTCTCGCGGTATCTCCTCTCGCCCTCCCCCTCCCCCACGTCGTGCTATTCCCCCCCCCCACCGCCCGCAATAGCACCCCTGACCTATGCGCAGGATGTCCTCTCACAGGGAACTGCCTCTACATGTGGTACCGCTGTCTCGCGGTACATCCTCTCTCGCTATACCCACCCCTCTCACAGTACACCCCTCTTCTGTGGTACCGCCACTGGCTCTGCTATGCGCAGTATGTCCTCACGCGGTACTGCCTCTACAATTGATTCCCGCTCTCGCACCGTGCGTTCTCTCTCGCGGTATCTCCTCACGCTACCCCTCCCCCACCTCACGCTACTGCTCCCTCCCTCGTGGTTCCCCCCTCCTCGCAATGGCACCACTGATCTATGCGCACATGTCCTCTCACACAGTACTGCCTCCTCACACGGTACTGCCTCTACACGCGGTCCCGCTGTCGCGCAGTACATCCTCTGTCGCAGTACACCACTTTTGTGGTACTGCCACTGGCTCTGCTATGCGCAGTATGTCCTCTCACGTGGTTCCGCCTCTACAATTGGTTCCCACTCTCGCACGGTGCGTTCTCTCTCGCGGTATCTCCTCTCGCCCTCCCCCTCCCCTGCGCAGTATGTCCTCTCATGCGGTACCGCCTCTACAATTGATTCCCGCTCTCGCACGGTGCGTTCTCTCTCGCGGTATCTCCTCTCGCCCTCCCCCTCCCCCACCTCGTGCTATTCCCCCCTCCCACCGCCCGCAATAGCACCCCTGACCTATGCGCAAGAGGTCCTCTCACACGGTACTGCCTCTACACGTGGTACCGCTGTCTCGCGGTACATCCTCTCTCGCTATACCCACCTCTCTCGCAGTATACCCCTCTTTTGCGGTACCGCCACTGGCCCTGCTATGCGCAGTATGTCCTCTCACGTGGTTCCGCCTCTACAATTGGTTCCCGCTCTCGCACGGTGCGTTCTCTCTCGCGGTATCTCCTCTCGCCCTCCCCCTCCCCTGCGCAGTATGTCCTCTCACGTGGTACCGCCTCTACAATTGATTCCCGCTCTCGCACGGTGCGTTCTCTCTCGCGGTATCTCCTCTCGCCCCCCCCTCCCCCACCTCGTGCTATTCCCCCCCCCCCACCGCCCGCAATAGCACCCCTGACCTATGCGCAGGATGTCCTCTCACAGGGAACTGCCTCTACATGTGGTACCGCTGTCTCGCGGTACATCCTCTCTCGCTATACCCACCTCTCTCACAGTACACCCCTCTTCTGTGGTACCGCCACTGGCTCTGCTATGCGCAGTATGTCCTCACGCGGTACTGCCTCTACAATTGATTCCCGCTCTCGCACCGTGCGTTCTCTCTCGCGGTATCTCCTCACGCTACCCCTCCCCCACCTCACGCTACTGCTCCCTCCCTCGTGGTTCCCCCCTCCTCGCAATGGCACCACTGATCTATGCGCACATGTCCTCTCACACAGTACTGCCTCCTCACACGGTACTGCCTCTACACGCGGTCCCGCTGTCGCGCAGTACATCCTCTGTCGCAGTACACCACTTTTGTGGTACTGCCACTGGCTCTGCTATGCGCAGTATGTCCTCTCACGTGGTACCGCCTCTATAATTGGTTCCCGCTCTCGCACGGTGCGTTCTCTCTCGCGGTATCTCCTCTCGCCCTCCCCCTCCCCCACCTCGTGCTATTCCCCCCCCCCACCGCCCGCAATAGCACCCCTGACCTATGCGCAGGATGTCCTCACACGGTACTGCCTCTACACGTGGTACCGCTGTCTCGCGGTACATCCTCTCTCGCTATACCCACCTCTCTCGCAGTATACCCCTCTTCTGCGGTACCGCCACTGGCCCTGCTATGCGCAGTATGTCCTCTCATGTGGTACCGCCTCTATAATTGATTCCCGCTCTCGCACGGTGCGTTCTCTCTCGCGGTATCTCCTCTCGCCCTCCCCCTCCCCCACCTCGTGCTATTCCCCCCCCCACCGCCCGCAATAGCACCCCTGACCTATGCGCAGGAGGTCCTCTCACACGGTACTGCCTCTACACGTGGTACCGCTGTCTCGCGGTACATCCTCTCTCGCTATACCCACCTCTCTCGCAGTATACCCCTCTTCTGCGGTACCGCCACTGGCTCTGCTATGCGCAGTATGTCCTCACGCGGTACCGCCTCTATAATTGATTCCCACTCTCGCACGGTATGTTCTCTCTTGCGGTATCTCCTCTCACGCGCTACCCCTCCCCCCCTCACGCTACCCCTCCCCCCCTCTAGGTACCCCCCCTTCTTGCAAAAGCCCCACTGGCCTATGCGCAGTATGTCCTCTCACACGGTACTGTCTCTACACGCGGTACCCACTCTCACGCAGTATGTCCTCTCACGGTACCCACCTCTCTCGCAGTACACCCCTCTTATAGTACCGCCACTCGCTCCGCTATGCACAGTAATGTCCTCTCATACAGTACCACCTCTACACTTGGTTCCCGCTCTCCCACCATACGTTCTCTCTCGTAGTATCTCCTCTCTCGTGATACCCTTCCCCCCTCTCATGGTACCCCCTCTCTCACAGTACCTCCTCTTGCACGCATTACCTTGTGAACAAAGGGTTTGAATACCAACTCCCAGAAATAGTGCAAGGACTTACTGGGGCTGGATCAGTTTCACTGAAGTCAGTGGGCGTCCACAGAACTTCTGCTTCCAGCACCTGTTCACTGAGTGCCAGGAGAAGCTCAATCTCCTTACGGACAAGTAGCCTGCCCACTTCCTCCGTGCACACAGAGGGCAGGGCTGTACTGGCCACCAAGGCCACAGGAGGTGGGCTGTCCTGCACAGAGCCCCTGTCCTAGGCAGCTCTGCCCACAACTCTTCCCTCCTTCCAGGGCTTGGAGTGGAGTTGGGTCTCTGCCCTGCTTCCCCCAGACCAGTGATGCATGCCCAGGCCTGCTGTCTTCAGCATGGGCCCAGGCAGACCCAGCCCAGACACCATCAGGGGTGCCAGACTGCTTCAGCTATGATGAATGAACCATTTGTGAAGAAAAAAACCCCGAGACATTAGGGGATTATGTAGACTAACCTGAGGCCTATGTAAGTGAAAGTCGCTCAGTCGTGTCTGACTCCTTGCAACCCCACAGACTGTACAGTCCATGGGATTCTCCAGGCCAGAATACTGGAGTAGGTAGCCTATTCCTTCTCCAGGGGATCTTCCTGACCCAGGAATCTAACCGGTGTCTCCTGCATTGCAGGCAGATTGTTTACCAACTGAGCTATCAGGGAAGTCCCTATGTAAAAGGAAAGCCTATTCCAGCACACAGGCTATTTTTGTACTAGAATTTGCTAACTTGTAATCAGGATTTCCCTATAAGTCACTTGGACATTGGGCTTCCCTGGTGGCTCAGACGCTAAGAATCCACCTACAATGTGGGAGGCCCAGGTTCAATCCCTGGGTTGGGAAGATCCCCTGGAGGAGGGCATGGCAACCCACTCTAGTATTCTTGCATGGAGAATCCTCAGGGACAGAGAAGCCTGGTGGGCTACAGTCCATGGTGTCACAAAGAGTCGGACTGGACTGAGCGACTAAGCACAGCACTTGGACATTGGTCACTTGTAAGAAATTTAAACTCTAATTATGACAGCTTCATTAAAAATAATTGTACTGAAATTAACTTGTCTATCTTCATTTGGTTTTAGTTTTTATGTGTTTGTAAAAAGAGACTGTTTTGGGGGGATGGGGCAGAGGGTGGGTGACTTCTTTTGTAATTGTAAAATAAATGGATGTGCATTAGATAGCAAAAAAAAAAAAAAAAAAGAATAAAGGCCAGTAACATCACACAAAATTTACCTCCCATTCACCCTTATTTTCTTAGGAAGACCATATCAAAATATGAGACTTAAGGAGGAAGACAACGGAATGCAGAAAACATGACATTCAACACAATCAAAGACAAAGAAAGTCCCAGGGCAATAGCTTTTTCAAGTCTACAGAGCAACCAGCCAGAGTAGAATTGAACATTACTCCCAGGAGGAATGTCTCTAGGAGACCAAACGCATGCACGCGCGTGCACACACATACACACACACACAATCAAATTGTTAGATTATCTGACAAGTTTTACCATGTAGAAAATCAAGAGGTGCCAGAAGGGTGTGAGAGGACTTGGCTATAGATTCTAGTAAAATTTAGTGAATTTTAAAAACCAAAAAAATTTAATTTGGTGGATATATCAGCAAACAATGTTTGTTATGTGGGCATCACAATAAAAACATCAAATATGATTTAACTAGAAATTGAGAAATAACTACATTGGGAGATGCTTACTGCTGCTGCTAAGTCACTTCAGTTGTGTCCGACTCTGTGCGACCCCATAGACGGCAGCCCACCAGGCTCCCCTGTCCCTAGAGTTCTCCAGGCAAGAACACTGGAGTGGGTTGCCATTTCCTTCTCCAATGCATGAAAGTGAAAAGTGAAAGTGAAGTCGCTCAGTCGTGTCCGACTCTTAGCGACCATGGACTGCAGTCTACCAGGCTCCTCCGTCCATGGGACCCTCCAGGCAAGAGTACTGGAGTGGGGTGCCATTGGGAGATGCTTAGGTGGTGGTTAAGTGTAAGAAAATTAAAATCCTGCTATTTCTTGATGGAAAAATCATTAGATAATGGCAAAAACTGATGATTCAAGAGACAGTGGTATTTCAAAATTTTAGAAACATGGAATTAATTATTTCTAACAACTAAACTATTGAAAGTGGATGTTGTGAGAAAAAAAAAAAACAGGGAGTACAGAGGCCCAGTATGCACACCTCCTCTATTGCTTGCTCTCTCACTCTTAGCTAGATATATGAAGTGAGATGTGGATGGGGTGACAACTCTGAAAAGATAAAAACAAAACAAACTAATAACTCCAGAGTTCTGACTTAGATGATGATATCCTTTTTTTACATTAGATAATGCTATTTAAAATTTATCTTTCATTTATTTTTAAATCTAATCGATTTTATTTATTTGGCTGTGCTGGGTCTTCATTGTTGCACATGGGCTTTCTCTAGTTGTGGTGAGCAGGCTTCTCATTTTGGTGGCTTCACTTGTGGCAGACCATGGGCCCTAGAGGGCCCAGGCTTCAACAGTTTGGGTGAGCCATCTTAGCTGTCCCCATTTTCCTGGACCAGGGATCGAACCTGTGTCCCCTGCATTGGCAAGTTGATTCTTAACTACTGGACCACCAGGGAAGTCCCTCACTGTTTCTTTTTTTAAATTTATTTATTTTTAATTGAAGGATAATTGCTTTATAATATTGGTTTCTTTTCTGCCATACATCATTGTACATGTCTAACTCCAAAGTAAGCTCCTTGGGAGTAAAGAACATAGTTTCTTCTTCCTTTACATTTCCTCCTACACACAGCAGTCTATTGGATATGCAATAAGCACTTAACATATGGTAATATAAGGGGTAAGAAACTAGGCAAAGTCAGGGAATGCCAAATTTAAAAAAATGAGAGACCCATGTATACTGAAAATAAAAAAATTATATCTGTGCTAATACCATGGTCTTAATATATAGATACGTAAGTCTTCCACATTTTTATTAACTGGGTACTGACACTATCACTATATTCAAGATAGATTGATGAGTAAAAAATTTTAAGGGCACGTAATAGTATATATACTATGATCTTATTTAGAAATAATTTATATTTGTGTCTACACATAGAAAAAAGTTTGTGATTATGTATACCAAACATATATAATAGTTAACTCTGGAGATGAGGAAGAAACACCTTATTCCTATTTTATTGACATTTTTATTGTATGTAGTTTTTTTTTTACTATAGTATTACTACAATCCTGGAAGAGGACATGGCAACCCACTCCAGTATTCTTGTCTGGAGAATCCCATGGACCAGGGAGCCTGGCAGGCTACAGTCCATGGGGTTGCAAAGAGTCAAACACGACTTAGCAACTACACAGATTACTACAATAAATTTAAGAGGTTTTTTGTATTTTTTTTTTCAATATGCCCACCTCCGTCTCTCACATTTTCTCATGAAGCAAGGTTATCAATACAAGAGCCAAGAATACTAGTATCACTTGCAGCAGCAATACTTACCTTTTGGTTGAAAAGAGGTGTCGTTGTCCATCAAGTTGCAGAGTCACCTAAGCACTAACACATGACATCAATCAATTTTATGAGTCACTTTAAGTAACACCAAATATACTGAAACATGATATTCAGGTTTCAAAAATCTTTGGGTATAATTTAAATTTCCAGAAACTCACCGTGTGACTCCAGACAAGGTAGCAAGTTAGGTCTTAGTTTTCTGCCCTACAAAGTAAAGATACTTACTATTAGGGTGGATTTGTTACATGTTCACACATTAAATATTTTTCTCTATAAACAGTCTACCTTTTGAGTTTGATATATACATACTACTCACTTTTCATAACTGGTTCATTCCTGAATGAATGAAAAAATTTTAAATAAAATCCTGAATGTAAATAGCATTTATTACTTGAAGAACTCTGACAAAGTATTTAATTACAAATAATTTTTGAAAGGCATCCTATAAAAATGAGTAATCACCCTGTAATACATGTTTTAGTAAATCTGAGTTTGAAATGGTAAGTAACATTAATTTTTAACTATTATTCTTCACACTTCAGAAATAATATTATTTTAAAAATGCATTCAAAAGAAACTTTTAGGCCTTTTTTTGGTCTCTTACCAATGCTAACTGAAAGGAACAGAAAACTAGTTGGACACATTTTATCATAGATTAATTCATTAAAAAATTACTCATTGCCTTCTGAACTCAATATAATGTGCTCAATTCTAGGGGAAATATTGATAGCTAAATCATAGTACTTACTTTCACAAGTTTATGACCTAATGTCTATGTTTCTTTGGGCTTTTTAAAATATTTAAACATTTTCAAAAAACATTTAAATTGGTTTTTTAAAACAGTAACTTCTGTTCTGAATTCTCATGCACATACCATATTTTTTACATACAAGATAAGTATGCTTAAAAAATTTTCAGCTATTTAAAAAAGTTAAAACTTAAACATCAATAATCTAAAGTATTAAGATAGACAGTTAACTGAGTCTCCACATATTTCTTTATCCTCAGACTAGCAAAAGCAAGCTTTCTTGCTTCTTCCAATTCCAAATCATTTCCTTTAATCATTAGATCAAAGGAAAAAAAAACTAACTCCAGAAGAAGTAACTGGTAGAAATGTCTGAATTACCATTATAAAATTCTCTAGTGAATCCCTAGTTCTGAGGTGTGGCTACTGAAACCTCTGAACTGAATTATTTGAATAGTTATTGCTTGTCCCTAAACTAGAATTAAGGTTAATGCATATGTCAAGTAGATAGATTCATGACAATTCTTGCTCAGCATTAAGGACCTACTGCTATGAAGAATAGAAAGTATTTTTTAAGAGTCACCACTGTACAGCCTTTGAAATTCAAACAGAACCCTTTTATTAAACAATCATAAACAACATTGTTTGGTACAAAAGGTCTACATTAGTACTAAATGTACAAGTAGTCTATATAAACAAGTCATATCTACTGCCTATGACTACAGAGATAGTTTCTGAGGCCAATAGCAGCCACCAAGGAGCCTCAATCAGTATGTTCATAAACACTCTCAGATGCCATTAGAATCATAACTTCAGTCTAAAGCTACGTTACCCAATAAAGCAGTTAAGCCTCCCCAAAACGATCACCACAAAAAACTCTCAGATCATCCCTTCAGAGCTTTGGTGGCAAGGCAAAGAATTCTATGAGAAATTAAGTCATTTGTTAGAGAAATGGAATATCTAGCAAAATATGTATGGAGTATCTTAGCATTCCTATAATAGCAACTCCAAATGGTATCCCTGTTCTGCAACCCAGAGTTTTTTTTTTTTTTTTTTTTTGCAACCCAGAGTTGACACCAAAATAAGCAGAAGAGAACTCTCCACCTCAGCTACTGACTCAGGTAGGGATGCTGCTGCTGCTGCTAAGTTGCTTCAGTCGTATCCGACTCTGTGCGACCCCACAGACAGCCGCCCACCAGACTCCCCATCCCTGGGATTCTCCAGGCAAAAACACTGGAGTGGGTTGCCATTTCCTTCTCCAATGCATGAAAGGGAAAAGTGAAAGTGAAGTCACTCAGTCGTGTCTGATTCCTAGCGACCCCATGGACTGCAGCCTACCAGGCTCCTCCATCCATGGGATTTTCCAGGCAAGAGTATTGGAGTGGGCTGCCACTGCCTTTTCCATCAGGTAGGGATACTATGCCCAAATTCAATAGACTGGTCTTATGTGGGGGAAAATTAATTTCAAGTAACTGACTAATGAAAGACCTCTTGGAGCATAATCCATTCAGTTTTTGGAGACTGCATGTATAAATAATTATAATTTATATATATATATATATATTTCTTGTTTCAGCTCTTATACATCTAAAATTCAGCTATCTTTTAAGAGTTAATTCTACAAAAATTAAAAAAAAATCTGTGGATTAAAAGAATTACAATAGTAAATTGTATGTTATGTGCATTTTACAAGATGAAATACTTGAAAATATTAAGATGCCATTTCATACTCACTAGGATGGTTGTAACTAAAAACAGATTAATTAACGTGTTGGCCAGCATATGGAGAAACTGGAACCTTCATATATTGCTGGTAAGAATATAAAATGATGCAGACACTGTGGAAAAAACTTTGGCAGTCACAAACTTAAGACTTAAAATTAACATTTGTTCTTGTTTCCTTAGCTAAGTCGTGTCCAACTTTTTGCAACAACATGGACTGTAGCACAACAGGCTTCCCTGTCCTTCACTATCTCCCGGAGTTTGCTCAAATCCATGTCCACTGAGTCAGTGATGCTATCTAACCATCTCATCCTCTGCTGCCCTCTTCCCCCTTTTCCCCCTGAACAGTATGAAAAGGCGAAAAGTTAACACATAACCCAGCAATTCCACTACTAGCAAGAGAGAACTGAACACGTTTGTCCACGCAAAAACATGTAGATGAACATTCATAGCAGTACTATTGATAACAGCAAAAAAGTGAATGACACAAATGCCTGATTAAGGGAGAAACAAAATGTGATATACCTATACAAGGGAATAATATGGTCATAGAAAGAATGAAGTACTGGTACATACTACAAAATGGATGGATGGATGGATCTTGAGATTATACTAACTGAAAGAAGCTAGTGAGAAAGACTACATATTGTATGATTTCATTTATATGAAATCTCCAGAAATGGAAAATTCATAAAAACAGAAAGTGAAGTAGTGGTTGCTTACAGCTGGGAGGATTGGGGGTAAATGAGTGACTCCTAATGGATATGAGGTTTCTTCACAGGGTGATGAAAATGTTTTAAAATTGATTGTGGTGATAATTGCACAGCACCGTGGATATACTAAAATCACTGAATTGCACACTTCAAATGGGTGACTTGTACACTATGTGAATTATAGCTGAATAAAGCTGTTAGGCATATAATGAGCTGATAGGATATAAGCCTGGTGGTGATGGAAATCACTACATGGAGAAAGACTACCTAAGAAAGACACCAACAAATAGCAAAGCCATAAGATTACAGAGTAGATAAAAAGAAGGTAGAACAGGGAGACATTAAGTTCTGATGTGACACGTGTATATATTGCAAAAGGATCACCAGAGTAAGTCTAACATCTATCACTACAGTTGTTGTGAGTGTGTGTGTGTGTGTGTGTGTGTGTGAGATGAGATCTTTTAAGAGCTACTCTCTTGCAGTAGCACGTGTGCTCAGTTGTTTCTGATTCTTTTCAACCCCATGGACTGTAGCCTGCCAGGCTCCTCTGTCACGGAATTTTTCAGGCAAGAATACAGGAATTGGTTGCCACTTCCTACTCCAGGGGATCTTCTCCACCCACTGATTGAACCTGAATCTCCTGCATTGGCAGGAGGATTCTTTTACCACTGGGAAGCCCCCTGCTCTCTTAGCAACTTTCAAATACCCAGCACAGTCTTATTAATTGTAGTCACACCACACTATATTACATCCCCAGGACTTATTCTGTAATTAGAAGTTTGTACCTTTTGACCACCTCCACCCAATTTTGTCCTCCCCTCCCCCAATCTGTGTTCTGTATCTATGAAGTGTGCATATGTTTTAAAGACTCCACATACAAGGGAGATCACAAGTTATTTGTCTTTCTTTGTCTGACTTAGCACAATGCCCTAAAGGTCCATTCATGTTGTTGCAAATGGCAGGATTTCCTTCATTTTAATAGCTGAATAATATTCCATATTTTCATTCATCCAAATTTCATATTCATTCATCCAAAGACAGACACTTAGATTTTTCCATGTCTTGGTTATTACAATAATAACATTATAATAATGCTGCAGTGAACATGGGGGTACAGATATCTTTTTGAGTTAGTGTTTCTGTGCCCTCTGGGTAAACACTCAGAGTTGAATTGGTTTATTATATCAGTACTCATGTTTTTGTCTATATTTACTACTGCATTGTCATCAAGTACTATTACTTTTACTGCTGGTACCTAATAAAAGAACAGAGAGAAAGAATATCTAAATGATGTATTTGTACTAAATAAAAGGAAAAATAACAGTTTGTACAGAGAAATGAAGGTACTGAAAAAGTTTAAATAGAAAAATCTTGCTACTGCCTAGATAGATAGGAATTATGGGTGTGAAAAACTCAATTGAAGTAGTCAGTGACATTGTTTCACCAAAGTGTATTATTCAATGTTGTAAGGTTGATTTGAATAGCATTGATTTTGCAGTCCTGATTATTTTATGACTGTACAAGAATTCTAAAATTTTTTAAATATTTTAAGTAAGAGGGTATCTGTGAAAATGTTTTCCTTATAATAGGAATTAATTGGTACTGTACTCAAATCCAAGAAACACTGTATTATACCTTGGTTTATTAGACAACTTCACTGGCACCTAGAAACAATTCAAACTCTCAAACCAGGTCTTAGGAACAAATCACATATAATTTAGAAGAAAAACAGACTCATCATCTTGTCTTTGTCCAAGTTTTTATATTGTGGAAGTTATTTTTTGAAAGCCTGAACACAGGTATATTTTGAGTCTATGTACATTTTTGAGCAGATCTTTAATAATTTTAATATTTCTTCCCTAATTTAAGTTTTCAATTTTCGTCTCAGTTTACTTTCATAATTCATCTATATGTAGAAAACAGCTACTTGACATTAAGATTTAAAATCATTAGCATAATATTTTGCAAAGCTTGTCTATATTTTAAAACATTTTAACATTAGCTTTTGAGATGGACCACCATTCTAATAAAATATACTTTCTGCAAAGTAATTTTTATATCATATTCAGAGTAAAGATTTTATCTATAAGGAGATGTTTTTATTGCAATTCATATGTAAAAGATACAACCTGGAGAAAAGACTAGTGCATAGTGGACCTTTCAAAGCCAAATTATATAACAAATACTTCATTGAAGTTTCATAAGATATTCTATAATCACTAATTTCTAAAGTAACCTCAAGAAGTATATATTGTTAATTCATATTTTATAGGAGTAAAACTAAACCACTAGGGAAAATATCAAGTAAAGATATGGAGCACAATTATGGGAACACTAGACATAGGAGCTGAACAACTGAGAGGGAATTTGAAGTCTACCACTTTCTGGTTGCCAAACCTATAGGATATTTAATTGATCTCTTTGAACTTAGTTCTTCTATCTGTAAAATGAAAACAGTAATACCTTCCTTGCAGCACTACTAGAAGATTAAATAAAGCACATGAAAAATTATTATTATACAGTAATTTGCCTTATTTTGCTCAACATTTCCTTCTTTACTAAAAGTCATACAAGTTGATGAATATAAACACTAAAAAGAAACAAAAATTCTAGTTCATGTATAGAACTGATAAAATATTGTCACAAATAAAGAACGCCAGATTAGTAGTTCTCAAACTTTTTATCTCAGGCCCACTCTTCATTCTTAAAACTTACTGACAACTCCAATGAGCTTTTTGTTTATGTGGATTATATCTATTTATACTTACCATATTAGAAACTGAAACTGAGGAAAAAATTAAATATATATAACTTATTTAAAGTAACAAAAAGCCCATCACATGCCCATATACATACTTTTAATTAAAATAACTATTTTAAAAAACAAAAAATCTAATAAGAATAACACTGATTTACATTTTTGCAAATGTCTTTAGGATCTGTCCTAGTAAAAACACAATTGGATACTTTTAGCAATTTCTGAAATGTTTTTTTGTTTTTCTAAGAACATACAAAGGAGTACACCATGTCTTGTTAATACTTATCTAATAAAACTGGTTTCACTATTTTTTATTCTTATGCTATTATTTCTAAAATGACTTAAAATACAAAAGATGAAAGAAAAATAGTCCATTGGACCCAGATGGTATGTAGGGATGGCTACTTTTCTTGATATATGGTTATTAAAAACACTTCTTAAAAGAAAACTGCTTTGCAAGGAATGAATTAAAAAGGCCTAGATACACTTTTGATACAAATCATGGAGAAAACCAAGTCCTTCTTGAGTCACTATTTAAAACAACCTGACTGAAAATCATGTATATTTTAAGTCCTTCTCTGAAGCAAAAAGAAAAATATTCAGGGTTACATATTTAGTGAATATGTGAAATACTTCTGACCTTCAAAAAAGCACTTCTGAAATAAAACATATTTTCAATATAAATATCCAATAAGTATCTTATCTGTCACTAAAACTATGGGTTATTTTCTATTTACAAAAATTGCTAATCATTTAGGTATTTTCCCTGTTCAATAAGAACAACAGAAATATTTGGGTATGGTTCTAAATGCTCTCTTGAATAAAGAAAACAAATTGAAGAGAAGAGGAGGTACAGAAATAGACATCCATTCCCCTACTCTTTTTCCACTAAAAAAGCTGTTGCCAAGGAGTAAAACCCTAGGCTGAAAAAATTAGATTGGACTAGAAAACTGAACTGATGAAAATGGGTTGAAGAGGAGAAGCTGAAATTTGGACCCCTTCAACACAGAACTTTTTTCAAATTTTCAACATACTTGGAAATAATACTATTTTAATACTAAAAAGTTGAAAAGATACATATTCTTTTTTTCAAATTTTTACTGAAGTATAGCTGATTTACAATGTTGTTTTGGTATGAAGTCTTAAATATTTTAAATATAAAGGAAAAGAAAATGGAAAAATGCTACCTATATGTTTTAGGTGAGTCTACTTGCTTTTCCTCCTTAATCACTTCACTCTCACAAAAAGTGGATCATAATACAGTGGACTGAGCATTGGCTAAGGAGTCAGAAGACCTAGGTTCAAGAATTGGTTCTATCACTCTTAACCACAGGACTAAGGGTAAAATCTCCTTGTGGTTGTTTCCTCAACTTCAAAACAGTTCTATCAACACCCCGCAGCCCACCTCAAAGGAGGTGATGGCAATGAAATGCATAAATGCAAGACACAACTGTAGTGGGATTTGTACCAATGTTAACACATCAAGGGCTTTGATTTTATAAGCAAATGGGTGTCTTTATAGGCTTAGTAAAGTTTCTGCTTAAGGATACAGTTTGAATTTTCACTGTAACCCCCCAAAGCAGGACACATCACAAATGCTAAGACGAGAATTTTGTGGTTAAAACTCTACCTCTCAGTTTTAATTTTATATTTAATGGCACTAAAAGACATTAAAAATCACTGTTCAAACCTAAAAATAATAAAAGCAAAATTTAAGTTCACAGATTAAAAAAAAAACAACAACAAACCTAAAAAATCCTCGCAAACAAAGAGAACTCCTTGGATGTAGAAGAAGCTAGTTCACTTGACACTTTCTTCTCCGATCTCTCCTTTTAAAATAGCATTAAAACTTGAGATAAGTTAAGAGGAACTCCCTCCGTGTCTAGAGAAAGATAAAACCTCAGAATGAGATAATTTTTTCCGTCTCCTTAAGTAAAACCTGCAACGATCACAGTTAAAAAATTGTGTCTCTAACTCCACGTTTCTCCTCAGGGCTCTTCTCCTCTAGACAATAACGGAATGGAGCACGATTTCTACGACGGAGGAGAGAGGTTCCTTTGGCAAGAACAAGGGTGTAAGCACTGAATGACCAGTAACCTGGGTGGGGGGAATCAGCACAGAAAGGAGGGGCCCAAGAGGGCCAGGAGCCAGAAAGTTCGGGACCCTCTCTTCCCTCTATTCCCAACACTGAAGAGCCTTGAGGGTGGGCGGGTCTCGCCAAACATCGGCATCATATGTACAAAAGACCAAAGGGAGTTGCCTCCAGAAAGAAAAGCCAAAACCAGGCTGGGACAGACCGACACTTAGGCCCCCGAAGGTGAGGAGGGAGCAGCAGCAACCCGCGCGGCTCCGACCTGAGGGTGACCAAACGCTGTCGGCCTGAGGGTGGTCAAACGCTGCCGCCAAGCAACTACCTTTCCGAGATGCCTCCCCCGCCGGGCTGGCGCAAGATGGTGGCCCACCCGCCACCGCGCCAAGTCCGTCCCCTCCCCCGCACCCTGAGCCAGCCTGGCGACCTATGCCAGCATCCAGACCCTCGACCCAGTCCTCATAGCCGGGCCACCTAAACTGCCCTCAGAGCAAAGTGGCCACAGCCTCGCGGGAGAGCCCCTGCCTGCTTCCGCGCGGCGCAGGCGGGGGACACTTACCGCGAGCGGGGCAGGTCAGCCTGACTGGGACTCGGAGGAGGAGAAAGAGGAGGAGGGAAGGGAGGAGCGCGAAAACATTAGGCGGCGACTGCAGCCACAGCGACGGCCCGCGGCGACTCTCAGAGCGGAATGAGTGCCTCAGAAGAGGGCAGAAGTATATAACTAAGCGCACTGCCTCATGGGTAGACGCCAGCTTCTCCCCCCGCCCCCCAAACATCCGGGTTTCTTTTCTAATTGACCAGGGAGGGCGGGTGTAGACATGTGCAAGGCTTTACACATTCTCGAAGTCAACGGTCCACTGCTTGTGGGTGGTGGGCTGTGGGTCACAAGCCGTGGGTCAGGGCGAGGGTCTGGGGCTGAAGCAGATCACCTCGGTCAGCCCACTGTCCAACCCGCATTGCAAACCGGAAATCAGGGCTGCGCATCAAATCTGAGCACGTGGAAACGTGAATTCTAGGTCTTCCCAGTGTGTAGGAGCTGGACGCTCCAGTTTGAAAAATACTGTACCCAAGAGGTGAAGACATAAACCAGTTGAGTAAGAGGAATATTTATTTAAATAATTGATTAACTAAATTTGTTTTTAAAATATGATTTTGGTTGCATCTCTCAGTTATTCCTAACTCTGTCATATAGATGTCTATGATAATTAAAATGTTAAGAAAAACACTTGCCAAGATTCTGCTTGCAGAAACATATTCTAAACAATGTATAACAGTATATAAAGTTTCCTCTCCCGATTTTCCTCATAAGGTCTATGGCACTAGTGGTCATCCTCACAAGAGTTACCAAGACTTAAAACCTTGCCTCAATAGTTAAGGAACTACTATGCATGTAAGTTTAATCAGCCACTGAACTGTACCAATTCTATTTGAGCAAATGTCTTCTTTCTCACCTATACTGCTCTTTGCTACTGGTTCTGATAATAAGCTTTACAAGGAAAGACAGAAAATAATCAAAATAACCAACACGGTTTAAAGTTTAAAGGTCCAGAATCTTAAAGTATTCATAGGTTGTTCCCACCTCTTTTTTTTTTAACTTTAAATTTATTTTTTAATTGAGGGATAATTGCTTTACAGAATTTTTTGGTTTCTGCCAAATATCAACATGAATTAGCCATGGGCTTCCCTGGTGACTCAGCTGGTAAAGAATATGCCTTCAATGTGGGAGACCTGGATTCGATCCCTGGGTTGGGAAGATCGCCTGGAGAGGGGAAAGGCCAGCCACTCTGCCTGGAGAATTCCATGGACTGTATAGTCCATGGGGTCTCAAAGAGTCGGACAGGACTGAGCAACTTTCACTTCACTCCCTGGTGACTCAAACAGTAAACAATCTGCCTGCAGTACAGGAGACCTGGAAGATCCCCTGGAGAAGGGAATGGCAACTCACAGCAGTATTCTTGCCTGGAGAATTCCCATGAACAGAGGAGCCTGGTGGGCTCCTGTAGACTGGCGGGCTACAGTCCTTGGGGTCACAGAGTCAAACATGACTGAGTAACACTTCCATTTTCATACAGGTGGCCCCTCCTTCTCGATGGGCTGATAAGAAAGCTCAGTGCCCTCTCCTTTGTTGTCAGCAGGAAATTTAAAACTAGGAAGTTTACAGTCATGGTACGTTCTCTTTCAGTGCGGGTGGGAAATTTCAAACTCACAACTCTCCAGCCCTCTGCTTCTTCCTTTGGTGCAAGAGGGAAATTTAAAACTTGCAAATCTACAGCTAATGAGTCCCACCCCTTAGAGACAATAAAGGCCTAATGCACTCACTCTGCCTCTCAAGAAAGTCCTGACCATTTTGGCCCCTGTGTTTTCTGTGAGGGTCCCTTGAATAATGAAATTTTCTCAAATTCTGTATAAGTGTCTGAGCCTGCACATCTAAACTAAAATTAGGAGGAAGGAGAGTCAATCTGCCTTAGAGGGATGAACCAAACCAAAATTCTAATCCAATTTATCCTTTATTTTATTGAAAAATATAATAGCAAAGAAGATTGGGAAACTCTGATCAGCAAATTTTCTTTCAAAAGGAAATGTACATAAGAAACCAAATTATAATAAAAAAAGATGT
Organism: Bubalus kerabau; assembly: GCF_029407905.1. Taxonomy (NCBI): domain Eukaryota; kingdom Metazoa; phylum Chordata; class Mammalia; order Artiodactyla; family Bovidae; genus Bubalus; species Bubalus kerabau. The sequence goes on from NC_073647.1 coordinate 18,133,440, forward strand.
CTGGTGAGAATGGAATAAGCACATGGGAAATTATTTGGATGATTTTGACTAGTCTGTCCTTAAAACTCCTCTCCAGGCTTCTGGTTCTTTTGACTAACTGTCCCCATGTTCCTTTATTTCACCCAGGACTACCATTAATCTTTTGAACTGTGGTGTCGGAGAAGACTCTTGAGAGTCCCTTGGACTGCAAGGAGATCCAACCCGTCCATTCTGAAGGAGATCAGCCCTGGGTGTTCACTGGAAGGACTGATGCTGAAGCTGAAACTCCAATACTTTGGCCACCTCATGCGAAGAGTTGACTCATTGGAAAAGACTCTGATGCTGGGAGGGATTGCGGGCAGGAGGAGAAGGGGACGACAGAGGATGAGATGGCTGGATGGCATCACTGACTCAATGGATGTGAGTCAGTGAATTCCGGGAGTTGGTGATGGACAGGGAGGCCTGGCGTGCTACGATTCATGGGGTTGCAAAGAGTCGGACACGACTGAGTGACTGAACTAAACTGAACTTAACCATTAATCAGGATTCACTCTTGTATAGCCTTTTTGCGGGCAGTTTTTAAACTGAGATAAACTAACGTAAAATCCACCATTTTAAAGTGTATAGTACAGCGATCTCTAATATACTTACAATACTGTATAATTATCTCCATTGTCTAATAAGAAAATTTCCATCATCCCCCAAAAGAAATCCCATACTTGTTAATAGCCACTCCCAAGTCCCTTCTACCCACATCCCCAGGAACAATTCTGTGTCTCTGCAGATCTACCTATTCTGGACATTGCACATAGATGGGATCACAGTATGTAGCTCTTTGTGTCTAGCTTCTTTTACTTACCATAATGTTTTTGAGGTAGGTTCATCATGTAGTACCCTGTATCAGTAGTCCATTCCTTTTTAATGACTGCATAATATTTTATTGTATAGATGTACCATTTTTTGTTTATTCATTCTTCAGCTGATGGATATTTGGGTTGTTTCCACTTTTGGTCTATTATTATTAATGCAGCTATGAACATTGGTGTATAAGACTTTTTAAAAAAAACAACTTTATTGAGATACAGTTCACATATACAATTCATTTATTTAAAGTGTACAATTCAGTTTTTGAATAATAATCACAGATATCAATGACCATCACCATGGTCAATTTCCAGAAATTCTCTACATATAAACTACCATGCATAGTTAAAAAGTAGACTAGTGGTAGCCTAGGACTGTGGTGAGGGGTAGTGGGTGGGTAGGGACATGGTAGTTAATATATATATGTAATATGTAATTACCCTCTCCTATAAAGAGGGTCATTGGAGAAGGAAATGGCAACCCACTCCAGTGTTCTTGCCTGGAGAATCCCAGGGACGGGGGAGCCTGGTGGGCTGCCGTCTATGGGGTCACACAGAGTCGGACACGACTGAAGTGACTTAGCAATAGCAATAGCAATAAAGAGGGTCGGAGAAGGCAATGGCAACTCACTCCAGTACTCTTGCCTGGAAAATCCCATGGACCGAGGGGCCTGCTGGGCTGCAGTCCATGGGGTCGCTAGGAGTCGGACACGACTGAGCGACTTCACTTTCACTTTTCACTTTCATGCACTGGAGAAGGAAATGGCAACCCACTCCAGTGTTCTTGCCTGGAGAATCCCAGGGATGGCGGAGCCTGGTGGGCTGCCATCTATGGGGTCGCACAGAGTCGGACACGACTGAAGCGACTTAGCAGCAGTAGCATAAAGAGGGTAATTTGAGTTTGAATAAAGTCACTGATTGCAATAAATAAATAAAGCATTAACACTTAAGCATTGTCCCACTTGCCTCATTTCTCTGTTCCCTTCCCAGGTGGTGGTAGTGATAAAGAATCCTCCTGCCAATGGAGGAGTCGTAAGAGACACGGGTTCAATCCCTGGGTCAGAAAGATCCTCTGGAGAAGGGCACTCCAGTATTCAGGCCTGGAGAATCCCATGGACAGAGGAACTTGGTGGGCTACAGTTCAAAGGGTTGCAATGAGTCAGACACGACTGACATGACTTAGCACATATTCTCAATGTCCTGATATCAATAACTTTATTGAGCAACTACAGCCTCAGTATAAGAAGAGTACTGATGGTTTATACCTAAATCACCTAATCCACAGCTTCATGGATATCTTTATACCTTTCATTGAGTTTGTCTACAAAAACAAACTTTCTTTCTAAAAAATAAATTTATTGAGTCATTTAAAGTAACTATTCATGGTTTGCTTGCTTTAAAAAATATTTATTTATTTATTTTATAAGTAAATTTATATTTATTTATAAATATATTTATATATTATTTATTTTTGGCTGCTCTGGATCTTCATTGTTGCACATGGGCTTTCTCTAGTTTTGATGCATCAGCTTCTCATTGCAGTGGCTTCTCTTACGGAGTATGGGCTGTAGAGCACTTGAGCTTCAGCAGCTGTGATGCACCTGCTTAGTTGCCATGGCATGTAGAATATTTCCAGACTGGGGATGGAACCCATGTCTCCTTCATTGGCAGGTGGACACCTATCCAGGACCACCAGGGAAGTCTGAGACATCCTTTCAATCTCACATTACTCTCCTTCCTATACTAAGAAGTGCCAAGTGAGCAGTTGAGTTTCCATTTATATATAGGAGAGGCTTACTCAACACTATTAGTTGGAAGTAGGTTTTAGATTTTGCACTCTACACAAAAAAGAGAAAAGGTCAGTTGTCAATACAAATGGAGGAGTGGCTACTAATAGGCAGGCTGATGGAGATTATGGAAAAATTAAATATCACATTGAAAAATAATGGTTGATAACATGAAGCAGGGCTTCAGCAAGTAATTGAATAGCAAAGCAGGAGAAGAAAACTAGTTACTCAACTTCTCCTGAGTCATGTCATATTTACTTTCAAGAGAACTCCTACAACATATATTCAAATGTAAATTTAAAAAATCCAAATTCAAGTAGAAAAACATTTGAATGTTGCATCTTTTGTGGGATACCCTTGATTCCATTTTCCCTCCACTAGTTAAAAAAGGCCATTTCCAAGCAAAATGGTGACATTGTGAAAGAAGTTTGCCTGCAATGCCTTTTTCTTCTTCCCTTTCCATGTCTCTTCCCCTACTGCCAACACACTCCAGTATCCTGGAAATTCATGATGCTTTTGTGTGTTTATGACACCTACCTGAGTTTGCCTTCTCCAGAGACTGTCTCTTTCTATGTCTTTTTATTCTTACCTCAATGGCACCCCACTCCAGTACTCTTGCCTGGAAAATCCCATGGACGGAGGGGCCTGGTAGGCTGCAGTCCATGGGGTCGCTGAGAGTCGGACACGACTGAGCGACTTCACTTTCACTTTTCCCTTTCATGCATTGGAGAAGGAAATGGCAACCCACTCCAGTGTTCTTGCCTGGAGAATCCCAGGGACGGGGGAGCCTGTTGGGCTGCTATCTATGAGGTTGCACAGAGTTGGACATGACTGAAGCAGCTTAGCAGCTTGCCCTTATTTTTCTCTGAAACCTCACCTACCTCTAGCATAACCTTCAGAGACTTGCTCTTTGCTAGGTAGGTATTGTAATTAGCTGACCTGGGCTCATGAACTGGTTTTATTCCTAAAGAGTGTTTGCACACAGTAGAGCATGGCAATTCTTATGCCTTGAAGGTTGGCTATGGTAGGAAAATTACTGATCAAGGTTTACTTTCTCTAGGAGAACTGATTTGCTAGCACAACACTGATTCAATTCTGTGGTTCCAGTGCCTATGGCCCAATGCCTAACTAACAGGTGTCTCTGGAAGCTCTTCATCTTCTCTTTAACTAAAGCAGCAACTCCATGTTTATATTTTGACCTTCTATCTAATATTTATGTGAAAAAAGTTTCCACTGATACAAATAAATAATAAACATTTGAAAACTATTGTTCTAGACCAACTAACTAATTTAAAAAATGAGTCAATGGAAAATTGCTGCTGTTCAGTCACTCAGTCATGTCCAGCTCTTTGCAACGCCATGGACTGCAGCATGTCAGGCTTCCCTGTCCTTCATAATCTCCCAGAGTTTGCCCAAAGTCATGTCCATTGAGTCAGTGATGCCATCCAACCATCTCATCTTCTGTTGTCCCCTTCTCTTCCTGCCTTCAATCTTCCCCAGCATTAGGATCTTTACCAATGAGTCAGCTCTTCACATCAGATGGCCAAAGTATTGGAGCTTCAGCATCAGCCCTTCCTTCAGGACCAATTTCCTTTACAATTGACTGGTTTGATTGCCTTGCTGATCAAGGGACTCTCAAGAGTCCTCTCCAGCACCACAGTTCAAAAGCATCAATTCTTCAGCACTCAACCTTTTTATGGTCCAACTCTCACATCCATACATGACTACTGGAAAAAACCATAGCTTTGACTAGATGGACCTTTGTCAGCAAAGTGATGTCTCTGCTTTTGAATACACTATCTAGGTTTGTCATAGCTTTTCTTCCAATGAGCAAGTGTCTTTTAATTTCATGGCTGCAGTCACCATCTGCAGTGATTTTGGAGCCCAAGAAAATAAAGTCTTTTACTATTTCCACTTTTCCCCCATCTATTTGTCATGATTGATGGGACCAGATGCCATGATCTTGGTTTTTTTAATGTTGAGTTTTAAACCAGCTTTTTCAGTCTCCTCTTTCACTTTCATCAAGAGGTTCTTATTTCCTCTTCGCTTTCTGCCATAAGGGTGGTGTCATCTGCATATCTGAGGTTATTGATATTTCTCCCAGAAATCTCGATTTCAGCCTGAGTTTCATCCAGCCCGTCATTTTGTATGATGTACTCTGCATATAAGTTAAATAAGCAAGGTGACAATACATAGCCTTGATGTACTCCTTTCCCAATTTTGAACCAGTTTGTTCCATGTTCGGTTCTAACTGTTGCTTCTTTTAACAGAAAATTGAAAAGATTAAAAAGAGTTGTCCAATATCGCACAAAGGGCAGAGAAAAATGACAGGACAAGTACTAGAACCGAGGTCTCCTTATTTCCATACACTCACTTGTGGCTCAAATGGTAAAAATCTGCCTGCAATGCAGGACACCCTGGTTCGATCCCTGGGTTAGGAAGATCCCCTGGAGAAAGGAATGGCAACTCACTCCAGTATTCTTGCCTGGTGAATTTCATGGACAGAGGAGCCTGGCAGGGTACAGTCCACGGGGTCACAAAGAGTCAGAAACAACTGAGAGACTAAAACTTTCACATTCCTTATTTCCAATCTAATTAATACTCTTCCTATTTGTACTCAATGGTCACACATTAAAATTTTCCTGTTCTGTTTCTCATTGTATGAAGAAAAACAAAGATATCAAGTAGTACATCTGATTGAGTAACCAAAGTTCCCAGTAATGTATGCTGACTATGAGAGAGGGGCCTTCTAGAGAAAATATCCTCTCAGAACATTTTAGTGAATGGAACAAGTTGTATGCAAGAAGAAGGGAGAAGCAGCAGTAAAAATAGTGGGTATATAGTAATGATTACAATTGTAATAGTTTATATAACTAAAAATTATATATAGCACTTGTTTTGTGCCAACACTGTTCTCAGCAATTTATAATATTGATTATTCAATACAATGTATGTATTCTTTTTTATTATCCCATTTACAGATGGCACAAAGATGCTAAGTACTTTGTTTGCATTCACACAACTAGGAAGTGATAAAGCCAGGATTTGAACCCAGACATTCTGGTTCTAGTATCTGGGACCTTAGCCATTATACTGACCTATCTCTTCAGATGTTCAGCAAATATATGTTGAATGAATTAATGACTGAATAGATCGTATATGCTGGGATCGGAGATTCTTGGGGGCATATTAAATAACAGAGGAATATCAAACAATGCTACCTACATGTAGAAGAAGTGTAATAGAGTAATTAGAATGAATCTCTCATTAAGAAAAAAATCAAAAGAAGAATGGAACTGGAGGAATCAACCTGCCTGACTTCAGGCTCTACTACAAAGCCACAGTCATCAAGACAGTATGGTACTGGCACAAAGACAGAAATGTATATCAATGGAACAAAATAGAAAGCCCAGAGATAAATCCACGCACCTATGGACACCTTATCTTTGACAAAGGAGGCTAGAATATACAATGGAGAAAAGACAATCTCTTTAACAAGTGGTGCTGGGAAAAATGGTCAACCACTTGTAAAAGAATGAAACTAGAGCACTTTCTAACACCATACACAAAAATAAACTCAAAATGGATTAAAGATCTAAATGTAAGACCAGAAACTATAAAACTCCTAGAGGAAAATATAGGCAAAACACTCTCCGACATACATCACAGCAGGATCCTCTATGACCCACCTCCCAGAATACTGGAAATAAAAGCAAAAATAAACAAATGGGACCTAATTAAACTTAAAAGCTTCTGCACAACAAAGGAAACTATAAGCAAGGTGAGAAGTCAGCCTTCAGAATGGGAGAAAATAATAGCAAATGAAGCAACTGACAAACAACTAATCTCAAAAACATACAAGCAACTCCTACAGCTCAATTCCAGAAAAATAAATGACCCAATCAAAAAATGGGCCAAAGAACTAAATAGACATTTCTCCAAAGAAGACATACAGATGGCTAACAAACACATGAAAAGATGCTCAACATCACTCATTATCAGAGAAATGCAAATCAAAACCACTATGAGGTACCATTTCATGCCAGTCAGACTGGCTGCAATCCAAAAGTCTACAAGCAATAAATGCTGGAGAGGGTGTGGAGAAAAGGGAACCCTCTTACACTGTTGGTGGGAATGCAAACTAGTACAGCCACTATGGAGAACAGTGTGGAAATTCCTTAAAAAACTGGAAATAGAACTGCCTTATGATCCAGCAATCCCACTGCTGGGCATACACACTGAGGAAGCTAGAATTGAAAGAGACATGTGTACCCCAATGTTCATCGCAGCACCATTTACAATAGCCAGGACATGGAAGCAACCTAGATGTCCATTGGCAGACGAATGGATAAGAAAGCTGTGGTACATATACACAATGGAGTATTACTCAGCCATTAAAAAGAATACATTTGAATCAGTTCTAATGAGGCGGATGAAACTGGAGCCTATTATACAGAGTGAAGTAAGCCAGAAAGAAAAACACCAATACAGTATACTAACGCATATATATGGAATTTAGAAAGATGGTAACAATAACCCTGTATACGAGACAGCAAAAGAGACACTGATGTATAGAACAGTCTTATGGACTTTGTGGGAGAGGGAGAGGTTGGGATGATTTGGGAGAATGGCATTGAAATATGTATAATATCATATATGAAATGAGTCGCCAGTCCAGGTTTGATGCACAATACTGGATGCTTGGGGCTGGTGCACTGGGACGACCCAGAGGGATGGTATGGGGAGGAAGGAGGGAGGAGGGTCCAGGATGGGGAACACATGTATACCTGTGGTGGATTCATTTTGATATATGGCAAAACCAATACAATATTGTAAAGTTAAATAAAATAAAATTTTAAAAAAATTAAAAAAGAAAAAAATCATTCTTGTCAGATAAATTTTGGTGGGAAAAATATAATTACATAGGCCTCTAAGATCTCAGCGGAGAAGGCAATGGCACCCCACTCCAGTACTCTTGCCTGGAAAATCCCATGGACGGAGAAGCCTGGGAGGCTGCAGTCCATGGGGTCGCTAAGAGTTGGACACGACTGAGCGACTTCCCTTTCAGTTTTCACTTTCATGCATTGGAGAAGGAAATGGCAACCCATTCCAGTGTTCTTGCCTGGAGAATCCCAGGGACGGGGGAGCCCAGTGGGCTGCCGTCTATGGGGTCGCACAGAGTCAGACATGACTGAAGCGACTTAGCAGCAGCAGCAGCTAAGATCTCAGTTAAGTGTTTCTGTGTCCTTCACATTTCTGATCGAACCACTTGGCAGTAGAGGGCTCTTGAACAAGTTTCAAGGATGGTCAACCCACTTATATACAGTAATTTCTAGGAAAAGAGAGTTTCACACTCCTCTGGTAACTGTATGAGACTGACTTTGTTGAAAGGTTTAAAATTTTGTAATCAGTACTTTGCATTATGCTCTATATTAAAGGGAGGATAGGGAAGGGGGGATACAACATAGACCCTTCTCTTATGGTATTACCATCCAATTGGCAAACTAGGCTCAAAACCCCAGAAATAATTAGTGAGCAATGCAAAAGCTCTTATGATCACGTATATGGTTCAGACTGTCAAGTACAGTGAGAATTCAGAGAATAGGAAACTAGAGCAGATGGAAATAGATGTGAAAGACCTGGTCTTAAGCTGAGTTTAGACAAAGCACAGTCTTACAGGATGAACAGAACTCAATAAGACAGAGAAGAGAATTATGTAAGATGAGAGACATGAAGGAAAACAAGGAGACATAAACAAAAATAATGCTTCCATGACTCAATCAATGGACCAGTTTGCTTAGAGCAGATATGCATCAGGGGTAAGAGAATTGAGTTTGGGTATTTATTTATTAATTTACTCATTCATTCATGGAACAAATGCTAAGTGAGCACAAGGTCATATGTTGGGAATATTGTGAAAAATGGGACACATTCCTTGCCTTCAAGTTGCTTGTGTTCGAGTAGTAGAAACAGATTCATAAGTATAATAGTGCTATAATAGAACTATGCTCCAAGAAGGCTCCTGACACAGCCTGGGTGTGTCAGGGAATGCTTCCTGAAGGACCTGATGGCTCAGCTTAAATTATAGTAGTAGAGAGAAGAATGGACAAATCCTATAGGAATAAGATCATGTAGCAGTCACATCAATAGTCCACTCAGATCTCGCTGTGAGAGAACCTGCTTTGGAGATCATTGATGACCGACAGACTATAGCTATAGTACCTTGGAGTCCATTGCAGCTTTTCCACCAGGCCATGCTTCCCCCTGGGGAATTCTCAGAAAATGACTGGGCACAGCATGGTTACTAGTACCAGTCCATTCCTGCCTATTATGAGATTCTTTTAATGTGCAATTTTTGCTTGAGTACTCCGCATCCACCTTGTCCAAGACTTTCTTACAACTGCATCGCATTATAAGGCTCTTCCTACTTGATCTTTCCTCTTTTCTTTTATAAGTGTCAGACTTGTAACATGGTTTCTAGGCTCTTCCCACCTCTTCTTGCTTGCTCCCTTTTTATGCTTTAAAAATGGTTCTTCCAATAAATATTTTGCATGTCCAGTCCCATCTGACATTTGCTTTTCCAAGGGATTAAACTGACACAAAGCCACAAAATATATTCAAGAGAATGAGAAATCACACAGTATTACTTGTGAGTAAGGGCCAGTGGAGGGAAATTAGATGAAGACGTAGATGGGGGTGAGGGAGGGGTAGATGAACCAGGGCATTGAATACCTTGCACAGGAACTTGGACTTTAACCCTGTGGACAGACATAGGGAGCCATTGAAAATTTTTATGGAAGAATGAAGTGCAGATTTGTGATTTACTTTGATCTCTTTGGACTCAAAGTGGAAGAGAGACTTGAAGGAATTAAGGCTATATGCATCAACCAGAGACCTGATTTTAAATTAGACCTCTCCTAGTTATTATCCACATCTGTAATATGGTAGTATTTGTAAGTAATTTACTCTGAGTCTTTGTTTCCTCATTTTTAAAATAGGGGAAAAGATCTACTCCACAGGACCATTTTTAAATAACATATGATAATATAGGTAATATGTGCCTAGCACAGTACCTGATAAAGTGTAGAAACTCAGTAACTGATATCTTTCTTTTCCCTTTTGCTATTATTTTACACTTGTAACTTAAAAAAATTAAAGTATTGGTTAAGATAGCAGAAAAAAGGCTAGATTCTTGGAGACTAATTAGGATACCTTTGTGGTGGTGTAGAAGGAAATAAAAAGGACAGTGACAATAGGATGGCAGAAGAGAAGAACTTAAGTAACATTTAGGCAGAAAAACTGAGAGGATTTGGTGACTGCCTGGTTGTGGGGATTAAGTATGAAGATGGAACCTAAGACGAGGCCCAGTTCTCTAGTGTGGGCTTCTGGGTAGAGAATATGGGAAGAATAGCCAGTTTCAAGTTCCATTTAAGATATGTTTGGGTTGTTGCTCTGTGGATCATGAATGGGACATTGAGATGTCCAGCAATTTGTCATGTATAGAAGTCTAATACTCAAGAGATAATTCTGAGTTGGAGAAAAAGATTTGGGACAGATTAGCGTGTGTATGCGGAGAAGGCAATGGCAACCCACTCCAGTACTCTTGCCTGGAAAATCCCATGGATGGAGGGGCCTGCTGGGCTGCAGTCCATGGGGTCGCTAGGAGTCGGACACGACTAAGCGACTTCACTTTCACTTTTCACTTTCATGCACTGGAGAAGGAAATGGCAACCCACTCCAGTGTTCTTGCCTGGAGAATCCCAGGGATGGGGGAGCCTGGTGGGCTGCCATCTATGGGGTTGCACAGAGTCGGACACGACTGAAGCGACTTAGCAGCAGCAGCAGCAGCAGCAGCTTGTGTATGAACTCACCAAGGAGAATGTGTCAAGTAAGAAGAGCAATGAGCTGAAGATGAATTTAAAACTGACACCCTTTGCATAAATATGTGTTACAGAATATTATCTTTGAAATATATTCAAACGAATCTGATTTCAACAGAGTTTGATATTCACCACTATCCATTTAAAAATACTAATACCAGGAGACCTAGCCATTCCACTTTTAGATATCTAAGAGCAATGAGTATATACATCCACCCTGAGATATATACAAAAATACCCATCGTATTTTATTTGTAATAACCAAAACCTCTAGAAAAACCAATTGTCCATCAGCCATAGAATAGATAGATAAATAATGGCACATAGAGACATTGGAATATTATATACATCAGTGGTTCTCAGAAGCCCTTTGCAACCTTAAAAAATTTAATTGAAGACACCAAGGAGTTTTTATTTATTTAAGTTACTTATAACATTTTTATATTAAAAATTTAAAAATATTTATATACTAGTTAATTTTAACAATAATAAATCTATCACGTTATCATACATTGCATAATGCATATATAGTAATGACAATTACAGCTAAAGGTTGTCACCATAGAGTCTACAGTGGTTAAAGGATAATAAGAAAACATTGTGAATGACATTATGTCAACATATTCAACATGGATGAAAAGGACAAATTTATTGAAAAATATAGTTTACCAAAATAGACACAAGAAGCAGAAAGTCTGAATATCCCTCTATCTATTAAACAAGTTAAATTTGTTACTAAAAACTTTCCCAAAAGAAAAGTGCATGGCTTCATCACTGAATAGCACCAATTTTACAAACACATTCCAGAAAACAGGAAGAGGGAATACCGTCTAGCTCATTTTGTAAGGCTAGCATAGCCTTAACACCAAGACATGAGAAAGATACTGTAAAAATAAAATTACATATCAATATCCTTCATATATATAGGCGCAAAAATCCTTAACAAAACATTACTAAATAAAGAATCATACTTCAAGACTCTGCTTGCAGGCATGCTCAATCCCTCAGTTGTGTCCCGCTCTTTGTGACCACATGGACTGTACCCCATCAACCTCTTCTGGACTAAGTAGGGTTTATTCCAGAATGCAAGGTTAATTTAGCATTCAAAAATCCATCGATGTAATTCACCATATTAACAGGATAGAAAAGAAAATCCACACAATCATTTCATTAGATGTAGAAAGAGCATATGACAAAATCCAATGTCCACTCATGACTACAATTTTCAGAAAATTAGAAATAGTAAAAAAAAAAAAACTTCTTCAAATGAATAAAGAGCATCTATGAAATACCAATAGCTAGCATCATAATTGATGGCAAAAGATTGAATTGTTCTTTCTTAAGATGGGAACAAGGCAAGGATGCTACTATCTTCTCTTGTATTCAACATGGTATTGAAGGTCCCAGGCATTGAAAAGAAAGAAAGAAATTGAAAGCACTGAGATTTTTTAAATCCCTATTTGTAGATGATATGATTATTAATGTAGAAAATCCCAGAGAATCTAGAAAACAAATGTTAGAACTAATAAGTGAACTTAGCAAGGTCACAGAATACAGGGTTAATGTAGAAAATCAGTTGCATCCTTATATACCAACTTTTGCAAAAATGGTCAGTGTAGTCCTATGGTTTTTCTTATAGTCATGTATGGATGTGAGAGGTGGACTATAAAGAAAGCTGAGCACCGAAGAATTGATGCTTTTGAACTGTGGTATTAGAGAAGACTCTTGAGAGTTCTTTGGACTGCAAGGAGATCCAACCAGTCCATCCTAAAGGAAATCAGTCCTGAATATTCATTGGAAGGACTGATGCTGAAGCTGAAACTCCAATGCTTTGGCCACCTGATGCAAAGAACTGACTCATTGGAAAAGACCCTGATGCTGGGAAAGATTGAAGGTGGGAGGAGAAGGGGATGACAGAGGATGAGATGGTTGGATGGCATCACCAACTCAATGGACATGAGTTTGAGTAAGCTCCGGGAGTTGGTAATGGACAGGGAAGCCTAGCGTGCTGCAGTCCATGGAGTCACAAAGAGTCGGACACGACTGAGTGACTGAATTGAACTGATACCAACTCTAATGGCAGAAAGCAAAAGGAACTAAAGAGCTTCTTGATGAGGGTTAAAGAGGAGAGTGAAAAAGCTGGTTTAAAACTCAACAGTCAAACAACTAAAATTATGGCATCCGGTCCCATCACTTCATGGCAAATAGATGGGGAAAAAGTGGAAACAGTGACAGATTTTATTTTCTTGGGCTCCAAAATTACTGTGTACAGTGACAGAAACCACTAAATTAAAAGACTTCTGCTGCTTGGAAGAAAAGCTATGACAAACCTAGACAGTGTATTCAAAAGCAGAGACATCACTTTGCTGACAAAGGTCCATCTAGTCAGAGCTATGGTTTTTCCAGTAGTCATGTATGGATGTGAGAGTTGGACCATAAAGAAAGCTGGGCGCTGAAGAATGGATGCTTTCGAATTGTGGTGCTGGAGAAGACTCTTGAGAGTCCCTTGGACTGCAAGGCAATCAAACCAGTCAATTGTAAAGGAAATCGGTCCTGACTATTCATTGGAAGGACTGATGTTGAAGTTGAAGCTCCAATACTTTGGCCACCAGTTGTGACAAGCCAACTCATTGGAAAAGACCCTGAGGCTGGGAAAGGTTGAGGGCATTAGGAGAAGGGGGCAACAGAGGATGAGCTGTTCAGATGGCATCACCGACTCAATGGACATGAGTTTGAGCAAACTCTGGGAGATAGTAAAAGAAGGGAGGCCTGGCATGCTGCACTCCATGGGATCATCAGTCAGACATGACTTAGCAACTGAACAACAGCAACAATACCAAGAGCAAACAATTGAAAATGAAACTCAAAAAACAAATCTATTCACAATAGCACTAAAATGTAAAATATTTATAAATAAATCTGATTGAATTTCTCTACTTGGAAATTGCAAAACAAAACTGAGGGAAATTAAAAAGTACAGGAATGTACCATGATTCAATAATGTTTAAGTGACAATTCTCCCCAAATCTATAGGTATAACACAAATGCAAAACTCCACTAAGTTTTTTTTTTTTTTTAAACGCACCATTGAGAAAAAGAAAAGGCAAGCCAGATACTGGGAAAAATATTCACAATACATGTATCAAACAAAGAAAATATCCAGAATATGCACACACACAGTCAATAATAATAAGATAAAATAACAATGCAAAAAATATTTCAACATACATTTGACAGAAAGAAGAGAGAAATGGCCAATAAGGTCATGAAAAAATACTTGAAGTCATTAGTCTTGGGGGAAAGGAAATAAAAAGCCACATTGAGATACCACCACATATCCATTAGAATAGACAAAAATTTAAAAACTGACCATATCAAGTGTTAGCAAGGATGTGCAGCAACTGGAAATCTCATACTCTGCTTGTGGAAATGTACCATGGTTACGACCAATTTGGAAAGCATTTTGACAGTTTCTGAAAAACTTTAACATAAGCCTACAATATGATCCAGCTATTCCACTTCCAGATATGCATCTGTGAGAAATGAAAACATATGTTCAAATTGACTTGTATGCAAATGTTCATAGCAATTCTGTTTGTAAGAGCCCAAACTGGGAACAACCCAAATGTGTATCAACAGATGAATGGATAAACAAACTGTGGTATCCAATGGAAATTGGGGTATATCCTCAAAACAGAAAGCATCAATAAAAAGGAACAATTATTAATGCATGAAACAATATAAATGCATCTTAAAACCACCATGCTTACTGAAAGAAGTCATTAGAAAAATACATAGAGTATGACTCCATTTGGTTAAAATCCCAGAATGCAAACGAATCTGTAATGACAGAATGCACAGATCAATGAGTACCTGTACTTGAGCTGGGGATGGAAGGAGAGATTCAAAAGGTTGAGGCATGAGGAAATTTTGGGGAATGATGGAAATGTTTTATATTTTTCTTTCTTCCTTTTGAACTTACATTTTCATTCCATTTCTCTACAGAATTTTATCCTCATGAAATATATTTCTATTTTTGAAAGTCTTTAAACATCCTCAAATATTTCTCTGTGATAAAATCATAGGCATATTCTTAAGCTGGTAAATTTTAGGGAAGAATTCAAAATGAAGTTGAGAATCTGGAAATTCTAGTTTGAAGATGATGGATGATAACATTCATTTGGCGTTTACTATGTTAAATTACTAAATAACATTATCTATGAATGTCTTATTTGACTACATAATTACTAAATAGTTCATTGAAGGCAGGAATGTATCTCAGATGCCTGGCACATAGTAGATGGCTCATTGATTTATTTTCTCATTCATACATGCAATAAAGATTTCTTGAGCATTTATATGTAAAGTGCTTACCAGGACTTGGGCATATAATGAAGGATGTATCCAGGGCTCCATAAATTTCTCTTGATAATTGATTGACAATTATTAGGCACATTTCAGAAATAGTGTGATTCTCTTTTCTCCTATAAGTATAGGTGCATTTTGGTCCTACTAACCCTGTTGTAAAATCAAAGGCACTAAGTCACAGGGATTAAGTGACTCACGTGGGGTTGTGCACTTTGTTGTGAGTGAAGCAATCATTAAGACCCTTACAGATTTTTTCCTGAAGCAAGGTGCTAGAGGAATTCATTCAGATTGACTGTGGTTTATATTTTCATTTAAACGTTCTCATTTCACTTCTGCTGCATCCACCTTCTCAGACTCATATTTCTGAAATGCTTTACTTCCACTTTAGACACTGTCAGGATAAATTAGACACCAAGGGTCCATGATATTATCTGGAGCAGAAATACTATAAGTACAAAATACAACAAAGCAGTTTTTTATTTCTATATAGTGTAGTCCTTTTTTTTTCCCCTGGAGATTGTTTCCCTAAGAGCAAAAACGGAAATGATAACTGGGTGAATGTTGAAGCATAAAAAAAGAAAACAAACTTTTATTTTACTATATATCCTCCAGCAAGTGTAGCCAAAGGAGGGTAGGTAATAGTAAATATTTTATTGCCTGATGATGCATCTACAAATCATTCTGCTGAATAATCTGGTAGATTTCTGACTATGAGCAGATAAAGGGTAATGACTCTGATTATACATAAACTTGGATCACATACAGGCACCATTTTTGCTGTAATCACCCATCCATGGCCTAGCCCACTCAGTTGACATGGCATATTGTTAATAAAGCATTAGTACCACAAGTACCACCTTCCCAGGTGGGACTAGCGGTAAAGAACCTACCTACCAATACAGGAGATGTAAGAGACACAGGTTCGATTCCTGGGTTGGGAAGATACCTGGACAAGGGCGTGGCAACACACTCCAATATTCTTGGAGCATTATATATGTGAATTATATCTGAATTATATCATATCACATTTTTCACTGAGGCCATTGTTTCAGACAATTATAGTTTCCAACAAGATAAATGTAGTCTCAGACAATGTACTTGTGATGTGTGCATGCTAAGTCACTTCAGTTGTGCCTGACTCTGTGTGACCCTATGGACTGTAGCCTACCAAGCTCCTCTGTCCATGCGATTCTCTAGGCAAGAATACTGGTGTGGATGCCATGCCCTCCTTCAGGTGATCTTCCCGATCCAGGAATTGAACCTTAGTCTGTTATGCCACCTGAATTATATCAAGATCAAAATAATTTAGACTAATAATAGTAGCTGTTCATGAAGGATTAAAATATGGGTTTTTACTGTATAGAGTTTATGACTCACCATTGCTGTTAGGTTCTGTCTCCATTCTGGTCTCTCTGAGAGAGCCATGATTATTAAGTCAAATCTTTTAAAAAAATTATTTAATTTATTTTAATTGGAGGCTAATTACTTTACAATATTGTGGTTTTTGCCATACATTCACATGAATCAGCCACGGGTGTACATGTGTTCCCAATCCGGACCCTCCCTCCCACCTCCCTCCCCATCCCATCCCCCAGGGTCATCCCAGTGCACCAGCCCCAAGCATCCAGTATTGTGCATTGAACCTGGACTAGCTTCACATATGATAATATACAAATTTCAATGCTACCCTCTCAAATCATCCCACCTTCGCCTTCTCCCAGAGTCCAAAAGACTGTTTTTTACATCTGTGTCTCTTTTGTTGTCTCGCATATAGGGTCATCGTTACCATCTTTTTAAATTCCATATATATGGGTTAGTATACTGTATTGGTGTTTTTCTTTCTGACTTTCTTCACTCTGTATAATAGGTTCTGGTTTCATCCACCTCATTAGAACTGATTCAAATGCATTATTTTTAATGGCTGAGTAATACTCCATTGTGTATATGTACCACAGCTTTCTTATCCATTCGTCTGCCAATGGACATCTAGGTTGCTTCCATGTCCTGGCTATTGTAAATGGTGCTGCGATGAACATTGGGGTACACATGTCTCTTTCAATTTTGGTTTCCTTGGTGTGTATGCCCAGCCATGGGATTGCTGGATCATATGGCAGTTCTATTTCCAGTTTTTTAAGGAATTTCCACACTGTTCTCCATAGTGGCTGTACTAGTTTTCATTCCCACCAACCGTGTAAGAGGGTTCCTTTTTCTCCACACCTTCTCCAGCATTTATTGTTTGTAGATCAAGTCAAGTCTTGTGGGAGAAACAAAGTTCCCCCACCAGAATGTAAACTGCATGCAGGTGTGGAACCTGATTGAATTAGCAGTGTCTTCCTAGTATATTGTTCTTAGAATGTGCATGCATGCTCAGTTGCTAAGTCTTGTCTGACTCTTTGTGACCCTATGGACTGTAGCCTGCCAGGCTCTTCTGTCCATAAGATTTCCCAGGTAAGAATACTGGAGTGGGTTATCCATTTAAAATACAGCAGTGTGTACATGCCCATCCCAAACTCCCTAACTATCCCTTCCCCCTATCCTTCCCCCCCAGCAACATAAGCTTGTTCTTGAAATCTGTGAGTCTGTTTCTGTTTTGTAAGTAAGTTAGGTTTTGTATCATTTCTTTTTAGATTCCATGTATAAGGGATGTCATACTTCCCCTTCTCTGTCTGACTTACTTCACTCAATATGACACTCTTTAGGTCCATCCATGTTCCTGCAAATGGCGTTATTTTATTCTTTTTAATGGCTGAGTAATATTCCATTGTATATATGTACCACATCTTCTTTATCCAGTCCTCTGTTGATGGACATTTAGGTTGCTTCTGCTGCTGCTGCTAAGTCGCTTCAGTTGTATCTGACTCTGTGCGACCCCATAGATGGCAGCCCACCAGGCTCCCCCGTCCCTGGGATTCTCCAGGCAAGAACACTGGAGTGGGTTGCCATTTCCTTCTTCAATGCATGAAAGTGAAAAGTGAAAAGAAAAAAAAAAAGAAAAGTGAAAGTGAAGTCACTCAGTCGCGTCCAAGTCTTTGCGACCCCATGGTTGCTTCTATGTCCTGGTTATTGCAAATAGCGCTGCAATGAACTTTGGGGTGCATGTATCTTTTTGAATTACTATTTTCTCTGGATATATGCAAAGGACTGATATTGCTAGATTATATGGTAGTTCTATTTTTAGTTTCTTAAGGAACCTCCATACTAGTCACCATAGTGGTTGTGCCAGTTTACATTCCCACCAACAGTGTTATGAGGACTCACTTTCTCCACACCGTTTCCACCATTTATTGTTTGTAGACTTTTTTGGTTTGTGTGTAGACTTTTTTGATGATGGCCATTCTGACTGGTGTAAGGTGATACCACATTGCAGTTTTGATTTGCATTTATCTAATAATTAGCTATGTTGAACATCTTTTCATGTGCTTTTTGGCCATCTGCACATCTTTGAAGACATGTCTATTCAGATCTTCTGCCCATTTTTTGTTGGGTTAACTTCTTTCTTTCTTTTTTTTTTTGACACAGAGCTGCCTGAGCTACCTGTATATTTTGGAGATTAATTCCTTGTTAGTTTCTGTTTGCAAATATTTTCTCCCATTCTATGGGTTGTCTTTTAGTTTTGTTTATAGTTTCCCTTGCTGTGCAAAAGCTTTTAAATTTAATTAGGTCCCATTTGTTTATTTTTGTTTTTATTTCCATTACTCTAGGAAGTGGATCAAAAAATATCTTGCCGAGATTTATGTCAAAGACAGTTCTGCCTATGTTTCCTCTAAGAGTCTAGCCTTACATTTAGGTCTTTGTACCTGCTTGTTTTGATAGCACTTTCTTTACTCCCTCTTATTAGGCTGCTAATTACCCATACCAATGGCATGGGCCTACAGGTAAGCCACAGTCTCAGGAGAATATAATGCAAGTGAGAAAACAAGGCACAATTTAGTGTTTGCCTCCTTCAAACGTGTATATCAATTGCCTCATAGGTCTGCAAATGTGTGCAAGAGGTGGTAGTGCTGTTTTTCCCCCCTCAGATATTAAAAAAAAACAACAAGATATCAAATGTTCTGAATGAACCACAACCGAAAACCAAGTGAGAAATTTACCAATTTAAGACTCTCTTAAAAGACAACACTCAAGAATGTTGAAAGAGTCCACGGAGTCTCTAAAGAATTATGAAGGGTACAGTCTTTTTCCTCAATGAGAAGTGTCCATGGCACCGCTTTACATGTGGTCTGTTAGGAAAGCCTGGACGGTGGTGGAATGCTTAGTGTAAACCTTGACAAACATGCTAATTACTATTTTAACGAACACTCTTTTTGCTCATTCATCTTCACTTTAGAGAGAATTATAAATGTGTTTAGAAGACAGGGTCAACAATTGGAGAAGGTTCAAAGGAGAATCGGTGAGGAAGTTAGAAAGAAAAACAGAAAAAGAGAGAAAGGAAAAAAGGCAAGCAAACAAGCTGGTGGGAAGGGGAGTGTCCGTGGGGGTTGAGGCTGCTCGTATGAGACGATTCTGGATTAGCCCTATGCTAATCTCCTGCTTCCCTGGTAGCTCAGACGGTAAAGCGTCTACCTACAATGCGGGAGACCCAGGTTCGATCCCTGGGTCGGGAAGACCCCCTGGAGACGGAATAGCAACCCACTCCAGTATTCATGCCTGGAAAATCCCATGGACCGAGGAGCCTGCGGGGCTACAGTCCATGGGGTCGCAAAGAGTCGGACACGACTGAGTGACTTCACTTTCACTCTCCTGCCACTCTTTCCGGCAGACAACTGGGCTTGGGCCCCAGACCCTCATACCTCCGGCTGCGCAGGACCAGGCGGAAGGACAAGTAGTCCCCTTTTAGGGGCGGCTCGTTCTCTGAGAGGCTAGGGCAAAGGGAGGCGAGTGGACTGGACCGCAGCTTCTCTCCTAGTGCCGCAGTCTTCCTGGGTGGATTCAGCGACCCCGGGGAAAGCATTCATTCTTCTATGGTTAAGTATGCTGTTCTGTCACTGTGAAGCATAATGTTAGCTGTAGGTTTCTGTAGATATTCTTTACCAAACTGAGAAAGTTCCTCTCTATTCCTTTTTATATGAATGGGGGTTAAATTTGGCCAAATGCTTTGCGATGTCAATTGACATGCTCATTGGATTTTTCTTCTTTAACCTATTGATATGGTTGATTACGGGGCTTCCCAGGTGGCTCAGTGGTAAAGAATCCTCCTGCCCATGCAGGAGATGTGGGTTCGATCCCTGGGTCGGGAAGAATCCCTGGCGAAGGAAATGGCGACCCACTCCAGTATTCTTGCCTGGAAAATTCCATGGACAGAGGAACCTGATGGTCTACAGTCCCGTGGGGTTGCGAATAGTAGAACAGGAGTGAGGGACTGATCACATGGCTGGTTACATTGAATGATCTTTAAATGTTTAACCAGCCTTTTGTACATGGAATAAAGCCCACATGGTTGTAATTTGTTTCATAATTTTTTAGTCTATTGTTGGAAGATTTTGTTGAAGATTTTTGTGTCTAAATTCATGGGAGATATTGGTCTGTAGTTTCTGTTTTGTGCTCGTTGACTGGTTTTGGTATTAGGGTAATACCAGCCTCATAAAATAAGTTGAGAAGTGTAAGCTCCTGTTTTCTTTTCTGGAGGAGGTTGCATAGAAATGGTATTTTCACTTAAATGTTTGGTATGATTATTCAGTTCCCAACCCAGGGATCGAACCTGGGTCTCTTGCATTGGCAGGCAGATTCTTTACTGTCTGAACCACAAGGGAATCCCCCGTAATTACTCAGTAAAACTATCTGAGCCTGGAATTTCTTTTTGAGAAGGCTTTAAATTATGAATTAACATTCTTTCATAGTTATAGGAGTATTCACAGTAACTTTTTTGTCCTTAATGAGTTTCGTTTGTGATTTTCAAGCAATTGGGCTATTTCACCTAAACTCTAGAATTGCTTGCAATATTTGCTTTCTCTCCTTTTGATGTCTGCAGGATCTGTAGTGATAACTACCTGCTTCATTCCTGATATTGGTAATTGTGTCTTTTCTTTGTCAGACTTGGTAGAGGTTTGTGAATTTGATCGATCTTTTAAAAGACCCAGCTCTTTGTTTCATGGATTTTCTTTATTGTTTTCCTGTTTTCAGTTTTATTGATTTCTGTCCTTAGATACACGCCTTTTGGAAACTGGTTGTAGAGCAGAAAAACCTTGTGTAACAAATAATTATGACTGTATGGTTCTATTTATTTAAAATGGCCAGAAAAAGCAAATCTATAGACACAGAAAATAAATTAGTGGTTGCTCAGCCCTGAGGGTGATATGGGGATGAACTAACTGTAAACAGGCCTGAGGGACCTTATTGGGGAGACGAAATGTTCTAAAACTAGGTTATGGTGATGGTTGAACAATTTGGTAAATTTACTAAAAGTCATTCAATTGTACACTTGAAATTGGTGAATTTTATTTATAGTTTAAAAAAACTTTTTATTTTATATTGGAGTATAGCCAATTAACAATGTTGTGATAGTTTCAGTTGGACAGCAAAGGTACTCGGCCATACATATACATGTATCCATTCTCCCCTAAATTCCCCTTGAAATGAGTGAATTTTAGAATATGCAATTTGTATCTCAATAAGGTTGTAAAAATAATTATGAAGTAATGTGAATAAGTGAATAATCAGATAATCTTGTCCTCCTTTAACAGTCAAGGAAATGGAGACTAAGTGATTTGCCCCAAATCACATAACTAACTAGTTAGTGACAAGGTTAGCATGTGAATGAATCTAGTTCTATTAAACCAAGACCAGTCATCACCAGCGTGCATGTGTGCTAAATTGCTGTGTGTTAAGGCTCCCCTGTCTATGGGATTCTCCAGGCAAGAATACTGGAGTGGATTGCCATGCCCTCCTCTAGGGGATTTTCCTGACCAGGGATCGAACCCAAGTCTCCTGTGTTGGCAGGTGGGTTCTTTACCACTAGCGCCACCTGGGAAGTCCAGCCATCATCAGAGGTACTAATAAAAGAAGGGACAGAGACGTGTGTGTCAGGAAATAGATACCCTATCACAAGTGGAGGTTGCCCCTCTTCAGAAATGTCTTCACTCTGTGAAGCAAAGATCTCACTTGAGTGGTGACCTAGACCTCATCTCACATACCAGTTGGTGGGGCTGTGCAAGCCAGCTAGCCTCTGGCAGACCCTTTGACTTGATCAGAGTGCTTAGTTTCAAGCAACAAATACCAATTCTGAGTGATTAAGGTAAGAAAAGGAAATGAATAGCTTACAGAATCATTATGAGGATTAGGAAGTAAGCTCAGAGCTGGGCAGCTAGGAACAATGCTCAAAATCACACTGCAGATTCCACCCAATGGGAAGACTGCTGTTCCTGATGTTCCCAGGTATCCTGGACTCTGCCCCTTCCTTTATCACCACTGCCACCTTGGGTTTACAATTTGGCCAGTTCGCAACTGGGGCTGTTGCAAGACAGAAAACTCGCTGCTTTCCTAGTTAATTTGTTACTAGTTCTTGACTTAAATTCCTATGTAGGTGCTTCTGATTGGCCCCATGTTTTCGTTGTTCAGTTGCTCAGTCGTGTCTGACTCTTTGCGACCCCATAGATTGCAGCACGTCAAGCTTCCCTGTCCTTTACTATCTTCCAGAGTTTGCTTGCGTCCATTGAGTCGATGATGCCATCCAACCATCTCATCCTCTGTCGCCCCCTTCTCCTCCTGCCTTCAATCTTTCCCAGCATCAGGGTCTTTTCAAATGAGTCGGCTCTTCACATCAGGTGGCCGAAGTATTGGAGCTTCAGCTTCAGCATCAGTCCTTCTAATGAATATTCAGGACTGATTTCCTTTACGATTGGCTGGTTTGATCTCCTTACTGTCCAAGGGACTCTCAAGAGCCTTCTCCAGCACCACAGTTCGAAACATCAATTCTTTGGCGCTCAGCTTTCTTTATAGTCCAGCTATTACATCCATACATGACTATTGGAAACACCATAGCTTTGACTAGACAGACTTTTGTCCTCAAAGTGATGTCTTTGCTTTTGAATACACGTCTAGGTTTGTCATAGCTTTTCTTCCAAGGAGCAAGTGTCTTTTAATTTCATGGTTGCAGTCACTGTCTGCAGTGATTTTGGAGACCAAGAAAATAAAATCTGCCACTATCTCCATTTTTTCCCCCATCTACTTGCCATGAAGTGATGGGACCGGATACCATGATCTTCATTTTTTGAATGTTAAGTTTTAAACCAGCTTTTTCATTCTTCTCTTTCACCTTCATCACGAGGCACTTTAGTTCCTCTTCACATTCTGCCATTAGGGTTGTATCATCTGCATATTTGAGGTTATTGACATTTCTCCCAGCAATCGTGATTCCAGCTTCTGCTTCATCCAGTCCGGCATTTTGCATGATGTACTCTGCATATAAGTTAAAAAGCAGGATGACAATATACAGCCTTGACGTACTCCTTTCCCAATTGGGAACCAGTCCATTGTTACATGTCCAGTTATAACTGTTGCTTCTTGACCTGCATGCAGATTTCTCAGGAAGCAGGTCAGGTGGTCTGGTATTCCCATCTCTTTAAGGATTTTCCAAAGTTTATTGTGATCCACACAGTCAAAGGCTTTGGCATGGTCAATAAACAGAAATAGATGTTTTTCTGGAATTCTATTGCTTTTTCTATGATCCAACAGATGTTGGCAATTTGATCGCTGATTCCTCTGCCTTTTCTAAATATAGCTTGAACATCTGGAAGTTCTCAGTTCATGTACTGTTGAAGCCTAGCTTGAAGGATTTTGAGCATTACTTTGCTAGCGTGTGAGATGAGTGCAATTGTGCGGTAGTTTGAACATTCTTTGGCATTTGCTCTTCTTTGGGTTTGGAATGAAAGCTGACTTTTTACAGTCCTGTGGCCACTGCTGAGTTTTCCAAATTTGCTGGCATGTTGAGTGCAGCACTTCCACAGCATCATCTTTTAGGATTTGAAATAGTTCAGCTGGAATTCCATCACTTCCACTAGCTTTGTTCATAGTGATGCTTCCTATGGCCCACTTGCCTTCACACTCCAGAATGTCTGGCTCTAGATAAGTGACCACACCATTGTGCTTATCTGGATCATTAAGACCTTTTTTTTTACAGTTCTTCTGTGTATTCTTGCCACCTCTTCTTAATCTCTTCTGCTTCTGTTTCATTCATACCATTTCTGTCCTTTATTGTGCCCATCTTTGCATGGAATGCTGCCTTGGTATCTCTAATTTTCTTGAAAAAAAATCTCTAGTCTTTCCCATTCTATTGTTTTCCGGTCCCATCACTTCATGGCAAATAGATGGGGAAACAGTGTCAGACTTTATTTTTCTGGGCTCCAAAATCACTGCGGATGGTGACTGCAGCCATGAAATTAAAAGACGCTTACTCCTTGGAAGGAAAGTTATGACCAACCTAGATAGCATATTTAAAAAGCAGAGACATTACTTTGTCAACAAAGGTCCGTCTGGTCAAAGCTATGGTTTTTCCAGTGGTCATGTATGGATGTGAGAGTTGGACTATAAAGAAAGCTGAGTGCCAAAGAATTGATGCTTTTGAACTGTGGTGTTGGAGAAGACTCTTGAGAGTCCCTTGGACTGCAAGGGGATCCAACCAGTCCATCCTTAAGGAAATCAGTCCTGAATATTCATTTGAAGGACTGATGCTGAAGCTGAGACTCCAATACTTTGGCCACCAGATGTGAAGAGCTGATTCATTGGAAAAGACTCTGATGCTGGGAAAGATTGAGGGCAGCAGGAGAAGGAGACGACAGGGGATGAGATGGTTGGATGGCATCACTGACTCAATGGACATGGGTTTGGGTGGACTCCAGGAGTTGGTGATGGACAGGAAGGCCTGGCGTGCTGTGGTTCATGGGGTGGCAAAGAGTCGGACATGACTTAGCGACTGAACTGAACTGCATTCAGTTGGGTATATCTTTTCCTTTCTCCTTTGCCTTTTGCTTTGTGTATATCATAGAACTAAATCCCCGTGTAGATTATGGAACTAAATCCAGGCTGCAAAGCAGTCTGGTAAAATGAGTATTTGACACCTTCCTTCTGCTTTCATAGTAAGAGCCAGGCTCCACGTTCCTTCAAGAATTATGTTGGTGAATTCCTTATGCTCAGAAAGGAAGTTCATATGCTGGGCAGCCAAAACGCACGTGCACACACACACACACGCGCGTGCACATGCACACACACACACACTCACACACTCAAATTTCCACTAGAGCCTTGCTCAAACTGTGGTCCGGAAACCAGCATCATTGGCATCAACTGTTAGAAATTCAGATTCTGCTGCAGATCCTCAGAATCAGAATCTGTTTTTCAACGAGCATTCCAGATAATACATATGTACACTCTATTAAAGTTTTAGAAGTGCTACGCTACCTTGTACAATATGTAGTCCTTTTTAACTTCCCGAGATTAGTCACTGTTACTCTCTACTGATCCTTAGGGTTGTCAGATTTAACCAATAAAAACACAAGACTCTCAGTTAAATTTGAATTTCAAGATAAACAATGACTCCTTTTTTTAGTATGAGTATGTCCTGTATTTTATCTGGCAACTCTGCTCATCCACATGCCCCTCTCTCTGCAGTTAAGAAAATGAACAAAAAGGAAAATGAACATAATGGCTGAGAGGAATACATGTACAACAGTTTTGACATGGTAGATAATAAATAGCGTAACAGCAGAACATGTAAACTCTACACAGTTTCCAACACACTGAGTTCTGTGCAAGCATTCCAAGCCTGAGGTCTTTATAATTTGAGGGGTGAGTGGCTTTCTCTTTTAACTATAGAATAAAGTCTTTTTTCCCCCAATAGACCTATGAATTGCAACTACTTATACTTAATTAACTTTGACCAACACCTTTAACCCATAGAATCGGACTTGCGTTCCTTTCAAAATATGGATTAAACAAATCTTAAATAAAGAAAATACATGGTAAAAAAAAAAGAAAATTTGAAAATATGTGCTGGCTTTCCTCTGGAGAGTACTTCAAGTATAAGACAGCTTAATTCACTCTAACATTTCAGCCAATACACCTATTGCCAAGCAACCAAATAAGGAATTTGGCATGGTTGGGAGAGAGTGCTTTCTGTTTATAATTCTTAAGAATAAGGGATAAGTTTCCTAGGTAAAAGCTTCTTGAATAGGTGAACAAGAAGTGAGCTCCCTCCAATAAAGGTTAACAAAAAACACCTTTCAGTTATATTCCTACCCAGTGTTATCCTCTACTGTACTCATTTTTGCATGGTTTATTTCACTCAACACTTATTTTGAAATTCACTCAATCTTATGCATGTATCAGTAGTTCTTCCTTCCTGCTGCTGAATAGTATTCTGCTAGACACTTCAGTTGTTCCAGTTTTAAGCTATTACAAATAGAGCTGCTCGGGACAGTTGTATACAAATCTTTGTGTAGATATATGGTTTCTTTTATGTTTGGTAAATACATAGGGTAGAATAGCTGGCTCATATGGTAGTAATATGTTTCAGTTCAAAAAATATTTCACTGCACCAGGTCTTAGTTGTGACATGTGAAATCTTCGATCTTTGTTGAGGCACGTGAGATCTTTAGTTCGGGCATGTGGAATCTAGTTCCCTGACCAGGGATGGAACGTGGCCCCTCGCATTGGGAGCACAGAGTCTTAGCCACTGGACCACCAAGGAAGTCCCCCTGTTTCACTTTTAAAGAAACTACCAAACTATTTTCCAAAATGGTTGAGTGATTTTACACTCTCTTCAACAATGTATGAGAGCTCCTCCACAACTTCACTAGCACTTGGTACAATCAGTTTTTCAATGTTAGACCTTCTTATAGCGTGTAGTGGGCTTCCCAGGTGGCACTAGACGTAAAGAATCCACCTGCCAATGGAGAAGACATAAAGAAATCTGGGTTTGCTCCCTGGGTGGGGAAGATCCCCTGGAGGAGGAAATGGCAACCCACTCCAGTATTCTTACCTGGAAAATTCCACAGACAGAGGAGCCTGGTGGGCTACAGTCCATGGGGTCACAGAGTGGGACATGACTGAGCACGCACATACAGTTATCCTCTTGACTGGTGATGAAATGTCCAGGGCTGTTAGAGGGATTATAGTTCCAGGAAAAAGCAGAATATCCTTCGAGGCTGATGAGTATTAGGGCCTAAAATATACTTAATTTCCTCTCTGGAGGTTTTATTTCATGTTTGCTGCTACCTTTTATTTTCCTAATTATTTTTTTCTTCCACCTTTTGATTCATTGTTTGCAAGTCCCACTGTAGAAGCAAATGTCTATAGTAGGTGAATGTCTATAATAACAAATATTTATCATTATAGAATTGATAGAATGTCATCATTTTGTTATCCTTAATGAAGCGGTACAAGGAGGAAAAGATCTTCAGAGACTGCTAACTTCAGGAAAACAATAGGTTAGGCCCCAAATGGGTCAATTGACTAGGCTTTTGTTAAATATCAATGTTAAATAATAGAGAAAACAGTTATAAGGTTATTATCAGTCACTTGTACATGCTATTTCTATAAAATAGCTCAGTATTTAATTTATAATATAGAATAGTTACAGAAACTATCTAAAGCTCTTTCCCTCCAAATAGCAGACTAGTTGAATAAGCAGTACATTCAAAAGATGTAGCCATTAAAAATCATCTTTTCCAGGTCTCCTTGGAGGTATAGTTGTCTCTAGGATTGGAGCAGGAAATTACAGTGTGATCCTGAAACATCTTGTCATATCAGAAAAGTATCAGTGATCACTGGATCTTGCTAAAAAGAATTCAGGAGCAACCTGAAGATTCCTCCTGTTGTTCAAAGAGGGGGAAATCTGAATATCAATGAGAATAGTAACTCTATTGGATTGAAACGTATCAAATCTATTTCAGTGCTTTAGGTCAGATTGATACTGTAAAACAACGCTAGGGAATCAACTCATTTTAAAAACTAGAAAATAAAAGAGAATGAGGATGTATTTATCTTGCCTTTCATAGGGCATATTGTACTTGAGGATAACCACAGAGTTATAAGAGGATGTTTCTCTTTATAAAATATTCTAGTTGATAAACGGAGAAGAAATGATAGAATGTCATCATTTTAATATCCTTAATGAAATGGTACAACTAGGAAAGGATCTTCAGGGGCCATTAACTTCATAAAAACAAACATTGTTTATTTTGATGAAGTCCAAGGCATTTACTTTTTCTTTTCGTGCTTGTACTTTTGGTATCATAATTAAGAAATCATTTCCTAATCCAAAGTCACAAAGATTTAACTTATGTTTCCTTCTAAATTTTTATAGTTTTAGATTATATTTCAGGTTTTGAGCCATCTGAGTGAATTTTATATATGGTTTGAGGTAGAGGCTGAATATCAGTATGTTCTTTTGTATATAAGTATCTATATTGTCACAGAATGATATGCAGAAAACACTATTTTTTCCCATTGAATCAGGGTCACCCTTGCTGATATAGCTTACCTCCGGATTCTCATTTTATTTCACTGTTATATATTTTCCTTCCTTATAGAGAAACAACACTGTTTTGATTATTGCAGCTTTATACTAAGTTGTGTAATTGAGTAGTATGAATCCTTCACCATAGTTCTTCTTTTCCAAAATTGTTTTGTCTAGTCAAGGTCTTTTGGAATTCCACATGAAATTTAGGATAAGTTCATCTACTTCTATAAAAAAGGTATTTTGATAGTTCTTTCATCAAACTGAAGATCAATTTGGGAAGAATTACTGTCTTAACCATATTATCTCTCTATTAAATTGGGCTGACTTTCTGCTTATTTAGATCTTTGTTAATTTCTTTCAAGAATAGTTTGCATTTTCCAGTGTACAAATCTTGCATTTCTTGATTAAATATATAAATATATTCTTAAGTACTTTTTTCCTTGATGATACCTTTTTAGAAGGAGTGATAATGGATTTTTCAAAAGAGCTTTATTGAGATGTAATTTGTATATAGAGTACCGTACAGTGGTTTTTGGTGTATTATGCTATTTTTAATAGTGGCAAAATATGTATAACATAAAGCCATTTTATCCATTTTAAGTTTATGATACAGTGGCATTAAATGAATTCATATTATCGTGTTACCATCACCACTATCTTATTTCACAACTTTTTCATCAACCCAAACAGAAAAACTGTAACCCTTAAGCAATAACTACACATTTCTGTTGCCTCTCAGTGCCTGGTAACCTCTATTGTACTTTCTTTTTCTATAAATTTGTGTAATGTAGGTAACTCATATAAGTGGAATCACATAGTAGGTGTCCTTTCGTGTCTAGCTTATTCACTTAGTGTAGTGTTTTCAAGTTTTGTCCATGTTGTAGCATGTATCAGAATCCCATTCGTTTTTTTAAAAGTATTTATTTATTTTTGTCTGTGTTGAGTTTTTGTTGCTGTGCAGGCTTTTCTCTGGTTGCGGCAAGCAGGGGCTACACTCTAGTTGTGGTGCGTGGGCTTCTCATTGTGGTGGCATCTCTTGTTGCACAGCACGGGGCTCTAGGGCATGCGGGCCTCAGTGGTTGTGGCTCCTGGGCTCTAGAACATAGGCTCAATAGTTGTGCCCCACAGGCTTAGTTGCTCCACAGCATGCGGGATCTTCCTGGATCAGGGATCCAACCCATGTCTCCTGCATTGGCAGGCAGATTCTTTACCACTGAACCACTAGGGAAGTACCCCTCCTTTGTTTTTTAAAGCTGAATAATATTCCATTGTACATGTATACCATATTTTGTTTGCCCATTTATCTTCGATGGATATTTGACCTTTTGGCTATTGTGAATAACGCTATCATGAACATGAGTGTACACACACTTGTTTGAGTCCCTGCTATCAATTCTTTTGAGCATATATACAGAAGTGGAATTGATGGATTGTATGGCTTTGCTATGGATTAAATATTTGTCTTCCTAAAATTCATACGTTGAAACCCTAACCCTCAATGTGATGGTATTTGGAGGTGGGGGCTTTGAGAGGTAAGTTTAGATGAAGTCATGAGAGTATAGCCCACATGATGAGATTAGTGTGTCCTTATAAGAAGAAACCTTCTCCTCTTGATTTCTCTCCTCCTATGTGAAGAATACAAGAAAGCAGCTGTCTGTGAGCCAGGAAGAGGGCTCTAACTGGGAATGAAATTGCCTGGCACCTTGATCTTGGACTTCACAGCCTCCAGAATGGTGAGAAATAAATGTCTATTGTTTAAGTCAACCAAGCAGACTGAGAAAATAATTATGTGTTAACTTTTGAGGAACTGTCAAATTGGTTTCCCACAGTGACTGCATCATTTTACTGTCCCGTTAGCAATGCAAAGGTCTTCCAGTTGCTCTGCATTTTCACCAACTTGTTATTTTCTCTTTTCTTTTGAATATGCATGGTAGTGGATGTGAAGTGGTGTCTCGGTGTAGTTTTGATTTGCATTAGAATGATGTCAAACATCTTTTTATGTGTTTATTAGCCATTTTTGGTGAAATGTCTGTGTAAGTTCTTTGCCCAGTTTTTTCCGTTACCCATTTTTTAACGTGACTGTTTACCTTTTTGTTCTTGAATTATAATGCCCAATGAAAGAAACTAGACAGAATGGTCATATGTATTTTTTATTTTTTTCAAACTTTAAACTTTTTTATTTTGTATTGGGGCATAGCCAATTAACAATGCTGTGATAATTTCAGGTGAACAGCAAAGGGACTCAGCCATACATACACATGTATCTATTCTCCCTCCAAACTCCTCTCCCATCCAGGCTGGCATATAACATTGAGTAGAGTTCCATGTGCTATGCAATAGGTCACAAAGGTCATATATTGTATGATTTTTCTTAATGTGAAATACCCAGAATATCAAGTGCATAAAGATAGATAGCAGATTAGTGGTTGCCAAGGCATGGATGGAGAGGTGAATGGGGAGTGAGTGTTTACCAGGTATGGAGTGTTCTTCTGGGATAATGAGAGGATTTGAAACTGGATGGGGGTGATGACTGCGTAGCATCGTAAATGTACTAGATGCCACCAAATTGAACACTTTAAAATGGTTCATTGTATGTGATGTGAATTTTACCTTAATAAAAATAAACAAGAATACTAGCAAGGTTTACAGGAATCTTTGTATCTACCAATGTTCAGAGAGTAAATCTAAATAAGTTTTATAGCAGGGAATCCCAGAGATGGGATTTTCTTGCTGGCTGATAGAGGAGAATAGTTGGGAGTCAACTGGCTTATGATAACGTAGATTTAAATCTTGGATTTTTTTTTTAACTGACCTCATAAGTCTTCTTTTATATATATATAGTTGCTGTGAGGGCTTTTCTCCAGTTGTGGTGCACAAGCTTCTCATTGTGGTAGCTTCTCTTGTTGTGGAGCACGGGCTCTAGGGCATGTGGGCTTCAGTAGTTGTGGCACATGGACTCAGTAGTTGTGGCTCCCAGGCTCTAGAGCATAGGGTATAGTTGTGGCACAAAGGCTTAATTGCTCCTTGGCACGTGGGCTTTTCCCAGATCAGGGATCAAACCTGTGTCCCCTGCATTAGGCGGATTCTTCACCACTGAGCCGCCAGGGAAGCCCCCTAAATCTTGGATTTTAGTTCAGTGATAACTGACATGTCATGAACTGAAGGGTTTGATTGCTATTAAACAATTTTTTTAATCATATTGTTCCCTCTAGTCCCAAGCGTACAGAGTTATTATAGGAAATCCCCTGGTGGGAATAATAAAATGTGTCATTAAAAATACTTTAAAATGACACA
This sequence comes from Bubalus kerabau, assembly GCF_029407905.1. Taxonomy (NCBI): domain Eukaryota; kingdom Metazoa; phylum Chordata; class Mammalia; order Artiodactyla; family Bovidae; genus Bubalus; species Bubalus kerabau. The sequence continues at coordinate 18,165,064 of NC_073647.1, forward strand.
TGCAAAGACTGCATTGTGGCATAAATTTTTTCTGTTATAATGTCAAATGATTGATAGATTTCATTCCAGCTCCCTTTTTTTGAGTGTCTGCTTTGTAGTATGTTATACAAAAATGCCTGGCAACCCCAGCTTTCATGGGATTTGCAGTATACTAAGAAAAAGAAAGTATAAAATAAAAATATTGTGAGCCACAATAGCTATGAAAAGTTCTACCAGTCCGTCCCTCACAGGAGTCACTCGCCATGACTGAGGATTTGGGTAGATGGCTGTTTCTTCTTCTGAATCAGTTGTCTGTAAAGGGTGAAAAGTTGGCTGTTCATTACTCTTGAAAGCAGACGTGAATCCCTCAGATCAGGTTACAGGCTTCCTCCTTCTCCAGGATTTCCTTTTAGCTCTACCACTCAAATGCGGTAGTCTCTTATCACTGGGATAGGGCCTCAAAAGTTATTTAATCCATCTGCCCATTTGATGCTTGGGTCTTTGCTATCAAAAATGATCTTTGGGCCTGTATTAGAAACGCAAAATGACAATGTAACAGAAAACTCAAATCTCACTACCCTAATCAATGAGGGTAGACCTAGACTCAAAAGCTGCTTGATTCAGAGGCTCAAAAATGACACCAGGGTCAGATTTCTTCCTGCTTGTGCTTCTTGATGTGTGCTTTATTTTGACTTGGCTCTTTCTTACTACCGATACATGGCTGCCCGCAGTTTTCAAGGGCTCTTTGTTTCTTTGAGCACATGAAGCGGAGGCGGTTGCTTGCTTCTACACTCCTCCAGATAATGAAAGAAAAAGTTCCTCCAAAGCCCCGGGAAATTGCTACTCTCACCTGCCCCAATTAGATTATGCTCAGAGCCAGCCAGTGGCAAGGAATGGGACAAGGCTGATTAATTTGGATTGAATTATGCTAATTTGCTAAGATTGGAATCATACGTTCCAGGAGGGAGTTAGGGCAAGGATGTGACATTAAGGAACAGGAGGTGGCCACCAAGATAAGGAGAGGATATTGGGGAAGTTACCACAGGGTCTGTCTGGTACAGGGTCTTGGGTTAGCTGTTGACAGCATCATGAAAATCCCCTGGAGAAGGGAATGACAACCTATGCCAGTATTCTTGACTGGGAAATCCCATGGACAGAGGAGCCTAGCGGGCTACAGTCCATGGGGTCGCAAAGAGTTGGACACAGCTTAGCGACTAAACAACAACAAAGCTACAGTTGCCTTCCCTGCTGGACCATTCCCATTTTAAGAAAGTATATTTTCCATTGGATCAACCTCCTTGTTTCCATCCAGCTCAGAGTACCAATGGCTCCTTCTTGCCATGCTGTTTCTTGAATTCATTACTCTGGATGTGTTTTCCTTCTCAGCAGCCTATTCTGCCTGGGCCTTACCATTCTGTACTGAATTCACTGACCCCAAAGGTGACTGTATGTCACTGGTATTTCTTCCTGAATTCTGAATTGAACTGAATGGAGGTTCAGTTATCTTTTCTTTCTCCTCCGTTTTCGGGTTCTTCCTCAAGCCAAGTTCAGAAGTTGTGCCAGATAGTGGCTATGTGATAGAACCTATCTCGTTCTCCGTGGTAAAATGAAGAGGACCGTCCTGATCCATTTCCAAGGACTGGTCCCACTGCAAGTTCTGTGACATGTTAACTATGAAAAATTCTCCCAGTCAGTACCCACACATAAGTCCCAGTGACTGCGGTTATGGGGAGCTGGCTATTTCTCCCTCTGAATCAATTGTTATTCAAAGGATTAAAAGTTGGATTCTGGTGGGAGGAAATGATTCTGGGCGTGAGGGGCTCAGTGAGTGCTGTGTTTGGAAACCTGAAGCCCACATTGCTTTGTCGAGTTTGAGGAGTTTCTGCCCTTTATTCTGCACTGGGCTCCGCACCGAATGTGATCAACCTAAACCTACTCCGAGGGTAGGCCGAGGTAGCCTGGCCTCCCTTCACTCATGCGCGCATCTTCTTCGCCAAGCGCAGCGTAGCCGGCCTAGGCCTGAGTCGCCAGCAGCCAGAGCCGCTGCCTCGGGGACGGCAGCCATCAATGGCCTGGGCTGCGGATCCAGATGCGTCCGCAGCTGCATCTCCTTCTGGCTCCGCTTCAGGACAGAGGAAGTAGCTGGAAGAGCAGAAGGCTGGAGGCGCCCCGGTGCCCGTCGCCCCGCACTCCCCAGGGGCCTACAAGCCTCTCGGCCGCCCCGCCCTCCCCTACAGGCGGCTTTGTCCTCCGGCTGTGCAGCATCTCCCTTCCCCTCCCCCCCGCTTCAGATTCCCGCCGGCCTTTCTGCGCCCCCCGCCCCTCAGCCTCCGGCGGGTCCCTACTTCCCCCGCGCAGGTGGCGCCAGCGAGGCGGGGACTAATGGGTTAACCAGGGGTTCTTCTAGGCGAAGAGGGCCTGCCAGAGCGGGCGCTGGGGCCAAACCGGTGCTGAGACCACCCCGGCGACAAAAATGCCCGCCCGAGGCGGCCCACCAGCTCTGTTCCCGGGGACGGCCCCCTTGCCCTGGAGGAAGGGGCGACCCGGACGGTGGGCCGCCTCCCTCGCCTGGACTTAGAGCCCCTTACTCTGGGTGAACCAGAGGCGCTCTCCCCACTCAAGGAACTGGAATCCGGGTGGCTGGATGTGACTGTGGGGCGGCTGGCAGTTTCGGGCTGGCGACGGGGAGAGGAGTGACCCTGGCCCGCGCCCCCACTCCCGCGCTACCGCGGGGAACCCCTGGCCCGGTCTGCACTGGGGAGGGATGGGGGCCGTGAGTCCGGGATCGCGAGTCTGCGGGCGACGTGGGGGTCTGGGGCCGGGGCCTGGGCTCGGGGGCGCGTGGGCCAGAGCACGGTTTTCGAGCCCAGCGAGCCTTGTGGTCTCGGTAGGTGCCGAGCTGGTCGGCCGCGGGCACGACGGCAAAAGTGGGAGGAAGCCAAGCCAAGGGAGGAGGATGCTGGGCGACAGCGAGACGTTGTTTTCTTTTTAACAACGCTCCTTGGACCCGCTTTCCGACTCCAGGGCCCCGTTAAGGATATCCGGCGGCCGCTCGGACCTGGCCCTGCCACAGGCGCCTTCCCAGCATCAGGGCCATTCTATCCTTGAGGGGCGAAGGGGTCACTTCTTGTCTCTCCTCGCCGCCGCTGCTGCCCAGCTGGCAGGGATGCCCAACTGACCTCTCACCCGGCCTGGGCTCTTCCGCCTCCCGCCCGCACCGCTTTGGGAACTAGTAGGGGACTTTGGGAATCAGCCCGGAGCCCCCAACCTTCTTCCTCTTTCCTGACGCCCTGCTCCATCTGCCCACTCCCCACTCTGGCTTTGGTGGTCTCTCACTGAACCTCTTTCCCCAGTTTAGGACCTGCTGGAAGGGGTCCTAAGATGAAACTCAGCAGCAGCGCGTGGCCACTGTAGGGACCTAGGAGCTGAACAACCTGCTCCACTTCATTTCGTTATGAGAACTTTCCGCGGCATCTTGGAATGCTGCGGAAGTTTACAAACAAAAAAAGGAAAGAAAAAAGTGGGGGAAAAAAGCGATCTGGAGGTTATGCAGCTTGAATTCCATCTGCTTTGAGCAGTAGTTCTCGGGGCCAGAGTCCAGCTTCCCTGACTCGGACATCTGAATTTTGATGTAATGTCTAGACTTGCAGATTTAAAACTTGACTGCCAGAGGGGTCATTTGATTTAACCAGTTGAAAACAGTGAAATCATGAGTCACTCTCTGACTCTGATACTTACTAGGAATTTAGGTATTTGAGGTATTATCTGAAAAAAAGGTTATTTTTTTTTTTTTCAATATCCCTTTCAATTCCCTTCTCCAAGATCAGATTAATACAGTTAATGCTATCTGGGCTTCCCAGGTGGCGCTAGTGATAAAGAACCTGCCTGCCAATGTAGGAGATGTAAAAGACCCGGTTCGATCCCTGGATGGGGAAGATTCCTCCGGAGAAGCAAATTACAGCCCACTCCAGTATTCTTGTCTGGAGAATTTCCATGGACAGAGGAGCCTGGCAGGCTATGGTCCATAGGGTCGCAAAGAGTCAGACACTACTGAAGCGACTTAGCAGGCATGCAGGTGACATCTGAAAGATGTCAGTTATAAGAAAGTACAGGGCTAGAATTTTCAGCCAGTTTTAACTGGGCACTTTTATTTTAAGACTGTTTTGGCTTTTTATTTTTGACACAGGAAATAATTTAATACCCTAAAACCCCCTTGGTTTTGGCTGATGTTTTTTGTTATTAAATGGTTGAATTTTGTTGTTAACTGCTGCATAAGAGGCAGAACCAAGACTTGTTCTATCGAACTGTCATATGGTGAATCTTTACTGTGTGTGGTAGTGTCATTGGACACAATTTTGACTGCATATATGTAAATGTAGAGTAAATGTAGTGAGATTTTCTTTCTTCCGAAATGAAGCTCAGAGGCAAAAAATTACAATGCAAATTTAATGATTTTAAAATCTCTCATGTAAGTGACTAGTTTTTCAAAACAGAACCACCGTATTGTTGGGAAATACTATCACTCAATGCGTTTGCCATATATTTGTGGACTATTATTTAAAATGTTAATGAAATAAATGATACAAATGAATAGAAATTTGGATTTAAAATTAAATGAGATTTTTATTCCTAGAGTAGTGCTGTCTTGAAGTTTACTTTCTGTGTATTTATGACTAACTCCATTATTAAACATTTAGCCCCTTTTTGTACTTTGTTTTTCAAACTTTTGAAACGTAAATTTTTATCAACATTCCAGAAGCAAGGTCTGTCTTATCTGTAAGGGGAGTGTGAGAATTACATAAAAGAAGCTTTATAAATTGTTTAGTAGGATATCTGGAATTTATTAAGCACTCTATAAACACTCATTCCTCTTTTTACTTCTGTTCCCATGAAAAGTTACAAATTGATTTTGATACAAACCATGTTGGGAACTCAACAGTCTTGGATGCTCCTTGGAGAGGCAGCTGTTTTGAATTCCTGCAGTTTGTTCTGAGCAAGATATGGACCTCTTAACCATTTTTTTAAAGTGCTCAACCAAAGGTTGTGTAAGTCAGGAAAATTAAACTGTTTGTAAAATTAGAGACATTGGAGAAGCTCCCTACATTAAGAGGTTTTTCTTGGTTTGGGGAATTATTGAGAAAAAAACTGGGTCAACCCAGATTCTTATGGCAGAATGCAGATTCTTAGAAAACAGAACGCCTCAGTTTCTCAAATCTTTTTAAAGGCAAGGGGAGATATTTACCTCACAGGGTAGTTATGAGGCCTAATGGGGTATGTCTGTCAAGAGTTTGTCAGGCTCAATAAATATTAGTTTCTTTCGTTTCTTTATTTTTGGTTGCACTGACTCTTTGTTGCTTCCTGCAGGCTATCTCTAGTTGTGATGAATGGGGGCTACTGGTCGCTGAGGTGCGTGGGCTTCTCATTGGGGTGGCTTCTCTTGTTGTGGAGCATGGGCTCTAGGTAAATGGGCTCCGTAGTTGTGGCTTGCAGGCTCTAGAGCACAGGCTCACTAATTGTAGTCCATGGACTTGAGTTGCTCTGCAGGCTTGTGGAGTCTTCTCGGCCAGGGATTGAACCTTTGTCCCCTACATTGACAGGCGGATTCTTATCCCCTGTACCACCAGGGAAGTCCTTCTTTTTGTGATGTGCTTTTGTTTTCATATATTCTAATACTTTTATTTTGAGAATAACAAGCTTGAAATGATTTCCCTCAATATATTGAATCTCTACTTATGATATATATCCAATGTTACCTAACTGAAATGATTATTTTAATGTTATTATGTCTTACTGTGCCTTTTTTTTTTTTTTTTTTTTGCATGGAGCAAGGCATTTTCTTGGCCTTTAGCATAGCTAATTATGCAGTAAGGTACCAGCTGTCCTGAACCAAATATCTTCTCTGAATTAAAGATACCACTGTATCTAATTGTTTCTTCTTTTCCTGATTTCTTGCTGTGCTGTTCTTAATTTCCCACCAATCCTATCTCCCTCCGTGGTATCACTTTTGCTCAGTACCTTTTTTCCATCTTGGAGTCTTATAGTCTTAGATAGTCTTGTCCAAGGACAAGTTCTCTTGTCCTTGGACTGTTTACATAGAAATCTGCCCCCTCCTTTCATTTGTGAAACATTTATTGATATTCTGTTGTATTCAAGTCACTGGAACTGTGTGGACAAAAGAAAAATGATTAGTCCACATTCCCTGGGCAGGAGTGCTGAAGTCCATGGGAAAGACAAGTGATTGTACTATATGCTGATAAGTGATATAATACAGACAGTCCATGGAGTAGTGGAAACACAGAAATACAAGCAACACTTGTTTAATGAAGCCTTCAAGGCATACACTAAACTGAAATAAAATGATAATCTGTTGTGTAATACAGGGAGCAGAAGATTTCGGCCTGGAGACATCTTCCATTATTCAAGTGGTCTTGGTCAAGTGAATCACTCTATCTAGATATCCCATTCCTCGTGTGTAAAGCAAAAGTTTGGAACAATACCATGGTTTCCAAGGTGTATTTTATAGAATATTACTAGTGTGCTAGTATCACACAGCTCCATGATTAAATATATTTGTGATTACTGGGTGAAACCAAATTAAGCAGATTTGTTTACTGTTGAATTTCTCAGTTTTTGATTGGATATTGTAAATTATTCATCTTCAAGAGAATAATCTAATTCTTTACATTTTTTTATACCATAGAATCCTTTTGTATCAAAAATTAACTGCTACATAACATTTCAAGAAATATTTAACCTTTAGGTCTATGATTCATTGCGAGTTTATTGCTATATGAAACATAAAATGAGTGAAGTGATTTTTTTTTGTGTGTAAGATTATCCAATTTTACAGCATCATTTATTGAAAATATTATCCTTGTCACCTCAGTGGAAAATCAGTTGACCATACATGTATGGGTCAACTTCTGGACCATCTGTTCTGTTGATCACTGTGTCTATCCTTCTGGCAGTACTAATATGTCTTGATTACTGTACCTTTATGATAAATCTTGAAATCAGATAATATAAGTCTTTAACTTTGCCATTCTTTTTCAAAATTGTCTATTCTAGATCCTTTGCATATCAATTTTGAATTTTAGAATCAGTTTATCAATTTTTACTGGAAATCCTCCTAGGATTTTGGTTGGTATTGTGTTGAATCTATTCCTCAACTCGAGGAGAACTGACATCATATCAATATTGAGTCTTCTAGCTCATGAGGAGAGTATCTTTTTCTATTTTGCTTAGTGATCTTTCATAGTCTTATAGTTTTCAATGTCTAGGTCTTGCACATTTTTCATTCCATCTATCCCTAAGTATTTCATATTTTGATGCAATTTTAAATTATTTTGAAAATCTAAATGTCTGTCTAATATATGAAAATACAATTGACTCTTGTATATTGACTTTATATGCTGTAATGAGCCTTACAGCCTTATATGCTGTTAGTTGTTGTAGCTTTCTTGTATTAATTAATACATTCTTTAAAATTTTCAGTTTCAACAATTTATCATCTTTGAATAATAAGAACTTAACATTTTCCTTTCTACCCTAGATGCATTTTTTCTTGTCTTATTGCTCTGACTAGAATTTTTAGTATAATATTGAATACAAGTGGTAAAAGTGGATAGCTTTGATTTGTTCCTGATGTTAAGGGAAAATCATTCAGTTTCTTATTAAATATGATTTTCTAAATATGAAAATCTAGCTATAGGATTTTCTTCAGACTGAGGAAGACCCCTTCTATTCTAAGAGATTTTATGCTTTTGCTAAGAAATTTTATGCTTTTGTCCAATGCTTTCTGTGTCTAATGAGATGATTATGTATTTTCTTTATTCTTTTATTAATACAGTTAATTACAGTGATTGATTTTCTTTTTATAATTGAAGTATAATTTGCAATGTTGTATTATTTTTAAGTGTACAGTAAAGTGATTTAGTTATACATATACATATTCTTTAAATTTTTTGTTTTTAATTGATTTTTTAATTGAAGTATGATTGACTTCTAATGTCGTGTTAATTTTAGGTGTACTGCAAATTTATTCAGTTATATATATACATGTGTGTGTATATATTCTTTTTCAGATTCTTTTCCCATATAGGTTGCTACAAAATATTGAGTATAGTTCCCTGTGCTGTACAGTAGGTCCTTGTTATTAATTTGTTTAGTATATAATAGTGTGTATTTGTTAATCCCAGACTCCAAATTTATCCCTTCCCTCTACTTTCCCCTTTGGTAACCAAAAGTTTGCTTTCTATGTCTGTGAGTCTATTTCTGTCTTATAAACAAGTTCATTTATATAATTTTTTAAGATTCCACGAAGTGATATCATGTATTTGTTTTTCTCTGACTTACTTCACTTAATATGATAAACTGTGGGTCCATCAATGTTGCTGCAAATGGCATTATTTCATTCTTTTTTATGACTGAGTAATATTTTGTATGTACCACATCTTCTTTATCCATTTATTGATGTACATTTAGGTTGCTTCCATGTCTTAACTATTGTAAATAGTGCTACTATGAACACTGGAGTACTTGTATCTTTTCAAATTACAGTTTTCTCTGGATATATGCCCAGGAATGGGATTGTGGGATCTATGGTAGTTCTGTTTTTAGTTTCTTAAGGAACTTCCATACTGTTCTCAGTAGTGACTGCACCAATTTACATTTCCACCAACAGTGTAGGAGAGTTTCTTGTTCTCCACACCCTCTCCAGCATTTATTGTTGGTAGACTTTTTGATGATGGTCATCCTGAATGGTGTGAAGTGATACCTCATTATAGTTTTGATTTGTATTTCTCTAGTAATGAGTGATATTGAGCATCTTTTCATTTGGCCATCTGTATGTCTTCTCTGAAGAAATGTCTATTTAGATCTCCTGCCCATTTTTTGATTGGGTTGTTTGTTTTTTTGATATTAAGCTGTATCAGCTGTTTATGTATTTTGGAAATTAACTACTTGTTGGTCACATCATTTGCAAATATTTCTGCCCATTCTGTGGGTTGGCTTTTCATTTTGTTTATGGGTTCTTTTGGTGTGCAAAAGCTTTCAAGTTTAATAAGGTCTCATTTGTTTATTTTTGTTTTTATTTCCATTACTATAGGAGACAATCCCCCCCAAAAAATGTTGCTGTGATTTATGTCAAAGAGTCTTCTGCCTAGGTTTTCCTCTAGGGGTTTTATATTATCCCCTAGGTTTTACATGTAGGTCTGTAATGTATTTTGAGTTTATTTTTATATATGGTGTTAGAGACTGTTCTACTTTCATTCTTTTACATATAGCTGTGCAGCTTTACCAGCACCACTTATTAAGGAGACTGTCTTTTCTCCATTGTATATTCTTGTCTCCTTTGTTGCACACTGTGCTGTGTACTTAGTCACTCAGTCGTGTCTGACTCTTTTGTGACCCCATGGTCTGTAGCCCGCCAGGCTCCTCTTTGCATGGGGATTCTCCAGGCAAGAATACTGGAGTGGGTTGCCATGCCCTCCTCCAGGGGATCTTCTCAACCCAGGGATCAAACCCAGGTCTCCCACATTGCAGGTGGATTCTTTACCATCTGAGCCACCAGGGAAGCCCAAGAATACTGGAGTGGGTAGCCTATCCCTTCTCCAGGGGAACTTCCTGACCCAGGAAGTCCAACTGGGGTCTCCTGCATTTACCAGCTGAGCTACCCGGGAAGCCCTTGTTGTGCATTAATTGATCTTAAGTGCATGGGTTTATTTCTGGGCTTTCTATCCTCTTCTATTGATTTATATGTCTGTTTTGTGCCAGTGCTATACTGTTTTGATTACAGTGATTGATTTTTGATAGTCAAACATAATTTGCATTCCTCAGATAAATACCATGTAGTCATGATGAAGCATCCTTTTTACATATTGTTAGACTTTACTTCGGAGAAGGCAATGGCACCCCACTCCAGTACTCTTGCCTGGGAAATCCCATGGACGGAGGAGCCTGGTAGGCTGCAGTCCATGGGGTCGTGAAGAGTCGGACACGACTGAGCCAGTTCACTTTCACTTTTCACTTTCATGCACTGGAGAAGGAAATGGCAACCCACTCCAGTATTCTTGCCTGGAGAATCCCAGGGACGGGGGAGTCTGTTGGGCTGCCGTCTATGGGGTCGCACAGAGTTGGACACGACTGACGTGACTTAGCAGCAGCAGCAGCAGACTTTACTTGCTAAAATTTTGCTAAAAATTTTTGCATATAAGTTCTTGACGAATCTTGTTCTTTGTTTTCTTTCTTATAATGTCTTTGATTTTGATTCTGGAGTAATGCAGGTCTCACAGAATGGGCTGGAAAGTAATTCGGTAGCTTCTATTTTCTGGAAGAGTTTGTGTAGAATTGCAATAATTTCTTACTAAATGCTTACGAACATTCACCAGTGACATAAGTTCAGTTCAGTTCAGTTCAGTCGCTCAGTCGTGTCCGACTCTTTGAGACCCATGAAGCACAGCACACCAGGCCTCCCTGTCCATCACCAACTCCCGGAGTTCACTCAGACTCACATCCATCGAGTCAGTGATGCCATTCAGCCATCTCATCCTCTGTCGTCCCCTTCTCCTCCTGCCCCCAATCCCTCCCAGCATCAGAGTCTTTTCCAATGAATCAACTCTTCGCATGAAGTGGCCAAAGTTCTGGAGTTTCAGCTTTAGCATCATTCCTTCCAAAGAAATCCCAGGGCTGATCTTCAGAATGGACTGGTTGGATCTCCTTGCAGTCCAAGGGACTCGCAAGAGTCTTCTCCAACACCACAGTTCAAAAGCATCAATTCTTCAGTGCTCAGCCTTCTTCACAGTCCAACTCTCACATCCATACATGACCACAGGAAAAACCATAGCCTTGACTAGACGGACCTTTGTTGGCAAAGTAATGTCTCTGCTTTTCAATATGCTATCTAGGTTGGTCATAACTTTCCTTCCAAGGAGTAAGCGTCTTTTAATTTCATGGCTGCAGTCACCATCTGCAGTGATTTTGGAGCCCCCCAAAATAAAGTCTGACACTGTTTCCACCCTTTCCCCATCTATTTCCCATGAAGTGATGGGACCAGATGCCATAATCTTTGTTTTCTGAATGTTGAGTTTTAAGCCAACTTTTTCACTCTCTTCTTTCACCTTCATCAAGAGGCTTTTGAGTTCCTCTTCACTTTCTGCCATAAGGGTGGTATCATCTGCATATCTGAGGTTATTGATATTTCTCCCGGCAATCTTGATTCCAGCTTGTGCTTCTTCCAGCCCAGAGTTTCTCATGACGTACTCTGCATATAAGTTAAATAGGCAGGGTGACAATATACAGCCTTGACGTACTCCTTTTCCTATTTGGAACCAGTCTGTTGTTCCATGTCCAGTTCTAACTGTTGCTTCCTGACCTGCATACAGATTTCTCAAGAGGGAGATCAGGTGGTCTGGTATTCCCATCTCTTGAAGAATTGTCCACAGTTTATTGTGATCCACACAGTCAAAGGCTTTGGCATAGTCAATAAAGCAGAAATAGATGTTTTTCTGGAACTCTCTTGCTTTTTCGATGATCCAGCGGATGTTGGCAATCTGGGCCTAAAGTTTCTTTAATGGAAAAGTTTTTAAACTACAAATTAATTTTTGCAATAGTTGTAGGGCTAGTTGGGTTGTTGATTTCTTCTTTTGGAGGTTTTTTAAAAAATATTTTAAGTTAATTTTTATTGGAGTATAGTTGCCTTACAATGTTGTGCTGGTTTCTGCTGTACAGCAAAGTGAATCAGCCACGTGTATACTTATATCTCTTTTTTTTCTTTTTTGGATTTCCTTTCCATTTAGGTCACTACAGAGCATTAAGTAGAGCTCCCTGTGCTATACAGTAGGTTCTCATTATTTATCTATTTTATCGTACAGTGTATATTTGTCAATACCAGTCTCTCAATTCATCCCACCCTCCCCACCAGTCTCCATATGTCTGTTGCTGATTTCTTTTTTTTAAGATTTATTGATTTATTTTTAGCTGCACTGGGTCTTCGTTGCTGCACTCAAGCTCTGTCTAGCTGTAGTGTGTGGGGGCTACTCTTCATTGCAGCGCATGGACTTTTCACTGCAGTGGCTTCTCGTTGCAGAGCACAGGCTCTAGAGCCTGGGCTCAGTAGTTATGGCACACAGGCTTAGTTGCTCTGAGGTATGTGGAATCTTCCCAGATCAGGGACCAAACTGGTGTCCCTTGCATTGCAAGGCAGATTTTAACCATGGGACCACCAGGGAAGCTCCTGATTTCTTCTTGAATGAGCTTTGATAGTTTGTGTATTTAAACAAAATTTTCCATTTATCCTTTTCATTGTCAAATTTATTATCATAAAGCTGTTGATAGTATTTTCTTATCATTTTACATTCATACTACTTAGCTATTTCTAAATAATAAATTACCCAAAACTTAACAGCTTAAAACAATACATATTTATTATCTCACAGATTCTGCAGTTCAGGAATTTGGGTACAGCTTAGCTGGGCTTCCCTGGTGGCTCAGACGGTAAAGAATCTGCAGTGTAGGAGACAGGAGACCCAGGTTCTATCCCTGGGTAGGGAAGATCCCCTGGAGAAGAGAATGGCAGCCCACTCCAGTATTCTTGCCTGGCAGGCTACAGTCCATGGGGTTACAAAGTTGGACACGACTGAGCAACTTAACACTTTCACTTTCACTAGCTGGATCCTCAGTTCAAGGTCTCCCATAAGGCTGTAATCAAAGTGTCAGCCAGGGCCAGGTTCTCATCTGAAGACTTGACTAGGGAAGAATCCAATTCTATGCTCATATGAGTGTTAACAGGATTCAGTTCCTTGTGGGTTGTTGAACTGAGGTCCTCAATTTTTTGCTGGATGTTGGCCAGAGGGGCCCTCAGTTCTTTGCCATGTTATCTCTCCAGCATGGCAGCTTGTTTCATTCAAGTCAGCCATAGAGGGTAGCAAGATGGAGTCATAGCCTTGTTATAGAAGTGACATCCCCCTGCCTTTGCCATATTTTACTGGTTAGAAGCAAGTTACTAGGTCACTTCACACTCAAGGGGAGAGGACTACACAGGGGCATGGATACTGGGAGGCAGGCATCAATGGGGATCATTTTAGACACAATATTTGTAGGATCTATGTATTACAGTTTACTGACATTCTCAAAGAACCAGCTTTTCTTTGTTTTTCTGTTTTCACAGTGTTTGAATTCTGTCATCTTTACTTTGGGTTTATTTTCTTACTTTAAGTTTAATTTGTTTTTTATCTTAATTTCTTTTTTGGCCACACCATGAAGCATGCAGGATCTTAGTTCCTTGACCAGGGATCAAGCCCATTCCCCCTGCAGTGGAAGCACAGAGTCCTAACCACTAGACCACCAGGGAAATCCTTTTTAATTTTTTAATGTGAAAGCTAAGGTCATTGTTTCCAAGTCCTTAATGTTTTCTAGTATAGGCATTTAGTGCTATACACTTTCTTCTAACAATTGCTTTAGCTACATCCTATAAATTTTTATGATTTCATTTTCTTTTTAGCTGTAGAATTTTTATTTTTATTGAGGTGTAATTGGCATATAACATACTAGTTTCAGATGTACAGCATAATGATTTAATATTTGTATATATTGTAAAATGCTCACCACAATAAGTCTACTTATTTGTGTGTTCATAATTTTCCATTGTCAACAACTTGCCATGACCAGAAAACTCAGCCCCCTAACATTCTAGTTGACTTAAGCAATGAAAATGGGTTCACATCATCAATCTTGATATTTCTGTGCAAAGCAACCCTAACAAGATGATATAACAGTGACTGCTACTCCAGGTGTACACAACAAAATCATCAATCCATTGGTGATATAAAGAACACTCTGACACCACATTCTTTTGGGTTGGCTTGGAGACAGGCAAGGAGTAAGTTACCAAGCCTGCTGTGTGAACTCTCTACCCACAACATGCAAGCATGAGATTTCCCTATTGTTAACTCCTGCAGTTTGAGGCACAGGTATTAGTGATGGGGCAGTGAAAGAGGGTCAGGGATTGGGCACCATTTGAGTCTATAATCACATATAACCTGGGGCCATTTGTTTTAATGGAAATTACTCTCTTCTTCATTTAAAAATGTGAAGAATAGATACCTCCGTTTTTTGTGGGTTTGCTCTTTCCTGATAATGTCAACTTTCTCAGACTCTTAGAATAAAATCCAAAGTTGTTACCAGGATGTTACAGCCCTGCCTGGCTTGCCCCAACTCTTATGTTTCTGAGCTCATCTCCAACTGCTGTCCCTCTTTATCCATCTGCTGCAGCCACTCTGGTGATTTGGATGTTCCTCAAACACACCTGGCTCACTCCTGCTTAGCGGCCTTTGCTATTGCTGTTCTCTTAGCCTAGAATGATCTCAAAGATCCTTAGAACTCCCTCTCTCACCTCTTTCACGCCTCTCTTCAAATATCATTTCATGAGAGAGGCCTTCCTGACCATTTAATCTAAAACAGCAGCCCCTGCCATTCTCTGTGTCCTTTCTTTGCTTCATTTTTCTTTACACTTAATAATATGTTATTAACCTGAATATTTCCTTCCTTTTTGCCTGCTCCTCCCTCAACCAGACTGTCTGTTCCATGGTGTGAGGGTCTGTTTTTAGTTCATCACTAGATTTCCCATGACCAGCAGAGTACCTGGCATACAGTAGGTGCTTGTAGGTACTTATCAGTGAATTAATGAATGAATCTGATATATAGACATATGTCTATCTATCTAGATGTATTTATATATGTATCCATAGATATAGAGAAGGAAAGCATTTAGAACATAAGATTCTTTATCCTCAGCTCCAGACTATAGAGGAAAAAAGCTCAACTAAAGCCAACTTTTCTTTCAGGATTTGAGTATGCAAATATATGTAGTATCATAAAATCTCTTTTATAAAGATGATTTTTTTTTTTTTTACTGTTTTCAGATTAGAAGTAACACTTTCAGAAAAGAAAATGTAAGCAATGCAGAAAGGACTCAGATGGAAAGTGAAAGTCCTCTGGACTGAAGGTGAGGAGAGAGAGCAGGCCTGGAGACTGAATTGGACTGTGCATTGGGACGGAACCCTGGGGAAACCACAGCTGCACTAGAGCAGTTGTGTCAGCAGGGCTCATCAGAATGTCCCCGCAGAAAAACTGGCCACATCAGACTGTCTTGCTTTGCTGCTTATTATCTTCTGTCTACTTTTTCTAGGAAACTACCTTTCAGCGTTTGTATTGTTTTAAGTTAATGAAGCTCGTTGTATACTAAAGAGCTTTTAGTCTGTCAAATTTGTTAACAATTTTTTCCCTAAATTATTGTTCATCTTCTAACTTTTTGGTGTTTTCTGCCATTCAGAAATGATTTTTATTGTGTTGTCAGTTCTAATAATCCTTTTCTTTTGTTGTCTCTGCCTCTGATAGCATGCTTAGAAACTCTTCTTCAGCCCCAGGGTTATAAAAGTGTTCACTTGAATTTTCTTCTACTACTGTCATAGTTTGATTTTCTTTTTCATGTTTAAATTTTCAGGGGACCTGGAATTTACTTGGTGAAAAGGCATGTCTGGAATGCTTGTGGTGTGCCAGGTTTTATTCCAAGTGCCTTACATGGATCATCACATTTGAATGCTTTGAAACTCAGGAGGTGGGTGATAATAGGAACGTTGTTTTCACAGGGGAGGAAATTTAGGAACAGGCAAGGTGTGTACTTGTCCAAGACCACACAGCTGGTGAAACCTGGCCCATCAGTGGGAAAGCCTAAACAGGGTTAAGGAATAGAGTCAGCATGTGAAAAGTTTCTGAAATATAGTAGTCAATAGAAGGTAGAGTTTTTTACTACTACTATTATTATTACACGGTTCTCATAAACGTAATTTCTGATGGCTGCAAATTATTTGAAAAATCGTGTATATTTAAGACAAGCACAACTCTAAAATACTATTCCTTCATAAACATGTTTAGAATTCCATGGTAACAAAACCTTTATTTAGAGAAACAGTTGTCATAAGAAGAAATTCAGAAAGAACATTTATCAACATGTGAAGAGTTTTATAGGATATGGGATTATAGATTTTTACAAAAATCTTATCTTTGCACTCCAGCTTTCTTAAAAGAGCATATTTTTAAAATGTTCTGATCAGAAATAAAGCCACAATAACTGTTCTTGTTTTTTTTTTTTTAAAACTATAACAAAATAATGAAGCTGCTATGAAAAGCAGTTTCGTAGTTCCTTGAAAAGTTTAATATAGAATTACCATATCGCCCAACAATTCCACTCCTAGGTGTAGGCCCAAGAATTCAAAGCAAGGAGTCAACCAATATAATTCAAAGCAAGGAGCCAAACAGATTCTTGTAACCAATTTTCAAAGCACCATTATTTACAGTGACTAAAAGGTGAAAACAACCCAAATGTCCATCAACATATGAATGGATAAGCAATATGTGGTACATATATCAGTTCAGTTCAGTTCAGTTGCTCAGTCTTGTCTGACTCTTTGTGACTCCATGGACCGCAGCATGCCAGGCTTCCCTATCTATCATCAACTCCCGGGGCTTACGCAAACTCATGTCCATCGAGTTGGTGATGCCATCCAACCATCTCATCCTCTGTCACTCCCTTCTCCTCCTGCCTTCAATCTGTCCCAGAATCAGGGTCTTTTCCAATGAGTCAGTTCTTCACATCAGGTGGCCAAAGTGTCGGAGTTTCAGCTTCAGCATCAGTCCTTCCAATGAGTATTCAGGACTGATTTCCTTTAGGATGGACTGGATGGATCTCCTTGCAGTCCAAGAGACTCTCAAGAGTCTTCTCCAACACCACAGATCAAAAACATCAATACTTCGGCACTCAATTTTCCTTATAGTCCACCTCTCACATCCGTACATGACTACTGGAAAAACCGTAGCTTTGACTAGACAGACCTTTGTTGGCAAAGTAATGTCTCTGCTTTTGAATATGCTATCTAGGTTGGTCATAGCTTTTCTTCCAAGGAGCAAGCATCTTTTAATTTCATGGCTGCAATCACCATTTGCAGTGATTTTGGAGCCCCCCAAAATAAAGTCTTAACTGTTTCCATTGTTTCACCATCTATTTGCCATGAAGTGATGGGACCAGATGCCATGATCTTAGTTTTCTGAATGTTGAGTTTTAAGCCAATTTTTTCACTCTCCTCTTTCACTTTCATTAAGAGGCTCTTTAGTTCTTCTTACATTTCTGCCATAAGGGTGGTGTCATCTGCATATCTGAGGTTATTGGTATTTCTCCTGGCAATCTTGATTCCAGCTTGTGCTTCATCCAGCCCAGCATTTTGCATGATGTACTCTGCATATAAGTTAAATAAGCAGGGTGACAATATACAGCCTTGACGTACTCCTTTTCCTGTTTGGAACCAGTCTGTTGTTCCATGTCCAGTTCTAACTGTTCCTTCTTGACCTGCATACAGATTTCTCAAGAAGCAGGTCAGGTGGTCTGGTAGTCCCATCACTTTCAGAATTTTCCACAGTTTGTTGTGATCCACACAGTCAAAGGCTTTGGCATAGTCAATAAAGCAGAAGTAGATGTTTTTCTGGAATTCTATTGCTTTTTCTATGATCCAACAGATGTTGGAAATTTGATCTCTGGTTCCTCTACCTTTTCTAAATCCAGCTTGAACATCTGGAAATTCTCAGTTCATGTACTGTTGAAGCCTGCCTTGAAGGATTTTTGAGCATTACTTTGCTAGCATGTGAGATGAGTGCAATTGTGCAGTAGTTTGAACATTCTTTGGCATTTGCTCTTCTTTGGGATTTGAATGGAAGCTGACTTTTTCTAGTCTTGTGGCCACTGCTGAGTTTTCCAAATTTACTGGCATATTGAGTGCAACATTTTCACAGCATCATCTTTAAGGATTTGAAATAGCTCAGCTGGAATTTCATCACCTCCACTAGCTTTCTTCATAGTGATTCTTCCTAAGGCCCACTTGACTTTGGACTCCAGGATGTCTGGTTCTCGGTGAATGATCACACCTTCGTGGTTATCTAGGGCATGAAGATCTTTTTGGTATAGTTCCTCTGTGTATTCTTGCCACCGCTTCTTAATATCTTCTGCTTCTGTTAGGTCCATACCATTTCTGTCCTTTATTGTGCCCATCTTTGCATGAACTGTTCCCTTGGTATCTCTAATTTTCTAGAATAGATTGCTAGTCTTTCCCATTCTATTATTTTCCTCTATTTTTTTGCATTGATCACTGAGGAAGGCTTTCTTATCTCTCCTTGCTATTCTTTGGAACTCTGCATTGAAATTGGTATATCTTTCCTTTTCTCCTTTGCCTTTAGCTTCTCTTCTTTTCTTAGCTATTTGTAAGGCCTCCTCAAACAACCATTTCGCCTTTTTGCATTTCTTTTTCTTGGGGACGGTCTTGATCACTGTCTCTTGTACAATGTCATGAACCTCTGCCCATAGTTCTTCAGGCACTCTATCAGATCTAATCCTTTGAATCTATTTGTCACTTCCACTGTATAATCCTAAGGGATTTGATTTAAGTCATACCTGAATGGTCTAGTGGTTTTCCCTACTTTCTTCAATTTAAGTCTGAATTTGGTGATAAGGAGTTCATGATCTGAGCCACAGTCAGCCCCCGGTCTTGTTTTTGCTGACTGTATAGAACTTCTTCATCTTTGGCTGATTTCCGTATTGACCATCTAGTGATGTCCATGTGTAGAGTCTTCTCTTGTGTTGTTGGAAGAGGGTGTTTGCTATGACCAGTGCGTTCTCTTGGCAAAACTCTACTAGCCTTTGACCTACTTCATTTTGTACTCCAAGGCCAAATTTGCCTGTTACTTCAGGTATCTCTTGACTTCCTACTTTTGCATCCCAGTCCCCTATAATGAAAAGGACATCTAAAGGGTGTTAGTTCTAAAAGGTCTTGTAGGGCTTCATAGAACCATTCAGCTTCAGCTTCTTCAGCATTACTGGTTGGGGCATAGACATGGATTACTGTGATATTGAATGGTTTGCCTTGGAAATGAATAGAGATCATTTTGTCGCTTTTGAGATTGCATCCAAGTACTGCATTTCGGACTCTTTTGTTGACCATCATGGCCACTCCATTTCTTCTGAGGGATTCCTGCCTGCAGTACTAGATATAATGGTCATCTGAGTTAAATTCACCCACTCCAGTCCATTTTAGTTCGCTTTTTACTAAAATGTCAATGTTCACTCTTGCCATCTCCTGTTTGACCACTTCCAATTTGCCTTGATTCGTGGACCTAACATTCCAGGTTCCTATGCAATATTGCTCTTTTCAGCATCGGTCTTTACTTCCATCACCAGTCACATCCACAACTGGGTGTTGTTTTCACTTTTGGTCTGCTGCACCCAGAGCCCTTGCCTATGCGGCAGGCCACTGCTGACCCGTACCTTCACAGGAGACACCTAAACCCAGTTCTGGCTCAGTCTTTGTGGGGTCTCTGGGTTTTGGTGTGCACAAGGTTTGTTTGAGCCCTCTGAGCGTCTCTGGGAGGTAAGGGGTTTGATTCTAAACGCAATTTTGCCCCTCCTACTGTCTTGCTGGGGCTTCTCCTTTGCTCTTGGACATGGGGTATCTTTTTTTGGTGGGACCCGACATTCTCCTGTTGATGGTTGTTCAGTAGCGAGTTGTAGTTTTGGCGTTCTCACAGGAGAAGATGAGCGCACATCTACCATCTTAATTAATCTTGCTCTATAATGTTGGTACATATATACAATGGAATAATTATTGTACAAAGGAAGGAAATTCTGAAATAGAGTACAACATGGATTAACATTGAAACCTTATACTAGGTGAAAAAAACTAGATACAAAAGGACAAATATTGTATGATTTCACTTATATGAGATACCTAGAACTGTCACACTCAGAGAGACAGAAAGAACAGTGGATATTAAGGGCTGCAGGGAGAGTAGAAGGGGAAGTGATTGTTTAATGGGCTTATGTTTGAAATAATGGGAAGTTCTGGAAATTGATAGTGACTCATCCCAGGTGGCAGTGGTAAAGAACCTGCCTGCAATGCAGGAGAGGCAACAGGAGCCACAGGTTTGACCACTGGGTGGAGAAGATACCCTGTAGAAGGCAATGGCCACTCACTCCAGAATTCTTGCCTGGGAAATTCCATGGACAGAGGAGCCTGGTGGGCTACAGTCCAGGTGGTTGCAAAGAGTCAGAGACAACTTAGCCACTGAGCATGCATGCAGTGTTGTTTGCACAACATTGTGAATGTACTTAATGCACTGAACTATTAAAACGATAAATTATATATATTTTACCATAAACAACAATGACAGCAGCAACAATGACAAAAGGAGTCAAAATTAGGCTATTTCATAGAGTTGTTGTTCAGTTGCTGAGTTGATTAAGTTTGTTCAATTTCATATGCATTGAGTCGGTGATGTTATTTAATCATCTCATCCTCTGCCACCCCTTTCTCCTTTTGCCTTCAGTCTTTCCCAGCATCGGGGTCTTTTCCAGTGAATCAGCTCTTCGCATCAGGTGGCCAAAGTATTGGAGGTTCAGCTTCAGCATCAGTCCTTCCAATGAATATTCAGGGTTGACTTCCTTTAAAATTGACTGGTTTGATCTCCTTGCAGTCCAAGGGACTCTCTAGAGTCTTCTCCAGCACCACCATTTGAAAACATCAATTCTTTGGCACTCAGCCTTCTTTATGGTTGAACTTTCACGTCTGTCCACGACTATTGGAAAAAACATGGCTTTGACTATATGGATGTTTGTCTCAGAGTGCTGGGCTTAAATGAGATAATTCTTGTGCTGTGCTTAGTATAATGCTGCGCTTACGAATAAATTTCTAATACTTGGAACCATTTGAAGATGGAATGGGCTTCCTTAGGGATGGGATAGTGAGTGAGTCCATGCTACTGGATGTGTTTAACAGGAGGTGGATCAGACTTAAGTTTCGTATGCAAATGAATCACCTGGGGATAGTGTTTAAATACAGATTCTAATTTAAATAGGTCCTCTGTGGGGCATGACATTCTGCATTTCTAATAAGCCCCAGGTGATGATGAAGATGCCTAGTGATCAAATTTGAATAGCAGGGAGCTAGATGATTCTTTGGAGTGAGGGGATGCTGGAGAAGGTCTGTGATACTCCATCAGGTGGAGCATTGAATTAGATCTCTGCTGTCCATTATGGTGGCCACATCACCATATGTAGCTATTTGAAATGTATCTTGTCTGAGATGAGTTGTGGGTGTAAAATACACAAGAACTCAGTATAAAGAAAAGAAACTGTAAGACAGCTCATTAATACTTTTTATATTGATTACATTCTGAAATGATATTATTTTAGTTATATTGGGTTAAGTAAATATTGTTAAATTTTTTACAAGGGCTGTGAATAGAAGGTGATTGGGCAATAACTAGAGGGTATCAAAGGATTAGAAGAGGATTTTCTTGCTTTGGCAGCCTGGAAAGAATATGAAGCCAATAAGAAAGGGAGACTTTGGCTCTCCAGGATCAGCAAGGTGGGTGAGTGAGGGAGTGAGGTCTATAAGAAGGAAAGGAGGTTAAGACAAGGTTTGTGTGGCTTGTATTGTTGTTTAGTCGCTAAGTGGTATCTGACTCTTTGTGACCCCATGGACTGCAGCACGCCGGGTTTCCCTTTCCTTTACTCTTGTGGCTTGTATACAGGTGTATAAAAGATAGAAAGACTGGAAGGAAACATGTAGAAATGTTAACGCCAGTATCTAGGTAGTGGGGATGACGTTTGTATTATATTTTTGTGAAAGTGAAAAGAAATGTTACTCGCTTCAGTTGTGTCTGACTCTTTGTGATGCCATGGACTGTAGTCCGCCAGGTTCCTCTGTCTGTGGATTTCTCCAGACAAGAATACTGGAGTGGGTAGCCTTTTCCTTATCCAGGGGATCTTCCCGACCTGGGGATCAAACCCCGGTCTGTTGCTTTGCAGGCAGATTCTTTACCGTCTGAGCCACCAGTACTTCTTTGTATATGTTTTTGTATTTTCCTTTTTCTTCCATAAAGATGCATAACTTTTAAAATTGGGGAAATGTAGAGGGACCAGAAATTAGAGGTAGCTTGAAACACTGACTTTAGCACATGAGGCCACCCCAGAGGAACGTGTGACAGGAGCACACAAATCACAAGAATGATAGTATAATAAGCAAATGTGTAGGCATAGAAAGAAGACTAGGAAGAGGTGCTCCACCCTGTTAAGAGGAGTATCTCTGGATATTAGGATTTCAGGTAATTTATTTCAGTAATCTTTTCACTCCCAATCCAGGGATGGAACCCAGGTCTCCTGCATTGCAGGAGATTGTGGATTCTTTACCAGCTGAGCCATAAGGGAAGCCCTAAATACCATCTTTTGACTTTTGTGTATAATTCACTTTTTGTGTATACAGTTTTAAAATGATTATGTACTTTTTTATAATCAGAAAAAGAAGCTATTGTACTTTTGAAAAATAGGCATGTTCTTGCCTCACAGAAAATAATAGTCCCACTATATCCTGTGTTGATAAAACCACATCTTAGGCTCTCGTCTTCTTCTGGCTTGGAAGAAACAAGTGGCCTGTAGAACCGCTTGTGAACTGCCTATGCTGCTGCTGCTGCTGCTAAGTCACTTCAGTCGTGTCCGACTCTGTGCGACCCCATAGACAGCAGTCTACCAGGCTCCCCCGTCCCTGGGATTCTCCAGGCAAGAACACTGGAGTGGGTTGCCATTTCCTTCTCCAATGCATGAAAGTGAAAAGTGAAAGTGAAGTCACTCAGTTGTGTCCGACTCTTAGCGACCCCATGGACTGCAGCCTACCAGGCCCCTCCGTCCATGGGATTTTCCAGGCAAGAGTACTGGAGTGGGGTGCCATTGCCTTCTCCCGTGAACTGCCTATGGAGAGGGCCAAATCACGGGAAACTGGGCCTGCTACAGTGGCTGGGAGTGGCCTCTGGCCAACAGCCAGCAAGAAAGTGAAGCCCTGGTGGTACAGCTGCATAGAAGTGAATTCTGCAACAACCTGAGTGAGTTTGGACATGAATTCTTCCCCAGTCAAGTCTTGAGATAAAAACACACTGGCTATTTACAGGATAGGAGGCAGGCGGTCACTACAGGTGGGTCACTGCAAGATTATTGCATAACATGCAACAATCCGGAGAGAAAAGGGAGGACGGAATGTCTTTTAGGGCTGTTTAAGAATCACTGAAACAATGGAATATTACTCAGCCATAAAAAGAATGAAATAATGCCATTTGCAGCAGCATGGATGGACCTAGAGACTGTCTAGGTCTCCTAAATGAAGTAAGATAGAGAAAGATAAACAGCTGATTCTTAAACAGCCCTAAAAGACACTCCTGCCTCCTTTTTCTCTCCAGACTTTTATGACATGTCTTTCAAATATTTTTCCTATTAAAAAAAAAATGAGTTGCCTGTCTTTTGATTGCTGAGTTTAGGAGTTCTTTATTTATACTGGATATGAGATTTGGTGGGATACATGGATTAAAAATCTCTTCTCCCAGCCTGGAGCTTACCTTTTCACTCTTAATTGTGACTTTTAATGAAAATAAAAATGTTATCAATATTATTTCTTTTTTTCCCTCAGTTTTATTGCAATATGATTGACATAATATTGTATTAGTGATGTGAACTTCACCTCAATTAATTTAAAAAAAGGGCTTCTGACTCCAAATAAAATTCTTTTTTCATTTTTTTTAAGACGAGGTGTTTCTCTTGGGAGAGTAGAAAGATGAAAGCACTTTTTGGTTCAACATAAGTGAGAGTTTTCAAACAGAACTATCGAAGAGCTTAATGGGTTGACTTGTGATCTAGGCTTACAGTGGAAATATTCTAGCAGGGACTGGACAACTGTCTGTAATGAATATTATAGAAGGGAGCTCTAAATCTCCTTCTGACTTGAAGATTCAAGGATTCTATTCACTTGAATAGCTGATCTCTTGGAGAGATCAGAATTTGAACATTCCTGGCACCCACAACTACTGCATAACCCAAGACAGAGTATACTCAAATGTGGGTCACGTGGTAGAGACTATACACAGAAAGTGATTAAAAAGTGGCCAACTTTGACAAATTAAATTTTTTTTTTAATTTGCAGTTAAAAAAAATTTTGGAAACTAAGCAAACAGCAAATGTGTTAAATAAAAGTGTGCTATGTTTGTAGTGTTGTTTCTACAAATGCTATTTTAAAATTAATCTATTGTAGATGTTTTAAAATAAGTCATTTGAAAACAATGCTTCTTTTAATGAAGTTTACCTAGGTGTTTGGTGAGATTAACTGGCAGTGGCTGAGGCAACAAAAGTGCAGTACAGTCTTGTAGCAAAGCTAAGAGAGTGATTTGGTCAAAAGACAGCTATAATTCTACAAGGTTGGGCAGTCTGGATGTGAGGGACAGGCCCAGGTCACAGCTACAGCTAGATATATACGGTTCATGTCACTGGAGAGAATATCAGATCAGATCAGATCAGATCAGTCGCTCAGTCGTGTCCGACTCTTTGGGACCCCATGAATTGCAGCACACCAGGCCTCCCTGTCCATCACCAGCTCCCCGAGTTCACTGAGACTCACGTCCATCGAGTCAGTGATGCCATCCAGCCATCTCATCCTCTGTCATCCCCTTCTCCTCCTGCCCCCAGTCCCTCCCAGCATCAGAGTCTTTTCCAATGAGTCAACTGTTCGCATGAGGTGGCCAAAGTACTGGAGTTTCAGCTTCAGCATCATTCCCTCCAAAGAAATCCCAGGGCTGATCTCCTTCAGAATGGACTGCTTGGATCTCCTTGCAGTCCAAGGGACTCTCAAGAGTCTTCTCCAACACCACAGTTCAAAAGCATCAATTCTTCGGTGCTCAGCCTTCTTCACAGTCCAATTCTCATATCCATACATGACCACAGGAAAAACCATAGCCTTGACTAGATGAACCTTTGTTGGCAAATTAATGTCTCTGCTTTTGAATATGCTATCTAGGTTGGTCATAACTTTCCTTCCAAGGAGTAAGCGTCTTTTAATTTCATGGCTGCAGTCACCATCTGTAGTGATTTTGGAGCCCCCCAAAAATAAAGTCTGCCACTGTTTCCCCATCTATTTCCCATGAAGTGGTGGGACTGGATGCCATGATATTCGTTTTCTGAATTTAGGCCAACTTTTTCACTCTCCACTTTCACTTTCATCAAGAGGCTTTTGAGTTCCTCTTCACTTTCTGCCCTAAGGGTGGTGTCATCTGCATATCTGAGGTTATTGATATTTCTCCCAGCAATCTTGATTCCAGCTTGTGCTTCTTCCAGTCCAGCGTTTCTCATGATGTACTCTGCACATAAGTTAAATAAGCAGGGTGACAATATACAGCCTTGACGTACCCCTTTTCCTATTTGGAACCAGTCTGTTGTTCCATGTCCAGTTCTAACTGTTGCTTCCTGACCTGCATATAGGTTTCTCAAGAGGCAGGTCAGGTGGTCTGGTATTCCCATCTCTTTCAGAATTTTCCACAATTTATTGTGATCCACACAGTCAAAGGCTTTGGCATAGTCAATAAAGCAGAAATAGATGTTTTTCTGGGACTCTCTTGCTTTTTCCATGATCCAGCAGATGTTGTCAATTTGATCTCTGGTTCCTCTGCCTTTTCTAAAACCAGCTTGAACATCAGGAAGTTCACGGTTCACATATTGCTGAAGCCTGGCTTGGAGAATTTTGAGCATTACTTTACTAGCATGTGAGATGAGTGCAATTGTGCGGTAGTTTGAGCATTCTTTGGCATTGCCTTTCTTTGGGATTGGAATGAAAACTGACCTTTTCCAGTCCTGTGGCCACTGCTGAGTTTTCCAAATTTGCTGGCATATTGAGTGCAGCACTTTCACAGCATCATCTTTCAGGATTTGAAATAGCTCAACTGGAATTCCATCACCTCCACTAGCTTTGTTCGTAGTGATGCTTTCTAAGGCCCACTTGACTTCACATTCCAGGATGTCTGGCTCTAGGCCAGTGATCACACCATCGTGATTATCTGGGTCATGAAGATCTTTTTTGTACAGTTCTTCTGTGTATTCTTACCATCTCTTCTTAATATCTTCTGCTTCTGTTAGGTCCCTATCATTTCTGTCCTTTATCGAGCCCATCTTTGCATGAAATATTCCTTTGGTATCTCTGATTTTCTTGAAGAGATCCCTAGTCTTTCCCATTCTGTTGTTTTCCTCTATTCTTTGCATCGATCGCTGAAGAAGGCTTTCTTATCTCTCCTTGCCATTCTTTGGAACTCTGCATTCAGATGCTTATATCTTTCCTTTTCTCCTTTGCTTTTTGCTTCTCTTCTTTTCACAGCTATTTGTAAGGCCTCCCCAGACAGCCATTTTGCTTTTTTGCATTTCTTTTCTATGGGAACGGTCTTGATCCCTGTCTCCTGTACAATGTCACGAACCTCATTCCATAGTTCATCAGGCACTCTATCAGATTTAGGCCCTTAAATCTATTTCTCACTTCCACTGTATAATCATAAGGGATTTGATTTAGGTCATACCTGAATGGTCTAGTGGTTTTCCCTACTTTCTTCAATTTATGTCTGAATTTGGCAATAAGAAGTTCATGGTCTGAGCCACAGTCAGCTCCTGGTCTTGTTTTTGCTGACTGTATAGAGCTTCTCCATCTTTGGCTGCAAAGAATATAATCAGTCTGATTTCGGTGTTGACCATCTGGTGATGTCCATGTATAGAGTCTTCTCTTGTGTTGTTGGAAGAGGGTGTTTGCTATGACCAGTGCATTTTCTTGGCAAAACTCTATTAGTCTTTGCCCTGCTTCATTCCATATTCCAAGGCCAAATTTGCCTGTTACTCCAGGTGTTTCTTGACTTCCTACTTTTGCATTCCAGTCCCCTGTAATGAAAAGGACATCTTTTTTGGGTGTTAGTTCTAAAAGTTCTTGTAGGTCTTCATGGAACCGTTCAACTTCAGCTTCTTCAGCGTTACTGGTTGGGGCATAGACTTGGATTACTGAGATATTGAATGGTTTGCCTTGGAAATGAACAGAGATCATTCTGTCGTTTTTGAGATTGCATCCAAGTACTGCATTTCGGACTCTTTTGTTGACCATCATGGCCACTCCATTTCTTCTGAGGGATTCCTGCCTGCAGTACTAGATATAATGGTCATCTGAGTTAAATTCACCCACTCCAGTCCATTTCAGTTCGCTGATTTCTAGAATGTTGATGTTCACTCTTGTCATCTCCTGTTTGACCACTTCCAATTTGCCTTGATTCATGGACCTGACATTATATAGTCCTTCCAATTTAGAAAGACTCTAAGCTGTAACCCCCTTAGTCTGGCTGGAAGAGTGTACTTTGCTGAGATGTAAATTTAAGGGTATTCACATTTCGGAATGCATGTACAGGTTTCTCACATTATTTTTAGTAAGGAAGTTTCTGAAGGTAACAAGGCTAGTACTAAAGTTGAAAGCAGTGTTGCATAGTGGTTAAGAGCTTGGCCTCTCAAATTCAAAGCTGAATTTGAATACCAGCTTTGCCACTCACCATGTTACTCTCTTAACTTCTTAAGACCTCACTTTTCCGATCTATCAAAAGGGGGAAATAATAGCCCCTGTCTCCTGGGGTAGTTTTGTGCACATGAAAGCTTTTGCACCACCTTGGTAAGGATTCCATAGTGTCAGCTGCTACTATGTGTGCCGCCTGAATAAATTTTTTAAGTGGGGACAAAAAACCAAAATGTGAACTAAAATGAGAATGATTCTTTTGGAACAAAGGTATTCTGAACATTCATTCATTTAACAAATAATCATTTAGATCCACGTGCTTTGCATTGACTTTTACTCAACATCTAAACCATACTATTTTGTATTCCCGTGTGATTATGGATCCTTCACGCAAGAGGCTTAAAAATGTAGCCCATTGGTTAACATAATCACCTAGGGTGATTTGAAGTTGTCCCTTCTGGTTCCTGGGGGTGGCTAGAGCCTGAAGCTGGTCACCAGGGCCTCTTATCATTTGCTGGCTGATTGTGAGGTCCGGATTAACTCTCAGACTCCCCTGTTAGTATTCCACTCTTCATTTTATCTAAAACTTTTTATGGTTCCCTTTTCTGCTTCTAATTTGCTCTTTCTTAACCATGCTTTGGTTCCAAATAGGAAAAGGAGTACGTCAAGGCTGTATATTGTCACCCTGCTTATTTAACCTATATGCAGAGTACATCATAAGAAATGGTGGGCTGGAGGAAGCACAAGCTGGAATCAAGATTTCCAGGAGAAATATCAATACCCTCAGATATGCAGATGACACCACCCTTATGGCAGAAAGCGAAGAAGAACTAAAGAGCCTCTTGATGAAAGTGAAAGAGGAGAGTGAAAAAGTTGGCTTAAACTTTAACATTCAGAAAACTAAGATCATGGCATCTGGTCCCATCACTTCATGGCAAATAGATGGGGAAACAGTGGAAACAGTGGCTGACTTTATTTTTCTGGGCTCCAAAATCACTGCAGATGGTGACTGTAGCCATGAAATTAAAAAACGCTTGTTCCTTGGAAGGAAAGTTATGACCAACCTAGACAGCATATTCAAAAGCAGAGACATTGCTTTGTCAACAAAGGTCCGTCTAGTCAAGGCTATGGTTTTTCCAGTAGTCGTGTATGGATGTGAGAGTTGGACTGTGAAGAAAGCTGAGCACCAAAGAATTGATAGTTTTGAACTGTGGTGTTGGAGAAGACTCTTGAGAGTCCCTTGGACTGCAAGGGGATCCAACCAGTCCATCCTAAAGGAGATCAGTCCTGGGTGCTCTATTGGAAGGACTGATGTTGAAGCTGAAACTCCAATACTTTGGCCACCTGATGTGAAGAGCTGACTCATTTGAAAAGGCCCTGATGCTGGGAAAGATTGAGGACAGGAGGAGAAGGGGACGATAGAGGATGACATGGTTGGATGGCATCACCGACTCAGTGGACATGGGTTTGGGTAGACTTCGGCAGTTGGTGATGAACAGGGAGGCCTGGTGTGCTGCGGTTCATGGGGTCGCAAAGAGTCGGACACAACTGAGTGACTGAACTGAACCATGCTTTCAGGGCCTGGCAACCTCAGACCTGATGCTGAGGTTGTTTGTTTACTTGATCTTTATTTGTGTCTCCTCCGCCCCCATCTCCTCCCCCTGCCCCGTCCCCCCAGCTCAACTGCTCCTGCTAAGTCACTTCAGTCGTGACCGACTCTGTGTGACCCCATAGACTGCAGCCCACCAGGCACCCCCGTCCCTGGGATTCTCCAGGCAAGAACACTGGAGTGGGTTGCCATTTCCTTCTCCAATGCATGAAAGTGAAAAGTGAAAGGGAAGTCGCTCAGTCGTGTCCGACTCTTCGAGACCCCACGGAGGGCAGCCCAGCTCAGGCACCCCTCTAAATACCGCTCATGCCTTTTCCTACTTTTAAGATCTTTGCCCCGCCTCCTCACGCTCCCTTCATTCCCATACTCTGCGCGCAGGCGCCCCACCCCTCTTCTTTCCCTAGACCTCGCACGCGCGAGGTGGGTGGTGATACTGTAACAAGGCATCACTGCGCCCACGTTAGCTGCAGAAGCGGCTACATTCTCATGCCTTAGTCTCTTCTCCCTGCACTTCCCTCAAGTCAGGTTTCCCCCTCTGGGCCTTTGCGCCAGTAGCCTGCCCGACTCCCCCGTTAAGACCCTTGTCATTTCCGCCTTTTCCTTCGCGCCTCCGTTTTTAGGCTTAGAGGGGCGGAGTTGGGATGGCTGTACCACCGTTGCCGGGGCGACAGCTTGATTACTTCCGTTGGTATCAATGTTTCCGGGTTGGCGTTGCAGTGGCACTTCCGACTGTGGGAGCCTCGGCTTCCCAGTCGTCAGATGAGCCCGAGCAGGTGAGGGGGAGCTCCTGCACTTCCAGGCTGGGGAGCGGGGCTGGGCCGCGCCAGGCCGCGCGGGGCCGGGCTGGCCTGGTTCCCGACCTGGGAGGGGCTTAACGGTCCTTTGATCTCTCTCTCCCCTCAGCTGAGTCCCTTCCCTGTTTTTCACTCTTCTGGCATCGGTGGTTTTACTTCTTCGATTGAACCCTGCTTCCTCGACCCCCCAGGGAGGCCGCCTCATTAAGGCGCCTCCCTTCTCTCCACGAACTCGCTCTGACAGCTGAGGAACTGGCAAGATCCTGCTACCCAGAGGGTGAATGGGTATCTTTCCCGGAATAATCCTAATTTTTCTAAGGGTGAAGTTTGCAACGGCGGCCGTGATTGTAAGCGGAGTAAGCAAACACCTCCATTGTACTAGTGTGAGGGATGCTGTTGAAAGGTGCTCCCTTTCAATTTCTACCCCCTGTCACTCCTTGAGATCAAGGCATTGAAGGCATCTATTAAAATGCAGTTCAGCTAACTGATTGGGATGACAGCCATTATGAATATGAATTAGCTTCTCAGATAAGGTAAAAGCAGGGACATTTGTAGTTCTCTGTCAGTGTTTCCTTGTTGTTGTTTTTTTTTTTTCAGACCAGGGGTGCTTCAAGTCATCAACTCTTCCCTCACCTTCATTCCCTACATTATCAAGTTCCTTTGTGTCTCCATTTTAGAAGTTTATCTCTAATCTTGCTGCCAACAAACATCTTGTCTGCTTTACTTCACACCATCCTAAGCTAGTTTCCTTGCCTCTCCTGTTTGTAATCCATTGCTTGCTGCAACCCTAGTAGGCTAACTAAAATGTGGTAGATTTCATCAGGTCACTAGTCTATTCAAAAATTTACAGTATCCCTTCCACCCTGCCACACTCACTTTGATTTCATGCCTTTCAACTGAATCTGTTCCTTATCATACTGTTTGTCTGATATTGTTTCAATATAAGCAAGATGTAAACAACATATTGTTTCAATATAGAATAATTCTCTGTTCCAGTTAGGTTGCGTTCTTTCTTCTGAGAACAAACCATACTGATGCTTGCCTCCACATCCTGTGTTTTTCCCCAAATTTGTGTCTCTACAGCCTGTTCTCCCCTTACTCTCTCCTTTACCTACACCTGTGAATATTCTACCTGCCCTCTATCAAGGCCCACTTTAAGTTCTCTCATCTCCATAAGCTTTTTCGAATTATTCAAGCTCATGTGGATTGGTTCCTTTTCCATGCTTGTCCTGCTCTTATAGTTTGTGCTATATAGTTTAGCACTTATTTTTTTTTCTCTGATGAACTACTTTGATTTCTTCCACCGGATTATAAGCTCTTGAAAGGCAAGTACTGTATTTCATACAACTTTTATCCCCACACCCATCTCCTTAATTATCCAGGAAACATAAATATCGTTATGGTGTTAGAACATGTTATGTGGTTTTCTTTTAAACATGGCATTTGTACCTGTAGCACATTGGACATTTAGTATGCCTTCAATAAGCATTTGCTTGAGTCTCTATTTTATCTTCTGAATCTGAGAATATCTAATGCCTACTCTTTCTTAAAGGGGAAACCAAGAAAAGCGCCTGGATTTTTCTGACCAGAGCTTTGCAGTAGTGTGACAGGATTATGTAACTTGTGTTCTAGGACATTCTTCTCATTCTTTAGGCTATCAAATATTCCTTAGTCAGATTTCAGAATACATGTCTGCAGTTTGAAGGCATTTTTCATTGGCTTCTTTACACAATGAAAATACTTAAGGTACTGTATTTCTATTTTAACTCAGATGTGGCTTCTTTTACCCATATCTGGGGATAGACCCCACAAATCAAAATCCTTTGGGGAGTATTTTACACAAATAATTTTCTGCAACAAAACCTAGGGAGAGAGTCTCTGAGGATCAGCAAAGTGTCATGTACAGAGTGTGTAGTATTGGTCGGGTCCAGCAAGTTATCTTTCTGATTTCCCCTGTAACCTTTTACATACAGGCTGTATATGTTTATAATGGACATCACGGTGGAGCCAACCAAGTATTTAATGGATGTGTACCCAATTCTGTGTAAGCTATTTTAGGGGTTATAAAAAGTACCGTGAGACCAGGTGCCAGCCTTCAGGGATCTTACCTAGTTAAGAGAGAAAATAACACGGGGCAACCAGAATATAAAACCTCATCCTAGTCATTATTTGTATGCCTGAGATTTAAGATATAGAGGAGATAAATGAAGGCTCAAAAGAGCATTACACAGCTGTGGAATAGGTATGACATAACATGCATGCATGTATACAGCCTTATGTAAAAGACTTGGAGATTATAGCTGACATTTTAATGATTCAGTAGTGTGATATGACTCCCATAAAAGTGACTGCAATTTTCAGCTATAGTAATTGAAGTGTTGGAGAACAACAAAAATTATTGGTAGATATTTAGCCTAAAAAATAAGTTGTAGGAGAAAATGGTAGCTGTCTTTAACTGTTTGAAGGACTCCCCTAGGAGAAAAGAATAAATTGTTCATACTGCCTCCAAAATATGAGTGAAAACTAGAGGAAGACAGACTTTTGGCTCAGTATGAGAAGGGAATGTCTAAAATCAGACTTAAAGATGATACAGGATTTCTTCATAACAAGATTCTTTCCCTGCATTGGAGGGAAAGAAAGTTTACTATCAGATGGGAGTGGGAAGATGGCAGTGGTCCCAGACTTTTAGTCTTCATGGACCAGTAAAATTGAAATGAAGGTGTGGGGAGGCGGCACAAATTAGGGTACCCAGTCTTATTTTGCCAAATAAGAACACTGAACAAAATCAACTACCAGCTACTACATTTCATATAAGAAAGGTGATTTTTGAAAAATGCTCCAGGAGTAGGAAGAACATGATCTTCTAATAGTCCTTTAAATGAGATACATTTAGCTGAAAAAAGGCACTTGGTGCCCTTATTTTTATTTCAATTCAGAATTGTGAAAATTTCATTAAAGAACTACTGGGCTAACTGACCAGAGATTGTGACTGGTCTTTCTGCTCCCTGCTGTGGCTTTGCCCCCTGCCTTTAACTGCATTAGTATTATTCTCTGAACCCTGAGTACATCTTTATTAAAAGGCAGGTAGCAGGTAGTCAAGTCAGGCTTCTTCTATAATGAAGAGTTGAAAGAAGTGATGAAGAGAGAGCTTTCGAGAGAAGCATAGCTGCCTTTTGAAATGTTTGACTGTTTGGGGAAATCTCTAAATTAGTGAATGGAAAGGGGATTCCCCCTTCTAAACTTAGAAAAAGGACATGCCAGTTCCTTGCTTTTCCATGTCTACCCTTTCATTGTGTGTGTCATGTGTTGCTATTATTTGTAGTTTTAAAATATGGGCATAACTGAAAATGTTGATAAGGTAGTATTTAGTACTCAAGACTCTTCTTTCAAGCTGCAGCTGATATTTAAAGTACTTATTCCTACTTTGCTTTTTAGAATTCTTTTAAACAGTTTTCCTCCAAAAGAGCTATGTATTGCCGACTCTGTATGTCAGATGGACTGGCTGATCATATTATGCATGAAAGGAAGTTTCCGTAATTATTTTTGTGGCCTCTTAAACATTTGTCTGCATGTTAGCTATCCTTTCTGGAAAGTTGTTTTTCTGTGCTTAGTTACAGAGGATTCCTTATGCGGAAACAAAGCAAAACCTTGTCTCCGCTTAAAGCGAAAAACCGAAAAGTGAAGTCGCTCAGTCGTGTCCAAGTTTTTGCGACCCCATGGACTGTAGCCTGCCACGCTGCTCTGTCCATGGGATTTTCCAGGCAAGAGTACTGGAATGGGTTGCCATTTCCTTCTCCTCTTAAAAGAGACTGTCAATTCAGTGCTAATCCCAGATTGGGCAGTAGGGGAGGTGGGCAGTAAGTATTATCTGTTAAAATATATATATTTGAGTACTTAACTATTCAAAAAATGTAATAATGGTAACTAATAGTTGTTGAATTAGGTGCCAGGTACTTTTCTAAGAGTTTTATGTGTTTTATTTAATTTTCATAACAATCCTATAATACAGTACTTATTATTATTCCCATTTTACAATTCAGCAAACTCAGGCACACGTGGTTAAATAACTTGCCCAAGGTCTCAGAATGAATAAGTGGTGGTGCCAGGATTTAAACCTAGGCAAGTCTAACTTTTCGAATCCTCATCCCTGGCCAAAGACCAGTTGAAGTTGCTTTTGAAATTCAATAGTAGGCAGACCTTGAAGATCTGAAAAAAGGAATATTTAAGAGAAATCTGAGAAGCCATCCTAAGAAAATAGCTTCCAGCTGGACCAGAATTTAGTAGGCAAGGCCTAGAGCAGAAGGTCTTAAAGCTTGAAAATATCAGCATTGTTTGTAAATTTTCATATTCTCAGGCCAGACCCAGACCACCAATCAAAATCTTGCAGAAGTAAGCCCCAGCAATCTGTGTTTTAATCTGCCTTCTGGGTGATTCTGGTGCCCATTAAAATTTGAGAACCACTCTTGGAGAAGGCAGAGCTGTAGGGAAAATAAAATTCCAGAGAGAAATAGCTGGGAGTGGCAGGAAAAGAAAATAGGCTGAAAAGATTGAGGGGGACAGGTCTAATGGGGGCAGGAGGGGAGGGAGGTAAGGAGGACTGGGAGTAGAATACTTTGTTAAAGAACTCAAACATCAAAGAGAAACAGTATTTATATTTATGTGCTTTAAAAGGTGGAGAAGGCAATGGCACCCCACTCCAGTATTCCTGCCTGTAAAATCCCATGGAGGCGGAGCCTGGTAGGCTGCAATCCATGGGGTCGCTGAGGGTCGGACACGACTGAGCGACTTCCCTTTCACTTTTCACTTTCATGCATTGGAGAAGGAAATGGCAACCCACTCCGGTGTTCTTGCCTGGAGAATCCCAGGGATGGGGGAGCCTGGTGGACTGCCGTCTATGGGGTCACACAGAGTCGGACATGACTGAAGTGACTTAGCAGCTTTAAAAGGACAGAGACAAGGAGATTCACTAGATGGATATATGTTAAATGTCAGGGAGAAGAGGGACATCATCCATGTTGCTGTCATTCCTCAGAGAAACAAAGGAAGGTGAAAAGGTGCTTAACTTGGCCTGGGCCTAGTGGGAGGAGGTTTTGTGTAGCTGGAAAGTAGCTAGATGAAATAAAGTTTAGTGGAGAGATGAGAGGGCTAAGAATATGAGAAGGTAGTGATGCCAGTCTGTGCTTTGCACCTGAATCAAGCTAACAATACCATGAACTGCTTTTATGAGATGCCTCAGCCTATGTAATTTAAACTCCAGATTCCTTCACTTGTAATTGTCTAATTGAATGTCTAAGTTGGGTGTGCTAGATGGACTGAAACCTCTTCTTCGGGTGGGATGGGGATAAAACACTAAAGAAACTAGAGAACGTGAAGTGCACAGGTTGACATTTGAGTGAATCGCACACTTACCCCTACAGAAAGGCAGTAAAGAACACGTTCATGGTCATCTATCACATAAGAGGAGCCTTCATTTTGTGTCATTCCACTTGGTAGGGTTTTTCTCTATGTCTGTTTTGTTTGCTCTAAGTTGTGATCATACACTGACAGGTGCTCCTCACTCTTGTGCCTTGTTCTGATTTGTGTTTATTTTTAGCACCAGAAAAGTGCCACTGTAAGCCATGAGATGTCTGGTCTGAACTGGAAACCCTTTGTATATGGCGGCCTTGCCTCTATTGTTGCTGAGTTTGGTAAGAATGTGGAAACCAACATATCTGCTCCTTTGGGGTATAGATATGGTAATGTTATTTTTGGTAAAAAGTGGAGAAAAAGAAGCTTGCCTATTTGCTTTAAAAACTGTTGTCTCATACATCAACATGAATCATCCAGAAACCAACACAATACTGTAATTATCCTTCAATTAAAAATAAGAAAAAAACTTGTCTCAATTCTATCAAGTAATATTTTCTGGGAAAGTACTACTACTGCAAGTGATGTTAAGAAAAGTCAAACTTAGGACGCTGTTTTGGTGGTTTAATGATTTAATTTGCTAGGCTTAAGAAGTGTGCATGAAAATATAGAGGAGTTCGATAAGATAGCGGTTTCTGCTATATTCTTATACTAATGACCTTTCCTTTGTGCTCAGTTGTTCATAAATTTCTTAGTAAGTATTCAAACTCCTTGTTGTCAAACCTCTTTCCCATTTTGGAAGAAAATTGACCAACAAGATCAAACCAGATTCTTCTCTTTTTGATTTTAATTTTGGAGTACTTTTAGATTATTTTTCATTTTCCAGATTCTATTTCCTAAATTGTTTGTTGAGTGACCCCACTAGCTTTTCTTGACTTTCTTGTCATGAACTCTGGTGTTAGGATATCAGGGTCATCAGTGACCAGAGTTGCATAATCACTGTGTTAGTTTTAGACCTTGAAATAGTCCTTGAAACATTTTGCCAATATAATGACTACTTTGTCTGTGTTGATATAATAAGAGAAAGAAGTTTGGTTAAAGAAATTTTCCTGCTAAACACTGTGCTGGTTAGTCCTGAATTACCCAAGGAACCAGATGAGTAGGCTATTTAGTCCTGTATAGGACTTTACCCGGAGAAGGTAATGGCATCCCACTCCAGTACTCTTGCCTGGAAAATCCCATGGATGGAGGAGCCTGGTGGGCTGCAGTCCATGGGGTCGCTGAGGGTCGGACACGACTGAGCGAATTCCTTTTCACTTTTCACTTTCATGCATTGGAGAAGGAAATGGCAACCCACTCCAGTGTTCTTGCCTGGAGAATCCCAGGGACGGGGGAGCCTGGTGGGCTGCCGTCTTTGGGGTCGCAGAGTCGGACATGACTGAAGCGACTTAGCAGCAGCAGCAGCAGATATAGTACATTTCACTTTATCATATATAGCCCTTGTCCTCTGATAGTAATATTTTAGTGAAGATCTAGCTGTTATAAAAAGGACTTTGCCTTATGTTTTAAAAATTACCATTGGCCTGAATCATCCAAAATTTAACTATGACTCTCTGGAAAAACTTACAAATGAGTGTGTTACTTCATAGGAACTTTCCCCGTGGACCTGACCAAAACAAGACTTCAAGTTCAAGGCCAAAGTATTGATGTCCGCTTCAAAGAGATAAAATACCGAGGAATGTTTCATGCTTTGTTCCGAATCTATAAAGAAGAAGGTGTATTGGCTCTGTATTCGGGGTGAGAATGGATTCTTTCCTTACATCATGAAGAGAAATAATTTTTTGAGAAGCCATGTAGTTCAGCATTAGATAGTTTGTGCCGTTTATATCCACCATTTCAACTTGTAATTCAATATTTTTTTAACTTTTTGTTTTATATTGGAGTACAGCTGATTAACAGTGTTGTGATAGTTTTAGGTGAACAGTGAAGGGGCTCAGCCATACATATACATGTATCCATATGCCCCCAAACTCCTGTCACATCCATGCTGTCACAAAATGTAATTCAATATTGATGTGCCAATTTATATTTCACTTGCTTGTAAATCTTGAGCTTTGGATTTTGTGTTCATTTGGCTATAAGTGATACATTTTAAAAACAGATATCTCAGTGTAGCCCTGGCTTTCTCCTTTTTTCCTGAGAGTCATCCATAGCCACCATGAATAGCAGAGCACCAATTGACAGTATATATTTCTGTGATACTCTTCCTGAGTTGCCAAATCCTGACTTAAATTATTTTTTCCTCTTTAAAGAAATACTATTCTGGCAGTTTAAACATAACATGAAGAATAAGAGAGAGGGAGACCCATCATTTTTTGGGGGGGGAATCATCTTTTGATTATTCATAAATTGGCGGCTTATTGTCCACTGTGTTGTTTAATCTGCTGCCAATTTACTAGTTCACTTCTGCATCTAGGGTCCCAGTTCATTGCTCTGGGAATGGATATCAATTTTATTATTAACTTATGTTGGACTTAATTTCAAAGATAATTTACTTGGGGAAAAAATCAAGAATTACATCCTGAAGCAAATGAGTCATGGATCATGTGTTTCACCTTGTTCTTTCATCGGCACAGATAATCACAAGATACTTTTTTCAGATAGCAAGCAATAAAGTCAGAAATATGCATGTTTTGTCATCATTTTAAAATCTTAACTGTTTGAACTGCTGCTGTCTTTCTATTTATAACTGCTAAAGTTTAATTCTGCAATATGGAAGAATCTCAAAGGAGGTATGAGTGAGAATATCTCCAGTTAATAAGCAGAACTTGAATAGAATGAAATCTTGGCTCTGGTGTCTCCTGGATAAGATTAAAGTTGTATCTGCAACTGCTAGGAATTAAGGTGGATTTTTTTTAAAAAGCTATGAAGCAGGTAATAGTGTATACGTCTTCTGCATTACTGGATTCAATTTGCTAATATTTTGTTAAAGATTTTCATATCTAAGTTTATGATAGATATTGGGTTGTAGTTTTCCTTTTCTGTACTGTTTTTTTCTGGTTTTGTTATCAGGGTAATACTAGCTACATAAAATAATTTGAGAAGTGTTCCCTCTTCTGTTTTCTGGAAGAGATTGTGTAAGATTGATGTTAATTTATTAAATGTTTGGTTGAATTCCCTAGTGAAATTATCTGGGCCTAGAGATTTCCTTTTTGGAAACTTTTAAATTATAAATAAAAATGTTTTAGATGTTATGAGCTTATTTGGATTATCTATTTCATATTGATTGAATTTTGGTAGTTTGTGGTTCTCAAAGAATTAATCCATTTCTTCTAAGTTGTTGAATTTATAGCATAAGGTTGTTTATGTTGTTGTTGAGTCGCTAAATCATGTCCAACTCTTTTGAAACCCCATGGACAATAGCCCTCTAGGCTCCTCTGTCCATGGGATTATCCAGGCAAGAATATTAGCCATTCCCTTCTCCCAAGGGACCTTCCCAACCCAGGGATCAAACCCGGGTCTCCTGCATGGCAGGTGGATTCTTTACCACTGGGCCACCATTCTTCTAATGACTGCAGGGTTGTAGTGCTATTCCCCATGTCATTCCTGATATTGGTGACTTACTGTTTTTCTCTTATAACTACCATGACCCTTACTAGAGGTTTATTAATTTTGTTGACTTTTTTCTGAATAACTTTTTGTTTCATTGATTTTCCTCTATTTTCATGTTTTCAATTTTATTAATTTATGCCATTTATTATCTACTTCCTTCTGCTTGCTTTGGGTTCACTTTGCTCTTTTTTTTTCTTGTTTCGTGAGGGTAGGAACTTAGCTTATTGATTTTGAGACTCTCCCTCTTTTCTAATGTAAGCATTTTGTGCTATAAATTTCTCTCTCAGCACTGCTTTGGCTGCATCCCACATATTTTAAAAGGTTGAAATTTCATTTTCATTCAATTTTATGTGTTTAAAAAATACACCAATGTCACCCAAGGATTGTTTAGAAGTACCATTTAATTTCCAAGTGTTTGTGGGTTTTCCTTACCCTACTGATTTCCAGTTTAATTCCATTATGGTTAGAGAACATACTGTATATAATATCAATCATTTTAAATTTTTTGAGGTTTGTTTTATGACCCAAATATGCTCTCTCGGTGCATGTTCCATGGATACATGAAAACAATGCATATTTTGCTGTTTTTATGGAATGAGGTGGGTGATGGAAGTGAATAGGCAGTCTAGATATGTATAATCTGCAAGTATATGATAAAGATAACTTTTTTTTCTTTCTTTCTCTTTGGCAGAATCGCTCCTGCTTTACTAAGACAGGCATCATATGGCACCATTAAAATTGGCATTTACCAGAGCTTGAAGAGATTATTTGTAGAACGTTTAGAAGGTCAGTGTAGACTCCTCATTCTCTTTCGAGATAACACTCAAAGGGATTGTTAAAATTATGCTTAGTGAGAAGTGTTAATCATGGGGTGTCTGAGAATGGATAACAGTCATTGCAAGGTCAAAGTAAGCTTGCACTGATTTGAGATTAATCCCACTATAGGTTTGAGGGATCTGCTCTTCAAGTTTGTCCGTTTTCCTGTCAAACAAAAAAAAGGGCTTCTGGTCATCACAGAGAGAACATGGAACAAACTTGTTGAGAAAATTAATGCTGTCCTCATCTATAAGAGAACTTCAACTATAAGGAATCCTCTAGCTGTGGGTTTTGATAAGCTTTGGTTAGATAGAGTGGTTTTATATATACATATAATATGGTCATCTTAACCCACATTCAGCATTACCATTGTCTATTTGCTGCTATAGCTTTTTCAGCTAAATACTGTACTAAAATGATTATTTTACTACAGGCCTGAGGCTGTTGCATAGTTGGGGACAGCTGGAGAGCTTTTCGGTTAGTAATGTCCTTTGAATTGCTTTATTTTCTAAATCAGCTTTTTCTGAAGCCTCTTCTTTGAGGATCCTGAAGTATTCTAGTCCTGAAATAATTTCCTCTCACATTTTCTTCACTTGGGTTTACCTAGTTTCTCTTCGTATGTTCTTCATGGTGAGGAGGCATGATGAAGATTGAATTTTAGAATAATATGCTCTGTGGTTTCTTTGTTCTTTTTTCTAGCTGAGAGAATTTAGTTCCAAATGACTAGTTTTTCACATTTAACTACAGAAATCTTCTGTAAATAAATAGATGCTAGTAGCTATCAAGGCCAATTGAAATTAGTATTTAGGAAATTTTTTTCTTTTAGACATAAGATTTTATTTTTTAAGATTTGGTTCTGAGTCTTTTGAGTTGATAATTCTCTAGAAAGAGACTTAAAATTTTTTCTTTAGATGTTTGAAGTGATTAAAGTGCTATTTGCACTTTCTGAATTTATATGGAATATTGGCAGTTATATAGAATAATAGGATATATTCCAGTGTATTTTAGAAATATTTTAAAATAATCTATGTTTTACAAATTTTTTGTTTCAGTACTCATTTGGAACCTAGAAATATTTGAGTTTCTTTATTTTCATAAGCTTTGTAGTTCATTTCTACAGTCATTTTTCTGACCATGCTTCCCTTCCTCTGATAGCTCAGTACTCTCTTTTCAGAAACTCTCTTCTCAGTGCCTCTTATAAGCAGACCTTTCTTTTCCTTGTTCCTTTTTACAGATGAAACTCTTTTAATTAATATGATATGTGGAGTAGTGTCAGGAGTGATATCTTCTGCTATAGCCAATCCCACCGATGTGCTGAAGGTAAGGAAAGTCTGGTTGCATTGGGTGTATTCAGTGTGAAGCAAAAAGAGCATGAGCTTTGTATCAGATTTGGTCACAAATCCCTACTGTGTCACTTGCCAGTTGTAAAACCTTGGGCAGATCACTAAACTGCTTTAAGCCTCAGTTTTCTCATTTGTAAAATGAAGATAATTCAGTATATAATACATAAAGTTGTTAAGAATTAAAGGTAATATAGGTAAACTATCATTACACATGGTAGGTAGTAGATGTTCAATAAATAGTAGTCAGTTTATTATGATATGCTTTAATCCATTGGTCTTCAGACTATAGAGTAAGCAAACCTTTAAACGTTCTTTCCAAGAGCTATGCAATTTTAAGGGAATCAGTTTCCAGATCCCTTACTTTCTTTATACCCTTCTCAAAAACTGATCTAAAAATGAACTTATGTTTATAACAACCCTTTCTCCACTTTAAAAGAGAAAGGCATATTATATTCCCCCACCCATCCCAAATCTTAGTATGGTATATCGACCTATAGTGTAACCTGGAATATCAAACAAAGGGATACACTGAAATACAGTTTTAGAGAAACCTCTTTTAATGACTAATTGAGGTATCTTAAGTCGATAATGTCGATGTCTTTTCCTGTCCTATCCATAATTCTATTAAGGATGAGATTTAGCTTTAAAATTATATATTTTGGCTTATGTTGAAATATTCTGAATTCAGGACCAGAACATTATAGGTTAGTGGTACTGAGTTTTTTACAATATAATTGGATTTCTTTCAGTATTTATCAGAACACAGAATGAAACATTTATTTAATTATATCAGTAATATTAATGTATATTTTATTTAATCTAATAATTTAATTTGATCTAATAGTATCAATCTATATCTTATATTTGAGATAGAGTGGTAAACATTTCCAATTTATTAACTCATTTAAACTTATGATAATTAAAATTACTAAATATATGATTAAAATGTGTAAGAAGATCCCAAGTTTAAAAAAATTATTTTAGGGGAAATGTGAAGGAAAAAAAATAGGAGAACATATACTTTATTTATTTGAAACCACAGGTGGCTAGGTTAAGTGGAAAGGGCATCTGTTGTGATTCAGAGAGCTTTGAGAACTGAGAGAGTGACTTGAAAAACACATGAAAGAAACCAGTGGTGGTTGATGAAGAAACTATGAAAATGATATTTCTGGATTAAATTGAGAAAATTTTACCTACAGAATTTTTATATCACTTTAGAGTATACAGACCAAGTACAGTTATGTAAAGTTTAAAAATAAAATAAAATTAAAAAAAAATTAAAAAATAAAAAAAAATAAAAAAAATAAAGATAACTGACTGTATCCTAAAACTCTAAAATATTTGCCATGTAATTACACTTGTTAGAATGTGCTTTTCAGATTCACTTCCGTTTCCTGTCCCTCTGACCTGTCTGGTACAGTTGCAACCACTGACCAATGCTACAGTCTACCTTTTCCTTTCTTATACTTAGGTAGGGCTGAGTGGTGAGTGGTCCTGGGGAGTGGGGGACCAGGGTAGTCACAATCTTATTAGGAGTTAC
Source organism: Bubalus kerabau (assembly GCF_029407905.1). NCBI lineage: Eukaryota > Metazoa > Chordata > Mammalia > Artiodactyla > Bovidae > Bubalus > Bubalus kerabau. Next base: position 18,207,537 of record NC_073647.1, read on the forward strand.
AATCACTGTTGATCTGTTTAATCCTTTCACTTATCCTTAAAGGGTTCTCTCTCTGAACTATATGCTGCTTTCTTGCCTGTGTGCATGTAGTTCTCTTTTTGCCTGCAATGATTTCCCCCCCTTTCCTCAGGAATTTGTCCTTCAAGACAGCTCAGAAACAGGGTCAGGACTAGGACAACACAAGTGAGATACTCCGCTTGGGTGCAAAATGTCAGGATGTGCCAAAGAAAACCTCAATAATCAAGAGGAAATAACTTTTTGTGCAATCTTTTTTAAAAATTCAAATGAGTGCAAAAAATTTATGATGAAACAAAATAGCCATATTTTGTACAATCCATCTCACTTGCTTACGTTAACCTGCCCTGTTGGATCCTGTCTTTAGTTACAATTTTGATGATTGGTTCATCGTAGGTTTTTGTGCATTCATTTTTATTTTGAAAAATATTGCATTCAAATATCATTTATCTGAATTACTGAGGTTTTTTTACACCCCCCTGCTACATTCTGTGGCTGAGGAAAGTACCACACTTACCTCAATGTCATCTCAACCCTGCTCAAGAATTACCTCCATAAAGAAGTCCTCTACTTACCATAGGATATTTATGGTTTCAGTTTGTCTTTGTGATAGTTTCTATTTCATTTTAATATGGTTTCAGTTTTATTTCTACACTCTTAGTAGTAGCAGTTGACTTTCCACATAAAAACATATTGCTGTACTGTGACTTACCAAGAACATTTATTAAAACCTAGAGTTGTGCTTCATGAAAGTCAGGCCTGCATTTGGTCCACTAGAATTTAGTGACTGACTACTATGATCTGTGTGTGCTCTCAGTGGTGAATTGTATCAGATCTTTCACATGGCCTGGCAATGTTATCTCCCCTTTCTTGTGCCTCTCAGAGGCTACTTTGCAGAATACAGTGTCATGCTTTTTACAAGTAAAACTCAATGTGAGGTCTTGTGAGCATTAGATTATATTTTAAAACTTTTCCTGCCTGCTTTTTACACCTCAATAAACAGTGCATGTTCAGTGTAGCAAAAAGTGGAAGGAAGGAAAAACACAAAAGAGAGAAATGCCCATTTGTGGCTTCATCACTTAAACTTAAGCTACCATCAGCATTTGGTTTTGCATATGGTTATTTTTAAGTTTACATATTTTTGATAAAAATAATATGCCATACATACTGCTTTGCAACCTGCTTTTTCTATCTAGCAGTTAATTGTTGACATTTTCAAATATCCACAAATATTATTCTACAATCAAATTTTATGGCTGTATACTATTCCATTAAATGGATGTTTCATACTTTATGCAACTAATCCTTTGTTATTTTTGAACATGTAGGTTGTTTCTAGTTTTTCACTAAACTACTCATAGTTTAAATGGATTCTTTTCTACCTTCTCTGAGTACATGTTCTTTTTTTTCCCCCAATTTTCTTCCAACTCCAGAAATGATGGACTTAGTATGAAGAATGTGAGGCTGATGAAAATCATCTTTATAAAATATACTTTGGCACAAATAATGCTGTATATACATAGCTTAAGTCATTAATTTCATCATAATAGCAGGCTGATTTTTTGGATAATTCCCAAATACTGTTTTCTTTATTTTAAATGAGTGAAACGTTTCATTTTGGTTCTCCGTCAAAACAAAATTTGCACCTCTTCTGATTTTAGATTCGAATGCAGGCTCAAGGAAGCTTGTTCCAAGGCAGCATGATTGGCAGCTTCATTGATATATACCAACAAGAAGGTACCCGGGGTTTGTGGAGGGTGAGTACTCTTGGTATTATTCTTTACACCTGGAATTTGTGAAGAAGACCTTTAATATAAAGGCATAAAATTGTGAATTGTCACCTTATACTATGTAAGATTCTTGATAACCCCAAAAAGATAAGAGGGTAAGAAGCTCCTTATCACCTTTGAAAGGACCAAAACTTATCAGTTGTTTTTCAGTTCAGTTCAGTTGCTCAGTTGTATCCGACTCTTTGCAACCCCATGGACTGCAGCATGCCAGGCCTCCCTGTCCATCACCAACTCCCAGAGTTCACTCAAACTCACGTCCATCGAGTCAGTGATGCCATCCAGCTATCTCATCCTCTGTCATCTCCTTCTCCTCCTGCCCCAAATCCCTCCCAGCATTAGAGTCTTTTCCAGTGAGTCAACTCTTCGCATGAGGTGGCCAAAGTACTGGAGTTTCAGCTTTAACATCATTCCTTCCAAAGAACACCCAGGGCTGATCTTCAGAATGGACTGGTTGGATCTCCTTGCAGTCCAAGGGACTCTCGAGTCTTCTCCAACACCACAGTTCAAAAGCATCAATTCTTCGGTGCTCAGCTTTCTTCACAGTCCAACTCTCACATCCATACATGACCACTGGAAAAACCATAGCCTTGACTAGACGGACCTTTGCTGGCAAAGTAATGTCTCTGCTTTTTAAAAAAATTTATTTATTTTTTAATTGAAGGATAATTGCTTTACAAAATTTTGTTGTTTTCTGTCAAACCTCAACATGAATCAGCCATAGGTATACATATATTCCCTCCCTCTTGAACCTCAAGAGGAACCACAATATGATGGGCATATTGTGCCCATCTTTGTAGGAAATGTTCCCTTGGTACCTCTAATTTTCTTGAAGAGATCTCTAGTCATTCCCATTCTGTTGTTTTTCTCGATTTCTTTGGATTGATCACTTTAACATTATAAAAGTTAAAAGATATACTATAAAATATTGAGAAAATATATGAAGAAGAAAAATATCCAGTAATCCCACTAGCTAGTAATGTCTGTGCTTTATTAATATGCTGTCTAGGTTGGTCATAGCTTTTCTTCCAAGGAGCAAGCGTCTTTTAATATCATGGCTACAGTTAACATCTGCATTGATTTTGGAGCCCAAGAAAATAAAATTTGTCACTGTTTCCATTGTTTCCCCATTTATTTGCCATGAAGTGATGGGACCAGATGCCATGATCTTAGTTTTCTGAATGTTGAGTTTTAAGCCAGCTTTTTCACTCTCCTCTTTCACTTTCATCAAGAGCCTCTTTAGTTCCTCTTGACTTTCTGCCATAAGGGTGGTATCATCTGTATATCTGAGGTTATTGATATTTCTCCTGGCAGTCTTGATTCCAGCTTGTGGTTCATCCAGCCCGGCATTTTGCATGATGTTCTCTGCATATAAGTTAAATAATCAGGGTGACAATATACAGCCTTGACATACTCCTTTCCCACTTTGGAACCAGTCTTGTGCTCCATGTTCAGTTCTAACTGTTGCTTCTTGACCTGCATACAGATTTCTCTGGAGGCAGGTGAGGTGGGCTGGTATTCCCATCTCTTGAAAAATTTTCCACAGCTTGTTGTGATGCACACAGTCAAAGGCTTTAGCGTAGTCAATGAAGCAGAAGCAGATGTTTTTCTGGAATTCTCATGCTTTTTCTATGATCCAGCATATGTTGGCAGTTTGACCTCTGGTTCATCTGCCTGTTTTAAATCCAACTTGAACATCTGGAAGTTCTTGGTTCATGTACTGTTGAAGCCTAGCTTGGAGAATTTTGAGTATTAATTTGCTAGCATGTGAGATGAGTGCAGTTGTGTGGTAGTTTGAACATTCTTAGACACGGCCTTTCTTTGGGATTGGAATGAAGACTGACTTTTTCCAGTCCTGTGACCACTGCTGTGTTTTCCAAATTTGCTGGCATAATGAGTGCAGCACTTTCACAGCATCGTATTTTAGGATTTGAAATAGCTCAACTGGAATTCTGTCACCTCCACTAGCTTTGTTTGTAGTGATGCTTCATAAGGCCCACTTGACTTTGGACTCTAGGATGTCTGGTTCTAGGTGAGTGATCACACCATTGTGGATATCTGGGTCATGAAGATCTTTTTTGTATAGTTCTTCTGTGTATTCTTGCCACTTCTACTTAATATTTCTTGCTTCTGCTAGGTCCCTACCATTTCTGTCCTTTATTGAGCCCATCTTTGAATGAAATGTTCCCTTGGTATCTCTAATTTTCTTGAAGATGTCTCTGGTCATTCCCATTTTGTTGCTTGTCTCCATTTCTTTGGATTGATCACTTTAACACTATAAAAATTAAAAGATATACTATAAAATATTGAGAAAATATATAAAGAAGAAAAATATCCAGTAATCCTAACTAGAAATACCACTGTTAACATTTTGTCATATTATCTTCCAGTCTTCTATATGTACTTTGGGTTTTTTGTTTTGTTCCTATAACTTTTTATCCTATGTTAATCACTTAAGTTTGTAATATTAAATAAGACTAGTAGTTCAGTTCAGTTCAGTTGCTCAGTCGTGTCCAACTCTTTGCGACCCCATGAATCGCAGCACGCCAGGCCTCCCTGTCCATCCCCAACTCCCGGAGTTTACTCAAACTCATGTCCATCGAGTCGGTGATGCCATCCAGCCATCTCATCCTCTGTCATCCCCTTCTCCTCCTGCCCCCAATCGCTCCCAGCATCAGAGTCTTTTCCAATGAGTCAACTCTTCGCATGAGGTGGCCAAAGTATTGGGAGTTTCAGCTTTAGCATCAGTCCTTCCAATGAACACCCAGGACTGATCTCCTTTAGGATGGACTGGTTGGATCTCCTTGCAGTCCAAGGGACTCTCAAGAGTCTTCTCCAACACCACAGTTCAAAAGCATCAATTCTTCGGTGCTCAGCTTTCTTCACAGTCCAACTCTCACATCCATACATGACCACAGGAAAAACCATAACCTTGACTAGACGGACCATTGTTGGCAAAGTAATGTCTCTGCTTTTGAATATGCTATCTAGGTTGGTCATAACTTTCCTTCCAAGGAGTAAGTGGCTTTTAATTTCATGGCTGCAATCACCATCTGCAGTGATTTTGGAGCCCCCAAAAATAAAGTCTGCCACTGTTTCCACTGTTTCCCCATCTATTTCCCATGAAGTGATGGGACCGGATGCCATGATCTTCGTTTTCTGAATGTTGAGCTTTAAGCCAACTTTTTCACTCTCCACTTTCACTTTCATCAAGAGGCTTTTGAGTTCCTCTTCACTTTCTGCCCTAAGGGTGGTGTCATCTGCATATCTGAGGTTATTGATATGTCTCCCAGCAATCTTGATTCCAGCTTGTGCTTCTTCCAGTCCAGTGTTTCTCATGATGTACTCTGCACATAAGTTAAATAAGCAGGGTGACAATATACAGCCTTGACGTACTCCTCTTCCTATTTGGAACCAGTCTGTTGTTCCATGTCCAGTTCTAACTGTTGCTTCCTGATCTGCATACAAATTTCTCAAGAGGCAGGTCAGCTGGTCTGGTATTCCCATCTCTTTTAGAATTTTCCACAGTTTATTGTGATCCACACAGTCAAAGGCTTTGGCATAGTCAATAAAGCAGAAATAGATGTTTTTCTGGAACTCTCTTGTTTTTTCAATGATCCAGCGGATGTTGGCAGTTTGATCTCTGGTTCCTCTGCCTTTTTTAAAACCAGCTTGAACATCAGGAAGTTCACGGTTCATGTATTGCTGAAGACTGGCTTGGAGAATTTTGAGCATTACTTTCCTAGTGTGTGAGATGAGTGCAATTGTGTGGTAGTTTGAGCATTCTTTGGCATTGCCTTTCCTTGGGATTGGAATGAAAACTGACCTTTTCCAGTCCTGAGGCCACTGCTGAGTTTTCCAAATTTGCTGGCATATTGAGTGCAGCACTTTCACAGCATCATCTTTGAGGATTTGAAATAGCTCAATTGGAATTCCATCACCTCCACTAGCTTTGTTCGTAGTGATGCTTTCTAAGGCCCACTTGACTTCACATTCCAGGATGTCTGGCTCTAGGTGAGTGATCACACCATCGTGATTATCTTGGTCGTGAAGATCTTTTTGTACAGTTCTTCTGTGTATTCTTGCCACCTCTTCTTAATATCTTCTGCTTCTGTTAGGTCCCTATCATTTCTGTCCTTTATCGAGCCCATCTTTGCATGAAATGTTCCCTTGGTATCTCTAATTTTCTTGAAGAGATCTCTAGTTTTTCCCATTCTGTTGTTTTCCTCTATTTCTTTGCATTGATTGCTGAGGAAGGCTTTCTTATCTCTCCTTGCTATTCTTTGGAACTCTGCATTCAGATGCTTATATCTTTCCTTTTCTCCTTTGCTTTTTGCTTCTCTTCTTTTCACAGCTATTTGTAAGGCCTCCCCAGACAGCCATTTTGCTTTTTTGCACTTCCTTTCCATGGGGATGGTCTTGATCCCTGTCTCCTGTACAATGTCACGAACCTCCGTCCATAGTTCATCAGGCACTCTATATAAACAGATTTAGTCCCTTAAATCTATTTCTCACTTGCACTGTATAATCATAAGGGATTTGATTTAGGTCATACCTGAATGGTCTAGTGGTTTTCCCCACTTTCTTCAATTTAAGTCTGAGTTTGGCAATAAGGAGTTCATGATCTGAGCCACAGTCAGCTCCCAGTCTTGTTTTTGCTGACTGTATAGAGCTTATTCATCTTTGGCTGCAAAGAATATAATCAATTTGATTTGTGTGTTGACCATCTGGTGATGTCCATGTGTAGAGTCTTCTCTTGTGTTGTTGGAAGAGGGTGTTTTCCATGACCAGTGCGTTCTCTTGACAAAACTCGATTAGCCTTTGCTCTGCTTCATTCCATATTCCAAGGCAGAGTTTGCCTGTTACCCCAGGTGTTTCTTGACTTCCTCCTTTTGCATTCCAGTCCCTTATAATGAAAAGGACATCTTTTTTGGGTGTTAGTCCTAAAAGGTCTTGTAGGCCTTCATAGAACCATTCAACTTCAGCTTCTTCAGTGTTACTGGTTGGGGCATGGGCTTGGATTACTATGATATGGAATGGTTTGCCTTGGAAATGAACAGAGATCATTCTGTCGTTTTTGAGATTGCTTCCAAGTACTGCATTTCGGACTCTTTTGTTGACCATGATGGCTACTCCATTTCTTCTAAGGGATTTCTGCCCACAGTAGTAGATGTAATGGTCATCTGAGTTAAATTCACCCATTCCAGTCCATTTGAGTTTGCTGATTTCCTAGAATGTCAACATCCACTCTTGCCATCTCTTGTTTGACCACTTCCAATTTGCCTTGATTCATGGACCTGACATTCCAGGTTCCTATGCAATATTGCTCTTTACAGCATTGGACCTTGCTTCTATCACCAGTCACATCCACAACTGGGTATTGTTTTTGCTTTGGCTCCATCCCTTCATTCTTTCTGGAGTTATTTCTCCACTGATCTCCAGTAGCATATTGGGCACCTACTGACCTGGGGAGTTCCTCTTTCAGTATCCTATCATTTTGCCTTTTCATACTGTTCATGGGGTTCTCAAGGCAAGAATACTGAAGTGGTTTTCCATTCCCTTCTCCAGTGGACCACATTCTGTCAGACCTCTCCACCATGACCCGCCCATCTTGGGTGGCCCCACACGGCATGGCTTAGTTTCATTGAGTTAGACAAGGCTGTGTTTCGTGTGATCAGATTGACTAGTTTTCTGTGATTATGGTTTCAGTGTGTCTGCCCTCTGGTGCCCTCTCGCAACACCTACCATCTTACTTGGGTTTCTCTTACCTTGGACGTAGGGTGTCTTCACAGCTGCTCCAGCAAAGCACAGCCGCTGCTCCTTACCTTGGACGTAAGGACCTTGCTCCTTACCTCTCCCCTTGTCCTCGTCCAAGACTACTAGTAGTACAGAGTATAATGGGAAATTCGTTAATAGGTTCTTAAAAGGGAGAGACTCACTTTTATTCTTTCTTTATAATTTTCCCTAACTGTGCTGTGCTGTGCTTAGTCGCTCAGTCGTGTCTGACTCTTTGCGACCCCATGGACTGTAGCCCTCCAGGCTCCTCTTTCCATGGGTATTCTCCAGGCAAGTATACTGGAGTGGGTTGCCATGACTTCCTCCAGGGGATCTCCCCAACCCAGGGATCAAACCCACATCTGCATTGCAGGCAGATTTTTACCTTCTGAGCCACCAGGGAATGTCAAACATACAGAAAAGCTGAAAGAACACAACAATGAACAGAACCTACACACCTGGATTAAATGACTCAAAGTTTAGTCATATTTGCTTTATCTACTTACGTATATATATACACACATATGCGTACCAACCTACACACACACACTCTTTCTTTTGGCTAAACTATTTGAAAGGCAGTTGCAGACATCATAGTACTCCCCTAAGTACTTCATTATGCATATCATAAGAATAAGGACATTCTTCTACATAATGACAGTAAAAGCTCAAATATTTTGGCCACCTGATGTGAAGAACTGACTCATTAGAAAGGCCCTGATGCTGGGAAAGATTGAAGGCAGGAAGAGAAGGGGACAACAGAGGATGAGATGGCTGGATAGCATTACTGACTTAATGGACATGAGTTTGAGCAGCTCTGGGAGATGGTAAAGGACAGGGAAGCCTGACGTTCTGTGGTCCATGGGGTCACAAAGAGTTGGACACGACTGAGTGACTGAACAACAACAACAAATTGTCACACCTCAGAAAATTTATAAGTCCCTAATACCTAACACCCAGTCCATATTCAGTTTTCTTATAAAATGTTTCCTTGCACTTCCCCTGTATTTCCTGTGTGCTGGAGGTTAGATCTGTTGGCTTCATTAGATGCATGTGAATTGTTTTTGGTAAGAGAGCTGCAGAGGTGACCCTGTATGTCACATTGCACCACAGCAAGAGGCACATAATGTTAGGTTGTCCCCAAATTAGTGATGCCAAGTTTGTTCACTTGTTAAGATACTGTCCACCACCTCTTACCATAATAAAAGATAAGTCTTTCCCCCTTTGCAATTAGCAGGTAATGTTTATGGTGATATATTTAACATCATCATGTATATATTCTGTTACGTAATAACCTTTCATCAGTGGCATCCATCAATGATACTTGAAGTTTGCTTTTTGATAAAAAGGCCCTTTGAGGTACCCTGTCTTGATTAGTCTAATTTAAAACCAGAAAATGAAACTAACTAGAACTCTTTCACAAACTAATGCTAGGAGAAAGACAAAGACAGAGCAATAAATAGAATTGGAGATTTTGTCAGGGGAATATAACTACTTAATTTTTATTTAAAATAATCTTTTAATTGTAATAAAATATATATAACACAATTTTACCATAGTTGTACAACTACATTATTTTTATTTAAAATAATCTTTTAATTGTAATAAAATATATATAACACAATTTTACATAGTTGTACAACCAGTCTCCAGAATTCTTTTCATCCTGCAAAACTGGGACTCTGTACCCATTAAACAACAGCATGCCATTTCGTCCTCCCCCAGCCCCTGGCCACCAGCCTTTTATTATCTCCTTATGAATTTGATGGTTCTGGGTACCTCGTGTAAGTGGAATCATACATTATTTGTCTTTTAATTACTGGTTTATTTCATTTAGCATAATGTCCTCAAGGTTCAACCATGTTGTCACATGGGTCAGAATTCCTTTTTTAAAGCTGAACAATATTATATACATACACTGCATTTTGTTAATCCATTCATCCATTGATGAACATTTAGTTTGTTTCTGTATTTTGGCTCTTGCGATAATGCTGCTGTGAACATAGATGTGCAGATGCCTTTTCAAGACTGGTTTCAATTCTTTGTGTATATACCCAGAAGTGGGACTGCTGGATAGTATGATAATTCTGTTTAATTTTTTGAGGAACTGAAAATGGCTACTTTTACAATCCAGGCTATGTACATCATCCAGACATGTAAGGTAAAGAAGTGAAATACATTGTGTTATGTATTCTTTTGACCTCCCAGGTGGCACTAATGGTAAAAAACCCACCTGCCAGCATAAGAGACGTGGGTTCTATCCCTGGGTCGGGAAGATCCCCTGGAGGAGGAAATGGCAACCCGCTCCAGTACTCTTGCCTGGAGAATCCAATGGACAGAATAGCCTCGCAGGCTACAGTCCAGGGGTCGCAAAGTGTCGGGCGATGACTGAGCAACTTAGCACATTCTTTTGACACAGACACGTATTATTTACATATTAAAATACAGGAATCTTTTTCATTTCAACAGGGAAGTATGTTTGTGTTTTTCTTCAAACACAGGGCCCTTTTCGTCTGTATTCTATTTTCTTGCTTTGATTGTAATAAAATGGGTACTGGAAACATTTCATTTTCACTGGAAGCATTTCCCTTTCTTCCTAACTCCATTGTAAGAAATAACAGCAGGAGTACAGTAAGAAAGTGACTGGCGCTTAGGTCAGGGTTGGAGAGACAGTAGAGCGGTGACCTGGAGAGCACTTGCCCTGTTCATTGCTGCAGTGCGCCATGGGAGTCCATGGCACTTTCAAGAGAGCTGAAAATCTGCATTCCTGTGGTAGTTTTTTTTTTTTTTAATTGGTGTTTGTTTGTTTTTTTTTTTATGTTGACAGCTAATTCAGCCTTCTAGGAAATACTGTGTAGGCCACACAAAACATGTCTGTGACCAAAATTCACCCCGTGGGACCATACTGTTCACCAAATTAATCTTCTGGGGCTACCTTCTAACAGAGTTGAGCAGGTGGAAGGGTCAGAGAGGAAGGTACTGCTGGGCAAACCAGCCTGACCAGCAGAATCAAGCATCCGATGATAGCACAGCTCCATCATGTCCACTTTATGAATTGCGTTTGGGAAGTTAGAGAGGATTGAACTCTAATTTTAACAGGTATCTCAGAAAGCAGTTATTCCTCCTGGTATATTATTTTCAGTTTTTTATCAAATTATTTTAAATTTTATTTTTTGGCCACATCACACAGCATGTGGGATCTTAGCTCCCCAACCAGGGATCAAACTCATGCCCCCTAGATTGGAAGCATGGAGTCATAACCACTGGACCACCAGGGAAGTCCCTCAGTTTTTTTAAATGATATTTAAACACAGTTATAAAAGTAAAATATTCCTTGTAAAAAATTTTACATAAATTTGTCATTTGTGTATATACCTCTCCTCCTAAAGTTAGAATGCTCAGTCACTTCAGTCATGTCTGATTCTTTGCGACCCCATGGATTATAGCCCACCAGGCTCCTCTGTCCATGGGATTTCTCAGCCAAGAATACTGGAATGAGTTGCCATTTGTTACTCCAGGGGATCTTCCTGACCCAGCAATCGAACCTGCATCTCCCATGTCTCCTACATTGGCAGGTAGATTCTTTACCCACTGAGCCACCTGGGAAACCCAGTTAGAATAACACTATCTCTTCCCTTCTTTAGCATTATAAGCATTTTCTTGTGTTATTCTTATTCTTCAAAAACGTGACTTTTTAATGCTCTAGCAACCCTGTGTTGTAATGTAAGCTGTGATGGGAATAGTGTGCTTGTGACTGAAAAGCTGGTAGTGTTACTGCAGGAGGACTTGGAAGGAAGTACACTTTGCCTTGGCCTTCTCCCTGGCTGTGTCATACCTTTTGTGTGATCCTAATGTATCCTTTCTGCACATCCTAAATTCTGTGAATTAAACTCAAAAGCTCTCCTCTCCCTACTGACTTTTGCTTTGTGCTTTTATTTTTAAAATTATTTCTTTATTTATTCTTGGCTTTGCTGGGTCTTTGTTGCTGTGCGTGGACTTTCTCTGGTTGTGTCAAGTGGAAGCTACTCTTCATTGCAGTGTGTGGGCTTTTCATTGTGGTGGGTTCTCCTGTTGTGGAGCACGGACTCTAGGGCAGGCTCAACAGTTGTTGCTCCAAGGCTTAGTTACTGCTGGCTATGTGGGATCCTCCCAGACCAGGGATTGAACCCATTTCCCCTGCATTGGCAGGTGGTTTCCCAACCACTGGACCACCAGGGAAGCCCAACATCTTTATTGAGATAATTCACAGACCATAAAATTTGCCATCTTAAAGTATATATTTTAATGTTTTTTGGATATCCACAGACTTGTACAGCCATCACCACTGTCTAAGTTTAGAACATCTCATCACCAGAGGAAAAAACCCTATACCCATTCATAGTCACTTCTCACAACCTCCAACCCTCCCAGACCTAGGCAACCACTAATCTGCTTTCTGTCTCTAGATTTCCCAATTCTGGCATTTCATGTAAATGTAATTATACAATATGTGGCATTTATGACTGGCTTCTTTAGTTTAGCATACTATTCGAAAAGTTTCATCTGTGTTTTAGCATTTATCAGTACTTCATTTCTGTTTATGGCTGAATAATAATTCTATTGTATTGTACATACCACATTTTGTTTATCCTTTCATCAATTAATAAGTATTTATTTGTACTTTTGGGCTATTATGAATGTTACATATGTACATTATGTATGTTATGAACATTTATGTACAAGTTTTTGCATAAATACATGTTTAATTCTCCTGGGTATATCTGGATGCGAAATTGATTGGTCATATAGTAATTCTGTGTTTAACTTTTTCAGGAATTGCCAAAGTGTTTATCACAGTGGCTACTCTATATGGTATTCCCACCAGCAGTATATAATTGTATATCTTCTTTGGGGAAATGTCTATTTAGATCTTTTGCACATTTTAAAAATTGGGTTGTTTGTCTTTTTATTGTTGAGTTGTAACAGTTCTTTATATATTTTGGATACTAGTCCATATATTAATATAATATATGCTTTGTACTAGTCCAGATACATGATTTGCAAATATTTTCTCTCATTGTGTGGGTTGTCATTTTTCTAACCACAAGAATGTTTAATTATGATGAAGTCCATTTGTCTATTTTTCTTTCGTTGTTTGTGTTTTAGGTGTCATATCAATGATTTTATTTGTAGTACAGTAAGTGAATTGGGAATTTATAAGTGTTTCAGTATATGCAATTGATGTGAAATAGTGATCTTATGCTGCAGACTTGGATTTTTTTCTGCCATTTTAAAATTCCTGACCTATTTTGTTCACCCTTTGACTTAACTCACTACCAATGTATTTCCCCAGTGTCTCATGTCACTTATGTTTTGTAGGGTGTTGTCCCAACTGCTCAGCGGGCTGCCATCGTCGTGGGAGTAGAGCTACCAGTCTATGATATTACGAAGAAACACTTGATATTGTCAGGGCTGATGGGAGACACAATCTTAACTCACTTTGTGTAAGTCTGATAGGTTGTGTTCATTCCATATTGTCAGTACTTCAAGCACAAAAAGCATCTTTCACTGAAGTCCTCATCTAGAATTGATAATGAGTACATATGGCCTAAATACCTTTTTCTCTCTCATCACCAGAACGTCAAGCCTTCTGATAAACGTACAGAGATTCCAGATGCAATAGGCACTTTCGTACTTGGGAGCAGTGTCTAATTCCAGATGTCTGCAGCATTTGCATTTGTTCATATATAGACTCTATACCTAATAAACTCATCCATTATTTGCTTTGATTAATTTTGGGTCAGAAAGCAAATTTTCTCAATGATAAACAGAATAAAAGGGTGAAATTTTATAGGGCTTGTGAAGCAAGACCACAGTTTTGGACTGAAATGTTGCTCATTTCGTCTTACATTTTCTTCATCTTGCAACTTTTATGATATTTAATACTCAAATGCCTTTTGCATATGATGTTGTGACTTGAAAAGTTTACGTAACTAATAGATGATGCATAATACTTCCTGCTTAGGAAACTTGCTAGACTTACGAACTCTTTAAAAAAAAAAAAAAAAGAAAAGGCTATCTGAATTTTGGATTGAAAAGTGAAGGGGACAGCTTTTGACTAATGTCTCTTTAGTAAAGATTTCCTTTCTCTTTAGATTGTAATAAAAGAGCAAGTGCCAGGTTTTATGTGGTGTCTGACTCATTGTACATTTATGTTTGACCTAATTTCTGTTTACGCGGGCAGAGGTGGAAGTGGGGCAGTCTGTCTTCTTACAGTTTTTATCTTTAGTTCCAGCTTTACATGTGGCTTGGCTGGGGCTCTGGCTTCCAATCCAGTTGATGTGGTACGAACTCGCATGATGAACCAGAGGGCAATTGTGGGACATGTGGACCTCTATAAGGGCACTTTGGATGGCATTTTAAAGGTACGTGCATAGTGAACTTGGATCGTATTTTTTTATTTTCTTTGATGTCTCAGACTTGCAGTCCTTACTCTTAGTTGCTGCTCTGAAGATGGAAGAATCATTATATCTATTTTAGTAGCCTCTCAGAGTAATTCCCAGGTAGGAAAACTGTCTCCTTGGTAATTTGCTGATGCTTAGTGGTCCTTGATATTATTATTCCAGTTTGAATGCTTAAGACTGCAGGATACCTTATCAATAGCACAATGTAGAATTACTGATGAAAAGGACCTGACATATTCCACATTTGCCCACTTCAGACAAGGCAGAGATGCTGTAATAGAAAATCCGATACTTGATTCTAGTTCAGTATTGTACTATTGTTCCCAGTTTGGCTTTGAAAGTTTCTGCTGTGTTATATTTGTAGGAAGCTGAGAATCATACAGGTATTATGCATTATATAACCACTAGTAATAATATTTCTAAAAAAGCAAATTTGGAGCTAAAATATACTATCATATGGTTTCTCTGCTGTTATCAGTTTAGTTAATTATTACCTATCAGATACCATTTTATATTTTTTTAGACAATGTTACAGTTTTTATTTTCAGTCATGCACATCTCATATCAAAAATTTAAAGGGGAAAAGCCAGTTTATTACATTTGTCCATATATTTACCATTTCTGTTGCTCTTCCTTCTATCTTGAATTTCTAATTACTTTGGTATCATTTCTCTTCCACCTGTGAAATTTATTTTAGCACTTACTTTAGTGCAGGTACATTGGCAATTAAATATTTTAGTTTTCCTCCAACTGAGAATGTCCCTTTTTCATCTTTATTTCAAAAAATTATTAATATCATTTTTTTAACTTTACAATATTGTATTGGTTTTGCCATATATCAACATGAATCCGCCACAGGTATACACATTTTATTTTATTAATATTTTATTTTTAATTAATTAGGTATTGGTTGTGCTGGGTCTTCATCCTCCTGGATCAGGGATCAGACCCATGTCCCCTGTATTGGCAGGCTGATTCTTATTCACTACCACCAGGGAAGTCCCCAGGGACCATTTTAGTAGAAACAGAGAAATTACAATGTACCACAGTGTACTGCAGGTATAAAACGGAGAAGGCAATGGCAACCCACTCCAGTACTCTTGCCTGGAAAATCCCATGGATGGAGGAGCCTGGTAGGCTGTAGTCCATGGGGTCACTAGGAGTCGGACACGACTGAGTGACTTCCCTTTCACTTTTCCCTTTCATGCATTGGAGAAGGAAATGGCAACCCACTCCAGTGTTCTTGCCTGGAGAATCCCAGAGACGGGGGAGCCTGGTGGGCTGCCTTCTCTGGGGTCGCACAGAGTCAGACACGACTGAAGCGACTTAGCAGCAGCAGCAGGTATACAAACAGATAATCAACACATCTTGTTAAGTGATAAACTCAGGGCTCTATGGGAGGAAATTGTAGTCTAGTTTGGAAATTTGGGATAGGTTTCCTGTAGATGGAAGAATACTGAATATAATAACTTACATCTGTTGAGTGCTTTACTATGTACCAGAGACTGTTCTAACGAGACTTACATGTATTCATTCATTTAATCCTCACAATTACAGCACACTGAAGCACTAAGAGGTTAACTAACCTGCCCAAGGTTTCACAGCTAATAGGTGGGAGAGCTGGGATTTCAACTCAGACCATTGGTTTCAAACCAACATTTTTAACTACACTGTGGTGCCTTCCCTATGTTGGTGGCTGAGGGTTAGTTAAGTTATAAAGGATATTAAATGCTATGTTGAGATGCTTGGGCTTATTTTTTTTAGTTGATGAGGAGCTGTAGATTTAATCAGGTCAGATTTATGTTTTAAATAGATCATGCTGGCTTTGTGGAGAGTGGATCTAAGACAGTGGTTCTCAATCTTAAGTGCACATTGGAATCACCTGGGGAATGTTCTCAGCTTCTGTGCTCACCTTAGACTACTGACATCAGAATAGAGGTCCCCACCCTCTGGGGTTTAATGCCTGATGATCTTAAATGGAGCTGATGTAATAGTAATGGAAATAAAGTGCACAACAAATGTAGTACACTTGAATTATCTCAAAACCATCTTGCTCTCCCAGTCCATGGGAAAATTGTCTTCTACAAAACTGATCTCTGGTGCCAAAAACGATGGTGACCACTGCTCAGAATGTCTGGAGTAGGAGCCAGGTTGTCAGTATTTTCAAAACTCCTCAGGTGATTGCAATGTTCACCCAAAGTTGAAAACCATAAAACCAAGGGAATAAGCCTGAAAACTTTAACATGCATCTGTACCACCTGGAAAGTGAAAGTGAAGTCACTCAGTCATGTCCAACTCTTTGCGACCCTGTGGACTGTAGCCTACCAGGCTTCTCCGTCCATGGGATTCTCCAGGCAAGAACACTGGAGTGGGTTGCCATTTCCTTCTCCAGGGGATCTTCCCGACCCAGGGATCAAACCGGGTCTCCCGCATTGGAGGCAGATGCTTTAACCTCTGAGCCACCAGGGAAGCCCACCTGGAGGGCTTGTTAAAATGCAGATGGCTAGGCCCCATCACCAGATTGTGATTTAGCAAGTTTGGAGTAGGACCTGAGAATTTGCATTTCTAACCATTTCCCAGGCAATACTGATGCTGCTAGTTTGGGACCACACTTAGAGAACTGCTGACCTAGGGATAGGGAAACTTAGTGGAAGGCTCTTAGAGTGGGCTGAGCAAGAGGTGATGAGAGGCTGAACTTGGCATGAATAGTAGGGATAGAGCTGAGAATAATTTAATTGATAAAGTCAACAGGATTTGGTTGACTTGGTGTGGAGAGGTGGGGGAGAAAGAAGGTGTCAGAGATAACTTCCCAGTTTTTGGTTTTGGTGACCATGTGGTGACTTTTATTGACAGAGATATCACAGGAAAAGGAGCAGGTTTTGTGGGAGACATCACAGTTCTGAGATACTTAGTTTGAGGTGCGTGAGGAATACCCAGTGAATATATTTGGATATCCTAGTCTTAACTTGGAGGTTCAGGGGTGGAGGTAAGAACTTGAGGAAACAGTAGTGTACAGGTGTTACATAACTGGAGGGGGAGACCAAGGAGAGCAGGAAGAAGAGTTCACAAGTTTGTTGCTTTCATCACACACTGGAGTATTGTAAAGCTCCTTTCATTACTAGTGATTCACAGAAGCAATGATTCTCATACTCTGAAGAGTAGAATTTGGCAAAAGCTCTCCTTTCTATTTCTAACATGCTCACCCTTCCACTTGCCAATCACTGGTATAGAGAGAGAAGAGTAGGGCCAAATAAAGAACTCCCAATTTTTAAGGGCTTGACAGATGAGGAACTCAGGAAAGACACCAAAAGATAACAGTTAAAAGATATGAGGGAACTTACAAGAGATACTATTGTCATAGAAGCCAAAGGAGAAATGAGTTTCAAGAATGGATGAGAAGTTATTTAATACTAAATAACTGGGATAGAGAGATCCAGTATAAGGGCTGCAAAGTCTGTTGGGTTTCATGTTTTCTAGAGGAGGTTTGCTGGATTGGTGTTTGCAAAAGCCAGATTGCTGTCCACTGGAGAGTGTGTTTAATCCTTCATTCATTTTTTTCAAAATTGTTCAAGTGTCTTTTGTGCTAGGTACTGTTCTAGGTTGGTGAACAAAAAAGTCCCGGCCTTCGTGACATTTTAATTCTAATAGGAAGAGACAGATAAACACATAGGAAGTGAGGATAAGTAGACAAGTGTAAAATACTCTTTCAAGAAGGTTGGCTAAGAGGAGATAGAGGGTACGGTAATATAGTAATAGTTAGCATTTATTGAGTGCTTATTATGTACCACACACTAGAGTATATCCTTTAACTATCAGCAACCATGTAGAGTAGATAATATCTTTGCCATTTTAGAAATGAGAGAACTTAGGTTCTGAGTAGCTAAGTATTTACCCAAGATTACATACCTAGTAAGTAGCAGATCTGGGATTTAAATCAGGGTTCGTCTGATTCCAAGGTTTATACTCGTAACTACTATGCCGTATGGTATCGTCAGAAACATATTTTCGTGTTGACAGTAACCTTTATGTACTTATATTTACCAGCCATTCATTTATTTGCTATTAAAACAACTTTGCTCTATATTGTCATCATACTTTATTATTTTATCTGTAAGAGTACACTTGGGTGAATGGAATGATGCATTCCTCTTTGATTTAGAAATGAGCAGCTGTACATCTCATCCTCTTAACCTCTATCTGCAAACACTTGAATTGCTTCTCATTGACACAAAGCTCATATTATTCGATCCCTTTTTACTTCTTACAGCCTTATCTTTGCTACCTTTATTCTATATTCCAGACAGACTGAACAGGTTCTAGTACTAGACTTTGTTTCATTGCCAAGTTTCACCCATGCCATGTACTTTGTTAGATGGCTAGCTCCTATCATTCTTCAGATTGCATTATTTTTTAATATTTTTTAGCATGTGTGAGAATTCTCTTCCTTTTTATTTTTTTAAAAACATTTTTGAACAGTTTTTTTTTTTTTTTGGCTGTGCCACATGGCATGTGGGATCTTTTCTCTCTTTGCTTTGTTTTTTTAAAATTTATTTATTTTTAATTGAAGGATAATACTGTAAAGAAATTATTTTAAAATTTTTAATTGGAGGATAATTGCTTTACAATGTTGTGTTGGTTTCCGCCATAAGATTGCGTTATTTTCATAAGTGCCTTCCCTGACCATTAAACTATATATGTGTGTAGTTTTATGTTCTTGTTCTCTCATAGCATTTATTATATTTTGAAAAACATCGTTTTGAGGGTCAACTCACTAATTCATAAAATTCATCTATTTGTGTGGCCTTTGGTATGTTCCGAGCTATGTGCAACCATCAACCCCACAGTCAATTTTAGAACACTTTCTTGACCTCCAAGAGAAATCCTGTACTTTTTGGCTATTATCCCACTATCCTCCCAGCCCTAAGCAACCACTAATGTACTTTTATTTCTGTAGATTTGCCTATTGTTGGGTATCTTATATAAATGGAATCATACAATATGTGAGGGTTTTGACCAGCTCCTTTCACTTAATATGTTTCAAGGTTCATCCATGCTGTAGCATGTGTCAATCCAGGCATAGCTCTGGAGGAGATGTGCTTCCAGACCACCACAATAAAGCCATACTGAAACAAAGTGAGCCACAGGAACTTTTTGGTTTCCCAGCACATGTAAAAATTATTTTTACATTACATAATAGCATATGAAATGTGCAATAGTATTGTCTGAATAAAACAATGTACATACCTCAAAATGTTAACCATCATCTGAGCCTTCAGTGAGTCATAATCTCTTTACAATAGTAATATCAAAGATCACAGACCACAGATCACCATAACAAAGGTAATATAATGAAAAAGTTTGAAATATGATGAGAATAACCAAAAGTGACAGAGAGATACAAAATGGGCAACTGCTGTTGGAAAAATGGTGCCCATAGATTCACTCAACTCAGGGTTGCCACAAACTTTCAGTTTGTGAAAAATCCATTATCTGCAAAGTGTAGTAAAGTGCAATAAAATGAAGTATGCCTGTACTTTGTTCCTTTTAATGGTTGGGTAACATTCTGTTGTATGGCTGTATCACATTTATTGACTTTTGTTACATTTTATTGTACAGTTGACCCTTGAGCAACTCAAGTTTGACCTGCACAGGTCCACTTATATGCAGATTTTTTTCAGTAGTAACTACTACAGTACTACACGACCTGTGGTTGGTTGAATCTGTGGTTGCGGAGGGCTGACAAAAAGTTATACCAGGAGTGTTGACTGCACGGAGGGTCGGTGTCCCTGACAACTGTGTTGTTCAAGAGTCAATTGTAGTTGCTTTTAATGTCTGTCTGCCCAGTAGACATAAGTTCCATGAAGGCAGGGGCATATCTTATTTATCTCTCTATCCACAGCAAATTATTTATTGAATGAATGTATAACTTCATAAAGTAGCCTCTTGTCTCTGTGTATCTACAGAAGTTCTTGTTTGTTTTTACTCAACTGCCTCAAGCCAAAGAGTGGTGCATCCCAGTTCTAATGTTTGGACGTTGGTCCCTGTTTTGGAACTCAGCAAGGAATCATTAAGCTCACAAGATTGTTAGTGACTGTGTGTGTGTGAAGTTTGTGTGTTCATTTACTCAACAAATATTTATTCAGATATTTAGTGGAGACTTCACTATGCCAGAGAGTGTTCAGTAGTGGAGTAGAATGGTAAAGAAGACCAACATGGTCCCTGCTCTCTTGCTTTCCTGGAGATTACATTCTAGTTGAGGGAGACAGAGAATAAACATGCAGATAATAAATGGTGTAATTTCATAAAGAAGTAAATGCTATGAAAAAGCTAACACAGCGTAATGAGATAGTGACTCTGTGATGGTGGTGGGGAACTACTTCAGCTAGGATGGTGAGGAAAAGGGTGTGAGGGGGTGACATTTATTTGAGCAGGGGTCTGAATGATGAGAAGAGGGTGGTCACTAGAAAATCTGAGAGAAAAGCATTTCAGGAAGAGGGAATGGGTACAAGGGCTCTGAGTTTGGAATGAGCTGGACACTTTAAAGGGTTAAAAACAAGGCTGTGCTGGTGTGACTGTGTGATGAATGAAGGGAAAAGTAGTAGAAAATGAAACTGGAGAGAGGCAGGGCTAAATCATGTAGGATCATGCAGGTCACTGAAGAAAGTTTATAATTAGAATCAAATCCACTGGGACGTCATTGGACAGCTTTAAGCAGGAAAGGGACACTACTGATTTATAATATTGAAAGATTGCCTGGCTTCCTAGGTGGAGATCATAGACCAGTTAGGAGGCTTGTTGTGGTGTTCCAAGTGAGAGGTGATGAGATTGGCTTGAATCTCTAAGGTCCCTTGTCTTAGCAGTCTTTGATTCTAGGTTATCTGCATCCAGGATTTATTTTGGTTGATTTTCACAATTTTCCAACATCAATTTTGGTCTGAGACCTTTAGCATTTGCTGATGATCCATTGGGACAAGCATATTACCACTATGTTTTCATAAATAGTGCCTTTATGTTACTATTTGCTTCAAAAATGATTAGTAAGGATAATCATATCAAGTCTTATTAATTTATAGTATAGGATAAGGGATATTTAGAAGTCTGGATTCTCATATTGTTATTTTATCCAAATATATTCATTTTTTAGTATAGTGGTGGGTATTACTTCACCAGTGAGAGGGCAAAATAACATTTTTCAATGTAGAACATGATAGCTTACACACAGGAGTAACTTAATATTTATCCATTAAACAGGAACTGTTTCTGTTGACTGAATTTAACACACATCATCAGTTTATGACCTTTGGTATGCATTATTTGTCATTTAATTCTAATAACCATTCAGTTGGTAGATGTAGGACCTCCATCGTATAAAACAGAAAACTTAAATTCAAAACATTTCACGTTGTCCCTCACCTAATCCTCTAGCCATTCCTATAAAGTCAGCCATGGCATTACATACGCAGAATTTGCAATGATGAAACAGACTCAGAAAGGATAGTGACTTGCCCAATTCCCTATTCCTCTACCTTGCTTTAGTTTTCATATTAGTACTTATAATTTCTTAATATAATGTTATTAATTTGTATATTTGTTCATCAGTTCCACTAGAGTATACATTCTATGGGACTTCCCTGGTAGCTCAGTGGTAAAGAATCCACCTGCAGTGAAGGAGACACAGGATATGCTGGTTCATTCCCTATGTCGGGAAGATTCCCTGGAGGAGGGCATGGCAACCCACTCCAATATTCTTGCCTGGAGAATCCCATGGACAGAGGAGCCTGGTGGGCTACAGTCCATAGAGTCACAAAGAGTTGGACATGACTGAAGCTACTGAGCACACACATGCACGTGTGCATTCTATGAGGGCAGAGAATGTATAAGTTATCTGCTGCTGCTGCTAAGTTGCTTCAGTCGTGTCTGACTCTGTGTGACCCTGTAGATGGCAGCCCACCAGGCTCCCCCATCCCTGGGATTCTCCAGGCAAGAACACTGGAGTGGGTTGCCATTTCCTTCTCCAATGCATGAAAGTGAAAAGTGAAAGGGAAGTCGCTCAGTCGTATCTGACTTGTAGTGACCCCATGGACTGCAGCCTACCAGGCTCCTCCATCCATGGGATTTTCCAGGCAAGAGTACTGGAGTGGGGTGCCATTGCCTTCTCTGTATAAGTTATCTATGGCTGTGTAATAAATGACTCCAAAGCTCAGTGCCTTAATACATCATACATTTATTATCCCACAATTTCTGTGGATTCGGAATTAAGAAGCAGCTTAGCTGAATGATTTCAGCTTTAGGCTCTCTCATGAGGTAATTGTCCAGATGTCAGCTAGGGCTATAATCATCTGAAGGCTTGACTGGTGCTGGGACATCTACTTCAAAGATCACTCATGTTATTGTCAGCAGGAAGGCTCTGTTCCTCTTTGGCTGTTGGCCAGAGGCCTTAGTTTCCCCTCACGTGGCTTCTCTTCATGATATGGCAGCTGGCTTCCTCCAGAGCAAATGATCCAAGAGAGAACAAGGCAAAACGTTCTTAAATGCAAACTATCTTTTATAGCATAGCATAGCATTGTTAACTACTGCCATGTGCTATTGGTGACACAGACCGATCCTGATATGTTGTGGGAGGGACTACACAATGGTATGAATAACTGGAGATGGTTATCATCGGGGGCCATCTTGGAGGCTAGCTACCACAGCTACTTTCTCTCTTGTTTACTATTATTACTATTATCCCAACACTGAGAAGAGTATCTTGCATATTGTAGGTGCTTAGTAAATATTTGTTGAATGAGTGGGTGGATGGATTTACAATACCATACTAATTAAAAATGTATGTCTATAGCAAAAAGGACCATTCATGGATCCTAAGTTGTTGGGGAGGGGCGTGGACGATGAGTTCTATAATAACAGTAATTGTCAGATGTAAAGTGCAAGGAGAATTCACTCTTATTTTTTTATATCTTTCCCTCAGATGTGGAAACATGAGGGCTTTTTTGCACTCTATAAAGGATTTTGGCCAAACTGGCTTCGACTTGGACCCTGGAACATCATTGTATCCTTTTAGAACATGAGAGTGAAAGCACATGGTTCAAGCTCCCAGGTAATTCGAGGCTATGGGAAGGACAATTTTGATTATTGGAGCCTTTTAGGCAAATGAGAATCTATTCTAGTGATGACCATTGCAGATGGAACTAAGTACAGAAATGGCTTTCAGTTGGAGTCTAATACAAACTAAAGGGATTAGAAAAGAAATGCCAAAGTTTCTTTCCTCTTTATTTTTTAATTTTTTTTAATTTTATTTTTTAACTTTACAATATTGTGTTGGTCAACAACAAGCACAACCAAATCTGGAAGGGGCTAGGAAGGTTTTGAAAACCCTGCTATGAGGTATCCACAGGAAGGTCTATGGAGTCCACATTTCCTACCCCTAAGTATAGGACCAGAGTAGCTGGGGAAATAATAAGACAGAAAATACTCATAGGACAAAGGACTCCAGAGCCAAGGGGGACTCTTTCCTCCTGGGTAACTTTCCTTCCTTTAGCTGTGCTTGAGTGCCTCCTGTGTGCAGAGCCATGAGTTGGATGGTGTGTGTGGTGGTGTTTGTATTGTGGTGAGCACTGCAGGGTTGAAAAGTCATTCCCTGTCCTTGTGGAGGTTGAGGGAGATAGTGTCTCCATTCCTCTTCCTGATCATCTAATGTCTGTGACAGTTACTCTAGCACTGAATTTTATGTTGTTGATGTTCTTGGATATGTGTGTGTGTGTGTGTGTGTGTGTGTGTGTGTGTATGTCTGTGGCCTATTTGCCCCTAAAGAATAGAAGTATGTTAGACTTTTAATATGCTTATATTGCTAAATGCCAACAATCAAAATGGGTGCTTGATGGGCACTCAACACATGCTTGATTTGCCAGATGTAGTTTGAAAAAAGACTTTTAAGCAGGTACAACTTAGAATAGCAGAGCCTAAGTATCCCAGTAAGAGAATGCAGTGTACAATTTATAACCAGGTTTGACTTTCAGTATCATTCCAGTGATCTTCCATGACTTACTCTTCAGTTTTTTATTACATATGAGCAGCTCAAGAGGCTTCAAATCTAAGGATGTGAGCCAAACCCTGCCAACCTTTCTACTCTCTTTCCCCTTTTTCCTGTGTTCTGATGTATTTTGATCAAGTTGTAAGTGTTTACTGAACCATTGGTCTCCCAAGGCCCTTCTGGTGGAAGAATGATAGGATGGTTCAAAATTGCTCATGTGTTTGTGTTGCCATGTGAACTGTTCCCTGAGAGGAAGTATTAACATTGAGACTCTGGCCCCAGATTGGTATCTTCTGTGAAGATGGATACTGATGGATGATACTCAAAATGGCCTTCTCTTCAAATGTGGGTTAAATGTAGCTTGTTAGCCCCAGACTTGGGCTAGAGCAAAAGGCATAGGCCAGGGCAGTTACTGCTATGTATGTTACAGACCTCAGTTCTCATTAAAGTATTTATTCACAGAATCACTTTGACTTTGTCTTTATTTACTGTTCTCTCATCTGCCAACTCTTTAGGTTATATTCTCTGGAAATTGATAAAGATAAGGTGACTATGAAATTGAGTCTGGACTCTTAAAGCACATTTATGGGAACAGACTAAGTGCATTGTGCTTTCCCACTGCCATTCATTCTCATCATGCCACTCGCTTGTAAACATCAGACACGTGGTTCTAACCTAAAGAGTGAATAAGCAAACAAGGGGCTCATTTGGACAGTTTCCACAGATAAAATGCTGAAAGAGGCTTAAAATAGAACCCTGTGTCTAAGGTTCTAATTGCCTTATAGGCAAAAATTTCTGGCTACTTTCTTACACTAGAATAGTATCTACCACATTGTAGGCACTCAAATACTTGTGAAAGGAATAGTTTAGTTCTTCATCTTTATCCATCCGGAATAGTTTAGTTCTTCATCTTTATCCATCCATTTATTTGTTAAGCAAACATTTATTGTATGTCTAGTATGTCCTAGATGCTGGGGGTGTAAAAATATATTAAGACATAATCACTATTTTAGAGGTCACATCCAAGGAGAAACAGACACATAAATAGATTCTGAGTACAATAGGTACTAAGTACTGTCTGACAAATGAACTAAGTGCTGTAGAAGCACAGAGGAGGGAACAGTCCATTGCCTAGGGGCCGGGCTAAAGGCTTCACAGTATAGGTGATATTTGTGTTAAAAAGCGGATGTTACTATGTAGATTAAGGCAGGGAAGGACATTCCAGGCAGGGGAATTGCAGGAGGGGTGGGGGGACGTTCAGCATGGCTAAAATACAGGGTTTTGGTTTTCAAATACCATGTGACACAGAATCACCTGAAGATCTTGCAAAAACTGTAGATTCTTGTGTCCTATCACCTGAGATTCTAACCTTATGTGGGGAAGAGGTATTTGCTTTTGTCACAGGCATTCGATGGTGGGTGATCCTTAGATTACACTTTGAGAAGCATTTGTAAAGAAATATGGGCTAGAATGAAAGGAAATTATAGTGTGGCCAAAAGGGTCAAATTATGAAGGCTCTCTATATATCCCTAAGAAAGAGTTTGGCTTTTATCCTGGAGGAGGCAGGCAAAGGAAGCTGAAAATAGGGGATAATATAACCAGCTTGTGATTTTTAGGATAATAACCCTGGTGTGGAGGGTAGCCTGGAAGGAAGCAACCGAAACCAGGTTAGGATCCACTGAGATCTACTCCCCTTTATGTACAAGGTCCAGAAAAGCTAAGAAAATGTGTCCTAAGTCACATAGTCTGATTGTGGCAGGTTTGAGGCTAGCACATAGTTGTCAGATTCCTTCTCTGTCTCATTCTACCACCCCACAGTGCCTTCTTATTTGTTAAAGTACTGCCTTTTCAAAATAAACTTTAACAGACTATTTTTTTAGAGAAGTTTTTGGTTAATAGCAAAGTCCTGTGGAAGGGGTGGAGATTTCCTGCATACCTCTTACCCCCACAAATGTGCAGCTTCCCCCTCGTCAAAATTCCTCACCAGGGTGATTCATTTGTTAGAGTCAGTGAATCTACATTGGCACATCATTATCACCTCACATCCATCATTTATATTAGGGTTCACCGTAAGTGTCATACATCCTGTGGGTTTTGACAAATGTATAATGAGATGTATCCACCATTATAGTATCATACGGTAGAGAGTCACTGTCCGAAAAATCCTTTGTGCTCTGTCTATTGATTCTTCCTTCTCCCCCAAACCCCCAGAATCCACTGATCTTTTTACTGTCTCTGTGATTTTGCTTTTTCCAGAGTGTCATATAGTTGGAATCATACTGTATATAGCCTTCTTAGATTGGCTTCTTTAACTTAGTAATATATACTTAAGATTCCTCCATGTCTTTTCATGGGCTTACAGCTCATTTTCTCTTTTTTTCTTTCTGCACATACCACAATGTATCTATCCATTCACCTATGGAAGAACTCCTGGTTGCTTCTTCCAAGTTTTGGCAATTACGAGCAAAGCTGTTATAAATATTCATGTGCAGGCTTTTATGTGGACACAAGTTTTCAGCTCATTTGGTTAAATATCAAGAAGTGAAATTGCTGGATGGTATGGGAAGAGTCTGTTTAGTTTTGTAAGAAACTGCCAAACTATCTTCCAAAGTGGCCATACCGTTTTGCATTCCCACCAGCAATAAATGAGAGTTCCTATTTCTCCACATCCTTGCCAGCTTTTGGTGTTAGTGTTTTGGATTTTGGTCATTCTTATAGGTGTGTAATGATATCTCATTGTTTATTTTTTATTTTTTTAATATAAATTTATTTATTTTAATTGGAGGTTAATTACTTTACAATATTGTATTGGTTTTGCCATACATCAACATGAATCCTCCACAGGTGTACACGTGTTCCCCATCCTGAACCCCCCTCCCTCCTCCCTCCCCGTACCATCCCTCTGGGTCGTCCCAGTGCACCAGCCCCGAGCATCATATATGAAACGAATCGCCAGTCCAGGTTAGATGCATAGTATTTTGTATTTTTAATTTGAGTATAATCACTTTACAACATTGTGTTACTTTCTGCCATACAACAGAGTAAATCAGCCATAAGTATACATATATCCCTTCCCCTTTGAACCTCCCTCCCCCGATCCCACCTCTCTAGGTCATCATAGAGCACTGAGTGAGTATTATACAGCAGCTCCCCACTAGCTATCATTGTTTATTTTTAAGACTACTACACCAGTCAGATACTCTACTCCTTTCCAAATAGGTGAACGAAAAGGAAGCCACTTTTTTTCACAGTATAATTTTTTCACAGTATAATTTTTTTCACAGTATAATTTCACAGTATAATTTCTTGTAGGGTGTGTATATATTGGAAATTGACTTTCAGCTCAGTTTAAATGTTATTCCTTCAGAGAAACCTTCCATTGATTTCCTCTCCACTAATCTAAATCACTTTCATCATTGTAATTCCTTAGACCATGAATTTATAACTACACATTATATTTATGTGATTATTTAATTAATAATATCTATATCTCCCATTAGTCTGCAAACTCCACAAAAATAAGGATTCTGTCAGTTTCATTTGCTGCTGTGTTCTCAGTCCTGAGTACAGTTATATATACTCAGCAAGTATTTGTTAAATAAATTGATCTGTATCCAAAGACCTGATAAAATGTCTAAAGCATAGCAAAGGTTCGCAAATGCTGTGGGATTTAAATGAAATGAAACTAAATTTGGAATTATAGATAATGGTGGGTGATAGGTTATTTAAGAGATAATAGAGGTGCTTGGGGAGATGCATGTCACCTTTTAAACTGATTATCTGTTCCTTCATTCATTCAACAAATATCTACGCCTCATGGAGCTTATAGTTTACAAAGGGAGACATCATAAAAAGATAAATGAGTAATACATAGTATATTAGATGCCAGTAAAAGGTTTATAGAAAAATAAATTGGGGGAGAGATATGGGGAATATAGGAGTGGGGTTGCACACTAAGAAAGCCAAATGGGATTGAAGTCTATAGGTTGAGAGAAGAAGCCAATCTAAGGTTAAAGCAAACGTAAGACCCCTCAGGTGAGACTGTGCCTGGAATCTAATGTGATAATTCAAGCAAGAACTAATGGTGGCTTTGATGAGAGTAGTAGCAGTGGAGGCTGTGAAAAGTGGTTGAAATTCTGTATGTTGGAGAAGAGTGAATAATGACTTGCTAAGGGATAGGATTTGGGCTTTAAAAGAGAAAAAGAGCAGAGATTGGAGTTTTAACTCCAAGGCCTGGGCCACGAGAAGGGCAGTATTGTCATAGAAGTGGAAAAGACTGGAAGGTACAAGGCTTTTTTGGCAGGGGTGGGGGGCAATAATTTTGTACATGTTAAGTTTGAAGAGCCAGTTAGACTTTTGGAGAGATGTGGTTTAGGCAGTGAGACATTGAAGTGTGTTCAGGGGGGATATGGGCTGGAGATGTATATTTGGAAATCATCAGTATGTGTAGATGGTACTTAAAGCTGTGATAATGAATGAGATCACTAAGGGAGTAAGCGTCAATAGATGAGGTTCAAGAACTGAACCTGGGGCAGTCCTTCATAAAACAGTTGTCTAAAAAAGAACAATATTCTGGTGATAGAAAAAGAGTGAAGGAGGCAAGGAGGTAAATTATTTTCAACATGAAATTTGAAGAAACAGAGTTTGAAGCTAATGAGATCTTTAGCCAAATTGCCAAAGCTTTAATGATTGTTGCCTTTAAGTAGCCATATCATGAGCAGATAGTTCAAATTCAAGAATTTGACTTGCTTTTTTAATTTTTGGTGTAGTATTCCTATCTTATCATAGTCATGGGTAAATACAGTATCCCCCCAGGTAACCAGTATGATGAATAGAGCATTTTGATTGAACACTTAAGGGCTGCTGCTGCTGCTGCTGCTAAGTCGCTTCAGTCGTGTCCGACTCTGTGCGACCCCATGGACTGCAGCCTACCAGGCTTCTCCGTCCATGGGATTCTCCAGGCAAGAATACTGGAGTGGGTTGCCATTGCCTTCTCCACACTTAAGGGCTAACCCATTTCTATAGTGAAATAGGTTACAGTGAGGGCACCTCAGTGAGTCAGAGTCTGCCTCTGGCCATATCACATTTGAAGGGGATTATTTCACATGCCTGAAGAACTCAATGTTTCACAAAAATATTCACCATAGAATTCTTATAAGTAGAGGCTCCCCGTTGTATTTTTGAATTGCAACTTTTGATTGGAAAAAAAACTTACAAGGGTATGTCAGATGTGAACTAGATCCACCCAGGGTCTTCTGAAGGTAGACTGAGAAGGAAATCTTTGGAGTCAATGAGTACAAGGAAACCGTCTTTAAAGAGACTAAGGACCTCAGTTGAAATCTTGTATGTCAAGGAACAAAACAAGACTAAACTGTACTGTCTGCTCAATTTATCTATAAACCTAAACTGTTCTAAAAAATAAAGCCTATTAATTTTTAAATGCTCTTAATGAAAGGGCAACACAAAGATGACCAGGCACCACTGGTTCAGAAGAGAAATAATTATTTTCCCAGGTAAAAAGTCCAACATATCAAAAAGAGACAATGACAAGAGTTGGCAAGGATATGAAGAAGTCAGAACTTTTACAAATTGCTAGAGAGGTTGTAAAATGGTGCAGCTCTCTTTGGAAGACACTTGGATGAGTCCTCTATAAAGCTAAACATAGAATTGCCATCAGTTCAATTCAGTTCAGTTCAGTTGCTCAGTCTTGTCCGACTATTTGTCACCCCATGGACTGCAGCACACCAGGCCTCCCTGTCCATCACCAACTCCTGGAATTTACTCAAACTCATGTCCATTGAGTTGGTGATGCCATCCAGCCATCTCATCCTCTGTCATCCCCTTCTCCTCCCAGCATCAGGGTCTTTTCAAATGAGTCAGTTCTTTGCATCAGGTAGCCAAAGAATTGGAGTTTCAGCTTCAG
Organism: Bubalus kerabau; assembly: GCF_029407905.1. NCBI lineage: Eukaryota > Metazoa > Chordata > Mammalia > Artiodactyla > Bovidae > Bubalus > Bubalus kerabau. The sequence continues at coordinate 18,237,510 of NC_073647.1, forward strand.
CATTAGTCCTTCCAATGACTATTCAGGACTGATTTCCCTTAGGATGGACTGGTTGGATCTGGCAGTGTAGTCCAAGGGACTCTCAAGAGTCTTCTCCAACACCAAACTTCAAAGGCATCAATTCTTCGGTGCTCAGATTTCTTTATAGTCCAATTCTCACATGCATACATGACCATTGGAAAAACCATAGCCTTGACTAGACGAACCTTTGTTGGCAAAGTAATGACTCTGCTTTTTAATATGCTGTTTAGGTTGGTCATAACTTTTCTTCCAAGGAGCAAGCATCTTTTAATTTCATGGCTGCAGTCACCATCTGCAGTGATTTTGGGGCCCCCAAAAATAAAGTCAGCCACTGTTTCCCCATCTATTTGCCATGAAGTGATGGGACCAGATGCCATGATCTTCATTTTCTGAATGTTGAGTTTTAACCCAACTTTTTCACTCTCCTCTTTCACTTTCATCAGGAGGCTCTTTAGTTCTTCTTCGCTTTCTGCCATAAGGGTGGTGTCATCTGCATATCTAAGATTATTGGTATTTCCCCCAGCAATCTTGATTCCAGCTTGTGCTTCATCCAGCCCAGCGTTCATCATGATGTACTCTGCATATAAGTTAAATAAGCAGGGTGACAATAGACAGCCTTGACATACTCCTTTTCCTATTTGGAACCAGTCTGTTGTTCCATGTCCAGTTCTAACTGTTTGAGTCTCTGTCTTCAATTCCTCCTATATACATACTAAAAGGAATTGAAGACAGAGACTCAAACAGACACTTGTACACCAGTGTTCTTTGCAGCATTATTCACAATAATTAAAAGATGGAAACAACCCAGGTGTCCACTGACAGATGGATGAATAAACAGATGTACATCCATACAGTGGAATATTATTCAGCCATAAAGAGTATGAAGTGCTGACACATTACTGCAACATGGATGAACCTCAAAAACATACTAAATGCAGGAAGTCAGACTCAAAAGGCCACATATTATATGTTTCCAGTTAAATGTTCAGGATAGGCAAATCTATAAAGACAGAAAGTATTTCTTTACAGAAAGTATTGATAAAGTAATGACTGCCTAGGGGTGGGGGGAAAGAGGGAGGCACTGCTTAATGGGTATAAGGTTTTGTTTGGGGATGAAAATATTCTGAATTAGATTATGGTGATGGTTGTACAATGCTGTAGATATACTAAGAAACATTGAATTGTATGTTTTAAACAGGTGATATTTATAGTATGTAGATTATATTTCAGTAAAACTCTTAAAAAAATCCATCATGTGGTTTATCTTGATTAGGATGACTAGTGAAGGGTTTCAATGAAGCTGCTTGGTAACAAACTACAGACTGATTTCATGTTAACTCCAGATGACCACACGGATATTTTCCTCTGGAATAAGCAAATCTATGATGTTACCAGTAATGTGAAACTTCAAACAACTGAAATTTCTGATCAGGAAACCTCAGGTTTGAGGGGATAAAATGATGATCAAAATCTGCATGGTGTAAGATGAACAAATTTTCAACTTCTACCCCCCGTTTTTTTGAGAAGGTAGAGCGTGAGACAACTCAGATAATAATAGTAATAGCTAACTCTTACAGCTTTTATTATGTGCCAGACACCGTTTTAAGTGTATTATGTTTATAAAACTATTTACATCCTTTCAGTCACCCTATAAGATAGGTACTATTCTTATTTTTCAGGTGACAAACTCAGGCACAGAAAGGTAAAACAGTTTGATCCTAGAAAATGGCAGAGCTGGGGTTCTAACCTAGGCGGTCTGGCTCATGAGCCCATGCTTATGGTACCATGCTAGAGGTGTACTGACTCAGCCTTATCCATGGTCACTTAAAGTTTATGGCAGGTGAGCAGCAAAGAATACAGATTTCATTCCGTGTCTTTATAGCACCTCTGGAGAGAGAAGTAGTTGTTGTGGTTGGTCACTCTTGGGCACTTGACTGTAATACTAGATTTTAAAATCTTCCCAGGAGAACTGGGGCTGCAAATATATCATTTTCCTCTTATTATCTGCTTTCTACTTTATTTTTCTTCATCTTTCCTTTGTTGACCTTTCTTCTCCATGACCTGCTTCATCACTAACCCACTCTTCTTCCCCAGTCTAAGTGAGCACACCATACACACAGGGGTGTGTTGTTGTTTGTATGTTATACTACTGATTGAAGAACTTGGAGTTATTGATAAAGATGTATGTCACGAGTTTCAAATTTAACAATCTGGACATATGACTAGACTTCTCACCCTCTCTTCTCCCATGCAAAGAAGTATGCTGTTAGGCTTGTAAACAAATTTATGGGAGGAGTGATAAAACTTCTAAGAACCTGCTTATCAATACTTCTCTCAGTTCAGTTCATTCAGTCACTCAGTTGTGTCCGAATCTTTGCGACCCCATGAATTGCAGCACGCCAGGCCTCCCTGTCCATCACCAACTCCCAGAGTTCACTCAAACTCATGTCCATCAAGTCGGTGATGCCATGCAGCCATCTCATCCTCTGTCGTCCCCTTCTTCTCCTGCCCCCAATCCCTCCCAGCATCAGAGTCTTTTCCAATGAGTCAAGTCTTCGCATGAGGTGGCCAGAGTACTGGAGTTTCAGCTTTAGCATCATTCCTTCCAAAGAACACCCAGGACTGATCTCCTTTAGAATGGATTGGTTGGATCTCCTTGCAGTCCAGGGACTCGCAAGAGTCTTCTCCAACACCACAGTTCAAAAGCATCAATTCTTCGGCACTCAGCTTTCTTCACAGTCCAATTCTCACATCCATACATGACTACTGGAAAAACCATTTCCTTGACTAGATGGACCTTTGTTGGCAAAGTAATGTCTCTGCTTTTGAATATGCTATCTAGCTTGGTCATAATTTTCCTTCCAAGGAGTAAGCGTCTTTTAATTTCTGGCTGCAATCACCATCTGCAGTGATTTTGGAGCCCCCAAAAATAAAGTCTGCCACTGTTTCCACTGTTTCCCCATCTATTTCCCATGAAGTGATGGAACCGAATGCCATGATCTTCGTTTTCTGAATGTTGAGCTTTAAGCCAACTTTTTCACTCTCCACTTTCACTTTCATCAAGAGGCTTTTGAGTTCCTCTTCACTTTCTACCATAAGGGTGGTGTCATCTGCATATCTGAGGTGATTGATATTTCTCCCGGCAATCTTGATTCCAGCTTGTGCTTCTTCCAGTCCAGTGTTTCTCATGATGTACTCTGCACATAAGTTAAATAAGCAGGGTGACAATATACAGCCTTGACGTACTCCTTTTCCTATTTGGAACCAGTCCGTTCCGTGTCCAGTTCTAACTGTTGCTTCCTGACCTGCATATAGGTTTCTCAAGAGGCAGGTCAGGTGGTCTGGTATTCCCATATCTTTCAGAATTTCCCACAGTTTATTGTGATCCACACAGTCAAAGGCTTTGGCATAGTCAATAAAGCAGAAATAGATGTTTTTCTGGAACTCTTTTGCTTTTTCCATGATCCAGCGGATGTTGGCAATTTGATCTCTGGTTCCTCTGCCTTTTCTAAAACCAGCTTGAACATCTGGAAGTTCACGGTTCATGTATTGCTGAAGCCTGGCTTGGAGAATTTTGAGCATTACTTTACTAGTGTGTGAGTGCAATTGTGCAGTAGTTGGAGCATTCTTTGGCATTGCCTTTCCTTGGGATTGGAATGAAAACTGACCTTTTCCAGTCCTGTGGCCACTGCTGAGTTTTCCAAATTTGCTGGCATGTTGAGTGCAGCACTTTCACAGGATCATCTTTCAGGATTTGAAATAGCTCCACTGGAATTCCATCACCTCCACTAGCTTTGTTTGTAGTGATGCTTTCTAAGGCCCACTTGACTTCACATTCCAGGATGTCTGGCTCTAGGGGAGTGATCACACCATCGTGATTATCTTGGTCATGAAGATCTTTTTTGTACAGTTCTTCTGTGTATTCTTGCCACTTCTTGTTAATATCTTCTGCTTCTTAGGTCTATACCATTTCTGTCCTTTATTGAGCCCATCTTTGCATGAAATGTTCCCTTGGTACCTCTAATTTTCTTGAAGAGATCTCTAGTCTTTCCCATTCTGTAGTTTTCCTCTATTTCTTTGCATTGATTGCTGAGGAAGGCTTTCTTATCTCTCCTTGCTATTCTTTGGAACTCTGCATTCAGATGCTTATATCTTTCCTTTTCTCCTTTGCTTTTTGCTTCTCTTCTTTTCACAGCTATTTGCAAGGCCTCCCCAGACAGCCATTTTGCTTTTTTGCATTTCTTTTCCATGGGGATGGTCTTGATCCCTGTCTCCTGTACAGTGTCACGAACCTCCGTCCATAGTTCATCAGGCACTCTATCTATCAGATCTAGGCCCTTAAATCTATTTCTCACTTCCACTGTAAAATCATAAGGGATTTGATTTAGGTCATACCTGAATGGTCTAGTGGTTTTCCCCACTTTCTTCAATTTAAGTCTGAGTTTGGCAATAAGGAGTTCATGGTCTGAGCCACAGTCAGCTCCTGGTCTTGTTTTTGCTGACTGTATAGAGCTTCCCCATCTTTGGCTGCAAAGAATATAGTAAATCTGATTTGGCTATTGACCATCTGGTGATGTCCATGTGTAGAGTCTTCTCTTGCGTTGTTGGAAGAGGGTGTTTGCTATGACCAGTGGGTTCTCTTGGCAAAACTCTATTAGTCTTTGCCCTGCTTCATTCCATATTCCAAGGCCAAATTTGCCTGTTACTGTATCCACTAATGTTTTCGTTAGCCTAGCACAATCAAAATATTGCATGTAAGTCAGAGTGATAAAGTTGCTTTTTAAAAATACCATCATATCTTCTCAGTGAGAATGGCTACTCGCATTAATCTTAATTCCTGAGGTTTCAGTAAAGAGTATTTCTTCTCTCTATTCAGTGTCTCAGCATCAGAATTCAGTTGCATTTGGGGCTGTGCCTAACTCATTATAAGCAGTCTTCATACATCCTTGGCTCTCCCATTTATTTAGTAAATAAGAAAAACAATTTAACACATCATTGCATAAGATTTCTAGGGGACCTGATAATTTTAAGGTGGTAGTTGGAATTTTGGATTATGAGCCTGTTTTCCACATTTGAAATAACCTCATAGCCTTCAGCTCTAATTTCTTGGTTCAATTTTCTTAACCATTTAAACCACCTCTGAGATGACATCAGTTTGCTTTTCCATGTGATGTGTTTTAGTATTTGTATAATGGCTCAGTGGGAAAATCTGCAAATTTTATGAATCATAAAAGCACATTTGTAAGACAGCATGGCATTTTATTGGGCCAGTGACTGTTATCTCAGCATGTTCATCATCTTTTAAAAAATTAATTTTACTGATTTTTTTTTTGGCTGCACCGTGTAGCATGCAGCATCTTAGCTCCCCAACCAGGGATTGAATCCACACCCTCTGCAGTGGAAGTGCGGAGTCTTAACCACTGGACCCAGGGAAGTCCCCATCGTTTTAGTGCTGTAATGTTAACACAATCAAGACAGAACTGGAACCAATATGGATTTATTATAGTAAATGGGAAATATAATTCAATCATGAAACTATTGGGTAACATGCACCAAATGAAAGCAAACCTAAAAAAATAGAGACCGCCCCCCTCCCCCGCCATCCCCCAGGTTCTTAGTGTGATTTTAGTCCCTCTGGTGCTTTGGAGCAAATGAATGCTGCTCGCCCCATTGTGTGGAAGGCATTTGAAAGAAACAGGCACTGCTTTGTGCATTAAAACAGACTCTGAGACCCTTAGCAGCTGCATCAGTCATTTCTAGGACTCCTCATGAGAGGGCTCTTTGAGCTCAATGGCGGCTTATGGTCCCAACAGCTTGGAAATCCAGTGAACATACAGCCGTCTAGTTGCCTGTGAAGCCCTCCCGCACTTTAGCCTGCCACCGTGGATCTGTTAGGTGGAACACATATTTCCCGGTCAGCCAGGCTGCGAGACTATGGCTTCGAGGCTTCAGCTGCATCGGGAGCTGACTCCTGGCTCCATGTGATCGCATTTTCTCATTCTCATGCCTGCTTAGCATTTTATGGTATTGCATAAAGCAACTCCCTCAGAAGGTTTTAAGAGTGAAAACACACCGAAATTAGTATCTATATCACATGGCGCTGTATCAAAGATGCCTTTGTCCTGTGAGGGGGGTTGTTAAACTGCTGTGTCTCATTAGTCCAGATTTCTGGATTTGCAGATTAACCCCGTGGCAGAACATACCGACAGGTTTTCTTTTGTAAACACAAAATAACTGACGAGCCCTCTTGGTATGGATTATGCTTTCAGGAAGCCATGCACATTCATTTCTTTGAGATATTCATATCAGTGTGACCTGTTCATTTATGGCTCACTTTTGACTTCTTGTAGCAAATATCTTAGGGAAACATTTTGTTGTTTTAGTTGTTTACTCGCTAAGTCATGTCAGACTCTTTGTGATGCCATGTACTGTAGCCTACCAGGCTTCTCTGTTTATGTGATTTCCCAGCCAAGAATACTAGAGTGGGTTGCCATTTCCTTTTCCAGGGGATCTTGACCCAGGGATTGAACGCACGTCCCCTGCATTGGCAGGCGGATTCTTTACCACTGAGGCACCTGGTAAGCCCCCAGGGAAACATTACCCTCCAAGAAATGCCAGCAAAAGTGTGAATCAAAATTCTCATAAGTGTTTAATGCTCCTTGACCTAGTAATACTACTTTGGAGAATTTTATCCTGAGGGATTAAACAGACATGTCAAAGATTTATGGCTGTATGCGTGCTCAGTCATTCAGTCATGTCCAACTCTTTGCAACCACATGGACTGTAGCCCACCAGGTTCCTCCATTTATGGGATTATCCTGGGAAGAATACTGGAGTGGGTAGCCATTATCTCCTCCAGGGGATCTTCACAACCTAGTGACTGAACCCACATCTCCTATGTCTCCTGCATTGGCAGGTGCATTCTTTACCACTGAGCCACCTGGGAAGCCTGACAAGGATTTATACACAAGGGTGTTTGAAGTGGTATTATAACAGTGAGAAATTAGAAATAACAGATGTACAACTATAGAAAAATGGTTAAAATATTATATACTCATGTTGAAAAACATGCAACCTTTACAACTCGTGTTTTTGAAGAAAGTTTAATGACAGGAAAATAGCACAATATAATATTAAGTGAAGAAAACAGATAAAGGAAAGTAACAGTGAATATCTCTGGATGGTATAATTATAGGTACCTTTATAATTTTCTATATTTTTAAAAACTTCTAAAATGAATAAAAATTATAATCAGAAAAGAGTAATGACCATCATGTATGCATGAATATATCTCTAAAAGAAATCCAGGAAATCTGGGGTAGTTTTAGCACCTAGCTCTCAATAAACATTCATGGGGTATGTAGACAGATGAATGAATAAATGGCAGTTGACACTTATAGGTACCATCATTGAGTTTATATGATTGCAAGAAGTAACAAGTGAAGATTTATTAATTAAAAGGAGAAGAATTTCAGACCAGCCAGCAGGTTGAAGGATGACATAGAAGGTACTGAAGGAATCACAAAATGAGTGGCTGAAGGCAGCTAAGGTGTGGGGCCAGTTGCTGTTCTTGTCGCCCAGCTGTCAGCACCATCTTTCTTCTCGTTCTGTGCATCCTCGAAGTATCTCTCGAGCCTGCTGTTTTCACTGGTCTCTGTTCACTTTGGCCAGTGACTGAGCAAGTACAGATGAAATCAAAGTCACAAGTTCATTTCCCGTGTGAACCTGCAAACACTTCTTCATACAGGGCGACAGTATCCCAAGGCCAAGTCTGGCTAGCCAGCTCTCAGAGATGGCTGTTGGTCATGTGGACAAGCAGAGGGGTGGTGATGGATCATGGAAACCTGCCTCTAACATTTGTGAGACAACTCAAAATGCCCATGTCCAGAGGGCTGTGTGTTCTGTTTTTGAGGGTTGTCGTCTGAAACAGAGGTGTGCTATGCATAACATGAGCTACCCAAGGAATTAGTATAAAACTTAGCCATGTCACAGTGTTTTTTTTTAAACAGATTCATAGTAAGCTGTTCATGGAAATGATTTATGAGCCCAATTGATCTACATTCTGTCCTACAAGGTATTAATATCTTTTGGCTATTTTGATCAAATTGCTGAACAGGATCTGGCTTCTCTGCAAGTGCATCGGGAGACAACATTGGATGCATGAATGAAATCTAAATATTTCCACGCCAGTGCATTCCCTTTTCTGTACAGGAACTTGCATCAAAGAAAGCCATTAGACTAGTACAGAGCTTTCTGTATCTCTGCTCTTGGTGGCTTATCAAACACAGGGATCTTGATTGCGGTTACTCTTAAACCCAAGTATATGGTAACAGTGCCCTGTTTATATCTCCTCTGTCTTGATCCTGCTAAGGTATTAGATTTATGTTTGTCTTTTCCAGCCTGAGTCACCTCTCATCACTCATTTTTCAAAACCTTTATTCAGGGATTGAGGAATTCATGGTTTGGAGCCTGATAGTCCTTGTCCTAGAGGTCACAATGCCTGCAAACATGACTGATTCCCTTGAATCGATTAGCTGGATATTTTATTCCTCAGGATTTTTAAGGAAGAGGAAGAGAATATTTTCTGAGCACTAACAGTGTGCTGTGGTTTACTAGGCATTTTCACATACAGTGTCTGAGTTAATCCTCACTAATAACCAAATAAGGTAGGTATAATTACCCCCAACGTTACAAATGAGAAAGCTGTGGCTTTGAAAACTTAAACGACTGAATCATAATTTGAATACTGGTCAGTTGGATTTCAAAACCTGTGATTTTCCCATTGGACACACTGACTCCCAGGAATAGCAGGAATTTTTTAGGCTGAACCTCATAGCACAACAATCAGCTGGCCTCCGCCTTTCTCCTGTAACTAAACTCCATTCCACTTTGCTTGTATTACCTTGGCAAAATCAGGCCTTTGCAGCAAGGCCAGAAAATTAAGCTTTGAACCACTAATAAGGAGACCATTGATTTGAGCCTGCTTTCAATTTTGTCCTCAAACCCAGTTACTCTTTGTGTTTTACCTCATTCCCAGTAACTCATAACCCAGTCCAAGCTGGCATAACTGGTACTTGCTGGGTGCTCAGCCTTTCAAGGCATATTGGACTCCATCGTCCACTCGAGAGCCAGAAAGTTCTTCAGTTGTAGGAACATAAAGGTTACTCTGGCAAAGGCAAGCACGGCCCTTCTCTAGGTCAGAGTAGCAAACAGAACAACTTGCAAAATGATCTACCAGAGGAGGCTTGATGTGTATTAGAAGAGATCAGAGAAAAATGTGCCATTTGGTCTGAAGGTAAGAGAAGAAAGGGAGAAGGGAACTTTCAAGAACATGGACATGAAAAGGGATGACCGCTAACTTCAGAACAACTGAGGAGAGCAAACTGGGGGTTAATCTAAGACTGAAGGGGAATGAAAACCCAAGTGCGAAGCATCCTTCTGAGAGGCCAATTCCATCCAGGTTCTGAGCATCATAGTTTGAGATTGGAATGAAAATTGTCAGAGGCCTCTTAGAGTTAGGCATTACACATTAGGTTCAGATGTATCCCCAAGTCATCATTTTTAGAGATATTGAGGGGTTAACCTTCCAAGGTTGTTTGGCACCAAGTCCCAGACAAATCAATCTGTACTGTTTTGGTTTCTTCCTTTCCCATTTTTGTTGTCCACTTGGCAGCTTTCTAGGGAAATAATCTAGTTTAGAGCCTTAGGCGGCAAACTTCCGAGGAATGTATTGTGGAGACTAGGAGGTTGGATAAAGGGTTATAGGAAACTCAAGATGGCTGAACATGGTTCCTAGATTTCTTCCCCACTATGCTCTTATAATTTCTGCTGCCAGGGTTGCCCAGAGGTAGCCTGAGCATAATTCCCAGTTGCCAACTGTCATTTTCTGTACCCACAAGAGAGCAGGATGAGGCTAGTCTCCTGGGCCATTTTGGAGGCATCCTCTTATGCAACTGAATTTCTTAGGGAAATGCAAATTTGGGAGTAAATGGCAGAAGGTCAAGCTTTGAGGAGCAAAGTGGGCCCAGTGTGGAGAGCTTGGCAGTGCCGTGTTTTGGTACCTGCCCTTTTCTTCCCTTTAAGTGTCTTGGAATCTGTGGTTCAGCATCATCACCAGCAAGAAGCTACAAGTGATGTAAGAGGCCAACTGAGAGGAAGGGGCACCACAGAGTTAAGAAGGTGGTGGGCTGGGTGGGTAGGGGGTTAACAGAAGAACTAATCACAAGACTGGCTATTTGTCAAAGAAACACTCTTTTGAACACCATGAAGAGTGGGAAAAGACCAGCTTTAGTATCTATTTCAGGTTCCTACATTTATACAACCTCACTACATAAAATGTCTGATTATATCAGGGAGGGCAGGACTCCTCATTTTATCAAAGCAATCACTATAGTAAGCAGTTACAAAGAACAGAACCTCATTTTTCTAATACTGTGCTGTCTAATCTGATAGCCACTGTCCATGTGTAGCTCTTCAGCATTTGGAACATGGCTAGTTTGAATTGAGATGTTCTGTAAAGGTAAGATACACAGTAGACTTCAAAGATCTAGCATGAAAAAAAGTATGATATTTTATATTGATTACAGGTTGAAATAATAAAGTTTGAGGTATATTGAGGCAAATGAAACATTAATTTTGTCTCTTTCTATTTTTACCTTTTTAACATGACTACAAGAACATTTAAAATTACATAGGTGGCTTGCAATAGATTTCTATTAGACAATGCTGTTTTAGTGCATTCAAAAATAAGATTTGAGTTTAAGCATCTTTCCAGTAGTACACTTGTTGCTTTAAGTAAGTATACCTGTATAGGAGAAACACACTCATTGCAAAAGAAGGGCAGGGAGGAATGGAAATTTGCAAATGGGGAAGCTGATTATAGAGGGTGAGGGGATGCAGGGGTACAGTGGGTGGTCAGTTGCCAGAAGCAAGTGCTCTCTTTCCCCTATAGCTCCATCTGATCTCCTAGTTGGGGCTCTGCAAAGCGAGGGAGAGGCACTTTGAAACTGGTCTGCCTTTACCATCTTAGCCTTCAAGCTCTGAGTGGGACATGGTGGTGATGTAACGCACACTTTCCCTGCGCCCCTCTGGACCCCCATCCCTGGCCGAGAGAAGAAGAAGGCATGCGGCGAGCCCCTTCTTCATAGCCAGGGCCATCTGGGAGAACTGTTGCCGCACCTCCTTCTGCCAATAGGCATAGATGAGTGGGTTGAGCAGGGAGTTGCCCACACCGAGCAGCCACAGGTACTGTTCCAGCACCAGGTAGAGGTGGCACTCCTGGCAGGCCACCTGCACAATGCTCGTGATAAGGAATGGCGACCAGGACAGAGTGAAGCTGCCAATGAGAATGGCCACCGTGCGCACAGCTTTGAAGTCACTGGGGGTCCGTGGGGGCCGGTGAGCCCTGGCCAGGGCTCCCGCATACTCCGTGTTGCGGATCTGCTGGCTGTGCGTGGAGGCAATCTTGAGTATGTCACAGTAGAAAAAGACAAAGAGCAGTAGGGCTGGAAAGAAGCCGACGCAGGAGAGGGTCAGCACGAAGCGTGGGTGAAACACAGCGAAGAAGCTGCAGGACCCCTTGTAGGTGGTCTGCTGGAATCCACGGATCCCGAGGGGAAGGAAGCCAATGAGGTTAGACACCAACCACAGCCCGGCAAGGCAGGCCCCGACCATGAACCCATTCATGATTTGGAAATAGCGGAGGGGCTGCTTGATGGCAAGGTACCTGTCGAAGGCAATCAGCATGACCGTGAGGACAGAGGCGGCTGCAGAAGAAGTGACAAATGCCATCCGAAGTCTGCACAGCGTCTTCTCTGTGGGCCGAGCCGGGCTGGAGAGCTGGTCTGTGACTAGGCCAGAGATGGCCAGGCCAAGCAAGGCATCAGCCACAGCCAGATTCAAGGTGAAACAGAGACTGATGCTATCATTCTTGAGGATCAACGACAGTACCGCCATGGCCACGAGGGCATTAGCAGCAATAATGAGGGAGGCCAGGACAGCAAGGATCACTCCAAATGAGACAGATGATTCCATGTCTTGAAGTGGCAGGATTTCCACTCACCAGGGGATACTGGCCCTCTAGCTCAAATTCTCACGGGCTGGGTGAGACGGAGCTGTGTGTTCAGAGCTGGCAGTCCAGGCTGGCGGCTGGCTGTCTTTGGGATCCTGCTGGTCATGGAGAATCACTCCCTCTCTGGTTTTCAGTCCTCAGCCTCTTGCCTCTCCAGTGATCTGAAGGAAGCAACCCCAGCGCAGATGTATCCCTCGGCCCTGAGCTAGTCCCTCCTCCAACAACCAAGTTACTAGACAACTCCCAAGTACCTGCCTCCTGTTGTCTCGCCAGGCTCTCTCCCTTCACTAATGTTTCAAGGACTTTGTTTGGAGAGACCAGGGCATTCATCAGGTCTCCTGTCTCGCAGAAGATATAATTGACTCTAATCATACATTTTTTCCTCCATAACTTGATCTTAAATGTCCACTTCTTTTCTTCCTAAACCTCAAATACTAGCTTGACAACTAATCTCAGCTGAATTAAGCATTTTCTGGATAACGAATTCTGTTACTATTATGACTGCTTTTAATCAAGCAAGATGACCATAATCCATTGAAGTGGGAAGTGGGTCAGGCAAGCTGTTTTAGGGTCCAGCATACTTTCAGGAGAGTTATACACATGTTGGTGGTTTCTTATCTTTCATTTCCTAACACCTCAGATTCTAATTCTTTCAAATAGGGTGTGCTGGTCCCCTATTTCTCGTCCCTTAAAGCTTGATTAGTTGAGGATTCAGAAAGGCCAGAGAAGCAAAAGAGAATTGTTACTAGCTGTCATTCAGTTTAGAAGAGAGCCCACTCCCTATTGAAAGCTGCTGTCTGTTGGGTATACTCATTGAGAAAATTTCTGCCTTATGTTGGACCCTGTCTCTGGTCAAGAGTTGTGGCTGCCAGCCTTGTACTTTCTTCTTTTTGGCTGTGCCAAGTGGCATGTGGGATCTTAAGTTCCCTGACTAGGGATTGAACCTGTGTCCCCTTCAGTGGAAGTGTGGAGTCCCAACCACCAGACTGCCAGGAAAGTGCCTGCCTTGTACTTTCTTGATCCTGTGACCTTGCCTCTCTTTTTAAAAAATTTTATTTATTTGGCAAAACTAATACAATTATGTAAAGTTTAAAAATAAAATAAAATTAAAAGAATTTTATTTTATTGAAGTATAGCTGATTTACAACGTTGTGTTAATTTCTGCTGTACAGCAAATTGATTCAGTTTTACATATATATACACACACATTCTTTTTCATGTTCTTTTCCATTATGGTTTATCATAGGATATTGAATATAGTTCCCTGTGCTATACAGTAGGACCCTGTTGTTTATCCATCCTACATATAATAGTTTGCACTTACTAATCCCAAACTCCCAATCCCTCCCTCCTCCTCCCCGCTCCCTGTTAGCAACCACAAGTATGTTTTCTGTGTCTGTGAGTCTGTTTCTGTTTCATAGATAGGCTCATTTGTGTCATATTTTAGATTCCACATATAAGGGATATCATATGATATTTATGTGTCTCTTTCTGACTTACTTCACTTGGTGTGATAATCTTTAGGTCCGTCTATGTTGCTGTAAATGGCACAGTTTCATTCCTTTTTATGGCTGAATAATATTCCATTGTCTATATATGCCACATCTTCTTTATCCATTCATCTGCTGATGGGCATTTAGGTTGTTTCCATGTCTTGGCTATTGTAAATAGTGCTGCAATGAACATTGGGGTCCATGTATCTTTTTGAATTATAGTTTTCTCCAGATATATGCCCAGAAGTGGGATTGCAGGATCACATTAGCCTTGTTTTTCTTGATCCTATTGACTTGAGCTATCTCTGGGACAGGAGACGAGGTGAGCTGTACTCTGCAAAGTGTCTGCTCTAATGTTTGGTTGTGGAATTTTCCATTTTCCAGCGATAGAGTTAGACCAAAGGACAGCAGTGTTGCTGAGGTAGGTGAGATGGGGCCAGGGAGAGTGGCTGTGTAGCTCATTCTTATTTTAGATTGTATATCCATTTACTCGGGTACATTAGAACTAACCTTTTGCATGCTACTCTCATCTTGGATACCAAGAAGAGAGGGGTGGGGAGAAGAGTGATTAGAAGCTTATTTACTCAATTCAGGTCAGAGCACAAATGGGAAAGGTTAGTGTTTTAAGTGAGAGCGTGGAAAGCAGGGTGCAGAATTGGAAGCAAATATTATATTCCAGGATGTTTTGACAGTCTGAGAGGGCCTTTGGCAGATGTCTCTCTTGCAAGGATCAGAAAACCTGTGGGGTGGTATTCCGGTTGCCAACCTGAACAGTTCTTATTCTTTGGTACATCCATTAGGAGGCTGGTTTCAGTCGCTTAGCACTTGGTTTAATTTTATACTTGGATCTAAGACATGCTTTTGTTTCCCCAGCCCCTTGACTCTATGTGCAAAGTCAAGATGGCTGTTTCAAGGCCATGCTAAAATTCAAGAGTGTATCAGAGTCCCCTGGAGGGCTGGTTAACACCCAGATTCTTGAGGCTCACTGCCAGAGTTTCGGATTCATTAGTTCTGAGGTGTTCCCAAGAACCTGCATTTCTAACAAGCTCCCAGGTGATGTTTATGTTCCTCTAGTGAAATGCTCCAGGGAAATGGTTCTTAACTTTAATTGTGCAGTAGAAACATTTGTTGATTCCCAAAGTACTGACATTTGGGTCACACACCAAGGGATTCTTATGTCCTTAGTCTGAGATGTGACTTCTGCATCTGGAATTTTAAAAGATCCACAAGTGATTCTAATATACAGCCAGGGGTGGGGACCACTGTCCAATGGCAAAAGCACAGGCTCTGAATTCAGGACACTTGGAGGCTACCCCTACATTAATTCCTGTGCTTTTGTGTGGACAAATGACTTCACTTCTCTGACTTAGCTTTGGCTTCCTCATGTGTGACATGGGGACGATAATACCTACATCTCAGTGTTGTGGGGATGATGAAAACGAGATTATGATGGATATGAAAAGGCTTTTTAAAAGATTGTATTTATTTATGGCTGCAATGGAGAAGGCAATGGCACCCCACTCCAGTACTCTTGCCTGGAAAATCCCATGGACAGAGGAGCCTGGTAGGCTGCAGTCCATGGGGTCACTAGAGTCGGACACAACTGAGCAACTTCACTTTCACTTTTCACTTTCATGCATTGGAGAAGGAAATGGCAACCCACTCCAGTGTTCTTGCCTGGAGAATCCCAGGGACGAGGAAGCCTGGTGGGCTGCCATTTATGGGACCGCACAGAGTCGGACACGACTGAAGCAACTTAGCAGCAGCAGCAGCATGGCTACAATGGGTCTTTGTTGCTCCATGAGGGCTTTCTCTAGTAGGGATGAGCAGGGGGCTACTCTTCATTGCGATGTGCAGGCTTCTCATTGCAGTGGCTTCTCTTGTTGTGGAACATAGGCTCTAGGGCCTGTGGGCTTCAGTAGTTGTGACACATGGTCTTAATTGCCCTGCTGCATGTGGGATCTTCCTGAAGCAAGGATCGAACCTATGACTCCTGCATTAGCAGGAGGATTCTTAACCACTGGACCACCAGGAAGTCCATGGAAAGGCTTTCGTTGAGTTTACATTCTTATTGAGGAGAAGGAAAATGACATGAATATCCATCCAATGTTGATAAATACAATGAAGGAAAAGGGCTTCCCTGGTGGCTCAGATGGTAAAGAATCTGCCTGCAATGTGGGACACCTGGGTTTGATCACAATGTGGGAGACCTGAGTTCGATCCCTGGGTTGGGAATATCTCCTGGAGGAGGGCATGGCAACCCACTCCAATAGTCTTTCCTGGAGAACCCCCATGGACAGAGGAGCCTAGCGGGCTCCAGTCCATGGGGTCGCAAAGAGTCAGACACGACCGAGCAACTAAGCACAGCACATGGAGGAAAAATAAAGCAGCTGCTGCTGCTAAGTCACTTCAGTCATGTCCAACTCTATGTGACCCCATAGAGGGCAGCCCACCAGGCTCCTCCGTCCCTGGGATTCTCCAGGCAAGAACACTGGAGTGGGTTGCCATTTCCTTCTCCAGTGCATGAAAGTGAAAAGTGAAAGTGAAGTCACTCAGTCGTGTCCGACTCTTAGCAACCCCATGGACTGCAGCCCACCAGGCTCCTCCGTCCATGGGATTTTCCAGGCAAGAATACTGGAGTGGGGTGCCATTGCCTTCTCCAAAAGCAGCTAATTGTGTCCAACTCTTTGTGACTCCATGGACTGTAGCCTGCCAGCTTCCTCTGTCCATGGCATTCTCCAGGCAAGAATACTGGAGTGGGTTGCCATTTCCTACTCAAAGGAATATTCCCCACTCAGGGATCTAACCCAGGTCTCCTGCATTACAGTCAGATTCTTTACTGTTTGAGCCACTAGGGAAGCCTTGTCTTCTAGTCTCTTGTGCATCAAAGGGTGAAACAGATCAAGAACATTGGTATGACCTGACAACTTTGTAAAAATGCAAATCTTTTGCCTTTGGTAGTTCTTCTGCTGGTTCCTCTGCTTGAGATGCTCTTGCCCATTCCCTATCTTCCATCTACAAGGTGACTACCTTCAAGGTCCAGTTCAACTGTTACCTGCCTTTCTGTAGTACACAACAATCTGCTTTCCATCCCCAGTTTCCTCTGACCCCAAGCAGTCAGAATGAATTGATGCCTTATATAGTTCCAATAGCATTTCACTCATGTCTTCACTGCAACACTCATCCTTTTGTATATTTATTCACATATGTAAGTGTCTGCCAACACTGTGAGATGGAATCATGTAGTTTTGTTCACTGTAGTATCCCCAGCATCTAGACCAGCACCTTAACACTAACACAGGATATGATTTATGTTGGTTAGACGTGTTCTTATTTTTTTTTTAGTGTAAAAAGATACCAGCATGGAATATCACCTCCTTTGCTATCTCCCTGAGGCAAACCACCATCATCTCTTGCCTGAATTATTGTGGAGCTTCCCAACTTGTCTTCCTGCTTCTATCCTGGGCATTTCCACGCATCCTCCCCACCCCTGACTTCCCCACCCTTGGCCACCTCCAGTCTGCGGCTAAGGTGATCCTGCTAAAATATAAGTCAGACTAACATCCTTTGGTGGCTTCTCACCTCACATTGAGTAAAATCCAAAGTTGCCACCCAATATGTTCATGCCTGATCTGCTCCCCTGACCCCCATTTATCCTGTGAATAGAGGCTAAAGATACAGACTTTGGAGCCACACTATCCTGGTTCCCCCATTTATCAGTTATGTGACCTAGGGCAAGTGACTTAACCTCTCTGTGCCTCAGTTTCCTCATCACCAAAATGGGGACAATAGTATCTCCTTCATAGGGTTGCTGTGAGAAGTAAATGAATTAATATGTATAAAGTACCTATAAAAGTGTCTAGCATGTGGTGGGTACTAAATCAGATTTTGTTAAATAAACAAAAATCTGTCATCCCCTTGCCTGCTCCTCTCCAGCCAGTCTGGCATGCTTGTTTCTAAAACACACTCCTGTCTCAGGACCTTTGCACGTACTGTTCCTGCTGCCTACAACACTCTTCTCCCAGATATCTCCAATTGTTGCTCCTCATCTTCTTGTAGATCTCTGCCTTCATGTCACTTTACTGGGGAAGGGGCTTCTTTGACTGACATCATTTATAAAATAGCAACACTCTCCTGCTCTCTGTCACCAGTGCTGCTTTATTTTTCCTTTATAGTATTTATCAAGATTGGATGTATTTTCATGTAATTTTCCTTCTCTTCAATAAGAGTGTAAACTCCATAAGGACAGGAATTCCACTTCCCTTGATTGCTGTTATATCTCCAGCACTTATACCAGTGTCTAGCATATAATAATTTCTCAATAAATATTTGTTGAATGGGTGAATAAAAGACAAAAGCAAGAAAATTAAGTTCATGCTCTTTCTGCCAAGGTAACATGGCAATGAAAATGTGATAAAGAAAAGATACCTGGGTAAAGGTAAGAAAATGATAACGGTGTAGAAAGGGACAAAGGGAAAATAAAAGCCTCTTTCCCTTTACCCTCATCTGTTTCCATAAAGGTAACCATAGCTGTATTTTCAGTTTCATTAACCAATAATTGTATTGTGTACTTGCTATGTGTTTGAGGTTTGAGGTACTGAGAGCTTAAAGATGCAGTCTTTACCTTCTAGGACCTCACAGTCTTTCTAGGGGGAGAACATAAAAGAGCCGTAAAGAACTGCAGAGTTCAGAAGCGGGGGCCATCACTGCAGGCTGGTGAGGTCAGGAAAAGTTTCCTGAACGAGAAATGCCTTGATTGGAGTTTGGAGCTCGGGCAGGTTTCAGTCAGAGAGAGGTGAGTGGCCCAGGGATATATGGATCTCTCAGAAGAGGTATCTAGGTTGGATAATGAAAGGGGCCCTTGAGATAACAGATAGAAGTGGAGCCTGGCTGAAACTGAGGCTTCATGAGACGGGGGAGCAGTTGGAGAAAAGACTGAAGAATAGGGGCTGGGGCAGCTATAAGAGTACTGAAAGAGCTAGAAGGCATGTGATGATGACTCAGAACATCACTGAGAGTAGACAGGATGTGTTTGACAGACACTGAAGTGGCGCAATTATTAGGAATTGGTGATTGGATAGATATCCTTGGGTAAATAGGAATAGGGAATACAAGCATGACATCCCTGTTTTTGAACATGGATAACAAGGAAAATGGTGATAACATTCCCTGAAACAGAGAAGTCAGGAGGGAAAGTGTATGCAGATGTGGTGCGGTGGTCAGAAGTGGAGAGATGAATTTGACTAGCCATATTGTTGAGCCTTTCCTTGAACGTGGGGACTGCCGTCAATTTCCTTAGCATTACCCACTGAACCTAGAAATGAGCTCTGCATACAATGGGTGCTAAATGAATGTTATTGGTGAAGAAAGGAGTAGAAGCTGGGAGAGCTGAAAACCTTCCCAGTTTGCCTGGGACATCTCCACGGATATACTTCCAATTGGTAGGAATTGGTAGGTAAGATGATGCCTAGAGATTTCCATAAGTCTGAGTGGAAAGGAGATGAGAATCCAGAGGACCTTCTGAATTTAATGTCTGACAGGAGGACCAGAGTTTGCCATCCCAGATGTCTATTATTTGGTTGGTTTTACTCTCCTCTTTTGCTTCAGCTTCCCTTTGAACTCTGATGACCAAGGCCTAGGTTTGCTCCAATTCTCTCATTTCATAGTTGCTGGAAGAATTCAGCCAGATAATGCTGCAAGCTAGTTTACCACTTTGCAGTGACTACTTCAACCCTACAACTAGGCAACCTAAGGTTTCTAGGAGCAGATAAAACCCCTATGCAATCTGTCACTGTTTAGTTTTCATTGCCAATGTAATTCTACCAAGTTAATGAATAGCTGGGTTGGAGTGGGGGAAGGGAAGAGACACAGAATGAATGAAGAGAAACTGTCATTTATGGGCAGATTCTGTTCTGCTTCTTAGCGAGACATTGGGTACATGGTGAACCATTGAGGGTACAGTTGTCATCATCACCGTCATCATCAAAGTACTTTTACGAAGTGCCTGTTTCAGGGGTTCTGAGCTAGGCCTACACAGAGAACTACACAGCTCTGGAATTTCACTTTTAGACCATGCATGGTCTAAGACCAGATAGTGATGTGAACATGTGCAAGATGGATTAAATCCTCAATATGGTTTATTTACACACTATATGTCACCACCTCTTCTATAGGTTCCTGATTATTTCTGCAGTGAAATCTATAAAGCAGATATATCCTGTATGCTCAATATTATCAGCTCTTTGAAGACAAAGAACCCAACCTTACAATTGTCTACAGACTTGCTGTACAAAACATATATAGATGCTCAGTATGGATTCATAAATCAACCAGACCTGATGGGTAGACAGAGTACCTTTCAAACCATTAATATTTAACTCCTTTGAACCTCAGTTTCTTTTATAAAATGGAGAGAATAATTGTATCACAGACATCACAGGGCTGTTGTGAGGATAGAAAGCCAATGCATATGAATTGATTAGCACACGATTTAGTATTGTCTGCTCAACTGTTAGCTATTAATTTAACAATACGAATTTCTACCTCCCCTAGGAGACTGTGGAAAAGGGGTAGCAGCTTTTCACACAAATCTGGGTATGCAATTCAGCTTATGGCGGTATACTTGTCAGTTGCCTATGCATTGGGATTTGAGAGAGAGAGAGAAAAAAAAAACATTCACCCTCTCAGATATCTTTACTTTTCTGCCGTCACTCTTGAACAAGGATGCTTTGTTGGGGGTGCGCCTGTGAGTTACTGACTGGGAGTGAAGGATGGAGGCGGAATTTGGGAGCGAAGGCTACGACTTAAGTCGCCGTATCAGGCACTTTTTCAGTCTTAATTCAGCAAACATTTGTAGCTAAGCTAATCAATGCCAGGTGTCGTCCAGAAGCTAGGAGTCCTGAACAGACCAGGCTCGCACCCTTGCCCAGTTTTTCGGAGGAACGTACAAATGGACCAGAGAAAAACTCTCCGATTAAAGAGCGAGCACCGCCGAACAGGGAAAGCCGCTGCTAGCTCTAGTGCTCAAGCGCTACGCCCCCGGCGCGTCAGCGCTCTTCCGGCGCGGCGCAAGCTCCGCGGCAATCAATGGGCGCGAGGCGCCGGGACCGCGCATGCGTCTTGCAGCTTCTCTGGGACTTTGCTTCCTAGGTTCTGCGCCTGACCCCACGGAGATGAAGTAAGGCCTCGACTGTCCTCTGAGGAGGGGTCGGGGGAACTGGTGCCCGGGGGCAGCCCACCGGGGCTGAGGTGGTAGAGCATCTGCGGGGCTGACGGGCGGGAGAGGCGGGGAGTCTAGAAAATTAGTCTCTCGGTTTTGTTCTGTTCTACCTCAGGCCGGGGCGCGCTTACATGCCCGCTTTTCCTTTCGGTTTAGCCCTTTAACTAAAGTGAAGCTGATTAATGAGCTGAATGAGCGTGAGGTCGAACTGGGGGTGGCGGAGAAGGTGTCTTGGCACAACGAGTACAAGGACAGCGCTTGGATCTTCCTGGGTGAGGCCCACGTTTTCCTCTCGTAGGGCTCCTCTTTCCCTCCCGCCCTGCTTCCTAACATTTCAGCGTTCCCGCCTTTGATTCCTCCCGACATTCACCACCCACATCTATTCCCTTCCGCTGTGTCTCTGTAAATACGTTTTCCTTGTCTGTTTTCTCCCCATTTCTAGTTTGCTCTCCCTGCCAAGTCAATGCTCATAATAGGTACTGCCGGCCATTCACTGTGCTGAGAATCGTGCCACTTGGTTTCTCAGATACCGTTACTACCATCCCCCTGTCCCTCCCCATTTATACAACTAAAGAAACAGGTGCAGAGAAGTTAATGACTTCAGGTCACATAGCTTAGGAAGTGGAACAGCCAGAACTATGGCACTCTAGAACTCATGGTCTTAGCCCCTATCTCATATTACTCCCAACTCCCTCCCCTCCTCATTCTCCTTCCCTCAGAGTTTATTTTCCTCATCTAATTATGTCCTGCCTGCTATCCGTGGCCATATCACCATCTCTATATTCACTTTGTGTCATATGCGGTAATTTGACAGTTTATTCAAAGAGGTTATTGGACCAGACATTGTGTTAAGCATTTTATTTCCATTTATTTAACCATTATAACAATTCTGTGAAGTTAGAACTGTAATATCCCCATTCTATTGATGAGGAAGGAAACATTTGCAGGGAAATTTATTTCCTATGAAATGCTTAACAATTGACTTTATAAATCCATAGTCTTTGTGAGATGGGGTTAATATTTGCATATTTAAACTGATTTTGGACCTTAGCTGTGAATTTGCAGATAGAGAGCACATGAGTTCAAGATATGTTTTTGGAAGCCAAGTTTTGTGCTGGAAACTATCTGCTTTGTCCAGAAGATTTTGGATGTGAGGGGGGTTAGTTTGGTTAGGGGTGACCCCAGCTTTTCCACTCAAAGTTAATCACTCCTTTTTCTGTATTACTGC
Source organism: Bubalus kerabau (assembly GCF_029407905.1). Lineage (NCBI taxonomy): Eukaryota > Metazoa > Chordata > Mammalia > Artiodactyla > Bovidae > Bubalus > Bubalus kerabau. The sequence goes on from NC_073647.1 coordinate 18,259,541, forward strand.
TGCATTTTCTGTGTGCTTCTGTCATTGCATTAGACTAGGTTCTTTGAGGAAAGGCCCTGTTGCTTATTCTGATTTGCATCCCAGTGCCTGGCCTAGTGCATGCATGGTACATAGTAGACACTTGGTAAGTGTTTGCTGAACTGAAATGTGTTTTTCTTTTTGAGGGGGACTTCCTTATGAATTGACTGAAGGGGATATCATTTGTGTGTTCTCACAGTAAGTCACCTTTTTTTCCTTCTTTTTAGTAAGTCACTTTTTTATTTCTTACCTTCTGGGTCATCAGAGTAGTTTGCTTCCGTAATGCATTTTCAGTTCAGTTCAGTCACTCAGTCGTGTCCGACTCTTTGTGACCCCATGAATCGCAGCATGCCAGGCCTCCCTGTCCATCACCAATTCCCGGAGTTCACTCAGACTCACGTCCATCGAGTCAGTGATGCCATCCAGCCATCTCATCCTCTGTTGTCCCCTTCTCCTCCTGCCCCCAATCCCTCCCAGCATCACAGTCTTTTCCAGTGAGTCAACTCTTCGCATGAGGTGGCCAAAGTACTGGAGTTTCAGCTTTAGCATCATTCCTTCCAAAGAAATCCCAGGGCTGATCTCCTTCAGAATGGACTGGTTGGATCTCCTTGCAGTCCAAGGAACTCTCAAGAGTCTTCTCCAACACCACAGTTCAAAAGCATCAATTCTTTGGCGCTCAGCCTTCTTCACAGTCCAACTCTCACATCCATACATGACCACAGGAAAAACCATAGCCTTGACTAGACGGACCTTTGTTGGCAAAGTAATGTCTGTGCTTTTGAATATGCTATCTAGGTTGGTCATAACTTTCCTTCCAAGGAGTAAGCGGCTTTTAATTTCATGGCTGCAGTCACCATCTGCAGTGATTTTGGAGCCCCCAAAAATAAAGTCTGCCACTGTTTCCACTGTTTCCCCATCTATTTCCCATGAAGTGATGGGACCAGATGCCATGATCTTCGTTTTCTGAATGTTGAGCTTTAAGCCAACTTTTTCACTCTCCTCTTTCACTTTCATCAAGAGGCTTTTGAGTTCGTCTTCACTTTCTGCCCTAAGGGTGGTGTCATCTGCATATCTGAGGTTATTGATATGTCTCCCGGCAATCTTGATTCCAGCTTGTGTTTCTTCCAGCCCAGCGTTTCTCATGATGTACTCTGCATATAAGTTAAATAAGCAGGGTGACAATATATAGCCTTGACATACTCCTTTTCCTATTTGGAACCAGTCTGTTGTTCCATGTCCAGTTCTAACTGTTGCTTCCTGACCTGCATACAGATTTCTCAAGAGGCAGGTCAGGTGGTCTGGTATTCCCATCTCTTTCAGAATTTCCCACAGTTTATTGTGATCCACACAGTCAAAGGCTTTGGCATAGTCAATAAAGCAGAAATAGATGTTTTTCTGGAACTCTCTTGCTTTTTCCATGATCCAGCAGATGTTGGCAATTTGATCTCTGGTTCCTCTGCCTTTTCTAAAACCAGCTTGAACATCAGGAAGTTGTAATGCATTTTATGGCATCACAAAAGTCCATTTATTTTAACTGTAGACTGACTGGCATCCCTGCAATGGGGGGGCCTGAAGCTTCTGTTCTGGTCTGGATCAGTCCCAGGACATGGTTCTGGAACTCTCCAATGTGCCAAATCCAAGAAGTTGGTTGATATAGGAGCCTGTCTTGGAGATTCTGGTCTATTTTTATTGTCTTTTCACTGAAGCCTACACTGGAACAGACTGGAACTCCTAGGAAGGTACTCTGTTGGCCCATCCCCTTGGGCTCTTACAAACTAGGGGTAACTCATGATCATGGGGCCATTCTGGGCCCACACCTGTGTGGCACTGTAGGATTAGGGCAAAGCACAGAGGAACTGGGAAAAAAGCAAAAGGTTTAGGCAGTAGTTTTTTTCGTTGTTGTTGTTTGTTTCTAGTTGAGTATAAGGTTAGTGAGCAGAGCCAGTCTCTTTAACTGGAGACTGAGAATCACAGGCTGATGAGGGATAAGATGAATAGGAGAATCTTATATTCTTCATTCTGCTACGGGATGATAGCAGCAGCACTAGGTGGGAGAGAGTCTTGGTAGCTCACATTAGTAGTGGCAGCTGGTAGTAGGTAGTAAAGGGGTTGGGTACAACCTCAAAGCTACACAGGGTAGTTAGTCCATAGGTGCCAGAAGGCCTTGGCAGCTCAGAGCAGCAGAGAGCCATGACCCCTGGACTGTGGAGTCCTCAGGCAGAGAACCATGATAAAAGAGGTTGGGCAAGCAGACAGTGGCTGGCACACCCTAGCAGAGGCATTGCCACGGCAGGGAATTGTTGGACCATCCAGTGGGCAGAGGTCCCTGGCTGATTGGTTGGGCCATATACAAGACAGAAGGCTGTGGGAAAGAAATTGGGCAAGAAAAAGGCCATGGTAGAGGGCCCTGGTAGGGCCTGAGGCTGCTTTTTCCAACTCTTGGGTATTGGGAAGTTCACAGTAGGTACAGCCTGTAACTTCCACGCCTTTGTGGTAGCTCTGCCTAGTCCAGTCTCCCACCTGGGAGCTGTTTTTGTCTTATTTGCATTGAGTGATGATCACTAGTGTGTGTGTTTATTCCAGTTCTCTGTTTTGGCTCCACACATTGCTCTCCGTGATGATTGCCTGTGTCACTGATAACAGTGGCTTTCAAAAAATATTTTGTTTTCTGATTATCAGAGTAATGTATAGTTGTTGTAGAACATTTGGGAAAAAGAAAAAAGTACGAAGAATAAAATAAGAATGTACTTTAAGAAAAAAATGTTAACATCTTTGTGTATTTATTGTCTTCTTTTCAATGTTGGGCATTATTTCCAATATTTTGCTGTTATGAATTATACTGCAGTGTACATTGTGATATATGCATCTTTGTATGCCTCCCTGATGGTTTCCTTCATGAAATTAATTTATAAACATTGTCAAATTACTCTCTGAAAAGGTTGTCAGTTTTCACTCTGACTGGAATGCTCATTTTCCTGAATCCTAATCAGTAATGATTATTTTAAGAAAATATTGCCATATGACTTCTCATTATTATTTTACTTTGCCTTTATTTCATCATCAGGGAGGTTGAACATCTCTTCATAGATTTATAGGCCCTTATTATTTGTCTTTGTAAATTGTCTATTAAGATCATTTGCCTATTTTTTCCCTGTTAGTGTGTTCCTTATTTTCTTACTGATTTTAAAAGAGCCCTTCATGTATCAAGGATATTAACTTATTGTTTTTAACACTTTATCATGTATTGTATTGCTGTGGACTTATTTTTTTAATTTGATGTGTTATACTACATTGCCATTATTATTATTTCTTGATGCTCAAACTGTCCCAGTTTGGTCTGTAGTTATCCTGTCAAGCCAGCTCATGTATTCTTTTTTCTTTTACTTTTTATTTTGAAATACTTGAAATAATTTCTGGGTTAAAACAGGAAAGTTATGAAATAGAATGAAGAATACCTATATCCCCTTTACTCAGAGTCCCCAGATGTTAGCATTTTATCACATTTGCTTTATTATTTCTCTCCACCTATACGCATATTATTTTTTTTCTGAACCATCTGGGGGTCAATTGCAGACATGATGCACATTTACCCCTAAATTCTTCAGTGTGTATTTCCCAAAATACCGGGACATTTAACTTCAGGATAGTGATCAAATTCAGGAAATCAACACTGTTACACTGTTATATAATCTATAGACTTTATTTGACTTCCAGTTGTCCTGATAATGTCCTTTATAGCAAAAGGAAAAAAAATGGCTTTCTAGCCTTAATCTGTGATGTAAATTGCAGATGTTTTCTCCTGGTTTGTCATTTGACTTTGTTTATTGTGAATTTTTTTCTTTGCAAAATTATTATTTTTAAATTTTTATGTGTTCATTTATTCATATGTTTAAATGATCTTATGGTAACATTGACTTTTTAGGGGATGTACAGTCCTATGAGATTTTTTTTTTTGATACTTGAATAGATTTGTGTAATCACCCTTACAATTAGGATGAAGGACAATTCCATCATCCCCCAGACTCCCTCATGCTGCCCCTGTAAAATCTGTCCTCTAATTGCTGGAGAAGGCAATGGCACCCCACTCCAGTACTCTTGCCTGGAGAATCCCATGGATGGAGGAGCCTGGTAGGCTGCAGTCCATGGGGTCGCTGAGAGCCAGACACGACTGAGCGACTTCACTTTCACTTTTCACTTTCATGCATTGGAGAAGGAAATGGCAACCCACTCCAGTGTTCTTGCCTGGAGAATCCCAGGGACAGGGGAGCCTGGTGGGCTGCTGTCTATGGGGTCGCACAGAGTCGGACACGACTGAAGTAACTAAGCAGTAGCAGCAGCAGTGATCAAATTTATCAGTCTTTTAAGCTTCTGGATTTGAGTCATAATTAGAAAGTATTTCTCCCCACCCATCCACGTTCTCTTCTAATACTTGTATAGTTTCAGTTTTATGCATTGAAATCTCTGATCCATTTAGACTTATTCTGATGTATAGTGTGAAATATGGACCCAATTTCATATTTTTTCAAATGGCTATCTAGTTGTCCCAACAGCATTTATTTAAAACTCCATATTTCCCCCAGCAAATTGGAGTGTCACCCTTATACAGAAGTATTAACTTGGGAGGTGATTTATGCAAGAAAAAGAGGTGTCTTTATTGAAAACTGTGTTTGTGTCTTTCAGTAGTTTTTAAGAGTTTTCTTTGCATAGACCTTGTACGTTGCTTGTTGTTATATTTATTTTTAAGTATTTTATCTTTTTGTTGTTGCTGTTACAAATGGGGCTCCTCTTTCCTTATATTTTATGATCATTGTTTGTAAGAGGGTGGTTTATTTTTGTTGTCTTTATATCTTGTTATCCTACAGATTTGTTATATAGTTTGTTTTTATCATTGTTTATCATTGCTTCTCTTGGGTTTTCTATATATATATCATCATATATAATCTTCATACAGAGATAGCTTTACTTTTTTAATTAATTTTTAAAATTAGAGTATAGTTGATTTACAGTGTTGTATTTGTTTCTGCTGTGCAGCAAAATGAGTCAGTTATACGTACACATACATTTACTCTTTTTTTATATCTGTTTTCTCCTGTCTAATCGCATGGGCCAATACCTACAATATTAAATAGTGTTAAATAGCTGAATACCATAGTTGAATCATTTCTAGTGTTTTCTTTTAAGTAAGATTCTAGATTTTGGTCTGAAGTATATGTATGTGATCATGTTATGACATTTCCATCAGTTACTATTGTATTTTTATGACTGTAGTTTTAAATTTATGAAGCTTTAACTTTTCTGGAATTAATTTTTATATAATGAGTAAGGTAGAATTTTTTCTGTTTTCTTTTTCATTAAATTATGTCTTTATTAACTTCCACGTACCTTCCTTAGATTTACTCTCCCCTGCTCCCCTGTGGCTTGTGGGATCTTAGTTCCCTGACCGGTGTTTGAACCTAGACCCTGGCAGTGAAAGCACCAAGTCCTGACCACTGTGACTGTCAGGGATTTCCCCTTTCCTTTTTAACAATAAAATTCTTTAATGTTACAGATTTTCCTGAGTGTGTGTGGTTTTAGCCACATCCTGTAAGTTTTGGTGGGCTTCCCTAGTAGCTCAGATGGTAAAGGATCTGCCTGCAATGCAGGAGGCCTGGGTTCGATTCCTGGTTCAGGAAGATCCCCTGGAGAAAGAAATGGCAAACCACTCCAGTATTCTTGCCTAGAGAATTCCATGGACAGAGGAGCCTGGTGGACTATAGTGCATGGGGTCGCAAAGAGTCGGACAAGACTGAGCGACTAACACACACTAAGTTTTGGTATATATTCCCATTTTTGTTGTTTTCTAAATACTCTACCATGATTTCTTTATTTTATTTCACTTTCTCTTTCATCCAGTAGTTAGCCTGGAGAATAGGTTTCAAGTTCTAGTTAGGGCATTTTTTGTTTTGAAATTATTGTTCCCAGCTGTTTCACATTATGATTGGAGAACATGATCTGTGCTGTTTTTGGAGATGATTGAGGTTTACTTTGAGATCTAGTCTACAGTCAATTTTAATATGTGTTTCATGGATTCTTGAGAAGAAACTCTTTGTACAATCGAATATATCTGTATATCTACTAGTCTGATGTTAATATTTTTAACAATGTAATTGTTATATTATTAAGTATATGTTTATTTGTAGTTATATAATTTTATATTAATTCCTCTGACTTATTTTTCTCAATTTTATGTGTTGTGAACTCACAGTGGTGTGTTAAAATCTCTAATAACTTTCACTCTTAGTTGCTCTTTGTATTTTTAATTAAAATTTTGGATGTGTTAATTTGTGTATAAAATTTCATGACTTATGTATTAGGACCTTTTTCCTGTGTAAAAGAGCCCTCTTAGTCACATTTAAATGTTTTCTTTAGTTGGCCTTGAATTCATCTTTGATCTTAATACTACCACCCATTTTTTAAATTAGGTGTTCTTGATATATCTTTTTCTAACTTTTAATTTTTAACCTTTCTTTGTCATCTTGTTCTCAGTGTGTCTCCTGTACAGATTATATTATTTGAATTTTGTTTTGTCATCCAATCTGAAAGTTTTTACATTTTAAGTCAATAGTATCTTACTCTTTTATAAATTAAATAGATACGGGGAGATTGTTAACATTAATCTGGTACGGGACAAGAAGACTGGGAAATCCAAAGGATTCTGTTTCCTCTGCTATGAAGACCAGAGGAGCACAGTTCTGGCTGTTGACAATTTTAATGGGATCAAGGTGAGTATGCTTACTGAGCAGAACTTTTCCATTGTGTAGGGTGTCAGTTTCATTTCCCAGCTGATGACTACAGGCTCAAGGGCAGTACTGGTCAGCTGGGTTGCAGAGGTGTGGGGACATACTGACTGGGAAATGACCCCAGGACACAATTCCGTTGGCTCATGACCCTGTCAACATGCGTTTCTTTTCCCCATCACTTAGCAAGCTATGTCCTCAGGAACATAGGTACCATGACCCCCCCACTCCCCTTCATCTTGCACCCAACCAGGCATTTGTTTTTCACCTTTTCTTCCTCACACTCCACTCTCATTTCTGCTGTATTGGAGAGCAAAGAGACTAGCAAACACTGCTGTTTCATGCTGTCCTGTATCAGGGAATTTGGGGTTCTATCATGGTTTCGTGACTGAGGACCTGGCCATGTATGTCTCTCATATGTCTCCATTGACTTAGCAGTACTGGGCCCTGAAAATTCTCTAGTTAAAATCTGATGACAAAGTCTATGAAAGTAACTCATTCTGAAGTTTTCTGTCCTCTGTTCTCTCTCCTCCACTCTTGTAAGTACGACAGGGTGAGTGATGACATGAGAGTGAGACATGAAAAGGGGATGGGGCAAGTCAGGGTTACCTATGCTCCACATGCTCCCTGTGCTCATTTAGGAAAAGCACTGCCATTGAATGAGCATTGTCACAGGTTGGAGGGGTGACTCTTGACTTGGAGAATTTGTCACTGATTGCACCAGCAGTGAAAGGGAGTCACCATAAAAGGTGACTTTATTCCACCTTTTATGGTGGAATGGGATAGGTGAAAGTACTCAGGCTTAGGGGTAAGAGTAAAAACTTGCTCTTGAATGGAACAGTAAAAGCCAGACAGTTCACATTTCTGATGGCATTGCCTATAGAATAAGTCTGTATCTGCCCGAATGTTTTTGTTTTAAGTGAAGGTTTAATTTTTTGTTGTTCACCTGGAGAGTTGGGATTCGCAGTGATAGTATCAGCATGAGCCAGTGGTTCCAGTATGGTGGGGGTGGAGCAAGGAGTGAGGGCTTAAGAGAAAAGAAAGTAGTCCTTTCTAGATTCCTTACCCACTCCCAGCTGTTGTTCACTTTGGCCTCATCCATTTGTGTTGAGAAAGCAGCTGTAGCATTGAGCTGAATTTTAGGAATTCCCTTTAGCTTCCAGGCTTCTTAACAGTGTGTTTCACTGTAAATTAATGTTACAGATGGAAGGTAATTCATGTTTGTGCATCTAAACTCTTGCAGTTTTCCATGCTGCTTATGCTTTGGGGCAGTACTTCCTAGGCTCTTTTCACTTCATGGCACACTTATAACATGGAGATATTTATATAGAACTCTGATAAACTGATGAGGCTCCCAGGATCTCCAGCTGCCCCAGGCTCTACCTGACTGCCCCCAGGGTTGAGCGAATGTGTAGGGATGTGTTCTGTGACACATCAGTTGAGCAGGTCTGCTTTTGAGATTTTCTGAGAAACAGAATTAGCAAGAGGGTAATGAGAATGGTTCAAACCATGGATTTCTGCAGCTGGGTTCAAATAGATATAAGGCTCTGTTTGGTAGCAAATAGTTAGCTATCTGCTAAAGCAGTGCCTGTTTGTCTTAGATCAAAGGAAGAACTATCCGAGTGGATCATGTATCTAACTATCGACTTCCTGAGGACTCAGAAGAAATGGATGAGGTGACCAGAGAGCTGCAGGAGAAGGGCTGTGGGACTCATACTCCTCCACCAAGTTCATCTGAGGGCTCTGAAGATGACAAACCCACCAAAAAACACAAAAAAGGTAAATGGTTAAAGCCTGTGAGAAGATTCTGGGTAGGCTTAATGTTTGCTCTTCTTAGCCTTCACTGAGAGTTGGTAGTCAGTTCTCAAGTGTGCAAGGGGGCAGGTGTGGGGAACCTTACTTTAACTGGGAAAGAAGAAGTATCAGCAGAAGACTAATGCTATGGGCTAAATTCTGGCCACCAAAATGCATATATTGAAGTCCTAACCCTCTGGTACCTAACAATTTGACTGTTTGGAGGTTGGGTCTTTAGAGAGAGAATTAAGAGCTGGAATTGCCTTATACAGCAACCTGACATATTAAGGGTGACAGACATCCAGCTTGGATTCTTGGAGGCACTTTTCTAGAAGTAGAGACTGTGAGTGGTTCACACTGCTGCCAAGCATGCTTTCCTTTTGTATATCCTCCATCTTTTCCATCTTCTTTTTCTTACTGATTGTGCCCCTCTTTTCCTCCAGACAAAAAGGAAAAAAAGAAAAAAAAGAAAGACAAAGAGAAGACTGGCCGGGAGGTACAGGCAGAGCAGCCAGCCTCCTCTTCATTGCCCAGAAGCAAGATGATAAAGGAAAAGGATGACCCTGGCTCTAAAAAGCACAGTGGCAAGCACTCAGAGACCGCAGAGAAGGGTCAGAAGTCAGAGTCCAGGGAGGTGCGGAAGTCCCACCCCAGTTCCCCTGAGGTCAGGATGACCTGCCGTGGTGGAACGGAGGACCAAGAGAGGGAGCCAAGAAAGGAGAAGTCCAAGCATGAACACAAGTCATCAAGCAGGAGGGAAGAGAGAGAAGACAGGCACAGAGAGAGAGACAGGGGTAGAAGCTCAGACACACATTCCAGACGACATGACAGGCGCTCTGAGGGGCGGCATGACAGGGGCTCTGAGGGGCGTAGTCACAGGAGTAGAAGTAGGAGCCGAGATAAATCCCACCGGCATAAGAGGTCCCGGCACTCCCGGGACCGGGAGTCCTCTAATCCTAGGGAGCTCAGGCATCACTGATGCCGCAGCCTATTTAGCTATTCAGCATGGTAGAATTAAAACTGAGCTGTATTTTTCAAATACAATGAAATTCAGTTATTCTTTTACTATATTTACATGTAAAGTCTTTGAGAATGAATTCTTTTGATCCCTTGAGTATAATAATCATCAAGAGAGCTGTAGTTTTTAACAGCTAAATATCCTGGATTTTTGAGCAGAATCCATTGTCCCTGGGAATATACTTGGTACTTTTGGTACATACCAGAGCATGTACCTAAATCTGGGTTCATAAATATGGCCATTGAATTCATGACCCCAATTTATGATGAAATGACCAGGAAGGAGAAATACCAGACAGTTCTAGAATTCCAGTCTTTGTGCTACATGTTAAGAACCTTTCCAGTTGGCAGCTATAACCATTGAGCAGAGAAGTGTGGCTTAACTAGGTTCAGACAGGTTGCTATGCATGTGATAAGGATTCTTAACATCAGCCTGCTCCTTCCTTATTTTTGCCTACCTGCCCCCTGTTTTTTGAAATTGTGGACATCTTTTTTCAATTTTGCTGTTTTTGTTTTGGTTGATATGTCTACATTTTTTCCCTTATAATGTATTTATTTGATTGAGAAGAAATTCACATGAAATTAACCATTAAAAATTTATTTATTTTTTAATTTAAGGATAATTGCTTTACAGAGTTCTGTTTTCTGTCAAACATCAGCATGAATCAGCCATAGGTGTACATATGTCCCCTCCCTCTTGAGCCTCCCATCTCCCTCCCCATCCCAACCCTCTAGGTTGATACAGAGCCCGTTTGAGTTTCCTGAGCCATACAGCAAATTCTCGTTGGCTATCTATTTTACATATGGTAACGTAAGTTTCCATGTTACTCTCTCCATACATCTCACCCTCTCCTCCCCTCTCGCTGTGTCCATAAGTCTGTTTTCTATGTTTCTCCATGTCTGCCTTGCAAATTCATCAGTACCATCTTTCTAGATTCCATATAGTGCATTAGTATATGATATTTATCTTGAAATTAACCATTTTAAAGGGAACATTCAGTGCAGTTTGGTACATTGACAGTGTTATAAAACCACCAACCATATCTAGTTCCAAAATATTTTCATCACCCCAAAACGAAACCCTGTATACCCATTAAGCAGCTCTTCCCCATCCCCTCCTCCTCCTTGTCCCTGGCAACTACCAATCTGCTTTCAGTTCCTGTAGATTTACCTATTCTGGACATTTCTTGTAAGTGGAATTGTACATGTGGCCTTTTGTGTTTGGGGCCTTTTACTTAGTATAATACTTTTGAGGTGCATCCATATTGTATCAGTGAAAATGTTACTCAGTCGTGTCCAGCTCTTTGTGATCCCATGGACTGTAGCCTTCCAGGTTCCTCTGTCCATGGAATTCTCCAGTCAAGAATATTGGAGTGGGTAGCCATTCCCTTCTCCAGACACCTCATTTGTTTTTATGGATAATGTCCCATTGTATAGATATTCCATGTTTTGTTTCCCACTCCTGAATGGATAGACATGTGGGTTGTTTCCACCTTTTGGCTAGCCAGGTATACCAACCTGTTATGTGCTTAGTCTGCTTTTTAAATTTTTTTTTTACTTTACAATATTGTATTAGTCTGCTTTTCACGTAGCTGCTCTTGGTGAGGTGGGAACACTTTGTCAGCTCCATTGCATATCTGTCTGGTCTGATGGGTAGTTCTTTCTCATTTTGAGATTCTTTTTATTTATTTATTTTATTCTACTTATTTATTTAATCAATCCTTTATGAATTTGATAGGAACAGTCCACAAAACCGTAATACCTCTGCTGAATTATTAAAATGGAATTTCTGACACTGTAAAACATAGGACTAGAGCTTTAATAGTGAATGTGCTAAGTTAAAGTAACTGGTGTGTTTGTATGGGTCCTAGATGAGATGTGCACCTACATTGGTGGTTGGGATGTCCATGAAGGAGAGTGGGGAGGGAGCTGGCGGAGATTGGGAAAGCTGTCAGACTATGACGTATGTCTGACTTCTGGAGAAGAAAGGGAGGGAAAGAAGGAAGTTACATAGGAAAAGTCTTAAGACTGCAGTGGAGTTCTAAGACTATTTCGGCAAGACCAGTGGTGAGCCCTTGATCAAGCGTCACCTGTCAGAGGAGTCCCAGGAGATGAGCCTTGGTAAACAGGCGTCCTTGCTGCTGGACTTCTGTCAGCCATCGTGACCACTCTGCTCGTGTCCATCATGCCAGTTGTGTAGTAACTAATGAAGGCCCCTGCACCTGGCTGAGTCGTTGTGTCTGCCTGGTGGTTCAGTGCCTCTTCCATAAGAGATGTTTTCTGGTGGTGGTTAACATATGATGCAGAAATCTTCACACTTTGCATGCTCCCATGTGTCAGTCCACAGCCTTTGCATCAGATCACCTTGTCTCTGATCTTCCAGCCCTTTTCCTTCAAGACTTCCAATTGGATGGTCAAGCCATTGGCCACTTCCAGGAGTCTTATGTATTCAATAAACGGTCTCACTTTGGGCCACTTTTTCCACACCAAGTCAAGTGCCCTGCTTGTTCCATCCACTGGGAAAATTCCCTTCTCCCCCGTGAACGTATCTGCTGTTATATAGATACCACCCATCTTCGTTTTGTACTTAGATATTGAGTGCTGACCCATCTGTAAACCAGGCTCAAGCTGTTTCCTCCTTCAGCTGGTCATACAGGAATCCCCATATGGCCATAGGTGCAGAGTTACCATAGAGCGTACCACTGTCTGCATCATTCAGGTGTTTAACGGCAGCGCTGATCTACTGCATCTCCATGGAATATGTATTTGATTTATGTATCAATTAGGGTTTTTTCAGAGAAACAGGGTATACATATATGTATGTGTGTGTGTATATATATATATATATATATATATATATATATATATAATCTACATACGCCATCTATATCTTGCATCCAGTATTCAAATGTCTGGCTATTCTTGCCCCAGTGTACATACACCCAAATGAGTGGCTTTAGGTCCCTTCATTAGTTAGTGCTGGGAGAAGCATTACATGGCATTGTCCTTCCTTCTAGGGGCCCAGCTACCTCTTCTAGATGTGAGGATGGACTGATGTCTGGAAATTGAGCAAGTAATTTGGACTTTTTATTGGGGAGAACCTCCCTTGGCCCCCTGTTTCTCCACTTTTGCCTTTTTCAGCTTGTAGATCTTGAGTGATTAACCCTTGGTGGCTCTCTGTATTGCTTCTAGGGATACCATGGTCCATTTATGCTGTTTCCATGAGTCCATGTGGGTGAAGCCCGCTTGGTTGCCCTTCTGACCTTGAGGTTCGCTTTAGTATTTGTGTCTTCCTGGCTTCTGGTGGATAAGCACCGCTCAGTTCAGTTCAGTTCACTCAGTCATGTCCGACTCTGCAACCCCGTGGACTGAAGCACACCAGGCTTCCCTGTCTTTCACCAACTGGAGCTTGCTCAAACTCATGTCCATCGAGTCCGTGATGCCATCCAACCATCTCATCCTCTGTTGCCCCCTTCTCCTCCCACCATCAATCTTTCCCAGCGTCAAGGGGCTTTTCTAATGAGTCAGCTCTTTGCATCATGTGGCCACAGTATTGGAGCCTCAGCTTCAGCATCAGTCCTTCCAATACTATTCAGAATTGATTTCCTTTAGGATTGACTGGTTTGATCTCCTTGCAGTCCAGGGGACTCTCAAGGGTCTTCACCACTACAGTTCAAAAGTGTCAATTCTTCGGCACTTCCTAGGTTTTTATTACTGTGGGGCCCCAGCTGTGTGATGATCTCTTACTGCCATCCCTGGTCTGCAGAGGAGGCCACCTCTCAACCTATTGACACTGGTGCCCCTCTCAGCAGTGTGTGCCTCGGTGAGTGGGATATCCTCTGGACCCTGCTATGGAATACTACCCTCTGGTGAGGTTTCTTACCTCATGCAATCTCTCCAGGATACCTACTCCCCTTGGCCTCTTCATTCCTTCCTTGGTCGTTTGCCAGGACAGCTCAGGTGTTTCTACTTTGCCTAGTGGTGGCCAGCACTTTCTCCAGTCCTCTGTGAGCCACCTCTGGAAGCTGCTCACCCCCTGCAGTTCTTGCCTGGGGGTTAAATTCTGTATGTATGTGTGTGCGTGTGTTCAGTTGCTACAGTCATGTCTGAGTCTGCAACCCTATAGACTAGCCCACCAGGCTCCTCTGACAGCGGACTTCTCCAGGCAAGAATACTGGAGTGGGTTGCTCTGCCCTCCTCCAGGGGATCTTCCCCACCCAGGGATCGAACCTGCATCTTCTATGTCTCCTGCATTGCAGCTGGATTCTTTTACCACTGAGCCACTTGGGAAGCCCTCTAAATCCTATATGCTGAGTTCTAAGTCTGAATTCTTGCTTTTCTGATTCTTGATATAGCACCCTTGAAAACCAAACCCAGTGTTCCCATGGCTCCTGTCAGTACCTGCCAGTTAATTCTTGCAGCTTTTTGGCAGGCCCAGCACTTCCCTAGCCAGGTAATGCTGGAATTTAATCCTAGATAGCAGTTTGGTAACCAGGAAAGAGGCTGGACACAGCTCCTGGGGGGGGCACTGCATGTCTGGTGAGGGGAGCAGCCTCTAGCATCTTCCAGCACAGGGTGGGCAAGCCCTTGTTTGGAAAGAATGGCCCCCTTTGCATACTGAGAGCTGGGTGGGGGTGTTTCCAGAGCCACCGCCTTCAGGAGAGTCTAACCAGATGTTCCTACCCCACGTTTCAGGGTCCCAAGGATTTTCCAACCATATGAAGTCATGTGGCCCTGACTGCAGCAAAGCCGACCTGCCATATATTGAATATTGAGTATTTAATCTCCCTGGAGTTCTGCAACTCTTATGGCTTCTTTGTTGCTCTGCTGCATCCACTCCTCCACTGCAGGAACCGGGGGCCTCTTTGGAAGCTCGCTGGAGGCCCTCTGGCTCTCACACATACTCTTTACTTAACGGTCATCCATTTCTCATTACCCTGCTGCAGGGCATCAGTACACTTAACAATATCCAGCCATTTCCACTGTCTTTGTAGGCCTTCCTTATTCCTCCATTTTCAAAAGTCTGAATCACCACATCTGGCAGCCTGTTTTCTCAGTTTTCCCACATCATCTCCAGAGAAATCTGTAGCAGTTGGGTCCTTAAGGCCTAGGACTATCCGTGCCCCACATCCCCTCAGGACAGTGTCCATTCTGCCCACCAGGCAGTGACTGAAGCAGTCCCAGGCCCCATCTTACACAGCCTGTTCTCTTGGACCACTGCCAGCACCATCTGTGATAATTCGGGTTCTCTGAGAAGCAGGGGCCAAGATGGGATTAAACACAAGAGATTTATCAGGGTAAAGGCCTATGAGGGAGAGTGGGGAGGGAGTCAGGGGAGAGCTGTGGGACTAGATGCAGGTCTCTAACCCTGGTGGAGAGAGGAAAGGGAGGAAGTGTGGAGAGGAAAATTCTTAACCAGGTGGTGCAATTCTAAGGACATTGCGAAGCAAATGCGTCTTTCAGCACAGGCAGTCCACCATCGGCCCTGAGCATCTGCACATTCTTGCTGAGGTTCTTGAAAGCACAGTTTACCTGCTTCTTGATGCTGAACCATTTCTGTGTAGGGCAAAGTGACCATAGTATGACTACTGTTTAACCACTCGCTTCCCAGGGGAGGGAGCACTGGTTTGTTTGTTCATTGCTCAGAAGGTCCTGGGCCCTTGACCCTGGGTTCCTCGGCAGTGATGCAACCCGCCACATAGGTAGCATGTCTCTGAGCCCATTGCATTGCCCTTGGGGGACTGGCAGAACTCCACTGATACCCATGCTGTTTGCTGATAAAGTATTACTATCTTGTTCTGCCCCATGAAGTCTGTCTACTTTGCATCTGTAATGTGGGATCAGGTCGACCTGCCATCCTTTGTGAGGATGGGCTTCTTCCCTGACAGCATCCCTGCCCAGTCACCTGTGGGGGAAGTCCTGTGTCTTGCAGGAATAACCAATCTTAGCATCTCTGCTACACTCTGCCATTGGCCGAGAGTAGCCCATGAGAAATTTGGCCTTGGTGAAAATGCAGCGATGATGGAAAGTGCAGCAGCACTGCATTTCAGAGCTCAATAGCTGTGGCAGTCAGTCACTTGTGCTCCCTGGAGTCAGAGATCTGAGAGGGGCAAATACACGCTGCACTATGCCCAGCTGAGAGCAACCAGCTAGCTATTGGTTTTACTTGATATTTGGCAACAACGAATGTTTACTGGTTCCTTTCATGGGTTCACTTCACAGAAGAGTTGCAATTCATTGGTGGACAAACTCGCAGTGACCTCAAAACTGAACAGCCAGTGAATAAAGGGCTCATTAAGAACATCTTTTACTTCTTGGCATATCAGTATTTCTTTCATGTGGCCTGATTAACACCCTAGTCTGTCTCTTTCCTTCCTCTAACCTACTAGAATGTGTACCTCATAAGTATCTATCTTGGCAGTTTATGGACTCAGTGAATCCTAAATTGGAAGTGATCCTTATCTAGTACAGGAGATGTTCTGTAAACATGTTTTGAAGGTTTTTGAAAGGAATAGCCTGGTCATTGTCTAAATGGTAGTCTAGTGAAGTATAAAGTGCTGTGCACTATGCTGTTGAGACCAAACAATAAAGTCAAACATTTGCTGATATCTTTCATCTGAAAAGGTAAGCTTAGAAGACATGTTTGGGTGTGACTATTTGCACTGTAAGGATTTAACCTAGTATCTTTTCTGTACTAAATAGGTGGCCCCTGATTTCTGCAAGTGTTACTGGGAACTCCATCATAAAATGAATGATAAGAACAGATCATTTTTTCCAGTTGGAAATAATAATTATATCTGTGATAAGCATTTGTTATTCTTTAAGTATGGGCTTCCCTGGTGGCTCAGTGGTACAGAGTCCGCCTGCAGTGTACGAGGTGTAAGTTTGATCCCTGTATCAGGAAGATCCCCTGGATGAGGGCATGGAAACCCACTCCTGTATTCTTGCCTAGAGAATTCCATGGACAGAGGAGCCTAGCAGGCTACAGTCCATTGGGTTGTAAAGAGTTGGACACAAATGAAGCAACTTAGCATGCATGCAAACTAAGTGTGACCAATAGCGTGTCATCAAAGACACATTGGTCCCTAGATGAATCATTAAAAATACTGAAATTATATGCTGGGTCCTAAAAAGGGGCAAAACCATATGACACAAGTTACTCTAAAATATATGCTTGTCACCTAGCTATATAGCTATTGTATATTTAATGCCAATATACTTTCTATAATGAACATCAGTCAAAAATTTGGTTACCTTCTGCCAGCTTAGAATTTAGAAGAACACCTTGGGATTGACTGAAGATGACCTACTGTCTTTACAGAAGTTGTTCAAAAAAATCTGAACTAATGCTTTGTTTTTCTACGCCTCATAAGAAACTGAGGCATTTGTTTTTATCCACCTTAGGCTAGGTTTAGAATTGGCATAAGAATTGATGTTGGAGATGGTTGTGATGATGTTTCCTCAAGAGAAAGGCATTTGTTAGCAAGCAGCTAACAGCAGCCAAAAAAAAAAAAAGTCCTTCTTGATTATTTAGATCTCTTAAGTTTTTTGAATTTTTATTAGTTTATCATATGGTTGCCAAATCATAAAGTATACTGTGTGATTGTTATCAGTGTGACATCTTTTTTTTTTCCTCTAGCCTTCCCTGGTGGTTGTAGGAAACCCTGGGGTCTCCTTGGGTCTGTGGCCGCCTTCTGGTTCACGTCCTGCTTGCTTGGCAGGCCCGATTGGGCCCCTTGGAACACGTGCACGGCATGAGGGGGAGGGGAGGGGCACTGACCTCCCCTCCCAGTGCCCCTGTGGGGAGGCCCAAACAGGGCCTTATTTTGTGCTCACATTTTATTTGTGTGCTGGTTTTACTTATTTAATATCTGCATTTCTGTGTGTGTAGATTTTCACTATCCTTGTCATTTTTCAGTGCCTGTATAGCATTCTTTCCTGATAATACACCACACCAGTGTCCCGCTGCTGCTGCTGCTGCTGCTAAGTCGCATCAGTCGTGTCCGACTCTGTGCGACCCCATAGACGGCAGCCCACCAGGCTCCCCCGTCCCTGGGATTCTCCAGGCAAGAATGATGGAGTGGGTTGCCATTTCCTTCTCCAATGCATGAGGGTGAAAAGTGAAAGTGAAGTCGCTCAGTCGTATCCGACTCTTAGCGACCCCATGGACTGCAGCCCACCAGGCTCCTCCGTCCATGGGATTTTCCAGGCGAGAGTACTGGAGTGGGGTGCCATTGCCTTCTCCGAGTGTCCCACTAGGATTGTTTTAATTTGTCTTCATAATTAATAGTAATGCTATGTACATTTTCATATAGTCTTTTACATTTTTTTCACTTTATATTATTCCCTTGGACCAAATTTACCTAAATGTAGTTACCAGGTCCAAAAGTACAGCTGGAACCATAACCCATCTTATTGTTAGACTGCTTTTCAGAAAGATCAGATTTGTGGGATTGCCACCACTGTAGAGTTGAAATGTAATTCCCCACATCTGGGCAACACTGGATTTTTATCATTTTATTCCTGTTTTCTTCTCTAAAAGGTATATTGTGATACATTTGGGTTATTCTAATTTGCATTTTATTTCACTGCATTGTTACTTTTAGTGCTTTCATTTTTTAAAAATATTTAAATGGTTCTCTCTCTAAGGACTGTAGTTACCAGCTCATACACTCTTAATGTATTTTGGCCAGCAGACATTGAAGAGCTATGGTAAGCACCTTTCCTCGCATTCTGGCACTCACCTTTTGACATTTAGTTCATTAGACAAAAGAGCATTTGAAAAAATGACTGACTTTGAGACTATGAATGCAGTGATATTAGGACATAGTAGCTGTCAGATAGCGTGCATGCATTCTCTCCTTCCATTCTCACCTCCCTCTTCCTCTCTGTTTTCTGCCTTTTTTGAGGGAGGATATTAGACTTCTTGCTAAAGTCATATGAAAATACACTTGTTATCCAAAGCCTATCTCTGAGAAGGATACTGGTCCCATTGGTAATAGAGATTGCTTTGGGAGAGGTGAACCAGGCCAACAGCTGGGAGAGGAGAGGGAAACTTTTCACTGTAGCTTTTATACCTTTTGATTTCCAAACTGGATTGCTATTACTTTAAAAAAGTTTTATTTTTTGGTATTACTTTTTAATAAAAACAAAGGCTTATGTAAGATCAGTGCTTGTCATTATTGTGCATCTTTAAAAGCTAAGTTTAAACTTATGCTGCCGCGTGCGATGAACTTCAGTATGTAAGGGCAGAAATGAGATGAAGGCAGCGCAATTTAGGTATATGTGATATTTGGGCAGAACTACCTGCCATTCTATTTACTAAACTTCACTTAACATAACATTTCTGGACTATAGGTACAGCATAAAGGAAATTTACTTTCATAGAAATATTTCCCTTGGGCATTAGTATAAGGCTGAGACCTTCCACTGACCTAAATTCCTGGATAAAGCTGGGGTATGAGAACGACTAGTGAGTGATCTTCTTCATGTGTTGCTGTCTCCTGGAAGCCGTTTCTAGCCAAAGCACTGCTTGAGGCCAGCTGGCAGATGCAGGTTCCAATTTTCTATTTGTGATTCCCTGACTTTGGTGTTCTCCATGGGGCTTATCCTTTCTCCATCAATTGAGTTTTGACAAGTACAGTGGCACAAATATGACTGGAAACCATGAGCTCCTCTCTGGCCACACTGGTGGTTCATGTCTCTTAAAGGAACCAAGAGGATGCATGGAGGCTTCAAAGCCCCCCTGAGGAGTTAGATCTCTACACGTCTTTGTTTGAGGATAGACTTTGGAAATGAACTTTCAGGGAATCCTTCAACCTAATTGGAATTGGCTGCTGTCCCTGACGGAGAAGGCAGTGGCACCCCACTCCAGTACTCTTGCCTGGAAAATCCCATGGACAGAGGAGCCTGGTAGGCTGCAGTCCATGGGGTCGCTAAGAGTCGGACACAACTGAGCGACTTCACTTTCACTTTTCACTTTGATGTACTGGAGAAGGAAATGGCAACCCACTCCAGTGTTCTTGCCTGGAGAATCCCAGGGATGGGGGAGCCTGGTGGGCTGTCATCTCTGGGGTTGCACAGAGTCGGACACGACTGAAGCGACTTAGCAGCAGCAGCTGTCCCTGAGGCCTTGTACCAATTAGACTAGTGCTGTCTGATAAGGGAACCACTAGCTACATGTGGCTATTTAAACTGAAATAAAATGGAAAGACTGGGTTCCTCAGTCATGCTAGTGACAATAGCCACGTGGGGCTGGTGCCTCCTGTACCAAACTGAGCAGATACAGACCATTTCCATTATCGTAGAATGTCCTATGGGCCAGAGCTAAATTGTTCAGGCGTGGCGGCAGTGTATGCAGGTGTGTGACCTTAGGGGATAGCCTTCCTGGTGCCGTCAAGGCCTCCCTAATCCTAATGGTCCTTTGAGGATTGTCTGAATTCCACTTCCTCCAGCAAATGTATCCTGACCACTCCAGCCCACAGCGATGACTCCCTTCTTTGAACACCCAGGCTGCCTGAAAGATGTGATGACACGTTGTTTTGTTGGTATCACACGTTTGCTTTGAAGTTAGTTCTCATCTTCCCAGCAAGGCTGCAGGGCCCTCAAGAGCAGAGCTTCAACCCCACACTGCTTGCTAGATGGATCTCTATGTGACACAGAGCTGCTCTTTTCATCCCAAAATGCTTGTCAGAAGCATTTATCAAAACCCTCCTTTTCTCCAACTGCCTTTTTATGTTTTCTTTGCTCTTATTTTCAATATTTATAAGAATCAGTGTGTAGGACACAATGTCAGCTTTAACAACCATTTATTTTTTGAGGAAGGTCAACATGCTTATTGTTATTGGGTATTACAGTCTCACTTTCTCTCTTGGTGAGGGGGTGAGGGTGAAGAAGGTTTCCGAACACTGGTGTTAGATCTTGAAAACACTTCAGACCTCTGTCTAGAGGAAGTATGGGGCTTTTCAAAGTCTGTGAACAACCAAGAGAGAAATGTGATCAGTTACCAGGCTTTCCAATTGCTGTCAGGCCCCGGGGAGTGATCATTTAGGATTCAGAAATAAGTAGTTATATAATAGCTTTTGTTTTTAAAAGTGCTTTCACAAAGAGTAGTTTGCTCCTTCTGACAGCCTTTGGAAGAAAGCAGGAGAAACCCAGTGAAGTCAGATGCCTTGTCTAAGGTCACATGGGTAGCCTGATGAGCTAATTCCACACAAGAAGGTAACTTTCAACTCTCAACAGTACTGGTGTCCATTTCAAAATGTCCAGGCAAAAGCAGCTGTGCACTACAAAAGGCTAGCATTTCTCACTCAGTCTGGGAACATTTTCAGTTGTCTGACCCAAGTGATCTGTTTGTTTGTGTGAGCTATACAGGACTTGAGTGGCCAATAAAAGTCTTCATTTGGACTCATTGTTCTATACCACTTGTCTTGTGCAAAGGGCTCTTAAAGCATCTAATAGTTTATGTTAACAAAATGATTGTTGTATCTGTAAGGGCAGAAATGAGCATTTATCTTTGTTGCTGATGAATTGTGACAGGATGTCATAAGAAGACACAGGGCAATAAAGAACATACCTTCTTATTTCTAGTAAAAGATATGGTTCTCCTAGACCTCTTGCAAATCCTCAGTTTTTCTCTTTAGCAATATAACCTTAGGAACCTCAAGGATCTATGATTAAAACTAAGGTGAAGAAGTGAAGAAGTAGTGAAGTCGCTCAGTCGTGTCCGACTCTTTGCAACCCCATGGACTGTAGCCCAACAGGCTCCTCAGTCCATGGGATTTTCCAGGCAAGAGTACTGGAGTGGGGTGCCATTTCCTTCTCCAGGGGATCTTCCCGACCCAGGGGTCGAACCTGAGTCTCCTGCATTGTAGGTAGACGCTTTACCGTCTGAGCTACCAGGGAAGGTTCTAAGGTAGCAGATAGCAAATTTAACCCCAAATAAAGGGGAGTAGGAATAGTTTAGCTCTTCAGATCAATAATGCAGTACTGGAATGTGCTGATAGTTTAAACAAAATAAGAACCAGGAAATTAATAATGAAAAAGCCAAAATTTGCAAAAGTAAAGGCTTGAATGGAGAGATCTCTTCTGAAAAAGTAAGACAAAGACTTAGTAACAGAATTCAAGCATATACTGCAAGGCCACATTCTGAAAATCTTGAGGGGAAAAACAAAGCTTTGTTTTTGCAATTTGCGGGTCTTGTTAAAAATGTAGATGCCTGGCCACCATTTCCAGGTCTCCTTCAAGACACCCTGCTGCTGCTTTGATCTGCTTTGTGGGCAGCACCATGGACTTCACTTGGTTGGTACTGGTCACTCTGAAGAGAGAAATGTACCTGGGTGTTTATGGCCATGACACATGCCAAGGGCTAGGGAATGACACGTCGTACCATGAACTGATTTTGATTCCCCCAAAATCCTATTCGTGAAAAATAAGCTGTAATGAGCCTGTGTTGGTCCAGAAGTCCCCTCTTTTGGGGTGGGTTTTCCTAAGCAGGTATCATTGTAATTTCAAATTCAATGTAAATTCTCCTCTGTGGGGAGCTTTACTACTTTGAGCACCTTAGCACAGGGTGAGCCATTTCTGCATTTCTTCCTCCAAAAGCCCTTATCAGAGCAAAAATAGGTTATCTGAACTGCTTCTCAGTGAACTCCTCTAATGTGTAGAACCTACAGGGTTGGGAGGAGGCATCCCCATCAAACTAAAGTCACAGAAGAATGTGATTTTACTCTTTGACTGGACATGCTACTTGGAAACCTAGATGGGATCTTTTCTACTTATCACTGAACTCTGCAGGCAGTTCCTGGTCACCGCTTAGTTCTGAGATGTGGTCCCTGTTTGGCAGGAAAAAGAATATGGGATAGAGCCTCAAGACCTGTGATGTTTGAGCCCTGGCTCAGCCACCTGCTGGCTGTGCCACCTCAGGCAGGTCATTTGCCTCCATTTTCTCCTCTCTGAGAGAGAGCTTCAAGACTTGCAAGGAAGCATGGTATGATCAGCTTTAGTGACTTACCTTGTCGATATAATGGAAATGGTGCTTCACAGGGTGGATGTGAGAAAAGCACTTAGCAGAATGCCTGGTACATGGCCGGTCCCTAATAAATGTTACTTCCAGTACCTGTCACCCCTTTGCTGTGAAGTTTAAGTCAGAGAACTGCATAATAACCTGCAAATTGCAATCTACATACATACTAAGGGAGAAGGAAATGGCCACTCACTCCAGTATCCTTGCCTGGAGAATCCCATGGACAAAGGAGCCTGGAGGGCTACAATCCATGGAGTAGCAAAGAGTCAGACACAACAGCGACTCACATACACACACACATACATACTAAGTCATATTATCTCATCCTCATATTGGTGGTGGGTGGGTGTGCTGCAAGGCAAGAGCCACTCAATGTGATGGGCAAGGGGGGTGAATGATCAAAACTCCTCTATGTTCAAAATGACATAATTGAGAGCTTCATTCTAAAATGATAAATTTGTTGTACCTGAAGTGCCATCGTTTGAGGAATATTGGCTGGTCCGGTCACTTCTATGTTGATAGAGGGTGAGAAACTGCCAAGACAAAGGTGAAATACTAGCTTAAGCCTCTGCCCTTTGATGGACAGCGAACACTAGAAACCCTGAAGGGAGCACAACCATGGTGGCATCATACATAGTAATCTCAGGGCCCCTCAGTCTCAAAGAATTATCTTCTGGGACTTTGGTTATTCCTAGGCATGACTTCTCATAATTCTTGCTAATTAGGACACCCAGGATTGGCGCCAGACTCAGACAAGGGCTGCCCCTGGCGGATAATTTCAAGGGCTCACGTGTCCCAGGTCACAGAACAATGTCAGCCATGCTGCCCTTCCCCTCCTGGAACTTGGAACAAATAAAACATTTTCGATCCTTCTCTGAGCAAAGCTAATGATAGTGGAGGTCTTAAGGGAAGGAGGAGGCAAGGGGAGGTCCATTTTACTACCCCAATCTTCTTTGAAATAATTCTTAACCATTGTGAGGTCTGGAGCAAGAAAGTGGTAGTGTGAGGTTGCAGCAGCCTGGAGGGGGCAGGGCGGAGATGGTGGCTCAGGTGCTGGCTTTGCTCTGTGGACCTTCCTCACCCCCTGGAATGCAGAAGCAGCAGGGTCCCAGAAGGGCCTGCAGTAGGCTGGGGGAGGTGGCTGGGCTAGGTGTGCCATGGTGAGGGCGGTTAAAAAGGATGGGGCAAATCAGTGAAGGCAAGATGAGAGAAGCATGAGAGATGAGAGAAGCTCTCCACACCAACACCTATCATTGGTATGGAGAGCAGAGTATTATGGTGAAATTTTGGATTTGAGGCAGTTTATGGATTAAGATACTGAGGATAGGATATATAAAGGGATAAACTGGGACAGAACAATCTAAGGGACTGGTTCTCAACGTTGGCTGTACAACACAACCATCTGGAGAAATATTACAAATAGGCATGCTTGGACCCCGCCCCAAATGAACAGGAATCCCTGGGGCTGGGGCAAGCATTCTCTTTTCTAAGTTGCCTGGGTGACTCTAGCATGAAGTCAGGTTGAAAATTCCTTATCTAAAGGAAGGAGGGGAAGGGGCAGATGCTACTAAATGGCCAGACACAAGTCTGTTAACTCAGTGGTTCTCAACACTGGCTGTTCATCAAAATCACCCAGGGCCCAGGCTGCAACCCAGACCAACTGAATTCGAATCTCTGGGGATGGAATGCTGGGCGTCAGTTGTTAAAGTTGATTCCAGGGTGCAGCCAGGGTTGAGAACCTCTGCTCTGTCTAACAGTTCCCACACAGGGCTGTCCATCAGCTTTATGGGGGTAGGAGTTGAGGCACTCCTGACTTAGTTGAAATTTGACTCTGATGGTGCTAAGGCTGTTCTTCTGACAAACATTTATTGAGCATCTACTTTATCTCAGTCCTATGTTAGGTGCTGGGCATACAGTTATGAGTGAAAGAGACAAGCCCTTGCTGTCATGAAGCTTATACTCAAGTGAATCCTCTGCCAGAGGATGAGGGCAGGAATATTTGACAGCTTTGTTTACTTCTGAATCTCTAGCCCTTGGCACATAGTAGGCACTTGATGTTGAATAAATGACTAAATGGTGATCTAAGTGCTGTGAAGAAAATAATGCAGGATAAGGGGGATGGTTTATGATAATGTGTGCGTACACGCATGCTGGGGGATGGTTAAAGTGAACCAAGAGTAAAGCAAAAGTAATACAAAACAGAGAGGAGGATCTAGGAGGATCTGTAGTTTCAATCTCCTCAGAGACTTCCTAAGAGGGCTTTAGGTGGAGGGAATTTCCTGGGATCACACTAAGGAGTGGGCCAGATTTTTGGAAAGCTGCCTAGCAAGGGTACCCTGCAAAGCAGATGGAGCCAGCGTTCACTTCCCTCAGCCAGCGCCCCTTCCTCTTTGAAGCATCTGTTCCCTCCCTGCCCCCACCGGGCCTTCCAGTTCAAGGGCCTCACTCCTTGCATGCCATTGTTCTCAGGTGCTAAGGGGCTTACCCTATGCACTTACTCGGGGACAATAACTTCAACCAGGGGTTGGCCCCAACTGGGAGTGCTTCCTGAGGCCCCTTAAGGCACGCCACACCCTTACTTTAAGGCACTCCCTCATTTCTGTCAGGGTTCCACTGGCTCACAGTGAGGGGAGCCAGTGAAAAATATTTACCTCAAGACTGCTCAAATTCTCCAGACATGGACATTCAAGACTTTCTGTGATCAAAACACAATATTGGAAAACAGTTATTTCTGAGACATGTACACATTTTGGCACAAAAATAACCTCAATAATTTCATCAGAGAATCGCAGAAACTAGGCAAGCAGAAGAAACCGAAAGAGGTGAGATCCTCAAATTCTGGGCACAGGTCGTGGGGAAGATGCCTCTAACATGCCAAGCTCATCCCATCTAGGGTCCTTGCACTTACTGAACTCTGTGTGTGGGACCCTCTGCTTCCAGATCTTCTTGTGGTCACTTCCTTCCCGTTATTAAGATCTGATGTTTCTAGACTTCTTGGACCAAACTAATCTAGTCAGTCATTCTGTATCACTTGGGCTCTTCTTTATTATTTTTTTTCATATTCATTCATGAATTTCACAAATATGTACTGAGTATTTACTCTGTGCTTCTTTTGTAGACACGTGGGGATACAGTGAACAGAGAAAAATCCCTGCCCTCATGGAACTAACATTCTAGGGAAGGGAGAGAGTCAATAAACAAAATTTTAAAAAAGCTTTCAGATGGTACAAATGCTAGGGATAAAATTAAAGCAGGGAGTGCTGGGGTGGCATTGGGGTTTCAGTTTTAAAGAAAAGTGTTCAGGGAATTTTTGACTTTGAATATAATATTTCAGCAAAGATCTGAAGAAGATAAATGTTCATGTGGCTGGAGTGGAGTGATTAAGAGGGATCATAAAGAGAGGTGGTCAAGACAGGTCACCAGGAGGGGCGAGTGGAATCCAGACCATGTGTGGCCTTGTAAGCCATTGTAAAGACCCTGGCTTTTATCCTGGGTGAAATGGGAAGTACTTATTCCTATCCAGAATTATTGTGTTTATGTGCTGTACTCAGTCACTCAGTCCTGGCCAACTCGTCACCACCCCAGAGGAAGCCCTATTGTGTTTATATCCCCTTCCCAATTAGAAGGAGGTGAAGACTTTGTCTCTCATTCGCAGCTGTATCTCCACAACTTAGAACAGTGTCCAGCCCAAAGAAAGTGCCCAGTGACTCTGTTGAATGTGAATGAATGCATGAACTGGACAGGTGCAATATTAAATATTACCACAGGATACCTATATCTAAGTGTGACTCACTGCAGTGAAGTTGAAGAAAACAATGACGTTGAGTTCAGATTTAGGAGACGTGGGATCTATATTCTGACTGACAGTATGACCTTGGACAAGTCACTTTCCTACCCTGAACCTCGGTCTCTTCAGCTGTAAAATAAGGTTATACTAGCTACTTTCTGGCTCTGACAGCCTATGATTCCATAATACAGGAAACACACCAGTGATGTATCATCCTCTGATGATGACCTGTTTATGGGATTCTGGCAATTTACCTCCATTCTATGATTCATCTTTTTTTTTTTTTTAATTTTATTTTTAAACTTTACAATATTGTATTAGTTTTGCCAAATATCGAAATGAATCCGCCACAGGTATATCTGTGTTCCCCATCCTGAACCCTCCTCCCTCCTCCCTCCCTATACCCTCCCTCTGGGTCATCCCAGTGCACCAGCCCCAAGCATCCAGTATCGTGCATCGAACCTGGACTGGCGACTCGTTTCATACATGATATTATACGTTTCAATGCCATTCTCCCAAATCTCCCTACCCTCTCCCTCTCCCACAGAGTCCATAAGACTGATCTATACATCAGTGTCTCTTTTGCTGTCTCGTACACAGGGTTCATCTTTTAATGAATGTTATTCCCACTCTCAAATGGAGAGGATATATTTCTTGAATAACTTCCTGAGTGGGTGCAGGCTTGAAACAACCAAGGCCAACTCCAGCTCTGTAGTTGGAGTTTTCAGGCCATCTTTACAGTAAACATGATACCCCTACCTCAGTGCTGTCCCACTGTTAGAGCCACATTGATCCTTTGAGCTTTAAAAGAATAGAGGACCAAACCCAACTCATAAATAATGAGTCAGTTTTAACAGAGACAGAATTAAAGTGGGGTCCACCCTAGCCAGGATTTAATGTAAGCAAATAAATGTAGGTTTCATTTTTAGCTTTAAAAGCTTTTAAATATATTTTACTAGGGCTAACCTAGTTATATCAGAGAAGGCAATGGCACCCCACTCCAGTACTCTTGCCTGGAAAATCCCATGGACGGAGGAGCCTGGTGGGCTGCAGTCCATGGGGTCACTAAGAGTCGGACACGACTGAGCGACTTCACTTTCACTTTTCACTTTCCTGCATTGGAGAAGGAAATGGCAACCCACTCCAGTGTTCTTGCCTGGAGAATCCCAGGGACGGGGAGCCTGGTGGGCTGCTGTCTGTGGGGTCGCACAGAGTCGGACACGACTGAAGCGACTTAGCAGCAGCAGCAACCTAGTTATATAAAGCAAGCATACATTCTTAAAGAGATTATTAAATCCTAGTAGCATGGGCTGTAGTCTACATACAGATGTGATAAACCTTTATTTCCTGGATATTTCCCACAGGATCATGGTAACTGTAAACTTATAGTCACACTACATACTTTTCACCACAATTATTAATGGAATCTTACTAGCGTTTCAGAAAAAGCAAACTAGTTCATCACACTAACTGGTTAACTGACACTGATTCCTCCAATTTAGATCAGCCTACTGGAAAACTCAGTATTTGTCAATGTGATGAACAAACTCTCTTTTTAAATACAATCTAATTTAAAGTAAGAAAAGAAATCAATCCAACCTTCTATAACCTTGGCACTTGGATCTGTGGAATGGTCGTCATCAAAACTAAAGAAAAGATACAAGACATTTCATTTTCTTTGTATTTTATATGAAGGAATGAATAATGATTAATGAATAATAATGACTGTTAAAGAACCATCTGTGCAAGTCTTTATTTATATAGATGCAAACCTGGCATGGTATGTCAAAATAAAAATGACAGCTACGTTGACTTTGGTTTTGTATGTTCCCACTTGTCTTATGCAATGATACCAATAGTTGAGATTTGCCTGCAATACTAATTATGTATGTTAAGACAAGCGTGAGTGGAGATAAAGCCAGTGGTGGGCCAGGAGTGGATGTCCTAAAATGGCATCGGGTCAAAAAGAACCCTTAATTTCATGGTGCCAGGTGGAAAAGGATATAGTTGGGACAGGGTGGATTTTCTTCCTTATGCCCTATTTCTCCCATGATACAAAGTGCTACTGTTCCGAGCTTATGGTTACCAGCGGGGAGGGTGGGGTGAAGGGATGGTTAGGGAGTTTGGGATGGACATGCACACACTGCTGTATTTAAAGTGGATAACCAACAAGGAAGTACTGTATAGCACAGGGAATTCTGCCCAATGTTATGTGGCAGCCTGGATGGGAAGGGAGTTTGGGGGAGAATGGATACATGTATACATGTATGGCTGAATCCTTTTGCTGTCTACCTGAAATTATTACAACATTGTTCATTGGTGATACTCCAATATAAAATAAAAAGTTTTAAAACACAAAAACAGAGTGCTACTGTTCCCAGTTTGTGAATATTCTTATGAACACAAGGGCCATTTTAGACATGTTTTGGCTTTTCTAGAAAAACTATTAAGACTTCAGTGTACTTTGTTCCTCCCTGTCCCTATACATACCACATGGTCCAGCCTTTCTCTTATAGTCTTTTCCAACCTGGATGGTCTTATCTAAATCTTATCCATCATTTAAAGCCCGACTCCAACTCTAATGCTTTTGAGAATTCTTCCCTGAGTGCTCTAATTTACACTGCCCCTCTATGTCCTTGGGATTCTTCTGACACTGCCACCCTGCTGAGCATTTAGGTACATACGTGAACTAAGTGGGGACTGTTGACTCAGAGCCTGTCTCCCAGATTCAAGAACCTAACACATTTAAAGACTCAAAGTAACTAAACAAGAAAGCAGATCCCAGGAGAAGAAAGTAGAGACCAGATAAATAGGAATAGGAGAAAAGATGTGAAGGGAGGGCCCAGGAAGTAAACACAGAGGGGAGTTAGGGGAAGGAGTGAGGGGAGATTGAAGGGCTAAACTGGCTTCCTCACAGGTTTACTTGAGGGGCCCATTCTTCCCTTCAACATAATCTTCATTTCAGATTTCTATTTCCTTAGCCAACTAGTATTACTTTAACTGACTGTACCTAGAAAATGAAGCCAGATCTTCTTCAGTATATGAGGATGCACTCATCATTCTATGGATGAAGTGATGTGTTGGTTCAGTGCTAGGTCTCATTTCTGTTTCCTGGAAAAATACAAGACACAAAAGAGTGTTTATAATAAATAAAACATACCACAACATTTCCTTAGTTATCTATATAGCCAGCATTTCTGACCAGGCACACTTTGTTTGCTCATGAGATTTCACATGGCTTTCCAGTAAATAAACAGATCCCAATACATAGAGTTTGTGCAAGGCTATTGACCTGATGAGCTCCTGAACTGGCCAGAGTCATAGTCCTGTGTTTTGTTTTCTCTGGTCCATTGCTGCTTCTGAGTTAACTGGAAAGAAGTAAAAGTGAAAGTTGCTCAGTCATGTATGACTCTTTGCAACTCCATAGACTGTAGTCCATGGAATTCTCCAGGCCAGAATATTGGAGTGGGTAGCCTTTCCCTTCTCCAGAGGATCTCCCCAACCCAGGGATTGAACCCAGGTTTCCTGCAAATGGATAATCCATGGGATTGTTTTACTAGGAAATTCTAAATCATGTGTAATCCACATACATATGAGTAAGGTACAATTTTTGGGGGAGGGCTAACCCAAGAGGTCAGTGAGGCCCAGATCACAACTAGAAGGGTACAGAACTAGGGATAAGAGCTAGAGTTTATGGGCTGTTTACAGGGGGAATATTCAACATATTCAACTAACAAGCTGGATAAGTAATTTTTAAGAAGATAGTTGGTTAAATAACTTTCCCCAAAGTCACATAGCTACTAAGTGACAAAGCCAGAATTCAAACCTAGATAGGCTGAATTTGCATGAATGTTTTTACTCCCCTTCAAGTCCATCTTCTGGTCCTGCCCACTGGAATGGAGTTGGTACACACAAAACTTCCAATGAATATTTACAGGGCAGTACAGTGTACCAAAACCCCCCACAACCTAGCATTTTAAATAATTAGCTTGTGTTTCTCCTAACCAGTTTCTATTTTCTGTTTTTCTTGTCCTAAATAGCCTAGGACTCTTTCCATGATCTGTTTTTCTTCAATTGAGGCTCCTGGCTTCATCTGTTAATCATTTCCCTTTTGTTGTAAATATCATCAGAGCTGGGAGAGACTACATGGGATCCAGTTGATGCCCTTATCTTCCTACCCAATGTGTATTACTTGGACTAAGTTTGTGAAACTCTCTACCCTTTCTATAGAAACCTGGTCACTGATAGTTACATTTCTCACTTACGCTCAGTTGTGTCTTTTTCTCCCAAGACGAGTTTGTGACAGTCAAGCATTCTGAGGCAGTTACATCAATGTTAGAATCAGTTCTTATTAGTGTCTGTTCAGATTCCGTCTGTTTTGCTGGTGACACTTCAGTCATTATAGTTACACTGGATTTGGGCTGACATTTTCCTACTGACAAACATTTTTTCAGACTGCGATTGCTAGTCGGTGGCTTAGGGTGAGCCACTGTGCTGGTAGTGAGCTTCATGTCTTCTTTTACTTGATCTTCAAGTGGGCTTTCTGGAAATTCTTCTTCTTTTATAACCTCTTGTAAAACAACTTCATCTTCATCAGAAGCTAAGCTTTCTTCTTTATTTTCTAAATTTTCTTGACTAATATCATGAGTTATTAACCGAATGATAAGATCTTTTTTGTTTTGGACATCTTTTAAAAGCTCCACTTTGGTGATGTCGGGCTTTATTAAACTCTGAAATGAATTCCTACTACAAATCTGGAATTAAAGAGACAATGAATGTTAAAAAACAATCAATTCAGTCATTTTTGCTGTGGTTCTATTGTATTGAATAGTAAGGCAACTTTCACATGGTTTATATTTCAATTTAGTAAAATTACTTATCTTTAAGTGCCTTTTACTAAATATTAGTCATATGTTTAAA
Organism: Bubalus kerabau; assembly: GCF_029407905.1. Classification (NCBI taxonomy): domain Eukaryota; kingdom Metazoa; phylum Chordata; class Mammalia; order Artiodactyla; family Bovidae; genus Bubalus; species Bubalus kerabau. Next base: position 18,290,877 of record NC_073647.1, read on the forward strand.
AGAAAAAATAAGTGAAAATCATAAGCAATATTTGCTCTTTTCTAGAATTCTTTTTTGTATTCAAGATTAACAGTCCAGTTCAAAGAAGAGACCCTAACTAAGGTTCCTCCTTTTGCTTCAAATTTTATAAGAAATGCAAAATGCATACTTTAAGTACACTGTTCTCATCATTTGCTTTGAAAGTCTTATAACAGATTTAGACACGATAACATGTTTTTCTGAACTCCTTACTAGGGAACTAACACACCAATCTAAATAAAGAAATTTTCATGAAAAAGACAAAGTGTTGGCTGACCGGGATTTTTAAAACTGATGAATAATGGCAAATTGTGAAGGACTTTGAATGTTCACTCCTCACCCCTCCAACACCCTAATCCTTGGAACATATTTTCCAAAGGAAGCTTCAAAGAGTAAATTTTCATTCTCCTCACTTCCCTAGTCAAATGTTACTTTCCATTTTGCAATGTTAAAGACAGATTAAGGAAGAGACCATTACAATTAAACAAATAACTTTTCCCATTTCTGTAGCCTTTTGATGATGCCACAGAACTTTCAAGTTAATTTGAGTTATCAATCTTAGATCCCTCTGTAACACTGCAAACCAGATTTTCAGATAAATGCTGCCTTAAAGAAATATCCTTTGTGCAAAACAAAATTAAAGAACTTCTGTAAGAAATGGAAATAATCAATTTTGGTTATCTGTGCTGGTGGAGGGAAAGGGGTCAAAAAAAATAGAAAGATCATTGTATATGGCTTTGGAATGTGAATGTGACACAGTATGAGCTTTAATAGGCATGTGTCTGGTGTATTAGGAAGTTTTGGTACCTCAAAATAGCAAATGAGGCCTGGCTTGTAGATTTCTGACAGAGTTGTCTGGGTTTTCTAAACCGATCTATTCTTTCTGTAACCCTCATCCTCATGACACTGCTATTCAGATAGCTGGAAGGAATCAAAACAACTGAAGCATGCTGCGCTACCTGTGTCTACTGTCTTTAAGGCAACTTTCACTTCCCTTAAGGTTAGCAGGGGTAGTTGTTTCGGATTAGCTATTCTCTTTCCAAGGTAAGGAGCAATGGCTGCGCTTTGCTGGAGCAGCCGTGAAGAGATACCCCATGCCCAAGGTAAGAGAAACCCAAGTAAGACGGTAGGTGTTGCAAGAGGGCATCAGAGGGCAAACACATTGAAACCATACTCACAGAAAACTAGTCAATCTAATCACACTAGGACCATAGCCTTGTCTAACTCAATGAAACTAAGCCATGCCCGTGGGGTAACCCAAGATGGGCGGGTCATGGTGGACAGGTCTGACAGAATGTGGTCCACTGGAGAAGGGAATGGAAAACCACTTCAGTATTCTTGCCTTGAGAACCCCATGAACAGTATGAAAAGGCAAAATGATAGGATACTGAAAGAGAAACTCCCCAGGTCAGTAGGTGCCCAATATGGTACTGCAGATCAGTGGAGAAATAACTCCAGAAAGAATGAAGGGATGGAGCCAAAGCAAAAAGAATACCCAGCTGTGGATGTGACTGGTGATAAGAGCACGGTCCGATGCTGTAAAGAGCAATATTGCATAGGAACCTGGAATGTCAGGTCCATGAATCAAGGCAAATTGGAAGTTGTCAAACAAGAGATGGCAAGAAGGAATGTCGACATTCTAGGAATCAGCGAACTGAAATGGACTGGAGTGGGTGAATTTAACTCAGATGACCATTATACCTACTACTGCGGGCAGGAATCCCTCAGAAGAAATGGAGTGGCCATAATGGTCAACAAAAGAGTCTGAAATGCAGTACTTGGATGCAATCTCAAAAACGACAGAATGATCTCTGTTCATTTCCAAGGCAAACCATTCAATATCACAGTAATCCAAGTCTATGCCCCAACCAGTAATGCTGAAGAAGCTGAAGTTGAACGGTTCTATGAAGACCTACAAGACCTTTTAGAACTAACACCCAAAAAAGATGTCCTTTTCATTATAGGGGACTGGAATGCAAAAGTAGGAAGTCAAGAAACACCTGGAGTAACAGGCAAATTTGGCCTTGGAATACGGAATGAAGCAGGGCAAAGATAAATAGAGTTTTGCCAAGAAAATGCACTGGTCATAACAAACACCCTCTTCCAACAATGCAAGAGAAGATTCTATACATGGACATCACCAGATGGTCAACACTGAAATCTGATGATATTCTTTGCAGCCAAAGATGGAGAAGCTCTATACAGTCAGCAAAAACAAGACCAGGAGCTGACTGTGGCTCAGATCATGAACTCCTTATTGCCAAATTCAAACTTAAATTGAAGAAAGTAGGGAAAACCACTAGACCATTCAGGTATGACCTAAATCAAATCCCTTATCATTATACAGTGGAAGTGAGAAATAGATTTAAGGGACTAGATCTGATAGATAGACTGCCTGATGAACTATGGAATGAGGTTCGTGACATTGTACAGGAGACAGGGATCAAGACCATCCCCATGGAAAAGAAATGCAAAAAAGCAAAATGGCTGTCTGGGGAGGCCTTACAAATAGCTGTGAAAAGAAGAGAAGCGAAAAGCAAAGGAGAAAAGGAAAGATATAAATATCTGAATGCAGAGTTCCAAAGAATAGCAAGAAGAGATAAGAAAGCCTTCTTCAGCGATCAATGCAAAGAAATAGAGGAAAACAACAGAATGGGAAAGACTAGGGATCTCTTCAAGAAAATCAGAGATACCAAAGGAACATTTCATGCAAAGATGGGCTCGATAAAGGACAGAAATGGTAGGGACCTAACAGAAGCAGAAGATATTAAGAAGAGATGGCAAGAATACACAGAAGAACTCTACAAAAAAGATCTTCATGACCCAGATAATCATGATGGTGTGATCACTGACCTAGAGCCAGACATCCTGGAATGTGAAGTCAAGTGGGCCTTAGAAAGCATCACTATGAACAAAGCTAGTGGAGGTGATAGAATTCCAGTTGAGCTATTCCAAATCCTGAAAGATGATGCTGTGAAAGTGCTGCACTCAATATGCCAGCAAATTTGGAAAACTCAGCAGTGGCCACAGGACTGGAAAAGGTCAGTTTTCATTCCAATCCCAAAGAAAGGGAATGCCAAAGAATGCTCAAACTACCGCACAATTGCACTCATTTCACACGCTAGTAAAGTAATGCTCAAAATTCTCCAAGCCAGGCTTCAGCAATAATGTGAACTGTGAACTTCCTGATGTTCAAGCTAGTTTTAGAAAAGGCAGAGGAACCAGAGATCAAATTGCCAACATCTGCTGGATCATGGAAAAAGCAAGAGAGTTCCAGAAAAACATCTATTTCTGCTTTGTTGACTGTGCCAAAGCCTTTGACTGTGTGGATCACAATAAACTGTGGAAAATTCTTCAAGAGATGGGAATACCAGACCACCTGATCTGCCTCTTGAGAAATTTGTATGCAGATCAGGAAGCAACAGTTAGAACTGGACATGGAACAACGGACTGGTTCCAAATAGGAAAAGGAGTACATCAAGGCTGTATATTGTCACCCTGTTTATTTAACTTATATGCAGAGTACATCATGAGAAACGCTGGACTGGAAGAAACACAAGCTGGAATCAAGATTGCCGGGAGAAATATCAATCACCTCAGATATGCAGATGATACCACCCTTATGGCAGAAAGTGAAGAGGAACTCAAAAGCCTCTTAATGAAAGTGAAGTGGAGAGTGAAAAAGTTGGCTTAAAGCTCAACATTCAGAAAACGAAGATCATGGCATCTGGTCCCATCACTTCATGGGAAATGGGGAAACAGTGGAAACAGTGTCAGACTTTATTTTTCTGGGCTCCAAAATCACTGCAGATGGTGACTGCAGCCATGAAATTAAAAGACGCTTACTCCTTGGAAGGAAAGTTATGACCAACCTAGACAGCATATTCAAAAGCTGCAGCCATGAAATTAAAAGATGCTTACTCCTTGGAAGGAAAGTTATGACCAACCTAGATAGCATATTCAAAAGCAGAGACATTACTTTGCCAACAAAGGTTCGTCTAGTCAAGGCTATGGTTTTCCAGTGCTCATGTATGGATGTGAGAGTTGGACTGTGAAGAAGGATGAGCGCTGAAGAATTGATGCTTTTGAACTGTGGTGTTGGAGAAGACTCTTGAGAGTCCCTTGGACTGCAAGGAGATCCAACGAATCCATTCTGAAGGAGATCAGCCCTGGGATTTCTTTGGAAGGAATGATGCTAAAGCTGAAACTCCAGTACTTTGGCCACCTCATGCGAAGAGCTGACTCATTGGAAAAGATTCTGATGCTGGGAGGGATTGGGGGCAAGAGGAGAAGGGGACGACAGAGGATGAGATGGCTGGATGGCATCACTGACTCGATGGACATAAGTCTCAGTGAACTCCGGGCGTTAGTGATGGACAGGGAGGCCTGGCGTGCTGTGATTCATGGGGTTGCAAAGAGTCGGACATGACTGAGCCACTGATCTGATCTGATCTGGTTCTCTTTCAAGTTCTTCTGGGCTATAAGAGATAGTTAAACTACTGATAAAGGATGTAAGAGATGAAAGCAGGTAACCAAGAAGAAGAACTGATGGGTATGTCTGCAGATGGTTAAGAAGTAATGACATGAGAGTCATGTTCTACAGTTTAGACAGATTTTGTGCCCAAGGAATTACTTACATATAAATGAAGACTACTAAGTAAATACTAATGTAATTTTGAAACCCAGAGAGAAAAGGACATTTGAGAGCTAGAAAGGACCTTTATCTAGTCCAAGAAACTAAGGACCAGGGAGATTTCCATCAGTGTATGACAGTCTCAGTATTTGGAACCAAAAAAAAGTACCCATCAATGTATTCACTAGCTCTGAGACTTAGTTCAGTGAGTTGGAAAATGGTGTTAAGGAAAACATGCTCCTGGGCCTAGGCTCCAGGCAGGCTAGTTCCATAGAACTTTGCCCTGTTTGTGAGCCACAGGTGTGTGAGTGCACAGTGCAAGAGGCTCATTTACACCTAGGGGCTTTGGTATTCAATGAGAAAATGGGGTCGGTCAGTGGAACTCTATCTCCTGGCAACACTGCCCCCAAGATCCGTAAACAGAACAAACTACTTTTTCAAATAGTTGCATTGTACTAAGGACAGCATTTTGGCAATTCAGATCCCCATTACTGAAGTACATTTGGAGCCCAAATATGGGACTGCAGAGAAACTAGTTCATAAAAATAGCAGCACAAAGACAACTGGATCCAGAACAAGGCTAGAATGGGAAAGAAACTTAGTTTGTGCTGAGGATGTATATAGAGAACTGGGAAACAAAGGGAAAAAAAGTGAAATAAGAAGAAAACTCTAAAGAGCTTTTGGTCTAATGTTTGTTGATAAATGTTACTAAGTGAAAATAATACTTCTGAGGAGCTTTAAGATTGAGGATTTCAATCCAATAGAGACTAGTTTAGCTGATATTCTAACTGGCCCTTTTGGACTCATATGGTACTATGACAATGTATATCCATTAAAAAGAATTGTGGTAACTGTCAGAATTGTATTTCCTCTGAGTTGCCAAATGAAAACTACAATTCCAATCAGCTCTGTTTGCTATTAAGGGTGTTTCTCTGCACTCCCATTCTTCAAGAAATGGCAGTTCAGTTTGACTGGCTACTGGAAACTAGCCTGCCACCTTTACATGAGCCACATTGCTGATGGGGTTAGTCCCAGGAAAGCAGAGGATTGTACTGGAGGAATCAGAGTCCCTAATTCTACTGGGCTGGGCAAGAGAAATTGACCATACTTTACAAGTGCATTCCCACAGACCTCCCTGAAAAAGGAAATCACAGAAGGACGACAGACAGGTCTTACTAATTGCTCATTTCTTTTCACCACTGCCTTTTGCACTTACCTCTAAAGGCTTTACATTCAGTCGTCCCATCTGATCCAAATAAATGCGTTTTTCTTTCTTTCTGTTTCCCGCAGCAGGTATCTCAGTTGAGTAACTCTTCCCATTTATTGATGCTCTTCTCAGTGTTTCAATGCTGTGTCCAGTTCTAGCTAAACACTCAGTCTGCAGCTTCTCAAGAGACTGTGTTTTTATAGAAATGACCCCTAAGTGCTCTGCAACAATGTCGGGATCAATATTAATTGGTTCTTTGCCAAGGTGAGGAATTATCCTAACCGAAAGCTCCTCTTGCCTTAAACCTTGATCTAACCCTTTTTGCTCTAGTCCAGGTTCTATTTTGATAGCACGCTCATGCACCTTTTCAACAATTCGATCAATGTCCAAATCACCAAAGAGATTAGCACATGGATCTCCTGAGCTAATCATTGCTAATGGACAACTGGAAACTTTCCTGATAATTAAAGAAGCCATTTCTTTAGGAAAGATGTAGTTTGTATCTTTCATATCATGATAAAGTTCTTCATGTGTTCCAGATTGTTGTAGTACACAATTATAAACAGAATCAACCATCTGAGAAATAATTTCTATGCTTTCTGGATTTAAAAAGTATTCTTCAGGATTGGCAGCTACAATACGAATGTTTTTCCTGGAAATTTCAGCTGTCATGGATTTTGTCAATTGAGATGCAATTTTATTTAACTCAGGCTTTGATAAGTTTTCAGCATCTTTGCTTGAGGCACTTGGCAACTTGACTAGTTTAGCCAAGAACAAGGCAAGTGTTTCCTCTAAAAACCTGGCATCTAATACAGCCTCTTTTTTGGTTGGAGACTTTTTATTTGACTTCAGATCATCAATAATCTTAGCCACCTTTTCCATAATTTTGACGGGTTCTAGAACTAACTCTGAACTTGATGTTTCTTCCTGTTCTTGAGGATGAAATTCTGAATTGGAAATTTCCTTCACCATTAAAAATCCTATTATGTCAGAAAGGACATTGCTCTTCCCCATTAAATCTTTGTACACTGAAATATGGGAGCCAGAGTGCTTTAGAACAGTGCTATAAACAGAAGTAACGACTTTTTCAATAGTTGCACTGTCTGTTAAAGACACAGTGGAGGACTCTTTGACCTGTGGCACTACTGTAATATGACTTTGAGAGATATATTGTTGAAATGAACTCAAGATTTTTGAGCTTATTTTTTGCATTTCAGCGTTCAGAAAATTGTTTTGTTCCTTATCTGCTTTTGGAAACATAGATAGAAGCTTTGACAAAAACTTGACAGCAATTTCTTCTATTATGTTAAAAGGCAGTTTGTAAGCCCGGGATGGTTGAGGCTGGGGAACTTCACTAGTTTGGGTAACACCTCTAAGGATATTGTCAATAGTACTATCAATTTCTGTACACTGAAGTGGTGTTAGTTCTCCAGAAAAATAGTTTTGTAACTGATTTCCAGTCACTTCCTGTACAACTAAATTAACTATGGCTTCTAAAAGGATTTTGCAACCACTGCTAATACACTTTCGTATGCTCTCTTGAGATCCAAATTGAGGCAAGAGATTATTATAAACAGTTTGAACCACTAACTGAATAATTTCATCATCATTAGGATGTAAGGATTTTACATACTGTATAATCATATCTTCATCTTTGGAGATCTCTGTTTTAACTGTACTTGCTAACTTCATTTGAAGGAAATCTAACTCTGTGTACAAATTATCCTCAGACATTTCTGTTTTAGCATTGGCTACTGCTGAGAAAATTCTTGATAGAAGAGAAGAAATTATCCTTTCTACAAATTCATAAGGCAGCATTATGGTATATGGTGATGATGTCTGACATTCTTTGCAGGCTGTCTGGGCCACTTTATGGACCTTTTTCATAACCTTCTTAGATTCTAGAGGCAAACATTCTGGATCTGAACCCTCATCATAAAATAGCAAGTTTAGCTGATACTGAAGAATTTCTTCTATTACTGCATTAGCTAGCCTTTTTGCTAATTTTTCAACATTAAAATTTATGTCCTCACAGATGGAGTCCTGAGATCTATAATCCTGTAAGATATTGCATATAGAGGAGTGAACAATCTTATTGACCAACATTTTATCAATTGATGGTATTTTAGCCATAAAAGGTGTCTGACCTGAAGAAGGTACTTTAGTTGTAGGTACCATGTTATGTATGGGTGGTATATTATCCATAATTATCTTTTTCTTGGAAGGTCTTTTAACCACAGACAGTTCTTTTTGCCTGAGAGGTGCTTTATGAACTGCTGAAACGTTATCCTCTGATGGAAGGAACTTAATTCCTTGATCTGGGTTTAATACTTTAATTTGAGCATCTGAAAACTCCTTTAACAGGGAATCAATCAGTTTCATAGCCATGCCATAGAGCTCAGCTGGATTTACATCATTGGTTACATTTTGACATGCATCATATGTATCCAGTGAAGAAGAAAAAATCAATTTGTTAACTATTTCAAAGATAACATCCTCTAAAAAGTTAGCAGGGAAAATCCTGGATTTATTTTCTAGTAGGTTCTGAGGATTGTCCCATTTACGAGGTTGCCTTTGGATCTCATTCTCTTCCTCTTTTGCAGGAGCATTTTGTTTAGCTGAATTCACTGAGGCATGCTGGGCAAAATCCTTGCCACAAGCTTGAGTTACATATGCTGCGTTTTCACCTAGGAGGCTTGGGTAATTTAAATCATCCACTGGTCCTTGGAGAGATGATGTTTCTAAAACATTTCTGTAAATGCTTACAGGGACATTTTGGGCATGTTTAGAATGTAAGATCTGTTTGCCATTTGTAGCTGGGTAAGCTGGAGAATCCCTCCTCTTTTTTTGGATCTCTGTATTTCTCACCTTGGATGTCAGAGATGGTAATTCAAGAGGTATATCCCCTTTTCCTAATGAACTTCCTTTTTTCTTGTCACACTTCTTTTTACCACATATTTCAAAACTTGGTTTCAGGACAACTTTGTTTCCTTTTTTCTTGTCACACTTCTTTTTACCACATATTTCAAAACTTGGTTTCAGGACAACTTTGTTTTTTGTATCATCAATAGCTGGTGAAAGATGTTGATATAGCTCATCACCTCGCCCTTTCTCATCTCTTCTAGACACGTGGTCTTTCTTCTTGATTTCATTCTTTGTAAATGCTGTACCCAAATCTGGCCCCGGAGTATCTTTACTTTTCACACTGGTTGTCGTTGAAGTAAGTTTTGATACGTTCTCATCTTTTCCAATTGAAGTTTCCTTTTTCTTTTCATCCCCTTTCTTTTTCTTTGCCATACCTCCAACTGACTCTAATGCTATGGTAGTTACTTTGCTCTTCATAATACTACTTATATTAATACATATTGGCTGCTGGCTGCTGCCTGTTTTCATTGATGTCTTCTTTTTGAAGTTCTCTTTTCCATTAACTGCTCTGCTGTCTATTTCCAAAGTGTCCATTTTGTTTTTCAGGTCTGAGCTTAGGGGAATACGTGTAGATAACTGTTCTAGTGAAGAAACTGGGTTCTCCTTCAAGCTTCTGTTTATCTTTGTAAAGGTTTTATATGGTAGGTGTTGAATTCTTTGCATGATGCTATCCACATCTAGATATGAAAACAAGGTGGAAGACCGGCCTCCTGAAAAAAGTGGCTGAATCTTGAAAGCAGAGATTGCCTTCTTAGTTAAAGCAGCAACCATCTCTATAACAATGTTACTTCTATCATGTTTCTGAACATTTTTAGATCCATATATTTCTGTCACCTCATCATACACAGAATCACATACTTTATCAACTGTTTCTTTATCTACTGGTGGAAATGCAAACGTTTTTTCAGCATTTGTTAGAACTTTAATTTCGCTTTTCCTAAATTCCCCTATCAGAACATTTGCAAATTTAATAGCCAGGCCCATACTTCTTTCCGATATCTCTTTGTCCTTAGGATTTTCAGCAATTCTTGGTAGAGTATAAAATTTGCGAACAAGGTCAAAGATGACATCTTCCAAAAATGTAGCAGAGTATACAGAAGTCTGGGGCAAGGACTGTATTTTTTCTTTAATGGGATTCAAGAGTTCAATGACATCATCATTTCTGGGTAAGTCACTGGGAAATGATTTTTCATCACATAGAAATGGTTGCAGATGGTGGTCCACAATTTCCTTCATAATGAAACCAGCTATTCTCCCAAGGAATGAGCCTCCTCTTTTGTATGCATCTTTCTGCACTTCATCTTCAAACTTAATTTTTTTAATAATATTGTTACATATAGAGTCAACAAAGTCATCAATTGCCCCTAATTGCAAATTTTCCACATGTTCCTCTGCCTCGGCAAGTCTAATCTCATGTTCAGAAATTTCTGTTATAATATCATCAGTTAGTTTTGAAGCTGTATTCACAAACTCATAATCTGGTGGCACCTCTTCCTCGTTTGGTTCTATTTGAGTCTCAGGTGAAGGAAACATACGTGTCAGAAGCTTGTAAGTCATATTTTCTAAAAGGGAACGAGGCAATACAGTAATGCATGATGGCAAGTCATGGCTATCATTGTTGATGGCGTTGAGTACATTTCTGATGATATTCTTCTCTTGGAGGGAGGAATAGGAAGAAGTTTCTAATTTTCCTAAAACTAATGACTCCACCTGATAATCATAAATTTCTTCTAACAGAAGATGATATATTTTTTCCCCAAAACCAACAGCATCATTTTGTATAGCTCTATAAATATGAAACAGAGATTGATAATCATCTAATATTTTTTCATAAATAATGCTAACAGTTTTTCTAACCATTTCTTTGTATCCTTCTGAAAAATAGAGATTTTCATGCAAGTGATCTGCAACTAAAATTTGTGAAGTGGTGAATTCCAGCACAATTGATTTTACTAATCTTGTAACAATATCTGTAACATTGGCTTTTGCTTTACATGGATTTTCAGTAGCCAAGACATATGAGAATATACAAAGAATTTTGCATAAAAGCTCAGAAATTACTTCCTCCAAAAAGACAGCTGAATTCACGATGAAGGATAATTCTCTTTGTTTAGGATCTATTGCTCTCTGCTGATAAATTTGCTCCACTGTACAAGGAAGAGTTTTATCTCCAGGTAAAAATGACTCAAGATGATGGTTAAATATTTCCCTTATTATATAACTTGCTATTTTTGTTACAGGTATATTACTTATGCCTTTTTTATCTTTTGAAACAGACTGGTATAGCTTTGAATGAGAAATGGCAGTAAAAATGGCATCAACCATAGCCTGGATACTGTTTTCTGAAATTACATTTTTATTTTCATTTCCATCTTTAATGATGCATATTGCATGTTTAGAAATTATTGACATGATTTCATCAATCAGACTCACAACTGTGTTGTTGAAGTCTGACTGCAAAAAGTATGGGTCTTCTGCATTGCAGTTCAATAGACTTATCTGAGATAAAACCTGAGTTACTATTTTTTCCAAATGTGTATGTGACAATATGGTGGTATATGTTGTACAAGTCTGTCTTCGGAGGCTTGATGTATTGATTGTGTAATGAACTCTCTTTATCAAAACATCAGCATTGAGTTTTGAATATGATTTGAAAGGTAGCTTTGCTATGAAATATGGAGGAATTTGGAAATCAAAAACTTCAGCCAGGATAATTTTAGTAAGCCTCTCAGCCAGTGTCTTGGTGTCACTGAAAAAGTCCTTATTAGGTTCCAGTTCATATTCCTGTAAAACTTTGCTATATGCTGCATTGATAATTTTTATCACTGTGTCTCTATCTACTGGTGGCAAACACAATTGTTCCTCAGCATTTTCTAGGGTACTAACTTGAACTTTTGAGAATTCTTCCGTTATCAAATATATGAATTTTTTGGCTGTTTCCAACAGTTCTTTTTCTGAATCTCTTAGTGATTTTGTTTGTACAATACCTAATGCTCTGTGGAATATTTTACTTAAAACTCCAGAGATCACATCTTCCAAAAAGGCTGAGGAGTAAACACGGGCAAAAAAAGAATGTCTTCTTCTTGTACTATCAAAGTATCTATATGATGAAGTAAATGACAACTTTCCGTACAAAAATGGATGAAGATGTTGTTGGCAAATATTTTTAATGATAAAACTTGCTATTCTATCAATAAAAACATTGTCACTGCTTGTGATATCGTGCTCAACTGCTTCTTCAGACCCAGAGTTTTGCCCGATATTTCTGAATGTGGAATCAACGAGACACTGAACATCATCCTCTGAATAAACAGATTCAGTTTCATCTTCATCTTTTGAAAATCGAATCTCATGTTGAGAAATTTTCATTCTAATATCACTGATTAACTTTGAAGAGATTTCACTGTGATTACTTTCTGATCTATCTTTTGGAGTTTTGCTGTATGGAACCATGTTAGATGCAGAAGGAAAGATTCTAGATAATAATTCTCTGATTATTTCTTCTAAAAATGTGTATGGCAGCAAAGTGTTATATGGTGATAAATGCTGGCTTGGCTGGGTAGGTTTAGTGATGCCTCTAAAGATGTTCTGAATTATGTTCTCTGCTGTCAAAATAGTGTAGGAAGAAGCTGACAAATCTCCAGAAAACAGCGGATGAAAAAGATAATCAGATATAGCTGCTACAATTAAATTGGTGATATTTTCTGCAAAAATATCACTGTCTTTGAGTTCTTTACTATCAACAGCCAGCCCATGCTGTTTCAGAACATTCTTATAAACTGAATTGACAAGTTCATCCATGGTGTCTGTATCGACAGTGGGGAATGGCTGCTCTTGGTCATCACGAAGAACACAGATTTTAGCCTTCTTAAAATGGTTGTTTATTGAGTTTACTATTTTTGAGGTCATTTTATCCAAATCACACTCCATGTTATATTTTGGATTGAAGACCTTTGATAATAGTCTGGCAACAATTTCTTCTACAAATGCATTAGGATAAAAGCTTATACCTAGTGATGATGACTTCTGGGGTCTGTGTGACCCTGTGACTTCACCGAGAACCTCTTTAACCATATTTGATATTTCATCCAATGGAGACATTGAATGAGGTAAGCTCTCTTCACACAAAAAGGGTTGAAGATGATTTTCAATAATCTCTTGAATAATAAGACCGGCCATTCGGTCAACCATAATTGGGCTTTGGCTTTCTATGCTTTTCTGTATTGACGCAAGTGAGTCAGACATCTGCAAAATATTATTATAAATAGACTCCACCATATTTTGAAGGTTTTGTTCTGTATATACACATTGACAATCATATTTAGTGAGCCAAATTTTATGCTTTGAAATGGCTAACAAAACTTTATTTATTATACAGGTGGATACTTCATTAAAATCTAATGTCTTTAGGTATTTATTTCCTAAGCATGAAGCCTCTATGGGTGGAAGAATGAGCTGAGATAATAGTCTTCTGATGACATCTGCTAAAAATGAGTAGGAGAGCATAGTGATATAGCCTGTTGAATGTTGACTTTGGTAATTAAGTTCACTTAGGTTGTTTTGAAGTTTCAGTAGTATATTTTCAGCTTTGAGAGGGTGATATGAATTAGGCATGAGCTTTCTTATAAAGCACAATGGGAGCTGGTAGTCTATACTCTCTTTCAATATGCCACTAGTTATCTGTTCTGCTATTGACATGGCAGCATATGCCAGATGATCACTACAGGTAACTTGCAATGTGTAGTCCCATGATACATCATTATAAATGGAGTTACCAATCTTACTAACAGTTTCTTTATAGACCGGTGGAAAACACATCTTTTCTTCAATGTCCCGTAAAACAGTGACTTGAGCAGTATTAAACTCATTCACCACGCAGTTGATATCTAATATATTCATCTCATTAAGCTGGGCTTCAGTGATATTCACATTTTTGCCTTGCAATGAGGTGGTGAGATTAAGAAAAATGTCCACAATTACTTCCTCCAGAAATGTGGCAGAGTACACGCCCGTGTTCATGCCTCCTGGATATTGTATGTTAAGAAAGGCTGTTGCCTTTTTATCTGGTCTTTGAAGAGACGGGAATTTTCCTGAAAATTGCTTACTGAATGGGGTTTGCATCTTGGAATGAATCACCCTAAGATCATCTGATGGTCCTGTCAGAGGTTTGCTATCATAACTCATGAATCGCACAGAGTTTTTACCCTGTTTTGATTCTTTTAATTCTGGCCTTTTTGCTTTGGGGAAACTGGGAAGTCTCTCGCTTGTCCTGTATGTTAAATGTTTGTCTGTAACTGGTGGACTTCTGGGAGGTTGCTGTATACCGCATGACAATTTTTCCATTAAGGATTTTACCAAGCTATGGGAAATAATACTAAGCATAGACTCTTGATCTATTTCTGCCAAATTTTCAAAAAGGTCTGACATATCATATTCCTCAAATGGTAAGCCATAGTCCATTGTTAAACTGGAATAATCATCTATATTTTGAAGTGTGTTGAACAGTTGACCTTCTATTGATATTTTGTCAGAAAGAGGACTATTTGTAAGAAAGTTGTTGGTTGTACATTTTCCCAAAAGCATTCTAATAAGTTTCTCACACACAACATTCAGAAGAAAAGCTGATTTAGGGGAGAGCCCTAGGTTATTTCTAGGAATTCTATGACTTTGTGGGTTATTTGAAGATAGGAACTTTTTTCTTGCTGTTTTACCAGAATCTGTATCCCAATTTGGGCATTCATCTGGCAAAAACAAATCAAAAACAATATTGAAAATTTTGTTGACTACTTCTTTGGATTCAGGAGATCTTAGGCTGCCAACCAGAGTGTTTAACTTACATGCTAGAGAATTTAGTTTACCTTTCTGTATTAGTTGATTAAGTTGGTGAGTAGGAGCTGATTTCCAACCTTTGGCATGTATCTGTCTTTTCATAGTTTTCGCTTTGTTGCAATTGAGCAAACTATGGCTTTTAGGTGTGGAGAGTGATTTGTTTTTTCCTTTCCTGTCAAGGTGATGATTTATTCCTATTTCTTTGGACAGAACATGGATCACTCCTATTAAGAGATCCTGAAAGAGATCACTGAAATCAGCCACAGCTGCTTTTGGGCAATAAATATATTTTGCTTTCATAGAAACCACTTTTGTAACATCTCCCTTTAAAATGTCACTATTTAAAAGGATTTGAATAATGACCTCAGAAATGCTTAAAGCAAGTCCTCTGATAGAAATTGACCGATGCTCAAACACTTGGGAATGAATTAAAATAACCTCGCTATAAGTTGTGTCTTCATTTCTTAGTGATTTCTGTTTTGTTTCACCATCTTTGGTACAATCAGAAATGCTTGAAATTATATAGGAAATAACCAGTTCAGTGAGATGTTCACAAAATTGATTAAGTGAAGAATCAGTGTTGATGCTTCTTAGAGGCTGTTTTGATTCATATTTTTTGCTTAGTAGTGTGGAACTAATAGATACTTTTTCATCAACAGGACCTTGAAATAGAAAACATTGGTATTTTTTTAACATGCATTAAGGAACAATGTTGACCATTCAAAATACTGGCAATATTTTATATATGAATTTCACTGATCAGCCCTGGGATTTCTTTGGAAGGAATGATGCTAAAGCTGAAACTCCAGTACTTTGGCCACCTCATGCAAAGAGTTGACTCATTGGAAAAGACTCTGATGCTGGGAGGGATTGGGGGCAGGAGGAGAAGGGGACAACAGAGGATGAGATGGCTGCATGGCATCACCGACTCGATGGACGTGAGTCTGAGTGAACTCCGGGAGTTGGTGATGGACAGGGAGGCCTGGCGTGCTGCAATTCATGGGGTCGCAAAGAGTCGGACATGACTGAGTGACTGGACTGAACTGAACTGAACTGAACTGAATACCTTACTCAAGAAATAAAAAAACCTAGTCAAGAAAGGAACTGAGTTTTCTTCAAATGTCTATTTCCCACCTGTGAAATCTTTACTTCTGCTGGGAAGCCCATTTAAAATTCAAATCTCTAATTGCTGGTTTCTTCCTTGGCTAGCTATGTTGCTTTAAGAAGCTAGAAATTCTGGGGCAGAAAAATGATTTCTAGCTTTTACTGTTACAAGGCCCTAGAGTGATTCCAGTGATATTTAGAGATTTCATAAATTCTTAAAAACATTCTTGGCTATTTAGCCAACTATCCCATTTGGGACTAAACAGTATATAATAAATTGAACAGGATGAAACTGTTGATGTTTGAATGTGTTGACATATAGAAAAAGCTATTTCATATGGTTTCAACCCAATATATGCATAGGAACATTCATAGAAAAGGAGTACAGATATCATACTTGTAAGCATGGGTTTAGAGAATTATACCTAAAAGACTTTAGGTCAGAACACTGGAACATGAACAGAACCAGAAGTTTAGTGCCACTGTCCTTATAAACTATCATCAATAACTTCAAAGACTTTAACTGTATACCTCAAAAAGAAGTTGGATAATTACAGTCAATTAACTATGCAAGAAAGTGAAAGTCACTCAGTCATGTCTGACTCTTTGCGACCCCATGGATGCTGTAGTCCATGGAATTCTCCAGGCCAGAATTATGGACTGGGTAGCCATTCCCATCTCCAGGGGATCATCCCAACCCAGGGATCGAACCCAGGTCTCCCTCATTGCAGGTGGATTCTTTACCAGTTGAGACTGGGTAGCCATTCCCATCTCCAGGGGATCGTCCCAACCCAGGGATCGAACCCAGGTCTCCCTCATTGCAGGTGGATTCTTTACCAGTTGAGCCACAAGGGAAGCCCAGCTATGCATGAGGTCTGACCATAATGTAAGAAGTTGTTTTTTAAAGAACTTAAAAAAAAACAACCCTCTTGGAACTTCTGTTTGGGAACTGCCTTTAAAGCAGTTTATGTCTCAAGCAAGACATCATTTCATAGCCATACCTCATGCCCAACCAAAATATCCCACTTTAAATTACGCCTATTTACCTCATGCCCAACCAAAATATCCCACTTTAAATTACGCCTATTTAATCTCATCTCTAGATAGGGAAAACTGAAAAACACTCCTCCATATAAAAATTATGGAAATGGGTAACATTTTTTCTTTTAGCATATTGCCCAGCTGAAAAACACACAGCTACATAGGTAGATAAACAGCCACCCCAAATCTAAGGTTATTTTCAGAGAAGTGGTAAATGTAGCTTCTTGCATGTGAGGGCTAAAAACAACACTCTTAACGCTGTCATTGACTTTTTTGCCCCTAAAACCATGCTAGCTCTTTATAAGTCATCCCTAACTCACCTTTGGTTTCAAAGTTGTTGAAATGTGTGACCACTGATGTAGTAACATATCTTGCTACTAGGTGGACTTCATGTGGTCCCAGTTCCCAATCAGCAAAATCAATGACTCCAGGCTCTTCAAGAGTTTTCTCTAACTTCAGGTACTTATTTTTCCACTTTTCCAGTAAAATGGAATCTTCTCCACTTGCCACAAGGCCTTTGTTTTCTTCTTCAGTTCCATAGCTGTTTCTTTTTCCCCATATTTTAAGTAGGCTTTTCTCATTCTTTAGTTGTTCAGATGTTAGGCAATGAAGCATTTCCTTTGATATATAAAACGGCTTCATGGTTTCCATATTTTCAGTAGTGTGTGATGTTTGATTTGAAAGGCCAAAACTTGTCAGCATGGTATTGACAATATTTTCTGCAGCTAAACATATTTTGAGTGAAGAAATGGTAGTCTGTATTTCATCTGGGTTAACAACTGGTTTGAGGGGCTCATAGTGAAGCACTCTTTGATTTTCACCCTCTTCCATTTCTCTGAAAGACATGGGGTGCTCTAGTGCTGCCTGTGCAGAGTCACTGGATTTCTGAGATGAAATTTGTAAGACAGTGCCTTCTGGGAGAGAGTAGTCTCCTTTCACAGCTTGATCAAAATGGCTGAAGACTTGGGCTTCACTTCTAGAAGATGATGGTTTAAACTCTGATTCGAGCCCTTCCATTGGCTCTATGGTTTTAGCTGAATCTCCTCCTATAGAGTATCTGACGTATGAAGGTACATCTAAGGAAGTCTTGTCCTTTATTTTCATATCTTCCTCTGAATAAGACAACAAGCTGGAGATTTGTGGAGGAACATCCCAGCAGCTAATTCCCTTTGACTTTGAAGTGGACATTTCTGGTCCAGTTGTAAATCGGGAGCAATTAACAGTGCAGGCATTTTTAGTTCCTTGGAGCAGATTTTCCTTTGGATGGCTTTTGATCATCAACTCATAGAAATCAGTGCACTGGTCTATCAGTGTGCTAATGATCTGACTTCCTACAATGTTTTCTTTAAATATGCTAGTTGAAGATGGTTCCTTGTGGCATTTTTCTTTGTCTAGTCTGTTCTTAATTATACTAAGCATGTCAGTGACAGTATTAACAGCATAAGTAAGCAATTCTGAATGGAAAAAGTAAAGCTGTTTTAGGGCGTTGTTTATGTTTTCCTGGGAAATCATACTACTTGATTTAGATTCATCAGGAAATATAGTCAGTGTTTGTAACTTGGGAAATATTGTTTTCATTGGTGGTTTCTGTTGAATAGCAAAAAAGTTTTCAATAGGTGTTCTCACAATTTCAGAAAAAGCATATGTAGAGACATGTTTAAACTGTAGGTCTGCAAATGACTCTAAGGTGTTCAGAACCCCTTCCAATATCTCTTGAGTGATTTGGTGGTCAGCGATCCCCAGTGTTTTGTCTTTCAACTTGGTGTTATACGTTGGTACATCGTTGAGACTGTTTGTTCGTGAGGAACCACATTTTCTTCTAGCAGCAGTTTTTTCCTTGCTTTGTAGTGTTTCTTTACTATCCGTTGTGAACATCTGAGTCAAGAAGCACAACTCTAATTTTTCAAATAGTTTTTTAATGATTTCCTGGCCAAATACATTAATTTGTGCTTGAGAATCCTGAACTCTAGAAGCAGCTCTTTTAAAATGATGGTGACTGCTTTCACATGGCTCAAGAAGTGACAAAAGTGAAACCGATTGTTCTAATTCTTTTGCTTTTGTTGAAATTTCATTCAAAACAGCCTCGGCTATCATCAGTAGCTTGTATTTTTCATTATCCATGTTGCTTGATTCTGTTTGCCATTTGTCAAACGTTTGTTTAAAAGTATCTTCTTTGGGAAAGAATTTATCTAGTTGTGAAGAAACATTCTCCAAAGAGAAACGGGCTTCTGGATTTGCAGCAGAGGTTGTACTAAAATACCCCCGTGGAAGTTTGAGATCATCTGAATGTGAGCCTTTTATTGGATTGGCCAAATTATTCTTCATAGCATGTAGTCGTTGCAAAACTGCACTCACTATTCCACTTGCTCTCTCAATTTGATCAGAAAGTAAAGTGTTTACATTTGCCACTGCTCTATTTTGCCTCACCTCTTCAAATTCATTCACAATTGTTTGCAGAATATTACGTAGTATATCCCTGGCATACATTTTTAGCTCCGCAGTGGGGAGTTTTGCTCTCAGTGAGGGACTTTTGGCCTCCCCTATTGACAGTATGTGTGGGAGCCCAACGGAAGTCTTGGACCAGCTACCTTTTAGGGTCTTCTCTCTAGGACCTAACTTGGTTTTGCTTTGGGCTTTAGCTCCACTAGGTCTGAGCTGTGGTTTTGTTCCAAATTTAGACAAAAAGGTAACTTTTGATTTTGTTTTAAAATTTGTCTTAACACTTGCCCTAGGGCTGCCCTTGGGTCTAGCTTTAGAATTGCATGGCCTCAGAATTTCATCAGATTGACCTTTAGGGGATGAATTCTCTCCTAGATTCAGCAAAGCAAAATCTGTGATTTTTTTGAGAACCTTTTGAACCAAGTGTTTGCCCAGTCGCAATGGAGAAAATTGCAATAAGGTGTTTTCCAATGAACTGACACTTCCAATGCCTGTGTAAGGATAAACTTGTGGTATCACAGGTTTAGGGGGAACACTGCTTTTTTCTGCTTGTTTCAGTTCTCTAAAGCATGATGGATTCATCAGTAATCCATCACTGCCAGAGGCTTCCATTTCTCCTCTGGTCTCACTGTTTTCATATAACGAGGTCATAATTACTGAGAACATTTTTGTGTAAACACTTTCAACTATGTCATTTGCAACACTGCTTATATGTGACTGTAAGGCTTTTTTTCGTGATGTTTTAATTTTAGAATCAGATGTAAAATGGGGGAGTTCACTGAATGGAGAACAATGTTCTGTGTTTTCCAATACCTTTTGATATGCTTTCTTTAAAATTTCCTTAACTATACTTAACAAAGCATTTGTTTTTTCCTGTCCAGATTCTCCATTTCTAAATATTTCTTCTAATGTCCTTCTCTGGTTTTCCACTTTTGGTGTTTTTTGGTTTTCACCTGAGTATTTTGAAAAGAGAGACAGTTTGGTGTTGTCTTCCATTTTTCTTTGACCTGGCACTATTTCATTTTGTACAGCTAGTTGGGTAAAAAGATCAGGGTCCTGCTTTGAGTAAAAGCCACTTGCCTTCAAAGATATTTTATTACATAAACTCTTCAAGATGTTGTTGACAGTTTTACTTGCAATGATGTTTTCTTGAAATGAAGTATTGTTCTGATATGTATACATCTTTTGGATTTCTAGGTCTATGTCATTTTTTATAAGCGTCAAAATGGTATTGGCGATTAGGTCAGCATATTCCTTAAGACTAGCTTGTGGTATATGAATTGCAGGTCTACGGTTTTCTCTGTAATTAGCTAATGTGTAATTTGTGACTTCTTGATTGAGAATGGTTCCAGCTGTTGATATTTTCGGGACAGTCACATCTAATGGCGTTTGGTTTGATTCAAGAAACACACTGTCATTTTGTTTACAATTTGTAAATTCTGAGCCAACATCTGGTTTTTCTCTAGTCTCAGGATCAAGAATAAGTAGCAAATCTATTCTTTCTGTGGCAAAAGATTTTAATCTATTCAAAATAGTTTTAGTAATAAAGTGAGCATTTTCCTTACATGGATCAGGAGTAGATTTCTTGGCATCTTGTTTCTTAAGTACAGTTGTCTGATTATCATCAGAAAGAGCTGATTTCAGCTGAACATCTCTTCCCTTTCTTGCAAAAGGAAATCTCTCCCTTTTCCTTTCATTCACTGAATCTATAACAGGAGGTTGCTTACGCTTTGCCCTTTCATTCACTGAGTCTGTAAAAAGAGGTTGTTGACCCTCTGCCCTTCCATTCACTGAGTCTTTAATAGGGGATTGTTGATGCTCTGCTTTGGCAAATGCATCAGAAAATGCTGTAGACAATCTTGGAGAAATGGAATCATTTGCACTGATGCAAACCATGATAGCAGAAGTGAGATTTTGAAGAACAATATCCACCATATCATTGGAAATCATAGCAACGCACTCCTTAGGAACTAAAAGTGTAAGAATAGCCTTATTTGTATACCTAGGGTCCCTTTCAGAGTTTGTTTCGAAATGTCTCCCACTTACATTACATTTAAGAGTGGATACAGCAAGTGGGAGATTATTCTCATCTATTGTTTCCTCACAGATATCAATTAAGATACCTTCAATGGTATCTAGTATTTGAAATTGAAGCTTTTTACGATAATCACTTTTATTGAATAGCTTTTCAATAATATCTTCTGGCGCAACTGGATCAGTCTCTCTGTCAATTACATTTTTTTCATATTTGCCTTTAGTAGACACAATATCTAACATTGTGCTAACAACCTGACTTGGAATACTTTCAAAAGCTACAACACTCTGAGTTAAGAATGGACTTATGTCTTGATCTAATTTATGTTTGATTCCTTGTAAAATTTGTCTAGCCACTTCTGTTGCATACATATTTAATTTAGAGGCACTCAGTTGACATATCGAGGCGGTATTTCCTGATTTACTGTGATCCATTGAGCAACAAGAAAATTGGTCTTCAGAATATGAATCTTTGGTGGATAACCATGGTTGTTGTAAAGCAATCTCATCCTGCTGTGAAGGTAAAGCCACAGGAACTGTGAAACTGCTGTGAGGACAAAAGAGCGCCTTTACTTTGGAAGTTGTAAATGCTTCTAAATTTGTTAATATTGACTGTATAATATCTTCAACTACATTTATTTTGGTCAGTTTACCAATATTGATAGTGGACTGAAGTGTGCATGGATTTCTGTCCAGTATGGTAGAATAAACAGGGGACTTTCCTCCACAGGTATGTTTAGGAAAAGAGATATCTGCTGGAAAGGTGATAGTATTATACCTATTTTCACTTTCATTTCTATCTGTCATGGCAGCAGAATAAAGTTTTTGAAATATGGTTCTAATGACATCATCTGCAACAATGGTTACATCTGCTTCAGATACTAAAGGGCCCACTGTTTTATCCAGGGACTGAACAGATGTTTGAGCAAATGGTTCATCATCAGCATGAGGAATGTCACATAAATGGGACGGGGGAAGAGTAAACACCTTTAACTGACCAATTAAATCATTCTGAAAAATTTCATTCAAAATATTTCTTACAATGGGCACAACTGGGGACTTTTTTGGCTCTTTGAGTTCTACTTCAAAAGTTTTTAATGTTTTTTCGAGTTCCTGTTGCTTAAGAGAATCTGATTTAGTTTCATCTTCTGTTGGTCTTTCCTCCCCAGCACTTTCTTTCTCTGTATCTGCAGGATCTTCTAGATATGAATCTGGGTCAGCTCCTCCAGGAAGAAAATTTCCATAGATTGGCCTATATCTGTAATTTTCAATGCCTCTCTCTTCTGGTTCAGGTTCATTAAACATATCTGGAGAAATTGCATCTAAAATGAAGTTGACTAAACTCTTAAGTATTTGTTTCTCTTGTAGTGGCTTACTTATACATGTTTCCAAATCTGGCAAGTTCATGTTTAATTCAGTTTGAAGAGCTTTCAAAATAGTACTTGACACTTTCTTTGCATGCCTGTATAAAGTCGACTGCAATCGTTTTTCATGTGTTTTACCACAACTGTTGGTATTTTCACTTTCACAGCATGTCTTGTTCTTTTTATTTCTACAGATTATAGCACCAAGATTTTCTAAATTTCTATTGGCAAACCCTTCCAACTTAGCATAAACCATTTCAAAGATGTCTGAGGCCAAGGTTTTCAGTTTATTCAGATGCTTTTTTTGTGTGGTTCTTATTTTGGGGGCTGTAGTTTTCCCCTTGTTAGTTACCTCTTGGCTACCTGGCCAGGTCACATTGGATGCTATGGTTGAGATTATGTCATAGCATCTGCTCATTTCCTCAAGAAGCAAAGCAAATGACAGGCTATCAGTGTCAATATGCTCTGAGATAGCTTTAAATTCTGAATTTCTGAAAATGCCATCTGTCTCAACACCACATAGTTTTGAAACAATACCTTCTAGAATTGTACGAGAAATGAGCTTAATACTGGACTGCAGTGTACTGGTTGTTCTCAAATTCTTATTGATCCCCTCTGTATTTTGCTCATCAGATAGGGGAGCATGTGGGTGGTCTCCAGTGAGCTTGCATAACATACCATACAAGGCATCTCCAATTCTATCTAACACTTGAAATCCAGTATATTGGTGAACTTCCTCCTGCATGTGAGGGTGATGAGAAAGCAAAAGTTTTTGTTGATCAATGCCATCAGTCCCATGTGAGATTTTAGACCTTAGCTTATCTGAAGGGAGTAAAATATTACTTTTATCTGTGTTTCCACTTAACACCTCACAAATGCAAGTAGCTAATGAACTTGTCATAATGCCATTATTTAGCTTTGTGACAACAGAGTCTAATTCATTCTCAGCATCAGCAAAAAATCCTGTATCTCTAATGTTCTTGGGAGGGCTATTCTTCCCAACATTTAGATTTTTCTTATTGTGTTGTAGTTCTTTCTGGATAGCATCCAAAACAATTTTTACCACTTTAGTTGTGAAAGTACTAAGGTGAGATTGAAACAAAGATTTCTTGTCAGGAGCAGGCTTTGAATGGGCAGCATGGCTTTCTGGTTTGAAGCAGGTTTGTAATTTTGGACAAATAAATGAGTTCAACTTCTTAAAAACTGTGCTAATGATTTTATCATTAAGGTTATCTACAGATTCTGATGTTGAGCCACTTGTTCCAGATTCTACCCAGGGAAGTTTTGTAGGGTCCACGCTAAGTGCAGATAGAAATTTCATCTTCCTTTTACTGTCAAACCATATTTGTAATGACTCTTTGTTTGGTATGTCAGCATTATCTAGAGAAGTTTGATGTACTGATGAAGAATGTTCAATAATATGGCGAGAAGTTAAGTGAAGTATTTTTAATATAGCATCTACAATATCTTGAGATACCGTATGGATTTCTGACACAGAGAACATCTGGTCCACCCATTCTTGATGTGATGGATCTTGTGGTTTTCTTGACGTAAGAAGTGAAGCCTCTCTACCATCTTCATAATCTGAGTGATCAGACGGCCCAGAAGATAGATCTTTGAGCATCTTTGCTAAAATACTCCTAATTATATCTTCTGAGGCTTTTTGTATTTGATATGTTTCATCTTGACTGAAAAGCAAAATGTCTTTATTCAAACCTGGCTTGTCCTTTAAAGGGTCCTTATTAAAAGTTGAAAGGTCAGTATTTAATCCCTGATCATGAAATGCTACTTTGCGTCCATAAGCAGGCTTTGTAGGTAAGTTCATATTTCTTTTGCGTTTAAAATCATTGTTTTCCCCAGTTAACCAGTAGTCAGGAGCCTGTTCTTGTAATTTTGCTTTTTCGTCTTTGATAGGTGAAATCAATACATTTTCTACAATTCTGTCTATTTCTTCATTTTTGTCTTCAGAATAAAGGGCCACACCAGGAACATTAATAGGTGGAAATAGGCTCCCGCACCTAGGAGCACTAGCTACTCCAGTCCTGGTGAGTCTGTTCCTTTCTTCAGTGCCAGAAGGACTGCTCATTCTGGAGTGTCTGCTCTTTCGGATATCTGTTTTCACTGGTTTCTGATGTAGCTGAGCCAAGAGAACATCAAGTAGCTGTAGGATGATCACTGTTTCTTCAGTTGCAACTAGCCTTTCATTATGAAGTCCAACTTGTATATAACCTAGTATAGTGCTGATTGCTTCCTTTATATAACCAACCAGAGAGGACTGGGAACAAATAGTTGACACTAAATTTTGTATTTCTTCTTTGCCAATCAAACTGGCAGCATCAGTCTTAGCACTGGATTTCCGTTTGCTGGCTCTTTGAAGGAACGTATACGTTGGATCTTCTCTGTGTTGCTGATAAGCTGGGTCAGTAGTGATTTTAAGATGAGCCAATTCACTTTGCTTAGAAGATGCAAGGACCGTCAGCTTTTCTAAAATCACACGAACCATGTCCTCTGCAACATCATTCATGTTCTCCAAAGCATAAGGCAGTGAAACTTCTGAAGTTTTTTCTTTTGGAGAAATAAAATGTTCTCCACTGACTAAATCTGATTTAAAGTGAACTGATATATTTCCTGGTGAAAATTCCTCAGTACATGTTTTCTTAACTGCAGACTGTAACTTCTCAAGCACATTTTCCATCATTTCAGCAGCTGCTGAGGAAATATCAACATTGGAGAGCAAGTCTCCTTTGTCAGTGTCAGTTTGGGCAGGCAAAGTTTCGGTCGTAACAGAGGAAAGGGTGGGGATGGTCTGGGTTAGTTCAGACACCATTTCCTGAAAAATGTTTCTTAAAATCAACTCAGCTTCCTCTTTTAGATGATGTTTAAAGTTAACAAAAACATTATTTAACTCCTGCATCTCATTGATAGCTTTTGCTTTTTCATCTGAAGACAGTTGGCATTCTAGGCTATCTGTTTCGGTGGTAGCATCTTTACATTTCTTAGTGCCTGTTTCAATCCGTACAACAAGGTGACTATCGGATTTACAGGTTTTAAGGTTGGCGGATTCAGATATCTCATTATATTCAGGTTTGGGGGCTTTAGGTTTGTCTTCCAAGTGTTCTTTCCTATGATATGTTGTTTCTACATCTGTTCTTTCTTTACGGGCAAGAGATGATTTTGATGGGGCCACTGGCTGCTCTATTGACCTGTCAGCTGCCTCTGTACAGGGCTCTGCCTGAACCATCTTACTTGTTTCATACAGAAATGTCTCACAGCATGTGCTGCAGCAACTCTCACTATTAGAAGAGAGGGTGGAGTTATCAGGCATTGGGCATGTAATATTTTGCAATCTTTCTTCATATTTTGTGATGGCTGGGTATAATACATTGGTCACTGCAGCCACGACCCAGGTCATGACATTTTGAATTATACTGTTCAGTTCTTCAGAAGTTACCTGGAAAGGAGGTGAGTGGAGATAGAAGGGAAATCATGGATAAATTACTCGTTTTAGGGACAGCAACTAACTTTTAATTCCTTATATCAAACAATGCATAGTTAGAATCCAGCCATGGTGTATAAAGAGAACATAGGAACTCTATTTAGAACACCAGATTAATTTCAAGTTGGTTTATTCTCTATGGCTATGATCTATTTTCTGAATAAGGACTCTATACTTGTGCTCCTAAATGTATACTTATATCATCCCCTAGATTGTCTAATTGTTGAATATTTATTGTGCAGTGTAGCACCCTTAAAGCTCTCTGTCCATTTTATCTTTATTTCAAAAATCTGAACATATGCCTAGCATATACTTGAGCTCACTGTTGGTGAAATTTAAATGTTAATAAAATAGTACACCCATTGAAAAATAAAGCAGAAAAAAAAATCCCTTGGAACTATATAATAGTTTATTACTGAGGGCAAATGGCTTCTTGGTTAGAAAAAAATAGCCAAGCTCATAGAAAACAAATGCTCTAGCAAGAGGTAAGACTATGTTATGATCCAAGCGATACTTAAAAAAACCAGATTGCCTCTAACAAACTATTCCATGAAACAAATTTGCAGTTCAAACATGTATGTGCCTTTGTGGACAGAGTCCCCTTTTACTTAGGCATCCTGTTTAGCTAGGAGATGAGGGTGAAAAATAAAGCCTCACTGTGGAGAGGTCAGCCTGTGGGCTCCCTGGCTGGTCTGTTGCTGCCTTTCTCAGTCAATTGACTGTGTTGATTTGCATATGCAAATCACTACAGCCACTTGTTTAAGTTTATTCAATGGGCAACAATTAGCACTGATGATTTAAGGGAAATGAACAGGCTTAGGTCCAATAAAAGATTATCAGTGCAAACTGTCTTAGATTGGGAGGCAGAGGGAAAAAAGGCTGAGCCCGAACTTGGCTCAAACAGCCAGAAGGTGGAGCACTTTGAGGGAAGTTGGGGTCTCTTTCAGTAAGTGCTGAAGTAGAAACCCAGGGCCTGGACTTGAACAGCCATTTCCTCATGTTTAATTGTGTTTATTGTTACAGCTTAGACAGGGGACCAGGGGCAGATGACAAGTGCACCTGCCAGACTCTATAACTGTTTGTGTACATTTACTTATTGCAGATATATTTGGGGGTCATAAAAATCCTTTTGCCTATAATAAAATAGCATTCTTTTTAAAGTTGTTATTATCCTCAAGACAGCCAGACCAAGCATGTGTACCTTCCACAGGAACTGTTTCTCAACGCTATGGCTACAAGCCAGTGGCAGCAAAGGCTGGATGCCTGGCATTTTAGCTGTGCATTGTTTGATATCCTGGCATTTGGGCACCGGATTCCCTATCATGTGGTTGTTAATTCACAATTATCTCTGAAGTTAGCCTCAGATTGTTCAAGGTTAGGCCAACATTCAGAGAAAAGTTAACACCTTGCTGAATGTAGCATATTCTCTCTTGACCAGTTAGAGAAGGTTTGAAGGACACCTCCAAGAAAAGTCGTGTTATTAGAATCCTTCCCAAATCTCTTAATGTATGTTTTATTGTGATAAAATGCACATAACATAAAATTGGCCATTTTAGCTTATACAGTTGAGCAGCATTAAGTACATTCACAGTGTTATGCAAACATTACTACTATCTAGTTCTTGTAATGCATTTTTTGTCACCTACCGTGCAGACCAGAAAATGGCTACTGAGTTTGAAGAACATATTAATAATTTGAAATGACAGCATACAGTTCAAAAACACTTGTTTTACATAAACATGACCTAAATCAGACACTTCTAAGAATCACATTTAAATATTAATAAATAAGTTACTCACCTTCTTGGTCTAAATTGATCGAAAGCTGTTCCAATACATATGAGCTAGGCATTTCAATACATATTATTTTCTTATTACCAGAGATAATGTACAGTAAGTAGATCTACATTATTACTCTTAGGGTAGCTGAGAAGCATGTCCAACTTTGACATATAAAATTGGGACATTTGTCAAGTTTTTAGTGAAGTGAAATGTGATAAGTAGAATCTGATTTTTAGCTCATTTTCACTATACTAGTAAACCAAGAAATATCTTCCTGGTGCCAGTATGTCTCAGCCTTTGTGTTTGTTGGACGGTCTATGAAACTCTCACGTACGTGTGAAAAAGTATGTGAATGTGCCACTCCCCTGAACCCCTTTCTAGTTCATGTTTCCTCTGTCTAGCCCCAAACTTGGGGCTTATCAGACTTACCTTATGCTCTTCACCTGGTCCAAGTTGCAGCTCTCTTGAGACCCCCTTCTTTTGATGGAGTAGCCATCCTAAGAGTCTTCTTACTCCCAGGAGAATTATGATAGATCTAAGCATCTTGGTTCACTTACCTGAGGGGCAGGGTGCTCAGCCCTTCAGCCAGATCTGCAAGGGTCTGCAAAGGCATTTCCTGTAATGCCTTCCCATTATGGAGTGAGTGTGTGGTATTGGATGTTTTCTTTGTGATGATTAAACCTCCCAAAGCTCCCCCAATGTACCCTCCTGAGGCCCCTGCGCAAAATGGCAATAACAGTAACTTTGTACCCCCCATAACAATAAGTCTTTGAACAATAATTTCGGACCTTGGCAAAATTCAAGATTAACAGAGAGTGAAAGTCAAGGAAGAGAAAAAGGCAAAGAGGAAAACTGACTAAAATCAACAGATGATTTTGCTGGTAGTCTGATTCACAGATTTTTCTCTAATAACATATTAGAAAATATCCTTAATTGCTCTACAGTGAATTTCATCATACATACTTTCTCTGGACAGCGATTTGGATGGTAGTCTTGTCTGAAAAAGTAAAAAGAGATTGATTTGATTACTTATGGTTAATCATTTATGTAAGTTTCCTCCAAATTCCTAATCATTGAATCAGATTACCTGTTCTGTGCTTGGGAGTTTTGTTTTCTCCCCAGCAATTCACAAAGAAGAATAAGCTTTATTTTTTTATCTAATCCCCCAATTTATCCTCTTATTTAGATATTGGCCCCTGGGCATAGGATATGCTCTATTACCCAGAAGAATTATTATGCAGAATAATTGCAGCATAAACAGTAGAATAATAGGTGCTGTATAAACTAACACTTGATGTTGCCACTCTTGACCCACCTTAGCCATGTTTGTTCTGTAGTGAGTTGAGAAGAGCATGGGGTTGGAAAGACAGGGGATGGGCTAGTTCTTTCCACTTGCCCTGCTTGATCAGAGCTTTCTGATAATTCACTTTCTATTCACCCCCTCAAAATTCCTAATCTCCTCTCCTCACCCCACAGTAGAAGATCTATGTATGATTACTGACAATGACATTAAAATAGTGGGTTTCAGATGACATGCAAAGCCAAATTAGATGGAGCCCCTTTCTAGGTATCACAATATTCTCTTCTATGTTCTAATCAGGATTGTTTATTCTGATCTACTACATGGAACCAAAATTATATTTTATTAAATTGTAGCAAGAGAACAACAAAATCATGTAGATTATAGGATAACAACAAAAAGTTAAAAAAAAAACAAAGCCTAAGTCTGATTTACTTTCATATTTTACTGCCTGCATGGACCCCTTGCCATATCTTCTTGACCCTCTTAAAGGAAACATGGTGCTCTACTTTCATTTTTACTTGGCCTGCCCTTAGTTATCAAGTTTACTTTTTTCTACCAAGGCCTAACAATCCAATACTGAGACATACAGTCAGACTGTGAAATGACAACTTTAACACTAGTAGGAAAAGGTCTCAGCTAGGGTTAGGCAGCAATAGCGCCTCCTAGGATTAATACCTTTTTGCAATATGGAACCTAGAACATGAATGCTCACCATCAGTGACATAGTTCCTATCCCTGGCTTCATTAATTTTTCTGAGACCCGGTTTCTCAGGCCATCTCCAGCACAATTTCCTCTTTGTAGATCCTCTGCAATCTAACGCACCCAGATTCTTTTTTTCCTGCTCTCCCTAACCTCATACCATAGGCAGTAAGTGGAGTCCTATGTATGTTTCTACCTGTCTCCAGACTTTCTGTCCCAAAGGCATACTTTAGGATAAAAGGAAACAGCACAGACCTAAGAACAAAACTAACCATATAGATGAAAAAAAAACCTTATATAAGACCACTAGAAACTAGTTGTAATATTGGATACAAATCTGCAGTTTGCCACGAATTATCAGTTTCTCATTGGAGTCAACTGAGCAGAAACATGCAAATAAACTCATTGTTATGTGGGAAAGTTCCCCCACAATTCTAGGAGTGCCATGATATTACATCCACTTTTCTCTAGTCTGCAGTGTTTTTCCCTGATAGGTTGATACTACTAAAGTGTCAAAGGTTTAGGTTCGTTTGTACTGCCAACTCTACTTCTTAAAGAGGGCAGTGATATTAATGACACTTAGTTTAGAAGCCCCAAAGATAAGGCCCAGTTTTTCACAGTTTAATTTTCCATGTTATAAAACTATAAACATAACCTTTCTGTTCCTAACCTTTTCCTCCATACAACCTTACTTTAGTCCCGAAAATAACTGGCCAACCACCCCTTGAGGATTAATGTAACAAGACTAAATTTTAGTCCATCTGCCTAATCCTTCTGAATATCTAAGTTTTAATTTAATTGTAATTGGTGATCCTCTATTGGTACCTCAGGCCCCTAGCTTGGGGTGATGCCTGATACCTCCTGATCATACATACATGTGGTCCATTCTATCACCAAATCTGTTTAATTATTACTACTGTTTACCCCATCACTATCTTATCACATTGGCATCCTCTTGTCCTGATTTTTTTGGTTCCTAATTCTATTTTATTAAGCTCACCTGACTGCCTCTTGAGAAACCTGTATGCCGGTCAGGAAGCAACAGAACTGGACATGGAACAACAGACTGGTTCCAAACAGGAAAAGGAGTACGTCAAGGCTGTGTATTGTCACCCTGCTTATTTAACTTATATGCAGAGTACATCATGCAAAATGCCGGGCTGGATGAAGCACAAGCTGGAATCAAGATTGCCAGGAAAAATATCAATAACCTCAGATATGCAGATGACACCACCCTTATGGCAGAAAGTGAAGAAGAACTAAAAAGCCTCTTGATGAAAGTGAAAGAGGAGAGTGAAAAAATTTGCTTAAAGCTCAACATTCAGAAAACTAAGATCATGGCATCCAGTCCCATCACTTCATGGCAAATAGATGAGGAAAACAGTGGAAACAATGGCAGACTTTATTTTTGGGGGCTCCAAAATCACTGCAGATGGTGATTGCAGCCATGAAATTAAAAGATACTTGCTCCTTGGAGGGAAAGTTATGACCAACGTAGATAGCATATTAAAAAGCAGAGATATTACTTTGCCAACAAAGGTCAGTCTAGTCAAGGCTATGGTTTTTCCAGTAGTCATGTATGGATGTGAGAGTTGGACTATAAAGAAAACTGAGCACCGAAGAATTGATGCTTTTGAAGTGTGGTGTTGGAGAAGACTCTTGAGAGTCCCTTGGACTGCAAGGAGATCCAACCAGTCCATCCTAAAGGAGATCAGTCCTGGGTGTTCATTGGAAGGACTGATGTTGAAGCTGAAACTCCAATACTTTGGCCACCTGATGTGAGGAGCTGACTCACTTGAAAAGACCCTGATGTTGGGAAAGATTGAGGGCAGGAGGAGAAGGGGACGACAGAGGATGAGATGGTTGGATGGCACCACCGACTCGATGGACATGGGTTGGGTGGACTCCGGGAGTTGGTGGTGGACAGGGAGGCCTGGCGTGCTGTGATTCATGGGGTCGCAAAGAGTTGGACACGACTGAGTGACTGAACTGAACTGAACTGAAGTTTACTGTGTATGTCTTTATGTTAGCATTAGAAAAAACAGAGAACTACGGAGGTGGAGGAAGAGGAGATGAGGTAAGTGATGGAATAGACATAATGCACCCACACTTGAGTATCAGGGAGCAAGGAGCTGCAACAGATCAAGAGGACTAAGCCAGAGGCCTTGAACCTGTGTTCTTTCCTGTAAGGTAAAGAGGTGTGGCATGGGTGCAATGGGCAGAGCCATACCAGATGGTATTCTAGCTGTGTTTTCTTGTGTTCTGGCTTGGAATTGTCCTGCTGCTGCTGCTGCTGCTAAGTTGCTTTAGTCGTGTTCGACTCTGTGCAACCCCAAAGATGGCAGCCCACCAGGCTCCCCCATCCCTGGGATTCTCTAGGCAAGAACACTGGAGTGGGTTGCCATTTCCTTCTCCAATGCATGAAAGTGAAAAGTGAAAGTGAAGTCGCTCAGTCGTGTCCAACTCTTAGTGACCCCATGGACTGCAGCCTACCAGACTCCTCTGTCCATGGGATTTTCCAGGCAAGAGTACTGGAGTGTGTTGCCATTGCCTTCTCCATTGTGTTCTGGCTTGGAACTGTCCTAGGCTCAGCTAAAGGTATCTTAACTTGTGTATTTGTGAGGAATGAGATAGCAGCTTTGGGTCATGTGCATAGTTCTTCATCTTAGCTGATTTTTATAATAAAGCGATATCCAGAACATTTGCTGTTGAAAAGACTCAAGTGATTCTGTAGTTCTGTAGTCTAGGATGATAGTGGGGACAGGAAGAAGAGGCAGGCAGGAATTAACTCTCTACAATGCACACATTCTCTCACCTTTATTTCTTGAAACTACCTTGATACTGAGCTAGTCAATTTCTTTCCTTCAGCATCCTTGTACCCCATGAGCCCACCGTAAATGAAACTGACTGCAATTACTCCTACCTCAAAATCCTTTTCTAAGAAGCCTGGTCTGAACATCAACATCACTAACCATCATACACTACTTCCCTTTACCTAACCAATTCATCAAAGTTTGGGATTTATAAAAATTATCCTGAACCTAATTTGGTTTGTTGAGGGTTTATAAAAGATGATAGGTATGTACGTTCCATCAGGAGGTATTTTATATGCATGAACTATTATTAAAATTTGAGGGGAACAGGACATCAGCAGAATGGGTGGCCATCAATGTTTGAGAGCTGAAAGGCCCCAGGCCAAAAGAAAACTTCTCCATTGGCCTTTATTTTAGATCATGAGAGATTGATTTACTTTGGATGAAAATGCAAATATCCTTAGGGGGTAAGAGATTACGTCATTAATACTATATGGTAAACTAATTTATCATCATTTGAAAACCAATAACCTCAAATGGTACAAGTTATGCATTTTTGAGTGGGGACAGGGGAAAAGAACAGATCCAGATCCTAGAAGTAGTAATGCTACGTGAAAGGGGAGTCAAAGTATTGCCTATGAGGAGAGCCCAGGACTAAAGTGAGATCAGAGGAGGAACTGGAAGAGCATGAATGATTAACTTTGCCTACTTTACAATTTTAGCTTAGTCCTGAGAGGTTGCAAAAGGTGAGACTTTTACTACAGACAAGTAAAACTTCAAGAGTAGAGGATTCAGGCAGCACTTTTGTGTAATTATTATTTTTTCCCCTGCCTCCCTCCCTCTCTTGTGTAATTATTTAAATATTAATTTAAAATAACACATTCCTTTATTAGCTTTCTTAGATACTTACCTAATGGGTGAGTCGTGAATGAAGGAGACTGCAGGAGCTGCAGATGAATTTTCAGAGAGAAAAAGAAAATTACTATTTGTTGGTATCCTTCACAGGCTACTTATAAAATTGTAATTAAGGCTGTGGTTTTTCCAGTGGTCATGTATGGATGTGAGAGTTGGACTGTGAAGAAAGCTGAGTGCCGAAGAATTGATGCTTTTGAAGTGTGGTGTTGGAGAAGACTCTTGAGAGTCCCTTGGACTGCAAGGAGATCCAACCAGTCCATTCTGAAGGAGATCAGCCCTGGGATTTCTTTGGAAGGAATGATGCTAAAGCTGAAACTCCAGTACTTTGGCCACCTCATGCGAAGAGTTGACTCATTGGAAAAGACTCTGATGCTGAGAGGGATTGGGGGCAGGAGGAGAAGGGGACGACAGAGGATGAGATGGCTGGATGGCATCACTGACTCGATGGACTGAGTCTGAGTGAACTCTGGGAGTTGGTGGTGGACAGGGAGGCCTGGCATGCTGCGATTCATGGGGTCACAAAGAGTGGGACACGACTGAGCGACTGAACTGAACTGAATAGGTCTTTTTTTTTAAAAAATACATTTATTTATTTGGCTGTGCTGGGTCTTAATTGCAGCCTCAGGATCTTTCATCTTCGTTGTGGCATATGGGACTTTTTTTTTACAGCATGTGGGATCTCGTTCCCTGATCAGGGATTGAACCTGGACCTCCTGCATTAGGAGTTTGGAGTCTTACCCACTGGACCTCCAGGGAAGTCCCTTAATAGGTCTTTCATTCCCTGCTGTCAACACTCTTTTTAAGTCCTCCAGGGACTACCAGACAGGCATCAAATACCTTAAGATTTGGGGTGACTGCCTACCTCATCAGCCTCATCTATGGTCACCATTCTCTGCTCCAGAAGTACTGAACAACACACAGTTCTTCTGCCTTCACTATTTCCCTTGTAACTCAGGTCCCTTTTTAAAACTTCCCATCCTTTAGGACTCATTCAGGTTGTGTCACCTCCTTCAGAGAGCCTTCCTTTATATCTTCCCAGATAGACAGGCGTTCTCTGTCAAGCTCCTGAAGTGCCCTATACATCCCTCTGTTATAGGACTTACTATGCTGTACTGTACTAGTTTACAGTGCCTGGCATATAGTAAGCACTCAAGAACATTTACTTGTTCAATTAATTCTTTAACATATGTATTGACTCAATGTTCATTCGTCTTCCTGTCATTAATCTCTTCCCACTTAAATACTAACATGCTTTGTATGCCGTCTAGCAAAGTTCCATAAGTGGATTTTAGTAACTATTTCTGGATAATGATACTAAAGCAAGTCTTCATGTAGAATATGTCCATAGGAATACTGGGATGGTGTATGTCAGTTATGCACGTGTGTGCGTGCTAAGTCACTTCGGTCATGTCCAACTCTGTGCAACCCAATGGACTGCAGCCCACCAGGCTCCTCTGTCCATGGGATTCTCCAGGCAAGAATACTGGATTGGTTTGCCATGCCCTTCTCCAGGGGATCTTCCCAATTCAAGGATTGAACCTGTGTCCCCTGCATTGCAGGCTGATTCTTTACCTCTGAGCCATTGAGGAAGGCCATCAGTTATGCACATACATGACTAAACAGTCTTAGACAAACAGAATACTTTGAATAATAAAAAGTAATGTTACCAATTAAAAGTCATTTCAAAGTCAGGGTGAATAGCTATTGTTCTCCCAATGAATATAACATGTATTTTGAATAATCAATGAATTCCAATGATCTGCATCAAAGTTAACTTCAATTCTCTGTACTTTAAGTTTCTTTGTGTGTGAGTGTATGTTTGAGTGTGTACAGTTTTGAAAGGAAGGAGCTGGAATTAATAGTGCATATACCTGAAAAAATAAGTGTGAAGAGAATACTGTTGTAGTGTTTTTAAAATACGTCTACAAATTCTTTGATAATGCTGTCTCCAAGTGGTGGAGGTTAATTCTTTTCCCCCTTGAGTGCAGGTTGTACTTAGAGACTTGCTTCCAATGAATAGAGTGGAAGTGATGAGTGGAAGTGAGAGTGTGCTGAGACTAGGCTATAAAATATAGTGTGGCTTCTGCCCCTCTCTCTTGGACCACCCACTCTGGGAGAAGCCAGATGCCATATCATGAGGATACTCAGAGATGTATGCAGATGCCCACATGGTGAGGAACTGAGACCTCCCGCCAACAGCCATGTGAGTAAGCCACCTTGGAAGTGACCTCTTCAGTCCCAATCAAGACTTTAGATGACTGAAGCAGCCCTGGATGACATCTTGACTGTAACCTCATGAGAACCCCTGAATCAGAACCATCCAGCTAAGTTGTTTCTATATTCCTAACCACAGAAACTGTGAGATAATGTTTTTTTTAAGCTGCCAGGTTTTAGGGTGATTTGTTATTCAGCAAATAGTAGACCAAAAAATTAGAAAAGACATATAACAGTTGAATAATATAATCAATAAGTAGAATTTAAAATTCATTTAGAGCCTTACAGCCTTTAAATAGAGAATATATATTTTTTGTATGTCTATGGAACACTTTCAAAATATCAATCACATATTTGGCCACAAAGAAAATGTCAACAACTTCAATGTGTTGAATATTTACAGGCTACATTCTCTGAATCTAACTTTAAAAATGTGACTGAAAATATGAATTTCTTGATAATTAAGAAACATACTTAAGGATAACTCTTAGATCAAAGATGGAATAAAGAGGAGAAAGCATAACCTACCTTAAAAAGAACATTTATATCAAACCTATGGGAACGGCTTTTATTATTTCCCATAGGTTTTGACATAAGGCATTCCTTTAATTTCTTCTCCCATGCATCCCAGACCAATATCTATAACTGCCCCCTTGACTGCTCCACTTAGATGTCCCACTTGGATGCCCTCAGGCATTTCAAACACAATATATTCAAAGCTGAACTAAATATCTGTCTTCCAAACTTGTTCATCTTTCTGTATTGCCTATCTGTTGAATGGCACCACAATCCATTAAGTTGCCTGTACTAGAAATATGGGTGTTGTCTTCAATTCATTCTTCTCCCATATTCAATCAGTAGCCAGATCTCATCCATTTGCCTTTCTTAGTCTGAGTCAAATCTGCCCAGCTCTTCATCTTTACTGCCACTGACTTTGTTTAGGACTCATTTCTAGCTTTGACTATTATAATAGCCTCTTAATTGAAATAAGGGGCAGTGTGGTATTGTGGTTAGGATTGGTTGAGTAAGATAGACCTGGCTTCTAAAACCTTGGCTTTGCCACATGTTACGTGAAATCTTGGGCATGATAATTTACAACTCTGAGACTTAGTTTATTCATGTGTAAAATGGTAGGTAAAACAGTTATGTTGTTCAGAGGGTTAAATGAGAGAATACAGTTTAGCATAGTACCTGGTACATAGTGAGTGTTCAATATGCTATTATTTTTATTGTCTCATTGTCTCAAGTCTCCTCA
This sequence comes from Bubalus kerabau, assembly GCF_029407905.1. Taxonomy (NCBI): domain Eukaryota; kingdom Metazoa; phylum Chordata; class Mammalia; order Artiodactyla; family Bovidae; genus Bubalus; species Bubalus kerabau. Next base: position 18,327,948 of record NC_073647.1, read on the forward strand.
CCTCTAATTCTGCTTTCCTTTTTTAGAAAAGGCAAATTCTTTCCTTCTTTTTTGGGTCATTTTTTGAAGTTTAATTAATTTACAATGTTGTGTTAGTTTCAGGTGTACAACAAAGTAATTTAGTTATATATATATTTTATATATATATATATATATATATATATACACATCCCTTTTCAGATTCTTTTCCATTACAGGTTATTACAAGATATTGAATATAGTTCCCCATGCTATGCAGTAGGTCCTTGTTGTATATCTACTTCATATATAGTAGTGTGTACCTATTAATCCCAAATTCCTAATTTACTCATCCCCCCAACCCACTTTCCCGTTTGGTAACCAGAAGTTCATTTTCTATCTCTGTGGGTAGAAAAGGCAAATTCTGACCATATTAGGTTCCTGTCAATATTCTTCGATAGTATACTTTGATAATAGGATAAAAGGTAGATCTCCTGGCACAGCTTACCAGAATCTTAATGATCAACTGATATCTACCAGTTGATCTATCAAGCTTCATCTTCTGTAATTCTGACTTGAACTTTTAGCTAAAACAATTCTGAAAAAAAATCTGCATTTCTACAAACCCACTAGGCTCTAATGTATATATCTTGGTAAATGTATCCTTTCTCCTGGAAGTTCTCTTTCCATTTGTCTGCTTAGAAAATTCTTTCTCTCTTTTTTTTCTTATAAATTTATTTATTTTGATTGGAGGCTAATTACTTTACAATATTGTATTGGTTTTGCCATACATCAACATCTCGTCCTTCATGTCTGAGCTCGTGTGGCATCTTCTGTAGAAGCTTCCTTGTCTCCCCTATGCTTCCGGTGGACTTTGTATTTGCCTCCTTTATTGCACTTATTATATTGTGTTGTGATTACTGGCATGACTGTTTTATACTACACTGTAAAATCCAGGATAGGAACCATGGCTTCTCTACTTTGTTCAGTAATTAGTATAGTGCATGGTGTGTAGCAAAAGCTTAGTAAATGTTAGTTGAATGTATTAATGCATTGCAGGATTTCCTTAATAGCTGTTGATAATGTTTACCTGGCTCATAGTTTAAGCTTGATTTCTTGGCCTTTTCCCCATTCAAATCAGCACGTGTCACCTATACATGCCACAAGAAAAATGAAAACAAAAAAAATCCTTAAAGGAGTTTTCAAAGAATTTGAACATCACCTATGTCTCACAGAAATTTAATAAAGTGATTTTAGAAGTCTATTTATCATAAATATACATGTTTTATTTGGTTTCCATTACTTACATAATTCAAAGGCTTACAGAGTTCCTAGTATGCTAAAATTAATTAACTGAAGAGTACGCTGACCAGCATGGAAGGCAATCAGTTGAATAGCTAAAAAGAATATGTGTGGGTTTTAAAGAATGTTAAGCACAGGGGGAATGCTGTGAGGGAGCTTGAAGGCAGAGGGCAGCTTTTCTGCATATGTGGGATGTGGCTCTCTCAGTTGGCCAAGAGCTCTACCTACTTAGGTAATCATAAGGAAGAGAAATCCAACAGAGTAGACTTTGTTTTTTCCTAGGCCTGAGAACTGAACACAAGCCACCAGAAATACATTTCTTGACACTGATGGGATGGGTGAAATAAGCTGGAAAATAGTATTGGATTTTGTTGTGATAAAAGTGGTCATACTATTTCTCAAACCAAATTAGGTATTTGTGACGATTTGACTGGACTCAAGATTGCCGGGAGAAATATCAATAACCTCAGATATGCAGATGACACCACCCTTATGGCAGAAAGTGAAGAGGAACTCAAAAGCCTCTTGGTGAAAGTAAAAGTGGAGAGTGAAAAAGTTGGCTTAAAGCTCAACATTCAGAAAACGAAGATCATGGCATCTGGTCCCATCACTTCATGGGAAATAGATGGGGAAACAGTGGAAACAGTGTCAGACTTTATTTTGGGGGGCTCCAAAATCACTGCAGATGGTGACTGCAGCCATGAAATTAAAAGACGCTTACTCCTTGGAAGGAAAGTTATGTCCAACCTAGATAGCATATTCAAAAGCAGAGACATTACTTTGCCAACAAAGGTCCGTCTAGTTAAGGCTATGGTTTTTCCTGTGGTCATGTATGGATGTGAGAGTTGGACTGTGAAGAGGGCTGAACCCTGAAGAATTGATGCTTTTGAACTGTGGTGTTGGAGAAGACTCCTGAGAGTCCCTTGAACTGCAAGGAGATCCAACCAGTCCATTCTGAAGGAGATCAGCCCTGAGATTTTTTTGGAAGAAATGATGCTAAAGCTGAAACTCCAGTACTTTGGCCACCTCATGCGAAGAGTTGACTCATTGGAAAAGACTCTGATGCTGGGAGGGATTGGGGGCAGGAGGAGAAGGGGACGACAGAGGATGAGATGGCTGGATGGCATCACTGACTCGATGGATGTGAGTCTGAGTGAACTCCGGGAGTTGGTGGTGGACAGGCAGGCCTGGCGTGCTGCGATTCATGGGGTCGCAAAGAGTCGGACACGACTGAGCGACTGAACTGAACTGAACTGAACTGACTTACTCATATTGTCCAATGTATTTTATTTTAAGGCCTTAAAAAACAGATGGTCTAAATTTGTTTATTGCTTATTTTGGGGGTAACATATGTACTGATAGTATTAAGTTTGCCATCCATACTATACTCAGAAAAAACTTTTTTTTCTGACTCTATAGTGAGGCATGGAGAAGGAAATGGCAACCCACTCCAGTATTCTTGCCTAGAGAATCCTGTATACAGAGGAGCCTGGTGGACTGCTGTCCATAGGGTCGCATAGAGTCAGACATGACTGAAGCGACTTAGCATACAGGCATAGTGAGGCAAGTGAAAAAAGTTATTAACTCCTGATGTGCAACTAATATACTGTCTTAAGGTAGTTAAGATTCTTTCTTCAGATACTGAGAATACAGATTATGGATGTTAATACAGTAGCACAGCACCCTGGACATAGCAGGTGTTTCATAAATATTTGTTTATATAGAAAAGCATATTGTGGCTAACATGTTACATTTGAAGAGTTACATATAATTGAGTCTGTCACTTACTATGCATTTAACATAGGATATAGGAAAATGTGTTAACTTTTTAGAACAGGTGAGTCACTTAATACAGCGCTAACGGAGCCAAGGATGTGGGTTTGAGTCTGAAAGTGAATGACCAATTGGTGACCCACAGAGATGACAGATGCTGTGACCAGAGGCTGTACCCTAAATGTTTGTTGTCAATTTCCCACCATCGACTGAGTGATCACTGACCACAAAGGGGAGAAGGTGAGGCCGTATGGCTGCTTCTGTACAACCCATCAGCATGAGTGTTGCTTCCCGTGTGAATGGACTTGAAGCTCATCTTTTAAGAAGCCTACATACTAAGAGCTAAGTGAGAACACTCACATTGTTTCTGGTAATTTCTATTAAGAATTGAGACAAGTATTCAAATTTTGGGTCTATTTAACACATTTAAAATCTCAGGCTCACCATTTTTCTTTTGTTAGCTTACTAGTTGTTATTGATACTCCCTACACTTAGAGTATGGCAACACTAACACAACAGATAGCCATAAGCATTGGAAGTCTGAAGTGACAGGATTATTACTGTGGATTCGCATTTTGATTTTTTTTAAAATAAAATCTTTCTATAGGATGGTTAATTTCTGGGAATGAGACTGTTCTGAATTGTCATTTAATGAATGAAATTGTGTTATGTCAATCTTGATCCTCATTCTATACTTCATTGTTTCTGTGTGTATCTGGGACAAAAGAAAAGTTACTTGCCTGTTGTTTTGAAGTATCCTGTAGAGAGTATTTACATATACTTGGTGTTTTCGCAGAAACACCTGGACTCTGAAGTGTAGTAATTTCTAGGGAAAAGAAGAGGTAACTTTAAATATGAAAAAATCATATAGTTCTCCTTGCTGGGCTGCCATAAAGTCTAAGATTACCATAATCGAGAATGTATGTATTTATGGACATTAAGGCAGTATCTCTGACTATAAGATCCCCTTTTGTGAAGTCCCCTGCTTACCAGCTTCCAGGGGCCACTGCTGCCATTAGGGACAAGCCTGAACTCCCTGGCTCTAAGTTACTTTGCCAGCTAAACTTCTCAACACTCCCCTGCCCTAGAGCAAACTGTTCTGCACTTCTTTCAGTAAGCAAAGGGGAACCACAGAGGACTTTTGGGTAGAGGAATTATATGTCCAAAGCTGTATTTCAGGAAGGTTACATTCACAGCAAAATGTAGGACAGATCAACATGAAAAAGAGATTGGAGACTAATTATTACGGTGCTTAATGGCACAGGAAGCATGAATGGAAAGGAAGGGAAAGTTATGAGAGAATTTAAGGAGGCAGACTGGACTGGAGCAAATAGCAAAGAGTCAAAAATGACTCAGGTTTTGTGCCTGAATAAAGTTAGGAGGAACAGAGCGCTGGTTTGGGGATGAATCTGGTTTTGCACATGTTGGATCTGAGGTACTCATGGGCCGCCCAGGTGAAGATGTCCCAGCGCTCTTAGTAAGTGTGGAGGTTATGCATGGGAATCTTTTATGGAGATGAACAGAGACTTAGCTAATCTCTAGTCCAGCCCTGGGAGATGGGAAACAGGATGGATTTTTATGTCTGGGGAGAAAAGATGGTAAAAGAGACCTTCCTGGGGAGAATTCTCTTCACTGGGACTCTCTAATGGCTGCATTGTCAGGAACTTACAGAGGCAGTCACAGCAGAGACTCTAACTTCCTCACACCTTGTCGATTCTAGAAGGCCTATTCTCCCAGCAATCACTTAAAAATGTGATGCTTATATTTACAACCATGAATAATTCTTCTATCTTCCTTTATCAAATTAATCATGGATTTTATAATCACAGAAAAAAGCATAACTTGGAAGACTATATGACAAAATGAATTATTTAACCAAAAGATATAAGAGCAATTATAAATATTGTTCATTTTCTTACCTCCATCATTTGAAGGATATGACATCCTAATTGTTTCTCTATCTTTCTGTATGGTTTAACATTCAAGAAAAAAATTAATTAGTAATTATTCTTCTAAAAGACATTTCTGCTGATTCTAAAGCAATCAGAATAATACAGTATCTTATCTCCCCCTTCCCCTCATCTCTACCACTCTACTAGGTGCTGGTCTCAATGCTAATACATATTATTAACTTCTTACTGGCTATCTTTTACACGTACCTCACTTTAACTAGTTTAAAATGAAGCTTATATTGTACCCATGTATGCTATCTTTTCCTATCTTTTCAAACTTGCTACTTGTCTGTCTTCCACATTTTGGTTATAGGTATAATAGTCCTATAACCAATGATAATCATCCAGTGCTCCATTCCAGAAAGCATAGAATTGTTCTGTTTATTTCAGATAAGGCTAGTTTAATCCAGTCTAATATTTATTGAGTACACTGCCTGGAACTAAGATACATAATTCCTGACCTCAAGAAGTTTATCACCCAGTAGAAAAGACAGACAAATATGATGGAGGATAATGAGCTCTGAGATAGAAGTAGGCCTCAGCACTATGAGAGCATACCAGACCTGCACACAAAAATTAAATCATCACCATCGTTGTCATCTCCTTTTCTCTAGGTCCACACATCTGTTGAGTCACCAAATCCTGACATTCTCTGACTCTGAAATATCTTAAATCTGTGGCCTCTGGTTCACCCTCATTGTCACAGCCTTAGTTCAGGCCTTTATCATTTTTATCTGGACTATCCCAGTAGACTCAAAACGATCTTGCCTCTAATCTCCTCTATGTAGCTATCTCACACTGCAACTAGAGTATCTTTTAAAACCCAAATCATTTTTATCTCACATCCTACTAAAAAACTGGCAATGGTTTTCTACTACTGAGAGAATGAATTCATACTTCAGCAAGGGATACGAAGTTCTGGCTTCAACCTACCATTTCAGTCTCTTCTGTTCCACTGCTCTGGTTTTGCTGGCTTGAGCTTTCATGCTTTCACTTAACACTGTAAGCCTGTCTGCAATACTGCCTCACTACATCCTCACATCTACTCATCTGAAAACTTCCCACTCATGTTTCAAGACCTAATTCAATGAAACTGAAGTCGCTTAGTCGTGTCCAACTCTTTGCAATCCTATGGACTGTAGTCTACCAGGCTTCTCTGTCCATGGGATTTTCCAGGCAAGAGTATTGGAGTGGGTTGCCATTTCCTTCTCCAGGGGATCTTCCTGACCCAGGGATTGAACCCAGGTCTCCTGCATTGCAGGTAGACATCTGCTTTACCCTCTGAGCCACCAGGGAATATTACAATTCAATGAAGCCCTCCTTTTATAAAGCTTTTTTAGATTTCTCTAGGCAGGGCTATTTCTCCACACTTTCTGTGCTTCATATTTTATACAAAGCAAAAGTCTTCTCTCATTTGACTGTAAGGACTTTTATTTATGTGTCTGATCCCTGGACAGTGCATCCCCAAGAGCAGTGATGTCTTTTCTATCTTTGTATCCTATGTCACCTACTTCCCCCCTTTCCCCTTCCTTCTACCTTTCCCTACTTTCTACTAGGACCTGGCCCACAGCAGGTTGTCAATAAACATTAGCTAGCGTCATCATCATCATTATCATCATCAAATATTTGTTAGTTTCTGCTCAACTACATGGTACATTTAGCATGAAGCTGACTCAGAACCTTCTCTATCAGGAAGACGGTTCAGATCTGTGTAGAACTCCATTATTTCTAACCAATCAGTACCATGCCCAGTGAATGGGGATATTCCCTAGAAAGAAAAATTAACCAGAAAAATGAGAGGCCAATACAAAGCACCTGAGACATACAGCTTTATACCTTTTGTTCTGTTGTTTTACTCTGCACATCATGTGGAGAATGCAACAAGGTTGATCTTCTTTCAGGAGTCTTTACAGAACTATATAAATGCTGGGATGGTCCTATAGGCAAATGAAAGAGAAATCATTTAATTTTTAAATTTGATTGAACTGTAACTGAAGTACAATAAACTCAACATATTTAAAATGTACCATTTGGCTTTGGCATATATATATGTATATATATAAACCCTTGAAACCATCACCACAATCAAGGTAAACATTTACATCATCCCCAAAAGTTTCCTTGTGCCCCCTTATAGTTCATCCCTCTCTCTTCTCCTATCTCCCAGGCAATCACTGATCTGCTTTACTATAAATTAGTTTGCATTCTCTACAGTTTGCTATACATGGAATCAAACAGGGGTTGTACCACCCTTTTTTTTGTTGGGGGAGGGTGATGATCTGGCTTCCTTCACTCAGCATATTTTGATATTCATCAATATTGTTGCCTGTATTAATACTTTATTCCTTTTTATTTCTGAGTAGTATCCCATGGTATGGATACACTAGTTTATCCATTTGCCTGCTGAAGGGCATTTAGGTTGTTTCCAATTTGACTATAATGCTGCTATGGACATTGATGTACAAGTCTTTATCTGAACATATATTTTCATATCTTGTGGGCACCTACCTAGGAGTGAAATGACTGAATCACATGGCAGATGTAGTTTAACTTGAGCTGCCAAAATTTTTTCCACAGTGGGTGTACCATTTTACATTCCCACCTGCAATGTCAGACAGTTCTAGTTGCTTCTGTTGCTGCTGCTGCCAAGTCGCTTCAGTCGTGTCTGACTCTGTGAGACCCCATAGACGGCAGCCCACCAGGCTCCTCTGTCCATGGGATTCTCCAGGCAAGAACACTGGAGTGGGTTGCCATTTCCTCCTCCAATGCATGACAGTGAAAAGTCAAAGTGAAGTCACTCGGTCGTGTCCGACTCTTAGCAACCCCACGGACTGCAGCCTATCAGGCTCCTCCGTCCATGGGATTTTCCAGGCAAGAGTACTGGATGCCACTGCCTTCTCCACTAGTTGCTTCAAGTCCTTGCAAATACTTGGTATGGTCAGTTACTTCAATTCTACTAGACATTCTACTGGGTGTGTAGTGGTATCTCATTGTGGTTTGATTTCTATTTCCCTAAGGAATAAAGATATTAAACAGTGTTTTGTGTGCTTATTTGCCATCTGTGTATCTTCAGTCAAATGTTTGTTCATGCCTTTTGCCCAAGTTTATTACGTTGTCACATTACATATATTACATTTTTCTATATTTTACATTTTTTTTAATGGTGATCATGCCTTCTAGATGTAGGTCTGGAGACTACCTTTTGTTGTACTCACTTTTGGGGCTTGAAAAATGAGAAACAGCCATTATGCAACAGGGCTATTTTTTAAATTTTATATTACTTTTTCATTTTTTGACTAAGTACAAGATCTCTACCCTCATCTTTCATAGGCTTTCACTTATCTGGGGGTAGAGCTAGGGAAGGAAGGAGAAGTTAGAATTTTTAACAGGACAAATGCAATGATGAACACCCAGGTAATAATATTCAATATCTGTCATCCCCCAAAATGATGACACAACCAAGACATTATGCCTTGCAAGCCATGCAGTTGTCTCAAGAATTTCCTTAAATTTTATCTTCCTTTTTGTGTAGAAACATCCTAGAATACTTAGTTGAGAAAATTCTTCATAGTGTCCTGGAGATACCCTTAGCTTACCAAATAAGGGTTATCTGGGCTCAGGAAGAAAAAGGATATGACTTTAGGAAAGTTAGGGGGAAAATGTCCACTCCTTTAGCAGCTCAGAGATGGTGGGAAAATGGGAAGGTGGTGAGAGTGACTGGACACCAAAGAAATCAGACAGGGCTTCACATTTTGCTTACTTTGGGCCTTGGTGCTTCAGATAACTGAGGTTAATGGAGAGAAAAGAACTATTGCTCAGCTCTCTGTTTAAGACTCTAGAAAGAGATTTCCTTGGCTATTCCTACTCTGACTCTTCCTCCTCACTGGGGTCATGGACCCCAAACTTTGTAATACACTGTGGTCAAGCAGAGCAAGGTTCTCGCTGAAGTTTTGCTTTCTTTTTCTTACAGTTTTAAAACATTTCAGCTTTACTGACTTATATAATGGACACATAAAATTGTAAGATAGCTAAAGTGTACATTGTGGTGATTTGATACATATGTATACTGTGAAAAGATTTCTCCCCCCTCACCCATTTAGTTAATTAACATATCCATCACCTCACATATTTATCATGTTGTTCTTAGCAAATTTCAATTATACAATACAGTGTTTTCAACTATAGTCACCAAGTTATACATCAGATCCTCAGACCTTATTCATCTTACAGCTGGAAATGTGTACCGTTTGACCAACCTCTCCCTATTTCCCCTTGAGGTTTTGCTTTCTTAAGCCACTCTTGGTTCCCATGTGGTATACACATGGCCCAGGAAGGGCTGAGGGTCTAGCTGGGAAGCTCGTCAAGGGGAGTCCCTGGGCTGGGGGTAAGAGGGCTCCTCCCAGAGTGTTATGGAGCAGGCAGTCAGGACTCAGGTGGCGTGGGAAATCCAGAGGGTTCTACTAAGCCCAGCGAGACCAGACCATGAGTCATTGCAGTGATGGCCAATTTAACTGTGAATGATGACAGGCCAAGCACTATCTCAGTGGAGATAAGGGCATGTCTCTGAAGACCAGAGGAGGCAGAGGACAAATAGTCATCCAAGCACCCTTACTTTATTCTGCCTCCATGGGGCTATGGAAGCCAGTGTTCCCCAAAAGTCAATGTGCGTGTCATGCACTGGGGTCTTGTGAAAATGCAGGTTCTGATTCAGTAGTGGGGCAGTGCCTGAGACTGTGCTTTTATAATAAGTGCCTCAGTGGCCCATAACTGCTGACACTTAGAGGAGTAAGAACATAAGCCACACCTCTTGCCCCAGACAACACCTTTGGGAAAGAAGCACAAATGACTATTTTAGTATTTCTAATTATTTCAATTACTTTTTTGTCCTTGGTGTGACTTCTGGTGACCGGCAGTGACACTCATTTTCTTGATCTTTGGATAAGAAGCTTAAAAAAAAAATTAATAGTGGTGATGACAAAGATATTCAAGAGAGATTCTATTTATCCTTTTATGCCCACTAGGGGGAGAACCATATCCTAATCTGTATATGGGGAGAAACTGGAGAGGGGACGTAGTAGGTCTCAGTGGGAGGCAAATTTGTACCCCAGAGGACAATGGAATTGGGACATGTCTGGAGACATTTTTGGTTGTTACAAATCAGGGAGAGGGATTTCTCCTGGCATCTAGTGGATAGGGGCCACGTATGATGCTACACATACTACAATGCACAGGATGGTCCCCATAATAAGCAATTATCCAGTGCAACATGCCAAGTGGCAAGGTTAAGAAACCTTAGGATAGATGTGATGAGGCAGGACAATCACTTTTATAATATTATCTTGTATAGTTAAAGCTCTACTGGGCGGGGGGCAGAACTGTCTTCTGGCAAAAGGGAAAAAACTCCATCCCTCTGTCCTGCTCAAGAAGAACATGGCTTTTTCTTTGTGTGGGGATGCAGACCAGCATAATACCTGTGCTAGAGACCCTGGAGGCTATGTGCTGGAGACCCCACAGTGGCCATGACAATTCTTGGTTGTGCCTCAAAAATCTGGCTGAGGCAACCATACACCCATACACTTGATTTGTGAAAAACGTGACTGCCGTTCCTGTTTCTAATCATTTAGAAATAGACAAAAGGATTCTAAACTATATGTGTGCTAACTGGGTTTTCATTAGACTTATGTGTATTCCTTGGTGTTGACATGGTAGAACATGATGTCTTTGTTACAGTGATAAGTCAATTTCATATGTGAAATAGACATCTTCATTCTCCTGTCACCTCTGTAATACTGTGAACATCAAGTTCTTTTATGTTTTCTTTTGCAAAAAGCATTTGAGGTGGGTACTGTTTAAGATGCCTACCTGAAACTTTCCTCCTACTGGAAGGGGAAGTTAACAGTTGAAGATGGAGGGAGAAAGCTGGCTGCTAAAGTGATGTACTGTTTCAGAGGCAGAAGGTTACACCCTCATCTCACTGAACTGAACTGTGAGCTTTTGTTACTGACTCTTCCTTCACAAACTTTTCGTTCCTTCCTCCCTCTCACATTGTGTTTACTGACTGGTCCTTTTTAAAAGTTCTCTTGAACCCATTCTCTTGCTCATTTATTTAAAAGTGAAGTCTTTTATGCTTTCCTTTAAAACTTCTTTTTATCTGGTTCTTTTCCCTTCTTTCTCTTTTGTCCCCCCTCACACATCTTGTCTCCTGTCCTCTCTTTTCTTCCTTTTTACTACTTAGCGATCCACTTTTAAAAAGTTTTTCATTCCTTCTCTTTCCAACTCTCTACCTTTCATGTACTGACTTTTCACTGGTTTCTCCTTTTCCAAATCAGTTCTATGTGTGTATGTATGTATGCAGGGATGTATGTATGTATGTTTCTACCTATCATCCATCTACCTATCTGCCGTACCTACCTATCCCTCTACTTACCTAGCCATCTATCCATCTATATTATATTCTCTTTTTTAAAAAAAACTGACTTCTACTTTTTAAACCCATCTCCCTCCATCACACACAATTGTACTTGGCTTTATTGGTTCTCCCCCTCATTCTCACATTGTCTTTTTCTGCTTTTTCTCACTTTCCCCTACTGACTCATCACTTAGAAACCTCTTTCCTTTCTTCATTATTTCTTACTTTTGTTCTGTCATCCTTTCTTCCTATCTTCCTTCCTTCCTTCTTTATCTTTGCCCTTCCCACCCTCCTGTCTTCCTTCCTCCCATCCTCCTTTTACTCTCTTTCTGCTGGCTCCCCTTTTATTTTTTCCTTCCTGCTCTAACTCTCTCATTCTCTTTTTCATGCATTCCTCCTTACTGGCTTCCACTTTTAAAATTATATACCTACCTACCTACTTACCTATCATCTGTATAACTGCCTACCTACCTATTCAGCTCTCAACCATTTATCTTTGTCTTTATTTTTGTCTTTGCTTTCCTGACTCCTACTTTTACAATCTGTCCCCCGCTACACAACTGTTTTAGGTTTTTTGTAGGAAAATGGTTCCTACATTTTCACTCTTACATTCTCTTCCCTTCTTTAGCTGTCTTCCCTACTGACTCATCCTTTATTTTTAAATTTTTATTTATTTTTGGTTGCGCTGGGTCTTTGTTCCTGCTTGCAGGCTTTCTCTAGTTGCAGCAAACAGGGCCTACTCTCTAGTTGCAGTGGGCAGGCTTCTCACTGCAGAGCCAGACTCTAGGGCATGAGAGCTTCAATAATTGCAGCTCACAGGTTCTAGAGTATGGGCTCAGTAGTTGTGGCACATGAGCTTGGTTGCTCCATGGCATGTGGGATCTTCCTGGACCAGGGATCGAACCTGTGTCCCCTGCATTGGCAGGTGGATTCTTATCCACTGAGCCACCATGCAAGTTCCACCCTTTGTAAACTTATTGCCTGCCTGCCTTCCTCCTTCCCTCCCTATCTCCCCTACTTCCTGCCTTCCTGACTTCCTTCTTCCTTTCCTTCCTTCTCCCTTACTTCCTTCCCCCTCTCTTCCTCTTATATCCAATTTTTTGGTTTTCCTCTTTTAAACCTGTTTGTCTTCATCTTTTTAATATTGACTTTTAAAAACTAGATCTTCCACATAAAAATCCTGTCTACTTACCCATCTGTCCATCAGCCTACCAAACTACCTAGCTGTTCTCCATTCATCTTTGTTTTTAACTGAGTTCCTCTTTTTTAGAGCTTTCTCTCCTCACTCCCTACAGCCTCCCTTTCTTCTTCCCTCCTTCCTGTCTCCTCTCACTTTCTCCTCTTTCTCCGTCTTCTCCTCACTCCATTCATTCCGTGGTCTCTGTCTCTCTCTTCTTTCCCCGCCTGCATGCATGTCTTCCCCCTCCCCTCCCTCGCTTCCTCCTTTCCTCCATCCCTTCCTCCCCTCTTACTGTCCACTGCCCCTTCGCCCTTTCCTTATGTCTTTCTTCCTTGCTCCTGCCTCCTCCTTTCCTTTCTCCATCCATCCACCCACGCTCGCTCTCTCATCCTCTTTCATTTGCTTCTCTCTGCTTCTGTCCATTCCTGTCTCCTTCCTCTTCCCCCCCTTTCTCTCTCCCATTTCCTTCTTTCTTCCCTTCCTCCTTCCTTCTATTCTTCTTTTGCTTTGTTTATACTACTCCTTTTGCAAAACATTTCCTTTGTTTCCTTCTCGATTTCTTTATACATTTTGCTATTATCTTTACTACTGCTTTCTCCTTTAAAAAATCTGTTCTTTCTACCTATCTACCTACCTAGCCAGCTGGCTCTATATCCAGCTGTCAATCACTCTTAAATTGGCTCCTACTTTTAAAACTTTTTGGCCTGTGAGACATTCTTCCTTTCTTTCTGTCTCTGACTCGCCTTTTTTCTTTCCTTTATGTCTCCCATTCTCGTATTTTTCTCTATTTTACATTTTCTTATAATTTTATTTCATTTGAAACCTCTCCTCTTTTTTGCTTTCATATGTCTTCCTTTCTTCCTTCGTTCTTTCCTTCTGTTATTCGATTTCTGTTCATCATTTTCTTGTTCCCTTTTTGTATTTCTTTCTTCTCTGTGCTTGTCTGCATGCAGCCTCCCTGCCTTCCTGTTTCCCTTTCCTACTTTACCCTATCCTATCCTGTACTGTCCATCTTCCCTTTTTCTTTTATTCTCTGTGTACTGGCCCCTTTGAAAAATATTTTTTAACTTCTTTCCCTTTCTCTTTTTCTATCTTTTATGTACTGACTTTTATTTATTTTTTAATATAAATTTATTTATTTTAATTGGAGGCTAATTACTTAACAATATTGTATTGTTGCCATACATCAACATGAATCTGCCATGGGTATACATGGGTTCCCCATCCTGAACCCCCCTCCCACCTCCTTCCCAGTACCATCCCTCTGGGTCATCCCAGTGCACCAGCCCCGAGCATCCTGTATCATACATCAAACCTGGACTGGCGATTCATCTCACATATGATATTATACATGTTTCAATGCCATTCTCCCAAATCATCCCACCCTCGCCCTCTCCCACAGAGTCCGAAAGACTGTTCTATACATCTGTGTCTCTTTTGCTGTCTCACATAGAGTTATGGTTACCACCTTTCTAAATTCCATATATATGCGTTAGTATACTGTATTGGTGTTTTTCTTTCTGGCTTACTTCACTCTGTATAATAGGCTCCAGTTTCATCCACCTCATTAGAATTGATTCAAATGTATTCTTTTTAATGGCTGAGTAATACTGCATTGTGTATATGTATGTACTGACTTCTTACTGACTTAGAAACTCAGTTCTCTTTTTAAAAATAAGACCTATCTATCCATCCAACCATCGATCATCTATCAATCACCTATGGTTCTATTTATATTTTATATACTTTCCTACTTATCAACCTACTCTCCTGTCAATTCATCCATGAATCTTATATCACTGAAATATTTTAACTGGCTTCTTTTTAGATTTCTTTCCCCACTGTCCACAACTTTCCTTAATTTTTTTATTAATGCGTCCTTTTCAAGCCCTTCACACTCTGTTTCATTTCTTTTATATTTTACACTTTATACAGGCTCATCATTTTAAACTTCTTTCCTCCCACTTCCTCCTTTCGATCTTGCCTCTTCTTTTTGTCCTTCTTTAAAAGCTTCTTTCTGTCCCTTCTAGCTCTGCTTCATTCATTGTCCTTTTCTCTTTGTCTTTCCTCCTCTATTTTTATCTCTTCCTTCTGTCATCCCTTTTCTCTCCTCCTTCCTTCTTCCATTCCTTCCCTACTTCCCTCTTTCTACTCTTCTTCCATTCTTTTTGCATTGTCTCCTATTTTTAAAGATTTTTCTTTTCATCACTATTTCTTTTTAAAGTGAAATTAATTTTATTATTATTATTAAAATATTTGTGTATTTGGTTGGGTCTTAGTTATGGTATGTGGAATCTAGTTCCCTGACCAGGGATCAAACCCAGGCCCCCTGCGTTGGCAGTGCAGAGTCTTAACCATTGGACCACCAGGGAGTCCCTCTTCTTCCTTCTTAAGCTTTTATACTGGCTTCTTTTGAAACTTCTTTCTTCCTATCCCCCGCCCCCCATTCCTCTCTCCTTTCTTTACACTGTCTTAACTGGATTGTCCTTTTAAAGTTCTACCTACCTAGAGGGATGGAACCCAGGCCCCCTGCATTGGGAGCTCAGAGTCTTAGCCACTGGACCACTAAGGAAGCCCCTGCTCTCTCTTTCCTTCCTGTCCCTCCTCCCTTTCCTCGTGTCTTATTCCTTCCTCCTACCTCCTTTCATCATCCACCCTACCACCCTTCTCCCCTCTTGTCTTCCTTCATTTGTATTCCCTCCTTCTCCTTTCCTTCCTCCCCACTCCCTTCTTCTATTACTACTCCTAAAACTTTTTTCTTTCCTTTCCTCTCTCTTTCTTTATACAGTCTTCTCCTTACAACTGCCTTCTCCTGTAAAAACTTTTTTCTACCTAAATATCCTACCTATCTAGCTGGCTATTTACATAGATATCAATCATTTAGCTTTATGTTACATTTATTGTCTTCTACTTTTAACTATTTGCACATCACACAGTTGTACTTGGTTTTCCTACTTATCCTCCATTATACTCTCACATTCCTTCTCCTTCTGTATGCCATTCTTTTCCCTGACTCATCCTTCATTGAATTTGATTCTTCCTTTCTTCTTTTACTGTCTTCTTTGAAAAAACCTTTTTCTTCTCTCATTTTCTGTATTCTTTGTCCTGTCGTACTACTACTGGTTTCTCCTTTATGAATATCTATTATCAACCTGTCATCTATCAATGTATCATTATTTTACCATTTTAAACTGATTTCTTTGAGATCTCTCTCTCCATGCCTTCAATTATACTTAATTTTATCAACATCTCTTTTTAATCTCCTCAGCGTCTCTCACTCACATTTTGTTTTTTATTTCATATTTTTTCCTAGCCTCATCCCTTTTAAAAAATTTTTATGTATTGGAGAAGGGTTGATTTACAATGTTGTGTTAGTGTCAAGTGTACAGCAAAGTGAATCAGTTATACATACATATATCCACTCTTTTTTTGTGTGTGAAATTTGAACAAAGTCTATATTTAATAACTGTATCACATGTTAATTTTCTGGGGTTTTTTTCTTTTACAACATAGTATTTCTTTATACTCTCAGAATTGAACTAGAAGTTTCAAGCCTCTTTCAAATTTTTAAAAAATCACTAAGGTTATAAACTTTCTAGACTTTTATCAGGAATAACAGACGCAAAATACATGGAACTATATCAGACTTCTAAGTGAATGTATAAATTAGAAATCTAGCATTCTATTCATACTGAGTCAAACAAGTGGAATGCCATAAATGTCATAAATTTTTTAGCTAGGCAAAAATTCATAAGCTTTCTAAAATTTATATATATATATATATATTCCATACTATGTATCTATATCTATCTATATATATATATATATGTATACAAAAGCTTTTCTACTATAGTTGATAAAGGCTTGAGAAAGAACGTCAAAAAATAAAAAAGAGAAATTGGAAAACATAAACTAAATGACATGGGAGCACTAAACATGAAATAGAAAAAGTGAAACAAATTAGATAAAAGTAAAAAGTCATCATATAGTCCAGTTGCTTTTAAACATAGCTGCTCATTAGAAACACATCTGGAGCTCTGGAGAAAAAAAGCAATACCTGGGCATTTGTATTTTTCAAAAAATTCCAAGATAATTCTGATATGCATCTGGATTTTAAAAAGTGATTACAGGTTTTTCTATTAAATAGTAGTTTTAGTGATGTAGAACTTTATTATTTTCTGTTGACCAATCATGATACAATGGTATTAAGTGAATAACAGTTAGGTAACCAAGAAGCACAAGCTGGAATCAAGATTGCTGGGAGAATATCAATAACCTCTGATATGCAGATGACACCACCCTTATGGCAGAAAGTGAAGAGGAACTAAAAAGCCTCTTGATGAAAGTGAAAGAGGAGAGTGAAAAAGTTGGCTTAAAGCTCAACATTCAGAAAACGAAGATCATGGCATCTGGTCCCATCACTTCATGGGAAATAGACGGGGAAACAGTGGAAACAGTGTCATACTTTATTTTTTGGGGCTCCAAAATCACTGCAGATGGTGACTGTAGCCATGAAATTAAAAGATGCTTACTCCTTGGAAGGAAAGTTATGACCAACCTGGATAGCATGTTAAAAAACAGAGATATTACTTTGCCAACAAAGGTCCATCTAGTCAAGGCTATGGTTTTTCCAGTGGTCATGTATGGATGTGAGAGTTGGACTGTGAAGAAAGCTGAGCGCCGAAGAATTGATGCTTTTGAACTGTGGTGTTGGAGAAGACTCTTGAGAGTCCCTTGGACTGCAAGGAGATCCAACCAGTCCATCCTAAAGGAGATCAGTCCTGGGTGTTCACTGCAAGGACTGATGCTGAGGCTGAAACTCTAATACTTTGGCCACCTCATGTGAAGTGTTGACTCATTGGAAAATACCCTGATTCTGGGAGGGATTGGGGGCAGGAGGAGAAGGGGACGACAGAGGATGAGATGGCTGGATGGCATCACTGACTCGATGCACACGAGTTTGGGTGAACTCTGGGAGTTGGTAAGGGACAGGGAGGCCTGGCGTGCTGTGATTCATGGGGTTGCAAAGAGCTGGACATGACTTAGAGACTGAACTGAACTGAACTAAACCACAGTAGTAAAAGATGTTCATCAGTTTTCACAATCAATAGTCAGACAAAAAATAAAATATAATTACAACTGCCAGCCATAATGGAAACATGATTATCCTAACAATATAAAACAATTACATAAATTTGGGGGGTTAAGTAGAGTGATATGGTAAGTGGAAGTGTATATATGCACATGTTCTCATCCACCCAGCCAGTCTATGTCTTTTGTTTGATGTACTTAATCCATTTACATTTAAGGTAATTATCAGTATAAATGATACTATTGCCATTTCCTTAATTGTTTGGGCTTTATTTCGTGTAGGTCTTTTCCTTCTTGTGTGTTTCCTGCCTAGAGAAGTTCCTTTAGAATTTGTTGTAAAGCTGGTTTGGTGGTGCTGAATTCTCTTAACTTCGCTTGTCTGGATAGCTTTTGATTTCTCCATCAAATCTGAAGGAGAGTCTTGCTGGGTCGAGTTTTGGTTGTAGGTTCTTCCCTTTCATCACTTTAATATCATGCTGTTCCCTTCTGGCTTGTAGAGTTTCTGTTGAGAAATCAGCTGATAACATTATGGGAGCTCCCTTGTATGTTATGGGAGCTCCCTTGTATGTTTCCCTTGTTGCTTTTAATATTTTATCTGTCTTTAATTTTTGTCAGTTTCATTATTATATGTCTTGGTGTGTTCCTCCTTGGGTTTATCCTGCCTGGGACTCTGTGTGCTTCCTGGACTTGGTTGACTATTTCCTTTCCCACATTTGAGGAGCTTTCAGCTATTATCTCTTCAAATATTTTCTCAGGTCCTTTCTGTCTGTCTTCTTCTGGGACCCCTATAATGTGAATGTTGGTGTGTTTAATGTTGTTCCAGAGGTCTCTTAGGCTGTCTTCGTTGTTTTTTTTTTTTTTTTTTTTTCATTCTTTTTTCTATATTCTGTTTTGTGGCAGTGATTTCCACCATTCTGTCTTCCAGGTTACTTATCCATTCTGCCTCAATTATTCTGTTACTGATTGCTTCTAGTGTATTGTTCATCTGGTTTTTTGTTCTTTAGTTCTTTTATGTCTTTGGTAAACATTTCTTGCATCTTCTCCATTCTTTTTCTGAGATCCTGGATCATCCTCACTATCATTAGTCTGAATCCTTTATGTGGGAGGTTGCCTATCTCCACTTCAGGTTTTCTCTTGTCCCTTCATCTGGGATATAACTCTCTGCATTTTCATTTTGATTAACTTTCTGTGATGTGGTTTTCATTCTGGCAGCTGCAGGATTGTTCTCTTCTTGCTTCTTCTGTCTTCTGGTGGATAAGGCTAGGGGAGTTGTGTAAGTTTCCTGATGGGAGGGACTGGCAGTGGGGAAAACTGGGTCTTGCTCTGGTGGGCAGGGCCATGTTCAGTAAAGTTTTAATCCAATTATCTGCTGATGGATGGAGTTGCACTCCCTCCCTTCCTAGGGGTTCCCAGGTGGCCCTAGTAGTAAAGAACCTGCCTGCCAATGCAGGAGACATAAGAGATACAGGTTCAGTCCCTGGGTCAGGAAGAGCCCCTAGAGGAGAGCATGGCAACCCACTTCAGTATTCTTGCCTAGAGAATCCCATGGACAGAGGAGTCTGGTGGGCTACAATCCATAGGGTCTCAAAGAGTTGGACACGACTGAAGTGACTTAGCATGCAAGACCCAGGCCTGGGGTCTACAGGCTCTATGGTAGGGTTAATGGCGACTTGCAAAAAGACTTACGCCAAGGGGCACCTTCCAGGACTGCTGCTGCTAGTACAGCAGTGAATCACTGCGACCCATGCCTCCACAGGAGACTCTCCATACTAGCAGGTAGGTCTGGTTCAGTCTCCTGTGGGATCACTGTTCCTTTCTCCTGGGTCTTGGCGTGTGCAAGATTTTGTTCATGTCCTCCTAGAGTGGAGTCTCTGTTTCCCCCAGTCCTGTGGAAGTACTGTAATCAAATCCCACTGGCCTTCAAGGTTAGATTCCCTGGGGAGTCTCAGTCCCTTTGCAGGATTCTCAGGCTAGGAAGCCTGATGTGGGGCTCAGAACCTTCACAACAGTGGGAGAACTTCTTTGGTATTATGGTTCTCCAGTTTGTGGGCTGCCCACTTGGTGGGTATGGGATTTGATTTTATCGTGATTGCGCCCCTACCATGCCATTGCAGTTTCTTCTTGTCTTTGGAAGTAGGGTATCTTTTTTTGATGGGTTCCAGCATCCTCCTGTCAATGTCTGTTTAACAGCTAGTTGTGATTTTGGTGCTCTCACAGGAGGAGATGAGTGCATGTCCTCTACTCTGCCATCTTGAACTGGAAGCTCACTCATCCTTTCCAAAGTATTAATTTTCTTTTTTCCCTCTTTCCCTCCATTCTCTTTACTTCCATTATATTTTATTCTGTCATTCTTGTTCTATGCATTCTTTATTGGTTCCTCCTTTTAGAAGTTATTTTTTTCTCTCTTAAATTTTTTGTAATGATATTTATTTTCTTTTTATTTTCTTTTTTAAACAACTTCTTTCTCTCTTCCCCTTTCTTCTCTCTCTTCGAAAAAAAAGTATGTATTTATTTTGGTTGTGCTGGGTCTTCACTGCTGTGTGGGCCTTTCTCTAGTTGTGGCAGGTGACGGCTACTCTCTAGTTGTGGTGTGCAGGCTTCTCACTGTGGTGGCTTCTCTTATTGTGGAGCATGAGCTCTTGGGCATGTGGGCTTCAGCAGCTGCAGCTCGTGGGCTCTAGATCACAGGCTCAGTATTTGTGGCGAACAGGCTTAGTTGCTCCACAGCATGTGGGATCCTCCCAGATCAGGGGTCGAACCCATGTGTCACTCTCATCTCACACTCACGTTTTTTCTTTTTTGATTTTACTCTTTTTCCTAGGGACTCCATAACCTCTGTTTCTTTCCTGCCTCGGTCTTCTTTTTAATCTGTCCCCTTCCCTTCTTTGATTCTTTCTTCCCTTCCCACTCTCTTGCCCCCTTCATATTTCCTTTCTTCTCTCATTTCTTTCTCATTCAATAATGTTCTTTCCCCATCCTCTCCCTCAGTGCTTCACCCTCTACCTTCCTTAATTCCTTCTTTCCTCTTTCCTCCTTCTTTCCTTTCCTCCTCTATCTCTAACTTTTCCCCTTCCATTCTCCTTTTATTCTCTTTTAATGTCCTCTTTTAAAATCATTCTTTCCATCCATTTCTAAGTTTTTCTTTCTTTTTTATTGGCTTCTTCCTATGAATGTCCTTTCTATATGTGTGCATGTTTGGATGAATCTATCTCTGTCTTTTCTTTCTATAGATCATATATTTATCTTCCTTTGTACATACCTACATGCCTAGCTGTCCATCTGGCTATCAATCATCTATGTATGTTTACTGTCTCTTTACTGACTTGTACTTTTAAAACCTCTCCCATACCACACACAATTGTACTTGATATTCTTACTCACACAGTCTCTTTTTTAAGACTTTGCATATATTATGACAGTCATTAGTGACACAAGTTGTAAAATATTTTTCCATACTTTTGAGCTTTGCATGTGATGATTCTTCATCAGTCACTGCAGATAAATTACGTGAGTTTTGTTTTTGTGTTTTTTTTTTTAACATGCATTTCAACTAGATATGATTCAGAATAGATTAATACTCCCTTTGTTTAATTACAGATAGCTAAAAAATTGCCTGACAGCCCACCAAACAGGATTTGCTTTAAGACCAACCCACAGAGTCAATTGGAGACTGAGTGCGCTGGGACCTGCTGGGTCAGCCATAGTAGCGTTTAGCTAATTGTCTAGAGCATTAACCCCTGGAGAAGCAAATGACAACCCACTCCAGTATTCTTACTTGGAGAATCCCATGGACAGAGGAGCCTGGTCGGCTACAGTCCATAGGGCTGCAAAGAGTCAGACACGACTGAGTGACTAAGCATACATACTATCGCGTAAAGAAGAAAGTCCTGGTTGGAGACACGAGGCCTGCAGCACCAGCTGTGGACCCTCCATGATGTGACTACACAGCTCCATCTGCAAGTGTCTGTGGGGTGACCAGGGAGGGGGCACACAGCTGTAGGCAGGCATTCTTGGGGCTGCATACATTGGCACAGTGGTGGGGTGGGTGGGGGGGTGACAGGAGTTGGGGAGTGGGCAGTTAGCAGGGTACCTGTTTGGAAGGTAGGATGTGCTCCAGGATATATGTTGAGGGAAAAGGCTGGAGCTGCTGCTGTATAGCCCATGGGGAAACCAGCTAGATAACCATTCCTTTGGAATCTGCATGGGGAACCCCACAAGAACCCAGGCTATAAACAGGATTGGTGACTTCAGGCCCCTGGGCTGGTGGTTGGGCTTGGCAAGGGCCTGCCATGGAGGCCTGCTCCCATGAGAGGCTGAGTCACAAGGCCTGTGCCCTGCCTTGCCTGGGCTCCCCGCACACTCTCTCTTTCTTTAACTTTTCTTGCAGTCTCATCTCTAAAGCTTTGCTTTTATCCCTCCTCTCCCTCCCTCCCCACTTATACTTTTAAATTTTTATTTATTTATGCTTTATTGCATATAGTTGTTAACAATGTTAACAATGTTGTGTTAGTTTTACGTGTAAAGTGATTCAGTTTCTATGAATCACACTTTTCAGATTCTTTTCCCTTATATGTTATCACAAAATATTGAGTATAGTTCTCTGTGCTATACAGTAGGTACTTGTTGGTTATCTATTTTAATTTCTTATACTTTTTAAGTGACTCCCCTTAAAATTTTTTCTTCTGTCTTCTGCACCTCCTTTATACTGCCATTCTTATTGGCTTCTATTTTTAAAATCTGTTTCTTATCTATCCAATCTTCCTATCTATTTTAATGTATTTTTAGATCTCTCTGTCCATGACTTTATTTTCTCACTAGTTTATTCTTTTCAGCATTCTCTTGCTGCCTCTCATGATCACACTCTTTATGTTAGCCTTTTTCTCAGAGATTCTTCCCTTATAAACTTTCTTTCCTGCCCCTTTCTTCCTTTTATTCACCCCTCCCTCCTTCCATTCCTACCTCTCCCCCTTTCTTCTCTCTTTTTATATCCATACACCTACCTACATACATAAATACCTACTTACCTAGCTATCTATCCAGCTATTAATGATCTATGTTCATTGTACTCTTTCTGTATTGACTTCTACCTTTTAGAACTCTCCCCCACCCTGCACAGTTATTCTTAATTTTCTTACTGTATCCTCCTCTCTCATTCTCTCTACTTATTCATGTAATTGTCTTCTGAAACATCCTCTCTAAACTGATTTTCTTCTTCCCTCCCTGCTTCCCCTCCCTGCCTTCCTTATTTCCTTCCCTCCCTCTCTCCCTTCTTCCATTTTTTAAAATAATGTTTTGACTTATTTATTTGGCTGCACTGGATCTTAGTTGTGGTATGTGGGATCTAGTTCCTTGACCAGGGATCAGACCCAGGAGTGCAGTGTCTTAGCCACTGGACCACCAGGAAAGTCCCTCTTCTTCCTTCTTAAGTTTTTACTGGCTCCTTTTTAAACTTCTCTTTCTCCCTGCCCGCCCCCTTCTCTCCTTCCTTTATACTGTCTTTACTGGACTGTCCTTTTAAAGTTCCACCTACCTAAACCTGTGCACTTATCTTCCTTGCTATGTACCTATCAATCATCTTCATTTTACTGTATTTTTATTGACTTAAAAAATCGGTCATTCTCCCCTTTCCCAGATGTACCCGAGTCTCTTCCTTTTAAATCTCTCCTTTCCTAATTCCTAATTCCTTTCCTTCCTCTATTCCTGGCTGTGTCTCTCTAGCTCTCCCTTTCACTGTGTCTCTGTTCTTTGTCCGCTGGCTGCCTGTATCCCTCCTTTCCTTTGTCTCCCTCCCTGACCATACATCCTTCCCTTACCCCTTCTTCTCGCCTTCCTCCCTCCCTCTCTTCCTTCTGCTTTTCCTGTTGAGTTTTCTGACTTGCTTTTTTAATTTTAAAAATGTCTATTAATAATCTCTGTATATACATATTTATTTAATTTTCTTTTGTGACTGACTTCTTTTTAAATTCCCCTTCCCCACCTAGTGTGCTAATTTTCTCACTGGGTCCTCTTTTTCAATCTCCTCTCCCTATTTCAATCATTCTTTTGTTCTCTTTGTCTCTTTTATTTTATTTTTCTTTTCTAACTTACTCCTAGCATCTTAATTTCTTTATTTTCTTTTGTCCCCTCCTTTCTTTCTTTTTTTTTAATTTCCCATGTCTCTTTCTCATTCCCTTTCTTTCCCACTCTGTATTTGTTTCCTTTGCCTCCATGTATGGATGCATTCTTTTCTTTTCTTTTTGCTTGATTTTACTGTATTTTTACAGGGACCTGTTTTTACGCTTTTTTGTTTTCGTCTCATCTTTCTCTTTCCAATGCTATCTTTCTCTATTATCTTTATTACTTGGCTTCTTTTAAAATTATACTCTATTTTCTATCTGTTTATCTATCTTTTACTGTCTTCTTCAACAACTTCTCTTTAAATCTCTCATCCCCACAGTCCTACTTGAGTTTCTTACTGACCCCATCTTTTCAAGCTTCTCTCACTTTCAAACTTTATCCTCTTACTTTCTCCTACCAATTCATTCTTTCAAGTTGCCTGCCTGCTCTCCTTCCCTCCATCCCTTCTTCCCACCTTCTTTTACTCCGTTTTTCTTCCTGCCTGCTGCTTTTCATTTTTTGCTCAATTTTTCTTACGCTTTTTTTTACACCTCTTTTTTTCCCACTGGCACTTCCTATTTGTAGTCTGTTCTGTCCATCTGACTGCCTGCTACCAAACTATAAATCATCTATTTTTTGATCTATATATTAGGGTCTTTAAAAAATTATTCCTTCTCATCTTTGAATCTCTTTCACTTGTACAGACTGTTGTACTTGATTTTTTTCCTACTGGCTACTCCTTTTCAAACACTTTCATGCTCATCTTGAATCTCTTACCTTTTCCTTTTTGAATGACTTGTCCTTTTCTTATTTTTCCTCATTCATCCTCTTTTCCTTCCATTTTCCATCCTTTCCTCCCCCTCCCTTTCCTTCCTTCCTTTCCTCCTCTCTCCCTCCATTCCTTCTTTCCTTTCTGTGTATCTATTGCTCCCTTTTTTCACTGTGTCTTTCTTCTCTTTTCCTGTCTTCATTCCCTCCCTCCCCCTTCCTATATATCTTGATGGCTTTCTCTGTCTCTGGCTTTTCTGTCTTCTTTGCCTGCTGCCTGCAAGCCCTTTTCCCCCTCCTCCCTCTTTGCTTTTCCCCACTGCTTCTCTCCTCCTCTTTCTTCCTATATTCCTCTCTTTCCCTCCACCCTCTTTTCCTTTGTCTTTCATTACTTTTCTCCTTATCTTTCTCCCTCTAACAGCCTGTTCCCTCTGTCATAGCAGCCTCTCTACTCCTTCCCTTCCTTCCTCTCCTCTCAGTGTATCCAGTGTTTAAACACTCTTCTTTACTTCTTCTCGCTTTTATTTTCTGTAGTCTTTTTTTCATTGGCTTCTTTTTACAGTCCTACCTATACCTATGTGTTTATCTAGGTATCAAATCATCTATCTTCATTTTACTGTATTTTTTATTGATTTTTACACTTTAGCTATACCTCAGCAACACACCACATAGAATTTGACTTGATTTTCTTACTGGCTTCATTTAAAAAACTGTTCTTTCTTCTCTTTTTCCCCTAAATGTTCCTTCTATTCTTTTTGCACTGTGGCTCAGATCATGAACTCCTTATTGCCAAATTCAGACTTAAATTAAAGATACTAGAGAAAACCACTAGACCATTCAGGTATAACCTAAATCAAATCACTTACAATTATACAGTGGCAGTGAGAAATAGATTTAAGGGACTAGATCTGATAGAGTGCCTGATGAACTATGGACGGAGGTTCATGACATTGTACAGGAGGCAGTGATCAAGACCATCCCCAAGAAAAAGAATGCCAAAAAGCAAAATGGCTGTCTGAGGAGGCCTTACAAATAGCTATGAAAAGAAGAGAAGCCAAAAGAAAAGGAGGAAATGAAAGATATACCCATTTGAATGCAGAGTTCCAAAGAATAGAAAGGAGAGATAAGCAAGCCTTCTTTAGTAACCAGTGCAAAGAAATAGAGGAAAACAATAGAATGGGGAAGACTAGAGATCTCTTCAAGAAAATAAGAGATACCAAGGGAACATTTCATGCAAAGATGGGCTCAATAAAGGACAGAAATGGTATGGACCTAACAGAAGCAGAAGATATTAAGAAGAGGTGGCAAGAATACACAGAAGAACTGTACAAAAAAGATCTTCACCACCCAGATAACGATAATAGTGTGATTGCTCACCTAGAGCCAGACATCCTGGAATGCTAAGTAAAGTGGGCCTTAGAAAGCATCACTACAAACAGAGCTAGTGGAGGTGATGGAATTACAGCTGAGCTATTTCAAATCCTGAAAGATGATACTGTGAAAGTGCTGCACTCAATATGCCAGCAAATTTGGAAAATTCAGCAGTGGCCACAGGACTGGAAAAGGTCAGTTTTCATTCCAATCCCAAAGAAAGGCAATGCCAAGGAATGCCCAAACTGCTGCACAATTGCACTCATCTCTCACGCTAGCAAAGTAATGCTCAAAATTCTCCAAGCCAGGCTTCAACAATACATGAACTGTGAACTTCCAGATGTTCAAGCTGGTTTTAGAAAAGGCAGAGGAACCAGAGATCCAATTGCCAACATCCGCTGGATCATCGAAAAAGCAAGAGAGTCCCAGAAAAACATCTATTTCTGCTTTATTGACTATGCCAAAGCCTTTGACTGTGTGGATCACAATAAACTGTGGAAAATTCTTCAAGAGATGGGAATACCCGACCACCTGACCTGCCTCTTGAGAAATCTGTATGCAGGTCAGGAAGCAACAGTTAGAACTGGATATGGAACAACAGACTGGTTCCAAATAGGAAAAGGAGTATGTCAAGGCTGTATACTGTCATCCTGCTTATTTAACTTATATGCAGAGTACATCATGAGAAACACTGGGCTGGATGAAGCACAAGCTGGAATCAAGATTACTGGGAGAAATATCAATAACCTCAGATATGCAGATGACACCACTCTTATAGCAGAAAGTGAAGAGGAACTCAAAAGCCTCTTGACGAAAGTGAAAGAGGAGAGTGAAAAAGTTGGCTTAAAACTCAACATTCAGAAAACGAAGATCATGGCATCCGGTCCCATCACTTCATGGGAAATAGATGGAGAAACAGTGGAAACAGTGGCTGACTTTATTTTTGGGGGGCTCCAAAATCACTGCAGATGGTGATGGCAGCCATGAAATTAAGACTCTTACTCCCTGGAAGGAAAGTTATGACCAACCTAGACAGCATATTAAAAAGCAGAGACATGACTCTGTCAACAAAGGTCCATCTAGTCAAGGCTATGGTTTTTCCAGTGGTCATGTATTGATGTGAGTGTTGGATTAAAAAGAAATCTGAGAACCCAAGAGCTGATGCTTTTGAACTGTGGTGTTGGAAAAGACTCTTGAGAGTCCCTTGGACTGCAAGGAGATCCAAGCAGTCCATCCTAAAGGAAATCAGTCCTGGGTGTTCATTGGAGGGACTGATGTTGAAGCTGAAACTCCAATACTTTGGCCACCCGATGTGAAGAGCTGACTCATTTGAAAAGACCCTTATGCTGGGAAGGCAGGAGGAGAACGGGACAACCGAGGATGAGATGGTTGGATGGCATCACGGACTCAATGGAGATAAGTTTGAGTAGACTCTGGGAGTCGGTGATGGACAGGGAGGCCTGGGTGTGCTGTAGTCCATGGGGTCCCAAAGAGCTGGACACGACTGAGTGATTGAACTGAACTGAACTAAAGCCACCAGGGAAGCCTCCTCGGAAGTCTCCTTTTTAAACAGCCCTCTTCCCCAAATTGTACTTGAATTTTTTACTTACTCTTTCTTTTCAAGCCTCTTATACAATCACATTCCCTCTTTTTATTTTACTTTTTCCTACTGTCCCATCCTTTAAACACTTACCTTCTTTTTCTTTTTTTTTCTGATTTAATTCTCTTTGTCTTTTACCTGCTGCCTTTCATCCTTTTGCTTTACATTTTTTGTCTTCCCTCCTCCCTCCTTCACCCTCCCCCAGCACTTTCCCCATCCCTCTCGCTCCTTTTAAACTCACTTTTAAGGGCTCCTCTTCTGAAAGGTTTCTTTCTTTCTCTCATCTGCTATCTTGTTTTGTACTTACATTTATTTCTGGGTTATTCTTTTAAAAAGTGTTTATTTATTTGGCTGTAGCAGGTCTTAGTTGTAGCATGTGGTGTCTTTGGTCTTTGTTGGGCGTGTGAGATCTTTAGCTGTGGTGTGCAAACTCTTAGCTGTGGCATGTGCATCTACTTCGCTGACCAGGGATTGAACCAGGCCCCTTGTATTTGAAGCACAGTGTCCTAACCACTGGACTACCAGGAAAGCCCTCTGGGTTATTTTAAAAGTTGGTTCTACCTATCTATTATCTATCATGTTTATTTTACAGGTTTTTTTTTTTTTTAATTCCTCTGACTCCTTTTGAAGTCTCTCTTACACAGCCACATTCTCTTCATTTTATTTTTTCCTGTAACTTATTACAATTTTTTCCTTTAATTCTGTCCTTTTCTCCTTTATTCCCATTTTTAATAGCTCCTTTTCATGCCTTTTCTTTTGCTTTCTCTTTTCTTTGTCCGCCTGCATGCCTGCCTTCTTCCCTTTCTTTCTTCCTATTTTATTCTCTTTTTACAGGCTTCTCTTTTCAAACTGCTTTCCTTCTCCCTTTCTCTCTTCCTTCTATTTTTTTTTTGTCCTGCCTTTTTTACTGGCTCCTATTTTATAAACTCATCCTATTTACCTCTTTTCTATATTTCTGTCTTCTCTCTTTCTCTGTCCCTTCTCTCTTTCTTCCATGGTTTCTCTATGTTCCTGTACTGCTTTTCTTACTGGCTACTGGCTCTTCCTTTTTGAAGTATGTTCATATTTTCTGCCTTCCATCTATCCATCTTCCCTCACTTCTACCTCCCCCTCCCCCCTTATTTAATGCTAGTCTTCTGTAACTTTTGAAATCCTTCTCTTTCCTTATTGTACTATACTTTTTCTTTCCCTTTTGCTCTGTGTCTCTGTTTCTCCTCTTTTCATTTCCTTCTTTGCCTTTTTTATCTTTTCATTTTTTATTTTCTTTTCTTTTACTGACTTTTTAACTTCCTCCTTTTTAATATTAATATTTTCCTTTTCTCCTATTCTCCCTCTCCTACTGGATCCTTTTATTCCATTCAGTCTATCTTCAATGTACTGCTTTTTCATATTGGCATCTCCTTTTTAAGTCTCTCTTTCTTTTACTAACTTCTCATTTTTTCCCTATTACTCCAAATTGTATTAGATTTTCCTACTGGCTTCTTTTCAAATTTTTTTCTCACTCTCACATTGTTTTTTTTTTTTTTTTTTTACTTTTTTCTGTTCACATATCCTTTTTAAACTTCTTTATTCTCTCTCTTCCTCCTACTCCTTTGTTTCTCTATTTTTGTCTGTATGTCTTTTTCTTGCTCCCTTTCTTTCATTCTCTGTTTTGTTTGCCTTTCTTCCTCATACTCCTTGTCCTTTTCTCGTTTCTTTGCCTTTATCTCCTTCCATTCCCTCATGGAGTGTGTGTGTGCACGCACACGTGCATGTGTATTTTCTTACTAGCTTCTTCTGCTCAATATTCTTCTTATTCATTCATTCACTTTCCTCCTCTTTATATCTCCATTCCATTCTTTCTTTTTGTATCATATTTTCTCCTTTTTAACCTTTTTGTTCTTTCTATTTCTATTTCTTGCTTAGGATATTTTAAATGTCTCTTCTTTTTTTCTACTTAAATTTTTTTTCTCTTTCTCTTTCTAGCTTACTGTTTTGTATAATCTTTTCTTAGTGGACCTCAGTTAATATTTTCCTTCTATTTTTCATTCATTGTCTCCCTCTTTGTCTGTTTTGGGGGTAATGTTTTGTCTTACTGGCTCATTTTCTCTATCTATATATAACTGTCTCTTTCCCTTTTTGTTGTTCTGTCTCCTCTACTGGCTCCTTTTTAAACTCCTAGTAAAGGCAGTCTTGTCTGCTGAGCCACTTTACAGAAGTGTGTAATTTGTTATAATGTCTGTAACATAACAATATTGTGTAAATGTGTGTGGGTGTCTGTACATTCTTTACAACTTGACCTGTAACTGGGAAGTGCCTGTAAGTGTGAGCTTCTTGAATTTCTCTTTGCAAGGGCTTTGTCACCTCACTATATTAGCACATAGAGGGGTTTTAACAAAGCCACTGATAATTAATAAATATTTATGCATATTCTACTTACCTTTGTCTTTTATTGTTTCTCTCTCACCTTCTGTTTCATCTTGACTTCTGTTTTCAAATACATTTTCTTCTGATCCTTCTCTCTGAAGGTCATTCCTTTGCATTTTTGGTAAATGATAAGTGATTTTTTTCTTGAGTTGTGCTTTTTTCTAAATATTAAAAAAATATATTCAATGTTTAAAATTTAATATCAATTTGCCACTGGAAATGCATAACAGATACTTCAAATATGATGGTACATTTGAAGGAAGCCCTCTTTCTTGAGATTTCTAAAATCAGAGTACAGAGCTAGGAAGGTAATAAGGGTAAGTTTCCTTTTGCTGTCCAGCTTGAAGAATATATTTTAATAACTAGGTCCAACTGAACTCATTGCCTACTTTCTGGAGACTGGTCCCATTTTAGACCAGCCCTTAAAGTCCAGGTTCAGACCAGACTAGCTCTTTCCATCAATAGCTATCCTTGTAAATTTAAGTCACTTCTGAAAATCCACACTTTAAAATATCAAAATTAGCAAAACCCTTTCCTCAAAACAGTCCAAGTTATTGTTTAAAGGTCACTCTACCTTACGGTGAGCATCTTCTTTGACTTTTTTACGTTGTTCTTCAAGTCTTGATTCTCTTTTTACTTCTTCTCCAATCTTTGACAGAAGTAACATTTCATTTGTTTTCCATTTCTAAGGAGCACAATGTCAGGGTAGTCAGCAGGCCTTCTCTTTTATAATCTTTTTTGTTTGTTTGTTTTGGTCAATAAGCAAATTAGGTCAAATTAAGGCCCTGACAGGAACTTGGAAAACCATAATAAAAATCTTACCTTGGCTTTAGAATGGGCTTATGCTTCAAAGGTAGATCTAAAAAGATGCTGGAAAGGTGATTTTCTCTTATAGATTTGAGGAATTATCATATGTAATATGTTGCCCTTAAATGTATTCTGACAGAGAGCCTGAACAAATAGCCTTGTCTGAGCGTTGAGGAGTGAGAATACAGACATGATTATTTTTCACTAGAATTAAATTCTAAAACTTTAAGAGCAGATGAAGTGTGTCTATACTATGATGGGTATGTAATTTGTGGTATCAGTCTCACTATGTTAAGTACAAGCTTGTCTGTTATAATGGTGATACAAGATTAATAGCAGTTTATTATTTTAAAATAATTATGATTTTTTAAGCAGTGGTTTATTTCTTAGACCTGAAATAACTTCAGGTAATATGGTGGGACTGCTAAAAATGTTTATAAATAAAATAATCACACATAATTTCCCCATCAATATTTATAATTTGGTGTTTCTCACCTCTTCAATTTGTCTCCGGAGACTAAGTTTTCTTCTAATGTGGTCCCGATGTAGTCTTTCTTCTTCCTTTATCCAGAGTACATTCTGCTTTTCTGCCATGTGTTCAAGCTTGTTTAATTCCAAGCTAATCATATCTAAATATCTAAGTAAAAGTGAAAATTTAAGGGAATATAAATTGGGTGTTTCCCTTATGATGGTATTATCTACTCTGATATTCCCAAACCACCTTCTGGGTTGCTTTTTATTTCTTAAACTACAGGAATGTAGAGTTCTTTAAGCTAGCCTGATTCACCAACTCACCATGATGTACTCATCAGACTGTTACTGTGGTTGGGACAATGGCAAAATGTAGAACAGACTGATTTGAAGCATTTTATACAGAGATTAGTCATAATTCAGGAGCTCTGTAACATGAGTTTCCAAAGACGGCTGAAGTCAACTTAAGGACTGACTTCAAAAACCAAGTATATTTGAATTTTCTTTAAAAAATAAGTGGCTATTGGCCTCTCTGTCATTGTCAAGTCCTTGAACAATCTCTCATGTATAGACAGGTCTGCAGACTACCAGTCTGCCACTTTGATGAATCAGTATATATTTTGGCATATCATGACATGAATCCATGGAATGTAAGAGTAGGTGATGGGGAACTGGCCCTCATCCCTGATAAAGGAAAAACAGAAGGAACTATAACTCATCCCTTTGCCTCCTGGGGCATGGGCTCAGCCGCTGAATGATAAGATTGAATGTGTGTGAGTAATAGCTAAATGAACATACATGGTTGGTTGGGGGGGTAACACCTGTTTATATTAGCATCAGATGAAGTTATAGCAACTCTCTCTCTTTTATCCGGCAGTAATTCCCTTAAACTTAAGTTTGAAATGTGCTAATGACACCTTTCCCTCTACTACTATGAACTTGGGTTTCCCAAGCTCAGGGAGCTGTACTTCGGAATTGTTCTTCAAATATCAGTTTGTCTTACCTTTTGCGTTCCTCGTGACTCCATTTTCTCAGGTAGAAACTCTTTCCTAGATATGGTATCAAAGTTTCCAATCCCTGCTATCTCTTAATCTCCTTTCTTTTCAGTCCACATTGAAGACTATAGGAAGTTAAATTGCGTCTAATACTTTTTAAATTCTGCTTTCAATTATTTTTAGCACTTTTACAGTTTTCTGGAGTCCACAATACGTCCACAAAAATATGCATTAACTTTGGTCATACCTTTGCTTTATCAACAGCTCTTGGTCTGGAGTTGTTTGTTTATTTTCTTGTAACAGCAAATCTTGGAACTGTGTACTGCCATGACTGTCACAGGCTCTCTTGGTTTCATACAATTTATTTACTTGTTTTTCAATCATTTTCTAGGAGGGAGAAAAAAAGAACTACAGTGTTTATATTGGCCAGAAATAACCTTGTCCTTTGATATGACTTCTCATGTTTCGGGCTTGGTAAACGTCCTGTGCTGCTAAGTCGCTTCAGTCGTGTCCGACTCTGTGGGACCCCATAGACGGCAGCCCACCAGGCTTCCCCGTCCCTGGGATTCTCCAGGCAAGAACACTGGAGTGGGTTGCCATTTCCTTCTCCATTGTGTGAAAGTGAAAAGTGAAAGTGAAGTTACTCAGTCGTGACCGACTCGTAGTGACCCCATGGACTGCAGCCCACAAATAGTTAATTAACCTGCATTTAAGTCTTTCTTCACAACCTACATAAAAACTTTCTTACAGGCCTCAAATAAAACAAATTCAAGTATTTAACTTACTTGTTCTCTTACATAGTTTCTTTCAAAGTCTAATTTCAAACTGGTGAGATACTGCCTGTACTTATTCAATTTGTTCAAGGTGCATAAAACCTATAAAAACAAATATATAAATAGAAAGTTGTAACAATCATGAAACTTTCCAGAGAAAAGAGTCATAAGAACATTCATTTTAGTAACAATTTTGGGATCAAGGGTAGTGATAGCACATTTTGGTAATAATTTAGAAGGCAATACAGTGGCTGTATCACCAGGAAATGTCTACCTAAATAATATTATTTCAATAATATGGTTCACACAAAATAAATGTTATTAAGATACCAGTATAATAATGATGTTTAACTTTCAGAAGAATTTATTCCATCAAGCTGTATTCTGTTAGGTTTCCATTTTGTCTCTAGTCTTCTCAAAGGATATTGGAAATATCCCTTGATGGGTATACAGTGCCATTAATACTTTTAGAGCCAAAGGAAAGGCACTAATAATACAGCTGAGAGAAAATGCATAAATAAATGTGTATGCATATGTCTTTACATATTGAAATCATTTGGTGTTTATCTGTTGCTTTTATCAAAGAAAAATGATCAAGTGGGAACAATTTTATTTAGAAACAGCCACCTGATTTCTCTTTACTCAAATATTGAGTAATTCATTGAGTTTTCTATCAGGTATTCCTTATTGCTCAATTAAAAGTTGACACAGGTTCCCAGTGAAGTACAGAAGCAAGCTTCTATCAAGACCATGGGTTTATGCTGGTTAACTGGAAGCAAACTTCAACCCACCTTATTATTGCTGGTGACATAGCCACCGTTCTTTAATCTCCTCGGGATATCTTTTCCCCTATAGTACGATTTTA
Organism: Bubalus kerabau; assembly: GCF_029407905.1. Taxonomy (NCBI): domain Eukaryota; kingdom Metazoa; phylum Chordata; class Mammalia; order Artiodactyla; family Bovidae; genus Bubalus; species Bubalus kerabau. The sequence goes on from NC_073647.1 coordinate 18,361,765, forward strand.
AATGTGGATGGTGCAGGTTTTTATAGCCAGTTTCCAAAAGTTGACAATACGGATCAGACAGGTTAAAGTCATAAGAAGGTTGATAAAGCTACAAACACATAGATTGAAAAGTGTTACATATATAAAATGAGTGAAATCACGCTTTTAAACCTCAATTTGTTAAGGTGATTAGGCTGTTCATTGAAAATAAAACATGCAAGAAGAATCTGAAGTGAGAGAATACTGACAATGGGCTGATCTGAAAAGAAGACAGTAGAATACTGTAATTTTCCTTCCACTTGCATTTAAATCAATATGAAAGACCTTTAAATTCTGTTTCCGTGGTACTCTGCTAAAGTGATTTGTAGTTCACAAAGCAGCAAGGTCAGGTGAAGAAGCATGGCCTAAGAAATTGGGAGACTGTGGTTCTAGTCTAAACTCTGCTACCATCTATCTGTCATAGCTTCACCTTACAAGGTGGTCAAGGGTGCTACTGCTGCTGCTAAGTCACTTCAGTCATGTCCGATTCTGTGCGACCCCATAGATGGCAGCCCACCAGGCTCCCCCGTCCCTGGGATTCTCCAGGCAAGAACACTGGAGTGGCTTGCCATTTCCTTCTCCAATGAATGAAAGTGAAAAGTGAAAGTGAAGTCGCCCAGTCATGTCCGACTTCTAGTGACCCCATGGACTGCAGCCCACCAGGCTCCTCCGTCCATGGGATTTTCCAGGCAAGAGTACTGGAGTGGGGTGCCATTGCCTTCTCCAGATCAAGGGTAGAGTTAAAAAAAAAAAAAAACAACTAAATGTGCAAAATATAGTGTTACTTCCTTGAGGAGATATTGCTAGAAGATAAAGAAGGATCCCACTAAGTTAGCGTTTAGGGTAGTTGAATATAGTACCTGATCATAATTAAATACATGTGTTTGGGGGGAATCAATATAATAAAGTGTACAGTGAATCAGTATAAGTATGGGGAAAAACTCAGGAAATAAGTAGCTAACAAGTGAATAAAAGAGTAACACAATGAAGATATGGGAAATAGAAGATAGCGGAACAAGAAACCAATGAAGAGGGCTACATTTACAAATTGAAAAGCAGTGTTATCACTTATAGTCAAATAGGCTTTGAGTATGTTTTAGGAATGTTAATTTGTGGGAAGGGGTAGAATGTATTGGTTTTGAAAAGAGAAATTATATTGCTTTCCAGCAATAAAACTTAAAAAAATAATATATATATTTGACACGTATCAGAAATACCAGGGAGCCCCCTATGCATCCTTGATGACACCCTAGAGAGGAGAATGGTAAGGAAATAAGTAAAATCAGGAAATAAGTAGAAATAATGTGATGAAAGCACACACTCAGAGAGTTCCAAACCTCCTTCAGGCTTGGCCTAAAGCTAAGGACAGGGTGGGGAGTGTTAGGCAGAGGACTTAAACAGTGCATGCAGCACTCTGAACCAGAAACAGTACTTTGGTGCTGAGTGAGAGGATGCAGATCAAGGGCAATGTAAATTCTAAGGAAAGATGAAACCGTTAGGGTTTGGGACACTGGGGAAAGGCTTCACATAGTAGCTCTTGAAAGACGGCTCAAATTGAAGGTCAGGAAGGAGAGGAGAGCATGCCAGGTTTCAGGAACCAGATGGACAAAGGCACAGAAGTAGAAATTATCATACGATGTGTGGACAGGGAGAAAACACCCAGACCCTTCAGAGCTGAGGTCTGGGTCGGAGATAAGGCTGAAGTGGGTGGCGGAGGCCTATCACGGGGCCTTCTATCATTAAAGTGAGGTTCAGACACTGAATACATCAACTCATTTTAACTTCACTTGGTGTGTGAAACTGAAGTTGACTCAAAGCAAAATAATAGCAGTGTTTCAAGTTTAATAGCAAGCAGAAAACAGTCAACAAAATCACTTATGCACCATTAAAAGTTAGTTTACCTTTTCACTTAAATTTGTAGTATAGAATACATTACTTCCTGGAATAACCGGAAGCTTGACCGAAAGAGGAAGATCCAATAGCTTAGCGGCTCCGACCTCTGGGATGGGGTCTTTGTGTGTGCCCTGTCAGATATAAGTAGAAAACTTGTTTTTTGTTTCTAGTACTATTATTTTAGTTTAGACAAATTTACTTAAACTTAAATGGGCTGATACCTCCAAATAAACCAAAGACACATACTCAGGGTTGAAAGAAAATGCACTGTTGATAACCTGAAGGCCTCCCAGTTGACACCTGTTACCAAACAAATCTCTGAGCTCCATTCAAAGCTAATTTCGGCCAGAGAGAGCTCTAGCCACTGCAGAGGCTCTGGGAGCCGGAAACCCAGCTTCAAGAACCCATCTGGCTCTGCTGAGTCCTGTCCCGTAGTCTTTAATCTGCCCGCCCTCTTCCCTTCAAAGACTCAGCCCTGGAGCAAGAAAGAGAAGGAGGATTACCGACTGGCCCCCACTCGCAGAGTCACAGAGCTCCCTGTTGGCAGTTAGGCTGCTGGCGGCCTCCTTAGAGGCGGCGGCCTGGGCAGCCTTGTAGCAGTTATTGAGGTACCGGTCCATGGACAGCCATCAGCCCCCAGGGGGCCGGGGGCTATGGTGCCACAAGCCGTCTCGGTTTCTTCTCTTCGCGCACACCTTTCCCTCTCTACGCCCGCAGCTAGTCTGGGCAACCCAGACAGTGGTCACGAGGGTAACGGCTCCTTCAGGCCACGCCCCTCACAATGCTGGGTTCCAGGCTGCCGTGCTGACGTCTTAAAAGGGCGACGCCCTTTGGCGTCAAGTGAGGGGATGGGGCGTTGTAACCACACTAGCCGCCACCTGGGGCCTCCGGCGCATGCGCAGAGCCCAAGCCGCAAGGGCCAGGTGAGATGGGGAAATGGTCCAAAAGACTTGGTGTAGGACCACCATAGTTGACATTACCTTTCAACCTGAAACCAATAGCCCCCCACTCCAGTACTCTTGCCTGCAAAATCCCATGGACGGAGGAGCCTGGTAGGCTGCAGTCCATGGGGTCGCTAAGAGTCGGACACAACTGAGCAACTTCACTTTCACTTTTCCCTTTCATGCATTGGAGGAGGAAACGGAAACCCACTCCAGTATTTTTGCCTGGAGAATCCCAGGGACGGGGCAGCCTGGTGGGCTGCCGTCTATGGGGTTGCACAGACTCGAACACGACTGAAGAGACGCAGCAGCAGCAGCTGCAGAAATGTATCAGTTTTTGTCAATGTATTGTTCTCGTTTCTTCGTCAAATCGTGTCCGACACTTTTGACCGTAGCCCACCAGGCTCCTCTGGCCGTGGGAGTTCACAGGCAGGAATTCTGGCGTGGGTTGCCATTTCCTTCTCCAGGGGATCTTCCCGACACAGGGATCGAACTCACATCTCCTGTATTGGCAGGCGGATTCTTTACCACTGAGCCACTAGGAAAGCCCTTGTCTCTGGATAGCCGCCTATAATTCTAATTCTTTCTGACCCTCAAAGAGCTATGATTCTGTTCAACACACGCCTCTGAGTAATTGTGGAGTTTGCACTAAGACTAGAAGACTGGCTTAGAAACCCAGGTTCAAGGACCCACCCCGCTCTGCTGAGTCCTCCCCCGTAGTCTTTCATCTGCCCGCCCTCCTTCCCTCCCAAGACCCAGCCCTGGAGCAGAAAGAGAAGGAGGATGACCGACCGGCCCCCACTCACAGAGTCACACAGCTCCCTGTTGGCAGTTAGGCTGCTGGCGGCCGCCTTAGAGGTGGCGGCCTGGGCAGCCTTGTAGCAGTTATTGAGGTACCGGTCCATGGACAGCCATCAGCCCCCAGGGGGCCGGGGGCTAGGGTGCCACAAGCCTTCTCGGTTTCTTCTCTTCGCGCACACCTTTCCCTCTCTACGCCCGCAGCTAGTCTGGGCAACCCAGACAGTGGTCACTAGGGTAACGGCTCCACCAGGCCACGCCCCACACAATGCTGGGTTCTAGGCTGCCCTGCTGACGACCTAAAAGGGCGCCTCCCCAAAGGGCGTTGCCCTCAACTGAGGGGATGGGGCGTTGTGACCACACTAGCCGCCACCTGGGACCTCCGGCGCATGCGCAGAGCCCAAGCCGCAAGGGCCAAGCGAGATGGGGAAATGGTCCAAAAGACTTGGTGTAGGACCACCATAGTTGACATTACCTTTCAACCTGAAACCAATAGCCCCCCACTCCAGTACTCTTGCCTGCAAAATCCCATGGACGGAGGAGCCTGGTAGGCTGCAGTCCATGGGGTCACTTAAGAGTCGGACACGACTGAGCAACTTCACTTTCACTTTTCCCTTTCATGCACTGGAGAAGGAAACGGAAACCCACTCCAGTATTTTTGCCTGGAGAATCCCAGGGACGGGGCAGCCTGGAGGGCTGCCGTCTATGGGGTCGCACAGAGTCGGACACGACTGAAGCGACTTAGCAGCAGCAGCAGCAGCAGCAGCAGCAATGTATCAGGTTTTGTCCATGTATTGTTCTCGTTTATTCGTCAAATCGTGTCCCACACTTTTGACCGTAGCCCACCAGGCTCCTCTGGCCGTGGGAGTTCCCAGGCAGGAATACTGGCGTGGGTTGCCATTTCCTTCTCCAGGGGATCTTCCCGACTCAGGGATCGAACTCACATCTCCTGCATTGGCAGGCGGATTCTTTACCACTGAGCCACTAGGAAAGCCCTTGTCTCTGGATAGCTGCCTGTAATTCTAATTCTTCCTGACCCTCAAAGAGCTATGATTCTGTTCAACACACGCCTCTGAGTAATTGTGGAGTTTGCACTAAGACCAGAGGACTGGCTTAGAAACCCAGGTTCAAGGACCCACCCCGCTCTGCTGAGTCCTCCCCCGTAGTCTTTCATCTGCCCGCCCTCCTTCCCTCCCAAGACCCAGCCCTGGAGCAAGAAAGAGAAGGAGGATGACCGACCGGCCCCCACTCACAGAGTCACACAGCTCCCTGTTGGCAGTTAGGCTGCTGGCGGCCGCCTTAGAGGCGGCGGCCTGGGCAGCCTTGTAGCAGTTATTGAGGTACCGGTCCATGGACAGCCATCAGCCCCCAGGGGGCCGGGGGCTAGGGTGCCACAAGCCTTCTCGGTTTCTTCTCTTCGCGCACACCTTTCCCTCTCTACGCCCGCAGCTAGTCTGGGCCATCCAGACAGTGGTCACTAGGGTAACGGCTCCTCCAGGCCACGCCCCACGCAATGCTGGGTTCTAGGCTGCCGTGCTGACGTCCTAAAAGGGCGCCTCCCCAAAGGGCGTCGCCCTCAAGTGAGGGGATGGGGCGTTGTGACCACACTAGCCGCCACCTGGGACCTCCTGCGCATGCGCAAGCCCCAGTCGCAAGGGCCAAGCGAGATGGGGAAATGGTCCAAAAGACTTGGTGTAGGACCACCCTAGTTGACATTGCCTTTCAAGCTGAAACCAATAGCCCCCCACTCCAGTACTCTTGCCTGCAAAATCCCATGGACGGAGGAGCCTGGTAGGCTGCAGTCCATGGGGTCGCTTAAGAGTCGGACACGACTGAGCAACTTCACTTTCACTTTTCCCTTTCATGCATTGGAGAAGGAAACGGAAACCCACTCCAGTATTTTTGCCTGGAGAATCCCAGCGACGGGGCAGCCTGGTGGGCTGCCGTCTATGGGGTCGCACAGAGTCGGACACGACTGAAGCGACTTAGCAGCAGCAGCAGCAGCAGCAGCAGCAATGTATCAGGTTTTGTCCATGTATTGTTCTCGTTTATTCGTCAAATCGTGTCCCACACTTTTGACCGTAGCCCACCAGGCTCCTCTGGCCGTGGGAGTTCCCAGGCAGGAATACTGGCGTGGGTTGCCATTTCCTTCTCCAGGGGATCTTCCCGACTCAGGGATCGAACTCACATCTCCTGCATTGGCAGGCGGATTCTTTACCACTGAGCCACTAGGAAAGCCCTTGTCTCTGGATAGCTGCCTGTAATTCTAATTCTTCCTGACCCTCAAAGAGCTATGATTCTGTTCAACACACGCCTCTGAGTAATTGTGGAGTTTGCACTAAGACCAGAGGACTGGCTTAGAAACCCAGGTTCAAGGACCCACCCCGCTCTGCTGAGTCCTCCCCCGTAGTCTTTCATCTGCCCGCCCTCCTTCCCTCCCAAGACCCAGCCCTGGAGCAAGAAAGAGAAGGAGGATGACCGACCGGCCCCCACTCACAGAGTCACACAGCTCCCTGTTGGCAGTTAGGCTGCTGGCGGCCGCCTTAGAGGTGGCGGCCTGGGCAGCCTTGTAGCAGTTATTGAGGTACCGGTCCATGGACAGCCATCAGCCCCCAGGGGGCCGGGGGCTAGGGTGCCACAAGCCTTCTCGGTTTCTTCTCTTCGCGCACACCTTTCCCTCTCTACGCCCGCAGCTAGTCTGGGCAACCCAGACAGTGGTCACTAGGGTAACGGCTCCACCAGGCCACGCCCCACACAATGCTGGGTTCTAGGCTGCCCTGCTGACGACCTAAAAGGGCGCCTCCCCAAAGGGCGTTGCCCTCAACTGAGGGGATGGGGCGTTGTGACCACACTAGCCGCCACCTGGGACCTCCGGCGCATGCGCAGAGCCCAAGCCGCAAGGGCCAAGCGAGATGGGGAAATGGTCCAAAAGACTTGGTGTAGGACCACCATAGTTGACATTACCTTTCAACCTGAAACCAATAGCCCCCCACTCCAGTACTCTTGCCTGCAAAATCCCATGGACGGAGGAGCCTGGTAGGCTGCAGTCCATGGGGTCACTTAAGAGTCGGACACGACTGAGCAACTTCACTTTCACTTTTCCCTTTCATGCACTGGAGAAGGAACGGAAACCCACTCCAGTATTTTTGCCTGGAGAATCCCAGGGACGGGGCAGCCTGGAGGGCTGCCGTCTATGGGGTCGCACAGAGTCGGACACGACTGAAGCGACTTAGCAGCAGCAGCAGCAGCAGCAGCAGCAATGTATCAGGTTTTGTCCATGTATTGTTCTCGTTTATTCGTCAAATCGTGTCCCACACTTTTGACCGTAGCCCACCAGGCTCCTCTGGCCGTGGGAGTTCCCAGGCAGGAATACTGGCGTGGGTTGCCATTTCCTTCTCCAGGGGATCTTCCCGACTCAGGGATCGAACTCACATCTCCTGCATTGGCAGGCGGATTCTTTACCACTGAGCCACTAGGAAAGCCCTTGTCTCTGGATAGCTGCCTGTAATTCTAATTCTTCCTGACCCTCAAAGAGCTATGATTCTGTTCAACACACGCCTCTGAGTAATTGTGGAGTTTGCACTAAGACCAGAGGACTGGCTTAGAAACCCAGGTTCAAGGACCCACCCCGCTCTGCTGAGTCCTCCCCCGTAGTCTTTCATCTGCCCGCCCTCCTTCCCTCCCAAGACCCAGCCCTGGAGCAAGAAAGAGAAGGAGGATGACCGACCGGCCCCCACTCACAGAGTCACACAGCTCCCTGTTGGCAGTTAGGCTGCTGGCGGCCGCCTTAGAGGCGGCGGCCTGGGCAGCCTTGTAGCAGTTATTGAGGTACCGGTCCATGGACAGCCATCTGCCCCCAGGGGGCCGGGGGCTAGGGTGCCACAAGCCGTCTCGGTTTCTTCTCTTCGCGCACACCTTTCCCTCTCTACGCCCGCAGTAAGTCTGGGCAACCCAGACAGTGGTCACTAGGGTAACGGCTCCACCAGGCCACGCCCCACACAATGCTGGGTTCTAGGCTGCCCTGCTGACGACCTAAAAGGGCGCCTCTCCAAAGGGCATCACCCTCAAGTGAGGGGATGGGGCGTTGTGACCACACTAGCCGCCACCTGGGGCCTCCGGCGCATTCGCAGAGCCCAAGCCGCAAGGGCCAGGTGAGATGGGGAAATGGTCCAAAAGACTTGGTGTAGGACCACCATAGTTGACATTACCTTTCAACCTGAAACCAATAGCCCCCCACTCCAGTACTCTTGCCTGCAAAATCCCATGGACGGAGGAGCCTGGTAGGCTGCAGTCCATGGGGTCGCTTAAGAGTCGGACACGACTGAGCAACTTCACTTTCACTTTTCCCTTTCATGCACTGGAGAAGGAACGGAAACCCACTCCAGTATTTTTGCCTGGAGAATCCCAGGGACGGGGCAGCCTGGTGGGCTGCCGTCTATGGGGTGGCACAGAGTCGGACACGACTGAAGCGACTTAGCAGCAGCAGCAGCAGCAATGTATCAGGTTTTGTCCATGTATTGTTCTCGTTTATTCGTCAAATCGTGTCCCACACTTTTGACCGTAGCCCACCAGGCTCCTCTGGCCGTGGGAGTTCCCAGGCAGGAATACTGGCGTGGGTTGCCATTTCCTTCTCCAGGGGATCTTCCCGACTCAGGGATCGAACTCACATCTCCTGCATTGGCAGGCGGATTCTTTACCACTGAGCCACTAGGAAAGCCCTTGTCTCTGGATAGCTGCCTGTAATTCTAATTCTTCCTGACCCTCAAAGAGCTATGATTCTGTTCAACACACGCCTCTGAGTAATTGTGGAGTTTGCACTAAGACCAGAGGACTGGCTTAGAAACCCAGGTTCAAGGACCCACCCCGCTCTGCTGAGTCCTCCCCCGTAGTCTTTCATCTGCCCGCCCTCCTTCCCTCCCAAGACCCAGCCCTGGAGCAAGAAAGAGAAGGAGGATGACCGACCGGCCCCCACTCACAGAGTCACACAGCTCCCTGTTGGCAGTTAGGCTGCTGGCGGCCGCCTTAGAGGCGGCGGCCTGGGCAGCCTTGTAGCAGTTATTGAGGTACCGGTCCATGGACAGCCATCAGCCCCCAGGGGGCCGGGGGCTAGGGTGCCACAAGCCTTCTCGGTTTCTTCTCTTCGCGCACACCTTTCCCTCTCTACGCCCGCAGCTAGTCTGGGCCATCCAGACAGTGGTCACTAGGGTAACGGCTCCTCCAGGCCACGCCCCACGCAATGCTGGGTTCTAGGCTGCCGTGCTGACGTCCTAAAAGGGCGCCTCCCCAAAGGGCGTCGCCCTCAAGTGAGGGGATGGGGCGTTGTGACCACACTAGCCGCCACCTGGGACCTCCTGCGCATGCGCAAGCCCCAGTCGCAAGGGCCAAGCGAGATGGGGAAATGGTCCAAAAGACTTGGTGTAGGACCACCCTAGTTGACATTGCCTTTCAAGCTGAAACCAATAGCCCCCCACTCCAGTACTCTTGCCTGCAAAATCCCATGGACGGAGGAGCCTGGTAGGCTGCAGTCCATGGGGTCGCTTAAGAGTCGGACACGACTGAGCAACTTCACTTTCACTTTTCCCTTTCATGCATTGGAGAAGGAAACGGAAACCCACTCCAGTATTTTTGCCTGGAGAATCCCAGCGACGGGGCAGCCTGGTGGGCTGCCGTCTATGGGGTCGCACAGAGTCGGACACGACTGAAGCGACTTAGCAGCAGCAGCAGCAGCAGCAGCAGCAATGTATCAGGTTTTGTCCATGTATTGTTCTCGTTTATTCGTCAAATCGTGTCCCACACTTTTGACCGTAGCCCACCAGGCTCCTCTGGCCGTGGGAGTTCCCAGGCAGGAATACTGGCGTGGGTTGCCATTTCCTTCTCCAGGGGATCTTCCCGACTCAGGGATCGAACTCACATCTCCTGCATTGGCAGGCGGATTCTTTACCACTGAGCCACTAGGAAAGCCCTTGTCTCTGGATAGCTGCCTGTAATTCTAATTCTTCCTGACCCTCAAAGAGCTATGATTCTGTTCAACACACGCCTCTGAGTAATTGTGGAGTTTGCACTAAGACCAGAGGACTGGCTTAGAAACCCAGGTTCAAGGACCCACCCCGCTCTGCTGAGTCCTCCCCCGTAGTCTTTCATCTGCCCGCCCTCCTTCCCTCCCAAGACCCAGCCCTGGAGCAAGAAAGAGAAGGAGGATGACCGACCGGCCCCCACTCACAGAGTCACACAGCTCCCTGTTGGCAGTTAGGCTGCTGGCGGCCGCCTTAGAGGTGGCGGCCTGGGCAGCCTTGTAGCAGTTATTGAGGTACCGGTCCATGGACAGCCATCAGCCCCCAGGGGGCCGGGGGCTAGGGTGCCACAAGCCTTCTCGGTTTCTTCTCTTCGCGCACACCTTTCCCTCTCTACGCCCGCAGCTAGTCTGGGCAACCCAGACAGTGGTCACTAGGGTAACGGCTCCACCAGGCCACGCCCCACACAATGCTGGGTTCTAGGCTGCCCTGCTGACGACCTAAAAGGGCGCCTCCCCAAAGGGCGTTGCCCTCAACTGAGGGGATGGGGCGTTGTGACCACACTAGCCGCCACCTGGGACCTCCGGCGCATGCGCAGAGCCCAAGCCGCAAGGGCCAAGCGAGATGGGGAAATGGTCCAAAAGACTTGGTGTAGGACCACCATAGTTGACATTACCTTTCAACCTGAAACCAATAGCCCCCCACTCCAGTACTCTTGCCTGCAAAATCCCATGGACGGAGGAGCCTGGTAGGCTGCAGTCCATGGGGTCACTTAAGAGTCGGACACGACTGAGCAACTTCACTTTCACTTTTCCCTTTCATGCACTGGAGAAGGAACGGAAACCCACTCCAGTATTTTTGCCTGGAGAATCCCAGGGACGGGGCAGCCTGGAGGGCTGCCGTCTATGGGGTCGCACAGAGTCGGACACGACTGAAGCGACTTAGCAGCAGCAGCAGCAGCAGCAGCAGCAATGTATCAGGTTTTGTCCATGTATTGTTCTCGTTTATTCGTCAAATCGTGTCCCACACTTTTGACCGTAGCCCACCAGGCTCCTCTGGCCGTGGGAGTTCCCAGGCAGGAATACTGGCGTGGGTTGCCATTTCCTTCTCCAGGGGATCTTCCCGACTCAGGGATCGAACTCACATCTCCTGCATTGGCAGGCGGATTCTTTACCACTGAGCCACTAGGAAAGCCCTTGTCTCTGGATAGCTGCCTGTAATTCTAATTCTTCCTGACCCTCAAAGAGCTATGATTCTGTTCAACACACGCCTCTGAGTAATTGTGGAGTTTGCACTAAGACCAGAGGACTGGCTTAGAAACCCAGGTTCAAGGACCCACCCCGCTCTGCTGAGTCCTCCCCCGTAGTCTTTCATCTGCCCGCCCTCCTTCCCTCCCAAGACCCAGCCCTGGAGCAAGAAAGAGAAGGAGGATGACCGACCGGCCCCCACTCACAGAGTCACACAGCTCCCTGTTGGCAGTTAGGCTGCTGGCGGCCGCCTTAGAGGCGGCGGCCTGGGCAGCCTTGTAGCAGTTATTGAGGTACCGGTCCATGGACAGCCATCTGCCCCCAGGGGGCCGGGGGCTAGGGTGCCACAAGCCGTCTCGGTTTCTTCTCTTCGCGCACACCTTTCCCTCTCTACGCCCGCAGTAAGTCTGGGCAACCCAGACAGTGGTCACTAGGGTAACGGCTCCACCAGGCCACGCCCCACACAATGCTGGGTTCTAGGCTGCCCTGCTGACGACCTAAAAGGGCGCCTCTCCAAAGGGCATCACCCTCAAGTGAGGGGATGGGGCGTTGTGACCACACTAGCCGCCACCTGGGGCCTCCGGCGCATTCGCAGAGCCCAAGCCGCAAGGGCCAGGTGAGATGGGGAAATGGTCCAAAAGACTTGGTGTAGGACCACCATAGTTGACATTACCTTTCAACCTGAAACCAATAGCCCCCCACTCCAGTACTCTTGCCTGCAAAATCCCATGGACGGAGGAGCCTGGTAGGCTGCAGTCCATGGGGTCGCTTAAGAGTCGGACACGACTGAGCAACTTCACTTTCACTTTTCCCTTTCATGCACTGGAGAAGGAACGGAAACCCACTCCAGTATTTTTGCCTGGAGAATCCCAGGGACGGGGCAGCCTGGTGGGCTGCCGTCTATGGGGTGGCACAGAGTCGGACACGACTGAAGCGACTTAGCAGCAGCAGCAGCAGCAATGTATCAGGTTTTGTCCATGTATTGTTCTCGTTTATTCGTCAAATCGTGTCCCACACTTTTGACCGTAGCCCACCAGGCTCCTCTGGCCGTGGGAGTTCCCAGGCAGGAATACTGGCGTGGGTTGCCATTTCCTTCTCCAGGGGATCTTCCCGACTCAGGGATCGAACTCACATCTCCTGCATTGGCAGGCGGATTCTTTACCACTGAGCCACTAGGAAAGCCCTTGTCTCTGGATAGCTGCCTGTAATTCTAATTCTTCCTGACCCTCAAAGAGCTATGATTCTGTTCAACACACGCCTCTGAGTAATTGTGGAGTTTGCACTAAGACCAGAGGACTGGCTTAGAAACCCAGGTTCAAGGACCCACCCCGCTCTGCTGAGTCCTCCCCCGTAGTCTTTCATCTGCCCGCCCTCCTTCCCTCCCAAGACCCAGCCCTGGAGCAAGAAAGAGAAGGAGGATGACCGACCGGCCCCCACTCACAGAGTCACACAGCTCCCTGTTGGCAGTTAGGCTGCTGGCGGCCGCCTTAGAGGCGGCGGCCTGGGCAGCCTTGTAGCAGTTATTGAGGTACCGGTCCATGGACAGCCATCAGCCCCCAGGGGGCCGGGGGCTAGGGTGCCACAAGCCTTCTCGGTTTCTTCTCTTCGCGCACACCTTTCCCTCTCTACGCCCGCAGCTAGTCTGGGCAACCCAGACAGTGGTCACTAGGGTAACGGCTCCTCCAGGCCACGCCCCACGCAATGCTGGGTTCTAGGCTGCCGTGCTGACGTCCTAAAAGGGCGCCTCCCCAAAGGGCGTCGCCCTCAAGTGAGGGGATGGGGCGTTGTGACCACACTAGCCGCCACCTGGGGCCTCCTGCGCATGCGCAGAGCCCAAGCCGCAAGGGCCAGGTGAGATGGGGAAATGGTCCAAAAGACTTGGTGTAGGACCACCATAGTTGACATTACCTTTCAACCTGAAACCAATAGCCCCCACTCCAGTACTCTTGCCTGCAAAATCCCATGGACGGAGGAGCCTGGTAGGCTGCAGTCCATGGGGTCGCTTAAGAGTCGGACACGACTGAGCAACTTCACTTTCACTTTTCCCTTTCATGCATTGGAGAAGGAAACGGAAACCCACTCCAGTATTTTTGCCTGGAGAATCCCAGGGATGGGGCAGCCTGGAGGGCTGCCGTCTATGGGGTCGCACAGAGTCGGACACGACGGAAGCGACTTAGCAGCAGCAGCAGCAGCAGCCATGTATCAGGTTATGTCAATGTATTGTTCTTGTTTATTCGTCAAATCGTGTCCGACACTTTTGACCGTAGCCCACCAGGCTCCTCTGGCCGTGGGAGTTCCCAGGCAGGAATACTGGCGTGGGTTGCCATTTCCTTCTCCAGGGGATCTTCCCGACTCAGGGATCGAACTCACATCTCCTGCATTGGCAGGCGGATTCTTTACCACTGAGCCACTAGGAAAGCCCTTGTCTCTGGATAGCTGCCTGTAATTCTAATTCTTCCTGACCCTCAAAGAGCTATGATTCTGTTCAACACATGCCTCTGAGTAATTGTGGAGTTTGCACTAAGACCAGAAGATTGGCTTAATACATCTGCCCACTTTATAGATCCCGGGACCGACCACTTCCGCTAGGCATATCCTTTCCCTAGTCTGATTTAAAACATACTGGTTTTTCCAGGACTCAATGCTTTCTTTCCTGTTTTGGGCTCTTCATCTCTGTATGCTCCTTGTCCTCCCTTTCTCGGTCTTCTATTTCTTTCTATCTTATGGTTTCTACCTTATCAGCGCTTCCCAGGTGGAGCTTGTGGTAAAGAACCCACCTGCCAATACAGGATACATACCCCATGTGGCGGTAGTGATATAGAACCCACCTGCCAATACAGGATATATACTGCAGGTGCCGCTAGAGGTAAGGAACCCGCCTGCCAATATAGGAGACAGAAGGCATGGGTTGAATCCTGGGTGGGGAAGATGCCCTGGAGGAGGGAGTGGCAACCCATTCCAGTATTCTTGCCTGGAAAATCCCATGGACAGAGGAGTCTGGCAGGCTACAGTCCATGTGGTCGCAAAGAGTCAGACAGGACTGACGCGACGTAGCTCGTAGGCACCTTACATTAGATTATCCAACATTTATTGAGTGCCTGCTCTGCCAGACACTGTGCTGGGTGCTGAGGATACAACAGTGAGTAGAGCATAGTTCTTGCTGCCCAGGAACTCACTAGATGGTAAATATATTAATAGCTGAGACTGCACTTGGTTTGTCGGGAATCTGTACTTTTGTCTCCATGTTCTTTCATGAATCTTTTCATTGTGCTAAAATGCATAATATAAAATTTACCATCTTAACCATTTTTAAGTGTACAGTTGCTCAGTCATGTCCGACTCTTTGCGACCCCATGAATCGCAGCACGCCAGGCCTCCCTGTCCATCACCAACTCCCGGAGTTCACTCAGACTCACGTCCATCGAGTCAGTGATGCCATCCAGCCATCTCATCCTCTGTCGTCCCCTTCTCCTCCTGCCCCCAATCCCTCCCAGCATCAGAGTCTTTGCCAACGAGTCAACTCTTCGCATGAGGTGGCCAAAGTCCTGGAGTTTCAGCTTTAGCATCATTCCTTCCAAAGAAATCCCAGGGCTGATCTCCTTCAGAATGGACTGGTTGGATCTCCTTGCAGTCCAAGGGACTCTCAAGAGTCTTCTCCAACACCACACTTCAAAAGCATCAATTCTTCGGCACTCAGCTTTCTTCACAGTCCAACTCTCATATCCATACATGACCACTGGAAAAACCATATCCTTGACTAGACAGACCCTTGTTGGCAAAGTAATGTCTCTGCTTTTCAATATGCTATCTAGGTTGGTCACAACTTTTCTTCCAAGGAGTAAGTGTCTTTTAATTTCATGGCTGCAGTCAATGTTACATATATTCAAATTGTTATGTAACAGATCTCCAGAATTTTTTCATTTTGCAAAACTGAGTCTGTACCCATTAAACAATTCTCCTTTCTTCCCTTGTCCCAGTTCCTGGTGAACTACCATTTTGCTTTCTGTTTCTAGGAATTGGACTGTTACAGATACCTTCAGATACCAGCTGAAACACCTGATGGGAAGAGCTGACTCATTTGAAAAGACCCTGATGATGGGAAAGATTGAAGGCAGGAGGAGAAGGGGACGACAGAAGTTGAGATGGTTGAATGGCATCACCAACTCGATGGACATGAGTTTGAGCAAGCTCTGGGAGTTGATGATGGACAGGGAAGCCTGGTGTGCTGCAGTCCATGGGGTCACAAAAAGTCAGACAGGACAGAGGGACTGAACTGGACTGAAGAAGTGGAAGCAACCTAAATGTTCACTAATGGTTGAATGGATAAAGAAAATGTGATAGAGACAGATACATTTAACACACTATTATTCACCCTTTAAAAGGGAAGAAATCATACCACATGCTTCTACACGTATGAACTTTGAAGTTATTTTGCTAATTGAAATAAGCCAATCACAAAAGATTCCTTGATTTCACTTATATCAAGGAATATAATTAATATTCATGAGTGAGTGATATATAAGAACAGACTCTTATATTCAATTCCTTGAATTCCATCACCTCCACTAGCTTTGTTTGTAGTGAAGCTTCGTAAGGCCCACTTGACTTTGGACTCCATGATGTCTGGCTCTAGGTGAGTGATCACACCATTGTGGTTATCTGGGTCATGAAGATCATTTTTGTACAGTTCTTCTGTGTATTCTTGCCACCTCTTCTTAATATCTTCTGCTTCTGTTAGGTCCATACCATTTCTGTCCTTTATTGTGTCCATCTTTGCATGAAATGTTCCCTTGGTATCTGTAATTTTCTTGAAGAGATCTCTAGTCTTTCCCAGTCTACTGTTTTCCTCTATTTCTTTTTGCATTGATCACTTAGAAAGGCTTTCTTTTCTCTCCTTGCTATTTGTTGGAACTCTGCCTTCAGATGGGTATATCTTTCCTTTTCTCCTTTGCCTTTTGCTTCTCTTCTTTTCTCAGCTATTTGTAAGGCCTCCTCAGACAACCTATTGTGAATAGTACTCCTATGAACATGGATGTGCAAATGTCTCTTTGAGACCCTATTTCAAAAATTTTTGGATATATATACCTAGAAGTGGAATTGCTGGATCATATGGTGATTGTATTTTAAATTTCTTGAGGATCTTTACTGTTTTCCATGGGGGTTATTCTATTTTACCATCCCCCCAACAGTACACAAGAGTTTCAATTTCTCCACTTTGTTGCCAACACTTGTTATTTCCTTCCTTCCTTCCTTTTTCTCTTTATTCCCTCTTTCCCTCCCTCCTTTTCTCTCTTTCTCTCTTTCCTTCTTATACTAGCTCTCCTAATGGATGTGGGGTGCTATCTTATTGTACTTTTGATTTGCATTTCTCTGATGATTAGTGATGTTAAGCATCTTTTCAAGTGCCTTTTGGCCACTTCTTGGCTCCATGGTTTTGGTCTACTTCTTTGTTATTTCTTGATCATTTAGTAACAATATCTACCATTTATTGAGAATTTATTAATTTTAGATTCTTTGCTAAACCTTGCCTCCTTTAATCCTCACAACAACCTTGTCTATGTTTACTCTGTCTCTGTAGATGAAGACATTTTTTCTCAATGACTCTGGGTAATATGTGATGGAGCTGAGATTTGAATCCAAGTTGCTGCTGCTGCTGCTGCTAAGTCGCTTCAGTCGTGTCCGACTCTGTGCAACCCCATAGACGGCAGCCCACCAGGCTCCCCCGTCCCTGGGATTCTCCAGGCAAGTATACTGGAGTGGGTTGCCATTTCCTTCTCCAATGCATGAAAGTGAAAAGTGAAAGTGAAGTCGCTCAGTCGTGCCCGACTCCTAGCGACCCCATGGACGGCAGCCCACCAGGCCCCTCCATCCATGGGATTTTGCAGGCAAGAGTACTGGAGTGGGGTGCCATTGCCTTCTCTGTGAATCCAAGTTAAATGAGCCCAAAAGCTATACTCTTAATCGGTACATTGTATGTGTTCTTGTTTTATTTTCACATATATGACTACAACTCCTGCATTTAAAACTCTAGCCTGGTTATATACACTACTGCCAGCCAAACATCTCTATATGGATGTCTGACAAACAACTAAAACGGACATACTCAAAACTCAACTCAGCCTCCCCTCACTAAAACAGAACTAAAAAAAAGGCCTTATTATTCTTCCTATATTTCCTGCCTCAGTGACTGGTACCAGTAGTACTGAAGCCAGACCCCAGAAAATGCTCCTAGATGCCTCCCTTTCCTCCACGACCTTGACATTCAATCCATCCTTAAGCCCTAGTGTATTCACCTCCTAAATGTTTCCCATATTTTCCCTCTCCTTGCCACTTCTTCCACCATGGCTCCAATTAGGCCACTTGTCACTTCTTGACCACACCATTAGCACAACCTCTGCATATCTCCCACCTCTCACCTCTCTAATCCATCTTTTGTTCTGCCACTAAAATTATCTTTCTAAATTGCTAACTGATCGTGTCTCTCCCTTACTTAAAACCCCTAATGATCCTAAAGAAGAAAGAATGAAAACAAAGCATAAAACATTTTTGTGCCTTGGTCCCTGTCTACCTCTACAAGACCCTATTGCAATAGCACCTCTCAAACCTGACCTTACAGAAATATAGAACAGCACACAACCAGCCGGTTTGTGACTCTGTGCCTCTGCCTTGCATGACTGTGCCCTGTCTTTGCCTGGCTAATTCTGGGGTCTCAACTGGAATGACCTGTATAATTGGGCTCTCACTCTGAGTTTTTTAATCCTCTAGGAGCTAAGGCTATGCTGCTTCACATGGTGGTCTTAGGTTCCCCAGCAGTAAGAAAGGGTAAACCCCAAAATGCAACTAGTTTCAAGATTTTGCTTTCATCATCTTGGCCAAAGCATGTCACACAGTCAAGCCCGTAGTCAATATAGCAGAGGGTTAACCACTGTTGGTGATTAATATGACAATATAGCACTGTCCTCTCTCTGGTACCTGTGATTTGTGTTCTTCCTATGTGCAAAATATACTTATCTCTCCTAAGACCTCAAATATTTCATCCAATTATAGCCTCAGCTCAATGTCCAGAATTATGTCTACAGTCACACCCAGAGGTAGCTTCTCGTAAAACAGTTTGCATTCGTTATCTACTGCCACATAACAAGTTACCCCTATACTTAGTGGCTTAAAACAATGCAAAATAATTTATTACCTTCTTGGCTTCTCTTTCAGACAGGGCATCAGAGGGTATAGTTTGTTCCATGATGTCTGGGGCTTCACTTGGAAGACCCTTTCAGTGAAGGCTGCTGCTGCTGCTGCTAAGTCGCTTCCGTCGTGTCCGACTCTGTGCGACCCCATAGATGGCAGCCCACAAGGCCCCGCCGTCCCTGGGATTCTCCAGGCAAGAACACTGGAGTGGGTTGCCATTTCCTCCTCCAATGCATGAAAGTGAAAAGTGAAAGTGAAGTCGCTCAGTCGTGTCTGACTCTTAGCGACCCCATGGACTGCAGCCTATCAGGCTCCTCCATCCATGGGATTTTCCAGGCAAGAGTACTGGAGTGGGGTGCCATTGCCTTCTCCATCAGTGAAGGCTGGCGTCATCTTAAGGCTCTGTTTACTCAAGTGTGTGGCTTGTAGCTGTTGGCTAGTAGCCTGTCTGTGGTTGTCAGCTAGAACAGCCACACTAATCTCTTCATATTGACTGGGCTTCCTCACAACACAGCACTGCATTTCCAAGGCAAGGCGAGAGAGAGTGTGAGAGCAAGAGCATGTGAGAGAGGGTGCCAGGCAAAAGCTGTTACCTTTACGGCATCACTTTCACCACATTTTATTTGGCTGAGGCAGTTACAAAAGTCCACCAAAACTCAAAGGCAAGGAACATGGATGCCAGCATCTTGAAGAGACCTGTCAATGTCACATTGTGAGAACAGCATATAGGATAATCTATATATTAATGTGCCCATATTTGGAAAAACGCAATCTGCCACACAAGTTATCTGTACCGCCCTCCAACCACATTGGTGTTATGGGGACAAGATAACTACAGTAAACACCCCCACTTGAAAAGAGAGGTACAAAGGAGTCATTGATCCATAGCAACCATAGAACCACCTGGATATGTGCTGCCAGGTCCCCCTTTTCTTGGAGCAGAGAAATCCTTGGCTCAATCCTCATTCTATTCCCTGGGAGTGGCTTCCTAGTTTACTGTTATTCATAGTTCTTATTTTCATCCTCTGGGCTCTTTACATGACCCCATGGGTCATACTTTTATTTAAAAAAAAAAAGGCCTATGTTAGCAGCTTAGTGGCTTTCTCAGTCTGCTCCCTCCCTACGCACAGAAAGTTGGGGGCCCAGTTGGAATTTGCAAATGGAGCAATCTCAAACCCTCTTAGATCTATTTGAAGGGGTTTTGCTAGTTCAGTTCTCTTAAAAATGTGGGTTCAGCATGTGAGTCAGTTCTAGTGAGGTCGTGAACCTAGAGCCTGTTATACAGAATGAAGTAAGTCAGAAGGGGGAAAACAAATATTGTATATTAACACATATGTATGGAATCTAGGAAAATGATACTGATGAACCTATTTGCAGGGCAGGAATAGAGATGCAGACATAGAGAACAGACTTGTGGGCACAGAGGGGGAAGAAGAGGGTGGGATGAATTGAGACAGTAGAATGGAAACATATACATTGAAAGTGAAAGTGAAGTTGCTCAGTCATGTCCGATTCTTTGGGACCCCATGGACCCCATGGTCCAACTCTTTGGGACCCTTGCCAGGCTCCTCTGTCCATGGATTTCTCCAGGCCAGAGTACTGGAGTGGGTAGTGGTTCCCTTCTCCAGGGGATCTTTCCAACTCAGGGACTGAACCCGTGTCTCCTGCTTTGCAGCCAGATTCATTACCAGGGAAACCAGGTATCTGAGCTACCAGGGAAACCCTAACATATACATTACCATGTGAGCACATGCACACACATACTTTTTTAATTATTATATTGTAGTATATTTGTACAGAACTTATAGTGACTTTTAAAATTTATTTTTAATTGGATAATTGCCTTGCAATGTTGTATTAGTTTCTGCCGTACAACAACATGAATCAGCCATGAGTATACATATGTTCCCTCCCTCTTACCCGTCCCCCCATCCCACCCCTGTAGGTTGTCACAGAACACTGGGCTGAGCTCCCTGTGTTATATAGCAACTTCAGTTGGGGGCGCAGTAAGAGGAAGGGAACATATAGAACATTTATAGATTCAAAGGAATAAAGTATGGGGTTCATATGAATCTGAGTCCGTAGAATGCAAGTTATACCCACAACATTTTTTGAGATGGGCTTCTTTCTACTTTGGATAGCATGTTAAGGGCTGGGGACAATGCCTTTTTTCTTTTTAAATTGAAGTGTAGTTGATTTGCAGTGTTTCATTAGTTTCTGGTGTACAGCGTAGTGATTCAATATGTTTACAGATTATACTCCATTTAAAATTATTATAAAATATTGGCTATATCCCCTGTGCTGCACAATATATTCTTGTAGATTATTTTATGCATAATACTTTATACCTCTGTATTGCCCCTCTTCTCTTCCCTCTCCCCACTGGTAACCACTAGTTTGTTATCTATATTTGTAAGTCTGTTTCTGTTTTGTTATATTAGTAATTTGTTTTATTTTTTAGATTCTACGTATAAGTGATAACATATGTATTTGTCTTTCTGTATTTGACTTAAGATTCAGTGAGAATAATACCCTCTGGGTCCATCCATGCTGTTGCAAAAGGAAAAAATCTCATTCTATTTTTATGACTAATATTCCATTGCATCTTCTTTATCTGTTCATCTGTTGAATGGGCACTTAGATTGCTTCCATATAAGTGCTGCTATGAGCACTGAAGTGCATGCATCTTACTGAACTAGTATTTTTTATTTATTTATTTTTGGCTCTGCTGGGTTGCTACTCAAGCTTTTCTCTAGTTGTAGGGGATGTGGGGGTTACTCTCTAGTTGTGATGTGCAGGCTTCTCATTGTGGTGGCTTTTCTTGTTGTGGAGCATAGGCTCTAGGGTGTGTGGGCTATAGTAGTTGTGTTATGAGGGCTCAGTAGTTGTGGCTCCCGGGCTCTCGAGCACAGGCTCAATAGCTGTGGTGCAGGGGCTTAGTTGCCCCACAGCATGTGGGATCTTCCTGGATCAGGGATTGAACTCTTGTCTCCCGATTGAATATCAGATTCTTTATCACTGAGCCACCAGGGAAGCCCTGAAATAGTGTTTTTTATTTCACTGGATATGTATCCATGAGTGGAACTGCTGGATCACATGGTATTTCTATATTCAGGTTTTTTAAGAACCTCCATACTGTTTTCCACAGTAACTCCACCAATTTACATTCCTACCAACAATGTACTAGGGTTCCCTTTTCTCCACATCCTAGTTAACATTGGTCATCTGTAGTCTTTTTTGATGATAACTATTCTGACAGGTGTGAGGTGATATCTCATTGTGCTTTTGATTTGCATTTCTCTGATGATTAGCTGTGTTGAGCATCTTTTCATTTGCCTGTTGGCCATCTGAATGTCTTCTTTGGAAAAAGTCTATGCAGTTCTGCCCATTTTTAAATTGGATTTTTTTTAATGTTGATTTGATGTTGATGTTGATTTTGATGTATGAGCTGTTTATATATTTTGGATAGTAACCCCTTAACAGTCATATCGTTTGTAAGTATTTTCTCACATTCAGTATATTATCTTTCCATTTTGTTGATGGTTTCCTTTACTGCATAAAGCTTTTAAGTTTAATTAGGCCCCAATTGTTTATTTTTGCTTTTGTTTCTTTTCTCTTAGGAGACAGATCCAAAAAACATACAGGTATGATTTATGTCAGTGTTCTGCCTATATACAATGCCTTTTTTTCTATTTGAAAAGGTTTCTTAAGCACCAACTTATATCTTTCTGGGGTCTTCACAAAGGATATTATGTTACACTCTTAATCTTTGCTGGCTTGGAAAACTAGAAATGCGAAAGTTTTATTTTCTGACCCAGAAAATCCTGGCTCTTCTATATTTCCTCTAAAATTCCATTTGCAAATGCTGCTCAGCTCACCTCTCTCTTTGTGTACATTATCACATGTGGCTAAATATTAAATGGCACTATCAGCATTCTGCTTGACTGGACCTTCTCCTTAGGTAGATACACAAGTTCATTAGGTACATATTTTCCATCTTCCATTTACTGCAGATGACAGTTTTGCCAGTTGTTTTGTACCTATATGACATGAGATGTCATTTTTCAACCTTCTATTACAGTTTCCTCACTACTCTCAGAGATTCTACTTTGTTTACCCATTTCCCAACCTTTACTAACACTTTCCTAGCTGTTTTTCTAGCCTCTCCCCACAACTCAGTCCCAAAGTTAATACACCTGTTTTAGCTTTTTCCTTTCTTCTTCTTCTTTTCTTTTTTGCAAAAGCACATTATTTTTAAGTACCAATTTCAGTGGTCTAAGATGGCTCTACTCGTGTATCTGGGGCCTTGGCTCTGAAGGTTGAAATAGCTGGACTGTCTTGGCCCTTCTCTCCACATGCCCTCATATTCTCTCTCAGGATTCAGTCAGGGGAGTGGCAGGGCCACTATATGTATTATGAAATAACATTGGACCTTACACAACTTTCAAAGAGTTGGAGAGAAAGAAGATCTGAGAAACTGTCACTAAGCATCTATGCTGAAGTGCTGGCTAGAGTGGACAAATAGGAGATATAGGACAATTAGGACAAATAGGCACTTCTCAGGGCCATCTGAGAAGCTAAGCATGTTTAGTCAGTGAAGTGAAACAGTGAAGGGGGAATTAGTGGAGACAGGAAAGCTGGGGCCTCATTATTGCTCTTTTTTTGGCTTCACAGCTAAAAATATGTTGGGGGTCCTGGTTAACAAACAAAAACCTGGTGGAACCTAAAAATAAATCAAGATGGAATCCTAAAATCATGTGCAGGTAGCCCACAGAAAGGCAAAAAAAAAAAAAAAAGAGAAAGAAATGAAGTAACAAGAAATAGAGCCTTAAAATACATGAAGCAGAAACTGATAAGATAGGAGGAAAGCAATAGATAGATTATTCCCTGGTGGCTCAGTGGTAAAGAATATGCTTTCCAATGCAAGAGTTGCAGGTTCAATCCCTGGGTCAGGAAGATCCCCTGGAGAAGGAAAT
The DNA here is from genome assembly GCF_029407905.1 of Bubalus kerabau. Lineage (NCBI taxonomy): Eukaryota > Metazoa > Chordata > Mammalia > Artiodactyla > Bovidae > Bubalus > Bubalus kerabau. Next base: position 18,384,834 of record NC_073647.1, read on the forward strand.
GGCAACTCACTCCAGTATTTTTGCCTGGGCAATCCCATGGACAGAGGATCCTGGCAGGTTATACAGTCCATGGCAAAATAGTCAGACACGACTGAGCAACTAAACAACAACAACAACGTGGAAATAGCTCAACACTCCTGTCTCAGTAACTGATAATCAAATAGACAGAAAACCAGTAAAGGACCTAGGAGACCTGAACTGAACTGTCAACAAGCACATCCCAAGTGACATTTATACCACACTTCACCCAACAACCCCAAACACACATTCTTTTCAAGCACCAAGACAGACAGAACATACTCTGGACCATAAAACAAGTCTTAAGTTCAAAAGCATTTAAATGATGAAAGTATAGTCTTTGATAATGTTTTTGGTTAAATTGTATTCTCCCAAGACATATATTGTAATCATACCTTAGAATGTGACAGAATTTGGAAATAGGATCATTGCAGATGTAATTAGTTAAGATGAGATCATCCTGGAGTGCCGGGAGCCGGCGAGAGACATTCCACTCGTGACAAAGGTCATGAGGAAGGGGGCTCGGCATACGCAAAGGCGGGATCGAGCCTTGGGAGTGTCCCCGGATATTCTCGAGCATCTACCCCCCAAAAACCAGAGTCTGCCTACTTTATTGCTTTGTGCTCTCACCTCTGACTTTACTGGGGGCTGTCCCCCACCACCATCTCACTCTCTCTGTCAAAGAGTTAACTTACAGCTCCAATTAATAAAGTTCCTGGGCAATTAGGAGTGTTTAAATCCAAACCCCTCAGATGGCTCTCTAACTCGCCTGACAAGTTTACCCGGACACCTACAGCTATGCATACGATTGTTTATAGTCTCCCAGCCTCCAGAGGCACGGGAAGCTTAAGATATTCAAATAGCTTAGAGCCTCTCAGAGAATTAGAAGCTGTCAGAATAAAACTAGTAAAAGATTTCATTGATGAGTCAATGTTTGTTGCCAAGTTTTCACATCCCTTGAATTGTATCCTTGAATGTGCATTAATTAATATAGTTGGTATGCAGAAAAAATAAGTAGTGGCCTTGGTGTTAGTAACTTTAGACCCTTAAGGTAGTAAATTCTTTCCTTTGTAAACCCATTACACATCCACCCTATAGGAACGTAATCTTATCTTCGGAAGATGGCGCCAAACCTTAGAATAATTACTCTTAGAGAAAATAAGTCTTTGTTGATAAGTCCTTGTCAAGAGTCATAAAATGTTAATAGGCCTCTGGCCAGAAGATGATGTAAATCACCTAAACCATTTGTATACGATAAATCTGCAGGAAAGAAACCCTGGTTTTTGATAAGCATCAAAGACTGCTGATTTTGCATCCCCTATTGTCCTCTATGTGTAACTTAGGGTATAAAAGCCCCTGTTGAAAATAAAGCTATGGGCCTTGCTCACCAACGCTTGGTCTCCCCATGTCATCCTTCCCTTTAACTTCCAGCTGAGTGTCCATCTGGAGCGTGGATATCCTCTGCGACCATTTATTTGCCTGGGCTTCTAAGACCCACTCGAGAAGGTGTCTAAGGTGGGGCACCTTCCGCTATTCGAGAGGGCGCCTGCGGCCTCCGTGGTCAGAGCTAACCTGGTGTCACGGGTTATATTGATTTTCCGCGTAAACCAAGCCACTCAGCTTCTTTTCTCCACTGAATTTTCCTACTGAGCTATCCTCATTCTATTCCTCTTTATTATCTCTAATTAACATTTGAATAGGTCGCCTAGCCGTCTCTCCTTCGAATACCCTGGATCAGCCGGGGCTGGACCCCGGCACTGGAGTCCGGTGCCCTTAATCAAATATGGCTGGTGTCCCTCTAAGGAGACACATGAAGGTAGAATGCCATGTGACAACAGAGGCTGAGACTGAAGTGCTGCAGCTGCAAACCAAGGAATACCAAGGATTACCAGCAATCACCGGGAGCTAGGAGGAAGAAAGGAAGCATTTTCCCCTATAAGTTTTACAAGGAGCATGGCCCTGCTGGCACCTTGATTTCAGGCTTCAAGCCTCCAGAACTGTGATATGATAAATTTCTGTTGTTTTAAACCACCCAGTTTTTGGTACATTGTTATGGCAGCCCTGGGGACCTAATGCAAACCATAATAGAAATAAGCTAGGAATCAATAACAGAGATGAAGATTTCCACTTCTGGAAAGGTGGAACAGGTATACTTTTCCCTATTCTTCCCACTAAGTGTAGTTAAAAACCATGTACATTGCATATAAAAAAAAAAACACAGGAAGAATGATCTTCTCTGAAATAGAAGAGAAAGACCTGCTGGAGACCTTAAAACCTGAGATGAATTTCCTGGGTTTCTCTTCATATGTCCCAGACTGAAGACTGGAGAAACTAACAACCCAGAAAAGCCAATGAGTACAAACAGTCTCAAGAAAATCCTGCTCTCTTCAGCCAAAGACCAGGAAGGGGACAGCCTAGAGACAGAAAACTTTTAGACAACTGTGTAACATGCGAACACTGCAGACAAAAGCTCTGGTTCCATCCCTACCCACGGCAGATAAGGCTGAGTAGAACACCTTGCAACCCCACCTTAACAGACTGTAATATGGTGTCCCAGCTGTTGCTGCTGGGGTAATGTCAGAGAAGCTGACTCAGGAGCTGGGACTGTTAGACTCACTGGGCAGTAACAATCTCCTTTCCCTCTACCTCTTAACCTCTCTACATCCACACAGAAAGTGTAGACTTCCACCACCACTTAGCAGTAACGAGGTACCTTTACTATTTTCTGCTAGAGTGGTGGCAAGGTAGCCTAGTGGACATTAGAACACCCCCCTCCACCCAACCCTGATACGAATGAGGCAGCACCCCCTCCCCCATTCCCTTGCTAGAGCAGTGTCAGGGGAGGCCTCCTAAAGCAAAATTTATAAACAAGATCCAGGCCTTATAATACTTAAAATATCCAGGTTTAAACAGCAAGTTTCTCATCATCCTGAGAACCAGTAAAATCACAATTTGAATATGACGCCAACAGTCAGATGAATCAGATGTCAGAATTATCTGACAAGGATTTTAAAGCATTCATTAAAAAATGCTTCAATAAGCAATTACATACTTTCTTGAAATAAAAAATAAAATCTCAGCAAAGAAATAGAAGCTTAAAAAAGGACTAAGTGGAAATTATAGTACTGACTGAAAAATGTGATAACAGGAAATTAAAAAAACCCCACTCATTGGATGGGCTCAATAGCAGAGTGAAAAAGACAAAGGATAAACTCAAAGTTTAGACAAAGTTTAAAGAGAGATCAATAGAATTCACTCAATCTGAACCATAGAGAGAAAAAAAGTTAGAAGAAGACTTAGAACTTCAGAAAGGAAAGACGAACATCAAAATGGGTAAAAATAAGGATAAGAATAATGGACTATCTTATTTTTTTGTGTGTTTCTTAAATCATATTTTATGGTTAAAGCAAAAATTATAACACCATCTAATGTGGTGTTTGTATATGTAAAGGAAATATTTAAGACAATTATATTTTAAAAATGGGCAATGTAAAGGGATATAAATGGAAGTAAGTTTCCTATGTGTCACTCAAAGTAGACTTTGGTAAGTTACCTATGTATATTGCAGTTCCTAGAGCAATCATTAAAAAAATTATTCAAAATGCTTTTAAAAACATGATACATAAATCAAGATGGAGTCCTGAAAATTTTCAAGTAACCCACAAGAAGGCAATAAAAGACAGAGTAATGAGAAACAGAGGAAACGAACAGAAAACAAATAGAAAATAGCAGACTTAAACCCTAACCTAGCAATGATTACCTTAAATGTAAATAATCTAAACACAGTAATTAGGGAAAAAAACAGTCTCTTCAATAGATGGTGTCAAGAAAACCAGACAGCTGTAAAAAATGAAAATAGACCACTTTCTACATCATTACACAAAAATAAACTCAAAATGAATTAGAGATTTAAATGTAACACCTGAAACCATAAAATTCTTAGAGAAAAACACAGGCAGTATAATATGCCCTTTGACATTGGTCTTAGCAATATTTCTTTGGAAATGTCTCGTCAGGCAAGGGAAATAAAAGCAAAATTAAACAAATGGATTACATTTTAAAAAGCTTTTTCATAGTGAAGCAAACCATCAACAAAATGAATAGGCAACCTCTTGAATGGGGGAAGATATTTGCAAGTGAAATATCTGATAAGAGGTTAGTATCCAAAATATGTAAAGAATCACACAATTCAATATTTTAAACACCCAGTCATATTCAATCTTTACCATCTCTTCCCATTAGCAATGGAATAAACAAATAATGATGGTGTTAATGTTGAAAAAAATAATAAAAAGATAAAAACCCAGTCATATTAAAAAAATGGGCAGAGGATCTGAATACACATTTTCCTGAGAAAGACAGAGAGCCAAAAGACACACGAAAAGATGCTCAACATCGGTAATCGTCAAGGAAATGCAAATCAAAACCACAATGAGTTATCATCTCACACCCGTCAGAGTGACTGTCACCACGATAACAAGATCAAGTGTCCGAGAGGGTGTGCAGAAAAGGAGACCTTCATGCACTGTTGGAGGAAATGTAAAATTGGTACAGCCACTATGAAAAACAATTAGGAGGTTTCCTCAGAAAATTAAAACTGGAACCACCACGTGTGTGTGCTAAGTTTCAGTCATGTCCGACTCTTTGCGACCCCATGGACTGGAGCCCACCAGGCTCCTCTGTCCATGGAGATTCTCCAGGCAGGAATTCTGGAGAGGGTTGCCATGCCCTCCCCCAGGCAATCTTCCCAACCCAGGGCTCGAATCCAGGTCTCCCGCATTGCAGGTGAATTCTTCACTGTCTGAGCTATCAGGGAAGCCCATAATGGAGTATTACTCAACCACAAAAAAGAATGAAATCTTGCCATCTGTGACAATATGCATGGACCTAGAAGGTGTTATGCAAATTGAAATGTTAGAGAAAGCTAAATACTGTGTGATATATATATAGTGTGCAATCTATAAAATGAAACAAATGAACAAATGAAACAAAACAGAAACAGACTCATAGATAGCAGAGAACAAACTAGTGGTCTCCTGAGGGGAGGGGAGTAGGAGGTTGGGTGAAATAGGTTAATGGGATTAAGAGGCACAAACTTCCAATCGTGAAATAATCACAGGGATGTAATATACAGCACAATAATATTGCAATAACTTTGTATGGTGAGAGATGGTTACTAGAATTATTGTGGTAATCAATTTTTAATGTATATAATGTTGAATCACCATGTGGTACACTATACTTTAGTAAAAAAAAAAAAAAAAAGTAAAAAAAAAAAAAAACCAAACCTATTAAAAGACAGAGATTAGCAGAGTGGATTAAAAATATTCTCCAACTATATATGTCTATAAGAGATGCACTCACTTCATATATAATGACATACGTAAGTTGAATGTAATATAATGGAACAAAGTATTTGAAGCAAATATTAATTTTAAAAGAAAGCAACCATATTTATATTAGATGTAGTAGACTTTACTTGGTAAACACAAAGAGGCACATTGCTGCTGCTGCTGCTAACTCACTTCAGTCGTGTCCGACTGTGTGACCCCATAGATGGCAGCCCACCAGGCTCCCCCGTCCCTGGGACTCCCCAGGCAAGAACACTGGAGTGGGTTCACATTTCCTTCTCCAATGCATGAAAGTGAAAGTGAAGTCACTCAGTCGTGTCCAACCCTCAGCGACCCCATGGACTGCAGCCTACCAGCTCCTCCATCCATGGGATTTTCCAGGCAGGAGTACTGGTGTGGGGTGAAGAGGCACATTACATAATGCTAAAAGGATCAATCCACCAGGAAACAAAATGATTTTAAAATGTACATGCACCAAAACACAGAGCCTCTAAATACATGAAACAAAAATGATATAGAGAATGTAAAATATGACAAATCCACAGTTATAATGTGGGACTTACTAAATGCCTATCAACAGGAGATTCAGTAGATAAAAATTATGCTACACTCATGCTTATGCAGTAACTTAAGTGAAAGACTTGTAGCTATGTGTTAACAACATGTACTTTAAAAACATAATATTGAGCAAAACCCAGTAAGCTGCAGAATGATAGAATTTATTTGAAGTTTGAATCATGTTTATGGGTAACCATTTATGTAGTAGTAGCAGTATAAAATCCTGCATGAAAGAGAAAAACATTTAGGATAGTAGTACCCCTGGGGGGAAAGGGAGGTGAATGAGATCATGAAAGAATATGAAAGAGACTTTGACTTCATCTTTCATATTTTATTTCTTAAAACCAAATCTGACTATTCTTTTACCCCTTCCTTTCCTTCGCTTCCCATCACTTCTATAAAAATTTAGTCCTGAAGTCAATAGATGGGACAGAGCAAGAAGCAGAGGAGTGGTGCTGGGTTGGGCTGCTCAGTTGTGGTAAGGGGGAAAACCACAGATGAAGGCAGCCTGGGGTGGAGTCAGAGCCTGAGAAGGATGTTTTTCTTTGGGGGTTGATATGGAGAAGGAAACGGCAACCCACTCCAGTATTCTTGCCTAGAAAATTCCGTGGATGGAGGAGCCTGGTGGGCTACAGTCCCCGTGGTCACAAAGAGCTGGACATGACTGAGCGACTTCACTTTCTTTCTTTGATTTGGTGTAAAGAATCAGAATCCAGGAGGAGAGAGGAAGGCATTACATTTATGAGCAGATTACGAGCAGCTCAGTGTGGACTGTCAGAGCCCAAGCAGGTCAATGAGGGTATTTTCATGGAAGGGTGGTCTAGCATGGGGATTCAGGGCATGAGTAGGAAGGAGGATTAGCAATGTGTGGGACAGCATGGAGTATCAGAGTCTGTATTAGTTTTCCTGGGCTGCTGTAACAAAGCATCACAAACTAGATGGTTTAAAACTACAGAAATTTGCTGTCTCAGAGTCTGGGGGTCTACAAGCCTAAAAGCTTGGTGTTTGTGAGGCCATGGTCCCTCTAAAATCTGTAGAGGAATTCTTCTTTGGCTCTTCCTGGCTTCTGATGTTTATAGTAGTCTTTGGTATTCCCTGACATGCAGCAGCACAGCTCCAGTCTCTGCTTTCATTGTCACATGGAGTTCTGGTGTGTAGTACCAGGGCTCTTCACGTGTTTGTCTTCTAATAGAAAAGACACCAGTCATAGCAGATTAGGGGCTGTAACAAAGTATCACAAACTGGATGGTTTAAAACTAGAGAAATTTGCTGTCTGAGTCTTCGGGGCTACGAGCCTAAAAGCTTGGTGTTCGTGGGGCCATGGTCCCACAGTTCAGTTCAGTTCAGTCGCTCAGTCATGTCCGACTCTTTGCGACCCCATGAATCACAGCACGCCAGGCCTCCCTGTCCATCACCAACTCCCAGAGTCACTCAAACTCACGTCCATCGAGTCGGTGATGCCATCCAGCCATCTCATCCTCTGTCGTCCCCTTCTCCTCCTGCCCCCAATCCCTCCCAGCATCAGAGTCTTTTCCAATGAGTCAACTCTTCACATGAGGTGGCCAAAGTACTGGAGTTTCAGCTTTAGCATCATTCCTTCCAAAGAACACCCAAGACTGATCTCCTTTAGAATGGACTGGTTGGATCTCCTTGCAGTCCAAGGGACTCTGAAGAGTCCTCTCCAACACCACAGTTCAAAAGCATCAATTCTTTGGCACTCAGCTTTCTTCACAGTCCAACTCTCACATCCATACATGATCACTGGAAAAACCATGGCCTTGACTAGATGGACCTTTTTGGGCAAAGTAATGTCTCTGCTTTTGAATATGCTATCTAGGTTGGTCATAACTTTCCCTCCAAAAAGTAAGCGTCTTTTAATTTCATGGCTGTAGTCACCATCTGCAGTGATTTTGGAGCCCGAAAAAATAAAGTCTGACACTGTTTCCCCATCTATTTCCCATGAAGTGATGCCAAAACTAAGACCAGATGCGGTGATCTTAGTTTTCTGAATGTTGAGCTTTAAGCCAACTTTTTCACTCTCCTCTTTCACTTTCATCAAGAGGCTTTTGAGTTCCTCTTCACTTTCTTCCCTAAGGGTGGTATCATCTGCATGTCTGAGGTTATTGATATTTCTCCTGGCAACCTTGATTCCAGCTTGTGCTTCTTCCAGCCCAGCATTTCTCATGATGTACTCTGCATATAAGTTAAATAAGCAGGATGACAGTATACAGCCTTGACATACTCCTTTTCCTATTTGGAACCAGTCTGTTGTTCCATGTCCATTTCTAACTGTTGCTTCCTGACCTGCATATAGGTTTCTGAAGAGGCAGGTCTGGTGATCTGGTATTCCCATCTCTTTCAGAATTTTCCACAGTTTATTGTGATCCACACAGTCAAAGGCTTTGGCATAGTCAATAAAGCAGAAATAGATGTTTTTCTGGAACTCTCTTGCTTTTTCTATGATCCAGCGGATGTTGGCAATTTGATCTCTTGTTCCTCTGCCTTTTCTAAAACCAGCTTGAACATCTGGAAGTTCACAGTGCACGTATTGCTGAAGCCTGGCTTGGAGAATTTTGAGCATTACTTTACTAGCATGTGAGGTGAGTGCAATTGTGCGGTAGTTTGAGCATTCTTTGGCATTGCCTTTATTAGGAATTGGAATGAAAACTGACCTTTTCCAGTCCTGAGGCCACTGCTGAGTTTTCCAAAATTACTGGCATATTGAGTGCAGCACTTTCACAACATCATCTTTGAGGATTTGAAATAGCTCAACTGGAATTCCATCACCTCCCCTAGCTTTGTTCATAGTGGGCTTTCTAAGGCCCACTTGACTTCACATTCCAGGATGTCTGGCTCTAGGTGAGTGATCACCATCGTGATTATCTTGGTTGTGAAGATCTTTTTTATACAGTTCTTCTGTGTATTCTTGCCACCTCTTCTTAATATCTTCTGCTTCTGTTAAGTCCATACCATTTCTGTCCTTTATCGAGCCCATCTTCATATGAAATGTCCCCTTGGTATCTCTAATTTTCTTGAAGAGATCTCTAGTCTTTCCCATTCTGTTGTTATTTTAATTAATTATATCTGGAATGACTCTATTTCCACATAAGGTCACATCCTGAGACACTGGGGGTGAAGACTTCAATATATCCTTTCCTGGGGACACAATCCAACCGATAACAATCTGCTCTTTGCTTCCCCCCCAAATTCATGTCTTCTCCACATGAAAAATACATTTATCACATTCTAATCGCCTCCCAAGTCTTAATGCATTTTAGGATCAACTCAAGTCCAAAATCACATCTAAATATCATCTAAATGGGGTATGGGTCGATCCTGGGGTAAAGTTTCTCTCCAACTGTGAATCTGTGAAACCTAGAAAAGCAGTTACCTGCTTTCAAGATATAACAATGGGACAGGCATAGGACAAACATTTCCATTCCAAAACAGGGAAACTGGAAGGAAAAAAAGCTGCCGCTGCTTTAAAACAGTTTGTAACACAACAGGGCAAATCCCATTAGGAATAACGGGTTTAGAATAATTCTCTGTGGCTCTATCCACTGGCCCACCTCAGCTCTAGGTGGCAGCCCACCATCTGGAAAGAAGAGGTGGCCAGGCCCCCTGGCTCTCGGTGGTGTCCCCAAGCCCTGTGTGGAGGTTCTGCCCCTCAGACCTGAGCAGCTATGCTGCCCTCTGCTGCTGAGGACTTAGCCCCGCATTCTGTAACCGGGAGGAAGCCTGAACCTTGAGCCCTGTGCAGAGACTCCAACCGCTGGACCCAGGAGGGTGCCCCACTCTCTGGAACCCAGAACATGGACAGTCCCTGGTGGCCAGCTGCCTCCATCATGGGCAGGAGGCCTGCCCTCTGCAACCGAGGGAGCAGCTCTGCCTTCAGAGAAACAGGAGGCAGCCTGGCCCTCTGCACCCTGGGTGGTAACTTTGCCCTCTGATCTTTGTGCAGTGACCCCACTGTCTGATCTCTGGGCAGTGACACATCCTCTGATCTTTAGACAGAGATCCCACAATATCAGGCCTGGACAATGACCCCACCCTCTGATCATTAGGCAGTGACCTCACACTCTGATCTCTGGGCAGTGACCTCGCCCTCTGTTCTCTTTGGAGTGACCACACTCTCAGGCCTGGACTGTGGCCTCACCTTTTGATCTCTGGGCAATGACCCTACCCTCTGATCTTTGGGCAGTGACTCTACCCTCTCAGGCCTGGGCAGTGACCCCAACTCTGATTATTGGGCAGTGGCACCACACTTCAGGCCTGAGGACTGACACTACCCTGTTATCTCTGGACAGTGACCTCACCTTCTGATCTCTGGGCAGTGACCTTTCCCTCTGTTCTCTTTGAAGTGACCACACTCTCAGGCCTGGACTGTGGCTTCACCCTTTGATCTCTGGGCAATGACCCCAACCTCTGATCTGTGTATAGTGACCCTGCCTTCTCAGGCCTGGACAGTGACCATACCCTCTGATCTATGGGCACTGACCCCACCCTCTGATCTCTGGACAGTGACCGCATCCTTTCAGGCCTGGACCAGCCCCACTATCTGATCTTTCAGGAGTGACCCGAACTCTCAGGCTTGGACCGTGAACCCACTCTCTGATCTGTGTGCAGTGACCCCACCTTCTCAGGCCTGCCCAGTGACCTCGCCCTCTCTCTCTGGTTAGTGACACCTCCCCTTTGGCCTGGAAACTGACCATACCCTCTGATCTTTGGGCAGTGACCCCACCCTCTGATCTCAGGGCAATGACCTCAGCCTCTGATCTCTGAACATTGACCCCACCCTCTGATCTCTGGATAGTGACATCATCCTTTGATCTCTGGGCAGTGACTTCACCCAGTGATTTCTGGTCAGAGACCAATCTCTGGGCAGATATTGCACCCTCTGATTCCTGGATATTGACAACACCGTCTGATCTCTGGCAGTGACCTCACCATCTGAGGCCTGGAAATGACCCACCTACTTGGGCCAGGGCAGTGACCCCATCCTTGATCTCTGAGCAGTAACCCCACCCTCTCAGGCCTGGGGAGTGACCTCACCCTCTCAGGCCAGGGCAGTGACCCCATCTCTTATCTCTGGTTAGTGACCATACCCTCTCAGGACTGGAGAGTGAACAAACCCTCTGATCTCTGGGCACTGACCTCACGTTCTGATCTCTGGACAGTGACCAACCCTCTGATCTCTGGTCAATGACCCCATCCTCTGATGTCTGGATGGTGACCCCACCCTCTGATCTCTGGGCAATGACCTCACCCTCTGATCTCTGGGCAGTTACCTCACCCTCTCAAGGCTGGACATGACCTACCCTGTGATCTCTGGGCACTGACCTCAGTCTCTCAGTCCTGGAAGTGACCCCACTGCCTCAGACCTGTGCAGTTGACCTCACCTTCTGATCTGTGTGCAGAGAACCCACCCTGTGATCTCTGGGGAAAGACCCCACCCTCTGATCTCGGGGCAGTAACCCAACTCTCTCAGGTCTGTGCAGTGACCTCACCCTCTGACTTTGGTTAGCAACTCCTGCACTGCATGCCTAGAGAGTGACCACATCCTCTAATATCAAGGCACTGACCTTACCCTCTGATCTCTTCACAGTGACCCCACCCTCTCATCTCTGGGCAATGACCTCACCCTCTGATCTCTGTGCACTGACCCCCACTCTGATCTCTGGGCAGAGATCCCACCCTCTGATCTCTGGATATTGACATCACCGACTGATCTCCAGGTAGTGACTCCACCATCTCAGGCCTGGACAATGACCCCACTTACTCAGGCCAGGGCAGTGACCACATCTCTGATCTCTCATTAGTGACTGCACCCTCTCAGGACTGGAGAGTGACCATACCCTCTGATCACTGGACAGTAACCTCACCTTCTGACCTCTGGGCAGTGACCCTACCCTCTGATCTCTGGTCAGTGATCCCACCCTCTAATCCTGGACAGTGACGACCCTCTGATCTCTGGGCAGAGTCCCACCCTCTGATCTCTAGACAGTGACCCCACCCTCTCAGGCCTGGACAGTGTCCTCACCCTCTGACGTTTTAGCAGTGATCCCATACTCTTAGGACTAGACAGTGACCCCACCCTTTGATCTCTGGGCAGACAGCTCATCCTCTGATCTCTGTGCAGTGACCTCACCTTCTCATCTATCTCTGATGTCTGGGCAGTAACTCCACCCTCTCATGCCTGGGCAGTGACCTCACGCTCTGTTCTCTGTGGAGTGACCTCACACTCTTGGGCCTGATCTGTGACCTCACCATCTGATCTCTGGGCAGCGACCTCATCCCCTCAGGCTTGGACAGTGTCCTCACCCTCTAATGTTTTAGTAGTGACCCATACTCTCAGGACTAGACCGTGACCCCACCCTCTGATCTTTGGGCAGACACCTCACCCTCTCATCTCTGGACAGTGACCCCACACTCTGATCTCTGAACAGTAACCCAAGCCTGTGATCTCTGGGCACAGATCCTACCCTCTGATATATGGACAGTGACCCCACCCTCTCAGGCCTGGCCAGGAACCCGACCCTCTCAGGCCATGACAGTGACCCCATGTCTGATCTCTGGGGAGTAACCTCACCCTCTCAGGCCTGTACAGTGACAACACCCTCTGATTTCTGGGCAGGAATCCCACCCTCTGGTCTCTGGGTAGTGACACTACACTCTGAAATCTGGGCAGTGACCCCACTTTCTGATCTCTGGGCAGTGACCTTAGCCTCTGATCTCTGGGCTCTGACCCTAGCCTCTGATCTATGGACAGTGACATCACCAGCTGATCTCTGGACAGTGACTCTACCCTCTGATCTCCGGGCGGATCCCACCTCTGATCTCTGGGCAGTGAACCCATGCTCTGATTTCTGGATACTGACATCACCCTCTGATCGCTGGGCAGTGACCTCACCCTATGATATCTGTGCAGTGACCCCACCCTCTGGTTTCGGGGCAGTGACACCCCCTCTCATCTCTCAGCACTGACCCCACCCTCTCATCTCTGGATAGTGACCTCATACTCAGAACTCTGAGTAGTGAGTGACCCCACCCTCTGGTCTCTGGCCAGTGACCTCACCCTCTCAGACATGGGCAGTGGCCTTACCCACTGTTTCAACAGTGATCCCACACTCTTGGGACAAGACAGTGATGCAACCCTCTGATCCCTGGATAGTGACATCATGCTCTGAACTCTGTGCAGTGACCCCACCCTCTCAGACATGGACAGTGACCGAAGACTCTGATCTCTGGGCAGTGACCCCACCCTCTCAGGCCTGGACAGTGACCCCACAATCCCAGGCCTAGACAGTGACCCCAGCAGTGACCTCACCCTTTTTTCTGGTTAGTGACCCCTCCCCTCTGCTTGGAGAGTGACCACACCCTCTGATCTTTGGGAAGTGACCTCACCCTCTCATATCGAGGCACTGACCTTACCCTGTGGTCTCTGGGCAGTGACCCCACCCTCTGATCTTTGGGAAGTGACCTCACCCTCTCATATCAAGGCACTGACCTTACCCTGTGGTCTCTGGGCAGTGACCCTACCCTCTGATCTCTGGGCAATGACCTCAGCCTCTGATCTGAGCATTGACCCCACCCTCTGATCTAAGGATAGTGACCTCACCCCCTGATCTCTGGATAGTGACATAACCCTCTGATCTCTTGATATTGACCCAACTGTCTGATCTCCGGGCAATGAACTCACCCTCTGATCTCTGGGCAGTTACCTCACCCTCTCAAGGCTGGACATGACTTCACCCTGTGATCTCTGGGCGCTGACCTCAGTCTCTCAGTCCTGGAAGTGACCCCACCCCCTCAGGCCTGTGTAGTGACCTCACCATCTGATCTGTGTTCATAGATGTCACCCTCTGATCTCTGGCAGTGAGCCTACAATCTGAACTCTGGGCAGTGACCCCACTTTCTGATCTCTGGGCAGTGACCCTAGCCTCTGATCTCTGGGCAGATCCCACCTCTGTACTCTGGAGAGTGAACCCATGCTCTGATCTCTGGATACTGACATCACCCTGTGATCTCTGGGCAGTGACCTCACCCTATGATTTCTGGGCAGTGACCCCAGTTTCTGGTCTCTGGGTACTGACCCCCACCCTCTCATCTCTGGACAGTGACGTCATACTCAGAACTCTGAGTAGTGACCCAACCCTCTGATCTCTGGACAGTGACCCCACCCTCTCAGGCCTGGACAGTGACCCCACCATCTCAGGCTTGGACAATAATCCCAGCAGTGACCTCACCCTTTGCCTCTGGTTAGTGACCACTCCCCTTTGGCTTGGAGAGTGGCCACACCCTCTGATCTTTGGGAAGTGACCTCACCCTCTCATATCAAGGCACTGACCTTACCCTGTGGTCTCTGGGCAGTGACTCCACCCTCTGATCTCTGGGCAGCAACCCCACCCTCTCATGGCTGGACAATACTTGACCCCTGATCTCTGGTCAGTGACCTCAGTCTCTCAAGTCTGGCAATGACCCCACCCTCTGATCTCTGGGCACAGATCCTACCCTCTGTTCTCTGGATAGTTATCCTACCCTCTAAGCCTGAATAGTGACCCCATCATCTGATCTTTGGGCAGAGACTGATCTCTGGGCAGTGACCCCTCCCTATAGACCCGGACTGTGACCCCACCCTCTGATTTCTGGACGTGACCCCACCACAGGCCTGTGCAGTACTGTGATTACTCCCCACCCTCTGGTTTCTGGGCAGTAATCCCACCCTCTAGTCTCTGGACAGTGACCCTACCCTCTAATCTGTGAACAGTGACTTCACCTAATCTCTGGAGAGTGACTCTGCCCTCTGATCTCTGGGCATGAACCCATGCTCTGATCTCTGGGTACTGACATCACTCTCTGAACTCTGGGCAGTGACTCCACCCTCTGAACTGTGGGCAATGACCTCAGCCTCTGATCTCTGAGCATTGACAACTCCCTCTGATATAAGGATAGTGACATCACCCTCTGATCTCTGGACAGTGACCTCATCCTCTGATCTCTGGGCAGTTACCTCACCCTCTCAAGGCTGGACATGACTTCACCCTGTGATCTCTGGGCGCTGACCTCAGTCTCTCAGTCCTGGAAGTGACCCCACCCCCTCAGGCCTGTGTAGTGACCTCACCATCTGATCTATGTGCATAGATGCCACTCTCTGATCTCTGGCAGTGAGCCTACAATCTGAACTCTGGGCAGTGACCCCACTTTCTGATCTCTGGGCAGTGACCCTAGCCTCTGATCTCTGGACACTGACCCTACCCTCTGATCTCTGGGCAGATCCCACCTCTGTACTCTGGAGAGTGAACCCATGCTCTGATCTCTGGATACTGACATTACCCTGTGATCTCTGGGCAGTGACCCCACCCTATGATTTCTAGACAGTGACCCCACCTGCTGGTCTCTGGGCAGTGACCCCAGCCTCTGATCTCTGGGCACGGACCCCCACCCTCTCATCTCTGGAGGTGACCTCATACTCAGAACTCTGAGTAGTGACCCCACCCTCTGATCTCTGTGCAGTGACCCTGCCCTCTCAGACCTGGACAGTGGCCTTTACCTCCGATGTTTTAACAGTCATCCCATACTCTCGGGATAAGACAGTGACCCAACCCTCTGATCCCTGGATAGTGACATCACACTCTGATCTCTGTGCAGTGACCACGCCCTCTCAGACATGGACAGTGACCCCAGCCTCTGATCTCTGAGCATTGACCCCACCCTCTGATCTAAGGGTAGTGACCTCACCCTGTGATCTCTGGATAGTATATCACCCTCTGATCTCTTCATATTGACCCAACCATCTGATCTCTGGGCAGTTACCACACCCTCTCAAGGCTGGACATGACTTCACCCTGTGATCTCTGGGCACTGACCTCAGTCTCTCAGTCATGGAATTGAAGCCACACTCTCAGGCCTATGCAGTGACCTCACCCTCTGATTTCTGGGCAGTAATCCCACACTCTGGTCTCTGGGCAGTGACCCTACCCTCTGATCTCTGGGCACTGACCCTACCCTCTGATTTAAGGATAGTGACTTCACCCTCTAATCTCTGGACAGTGACCTCATACTCTGATCTCTGGGAAGTTACCTCACCCTCTCAAGGCTGGCCATGACCTCACCCTGTGATCTCTGGGCACTGACCTCAGTCTCTCAGTCCTGGAAGTGACCCCACTGCCTCAGACCTGTGGGTTGACCTCACCTTCTGATCTGTGTACAGAGAACCCACCCTCTGATCTCTGGACAATGACCCCAAACTCTCAGACCTGGACAGTGACCTCATACTCTGATATCTGGATAGTGACCCTCCCTCTAATCTCTGGGGAAAAATCCTACCCTCTGATCTCTGGGTAGTAACCCCACCCTCTCAAGTCTGTGCAGTGACCTCACCCTGTGACTTTGGTTAGCAACCCCCCCCCTCCACTGACCACACCCTCTAATATCAAGGCACTGACCTTACCCTCTGATCTCTTCGCAGTGACCCCACTCTCTGATCTCTGGGCAATGACCTCACCCTCTGATCTCTGTGCACTGACCCCTCTCTGATCTCTGGGCAGAGATCCACTCTCTGATCTCTGGATATTGACATCACCGTCTGATCTCCGGGTAGTGACTCCACCATCTCAGGCCTGGACAATGACCCCACCTACTCAGGCCAGGGCAGTGACCTCATCTCTGATCTCTCATTAGTGACCGCACCCTCTCAGGACTGGAGAGTGACCATACCCTCTGATCACTGGACAGTAACCCCACCTTCTGACCTCTGGGCAGTGACCCTACCCTCTGATCTCTGGTCAGTTATCCCACCCTCTGATCTCTAGACAGTGACCCCACCCTCTCAGGCCTGGACAGTGTCCTCACCCTCTGATGTTTTAGCAGTGATTCCCATAATCTCAGGACTAGACAGTCACCCCACCCTTTGATCTCTGAGCAGAGACTGATCTCTGGGCAGTGACCCCTCCCTCTAGACCTGCAGAGTGACCCCATGCTCTGATCTCTGGACAGTGACTGCACCCTCTCAGGCCTGTGCAGTGAGCACATCTTCTGACTTCTGGGTAGTAATCCCACCCTTGGTCTCTGGACAGTGACCCTACACTCTGATCTCTGGTCAATGACCCTACTCTGTTATCTCTGGGCAGTGACCCTACCCACTGATCTCTGAGCACTGATCCTACCCTCTGATCTGTGAACAGTGACATCACCTTCTGATCTCTGGACAGTGACTGTACCCTCTGATCTCTGGGCAGATCCCACCTCTGATCTCTCGGCAGTGAACCCATGCTCTGATCTCTGGGTACTGACATCACCCTCTGATCTCTGGGCAGTGACCTCATAGTCAGATCCCTGGGCAGTTACCTCACCCTCTCACGGCTGGATGTGACTTGACCCTCTGATATATGGTCAGTGACCTCAGTCTCTCAGGTCTGGCAATGACCCCACCCTCTGATCTCTGGGCAGTTACCTACCCTCTCAAGGCTGGACATGACTTCATCCTGTGATCTCTGGGCACTGACCTCAGTCTCTCAGTCCTGGAAGTGACCTCACCACCTCAGGCCTGTGCAGTGACCTCACCTTCTGATCTGTGTGCAGAGATCCCACCCTGTGATCTCTGGACAGTGAGCCTGCCCTCTCAGACCTGGACACTGACCACACCTTCTGAGCTTTGGGCAGAGATCCTACCCTCTGTTCTCTGGATAGTTACCCTACCCACTAGGCCTGGACAGTGACCCCACCCTCTGATATTTGAGCAGAGACTGATCTCTGGGCAGTGACCCCTCCCACTGGACCTGGACAGTGACCACACTCAGAACTCTGGACAGTGATGCCACCCTCTCAGGCTTCTGCAGTGATCACACCCTCTAATTTCTGGACAGTAATCCCACCCTCTGATCTATGGAGTGACCCCACCCTCTCAGGCCAGGACTGACCCCATCTCTGATCTCTGGGGAGTAACCCCACCCTCTCAGGCCTGTACATTGACCACACCCTCTGATTTCTGGGCAGGAATCCCACCCTCTTGTGTCTGGGCAGTGACACTACCCTCTGAACTCTGGGCAGTGACCCCACTTTCTGATCTCTGGGCAGTGACCCTAGTCGTTGATCTCTGGGCTCTGACCCTAGCTTCTGATCTCTGGACAGTGAACCCATTCTCTAATTTCTAGGTACTGAGTTCACCCTCTGATCTCTGTGCACTGACCCCCACTCTGATCTCTGGATATTGACATCACCGTCTGATCTCCGAGTAGTGACTCCACCATCTCAGGCCTGGACAATGACCCCACCTACTCAGGCCAGGGCAGTGACCACATCTCTGATCTCTCATTAGTGACTGCACCCTCTCAGGACTGGAGAGTGACCATACCCTCTGATCACTGGACAGTGACCCCACCTTCTGCTCTCTGGGCAGTGACCCTACCCTCTAATCTCTGGACAGTGACGACCCTCTGATCTCTGGGCAGAGTCCGACCCTCTGATCTCTAGACAGCGGCCCCACCCTCTCAGGCCTGGACACTGTCCTCACCCTCTGATATTTTAGCAGTGATTCCCACAATCTCAAGACTAGACAGTGACCCCACCCTTTGATCTCTGGGCAGACAGCTCATCCTCTGATCTCTGTGCAGTGACCTCACCTTCTCATCTATCTCTGATGTCTGGGCAGTAGCCCCACCCTCTCATGCCTGGGCAGTGACCTCACGCTCTGTTCTCTGTAGAGTGACCTCACACTCTCGGGCCTGATCTGTGACCTCACCATCTGATCTCTGGGCAGCGACTTCACCCTCTCAGGCTTGGACAGTGTCCTCACCCTATCATGTTTTAGCAGTGGCCCATACTCTCAGGACTAGACTGTGACCCTACCCTCTGATCTTTGGGCAGACACCTCACCCTCTGATCTCTGGAAAGTGACCCTACACTCTGGTCTCTGAAAAGTGACCCCGCCTCTGATCTCTGAGCAGTGACCTCAGCCTCTGATCTCTGAGCATTGACCCCACCCTCTGATCTAAGGATAGTGACCCAATCTTCTGATCCCTGGGTAGTGACATCATCCTCTGATCTCTGTGCAGTGAACTGGTCCTCTCAGACATGGACAGTGACCCCAGCCTCTGATCTCTGGGCAGTGACACCACCTTCCAGGCCTGGACTGTGACCCCACCATCCCAGGCATGGACAGTGACCCCAGCAGTGACCTCAACCTTTGTCTCTGGCTAGTGACCCCTCCTCTCTGGCTAGGAGAGTGACCATACCCTCTGATCTTTCAGAAGTGACCTCACCCTCTCATATCAAGACACTGACCTTATGCTGTGGTCTCTGGTCAGTGACCCCAACCTCTGATCTCTGGGCAATGACCTCAGCCTCTGATTTCTGGGCAGTTACCTCACCCTCTCAGGACTGTACATGTCTTGACCCTCTGATCTCTGGTCAGTGACCTCAGTCTCTCAGGTCTGGCAATGACCCCACCCTCTGATCTCTGCGCAGTGATGTCACCCTGTCAAGGCTGGACATGACTTCACCCTGTGATCTCTGGGCACCGACCTCAGTCGCTCAGTCCTGGAAGTGACTCCACTGCCTCAGACCTGTGCAGTTGACCTCACCTTCTGATCTGCGTGCAGAAATCCCACCCTCTGATCTCTGGACAGTGACCCTGCCCTCTCAGACCTGGACAGTGACCCCAGCTTCTCATCTCTGGGCAGAGATCCCACCCTCTCACGGCTGGATATGACTTCACCCTCACTGTCTCAGATCTGGCCATGATCCCACCCCCTCAGGCCTGTGCAGTAACCTCACCCTCTGATCTCTGGGGAAAGATCCCACCCTCTGATCTCTGGACAGTGACTGCATCCTCTCAGGCCTGGACTATGCCCCCACACTCTGATCTTTTTGACATGACCCCGAACTCTCAGGCTTGAACTGTGACCCCCACCCTCTGATCTCTGGGCAGAGATCATACCCTCTGTTCTCTGGATAGTTACCCTGCCCTCTAGGCCTGGACAGTGCCCCACCCTCTGATTTTGAGCAGTCACACCACCCTCTCAAGCCTGGGATTTATCCACATGCTCTAGGCCTGGGCTATGACTCTACCCTCTGATCTTTGGGTGGAGACTGATTTCTGGGCAGTGACCCCTCCCTCTCAGACCTGGACAGTGACCCCAGCCTCTGATCTCTGGGCAGTCACCTCAATCTCTGATCTCTGGGCACAGATCCCACCCTCTAATCTCCGCACAGTGACCCCACCCTCTCCAGCCAGGGCAGTGACCCCATCTCTGATCTCTTGGCAGTAACCCCACTATCTCTGGCCTGTGCATGACCTACCCTCTGATTTTGGTTAGCAACCCCCCACCCCATGCCTGGAGAGGACCACACCCTCTGGTCTTTGGGAAGTGACCTCACCCTCTGATATCTAGGCACTGACCTTACCCTCTGATCTCTGGGCAGAGAGACCATCCTCTGATCTCTGGATATTGACATCACGGTCTGATCTCTGGGCAGTGACTCCACCATCTCAGGCCTGGACAATGACCCCCACCTACTTGGGCCAGGGCAGTGACCCCATCTCTGATCTCTCATTAGTGACCACACTCTCTCAGGACTGGACAGTGACCCTACCCTCTGATCTCTGGGCAATGACCTCACCCTCTGATCTCTGGGCATTTACCTCACCCTCTAAAGGCTGGACATGACTTCACCCTGTGATCTCTGTGCACTGACCTCAGTCTCTCCATCCTGGAAGTGACCTCCCCCCTCAGGCCTGTGCAGTGACCTTATCCTCTGATCTCTGGGGAAAGATCCCACCCTCTTATCTCTGGACAGTGACCGCATCCTCTCAGGCCTGGACTATGCTCCCAAACTCTGGTCTTTTGGAAGTCACCCTGAACTCTCAGGCTTGAACTGTGACCCCACCCTCTGATATCTGGGCAGGTATCTCACCCTCTGATCTCCAGATAGTGACATCATTCTGTGATCTGGGCTCTGACCCCACCCTCTCAGGCCTGGAGAGTGACCTCACCCTCTGATCTCTGGGCAGTAACCCCACCCTCTGATCTCTGGGAAGTGACCCCACCCTCTCAGGCTTGGGCAGTGACCCCACCCTCTGATCTCTGGGTAGAGATCCCATGCTCTCAGGCCTGGGAAGTAACCCTGTTCTGAATCCCTGATGCCTGCCCCAGTCTCATGGACTCTGGTGGTGGCCCCATCCACTAGCCCTGACTAGCAGCCCCATACCCTCCTTCACTAACTTCGAGCCCACCTGCTCATGCCTGGTCAGTGGCACTGCCCACCAAAACCACATCTTTGGCTCTGGTGTCTGCATCCATGGCTCTTCCAGTTATTCTTCCTTCATGTGTTCCTCTCTATTCCTTCGAGGCCAGATTGAGTTGTAAAATTCTCAAAAACTCTGTCAGCCTCCCTGCAATTCACAGAAGTCCATGCCATTGGTAAAGAGGTTTATCCACAGAGCTCAACTGGCTAACTACATCTCTATTCCTAGCTTCTGCTGGTGTGGTTGATTGGATCCTAAAGTCATACTCATAACCTCTTATTAAAGATTGTCCAGCCACACCTTTGTTGTTCTCTTCAGAGTGACCTTTCTCATTTTTTGCAATGTGGTTAGGCTGAGAATATTTCAAATCTTCAAATTCTGATTCCTTTCTGCTTAACAGTTTGTTCCTTAATTTATCTCTTTCCTCTCTCTTCTTATAAGCATTAAGGAGAAACTACACTACAACCTTCTACACCTTGTGAGGAAATTTTCTTAGCTAACTAAATTTCATCACTTACAAGTTCTACTTACCAACAGCATAAGATAATTCAGCCAAGTACTTTGCTATGTTTTAATAAGGATCACCTTTCTTGTGGTGTCCAACAACTTGTTTCTCATTTCCATCTGTTAGTCACTTTAGTTGGAGAAGGCAACAACACCCCACTCCAGTACTCTTGCCTGGAAAATCCCATGGACAGAGGAACCTGGTGGGCTGCAGTCCATGGGGTCACTAAGAGTTGGACACCACTGAGGGACTTCCCTTTCACTTTTCACTTTCATGCATTGGAGAAGGAAATGGCAACCCACTCCAGTGTTTTTGCCTGGAGAATCCCAGGGACGGGGGAGCCTGGTGGGCTTCCGTCTATGGAGTCACGCAGAGTCAGACACGACTGAAGCGACTTAGCAGCAGGAGCAGTAGTCACTTTAGTCATGTCTAACTCTTGGTGACACTGTGGACTGTAGCCCGCCAGGCTCCTTTGTCCATGGGATTCTCCAGGAAAGAATACTGGAGTGGGTTGCCATCCCCTTCTGCAGGGGATCTTCCTGATCCAGGGATTGAACTTGGGAATCTTATATTGCAGGCAGATTGTTTACTGTCTGAGCCACCAGGGAAGAACCTCTCAAAAAGCATCTTTAATATTAATATTTCAGGCAAAATTGTCTTTGAGGCAATCTAGGCTTCTAATATCATGAACCTCAAAATTCTTCTAGCATCTACCCATTTGTGTTTGTGGTCAGTCGCTAAGTCATGTCCAACTCTTTGTGACCCCATGAATTGCAGTCCACCAGGCTCCTCTGTCCGTAGAGTTTTCCAGGCAATAATACTGGATAAGTTTGTGCCATTTCCTCTTCCAGGGGATAAAGGAATGGCAAACCACTTCAGTATTCTTGCCTTGAGAACCCCATGAACAGTATGAAAAGGCAAAAAGATAGGACACTGAAAGATGAACTACCCAGGTCGGTAGGTGCTCAATATGTTACAGGAGATCAATGGAGAAAGAACTCCAGAAAGAATGATGAGACGGAGCCAAAGCAAAAACAACAGCCAGCTGTGGATGTGACTGGTGATGGAAGTAAAGTCCGATGCTGTAAACAGCAATATTGCATAGGAACCTGGAATGTTAGGTCCATGAATCAAGGAAAATTGGAAGTGATCAAACAGGAGATGGCAAGAGTGAACATTGACATTTTCAGTTCAGTTCAGTTCAGTTCAATCGCTCAGTCGTGTCCAGCTCTTTGCGAACCCATGAATCGCAGCATGCCAGGCCTCCCTGTCCATCACCAACTCCCAGAGTTCACTCAAACTCACGTCCATCGAGTCAGTGATGCCATCCAGCCATCTCATCCTCTGTCGTCCCCTTCTTTTCCTGCCCCCAATCCCTCCCAGCATCAGAGTCTTTGCCAATGAGTCAACTCTTCGCATGAGGTGGCCAAAGTACTGGAGTTTCAGCTTTAGCATCATTCCTTCCAAAGAAATCCCAGGGCTGATCTCCTTCAGAATGGACTGGTTGGATCTCCTTGCAGTCCAAGGGACTCTCAAGAGTCTTCTCCAACACCACACTTCAAAAGCATCAATTCTTCGGCACTCAGCTTTCTTAACAGTCCAACTCTCACATCCATACATGACCACTGGAAAAACCATATCCTTGACTAGACGGACCTTTGTTGGCAAAGTGTCTCTGCTTTTCAATATGCTATCTAGGTTGGTCATAACTTTCCCTCCAAAAAGTAAGCGTCTTTTAATTTCATGGCTGCAGTCACCATCTGCAGTGATTTTGGAGCCCCAAAAAATAAAGTCTGACACTGCTTCCACTGTTTCCCCATCTATTTCCCATGCAGTGTTGGGACCGGATGCCATGATCTTAGTTTTCTGAATGTTGAGCTTTAAGCCAACTTTTTCACTCTCCTCTTTCACTTTCATCAAGAGGCTTTTGAGTTCCTCTTCACTTTCTGCCATAAGGGTGGTGTCATCTGCATATCTGAGGTTATTGATATTTCTCCCGGCAATCTTGATTCCAGCTTGTGTTTCTTCCAGCCCAGCATTTCTCATGATGTACTCTGCATATAAGTTAAATAAGCAGGGTGACAATATACAGCCTTGACGTACTCCTTTTCCTATTTGGAACCAGTCTGTTGTTCCATGTCCAGTTCTAACTGTTGCTTCCTGACCTGCATACAGGTTTCTCAAGAGCCAGGTCAGGTAGTCTGGTATTCCCATCTCTTGAAGAATTTTCCACAGTTTATTGTGATCCACACAGTCAAAGGCTTTGGCATAGTCAGTAAAGCAGAAATAGATGTCTTTCTGGAACTCTCTTGCTTTTTTGATGATCCAGTGGATGTTGGCAATTTGATCTCTGGTTCCTCTGCCTTTTCTAAAACCAGCTTGAACATTTGGAAGTTCACGGTTCCCGTATTGCTGAAGGCTGGCTTGGAGAATTTTGAACATTACTTTACTAGCATGTGAGATGAGTGCAATTGTGTGGTAGTTTGAGCATTCTTTGGCATTGCCTTTCTTAGGGATTGGAATGAAAACTGACCTTTTCCAGTCCTGAGGCCACTGCTGAGTTTTCCAAATTTGCTGGCATATTGAATGCAGCACTTTCACAGCATCATCTTTGAGGATTTGAAATAGCTCAACTGGAATAGCTCCATCACCTCCACTAGCTTTGTTCATAGTGGTGCTTTATAAGGCCAACTGGACTTCACATTCCAGGATGTCGAGCTCTAGGTGAGTGATCACACTGTCATGATTATCTCGAGCAGGGCCAAGCGGGGCCGACCAGGAAACTAAAATGGACTGGAATGGGTGAATTTAACTCAGATGACTTTTATATCTACTACTGTGGGCAAGAATACCGCAGAAGAAATGGAGTAGCCATCATGGTCAACAAAAGAGTCCGAAATGCAGTACTTGGGTGCAATCTCATAAATGACAGAATGATCTCTATTCATTTCCAAGGCAAACCATTCAAGATCATGGTAATCCAAGTCTATGACTGGACCAGTAATGCTGAAGAAGCTGAAGTTGAATGATTCTATGAAGATCTATAAGAACTTCCAGAACTAACACCCAAAAAAGATGTCCATTTCATTATAAGGGACTGGAATGCAAAAGTAGGAAGTCAAGAAATACCTGGAATAACAGGCAAATTTGGCCTTGGAATACGGAATGAAGCAGGGCAAAGGCTAATAGAGTTTTGCCAAGAGAATGCACTGGTCATAGCAAACACCCTCTTCCAACAACACAAGAGAAGACTCTACACATGGACATCACCACATGGTCAACACCGAAATCAGATTGATTATATTCTTTGCAGCCAAAGATGGAGAAGCTCTATACAGTCAGCAAAAACAAGACCAGGAGCTGACTGTGGCTCAGATCATGAACTCCTTGTTGCCGAATTCAGACTTAAATTGAAGAAAGTAGGGAAAACCACTAGACCATTCAGGTATGACCTAAATCAAATCCCTTATGATTATGCAGTGGAAGTGACAAATAGATTCAAGGGATTAGGTCTGATAGACAGAGTGCCTAAAGAACTATGGATGGAGGTTCATGACATTGTACAGGAGGCAGTGATCAAGACCATCCCCAAGAAAAAGAAATGCAAAAAGGAAAAATGGTTGTCTGAGGAGGCCTTACAAGTAGCTGTGAAAAGAAGAGAAGTGAAAGACAAAGGAGAAAAAGAAAGATACACCCATTTGAATGCAGAGTTCTAAAGAATAGCAAGGAGACATAAGAAAGCCTTCAGTGATCAATGCAAAGAAATAGAGGAAAACAACAGAATGGGAAAGTCTAAAGATCTCTCAAGAAAATTAGAGATACCAAGGGGACATTTCATGAAAAGATGGGCACAATAAAGGACAGATATGGTATGGACCTAATAGAAGCAGAAGATATTAAGAAAACATGGCAAGAATACACAGAAGTATACAAAAAAATCTTATGACCCAGATAACCATGATGGTGTGATCACTCCCTTAGAGCCAGACATGCTGGAATGTGAAGTCAAGTGGGCCTTAGAAAGCTCACTATGAGCAAAGCTAGTGGAGGTGATGGAATTCCAGTTGAGTTATTTCAAATCCCGAAAGGTGATGCTGTGAAAGTGCTGCACTCAATATGCCAGCAAATTTGGAAAACTCAGCAGTGCCCACAAGGACTGGAAAAGATCATTTTTCATTCCAATCCCAAAGAAAGGCAATGACAAAGAATGCTCAAACTACCACATAATTGAAACTCATCTCACATGCTAGCAAAGTAATGTTCAAAATTCTCCAAGCCGGGCTTCAACAGTACATGAACCATGAACTTCCAGATGTTCAAGCTGGATTTTAAAAAGGCAGAGGAACCAGAGATCAAAGTGTCAACATCCGTTGGATCATTGAAAAAGCAGGAGAGTTCCAGAAAAACATCTACTTCTGCTTTATTTACTATGCCAAAGCTGTTGACTGTGTGGATCACAGCAAACTGTGGAAAATTCTGAAAGAGATCAGAATACCAGACCACCTGACCTGCCTCCTGAGAAATCTGTATGCAGGTCAAGAAGCAACAATTAGAACTGGACATGGAACAACAGACTGGTTCCAAATCAGGAAAGGAATACATCAAGGGTGTATATTGTCACCCTACTTTTTTAACTTAAATGCAGAGTACATCATGAGAAATGCTGGGCTGGATGAAGCACAAGCTAGAATCAAGATTGCCAGGAGAAATATCAATAACCTCAGATATGCAGATGACACCACTCTTATTGCAGAAAGTGAAGAAGAACTAAAGAGCCTCTTGATGAAAGTGAAAGAAAAGAGTGAAAAAGTTGGCTTAAAAGTTCACATTCAGAAAACTAAGATCACGGCATCTGGTCCCATCACTTCATGGCAAATAGATGGAGAAACAATGGAAACAGTGACAAACTTTATTTTGGGGGGCTCCAAAATCACTGCAGATGGTGACTGCAGCCATGAAATTAAAAGACGCTTACTCCTTGGAAGAAAAGTTATGACCAACCTAGATAGCATATTAAAAAGCAGAGACATCACTTTGCCAGCAAAGGTCCATCTAGTCAAAGCTTTGGTCTTTCCAGTAGTCATGTATGGATGTGAGAGTTGGACTATAAAGAAGGCTGAGCACTGAAGAACTGATACTTTTGAACTGTGGTGTTTAACAAGACTCTTGAGAGTCCCTTGAACAGCAAGGAGATTTAACCAGTCGATGCTGAAGGAAATAAGTCCTGAATATTCATTGGAAAGACTGATGTTGAATCTGAAACTCCAATATTTTGGCCACCTGATGCAGAGAACTGACTCATTTGAAAAGACCCTGATGCTGAGAATGATTGAAGGTGGGAGAAGAAGGGGTCGACTAAGGATGGGATGGTTGGATGGCATCACTGACTCTATGGACATGAGTTTGAGTAAGCTCTGAGAGTTGGTGATGGACAGGGAAGCCTGGTGTGCTGCAGTCCATGGGATCGCAAAAAGCTGGACATGACTGAGTGACTCAACTGAACTGAACTGAACTTCCATGGGATCTTCCCTACCCATGAATTGAGCCCGCGTCTCCTGCATTGGCAGGTGGATTCTTTGCCACTGAGCTACCTGGGAAGCCCTCATCTACCCACTGAAAGTGAAAGTGAAAGTGAAGTCGTGTCCAACTCTTCACGACACCATGGACTGCAGCCTACCAGGCTCTTACGCACATGGGATTTTCCAGGCAAGAGTACTGGAGTGGCTTGCCATTTCGTTCTCCAGGGGATCTTCTCAACCCAGGGATCGAACCCAGGTTTCCCACATTGTAGGCAGACGCTTTACCGTCTGAGCCACCAGTGAAGTCCTCAAATTTACCCACTACTCAGTTCCAATTTTTAAGACATTTAAAATTTAGGGTGAAATTCCACATTTTAAGGTTGTTATAGCCATACAGTATCCCACTTGCCAATACTAAAATTGGTATTAGTGTTCTAGAACTTCCTTAACAGAGTACTGAAAAGCGGGTGGCTTAAAGCAACAGAAATGTATTGTCTCAGTCCTGGAGGCTGGAAGTCTGAAATTAAGGTGTCAGTAGGGCCATGCCCCCTCTGAGTCTGCAGCAGGCTCCTTCTCTGCCTTTTCTTGTCTTCTGGGGATTTTCCAGCAGTCTTTGGTATCCTTTGGCTTTCAAGTGCGAAACTCTAATCTCTGCCTTCATCATCACCTGACATTCTCCCTGTACATGTGTCTCTTCACACAAACTATTGTAGTATAGCTGATTTGCAATGTTATGTTAGTTTGAGGTGTACAACACAGTGATTCAACCTTATTGGATGTCTTCTTTTTTATTTAAAATAATTTATTATTTTAATTGAAGGCTAATAACTTTACAATATTGTAGTGGTTTTCCCCAAACATTGACATGAACCAGCCACAGGCACACATGTGTTCCCCATCCAGAACCCACCTCCCACCTCCCTCCCCATCCCATCCCTCAGGGTCATCCCAGTGCACCAGACCCGAGCACCCTGTCTTATGCATCGAACCTGGACCGGCGATCCACTTCACATATGATAATATACACGTTTCAATGCTACCTTCTCAAATCATCCCACCTTCGCCTTCTCCCACAGAGCCCAAAAGACTGTTCTTTACATCTGTGTCTCTTTTGCTGTCTCACATATAGGGTCATCATCACCATCTTTCTAAATTCCATATATATGCATTAGTATACTGTATTGGTGTTTTTCTTTCTGACTTACTTCACTCTGTATAATAGGCTCCAGTTTCATCCATCTCATTAGAACTGATTCAAATGCATTATTTTTAATGGCTGAGTAATATTCCATTGTGTATATGTACCACAGCTTTCTTATCCATTCGTCTGCTGATGGGCATCTAGGTTGCTTCCATGTCCTGGCTATTATAAACAGGGCTTCAATGAACACTGGGGTACACGTGTCTCTTTCAATTCTGGTTTCCTCAGTGTGTGTGCCCAGCAGTGGGATTGCTGGATCATAAGGCAGTTCTATTTCCAGTTTTTTAGGGAATCTCCACACTGTTCTCCATAGTGGCTGTACTAGTTTGCATTCCCACCAACAGTGTAAGAGAGTTCCTTTTTCTCCACACCCTCTCCAGCATTTATTGCTTGTAGACTTTTGGATAGCAGCCATTCTGATTGACATGAGATGATACCTCATTGTGGTTTTGATTTGCATTTCTCTGATAATGAGTGATGTTGAGCATCTTTTCATGTGTTTGTTAGCCATCTGTATGTCTTATTTGGAGAAATGTCTGTTTAGTTCTTTGGCCCATTTTTTGATTGGGTCATTTATTTTTCTGGAATTGAGCTGCAGGAGTTGCTTGTATATTTTTGAGATTAATTCTTTGTCAGTTGCCTCTTTTGCTATTATTTTCTCCCATTCTGAAGGCTGTCTTTTCACCTTGCTTATAGTTTCCTTCATTGTGCAAAAGCTTTTAAGTTTCATTAGGTCCCATTTGTTTATTTTTGCTTTTATTTCCATTACTCTGGGAGGTGGGTTATAGAGGATCCTCCTGTGATTTATGTCAGAGAGTGTTTTGCCTATGTTTTCCTCTAGGAGTTTTATAGTTTCTGGTCTTACATTTAGATCTTTAATCCATTTTGAGTTTATTTTTGTGTATGGTGTTAGAAAGTGTTCTAGTTTCATTCTTTTACACGTGGTTGACCAGTTTTCCCAGCACCACTTGTTAAAGAGATTGTCTTTTCTCCACTGTATTGGGTGTCTTCTTCTAAGGGCATCTGTTATGTTGCATTAGAAACCCACCAACCCAGGTAGCACTAGTGGTAAAGAACCCGCCAACCAATGCAGGAGGCATAAGAGACATGGGTTCAATCCCTGGATTGGGAAGATCCCCTGGAGAAGGAAATGGCAACCCACTCCAGTATTCTTGCCTGGAGAATCCCATGGACAGAGGAGCCTGGCAGGCTATAGTCCATGGGGTCACAAAAAGCTGGACACGACAAAGTGACTAACATTTTCACTACTCCAATATGGCTTCATCTTAGCTAATCATATCTGCAGTGCTCTGAGGAACTACGGGCTAGGACTTAATTGTATCTTTTTTTGGAAGGGGACACAACTTAAGCCATAACAGAGCCTAAACAAGGTAAGGAAGGTCTCCTTGTGTGTGGGTGGCCTGCCACAGAGAGTCAGAGCTGGAGCAAGGTGAGGAAGGTGTCCGCACATGTAGGTGGCATGGTGTGGGTGTTGGATTTTGAGCAGTGTGAGTGGGGCATCTATGTCATGAAAAGTCTATGAGAGGTGTGTTGGGTTTCTGAGCCTGAACAGGGTAAACAAGGCTGTGCTCTAGGTGGGGGTGTGTGGGGAGGAGTCTAATAGGGATTGTCAGAACATGATGGAGTCATCATGCAGGAAAGTCATCCATGCAGGAGGGATGAACTAGCTTGGAGTGCTGGAGCCCAAGCAAGGTGAGGAAGGTGTCGGGTATGACTGAGCGACTCAGCACAGCACAGCACATTCTGCTTATGTAGGGAAATATGTTTGCTTATATTAAATAGTAAAGAATTGGGGGCATCAAATCAGCAACTAAAAAAAATCTCTTTGGGAATTCCCTGTCAGTCCAGTGGTTAGGACACAGTGGTCTCACTGCCAGGGCCCTAGGTTCAATCCCTGGTCCAGGAACTAAGATTCCACAAGCCATGAGGCCAGAAAAAAAGCTCTTCTAACTATACTTGTAACTTTTCTGTAAGTTTTAAAATAGAAAATAATTAAAAACTCTGAAGTACATATGGCAGCATGTTATAATTCTAGACATCTCAGTGGTGTATACCATATATGTTATGGTATATTATTATGATATCTCTAGTTTTCTAGCTGATTATAATACTTCAAAGTAAAAATATTCAAAAATGAAAGGTGATACATGCTTAGTATAGAAAACAAGAAAGGAAATCATTCATGAGCTCATTGCCCAAAGACAGTGTTAACACTGTGTATATTTCCTTTATGTTGAAAAAAGACAATCATAAAAGTAACCTGAACTTGGTGATATAAGCGTTTGAAGGTCAGGTGATTTTTTTAAGGTTAAAATCAGATCAATTTTTTTTCTAACTTTTAGAGGAAAATTGGAATTTCCTCAACTTAATGTGGGAATGTGTGTTAGTCTCTCAGTCTCGTCTGACTCTGCGTGACCCCATGGACTGCAGCCCTCCAGGCTCTTCTGACCATGGAATCCTCCAGGCAAGAATACTGGAGTGGGTTGCCATTTCCTTCTCGATAATATGGAAGCCTTAGGAATCAGCAAACTAAAATGGACTGGAATGGGTGAATTTAACTCAGATGACCATTATATCTACTACTGCGGGCAGGAATCCCTCAGAAGAAATGGAGTAGCCATCATGGTCAACAAGAGTCTGAAATGCAGTACTTGGTAGCAATCTCAAAAACGACACAATGATCTCTGTTCGTTTCCAAGGTAAACCATTCAATATCACAGTAATCCAAGTCTATGCCCCAACCAGTAACGCTGAATAAGCTGAAGTTGAATGGTTCTATGAACACCTACAAGACCTTTTAGAACTAACTCCCAAAAAAGATGCCCTTTTCATTCTAGGGGACTGGAATGCAAAAGTAGGAAGTCAAGAAACACCTGGAGTAACAGGCAAATTTGGCCTTGGAATACGGAATGAAGCAGGGCAAAGGCTAATAGAGTTTTGCCAAGAGAATGCACTGGTCATAGCAAACACCCTCTTCCAACAACACAAGAGAAGACTCTACACATGGACATCACCACATGGTCAACACCGAAATCAGATTGATTATATTCTTTGCAGCCAAAGATGGAGAAGCTCTATACAGTCAGCAAAAACAAGACCAGGAGCTAACTGTGGCTCAGATCATGAAATCCTTATTGCCAAATTCAGACTTAAATTGAAAAAAGTAGGGAAAACCACTAGACCATTCAGGTATGACCTAAATCAAATCCCTTATGATTATACAGTGGAAGTGAGAAATAGATTTAAGGGACTAGATCTGATAGATAGACTGCCTGAAGAACTATGGATGGAGGTTCGTGACATTGTACAGGAGACAGGGATCAAGACCATCCTCATGGAAAAGAAATGCAAAAAAGCAAAATGGCTGTCTGGGAAGGCCTTACAAATAGCTGTGAAAAAAAGAGAAGCAAAAAGCAAAGGAGAAAAGGAAAGATATAAGCATCTGAATGCAGAATTCCAAAGAATAGCAAGGAGAGATAAGAAAGCCTTCCTCAGCGATCAATGCAAAGAAATAGAGGAAAACAACAGAATGGGAAAGACTAGAGATCTCTTCAAGAAAATTAGAGCTACCAAGGGAACATTTCATGCAAAGATGGGCACAATAAAGGACAGAAATGGTATGGACCTAACAGAAGCAGAAGATATTAAGAGAGGTGGCCAGAATACACAGAAGAACTGTACAAAAAAGATCTTCATGACCAAGATAATCACGATGGTGTGATCACTCACCTAGAGCCAGACATCCTGGAATGTGAAGTCAAGTGGGCCTTAGAAAGCAGCACTACGAACAAAGCTAGTGGAGGTGATGGAATTCCAGCTGAGCTATTTCAAATCCTTAAAGATGATGCTGTGAAAGTGCTGCACTCAATATGCCAGCAAATTTGGAAAACTCAGCAGTGGCCACAGGACTGGAAAAGGTCAGATTTCATTCCAATCCCAAAGAAAGGCAATGCCAAAGAATGCTCAAACTACCACACAATTGCACTCATCTCACATGCTAGTAAAGTAATGCTCAAAATTCTCCAAGCCAGCCTTCAGCAATACATGAACTGTGAACTTCCAAATGTTCAAGCTGGTTTTAGAAAAGGCAGAGGAACCAGAGATCAAATTGCCAACATCTGATGGATCATTAAAAAAGCAAGAGAGTTCCAGAAAAACATCTATTTCTGCTTTACTGACTATGCCAAAGCCTTTGACTGTGTGGATCACAATAAACTGTGGAAAATTCTTCAAGAGATGGGAATACCAGACTACCTGACCTGGCTCTTGAGAAACTTATATGCAGGTCAGGAAGCAACAGTTAGAACTGGACATGGAACAACAGACTGGTTCCAAATAGGAAAAGGAATACGTCAAGGCTGTATATTGTCACCCTGCTTATTTAACTTATATGCAGAGTACATCATGAGAAACGCTGGGCTGGAAGAAGCACAAGCTGGAATCAAGACTGCTGGGAGAAATATCAATAACCTCAGATATGCAGATGACACCACCCTTATGGCAGAAAGTGAAGAGGAACTCAAAAGCCTCTTGATGAAAGTGAAAGAGGAGAGTGAAAAAGTTGGCTTAAAGCTCAACATTCAGAAAACGAAGATCATGGCATCCGGTCCCATCACTTCATGGGAAATAGATGGGGAAACAGTGGAAACAGTGGCAGACTTTATTTTGTGGGGCTCCAAAATCACTGCAGATGGTGACTGCAGCCATGAAATTAAAAGACGCTTACTCCTTGGAAGGAAAGTTATGACCAACCTAGACAGCATATTGAAAAGCAGAGCCATTACTTTGCCAACAAAGGTCCGTCTAGTCAAGGCTATGGTTTTTCCAGTGGTCATGTATTGATGTGAGAGTTGGACTGTGAAGAAAGCTGAGCACCAAAGAATTGATGCTTTTGAACTGTGGTGTTGGAGAAGACTCTTGAGAGTCCCTTGGACTGCAAGGAGATCCAACCAGTCCATTCTAAAGGAGATCAGTCCTGGGTGTTCCTTGGAAGAAATGATGCTAAAGCTGAAACTCCAATACTTTGGCCACCTCATGCTATGAGTTGACTCATTGGAAAAGACTGATGCTGGGAGGGGATTGGCAGCAGGAGGAGAAGGGGACGACAGAGGATGAGATGGCTGGATGGCATCACCGACTGGATGGACGTGAGTATGAGTGAACTCCTGGAGTTGGTGATGGACAGGGAGGCCTGGCGTGCTGCAATTCATGGGGTCGCAAAGAGTCGGACACGACTTAGCGACTGAACTGAACTGAGCTGAACTAGGTGCCTATTCACTTTCAAGTCATTGCTATAGTCACTAGAGGGCGCACTCCTACCAAAGACCACACAAAGTTCTGAAAACAATACTGTCACATTTTCTGAAATCTTAAAAAAAAAGTCAAATATATTTTCATCCATTTTTAAACACAAGCATGATATCCTGGTATCCTTTCCATTTATCTTATGTCTGCTTACTTTACTTTTAGAATTAGAAGATGTCTCTGTCATGACTGTCAAAATAATGGCTTTTCTATTTAAGACTAGTTCTGCTTCTTTGCCCTGGGTAGTAGTGTGAACCCTCTGAGGGTCTGTAGTTTCTCACTACAATTTTCTCACACTTCCACCGAGGTGAGATTGTCACAACTACCTTGTCAGTGGTTCTGTCATTCTCTCTTTGGAGTTTTGAGACCAGCTTTTGTTTTTATAGATTAAAAATTTTGTGAGTTTGATGGCTTTGAGAGAAAAGCAAAGGATTTTTTCCCCTTGTTTGAAGGCCAAATAAATCCTGCTATTGGAGTGTTTGGGGAGCAGGAACTGGGTTTATTTGAGGAGGCGTTTGGAGGTGGCAGTACTTGCTAGGGGAGCTTTTCTCATGCAGCAAGCCCATTGCCACACTCAAGACTGTGTCAGCTCCCTGTGCTATAAGGCATACAACACTGAGACACAGAGAGTGTCAGTGTGAGCGAGACCTAAACAAGCAGCGTCATTTCCTGACTGTATTTGGTGAAATCCTAGGGCTGTAGAAATGTTTGATGTGAAGTTTGTTAAGAAGTTTTAAAGCCCAAATTTGTACTAAAGGAAAGTTTGTCCACTCAAATACCAGGCTACCTTCTTCTGGGTTATACCTCAAAATAATTACTCTTAGAATCTCAGTACTTAAACTTCTTTTGCATTTCATTGATTAATAATAATAATGTCTGATATTTACTAAATGCTTGCTATGTAGCAAGCACCTTGCATGCATCATATGATTTAGTAATGTGGTTGATATGGTTATTTTCAGCCTGGGCAGGGGATGAAGAGTGATTTTTTAAAATCAGATTGGTCATTTTTATTTCTTTACCTTTAAGTGATTCGATCACTTAACTTAGGTCTGTTGGACTCTAATAAGTCTTTTTCACTTAACCATAAATTATATAGCCTTCCCATATAGGTAGTATGTGACACTATGCTTCCCTCCCCCTCTTTTTTTTTTATATAAACAGTTTGTATGCATCTTTTGTATAAAGTGGTGTAAACAAGTAAACCGAAAGGCACATATGAGCCACCCTCAGCGTAAAGCCATGGAAGCTTTTGGGAACTTGCACTGGGTGTGAGCTCCCAGTGCAACAGAGAACACTGAGTGAAGAGACTTGATGGAGGCCTATATGGAAGTTTGAGTGGCAGCAAAGTAGGG
The DNA here is from genome assembly GCF_029407905.1 of Bubalus kerabau. Taxonomy (NCBI): domain Eukaryota; kingdom Metazoa; phylum Chordata; class Mammalia; order Artiodactyla; family Bovidae; genus Bubalus; species Bubalus kerabau. The sequence goes on from NC_073647.1 coordinate 18,419,910, forward strand.
CCCATATGGCGTAAGTGAGTGTATGAGAGGGATAGTAATGGAAGGGACCAGATTAATAGAAGGGGGCCAGATTTTAAAGGGACTTGCAGACCTTTTACTTACAGGCTTTTACCCTGAATTAAAAGTGCAGCCATTGCAGAGTTCTGAAAACACGAGAGACATGATCTGACTCCCAGGTTTAGCAGGATTGTTATTGCTGCCAGGTTGAAACTAGACAGCTGCTAGCTTTATGCTAAGTGCGGTCCATAAGTGCCTCTGTTTTGTTGTTGTTTTTTTTTTTTTTTTTTTTGCAGAGATTTTATTTTATTGGTTTTGCCATATATCAAAATGAATCCACCACAGGTATACATGTGTTCCCCATCCTGAACCCTCCTCCCTCCTCCCTCCTCCCTCCCCAGACCATCCCTCTGGGTCGTCCCAGTGCACCAGCCCCAAGCATCCAGTATCGTGCATCGAACCTGGACTGGCGACTCGTTTCATATATGATATTATACATGTGTGCCTCTGTTTTTAATATAAATTTATTTATCTTAATTGGAGGCTAATTACTTTACAATATTGTAGTGGTTTTGCCATATATTGACATGAATCCTCTACGGGTGTACATGTGTTCCCCATCGTGAACCCCGCTCCCACCTCCTTCCGTATCCCATCCCTCAGGGTCATCCCAGTGCACCAGCCCTGAGCACCTTGTCTCATGCATCGAACCTGGACTGGCGATTCATTTCACATATGATAATATACATGTTTCAATGCCATTCTTCCAAATCATCCCACCCTCACCCTCTCCTACAGAGTCCAAAAGACTGTTCTATACATCTGTGTCTCTTTCGCTGTCTTGCATATAGGGTCATCATTACCATCTTTCTAAATTCCATATATATGCATTAATATACTGCATTGGTGTTTTTTTTTTTTTTTGTCTTACTTCACTCTGTATAATAGGCTCCAGTTTCATCCACCTCATTAAAATTGATTCAAATATATTCTTTTTAATGGCTGGGTAATATTCCATTGTGTATATGTACCACAGCTTTCTTATCCATTCATCTGCTGATGGACATCTAGGTTGCTTCCATGTCCTGGCTGTTATAAACAGTGCTGCGATGAATGCTGGGGTACATGTGTCTCTTTCAATTCTGGTTTCCTCAGTGTGTATGCCCAGCAGTGGGATTGCTAGGTCATATGGCAGTTCTATTTCCAGTTTTTTAAGGAATCTCCACCCTGTTCTCCATAGTGGCTGTACTAGTTTACATTCCCACCAACAGTGTAAGAGGGTTCCTTTTTCTCCACACCCTCTCCAGCATTTATTGCCTGTAGACTTTTGGATAGCAGCCATTCTGACTGGCATGAAATGGTATCTCATTGTGGTTTCGGTTTGCATTTCTCTGATAATGAGTGATGTTGAGCATCTTTTCATGTGTTTGTTAGCCATCTGTATGTCTTATTTGGAGAAATGTCTGTTTAGTTCTTTGGCCCATTTTTTGATTGGGTCATTTATTTTTCTGGAATTGAGCTGCAGGAGTTGCTAGTATTTTTTTGAGATTAATTCTTTGTCAGTTGTTTCATTTGCTAGTATTTTTTCCCATTCTGAAGGCTGTCTTTTCACCTTGCTTATAGTTTCCTTCGTTGTGCAAAAGCTTTTAAGTTTCATTAGGTCCCATTTGTTTATTTTTGCTTTTATTTCCATTACTCTGGGAGCTGGGTCATAGAGGATACTCCTGTGATTTATGTCAGAGTGTTTTGCCTATGTTTTCCTCTAGGAGTTTTATAGTTTCTGGTCTTACGTTTAGATCTTTAATCTATTTTGAGTTTATTTTTGTGTACGGTGTTAGAAAGTGTTCTAGTTTCATTCTTTTACATGTGGTTGACCAGTTTTCCCAGCACCACTTGTTAAAGAGATTGTCTTTTCTCCATTGTATATTCTTGCTTCCTTTGTCAAAGATAAGGTGTCCATAGGTGTGTGGATTTATCTCTGGGCTTTCTATTTTGTTCCATTGATCTATATTTCTGTCTTTGTGCCAGTACCATACTGTCTTGATGACTGTGGCTTTGTAGTAGAGCTTGAAGTCAGGAAGGTTGATTCTTCCAGGTCCATTTTTCTTTCTCAATATTGTTTTGGCTATTCGAGGTTTTTTGTATTTCCACACAAATTGTGAAGTTATTTGTTCTAGTTCTGTGAAAAATACTGTTGGTAGCTTGATAAGGATTGCATTGAATCTATAGATTGCTTTGGGTAGTATACTCATTTTCACGATATTGATTCTTTTAATCCATGAACATGATATATTTCTCCATCTATATGTGTTCTCTTTGATTTCTTTCACCAGTGTTTTATAGTTTTCTATATATAGGCCTTTTGTTTCTTTAGGTAGATATATTCCTAAGTATTTTATTCTTCATGTTGCAATGGTGAATGGAATTGTTTCCTTAATTTCTCTTTCTGTTTTCTCATTGTTAGTGTATAGGAAAGCAAGGGATTTCTATATGTTAATTTTATATCCTGCAACTTTACTATATTCATTGATTAGCTCTAGTAATTTTCTGTTTTTTCATTGTTAGTGTATAGGAATGCAAGGGATTTCTGTATGTTAATTTTATATCCGGCAACTTGACTATATTCATTGATTAGCTCTAGTAATTTTCTGGTGGAGTCTTTAGGGTTTTCTATGTAGAGGATCATGTCATCTGCAAATAGTGAGGGTTTTACTTCTTCTTTTCCAATTTGGATTCCTTTTATTTCTTTTTCTGCTCTGATTGCCGTGGCCAAAACTTCCAAAACTATGTTGATTAGTAGTGGTGAGAGTGGGCACCCTTGTCTTGTTCCTAACTTAAGGGGAAATTCTTTCAATTTTTCACCATTGAGGATAATGCTTGCTGTGAGTTTGTCATATATGGCTTTTATTACGTTAAGGTATGTTCCTTCTATTCCTGATTTCTGGAGGGTTTTTTTTTTTATCATAAATGGATGTTGAATTTTGCCAAAGGCTTTCTCTGTATCTACTGAGATAATCATATGGTTTTTAATCTCTCAACTTGTTAATGTGGTGTATTACATTGATTGATTTGTGGATATTGAAGAATCCTTGCATCCTTGGGATAAAGCCCACTTGGTCATGATGTATGATCTTTTTAATATGTTGTTGGATTCTGTTTGCTAGAATGTTGTTAAGGGTATTTGCATCCAAGTTCATCAGTGATATTGGCCTGTAGTTTTCTTTTTTTGTGGCATCTTTGTCTGATTTTGGTATTAGGGTGATGGTGGCCTCATAGAATGAGTTTGGAAATTTACCTTCCTCTGCAATTTTCTGGAAGACTTTGAGTAGGATAGGTGTTGGCTCTTCTCTACATTTTTGGTGGAATTCAGCTGTGAAGCCGTCTGGTCCTGGGTTTTTGTTTGCTGGAAGATTTCTGATTACAGTTTCAATTTCTGTGCTTGTGATGGGTCTGTTAAGGTTTTCTATTTCTTCCTGGTTCAGTTTTGGAAAGTTGTACTTTTCTAAGAATTTGTCCATTTCTTCCAAGTTGTCCATTTTATTGATATATAGTTGCTGATAGTAGTCTCTTATGACCCTTTGTATTTCTGTGTTGTCTGCTGTGAACTTTCTATTTTCATTTCTAATTTTGTTGATTTGATTCTTCTCCCTTTGTTTCTTGATGAGTCTGGCTAATGGTTTGTCAATTTTATTTATCTTCTCAAAGAACCAGCTTTTGGCTTTGTTGATTTTTGCTATGGTCTCTTTTGTATTTATTTCTGCCCTAATTTTAAAGATTTCTTTCCTTCTAATAACCCTGGGGTTCTTCATTTCTTCCTTTTCTAGTTGCTTTAGGTGTAGGGTTAAGTTATTTATTTGACTTTTTTCTTATTTCTTGAGGTAAGCCTGTATTGCTATGAACCTTCCCCTTAGCACTGCTTTTACAGTGTCCCACAGGTTTTGGTTTGTTGTGTTTTCATTTTCATTCGTTTCTATGCATATTTTGATTTCTTTTTTGATTTATTCTGTGATTTGTTGGTTATTCAGCAGTGTATTGTTCAACCTCCATATGTTGGGATTTTTAACAGTTTTTCTCCTGTAATTGACATCTAATCTTACTGCATTGTGGTCAGAAAAGATGCATGGAATGATTTCAATTTTTTGAATTTACCAAGGCTAGATTTATGGCCTCCATTATTCTACTGTTGGTTCCCTCCAGAGTGTTTTTTATCTCATTTATTGCATTATTCATTATATATTGACTCTTTTTTATTTCTTCTAGCTCCTTGTTAAACCTTTCTTGCATCTTCTCAAGCCTTGTCTCCAGGCTATTTATCTGTAACTCCATTTTGTTTTCAAGATTTTGGATCATTTTCACTATCATTATTTGGAATTCTTTATCAGGTAGATTCCCTATCTCTTCCTCTTTTGTTTGGTTTGGTGGGCATTTATCCCATTCCTTTACCTGCTGAGTATTTTTCTGCCTTTTCATCTTGTTTATATTGCTGTGTTTGGGGTGGCCTTTCCATATCCTGGCAGTTTGTGGTTCCTCTTTATTGTGGAGGTTCCTCACTGTGGGTGGAGTCGGACGGGTGGCTTGTCAAGGTTTCCTGGTTAGGGAAGCTTGTGTTGGTGTTCTGGTGGGTGGAGCTGGATTTCTTCTCTCTGGAGTGCAATGAAATGTCCAGTAGTGAGTTTTGAGATATCAGTGGGTTTGGTGTGACTTTGGGCAGTCTGTATGTTGAAGCTCAGGGGTATGTTCCTGTGTTGCTGGAGAATTTGCGTGGTATGTCTTGCTTTTGAACTTGTTGGCCCTTGGGTGGTCCTTGGTTTCAGTATAGGTATTGAGGCTTTTGATGAGCTGCTATCAATTAATGTTCCCTGGAGTCAGGAGTTCTCTGGTGTTCTCAGAATTTGGACTTAAGCCTCCTGCCTCTGGTTTTCAGTTTTATTCTTATAGTAGCCTCAAGACTTCTCCATCTATACAGCACCGATAATAAAACATCTAGGTTAATGATGAAAAGTTTCTCCACAGTGAGGGATACCTGGAGAGGTAAACAGAGTTACATGGAGAAGCGAAGAGGGAAGAGGGAGATAGAGGTGATCAGGAGGAAAAGAGGGGGAATCAAAAGGGGAGAGAGCAAGCTAGCCAGTATTCACTTCCCTATGTGCTTTCCACAGTCTGGATCCCTCAGAGATATTCAGGGAGTTACACAGAGAAGAGAAGAGGGAGGAAGGAGACAGAGGTGGCCAGGAGGATAAAAGGAGGAATCAAAAGGAGAGAGACAGATCCAGCCAGTAATCTGTTCCCTAAGTGTTCTCCACAGCCTGGAACACACAGAGAAATTCACATAGTTGGGTAGAGAAGAGAAGGGAGAGGGGGGAGATAGAGGTGACCTGGTGGAGAAAAAGGAGAGTCAAAAGGGGGAGAGAGCAATCAAGCCAGTAATCTCGCTCCCAAGTAAAAATGGGTATTGAAGATTGGGTTCTTAAGGTACAAAATTGATAACAAATACCAAAAAGCAAAGATTAAAAATCTAGAGTAGAGTTTAGATTCCCAAAAACACAATATTAAAAAAACAAAACAAAGTCACAAAAATTATAAAATATATATGTATGAAGTTTGCTTTTAAAAATAGAGTCTTTTTTTGCAAGGTAATAGTAGGTTATAAAAATGAAAATTAAAGGAGTAATAAAGGACTTAAAAATAAAAAAATTTAATTTAAAAAATGATAATAGTAAAAATATATCTAGGACTTTCTCTGGAGCTGTTTTGGACAGTGTGGTGTCAATTCATTTTCAGATAGTTCCTTGATCCAGCTTATACTTCTCAAGATCTATAGGCCCCTTCCTATGTGCTGCTGCTAAGTCACTTCAGTTGTGTCCGACTCTGTGCGACCCCATAGACGGCAGCCCACCAGGCTCCACCATCCCTTGGATTCTCCAGGCAAGAGTACTGGAGTGGGGGGCCATTGCCTTCTCTGCCCTTCCTATGTAGTCGGTGCTAACTTCAGGGTTTTAATCTGTTGCACCTGTCACTTCCAAGGCAGTTCCCTCTGTTTATTTTAGCTTCTTCTGTTTGCTGGTCTCTTCAGTGTTTAATTTCCGCCCTGACACAAGGGGGCGAAGGTGGTCACTTATTTAGGCTCACTTGTTCAGTCGTTCTGTGGGGAGGGAGGAACACTGCAAACAAATATCACTGGCGTGTGTGGGGAGTGCTCGCAGTGTTTCAGCCGCACTGAGTTTGCCCCTGCTCACAGTGTGTGTGCTTTCCCTGTCTACACTTCTCAGGCTCTAGGTTGCTCTGCCGGGGAACTCTCTGAGGCGGGCCCTGGGTTGCATGCAATTCCCAGATCTAAGCCACTCAGGTTCAGGTTCTCAGGTACTCCACAAAGGTGCAGACTCGGTTGGGCCTGTGCTTTGTGCCCTTCCCAGGTCCAAGCAGCTCAGGTGACCAGGTGCTTGGTGAGCGCAGTCACCCCCAGTTGGAGGCTGTGTCTTATTGCCTCCCCAGTCCCAGTCACTCAGTTTTCTGGGTGTACAATGGGCGTGCCTTCTCAGGTGTGCCATGTGTCTCTTCTGAGGAACTGATCTCTGGCTGCCGCCCACCCGGCGGATGTCAACTGTCCAGAATCTCAAGAAGTCTTGGTTAGCAACGAAGCTTGCTTGCAGTTTGGTAGAGGATGCCTCTCTGGGGCCATGATTGCCCCCTTCCAGTTCCGGCTGCCCCTGCCTGCCTTTCTCCGGCGGGGGATTTGCTGGTCCGCAGCCGGCTAGCTCTGCTCAGTACTTTGTTCTGTGAGCGGGCCTGGTGGTGTCTTAGGTTAGGGCTTTTCACGGGATAGTTCTCTCTCTCTCTGGCTATCCCACAGTCTGGGTTGCTATGTCAAGCTAGTTCCCTCAGATTGCCCTCAGGGCATTCAGGCCTGGTCCTTACCCTAAACAATACAGCCTGCGCCTCCCTGTCCAGCCCCTGTTTGCTAGTGGTGGATGCAAGGGTGTGGGCTGCTTCTCCGCTGGAAGTTGCCCTTAGGCACGTAATCTGTGGGTTTTAATTATTTATTTATTTATTTTTCCTCCCAGTTCTGTTGCCCACTGAGATCCCAAGACTTGGCACAGACCCGCTGGGGACAGTGTTTCCTGGTGTTTGGAAATTCTCTCTTTTTTAAGACTCCCTTCCCAGGACGGATCTCCATCCCTACCTCTTTTGTCTCTCTTTTTATCTTTTATATTTTTTCCTACCCCCTTTTGAAAACAATGGGCTGTCTTTCTGGGTGTCTTTGTCCTCTGCCAGCATTCAGAAGTTGTTTTGTGGAATTTGCTCAGCATTCAAATGTTCTTTCAATGAATTTGTGGGGGAGAAAGTGGTCTCCCCATCCTATTCCTCTGCCATCTTAGGAGTGCCCCCCCCCTCCATGTGTGCCTTTTGGCTTACTTGTTTATACCACTTTATATAAACAGATGCATACAGGTTGTTTATATAAAACAAAAGAGGGGGAGGGAAGCATAGTGTTGCATACTACCTATATGGGAAGGCCATGCAATTTATGATTAAGTGTATAAGACTTATTAGAGTCTGATGGACCTAAGTTAAGTGATCTCTTAACTAAAAGAGGAGAGTGGGCATGGGTGGCTGGCCGACCTGCCAATATAGGAGACGTAAGAAATGCAGGTTCGATCCCTGGGTCAGGAAGATCCCCTGGAGAAGGAAATGGCAACCCACTCCATATTCTTGCCTGGGAAGTCCCATGGACAGAGGAGCCTGGTAGGCTACAGTCCATAGCATCACAAAGAGTTGGATATGACTGAAGCAACTTAGAACACATCGGTGGCTGGGACTAGCAAGAGGACAAGATCTTTGAGCAGAAGTTAAGCAAGTAAGGGGCCAGAGTATTACATGGATTATTTATAATGTAGAAAATATATGCATATAGACTCCACATAGATATTGAAATCTCCAAGAATGATGACATGAGTGGTTGTCAGAAAGGCAGTGAATCATGAGCTAAAATCAACAATGAATAAGTCAACTTGAATGGGAGGAGGGTCAGTTCAATTCAGTTCAGTTGCTCAGTTGTATCTGACTCTTTGTGACTCCACAGACTGCAGCACACCAGGCTTCCCTGTCCATCACCAACTCCCGGAGCTTACTCATACTCATGTCCATAGAGTTGGTGATGCCATCCACCCATCTCTTCCTCTGTCATCCCCCTCTCCTCCTGCCTTAGATCTTTCCCAGCATCAGGATCTTTTCAAATGAGTCAGCTCTTCACATCAGGTGTTTCAGCTTCAGCATCAGTCTTTCCAATGAATATTCAGGACTGATCTCATCTTGGATGGACTGGTTGGATCTCCTTGCAGTCCAAGGAGAGTCCAAGACTCTCAAGAGTCTTCTCCAACACCACGGTTCAAAAGCATCAATTTTTTGGCACTCAGCTTTCTTTATAGTCCAACTCTCACATCCATACATGACTATGGGAAAAACCATAGCTTTGACTAGATGGACCTTTGTTGACAAAGTAACGTCTCTTCTTTTTAATATGCTCTCTAGGTTGGTCATAGTTTTTCTTCCAAGGAGCAAGTGTCTTTTAATTTCATGGCTGCAGTCACCATCTGCAGTGATTTTAGAGCCCCCCAAAATAAAGCCTGTCACTGTTTCCATTGCTTCCCCATCTATTTGCCATGAAGTGATGGGACTGGATGCCATGATCTTAGTTTTCTGAATGTGGAGTTTTAAGCCAACTTTTTCACTCTCCTCTTTCAATTTCATCAAGAGGCTCTTTAGCTCTTTTTCATTTTCTTCCATAAAGGTGTTGCCATCTGCATATCTGAGGTTATTGACATTTCTCCCAGCAATCTTGATTCCAGCTTCTGCTTCTTCCAGCCCGGCATTTCACATGATGTACTCTGCATATAAGTTAAATAAGCAGGGTGACAATATACATCCTTGACGTATTCCTTTCCCGATTTGGAACCAGTCTGTTGTTCCATATCCAGTTCTAACTGTTGCTTCTTGACCTGCATACAGATTTCTCAGGAGGCAGGTCAGGTGGTCTGGGATTCCCGTCTCTTTAAGAATGTTCCACAGTTTTTTTGTGATCCACACAGTCAAAGGCTTTGGCATAGTCAATAAAGCAGAAGTAGATGTTTTTCTGGGATTCTCTCACTTTTTCAATGATCCAGCAGATGTTGGCAATTTGATCTCTGGTTCCTCCACCTTTTCTAAAACCAGCTTAACCATCTGGAATTTTGTGGGTGAAGCCTGACTTGGAGAATTTTGAGCATTGCTTTGCTAGCATGTGAGATGAATGCAATTGTGCGGTAGTTTGAGCATTCTTTGGCATTGCCTTTCTTAGGGATTGCAGTGAAAACTGACCTTTTCCAGTCCTGAGGCCACTGCTGAGTTTTCCAAATTTTCTGGCAGATAACTGCAATAAGGAGGTGTGGTAGGCAATATAGTCTGATAGCAAACTGATTGAAAGGAGCTAGGCCAGGGGGTTTAGGGGGGAACCCACGGACAGAAAGTGCCAAGGTAGAGCAAGGATACATACCCCACCTCTGTGTTCAGTAGTCCATTGGATGTGAGAAAAAATGGCCACCACTTGAGAAGACTTTACAGGAAGCAAGATCCACAGAGGGGAGCCAAGTTTTTGATACAGCAAAAAGTTCAAGCGATGTTTTGGAGAAGTTGAAGGTTTTGGGGGATTTTGCAAAGAGCAGGAGAAAAGGGTTTGGGAGTGTGGGGATGGGTGGTAGATGGAGCCAGATTAGGAAGTGTAGGGATTCGTTTCCATGTGAGAAAGAATGTTAGCTATCAGGTATAGTGAACAGACTTGTGGTTGCCAAGGGGAAAGGGGGTTGGGGAGGGATGGATTGGGAGTTGGGATTAACAGATGCAAAGTATTATATATAGGATGGATAAACCACAAGGTCCTATTGTATAACACAGGGCACTACATTCAATATTGTGTGCTAAGCCATAACAGAGAAGAATATATATATATATATATATATATATATATATACACACACATATACACACACATTCTTTTTCATATTACATTGTATTATATATACACACACTTTGCTGTACAGCAGAAACTATCACAATCTTGTAAATCGACTATACTTCAATGAAAGAAATTTTAAAATATTTTAAAAAGAATGTGAGTAATAATGGATTATCTAGGTGGTTGGAACTTTTTGTGATGATTGACGTGAATAGGCATTTAGAGCATGATGAGTCCCTCTGAGCTCATGGCTGGGAACAAATGGGCAGTTTTTAAATGTAGCCTCTTCTTGAGAATGGTCTTATGTAGTGCATAGTGGTTGATAATGGAGAGGATAGGGGGAGGTGGAGTGGTGGTCTCACCAGGAGCATGTAGAACACTGGGCCCTTTGATCTTTTCCAGACAGGTGCCAAGTCTGGAGGAGGCTTGTTCTTACCATGAGGGATTGTAACCATTGGCGTCTCCCTTTTTATCCTGTTGGCTAATTGCAATGCTTCATTTATTTATTTATTTTGTTTTCATAGGCTGCTCATCACTTTAAAATAGCACAGTGATGTTTGTTTTTATAAAAACTATACATGATTATTATAAAATGTTCAAGTAATTGAGGGCAGTGAAGCAAAAAATTATCCGTAAGTAACCATCATTAACACTAGGTGTACATCATCTCAGACAACTGTATGAATTTTTACATTTGTAATTATTTTACATCTTCTTGGATTTCTTTTAAATAATATGGGCCCATTGTTATAAACAATTTGAATACTATAAGTTGACCCTAATCCTCTTGCTTTACAAATGAGGACTTTGAGTCCTAGAGAGAGGAAAAGACCTGTCCAAAGTCAATTAGATCTAATTGTCAATTAGATCCAGCTCCCTTAACTCCCCAGTTCGATTTTTTTCCCTTTTAAACCATGTTCATCTTTTTTTCTCTTACCATCTACATGGCATATCCCCTGCTCTTTCACCATATAGATCTCTGAAGGCTTCCTTGTCTTTTGATTCAAACATTTATTCATCTAGTCATTCAACAAATATTCATTGCCTATAGGCCAGGCAAAAGTGATAGCTGTTGGGGATGTGGTGGTGAACAAAACAGACAAGGTCTTTGACCTTGTGATGGTTATATTTTACAAAATGCACAGAAAGTTTATGCTTCCCTTCTCAATTTTCTGCAATCAAACGGAGACCTATAATTATGATTTATTTATATCCCCAGATCCTTCAGTGATGATGGGAAAACAAAATGGAAGTTAGTATGATATAAAGAGTGAAAGCTCAATTGTCACCTTTTATCCAGTCTTAGCGGGTAACCATTAACATATTAACGTACATTTGATGTGAATAATTTCAGATCTTTTTCTATGCACTTAGAAACAAATGTGTGTATACATATGTGTATGCATGCACACGTGCGTGCACACACACACACACACACACACACACATGCAAATAAGAAGGACCCTTCAAGTTTTTTATTTTAAGCCAGTAGTGGTTCTTAAAGTTCACTAGTTGAGAGTGCATTCCTGTGTTTTCATTTTCTACAAGTAGAACAATGCAGCCGTATGCCAGTCTGTCTCTGGATTTAGTACTTGATGCTTGGAATTTGAGCAGATGCTGAAAGCTATTAATGAAGCCCTTGAAGGGAAGCCCATTCGTGTAAGTTGTAGACATAGGCCAAAGTTGAATGTAGTAGCCAACTGAGCAGCTGGCAAGGGGGTAGAAAAATGAAGAACATGCCAACATTGGTTGCAATTTGATGGGCCATGGGAACCACATCATCTGGTCAGTGTCCCATAATTCCTATAATTTTGGAAATGGAAGCAGTACTTAGAGCCTCATGGTCTTTTAACCTCGATTGTTAAATGAGTGAGTGTTTTGCAAAACAAACAAAAAATACCCTGATATGGTCTGAATAAGACTGATATGTATCATGCCTAAAATTGAAAAATTCTTTAAGATTTTCAGCTTTCAAATTCCTTAGATGTAAAGAAGAAGCCTCAGTAATGTATGTTTGATTAATACCAGCCAGCTCTCTAAATCATTTACTGTTAACTCACTACTCTTCTTTGCCAAACATCACATGTGCTCTTCTTTCAGTTTAGGCATACCGACCCAGCTGCAGAAGACACAGAGGTGGTCTCTGTCATGCCAACCATCAGATATTTGCCTTCTAATCAGATTTCACAAGAAGCCTCAATGAAGTCGTTATAACCAGACATGAACTAATTAACCTTTTCTAATTTAAAAAGCCTAACAGGGAATGGTCTCTGTGACAGGTGTAAAATTCCATTCCTTCCAGAAAATTACTTGTCCAACAGATGTTCCTTCTGACTGAAAAAGAAATTTCATTTTAAGAAAAGTTTCACCATTTATCGTGAATATTCCACAGGCACAATGTATGATGGCAGGTTTTCCATGTAGCAGTTCATGACCTTGGTATTCTGATGACTAATATGCTTTGTTCACATACTGATTAGAAATATCCACTTGTTTCCATGCTCTATCAGTGCACTTGAATCCCAGTGCTTAGAATCTCTGGAAGGCTTATCATGTATCATAGTATCACTTTCTCAGAGAGAAGTAAGGTAAGTTAGTGCATCAAAGACTTGAATTGAAAATAGAAATTGTCTGGGAAAAATAATTCTATTTCTGCTGTCACAGAGGAGAATTAAGAACAAAGAGAAACTATGTTTATACCATAGTGCAAATATAAGAAACCTCTGACCCATCACTTGGGTGTGACCCTGGGCTTTATTTTTTAACACAACCTGAAGTAATTTTCTGAGTTCTTACCTTTCTCCTCCTACACTGACCCATACACACATACAGAAAACTTCTTCAAGTCGAGTTCAACATGAATGTTGCATGAATTCAAAAGAGACCTCGGGGAAGTTGAAAGGCCAGCCTCAGGGCCCTGAGATAGCCTTTGAGAGTGAGAGATGCTTTGTGCAGACACCTAATCTCCAGGAGGAGGAGTTGGGGGGATGAGAGCAATGGGAGAAGGGATGGCGTCTATACCACCTTTGAATTGATTGAGATTAAGTTTGAGGGGAAGTTAGTGAAGCAAGTTGCTGATCTTCATATGTCTGGCTTGCTGAGTGCTAACTGGAGATAATGGGAAGGTGGCAAAGCTGGAAAGGGTATAGTGGTAAAGGCTTCTGAAAACAGCAGCTGAGAAATGGTCAGGCAGAGCATGGTGGCTATTCTTTTCATTTGTTTCTCTTTCTTCTCAGTTTCTCTCCTCTCTCTGGCTTGATTTTGTCCTTTCTCCCTCTTCTTCCCAAGGTAAGAGTGCCAAGGATGGGCTTCGGAGAGGCTATGAGCTCAAAGAAATTTTGCTGAAGGTAAGGATGGATAGGGCTCTACAGGGCTCTGCATCTGTAGAACCCTCTTCTTTGAAAGTTCCTATTTCCTTGAGTCTACTTTCCCTTAGTTCTTCTATCATTTGTGTTGACATAAAATGCTAGCAAAGTTTTGTTTATTCACTTTTATTTATTGAACAGTTTTACCTTTTATTGTAAAAGCAAGTCAATTGGATTTCTTATATTTCTTTCCCATAAAACTTCACCTATTTAGTGGGGCTTCCTTGGTGGCTCAGTAGTAAAGAATCCACCTGCAATGCTGAGACATAAGAGATGCCAGTTCTATCCCTGGGTCAGGAAGATCCCATGGAGAAGGGAACGGCAACCCACTCCAATATTCTTGCCTGGAGAATCACCATCAACAGAGGAGCCTCGTGGGCTACAGTCCATGAGGCCATACAGAGTTGGACATGACTGGAGGGACTGAGCATGCATGCATACATTGGGACAGTTACTCTTAATATAAACAAGATTGCCCATCCCTTCTGTGAGTGTTTTGCATTCTGCAGACCTATTGAGAAGTAATATTCAGAGTAAGAACCAGCAGTTATTGAGCTTGCTCTGTGCCAGGGACTTAACATTCATTATCTTATTGAATAATAGTACCCACACCACAGAGTCATTATAAAGATGAAATAAGCTCATGCATATGAAGTGTTTAGTGCAATGCCTGGTGCATAGCAAGCCATCAATAAAAGTGAGCTATTATTACTGTTAGTGTCACTTCTTCTACTACTACTATAGAGTTACTAGGATAAGACACAACCAGCGGCCTTGAAAAAGCAAAGTTCAGGGTCTACTAACCAAAATTCTTGCGGATTCATCAAGACAGCTGGGAATAGAATAGTTTTATTGAGAGATATGGCAGAGGAACAATGGTCTGGAAGCAAAGGGTAGGCTGAGAACTGCCCCAATTCCCATCCCTGGGGATGGGTGTGCCAACTTTTGGAGACGGTTTCTAGCAAGGCTGACTGTTGTAGTGAATAAGATAACATCCTGATTTGAGTTTCAGCCCTAGCTGTGTCATCCATTAGCGGTATGATCTTGGATAAATCACTTAGCCCTTCAGAGCCCCACTTTCCTCATCTGCAAATTGGGGGAGCTAGTAGCACTTAGTTCAGAGGGTTGTGTGATAACACAGGTGAGATAATAATGAATGTGAAGTAAGCTTATAGTGCCTGCCTCCTAGTAAATGCTGTTTTATTATCCTTTGCCTTCAAAGTGAGTGAAGTGAAGTGAAGTCGCTCAGTCATGTCCGACTCTTTGCGACCCCGTGGACTGTAGCCCACCAGGCTCCTCCGTCCATAGGATTCTCCAGGCAAGAATACTGGAGTGGGTTGCCATTTCCTTCTCCAGGAGAATCTTCCCGACCCAGGGATCGAACCCAGGTCTCCCACATTGCAGGCCGACGCTTTAACCTCTGAGCCACATCACCCTGCTAATTAGGTATGATGACCCCTGTTTTACAATTGAGAAGACTGAGACTCACAGGACTTAAATAGCTTGTCCAAGGTACAGTTAATAAGCACAAGGCTAGAATTTGAACTGAGACTGATCTGCCCCAAAGCCTGTGATCTTTCTACCACTTCATGATGTTTCCCAGAAACATTGTTCCCATTCCAGAAATGAGAGGCACAGGGTCAGCTATCACCTTTAAATAATAACAGTAACAAACCCCAAACATGCTCCTTTGCCCTTGATGTACCCTGGCTACTCATTTCACTCGCTTTCAACTCTAGGGAAAAGGAGCTGTTTGTTATCTACGTTTTGGTGGAGCAATTTTTTTTTTTTCTTCTCTAAAGCCTGCTTCCCCTTTTCACTAAATTAGTGTTATTTCCATGAAACAAAGGTGTTTCTGATGTTTCAGCCTTTTCATCTCCTGCTAAACAGCCACTTACTGGCAGCTTTTTATTTTTCAGGTAGATTACTGCTGCCCCAAATACAAGGGCCTCAGATCTAAGGATTTTTCTAGATCCTCAGTATCTTTGTGAGGATGATGTTAGTGCCGGGCTTCTACATAGGGGATTCTAGGTACATTTTCAGAAGATCTACATGCTTTCCTCATCCCCTAAATCATGCTGCACTCGCACCTTTGCCTTTAGTGTTTGGCATATGGCATTGCTGGCATCTGATCATCTCTGCAGCTTTGGTGTTGGTACTTTTTTTTTTAAATAACATGCCCTTTTAATGTATCACTCACATATGTCCTGTTTAGTATTGCTAGTATATAGCGTTTCTAATGCCTCACTATTCTTACCCCGTAGAGGGGTGAATAGGAGCACATTTGTCTTGCTGAATCTGGGGAGAGCAAGGATTCAGTAGGATTAATGTCTCAGAGAAATTATTGGAATTGTGAGTGGGAATCATTATTAATTGCATGGTCTGAATTTATGTGACAGAAAATTATTGAAAGTGTATTCTGAAGATGTATTGTGCTGAGATACTGCAGGATTACAAAGACATGGTCTCCGTCCTTACAGAGCATATGAGTTAACTGTGGGTTAAAACAATCTTTCAGGTCTTTGTAGAGTGTGAATTTCCACAAGGAAAACACAGAAAAGGAAAACAAAATTCTGTGGGGATTCACTGTCTGTAGGACCAGATAAAACTTCACAAAAGAAGTGATGTCTGATCCAGCTCTGGCACAAAACAGGCGCTCAAGAAACATTTATTAAATTGTGGTTAGAGAGACAAAATATGAGAAAAGGGCATTATAAATGGAGAGGATTGTATGAGCAATGTTGTGCAGTCAAAAATAGTCAGTGTCAGGATGACTATTATAGAAAAAAAAAAAAAAACACCAAAAGGCACAACCAGTGTTGGTGAGAATGTGGAGAAAAGGGACCACTCGTACACTGTTGGGGGGAATGCAAAATGGTACAGCCATTGTGGAAAACAGTATGGAGATTCCTCAGAAAGTTAAAAATAGAACTGCCATATGATCCAGCAAGCTCACCTCTGTGTGTTGATCTAAAAGAATGGAAATCAAGATCTCAAAGAGATATCTGCACCCACATGTTCATTGCAGCATTAGTCACCATAGCCAAGAAATTGAAACAACTTAAATGTCTATCAACAGATAAAGAAAATGTGATACATACATGAATGAAATACTATTCAGTCTTTGAAAAGAAAATTTCACAATGTGACAACATGGATGAACCTTAAAGACATTACGCTAAGTGTAACAAGCCAGTCACAGAAGACAAATACTGCATGATGAGGTATCTAAAGCAGTCAGTCAGAGAATCAAAGAATGGAAGGGTGGTTGTCAGGGCTGGGGGGAAGGGGAATGGAAAGATGATGGTTAAAGGGTACAAACATTTTTATGCAAGATAAATAAGTCCTGGAGATCTGTACAAGATTGCACCTAGAGTCAAAGATGCTGTGTACACTGTGTGCTAAGTAGCTTCAGTTATGAAGCTACAACTCTTTGTGACCCTACAGAGTGTAGCCTGCCAGGCTCCTCTGTCCATAGGATTCTCCAGGATATTGGAGTGGGTTGCCATGCCCTCCTCCAAAAACACTGTATATACACTTAAAAGTTGTTAAGAGGGTAGATCTCATGTTAAGTGTTCTTACCAAAATAAAATAGGATGGTCACAATGTGTCCTGGAAACAGGAAGTGGTTTAGGCTAGAGTAAAAGATATATGCCAGGGAGGAGTGGGGAGTGAGGGATGGGAAAGAAGATTATGGGCTGAAATGCCAGACTAAGGAATTTGCTTTTTATTCAGCAGGCATTATGGAGACACTGAAGATTGAGATGCACCAGAATAATGACATAGATTTATTTCCTTAGATAGCTCTGATGATCAAATTGGCAGCCAATTTTTTTTGTCTCCTCCACTCTCTTTTTTAAAATTTATTTTTTAATTGAAGGATAACTGCTTTACAATGTTGTGTTAGTTTCTGCTGTTCGACAACATGAATCAGCTATATATATACATATATTCCCTCCCTCTTGAGGTTTTCTCCCATTCCCCCTTTCCACCCCTCTAAGTCATCGGCCCCAAGCTGAGCTCCCTGTGTTATAAAGCTGCTTCCCACTAGCTATCTATTTTACACATGGCAGTGTATATATGTCAGTGGGTGGCCAATTCTTTTAAAGAACAATTGGAGAAAGGTCAAGTGAATAAGCTTGAAGAAAATGTCCACTATATTGTTGATTTTGATGCATTCAATACCTCCCCACATAATACTTTTGGTAAAATGGTGGGAGCAAAAGCTGGATCTCAAAGATACACAAGGGTGAGTGTGGCAATGGAAGGGAGATGAATGAGCCTCGGCAACTAGAGGGCCCAGGGGCCTGAAGGGTGGATTATGGAGGGAGCATCTTTGAAGCCAGAGAGGAAGGGGCCTGTGGAGAGGGAAACTCTGGAAATGTGGGAGATATTGGCTAATTCATACAAAGAATTCATAGAGGAGGAGGGCTGCGATGGAAATTGGTGGAAGAGTTTTCCTTGGAAAGGAGCATTTTCTTTTTCAGATGTGGGACGAAAGGAAGAGTGCTTGAAAGGAAATATTTTGAGGAAGAGAATGAGCCATGAGAAAAGGAAAGAGTAACAGAAGTTTGTTCAGGCCTGTATACAGAGCCTACTTTCCTGGCAGAATCTTCAGAACACATTTCTCAAAGCCTGTCCATCACCCAGGCTTCTTTCAAAAGATTTATGGCCTGAGTGATTCTCTTCACCTTCAGTCAGAGACAACCTGGCAGCGGCGGTCGGCTCAGCCCTTCTTGTGGTGCATTGACACCATTTCTGGTGGGCGTCAAAGACAATATAAATGGCTCTCCCCTGAGAGCAGGCTACACTGGGTGCCTAGGCAGCCTCATCACACAGCCAATTAAACCGCCATCACTTGAAAGGAATGGATGGCAGTTCAAAGTCTGCTTGAGTAGACTTTGCATTTCCATGTTCACACGTTATTGCAATCTTACAGTTGAGGCGCCCCCAACCACTGCAAGAGGAAGATGTAAACATGACCTTAGAAACAGTAGATTGTCTCACTTTCTCTCTAAGGGGAAAGATCTTACTCATTACCTGGTAAGCAAGATCCTTTTAATCTTTTTGAAGAGGAAGGAGTCCAGGCTGTTCTTTTTTTAAAAAATTTTTTTATTATTATTTTTTTTACTTTACAACATTGTATTGGTTTTGCCATACATCAACATGCATCTGCCACAGGTGTACACGTGTTCCACATCCTGAACCCCCTCCCACCTCCCTCCCCATACCATCCCTCTAGGTCATCCCAGTGCACCAGCCTCAAGCTTTCTGTATCCTGCATCGAACCTGGACTGGCGATTCATTTCTTATATGATATTATACAAGCAATAAATGCTGGAGAGGATGTGGAGAAAAGGGAACCCTCTTACACTGTTGGTGGGAATGCAAACTAGTACAGCCACTATGGAGAACAGTGTGGAGATTCCCTAAAAAACTGGAAATAGAACTGCCATACGACCCAGCAATCCCACTGCTGGGCATACACACCAAGGAAACCAGAATTGAAAGAGACATGTGTACCCCAATGTTCATCGCAGCACTGTTTATAATAGCCAGGACATGGAAGCAACCTAGATGTCCATCAGCAGATGAATGGATAAGAAAGCTATGGTACATATACACAATGGAGTATTACTCAGCCATTAAAAAGAATACATTTGAATCAGTTCTAATGAGGTGGATGAAACTGGAGCCTATTATACAGAGTGAAGTAAGCCAGAAAGAAAAACACCAATACAGTATACTAACGTATATATATGGAATTTAGAAAGAGGGTAATGACAACCCTGTATGAGAGACAGGCTGTTCTTTACACTGTGGGAAGCTCACACTGTTTGCTCTGCTGCACCACCTGGTGGACACAGGTGTGTACGTTCTCAGCCTCTGGCCATCCTGGGGATTCTTAAGTGAGGTCCTTGGGTGTTGAGCTCAGTAAGCCAAAGTCTGGGTTTTCCCCATAGAAAGGCTGCTGCTTCTACTGCTAAGTCACTTCAGTCATGTCCGACTCTGTGCGACCTCATAGATGGCAGCCCACCAGGCTTCCCCATCCCTGGGATTCTCCAGGCAAGAACACTGGAGTGGGTTGCCATTTCCTTCTCCAATGCATGAAAGTGAAAAGTGAAAGTGAAGTCGTGTCAGACTCTAGCGACCCCATGGACTGCAGCCCACCAGGGTCCTCCGTCCATGGGATTTTCTAGGCAAAAGTACTGGAGTGGGGTGCCATTGCCTTCTCCGATAGAAAGGCTACCACCCTCTTGAAAATACATCTTTAAGAAACCAGTTTAGCTGGTTCCATTGAGATGAATGGGGAAACGACCCAATGGAAGGACTGAAGTGGGGGCAGAGGGATGTGTGACAGTTATATTACTGCATCAGGAGCGGCTACACTGGACTTTTTGCTTTTCGCAGGAGAATGTTGACTTACTGAATGCAACACACTTTCCCATCTACTTAACTGTGTTATTTAAATAAATTGCTTTGCTCTTGAGGGACCTTGTACTCTTTGGCTCAGTGATAAGCTGGTAGATTGGAGCCAGAAGGAGCTGTCAATGTGGAATCTAATAGAGTTTCAGTGTGGGAATATTAGGGGTCAGGCACAAGCTCAGATTAGTTATCGCATCTTGTCATTAGATGACATGGATATGACTATGAAGAGTAAATCTGTGCGGAGCATGAAGATGAAAGCGATAAATTGGCTAGAAGTAGGAGCTTTCAGTATGAAAGCAAGTACTTCTATTCAAGATGTGAACACCAAACCACTTTGCAGACTGCTCAGACTCCCAGCCTTGCTCTGACCTCATATCACTTTTTTACTCTTTGAGATCCTGTTAAGTTTGGATTACTCATCGGTTCTTTTAAAACAAGGTCAGGCCTTCTTCTGTAGTGGCCCCAGCAGACATGAGTTCAGCACCAGCAGAGTCGTTTTAATGCCAACCTAAACAAACTTAATTAGGGAGGCTGTTCTGCTGCCAAAAACCATGAACTGCCTTCCAAAGCCAAACCTAAAGGGCTTGGAGAGTTTTTGTTGTTTTGCATCATTTGTAATACTGCTTTCCTTCTTTCTTGCAGGGCAAGGCATACAGGAGCTTATTACTATCGTGGCTCAGTTATTACTGACTGGCTGTGTGACCTTGGTTGAATTATTCCTCTGAACCCTAAGTGTCTCCTGTGTAAGATGGAGATGATCATGGGACTTACCTCTGAGAACTGTTGAGAGTGTTCAGTGAGGTCATGCATTTGGAGTCGTTGACACAGTGCCTAACATACAGTATGCACTAAGTAGGTTATAGTCTAATGAAAGCAATAACAGTCATTTAAAGCAAATATGCAATGAATTGGATGTGTGTGTGCTTTGGGGGATGATTCATTTCATTTGATCAGATTAAAGGTGTTTTGAAAAAGACAAAAAATTGTGAGGACAGATGAATAAGTAATATATACTCATGTGTCTGTTTTCTTTGTATCTGAGGGTTTCATAATTAAGATTTTAAACTAAGTTAAGTGAGAAAGTGAAAGTTAATCAGTTGTGTCCGACTCTTTGCGACCCCATAGACTGTAGCCCACCAGGCTCTTCTATCCAGGGGATTCTCCAGGTAAGAATACTGGAGTGGATTGCCATGCCCCCCTCCAGGGGATCTTCCCCACCCAGGGATTGAACCCAGGTCCCCTGTATTGCAGGCAGACTCTTTACCATGTGAACTACCAGGGAAGGTGCCAGGGAAGCCACCAGGGAATTTGCCCTTGCTAGAATTTGCAAAACTCAAGAGAAGTCTGCAAAAAACTTCTGCGTTTTGTCACCCATAACTTATAATATCACTATAACTATTGGTAACAATATATATGTTTTTAAAATATATCAAGTGATGGAACCTAGGGGTCCATACTTTGTATTAGCTGAGCTATGCAACATCTCATTGCTCTTTGATCCATCATTTTTTTAGTGGGCACATGAGAAGAATTGGCACTTGCACATCCTGCCCAAATTCAGTCTCTTGGGCCTCCATCCTTAGAGGTTGAGGCTCAGAAGGATTGGAATGGGGCCCAGGAATCGGAAGCACCACAGGTGGTTGAGATGCCAGGGTCCAGAAGTCAGACTTTGGAAACCATGGGCAAGTGGGTTCTTTTCTTTCCCTACCTCCCATGGCACCCCTAGCCATTCCATGCTGCCATCTGAGATCCTTTTGTATTCTTTAATTGGCATGACTTTAGAATCCCAGTTCACCACTCTGGTCTCCTGTAGAGTAGACATGAGTCCTTGAGCGAGGTTTGCCCTCTTCTCCTGATATGAGCTCCCTCCTCCACCCCACATCATTACCATAATCGTCTCCTGACTTCTGATTAGGTATAAACATGACACTAGCAATCATGTTTCATCTTCAACTTGTAATTGGATGCAATATGGTGATTATGCATCCTGATCGAAGGTCATTTCCATAGGATAATAAGTGCTCACAATAACAGTCTCCTTGGGATGTTTTTGCTTTTGCCTTATAGCTGCATGTCCTATTTCAACTTCCCTTCCCGCAAAGGGAGAGCATGACTTCAGCATCTGCTGCTGATTTTGTCTTGATTTTCCCATCTCATTCTCTCTCTCTCTCTCTCTCTCTCTCTCTCTCTCTCTCTCTCACACACACACACACACACACACACACACACACACAATTTCATTTGGTGCATCTGTTGTTAATTGGCAGCTTCTCATGGCTAGTTCTCCTTCTTGGCCCACTCATTCCTCCTATAATCCCTCTAATCCTTGTGGTCACTTAGAATGGGATTGATAAAAATGATCTGTGACTCACTTCAATAGAAGATGGGTTTGTTTTCCTGCATTAGTACATAGCATCTCTTTGTCTCTTCTAGAGAGAAGAATTAACAGAATCGGGTCTGTGATGTTTCTCTCTTTCTCTCTCCCTCTCACCCTGTCTCTCCTCATCTGTAAATGGGGAATTAGCATGGTACAGTTACAAGGAGCCTAGGCTTAGATGTCACATAGTCCAGTTCTGCCATTTACTGTGTGAAGCTGAGCAAATTATCTCACTTCTCTGAACCTAAAGTTCTTTGTCTATAAGAAGAGAATTGTTGCACTTACAGCATTTTGTACTTCGCAGTACTGTTTGCAGGAATAAATTATGCATATGAAAGTACCAGGCTCAGATGAGCTCATGATAAATGCTGGACATTGTTTTAATACTTACCACACAGGGTTTTTAAAAAATGAGATAATGTGTATAAACAGCTTAGAATAGAGAGCCTAGGTAGTTGTAAAACAATTAACTGCTCCCTTGCCAGTTGCTTTTTTGGAAAATAGGATCCAGAATAGAGAGGAAGAAGAAATGTCATCGGATCCCAAGCCAAAGATTTAAGGATTCTTCATAGTCAGGGCATGTTGTACTAATGTGATCAAATGGTCAAATGTTTCCACTGTTACCTGACCTAACCAGTGCAATAGACCTCATTTCCCCTTACTTCTTAGAATGCTCTGTGTCTTCCTTACCATGTGGCATAGGCCTTCTTCTGGAAACCCTTATATTATATTCTGCATCACCGTCTGTGTGGGCAGATACAAAGGTTATCTTTAGAAATCATTTAAAAATGTATTTATTGAGGTATAGTTGATTTGCAATGTTACATTATTTTCAGATGTACAACATAGTGATTAAAAATTTTTATAGATTATACTCCAAAGTTATAAAATATTGACTCTATTCCCTGTGCCAAACAATATATTCTTGTAGCTTACTTATTGCACACATAGTAGTCCATGCCTCTTAATCCCCTATTCCTATCTTGCCTCTTCCTGCTTCCCTCTTCTCACTGGCAATCAGCAGTTTGTGCTCTATATCTGTGAGTCCATTTATTTTTAAATTATATTACCTGGTTTTTTATATGTTAAAATTCCACATATAAGTGATAACATACAGTATGTATCTTTCTCTGACATTTCACTAAGCATAATCCTTTTCAAATCCATCAATGTTGCTGCAAGTGCCAAAATTTCATTCTTTTTTATGGCTGAGTAGTATTCCATTGTATGGATATACCACTTCTTTAACCATTCATCTGTTGATGGACTCTTAGGTTGCTTCCATATCTTGGCTGTTATAAATAATTCTAACTTTTAATACTCTTGATGGTGTTTTCCCAAGGCTGTGTTTGTAGTGCTGTGGAGACTTAGATGGTTACTAGTGTGCTGTGAAGACTGTATTGAGGTCAAGGAGAAGAAAGAGGGGTTATCTATACTTGACTAAAATAATCAATGATGAGAATTCATATAACTGTACAGAGGGCATTAATAATGGAGTACTCTGAGGCAGAATAACAGCAAGAACTTTGGCATCACCCAGTCTTGGGTTTGAATTCTGCGTGATTTTGAAAATATGACCTAAATTTACTGAGCCTCAGATTTCAAAAAAGTACGAAAAACGCAAAACATAAAACATTCCAAAGGTAAAAAAGAATAAAATAGCAAATGTAAATTCACTCATCACCAAGTTTTAGTATATAGATTAATTATATTTACAAATACAATTGTAGACTCATGTATATCATTCCCCAAGCACATTCCCCTCCTTGCTCTCCAACCCTGCCACTCTCCAGAGTCCCACCACACACACACACTAAAAGAAATTAATACTAAAAAACTCAAAAAGACTCTGACATATAGAAAGGAAAATTACTTCTGAAATGGCAGAGGTTGGTAGAGATTCTCTTATTGAAGAATTAATATATCAAGCAAAAGATTAGCAAAAGGGCTTTCATAGGGAGGTTATGGATAGCATTTCTACTTTAAAAATGTTAATTGGACTCTGCCAGGGAAATATTAGATTTCTAATAGGCAGCATGGTTTTCTGAACATGAGCAGATTAGTTAGTCCCTATAATGAGTTCTCAAATATATGAGTTACCAAATACACATTAGCTCTATGTGGGTAATGGATAAGTTTCTATATCAGCTTGATTGGGTCACAATGCCAAGACACTTGGTCAGCATTCTGGATGTTTCTGTGAAGGTGTTTTTGGATGAGGTTAGCATTTAAATTGGTGGACTTTGAGTAAAGCAGATTACTCTCCATAATGTGGGTGGGCCTCATCTGATCAGTTGAAGGCCTTATGAAAACAAAGATTTGGCTCCCCTGAGAAAGAAGAAAGTTTGCCTTCAGCTGCCTTTATACTAGAGCTACAACATCAACTCTTTGTGGATCTCCAGCTTTCTAGTTTACCCTGCAGATTTTGGACTTAAACCAAACTTCTGGAATCACTTAAGCCAATTCCTTATAATCACTCTCTTTCTCTCCCTACACACACACACACACACACACACACACACACTGTTGATTCTGTTTCTCTGGAGAATCCTGAGTAATACAGTTGGTTAGGCAGCCCATCTTTTGTTTCCCAAAGGGTAAAATCGTGGGTGCTTTCTAATCATCCTATTTATTGGTTCCTATGTTTCAAATATATATACACAGCTGTACATGCATTACACATCATGTCACTCCTTAGTGCAAAAACTCTCCATGACGACCTCTGTTTACCTGGTTAAGTAAAAAACGCCTCAGCTTAGCACCCCAAGCTGTCCACAGTTTCCCTGTTCACTGTATCTTTATGCTCCTATACTCCAAAGAAACTGTATCAAATACTTATGTTACGTGACTCTTGTTAAACTTGGGTAATATTCTTTCTATACCCTGCATATCTTAAACCCAACTTCAAACATACCCTACCATGCTTCAGATTTTCTTTTAGAAGCTGACAATTTGTGGGAACAAGATAGATTTGATCCCTTTTCTCATGGAGTTGGAAAGAGGCAGAGAAGGTATCCTGGAAAAAGTGACATTGGGGTTGAGAGGAGTTAGACAGAAAAATGGGGGTGCACAAGGAGAGAACATTCTAGGCAGAAGGAGTGGTTTGTATGAACATTCAGAGGCCAGAAAGGGGAGATAAGGCAAGACTTTTTGGGAAATGAAAAGAGCTCATTAAATTGAAAGTTAAATATGAGCATGGAAAGATAAATGATGAAACTGGAGAATTAAGTCAGGTCAGATCATAAAGGACTTTGTAAGTTCTACTACTAAGGTTGTAGTGATGAGATGGGCTTTATTATCATTATCTTCCTTCCACATGTAAGGAGATTGAGTCTCAGAGGAGGTAAATAATTTGCTCACTAATATTGCTGGTATTTTTCCTTCTGCAACACAGAGGAGAATTATACTATTCTCCTCTCTTGAAGTTAGATGTGGACATATGAGCTATGTCACTTGTAAGTAGAAGCATTTAATTGTTGGTTCTCAACTCTCCAGTGCTCTTTTCCTCTGCACTGTCAAACGGGGAAGCACCCATTGATAACAGAAATGCAATACTGAGCCATCAAGTAGAGGACAGCTACCCTGAAAAGTCACCCCAACCAGCAATGGATTGTTTAAGAGAGAAAGAAACTCATGCTGTTTTAACCTACTGAGATGTTAAATCATTTACTATTGCAGCATAACATGACTTACCTTGATTTATATGCCCCAGAAAGTAAAATCAAAGTGTCCCTTAATTTAATACCTAGTAGTGTCTTTGAGGACACAGTGTGAAAAGTGAAGATAAAGTTAATGTGACTGATTTTTTCACAACTTGCCAGAATTTACAGTCCTCCAAATTAATGTTCTTGCCTTCAAAGTAGTCACTGTGGGATTATATAATAACTTAAATGATGTTAAAAACAGTTATGAAATTACTTTTACAACTCAGCCTCAAAATTGATTAATTTAGTCATTTACTATGTGCTGGGCACTGGGGAGGCAAAGATGAAAAGACATGTTCTTTCCCCTTCAGGAGCTCATAGTGTTGTAGCAGGAAATATGTTCTAAACTGTTGCAATGCATGGTGGGGCCATAGATGAACAAATGATCAGTTAGTTATACCAGAGAAATTCAGGGAAGGCTTCATAAATTAGAGATGAATAGGTTTTCATTAGATGGATACATTGGGGTGGGGACAAGGCTATTTCGGGAAGAGGGACAATGGGAGAAAAGGCACAAAGGTTTGAAGTAACTCAGCACATTTTTGTAAGTACAAATGCTTCTGTGTATCTGGAGCCTAGTGCAAGAAAGGGATGCTGGAAGGCATGAGTCTGGAGAACAGATGGGGGCAGATATGGGGGGCCATCCATTGTACTAGCAAGGATTGTAGCACAGGCAGAGTAGTTCTGGAGCCAGTGGTTCAAAATTCTCTTCTGCAGAAACAAAGAGAATGGCACCGGTGCTGGTTTAGCAGAATATTGATGATGGCTTCCAAATGCATCCAAGTTTCTGAAAAACATTACCTTGATATTTGTCTCCTTAGGTTTCTGATAAGTAAGTACAAGTCTCACTACTTCCTTAATGGCCTCTGTTCTGCTTTCATATTTTAGTCCCCTCTTTTTTTTGCATTATGTTTAATCTTAAAACCCATTTCAAATTATTTGAGAAGTAAGTATAAATCCCAATCAGGATATCATAGAAACATAGACGTCTAGAGGTACACGAGGCCTTTGCATTTAACTGAGGGCAAAGTGTATGGACATCAGTAGAGCCCACTTGTACAGATGGGACTTTGTCTTCAGGTTCTCCTGAATATTCTCTCATGCTTAATTTCCCCATGCTTAATGGATGTGAGAAGATGAGGTAAGGGAAGCCTTGGAAGTAGAATGGGTGAGTAAAAATTTTGCAATGTCTGTTGCTGGTACATGCTGTTTATAAATCAATGTCTAAAAGTTCAAGAGTCATGTGGTGGGAAAAGGACAATACCCTATTAAATGCCTCACTGTGGTCCAGTGGTTAAGACTCCACATTCCCAACGCATGGGGCCTGGGTTCAATCCCTGGTCAGGGAACTAGATCCTGCATGCTGCAACTAAGAGCCCACAGGCAGCAACAAAGACTTGGCCCAGCTAAATACATTAAAAAGAAAACCTCATTGCAAAGATGAAATGTTAAAAGTAAATTCTTATCTTCAGAATTAGAATTGGATTAATAAATAAACTATAAAACTTTAAATAAGGAATATGCTGTTCTCAGTGATGTCAGTGCTGTTCTCAGTGATATTCTTTATAATTAAAAAAAATTGGAATGAAGCTAAATGACACACCATAGGAGATTTAAGTAATGCCTAGTGTAATGATAGAATGAAATATCATATAGCTATGGTTGGGATCTTTGGGAGGTGATTAGGTCATGAATGGAATTAGTGCCCTTATAAAAGGAACTGCAGAGAGCTCTCTCACTCCTGCTATGTGGGAACACAGAAAGAAGACAGTCATCTGAAAGGAGGTGGATCTTCACCAGACACAGAATTTGCCAGCACTTTGATCTTAGACTGCTCAGCCTCCAGACCTGTGAGAAATGGATGTTCATTATTGAGGCCTATGGTATTTTTGTTATAGCAGCCTGAATGGACTAAGACAGAAGTTGATACTGAGAAGTGAGGTGCTGCTATAATAAATAGCAGTTTTGGAATCGGGTAATGGGTAGAGGCTGAAAGGGTTTTGAGATGCATGTGAGGGAAAAGCCTACAATTCTGTGAACAGAATTTTAAAGGCAATTCTGGTGAGAGTTTAGCACCCATATCTGATTTAGGTGGTACTTAGATGAGACCTTGAACTTAGACTTTAGAGTTAACTCTGGATCCAGTTAAGACTTCTGGAGCTGTTGGGATGAAATGAATGTATTTTGCATGCAAGAAGGACATGAAGTTTCAGGGGCCAAAATGTTATTAACGGAATGTTTGTGTCCCCTACCAAATTCATATGTTGAAATCTTAACCCCAATGTGATGTTATGAGGAGATGGGGCCTTTGGGAGGTGATGAGGTCATGAGAGTGGAGCCCTCATGAATGGGATTAGCGCGCTTGTAAAAGTGACCCCAGAGAGCGCTCTAGCCCCTTCCACTGTGTAAGGAGACAGTGAGAAGAAAAGTGTATGAACCAGGAAGCAGGTTCTCTCCAGACACCAAATCTGCCAGCACCTTGATCTCGGACTTTCCAGCCTCCTGACTGTGAGAAATAAATATTTGTATTCTAAGTCACCCAAGATATGGTATTTTTTTTTACAGTAGTCTGATTGGGCTAATATAGTCACTTTATGTGGAGAAGGCAATGGCACCCCACTCCAGTACTCTTGCCTGGAAAATCCCATGGATGGAGGAGCCTGGTAGGCTGCAGTCCATGGGGTCGTGAAGAGTCGGACACGACTGAGAGACTTCACTTTCACTTTTCACTTTCATGCATTGGAGAAGGAAATGGCAACCCACTCAGTGTTCTTGCCTGGAGAATCCCAGGGATGGGGGAGCCTGGTGGGCTGCCGTCTATGGGGTCGCACAGAGTCGGACACGGCTGAAGCGACTTAGCGGCAGCAGCAGCAGCAGTCACTTTATGTGATCTAATATGAAGTACACAATATTACCTGTGAAGTTTTCTTGCCCAAAACATTTAAGCTGAATTTACTCAAGCTTCTACCAATGTTGTCCAAAAGAGATATGATGCAAGCCACAAGTGTCATATTAAATTTCTAGTAACCACATTAAAAGTACAAATAGATGATACTAGTATTAATATATTTCACTTAACCAAATATAGTCTAAGTATTATTTCAGCATGGAATCAATATAAAATTATTAATAAGATAGTTTACATTCTTTTTAAACAATGTCTTCAAATTCTATTGTATATCGTATACTTACAGTGCATTTCATTTTAGTCTAACCATGTTGCAAACATATGGCTAGTTACTAACGTATTGGACAGCATAGCTCTATCTCTAACTGTGAGTTTATAAGAAATTTAGGGGATAGAGGGATAAGTTAAAGCCACCAGAAGAAAACAATCAGTTAAATCCAGAATGTGGGACATTCTGTAAGAAAATGGGCCTGGATTCCACCAAACGCAAATGTTATGGAGAAAAAGGTAAAGGATGTGTTCTTGATTAAAAGAAACTAAAGAGGTACAAACTACTATGTATAAAATAAATAATCTACAAGGATATATTGCACAATGCAGGGAATGTAGCCAATATTTTATAATAACTATAAATGGAATACAACTTTTAAAGTTGTGATTGCTATGTTGTTCACCTGAAACTTACCTAATATTGTACCTCAACTATACTCAACAAAAAAGAAAGAGACAAAAGAGACATCAAAACCAAATGTATGGAATTTCCCTGGCACTCCAGTGGTTCAGACTCTGTGCTTCCAATGCAGCAGCATGAGAGCAATCCCTAATCTGAGAACTAAGATCCCACATGCCATGTGGCCAAAAAACAAAATTCATTTCACAGACTTTGATTGTACTCTTTTTATAAAAACTATAGATATTTTGGGGACACGGGGAAATTTTTTTATTAATCAAATATTAGATGTTACTAGGGAATTATTGTTAATTGTCTTGGGTATGATAATATTGTGGTTCTGCACAATGTCTTTATTCTTAGGAGATGCATGCTAAAAAATTTAGGGGTGAACTCTCATGACCCCTGCAACTTTCAAATGGTTCAGCAAAAAATAAAAGGTGTTCATCTACTATTTATCTACATAAATCAAATAAGGCAAAATACTTTAAAAAATAGATAGAGGGTATATAGCTACACACTTTACAATTCTGTCAACCTTTTGGTTTGAGTTCTTTTTAACTGTGGAAAAATTGTTCTACAGAAAAACTTCTGGACTAGATGGCTCCACCAGGTTTCTACCACATATTCAAAGAACCTAATTGTGTATGCAGAGTAAATCATCTTCCAAGTAACCTTTAAACATAGTATTTTGTAAATATTCAGTGAGACATATTCTGAGAAAAAATAACTTGAGATATCTTAGTTTTCTTCATTAGGTTCATTGTTAATACTACTTGAATTCTGAAACAATTGAATGTGTATCACAAGATAAAGCAAATAAGTATGCTAATGTTATTAGGAGCTGAGATTTTCACTGTGAAGGAGTCAGAAATATGTTATATTGATGGGAGCTACCCAGTGGGTCTTGAGATTCACAGAGATTTCTAGGTGAGCTCTTATCACCTGCATTGGTGCTGCAGGCTGAAAACTCTGCCAGTACCTTCCCTGACCTTTGTTCCCCTAGCCTTTCCAACAGATATGTAAGTCTCTGTTTCCTTGTATTAAAAATCTTACTGCTGCTGCTGCTACTGCTGCTAAGTCGCTTCAGTCGTGTCTGACTCTGTGCGACCCCAGAGACGGCAGCCCACCAGGCTCCCCTGTCCTTGGGATTCTCCAGGCACGAACACTGGAGTGGGTTGCCATTTCCTTCTCCAATGCATGAAAGTGAAAAGTGAAAGTGAAGTCACGCAGTCATGTCCGACTCTTAGCGACCCCATGGACTGCAGCTTACCAGGCTCCTCCATCCATGGGATTTTCCAGGCAGGAGTACTTTGTAAATCAACAGTACTACTGTAGAAATCTTAAAAAAAACAAAAAACAAAAACTCGCACTTGGTACACAGGGTGACTTCTGTTTTCCTGACCGAGTCCTGATTGATATAGGGGAGCTATTTTTTTTTATTTATTCATTTTTACTTAGCATCTTTTCCCTCTTTTATTTTTTAAACTTTTTATTTTATACTGCAGTATAGTGGATTAACAATGCTGCGATGGTTTTGAATGAACAGCGAAGAGACACAGCCATACATATACATGTATTCTTCCTAGGGGAGCTGTTTTAGTTGTGGTTTGTCCATACCCTAACTTAGAGCCCTTTAGAGTATCAGCTTCATGTGTGTTGGCTCTCCTTTAAGACTCCTTACCTTACTTAGGTCTGAGAGACAGAGTGCCTGATGAATTATGGACGGAGGTTCGTGACACTGTACAGGAGACAGTGATCAAGACCATCCCCAAGAAAAAGAAATGCAAAAAAGCAAAATGGCTGTCTGGGGAGGCCTTACAAATAGCTGTGAAAAGAAGAGGAGTGAAAAGCAAAGGAGAAAAGGAAAGATGCATCCATATGAAAGCAGAGTTCCAAAGAATAGCAAGGAGAGATAAGAAAGCCTTCCTCAGTGATCAATGCAAAGAAAGAGGAAAACAATAGAATGGGAAAGACTAGAGATCTCTTCAAGAAAATTAGAGATACCAAGGGAACATTTCATGCAAAGATGGGCTCAATAAAGGACAAAAATGGTATGGACCTAACAGAAGCAGAAGATATTAAGAAGAGGTGGCAAGAATACACAGAAGAACTGTACAAAAAAGATCTTCATGACCCAGATAATCACGATGGTGTGATCACTCACCTAGAGCCAGACATCCTGCAATGTGAAGTCAAGTGGGCCTTAGAAAGCATCATTATGAACAAAGCTAGTGGAGGTGATGGAATTCCAGTTGAGCTATTTCAAATCCTGAAAGATGATGCTGTGAAAGTGCTGCATTCAATATGCCAGCAAATTTGGAAAACTCAGCAGTGGCCTCAGGACTGGAAAAGGTCAGTTTTCATTCCAATCCCTAAGAAAGGCAATGCCAAAGAATGCTCAAACTACCACACAACTGCACTCATCTCACACGCTAGTAAAGTAACGCTCAAAATTCTCCAAGCCAGGCTTCAGCAATGTGTGAACTGTGAACTTCCAGATGTTCAAGCTGGTTTTAGAAAAGGCAGAGGAACCAGAGATCAAATTGCCAACATCCGATGGATCATGGAAAAAGCAAGAGAGTTCCAGAAAGACATCTATTTCTGCTTTATTGACTATGCCAAAGCCTTTGACTGTGTGGATCACATTAAACTGTGGAAAATTCTGAAAGAGATGGAAATACCAGGCCACCTGACCTGCCTCTTGAGAAACCTGTATGCAGGTCAGGAAGCAACAGTTAAACTGGACATGGAACAACAGACTGGTTCCAAATAGGAAAAGGAGTACGTCAAGGCTGTATATTATCACCCTGCTTATTTAACTTATATGCAGAGTACATCATGAGAAACGCTGGACTGGGAGAAGCACAAGCTGGAATCAAGATTGCCAGGAGAAATATCAATAACCTCAGATATGCAGATGACACCACCCTTATGGCAGAAAGTGAAAAGGAACTAAAAAGCCTCTTAATGAAAGTGAAAGAGGAGAGTGAAAAAGTTGGCTTAAAACTCAACATTCAGAAAACTAAGATCATGGCATCTGGTCCCATCACTTCATGGCAAATAGATGGGGAAACAGTGGAAACAGTGGCTCAGTTTATTTTCTTGGGCTCCAAAATCACTGCAGACGTTGACTGTAGCCATGAAATTAAAAGACGCTTGCTCCCTGGAAGGAGAGTTATGACCAACCTGAACAGCATATTAAAAAGCAGAGATATTACTTTGCCAACAAAGGTCTGTCTAGTCAAGGCTATGGTTTTTCCAGTGGTCATGTATGGATATGAGAGTTGGACTGTGAAGAAAGCTGAATGCCAAAGAATTGATGCTTTTGAATTGTGGTATTGGAGAAGACTCTTGAGAGTCCCTTGGACTGCAAGGAGATCCAACCAGTCCATCCTAAAGGAGATCAGTCCTGGGTGTTCATTGGAAGGACTGATGCTGAAGCTGCAACTCCAATACTTTGGCCACCTGATGTGAAGAGCTGACTCATTTGAAAAGACCCTGATGCTGGGAAAGATTGAAGATGGAAGAAGAAGGGGATGACAGAGGATGAGATGGTTGGATGGCATCACAGACTCAATGGACATGAGTTTGAGTGAACTCCGGGAGTTGGTGATGGACAGGGAGGTCTGCCATGCTGTAGCCCATGGGGTCACAAAGAGTCAGACATGACTGAGTGACTGAACTGAACTGAACTGAACCTTACTTAGTTAGAACCCTGGGCCTTGCCATCTCTGTACTTAGCCCCTTGAGACAGTGGAACTGATTCTCAAAGTGTTTATATCAGCAAATGCTGTCTCAGGGTAAAGTGGTTTTGATGTGTTCTGATACCCAGTTTACTTCTCAGGGATCAGGCTTTCTTCTGAAAACATGACCTGACAGTTCTCACACTATCTTTTAATCATGTAAATATTTTTAAGGGAATGCTTTTGTATATTATGCAGCATTTCTCTTGTTCTTGGCAAGAGGAAACTAAAGTCTCTAAAAGCTTTTGAATGTCATCAAAGGAGATCCCTACAGGGCTATGTTGATGGAAAGAATTTTGGGCATCCTGGTAAACCAGTGGAAAGGATATATTTAAGGCAAATGGCCATTCACTCTCACCATTTAAACCATTTATTCAATCCAGGTTGCTGGTCCTTCTCATTAGGCCTTTAAAAATCCAGTAAGGTTTCAGTTTTTTGTACTTAAAAACTGTATCAATGGTAGATGTAAAATCACATCTTTGAGAGAAGTGTCTGCCTTTGGGTCATGGTGTCTTTTGGAAATCTGGGGAAAGCACAAATACACAAAACTGAGCATACAGTTTTAGTGGGTTCATGGAATTCCTGAGGCCCACCAGGAGGTCCTGGATCAAAAGTCATTACATAGGAAGTATCTAGGCCACTCAACTCTGGAAACCATCCAGCCTATAGAAAGGGGACTGAAAGAAACCAGCTTTGGTGTTTTATAAACCTGTTAGGCCACTAGGGGCATTGAAGCACAGTGCCGCTCAGGTTCCTGCAGTGTTGGATTGAAAAAAGGGGCCTCTCCCTGCTGCATCAACACTTGAAAAACACCAAGTAAATTGATGTGCTGCTGCTGCTGCTAAGTTGCTTCAGTCGTGTCTGACTCAGTGCGACCCCATAGACAGCAGCCCACCAGGCTCTTCTGTCCACAGGATTCTCTGGGCAAGAATACTGGAGCCTAAAAGAACTGTTTCCTGTTGAATTTGTTTTCCTGGATATTGAAGATGAGAAGAACAGAGTGTGAAATTGAGCTTGTTCACATGAACAGTTCCTGAAATTCCAAGCGGGTTGGGAGTTAATTCTCCAGGTGGAGAATTCTCTCTTTGTATCCTTCCTATCTCTTTAAACAAGGGGATGAGTACATTATGAGAAACGCTGGGCTGGAAGAAGCACAAGCTGGAATCAAGACTGCTGGGAGAAATATCAATAACCTCAGATATGCAGATGACACCACCCTTATGGCAGAAAGTGAAAAGGAACTAAAAAGCCTCTTGATGAAAGTGAAAGAGGAGAGTGAAAAAGTTGGCTTAAAGCTCAACATTCAGAAAATGAAGATCATAGCATCTGGTCCCATCACTTCATGAGAAATAGACGGGGAAACAGTGGAAACAGTGTCAGACTTTATTTTTTTGGGCTCCGAAATCACTGCAACCACTGATTGCAGCCATGAAATTAAAAGATGCTTACTCCTTGGAAGGAAAGTTATGACCAACCTAGATAGCATATTGAATAGCAGAGATATTACTTTGCTGACAAAGGTCTGTCTAGTCAAGGCTATGGTTTTTCCAGTGGTCATGTATGGATGTGAGAGTTGGACTGTGAAGAAGGCTGAGTGCTGAAGAATTGATGCTTTTGAACTGTGGTGTTGGAGAAGACTCTTGAGAGTCCCTTGGACTGCAAGGAGATCAGTCCTGGGTGTTCATTGGAAAGACTGTTGCTGAAGCTGAAACTCCAATACTTTGGCCACCTCATGCAAGAGTTAACTCATTGGAAAAGACCCTGATGCTGGGAGGGATTGGGGGCAGGAGGAGAAGGGGACGACAGAGGATGAGATGGCTGGATGGCATCACTGACTCTATGGACATGAGTTTGAGTGACTCTGGGAGTTGGTGATGGACAGGGAGGCCTGGCGTGCAAAGGGGTCGCAAAGAGTCAGACACAACTGAGCGGCTGAACTGAACTGATCCTTCCTATTTCTGTTAACCAGGGGATGAGTTGAAATTTTATTTCTGAACATGATGAATGAAGGCTCCCTCTTTAAATTTCCTCTCTTCTGCATTTTAGGCTTATGAATTATAATCTTTGAGAAATGGGGTCTTCAAATCCAACCTGGTGTTCCTCTTTCTAAAATTGTATCAGAAAGAGTTTGGGAGAGACAATACAAATATTTTATTGCTGGGAATTCACATGAATCTCTTCAAAAGACGTTTGGGTGAAGATCTGAAAAAAATGGGATGAGATGGTTCTTCTAGGCTGAAGGAATACTATTTTAAAAGTCATTCTCTCATCTATCTAAATTCTACCATTTAGTCTTTTCACACAAAATATGCTCAATGTAGAAAATTTAGAAAATATTAGTAAGTAAAAAGAAATAGAAGGACACATGTAGTTAATAGCAACTACTATTTATTGAGCACATATTATGTCCTTATACACTGTCTCATTTAATCCTCAAAACAACCTGAGATTACATAAGGCAATAATTATGATATTGTACTGCTGAGCTTAAAATATACAGAGATGTAATACATATGACAATAATAGCACAAAGGTGGGAGAAGTAAATTGAATTATATTGGAGCAAAGTTTATTTTATCAGAATTTAGTATTAATTTGAAATATATTGTGATAAATTAGTAGATTGTGATAAATATTGTAATCCCTAGAGTACCCAGTTATAAAACATCAAAAACTGTAGTAACAAAAATTAGTAGAGAGATTAAATGGTACACTGAAAATATTTAACACAAAAGAAGGAAGTAAATGAAATAGCAAAGATAGGAGTCATATAGAAAACAAATTGATAATGGCAAATGAAATTAAACTATAATAAGAATTAAATCTGAATAGTTTAAATACCCTAAACAAAAGGTAGAGATCAGTCAGACAGGAGTAAAAAAAAAATATGCTATATTTAAAAACACAAATATGTTGAAAATAAAAGAATAGAAAAAATATATTCCAGTATAACAGTAACCATAGAAGAGCTAGAGTGGCTATATTAATATCATAAGATCATGGCATCTGGTTCCATCACTTCATAGCATATAGATAGGGAAGCAATGGAAACAGTGACAGACTTTATCTTTTTGGGCTCCACAATCACTGCAGATGGTGACTACAGCCATGAAATGAAAAGACACTTGCTCCTTGAAAGAAAAGTTATGATCAACCTAGACAGCATATTAAAAAGCAGAGACATTACTTTGCCAACAAAAGTCCGTCTAGTCAAAGCTATGGCTTTTCCAGTAGTCATGTATGGATGTGAGAGTTAGACTATAAAGAAAGCTGAGTGCCAAAGAATTGATGCTTTTGAACTGTGGGTGTTGGAGAAGACTCTTGAGAGTCCCTGGGATTGCAAGGGGATCCAACCCGTCCATCCTAAAGGAACTCAGTCCTGAACATTCATTGGAAGGACTGATGCTGAAGCTGAAACTCCAATACTTTGGCCACCTGATGTGAAGAACCTACTCATTTGAAAAGACCCTGATGCTGGGAAAGATTGAAGGCAGGAGGAGAAGGGGA
This sequence comes from Bubalus kerabau, assembly GCF_029407905.1. Classification (NCBI taxonomy): domain Eukaryota; kingdom Metazoa; phylum Chordata; class Mammalia; order Artiodactyla; family Bovidae; genus Bubalus; species Bubalus kerabau. The sequence goes on from NC_073647.1 coordinate 18,456,601, forward strand.
CGACAGAGGGTGAGATGGTGGGACTCACTGACTCTATGGACATGAGTTTGAGCGAACTCCGGGAGTTGGTGATGGACAGGGAAGCCTGGTGTGCTGCAGTCTTTGGGGGTGCAGAGTCAGACACGACTGAATGACTGAACTGAACTATAGCTTTATGTGCCTATATCAGAAAATATGCTGCTGCTGCTGCTAAGTCACCTCAATCGTGTCCAACTCTGTGCAACCCCACAAACAGCAGCCCACCAGGCTCCCCATCCCTGGGATTCTCCAGGCAAGAACACCAGAGTGGGTTGCCATTTCCTTCTCCAATGCATGAAAGTGAAAAGTGAAAGCGAAGTTGCTCAGTCGTCTCCAACTCTTAGGGACCCCATGGACTGCAGCCTACCAGGCTCCTCCATGCAGGGGATTTTCCAGGCAAGGGTACTGGAGTGGGTTGCCATTGCCTTCTCTGCTTAAAAAAAAAAAAAATAGAGTTGAATCAACAATCTAAGCTTCTACAATGAGTAAAAAAGAGGAAATTAAACCCAAGGTAAGCAGAAGGAAATAATATGATTATGTGGGAAACCATGAAAGAGAAAACAAAAATAAATAAATAAATAAAAATCGTTAAAGACAAAAATTATTCCTTGAAAAGATTATCATTAACAAACTTTTAACTAGACGAACCAAAAAAAAAAAAAAAAAAAAGGAAGGACACAAATTATCAAAGTCAGGAATGAAAAAGAAAACTCTACTGACCCTGCAAAAATTAAAAGGACTTTAAAGAAGTGTGTTCATTTCCTAGGATTGCTGTAACAAATTACCACAAACTGGGTAGTTTAAAACAACACAGATTTATTCTCTCAGAATTCTGGAGACTAGAAGTCTGAAATTAAAGTGTTGGTAGAGCCACACTCCTTCCAAAAGCTCTAGAAGAGAACTTTTCCTTGCCTCTTCCAGCCTTTGGTGGTTGCTGGCAATCCTTGGCATTCCAGGGGTTGTGGCTTCATATGTGTGTGTCTACTCTGCGTCTTCAGGTAACCATAAGAGGACCCATATTTAGAGTTCACTTTAACCCAGGATACTGCTGCTGCAAAGTCGCTTCAGTCGTGTCCCCATAGATGGCAGCCCACCAGGCTTCCCCGTCCCTGGGATTCTCCAGGCAAGAACACTGGAGTGGGTTGCCATTTCCTTCTCCAATGCATGAAAGTGAAAATGAAGTCTCTGTTGTATCCGACTCTTCGCGACCCCATGGACTGCAGCCTACCAGGCTCCCCTGTCCCTGGGATTTTCCAGGCAAGAATACTGGAGTGGGGTGCAATTGCCTTCTTCTTAATCCAGGATGATCTCATCCTAACTAATTGCATCTGCAAAGACCCTATTTCCAAATAAGGTCACATTCTGAGGTTCTGGGTGGACATGAATTTTGTGGGGAGACAATATTATTGTACATGGGGGGTATTATGAACAACTTTTGTGTCAATGAATTGAACAACTTATATGAAATTGACAAACTTCTAGGATGAGACAAATTAATGAAACTGATCCAGAAAGAAATAGAAAATCTGAACTGAGCTATAACAAGTAAAGAAAATGAAATAATAAAAATTTTAAAAGTCCATGCTCAGAGTGTTACCTGATACCAAAGTTAGATCCAAATATCCCAGTGAAAGACAAATACAAACCAATATCCCTCATGAACATAGATGCAAATGCCCTTAAGAAAATATTAGTGTGATAGAATTCAGTCTTGTGAGACACTGAGCAGATAACTCAGTCATGACATGCTAGACCTCTGACCTACAGGACTGTGAGCTAATAAGTGGGTGTTCTTTTAAGCTGCTGAGTTTGTGAACATTTGTTATGCAGTAAAGAAAACTAATAAAATTAGCAAATCAAATTCAGCAACATTAAAAAGGATTATACACCATGACACAAATGAGATTTAGTCTAGTAATGCTAAATTGGTTTAATATCTGAAAATCAATTAATGTAATATATCAATATTATATTAATAGAATAAAGGGAGAAAAAAACATGATCATCTCAAGAGAAACACAAACAGAATGTGACAAAAGCTAGCAGTCATGATGCAACAAACCAGAAATAAAAGAGAACTTCCTCAACCTAATAAACAGTGCTTACCAAAAAAATCCACAATTAACATCATACTTTTGGTGAAAACTGTATACTTTCCCATAAGTTCAGGAACGGGGCAAGGATTTCTGCTTTCACCACTTCTTTTAGCACTGCACTGAAATATCTAACTAGTGTAATAAGGCAAAAACAAATATAAATAAATGATGAATAAATATATAATACGCATCAAGTTTGGAATGAAAGATTTAAAACTGCTATTATTTGCAGATTGCATGATGTAGAAGAAGAATCCACAAAACACTTACTAGAACTAATAAATGACTTTAGTAAGGTTGCATGATACAAGATCAATGTACAAAATTCAATTGTATTGTTTCATACTAGCAATAAACCATCAGATATTGATATTAATAAAACAATTCCATTCATAATAGCATCAAAAAGAATAAAATGCTTAGGAATACATTTACCAAAATATGTAAAAGATTTGTATAATAACAACTGCAAACATTGTTGAGAGAAATTAAAGAAGATCTAAATAAATGGAAAGACATTTCATTTTCATGGACTGGAGTATTCAATATTGTAAAGATGGCCATTTTCACAAAATTGATCTATAAATCACTGCAATCCCTATTAAAATCTTAGCATCCTTTTCTTGGTAGAAACTGATAAATAGACCCTCAATGTATATGGACATGCAAAGACCTAGAAGAACCAAAAATTTTTGAAAAAGAAAGACAAAATTTGAGGCAATATGTTACTAAATTTCAAAATTTATGATAAAGCCACAGTTAACAAGCCAGTATAATGATGGCACAAGGATAGACATATAGATCAATAGAACAGAATTGAGGGTCCAGAAATAAGTCTTCACACTTATGATCAACTGATTTTCCACAAAGGTGTCAGAGAAATTCAATTACAAGATAGTCTTTTTAACAAATGATGCCAGGATAATTGGATATCTACTTGCAAAATGAATGAATTAGGGGATATATCCACTCAAAATAGGTAATCAAGCGAAATGTAAGAGCTACAACTGTAAAACTGATAGAAGAAAATATAAGAGAAAATCTTCATAACCCTGGGAACTCATGACCTTGAGTTCTTACATACAGCATCAAAAGTACAATCCATGGAAAGCTGATAAGTGGACTTAAAATTAAAAGCACTTGTATTTCATAAGACATTCTTAAGAAATTGCACTCTTGGTCATTTTCCCCAAAGAAATAAAAATTTATGTTCATACAAAAACCTACACACAAATGTTCATAGCAGCTTTATTTTTAATTGCCATAAAATGTAACAACCCAGATATTCAATAGGTGGGTGGTTAAACAAGCGTACATGCATCCACATCATGGAATACTACTCAGGAATGAAAAGTAATGAACTATTATTTTATGCATCTATATGGATGAGTCTGCAAGGAATTATATTGAGTGAAAAAACTCAGTACAAGAAGATTCCAGACCAAGATGGTAACATAAGAGGATCCTGAATTTCCCTCCTCTCATGGACACACTGAATGTACAGCTACACATGGAGCAATTTCCTCTGAGAGAAATCTAGAAACTAGCTGAGTGACTCTTAAACATCAAGTGACTGAGGAAATACCATCATTGGAACAGATAGGAAAGACTGAGACACTAGCCATAAACTCCACCCCTAGAATGGTACCATACAAATAGGAATGAACTTCAAACTCCTAGCTTCTCCCTGAGGAAGAAAAGATTTGGGCCACACATCTACTGCCCCAGTTTTTAAGACTCTCACCTGAGAGATGGGCCCCCCAAACACCTAGCTCTGAAAGCCAATGGGGCTTGCATTCCCGAGTCCCACAGGACTATGGCAAACAAAGAACAAGCTCAGTAACGGGCATGCAAGCACTCAACTGTGGCTGGCTTCCGGGGCTCAGTGCAGAGGGAACACACAAAAATGCTCATCTCCCAATCTTTCCCATAAAAGAGTTTGACTGCATATTTTACAACTGCTGCCTGAGGGTCAAGGTTTTAATTAGCATGCAGCTGATTACTGCATTCCTTCCTGGAGCCCCCAAATCTGGTGGGCACTTTCCTCAATTTCCCCTTTTTATTCTCTCCAACAATAAAACCAATTTGCCAGTATTTCCCTTGAAGGAGCTTGTCCACATATCTAGTGCCAAATCAGGCTCCCGAATCACCTAGCTCTGGAAGCCAACATAGCTAGCATTCATGAGTTCCATAGGAGTAAAGCAAACAATGACACAGTCTTTAAACAAGCACAGGATCACTCTTCATGCAGCGGGAGCAGGCAAAAACCATGCATCTCCCACTTTCTCCCTGGTAGGAGTTTGACTACTTCCCAGCTGCTGCTAGAGGGTCCAGGTTCTAAACAGCCTGTATTACTCTGATACCAAAGCCAATCAAGGACAGTGCAAGGAAAGAAAATTACAGGCCAATATCCCTGATGAATACAGATTCAAAAATTCTCAACAAACTGAGTTCAGCAATACATTAAAAGGATCATACACCATGATCAAATGGGATTTATTCCTGGGATACAAGGACAGTTCAGTATATGCAAATCAATCAGTGTGATAGTCCACGTTAACAAAATAAAAAATAAAAATCATATATCATTTCAATAGATGCAAAAAAATCATTTTATAAATTTCAACATCCATTCATGATAAAAACTGTCAACAAATTAAGTATAGAAGGAATGTACACCTACATAAAAAAGCCATATATGAGAAGCCCACAGCTAACATCATACTTAATAATGGGGGGAAAAAAAACTTTTCTTCTAAAATCATGAAGAAAACAAGAATGCCCATTCTCACTACTTTTATTTGATACTACTCTAAGTCGAGCCAGAGCAATTAGACAAGAAACAGAAATAAAAGGCATCCAAGTTGGAAAGGAAGAAGTAAAATTGTCTGTTTTCAGATGACATTGTATTATATTGATATTTAGAAAACTCTAAAAAATCCACCAAATAACTTTTAGAGCTAGTAAATTCAATAAAGTTGAATGCTTCAAAATCATTTGTGTTTCTATACACCAACAATGAACTATCAGAAAGAGAAAGTAAAAAAAAAAATGCCATGTACAATAACTTTGAAATAATAAAATACTTAGGAATAAATTTAACCAAGGAGGTAAAAGACCTGTACACTGAAAACTATAAGACATCAATAAAAGAAATTGAAGATGACACAAGCAAACAAATATTTGCCACACTCATGGATTGGAAAAATATTGTTAAAATGTCTTTACTATCCAAAGAATTCTGCAGATTTAATGTAATCCCTATCGAACTTTCAAAGGCATTTTCACAGAAATAGAAAAAACAATTCTAAAATTCATATGTAACCATGAAGGACCTTGGATAGATAAGCAATCTTGAGAAAGAACAACAAAGTTGGAGGTATCACACTTCCTCATTTCAAACTATATTGTAAAACTATATATAGTCATCAAGCTGTATGGTATTGACATGCAAACTGACACATATAGCACTGAAACATAATCGACAGCTCAGAAATAAACCCATACATAAAAAGGCCAATGAATTTTTGACAAACTAGCTAAGAATATGCAATGAGGAAAGAATAATTTCTCAAAAAAATAGTCCTGGGAAAACTAGATATCCACATGGAAAAAAGTGAAACTAGACCCCTTTCTTACACAAACACAAAATAACCTCAAAATGAAATAAGGACTTGAATTTGAGATCTGCTAAAAACAAAACAAAACATACAGGTTATGCTCCTTGGCATTGGCCTTGGCATTTTTTAAAAAAATTTACACCAAAACCAAATGCAACAAAACAAAATATAAACAAATGAGACTATTTCAAATTAAAAAGATTATGCACCGTAAAGGAAACCATAAACAAAAAGAAGAAGAGACAACATATGGAATGGGAGAAAATATTTGCAAACCACATATCTGACAAGAGGTTAATATCTAACATACACAAAGAACCACACATCTCCAAAGCAAAAAATGGGCAATTCAAAGATGGACAAAGGACATGAACAGACATCTTGTAAGAAGATACACAAATTGCCAATGGGTACATGAAAAGGTGTTCAGCATCGCTAATCATCAGAGAAATGCAAATCAAAACCACAGGGAGATGTCACCTAATACCTGGTAAGATGTCTATTATCAAAAAAAAAAAAACAAGAAATAAATGCTGGTGAGGTTCGGGAGAAAAGAGAATCCTTGTACACTGTTGGCAAGAATGTAATCTGGTGTAGCCACTATGAAAAACAATATGAAGATTCCAAAATATTCTGAAAATAGAAATACCAGAGTGTGATACAAAATAACTATCTTGAAGAGACAGCTGTTGGAGAAGGCAATGGCAGCCCACTTCAGTACTCTTGCCTGGAAAATCCCATGGATGGAGGAGCCTGGTAGGCTGCAGTCCATGGGGTTGCTAAGAGTCAGACACGACTGAGCGACTTCACTTTCACTTTTCACTTTCCTGCATTGGAGAAGGAAATGGCAACCCACTCCAGTGTTTTTGCCTAGAGAACCCCAGGGACGGGGGAGCCTGGCGGGCTGCCGTCTATGGGGTGGCACGGAGTTGGACATGACTGAAGCGACTTAGCAGCAGCAGCAGAGATAGCTATACTGCTATATATTCATGTAGCATTATTCACAACAGCCAAGGTATGAAAACAACCTAAGTATCCATTGACAGATGAATGGATAAGAATAATGTGCTATATACACACAAAGGAATATTATTTAGCCTTTAAAAGGAAGGAAATACTGCTATTTGCAATACTGCTATTTTCAACATGTATGAACCTGGAGAGTATTATACTAAATAAAGTAAACCAACAGAGGAAAACAAATACAGCATGGTATCACTTATATGTGGAACTTTAAAAAGAATTAAACTCATAGAAATGGTATTGTACATTGAGTACAGAATGGTATTGGCCAGAACTGGGGTGTAGAGGAAATAGAGTAATAGGGTACAAACCTTCAGTTATAAGATGAAAAAGATCTGAGGATCTAATGTATAACATGGTGACTATAGTAGATCCCCTGGAGAAGGGAAATGCTACCCACTCCAGTATTCTGGAGTAGAGAATTCCATGACTGTATAGTCCATGGGGTCACAAAGAGATGGACACGACTGAGCGACTTTAACACACACACACACACACACAAACATTTGAAAATTTGTATTGGATAATGGACATTTGCCAAGAGAATAGAACTTAAGTGTTCTCACCAAAAAAAAAAAAAAAAAAAAAAAAAAGAGGTAAATATGCGAGTGATGTGTTAATTAACTTGATGATAGTAATCCTTTCACAATGTATAACAAATCATCACATTGTGCCCTTTAAATATATTACAATTTTAATTTGTTAACTACTAATATACCCCCAATAAAGTTGAGAAAAAGAAAACAATCTGCCCCAAGAGACTATACTGTATCACTCAATTTATATAACATTCTTAAAGGGAAAAACTTGAAATGGAGAACAGATTAGCATTTGCCAGAGTTAAGGATGCGGGAGGGGATTGGGAGGGAGTTGGGTGTAGTTACAAAAAGGCAACATGAGGGATCCCTGTGGAGATAGAACTGTTCTGTATCTTGACCATATCAAGGTCAATACCCCAGTTATGATACTGTGTAGTTTTGCAAGGTGCTACCAGCGGGAGAAAGTGGTCAAAGGGCACATAGTATCTCTGTATTCTTCCTTACAACGTCATGTGAGCATACACTTATCTCAAAATTAAAAGTTTAATTTAAAAAGATACCAATAAATAAGTGAAAAATATAAGCCATAGACTGGGAGATTTTTGCAAATAATATATTTGATAAAGAGTTTATATTAAAAAATTTAAAGAACTCTTACAACTCAATAATAAGAGACAAGTAATTCAAATTTTAAAAATTGTCAAGTTTCTTAAGACACATTGCTTCAAAGAAGATATATGAATGGATAATAAGCACATAAAAATATACTGAACCTCATTAATCATTAGGGAAATGCAAATTAAAACTTCAGTGAGATGCCACTGCAACACCCACTAGATTGGCTATAATAAAAAAGGCAGACACTGCTACATAGAGAAACTGGAGCTGGTGGGAATATAAAATAGTATAGCTATTGAGAATTTCTTACAAAGTTAAATACAAATACTAAATGACTCAGCAGTCCCATGTCTAGGTATTTACCCAAAAGAAATGCAAACATTTGTTCATATATGTAAACAGGCACTTACATATATGAATGCCCATAACGTTAATCACAATAGTGAAAAACAGAATCCAAATGCATATTAACCAGAAAATGGAGATAAAAAATTCTTCCATACAATGAAGTACCATTAAGCCATTAAAGGGGACAAATTGTAGGCACATGTTATGCCATGAATGAATCTCAACATTTTATACTAAATGAAAGGAGATAGACACAAAAAACTGTATATTAAGTGAGTCCATTTATATGAAATGTCCAGATAAGGCAAGTTTACAGAGACAGAATGAAACAAACCTTTTTTAGCATTGGATGTCTCTAACTCTTTATTACCTCCATAGATATTCTTTACTTTTCATCCAAGCTTCTCCAGAGAACTGCCTACATTCACCATATTCATTTTCTTACTTCCCACTTTCTCTTTAATCCACAATCACCAAGCTTCTTCTTTCCTGACTCTCACTCCTCTGAGTTAAGGTCATGCGTGCGTGCGGGATCAGTCACTTCAGTCATGTCTGACTCTTTGCGACCCTACGGACTGTAGCCCGCCACAACTCTGTAAATGCTTATAATATTTACCACTATGATTTTAGAACATTTTCATTACCTATTCCCCAAACCAAAACATCTTAGCCAATACTCCCCAGCCATCACTGTTACCACCACTTGTTGTTGTTCAGTTGCTCAGGAGTGTCTGACTCTTGTGACTCCATGGACTGCAGCACGCCAGGCTTCCCTGTCCTTCACCATCTCCCGGAGCTTGCTCAAACTCATGTCCACTGAGTCAGTGATGACATCCAACCATCTCATCTTCTGTCGTCCCCTTCACCTCTTGCCTTCAACGTTTCTCAGCATCAGGGTTTTTTCTAATGAGTCGGTTCTTCACATCAGGTGGCCAAAATATTGGAGTTTCAGCTTCAGCATCAGTCCTTCCAATGAATATTGAGGACTGATTTCCTTTAGGATTAACTTGTTTGATCTCCTTGCAGTCCAAGGGACTCTCAAGAGTCTTCTCCAGCACCACAGTTCGAAGGCATCAATTCTTCGGCAGTCTTTTTTATTGTCCAACTCTCACATCCATACATGACTATGGGAAAAACCACAGCTTTTCTGTGGTTTTCTTTTTACTGGAAAAACCATCTAGGCAACCACAAATCTGTCTGCGGATTTGTCTACTCTGGACATCCCATATGAGTGAAATCATATGAATGGGATGTGGCTTTTTGTATCTGTCTTCTTTCACCAGCTCCATCCATGTTGTACCATATATCAATACTTTGTTTTTTTTATTGTTAAATAATACTCCAATGTATGCATATGACAGATTTATTTATCCATTCATCATTTTATGGACATGTGGGTTGTTTTCACCTTTTGTTATTACAAATAATGCTGATATGAATGTTTGTGTGAACATATGCTTTCAACTGTCTTGGATATACACCTAGGAACGGAATTTCTGAGTCCAATGGTAGCTCTTTTCATACTGTTCATGGGGTTCTCAAGGCAAGAATACTGAAGTGGTTTGCCATTCCCTTCTCCAGTGGACCACATTCTGTCAGACCTCTCCAACATAACCCGTCAGTCTTGGGTGGCCCCACACGGCATGGCTTAGTTTCATTGAGTTAGACAAGGCTGTGGTCTGTGTGATCAGATTGGCTAGTTTTCTGTAATAATGGTTTCTGTGTGTCTGCCCTCTGATGCCCTCTTGCAACACCTACACTCTTACTTGGGTTTCTCTACCTTGGTCGTGGGGTATCTCTTCACAGCTGCTCCAGCAAAGCGGAGCCACTGCTGCTCACCTTGGAAGAGGGGTATCTCCTCAGGGCCGCCCCTCCTGACCTTGAACGTGGAGTAGCTCCTCTCAGCCCTCCTGCGCCCATGCAGCCACTGCACCTTGGATGTGGGGTTGCTCCTCTCGGCCGCTGCCCCTGACCTTGGGCTTGGGGTAGCTCGTCTCGGCCCCTCCTGCGCCACTGCAGCCTGGCGTTCTCAGTCGCAGCCCCTGACCTTGGGCAAGGGGTAGCTCCTATCCACCACACTTCTGCGTAGTCCGTCGCAGCCGGCGTGCTTCTGCGTGGTCCAAAGAGGTGGCAAGAATACACAGAACTGTACAAAAAAGATCTTCATGACCCAGATAATCATGATGGTGTGATCACTCACCTAGAGCCAGACATCTTGGAATGTGAGTCAAGTGGGCCTTAGAAAGCATCACTACAAACAGAGCTAGTGGAGGTGATGGAATTCCAGTTGAGCTATTTCAAATCCTGAAAGATGATGCTGTGAAAGTGCTGCACTCAATACGCCAGCAAATTTGGAAAACTCAGCAGTAGCCACAGGACTGGAAAAGGTCAGTTTTCATTCCAATCCCAAAGAAAGGCAATGCCAAAGAATGCTCAAACTACTGCACAATTGCACTCATCTCACATGCTAGTAAATTAATGCTCAAAATTCTCCAAGCCAGGCTTCAGCAATACGGGAACTGTGAACTTCCAGATGTTCAAGCTGGTTTTAGAAAAGGCAGAGGAACCAGAGATCAAATTGCCAACATCCACTGGATCATGGAAAAAGCAAGAGAGTTCCAGAAAACCATCTATTTCTGCTTTATTGACTATGCCAAAGCCTTTGACTGTGTGGATCACAACAAATTGGAAAATTCTGAAAGAGATGGGAATATCAGACCACCTGACCTGCCTCTTCAGAAACCTGTATGCAGGTCAGGAAGCAACAGTTAGAACTGGACATGGAACAACACACTGGTTCCAAATAGGAAAAGGAGTACGTCAAGGCTGTATATTGTCACCCTGCTTATTTAACTTACATGCAGAGTACATCATGAGAAATGCTGGGCTGGAAGAAGCACAAGCTGAAATCAAGATTGCCGGGAGAAATATCAATAACCTGAGATATGCAGATGACACCACCCTTATGGCAGAAAGTGAAGAGGAACTCAAAAGCCTCTTGATGAAAATGAAAGAGGAGAGTGAAAAAGTTGGCCTAAAGCTCAACATTCAGAAAACTAAGATCATGGCATCTGGTCCCATCACCTCATGGCAAATAGATGGGGAAACAGTGGAAACAGTGTCAGACTTTATTTTTTTGGGCTCCAAAATCACTGCAGATGGTGACTGCAGCCATGGAATTAAAAGACGCTTATTCCTTGGAAGGAAAGTTATCACCAACCTAGATAGCATATTCAAAAGCAGAGACATTACTTTGCCAACAAAGGTCCGTCTAGTCAAGGCTATGGTTTTTCCTGTGGTCACATATGAATGTGAGAGTTGGACTGTGAAGAAAGCTGAGCGCCGAAGAATTGATGCTTTTGAACTGTGGTGTTGCAGAAGACTCTTGAGAGTCCCTTGGACTGCAAGGAGATCCAACCAGTCCATCCTAAAGGAGATCAGTCCTGGTGTTCTTTGGAAGGACTGATGCTAAAGCTGAAACTCCAATTCTTTGGCCACCTCATGTGAAGAATTGACTCATTGGAAAAGACTCTGATGCTGGGAGGGATTGGGGGCAGGAGGAGAAGGGGCCGACAGAGGATAAGATGGTTGGATGGCATCACCAACTCGATGGACATGGGTTTGGGTAAACTCCGGGAGTTGGTGATGCACAGGGAGGCCTGGCATGCTGGGATTCATGGGTCTCAAAGAGTCGGACACGACTGAGCGACTGAACTGATGGTAGCTCTGTTCCACTTTTAAAGAAACTACCAGACTGTTTTCCAAAGTGCCTGCACCATGTTATATTCCCATGAGTAATGTATGAAGGCTCATCAATACTTGTTATTATTTGTCTTTTTGATTCTAGCCATCCTAGTGGATGTGAAGTGGTGTTTCATCAGCATTTTTCTGATGACTAATGATGTTGAGAATTTTTCATGGGTTTAGTGGCCATTTGTATATTTTCTTTGGAGAAATCTCTGTTCAAATCCTTTAAAAATTCAGTTATTTGTCTTTTTAGTTATTGAGTAGCAATTTCTTCTTTTTTGGGGAAAAGATTTTTTTATTGGCTGTGGTGGGTCTTCACTGCTGCGCGTGGACTTTCTCTAGTTGTGCCGAGCAGGGCCTACTCTTAGTTGCAGTGTGCAGACTTCTCATTGTGGTGGCTTCTCTTGTTGGGGAGACAGGCTCTTGGTGCTCAGACTTCAGTAGTTGCAGTACTTGGACTCAGTAGTTGCAGTTTCTGGATCTAGAGGACAGGCTCAGTAGCACACAGGCTTAGTTGTTCTGCAGCATGTGGGATATTCACAGACCAGGGATTGAATCGGTGTCCCTTGCATTGGCAGGCAGAGTCTTAACCACAGGACCACCCAGAAATTTCTTATTCTTCACTCATGTGGTAGTTAACATTTACTGTCAAGTGTTAGTAGTAATTTTTGGAGGGGGAAATAATTTATTTTCTTAACTAGACAGGGAACTCTGATGGAAGGGGCTGTGTCTCATACCTACTGTTTCCCCTGCACTATGACTAGAGGTTAAAATGCCACTACTACTTAGATCTACCATTTATTAAATGCTTGATATGTGCTCTGTGCTGTGCCAAGCACTTTACATGTATTATCTGCTCAATACAACAACTTATGGGATTGTTAAGATCTCCATTTTATAGTTGAGGAAATTGAGTCAGAGAGAGGTTGAGTCATCTGTTAAAGATCATACAGTCAGTGACTGGCAGAGAGGGAACTCAAAGCTAAGTCTAAGTCCTTAACATGTTCTTTTAACCATTAAAGCTCACAATAAATATTTCAGAGTCATTAGCCTATATATATGGGTAAATCCTGCTTTTTTGAATAAAACATTCCCTGTGGGAATTCTTGAAAAATCCCCAGTGTGTGATATTTTTGTAACCTTTGCTTAAGGGTTGTGCAAATGAGTGAACATGAAGGTGGGAATGCTGACATCCTCACGTCGACAGTCTCATAACGCTATTTCCAAGTACCATATGGAAAGATTTTAATCTTTCTTAAAGAGTACACTTTTCTTGGAACAATAAAATCTGGAGTTGAAGAGTTCTACAGAAGTTAACCTCAATGTTGACCATTATGCTACCTTGATGAAAAGAGCTTAAGATTCTTCTACAAGTTATTCATGGCTTTTCCCCCACTTGTAAAACTTCTATCAACAATATCCCTCTCATCTCCACTTCCCTACCTTTCCCCAAGTGCAGCTCAGCTTACCTGACATCTAACCATGCTAATAGCCTTTCAGTTGCCATGGGGTTCTTTGGAATAAGTCAAGCTGTTGGAAGATTTCTCTGGGCAAGGTGTGTAGCTGACATCTAAAGGAACTATTCCCTGAGGCTGGGCACTCATCCCAACAGAAAAAGAGGAGCTGCCAAGCCTGGAGGCCATGCTCAGCAACATGTTTTCATAGCTTGCTGAATTTCGAATAGAAAATGTGACCATGTGCACAAAAAAAGGTGATCTAGTATTCTGATTAGTTCTCCCCCTCCCCTAATGCCATCTGCAACAAAAATGCAATAGATCTACCCCTTTCTATTAAAAAGAAGATTACTGTCTCACTCTGGAGCCTCATGTTTGATCCCAGGATGCTGTGTGTTCCCCACCCAAGGCAAGTGCAGGGAAAGAGTAGAAGCAAGGTACAAAATGCTTAGCAAGCACGTTTATATTCAGGAAAATGTGTAGAGACAGAAGAGAGCTGTAAGTGAATCTGCTAGGGGTAGATAAGAGCTGCACATCACCAGCACCACATGTGACCTGCTTGTGATATAAGCCTTGTGCCTTCTGCCATAATTCTTGTTTAACAAGGCAATAAAGTGGGGGTGGGGTGGGGGTAGACAAAAAAGTCCTTCTCAGTGAGAGTGTATTTTGGTCACGTCTTCTGCCCTTTTGTCTTCATAAATCTGGCATGACTGGAAGTTTTGTGCATTGTTTGACTTATGTATGCACAGGGCCCAGGCTCTGTCTCATGCTCATGTTAGCACAAATTACTGCATGTGATGTTCTGTCTCACAGATAGGGACAAAAGAAAGAGAATATGTCACAGGGAAGGGAAAATGAAGCTAAGTGTCTACACCTTTTTCCCACCTCATGAAATAGTATAAACCTTGATGAAAAATTGTCTTCCATTAAAACATTTAAAAAAGACTTTTCTTGTGTATAAGCCTCTGGAGTCAGATAATCTTAAATTCATGTTTCAGCTCTGCCACTTACCACCTGTGTGACCTTGGGCAAGTTACTTAACCTCTCTGAGTGTTGGTTTCTTCTGTAAAATGTTAGTCTGACTCCTAAACCTACACTAAATATAGTATTGGATTTTGTGGTTAGCATTAAATTTAAAATGTTGTATGAAAAACAGCAAAGTGCTTGGCACATTCTAAGTATTTTTTAAAAAGCTTTGGTTGTTGTTCCTGTGGATACCAATACCTTGAGAGAGTATATGGACTGTGTTAGGGGGTAATTTGGTGGATAGGGAAGGGGCACTACAGTTGAGAGGTAAATACCATTAGTTTTGATACCTTAATCTCTTACTAGCTGTGTGATTTTGGGTAGTCACAACCTCAGTTTTGAACCTCGATTTTCTCATCAATAAAATGGAGCTAAAATAATACCAATTTCACAGTGTTGTCATGAGGACTAAATGACATATAAAATTTAAAAACCCACTGAGTACAGTGCTTAACATAGAGCAAATCCCTGGTAAATACTAGCTGCTGTTTTTTAGAAATTATTTCTCCTTTTGAAATTTGATGTTCCAAGTAGAAGCACAATGACTAGCTGAATGGCAGGGTGTTGAGTTGTAGAATATAGTATCTACCTTGTTCTGTTAGGGCTCTGCAGATTTTGATGAGCTTGGAGAGGAAGGGGCCTAAATGAGATTCATTGGCCCCAGCTCATCAGTGCCTACATTCAACATGTTTTGTAGGACATCAAAATAACTTTTGATGACTGTGGGACCTATGATATATGCATGCCATATTGGATAGCATTTGGCAGGTCTGAGCCTATTTACAACCACTGTTTATTCATAAAATCCAGCCATTTGGAAAGCCTCTCGAATCACAGAAAATCAAACCCAAGGCCTTTGTAAAACAGGCAGAGGCTTAATCATTTTTTTTTTTTTTTGATTTACCAGGCCAACCATTTTGCTAAGAGTTCTAAATATGTTGGGCCATGGGCTGATGAAAGCCATGGGCCTTCCTCTCAAAACAATGTGCATGAGCTCTAATCTTCCACACCCACACACACAAATTTAGTATACAATTTTAGGGAGTGCAAAGTCTTTCAGAAATCTGCTATGAGCCTTGTAGGGGTTCATATAGAGCCCAGGATAGGAATCCCTGGAACAGGACTTTTTATTTAAAGGCAATATTTATTGTTTCTATCCTTGATTACAGAAGCAATATATTTATTGCAGAAAATTTAGAAAAGCATATAGAAAAATCAGTTATAATCTCTCCATGCAGACAATGATTGTTGTTAATACTTTATATTAATATGAACATAAACAAGACCCTTGGAGGAGGGCACAGAAACCCACTCTGCATGGACAGAGGAGTCTGGCAGGCTACAGTCCGTAGGGTTGCAAAGAGTTGGACACAGCTGAAGCGACTTAGCACACACAGACTTGATTTAGCTAACAAGATCTTGGTCTTCAAACCTGAACTTGATGTCAAAATGGACTGAGATTTCTGGAGGCCTTGGGAGGGAGTGGGTATATTTTGTATGAATGAGAAATTTAAATAATTTATGGTTAGAGGGGGAAATGTGGTAGGTTTCAAATTGCTGCAAATTAACTGTCACCTCTCCCATTCAGTCTGAGCAGTCTTTAGGGACTTGCTTGACTAATGGAATACAATGTGACATTCTAAGAGTCTACTAACAAGATCAGAAGAAACCTTGATCTTCTGCCTGAGACTTTTTGAAATTCATCTACCATGCTGTGAGAAAATCTGAGCAGCCACATGGAGAGTAACATGTGAAGAAGAACTGAGGTCCCCAGCCAACAGTGCTGTCTGAGTGCCCACCTGACAACCCAACACCAATTTGCCAAGAATGAGAAGGATCTATTTTGCAAGTGGATGCTCCAGGTTCAGTAGAGCCATTCAGGTGATACTGTGTGGAATAGAGATGAGCCATTCCCACCCAAATTGCAGATTCACAAGCAAAAGTACATGCTAGTTACTGTTTTAAACCACTAACTTTTAAGGTGATTTGTTATGTAGCATAAATTACCAAACATTCTTCAGCAATTCCACATCTATGTGTCTACACTGATAAACTCTTGTGTGTGTTAGTCATTCAGTCATGCCCAACTCTTTGAGATCTGTAGCCCACCAGGCTTCTCTGTCCATGAAATTCTCCAAGCAAGAACAGTGGAGTGGGTTGCCATTTCCTTCTCCAGGTGATCTTCTCCACCCAGGGATTGAACCCAGGTATCTTGCATTGCAGGCAGATTCTTTACTGTCTGAGCCACCAGGGAAGCCCATGTACATAAACTCTTGTACATGTGAGTAAAAAACATATATGAGGATGTTTATTGAATTACTCTATATAAAAGTGGAAAAGTTGAAATAATGTACCATTTCTCAGTTGGAGAACCACTAAATAAACTATGACTTTTTTCACACAATGGTTAAAATAAATGAACTAAATCTGTCTGTATCCATGTGCATAATCTAAAAAATAATGTTGAAGATGGCAGAGGACAAGGGCAGGGAGACCACTTTCTCCCCCACAAATTCATCAAAAGAACATTTGAATGCTGAGCAAATTACACAAAACAACTTCTGAATGCTGGCAGAGGACATCAGGCACCCAGAAAGGCAGCCCATTGTCTTCGAAAGGAGGTAGGACAAAATATAAAAGATAGAAAGAGAGAAAACAGGTAGGGATGGATATCCGTCCAGGGAAGGGAGTCTTAAAAAAGAGAGAATTTTCCAAACACCAGGAAACACTCTCACCAGCGGGTCTGTAGTGAGCCTTGGAATCTCAGAGGGCAACATAACCAGGAAGAAAATTAATTAATTAATTAAAACCCACAGATTACCTGCCTAAAGGCAACTCCCAGTGGAGAAGCATCCCATACCCTTGCATCCGCCACTAGCAAGCAGGGGCTGGACAGGGAGGCACGGGATGCATTGCTTAGGGTAAGGACCAGGCCTGAATGCCCTGAGGGCAATCTGGGGGAACTAACTTGAGATAGCAAACCAGACTGTGGGATAGCTATCCCATGAAAGGACCTAAACTAAGACATCACCAGGCCCGCTCACAGAACAAAGGACAAAGCAGAGCTAGCCGGCTGCGGACCGGCATATCCCCCACCAGAGACAGGCAGGCGAGGGCAGCCAGAGCCAGAAGGGGGCAATTGTGGCCCCAGAGAGGCCTCTACCAAACTGCAAGCAGGGTTCGTTGCTAACCAAGACTTCTTGGGATTCTGGATGGTAGACATTGGCCGGGAGGGTTGCAGCCAGAGATCAGTTCCCCAGAAGAGACACAAGGCACACCTGAGAAGGCGTCCCCCATTGTACACCCAGAAAACCTAGCAGCTGGGACAGGGGAGGTGATAAGATGCAACCTCCAACTGGGGGCGACTGTGCTCACCAAGCACCTGGTCACCTGAGGTGCTTGGACCTGGGAAGGGCACAAAATGCAGGCCCAACCAAGTCTGTGCCTTTATGGAGCACCCAAGAACCTGAACCTGAGCGGCTTAGATCTGGGAAGTGCACACAACCCAGGGTCTGCCTCAGACAGTTCCCAGCAGAGCAACCTAGAGCCTGAACAGTGTAGACTGGGAAATCACACATGCCGTGAGTGGGGGCAAACCCAATGTGGCTGAGACACTGCGAGCACTCCCCACACATGCCAGTGATATTTGTTTGCAGTGTTCCTCCCTCCCCACAGAACGACTGAACAAGTGAGCCTAAATAAGTGACCACCTTTGCCCCCTTGTGTCAGGGCGGAAATTAAACACTGAAAAGACCAGCAAACAGAAGAAGCTAAAATAAACAGAGGGAACTGCTTTGGAAGTGACAGGTGCAACAGATTAAAACCCTGAAGTTAGCACCGACTACATAGAAAGGGCAGAGAAGGCAATGGCCCCCGACTCCAGTACTCTTGCATGGAGAATCCAAGGGATGGGGGAAGCCTGGTGGGCTGCCATCTATGGGGTCGCACAGAGTCGGACACAACTGAAGTGACTTAGCTGCAGCAGCAGCACATAGGAAGGGGCCTATAGATCTTGAGAAGTATAAGCTGTATCAAGGAACTATCTGGAAATGAATTGACCCCACACTGTCCAAAACAGCTCCAGAGAAAGTCCTAGATATGTTTTTACTATTATCATTTTTTAAATTAAAAATTATTTTTATTTTTAAGTCCTTTATTACTCCTTTAATTTTCATTTTTATAACCTACTATTACCTTGCAAAAAAAAGACTCTATTTTTAAATGTAAACTTTATATATATATTTTTTATAATGTTTGTGACTTAGTTTTGGTTTTTTTAAAACTGTGTTTTTGAGAATCTAACCTCTACTCTAGATTTTTAATCTTTGTTTTTTGGTATTTGTTATCAATTTTGTACTGAGCCATGCCCGTGGGGCAACCCAAGATGGGCGGGTCATGGTGGAGATATCTAACAGAATGTGGTCCACTGGAGAAGGGAATGGCAAACCACTTCAGTATTCTTGCCTTGAGAACCCCATGAACAGTATGAAAAGGCAAAATGATAGGATACTGAAAGGGGAACTCCCCAGGTCAGTAGGTGCCCAATATGCTACTGGAGATCAGAGGAGAAATAACTCCAGAAAGAATGAAGGGATGGAGCCAAAACAAAAAGAATACCCAGCTGTGGATGTGACTGGTGATAGAAGCAAGGTCTGATGCTGTAAAGACCAATATTGCATAGGAACCTGGAATGTCAGGTCCATGAATCAAGGCAAATTAGAAGTGGTCAAACAAGAGATGGCAAGAGTGAATGTCGACATTCTAGGAATCAGCGAACTCAAATGGACTGGAATGGGTCAATTTAACTCAGATGACCATTATATCTACAACTGCGGGCAGGAATCCCTCAGAAGAAATGGAGTAGCCATCATGGTCAACAAAAGAGTCCGAAATGTAGTACTTGGATGCAATCTCAAAAACGACAGAATGATCTCTGTTCGTTTCCAAGGCAAACCATTCAATATCACAGTAATCCAAGTCTATGCCCCAACCAGTAACGCTGAAGAAGCTGAAGTTGAACGGTTCTATGAAGACCTACAAGACCTTTTAGAACTAACACCCAAAAAAGATGTCCTTTTCATTATAGGGGACTGGAATGCAAAAGTAAGAAGTCAAGAAACACCTGGAGTAACAGGCAAATTTGGCCTTGGAATACGGAATGAAGCAGGGCAAAGACTAATAGAGTTTTGCCAAGAGAATGCACTGGTCATAACAAACACCCTCTTCCAACAACACAAGAGAAGACTCTATACATGGACATCAACGATGGTCAACACTGAAATCAGATTGATTATATTCTTTGCAGCCAAAGATGGAGAAGCTCTATACAGTCAGCAAAAACAAGACCAGGAGCTGACTGTGACTCAGACCATGAACTTCTTATTGCCAAATTCAGACTTAAATTGAAGAAAGTAGGGAAAACCACTAGACCATTCAGGTATGACCTAAATCAAATCCCTTATGATTATACAGTGGAAGTGAGAAATAGATTTAAGGGCCTATATCTGATAGATAGAGTGCCTGATGAACAATGGAATGAGGTTTGTGACATTGTACAGGAGACAGGGACCAAGACCATACCCATGGAAAAGAAATGCAAAAAAGCAAAATGTCTGTCTGGGGAGGCCTTACAAATAGCTGTGAAAAGAAGAGAAGCAAAAAGCAAAGGAGAAAAGGAAAGATATAAATATCTGAATGCAGAGTTCCAAAGAATAGCAAGAAGAGATAAGAAAGCCTTCCTCAGCGATCAATGCAAAGAAATAGAGGAAAACAACAGAATGGGAAAGACTAGAGATCTCTTCAAGAAAATCAGAGATACCAAAGGACCATATCGAGCAAAGATGAGCTCTATAAAGGACAGAAATGGTATAGACATAACAGAAGCAGAAGATATTAAGAAGAGATGGCAAGAATACACAGAAGAACTGTACAAAAAAGATCTTCACGACCCAGATAATCATGATGGTGTGATCACTGACCTAGAGCCAGACATCCTGGATGTGAAGGCAAGTGGGCCTTAGAAAGCATCACTACGAACAAAGCTAGTGGAGGTGATAGAATTCCAGTTGAGCTATTCCAAATCCTGAAAGATGATGCTGTGAAAGTGCTGCACTCAATATGCCAGCAAATTTGGAAAACTCAGCAGTGGCCTCAGGACTGGAAAAGGTCAGTTTTCATTCCAATCCCTAAGAAAGGGAATGCCAAAGAATGCTCAAACTACCTCACAGTTGCACTCATCTCACATGCTAGTAAAGTAATGCTCAAAATTCTCCAAGCCAGGCTTCAGCAATACGTGAACCGTGAACTTCCAGATGTTCAAGCTGGTTTTAGAAAAGGCAGAGGAACCAGAGATCCAATTGCCAACATCCACTGGATCATGGAAAAAGCAAGAGAGTTCCAGAAAACCATCTATTTCTGCTTTATTGACTATGCCAAAGCCTTTGACTGTGTGGATCACAACAAACTGTGGAAAATTCTGAAAGAGATGGGAATACCAGACCACCTGACCTGCCTCTTGAGAAACCTATATGCAGGTCAGGAAGCAACAGTTAGAACTGGACATGGAACAACAGACTGGTTCCAAATAGGAAAAGGAGTTCATCAAGGCTGTGTATTGTCACCCTGTTTATTTAACTTATATGCAGGGTACATCATGAGAAACGCTGGGCTGGAAGAAGCACAAGCTGAAATCAAGATTGCCGGGAGAAATATCAATAACCTGAGATATGCAGATGACACCACCCTTATGGCAGAAAGTGAAGAGGAACTCAAAAGCCTCTTGATGAAAGTGAAAGTGGAGAGTGAAAAAGTTGGCCTAAACTCAACATTCAGAAAATGAAGATCATGGCATCTGGTCCCATCACTTCATGGGAAATAAATGGGAAAACACTGGAAACAGTGTCAGACTATTTTTCGGGGCTGCAAAATCACTGCAGATGGTGACTGCAGCCATGCAATTAAAAGACGCTTACTCCTTGGAAGGAAAGTTATGACCAACCTAGATAGCATATTCAAAGGCAGAGACATTACTTTGCCAAAAAGGTTCGTGTGGTCAAGGCTATGGTTTTTCCTGTGGTCACGTATGGATGTGAGAGTTGGACTGTGAAGAAGGCTGAGTGCCGAAGAATTGATGCTTTTGAACTGTGGTGTTGCAGAAGACTCTTGAGAGTCCCTTGGACTGCAAGGAGATCCAACCAGTCCATTCTGAAGGAGATCAGCCCTGGGATTTCTTTGGAAGGAATGATGCTAAAGCTGAAACTCCAGTACTTTGGCAACTTCATGTGAAGAGTTGACTCATTGGAAAAGACTCTGATGCTGGGAGGGATTCAGGGCAGGAGGAGAAGGGGACGACAGAGGATGAGATGGCTGGATGGCATCACTGACTCGATGGACATGAGTCTGAGTGAACTCTGGGAGTTGGTGATGGACACGGAGGCCTGACGTGCTGCGATTCATGGGGTCGCGAAGAGTTGGACACGACTGAGCGACTGATCTGATCTGATCTGAAGAACCCAATCTTTAGTACCCAGTTTTACTTGGGAGTGAGATTACTGGCTTGATTGCTCTCTCCCCCTTTTGACTCTCCTTTTTCTCCACCAGGTCGCCTCTATCCTCCCTCTCCCTTCTCTTCTCTACACAACTCTGTGATTTCTCTTTGTGTGTTCCAGGCTGTGGAGAACACTTAGGGAACAGATTACTGGCTGGATCTGTTTTTCTCCTTTTGATTCCCCCTTTTATCCTCCTGGCCACCTCTGTCTCCTTCCTCCCTCTTCTCTTCTCTGTGTAACTCCCTGAACATCTCTGAGAGATCCAGACTGTGGAAAGCACATAGGGAAGTGATTACTAGCTAGCTTGCTCTCTCCCCTTTTGATTCCCACTCTTCTCCTCCTGATCACGTCTATCTCCCTCCTCCCTCTTTGCTTCTCCGTGTAACTCTGTTTACCTCTCCAGGTATCCCTCACTGTGGAGAAACTTTTCATTAACCTAGATGTTTTATCATTGGTGCTGTATAGATGGAGAAGTCTTGAGGCTACTGTAAGAATAAGACTGAAAACCAGAGACAGGAGGCTTAAGTCCAAATTCTGAGAACACCAGAGAACTCCTGACTCCAGGGAACATTAATTGATAGCAGCTCATCAAAAGCCTCAATACCTATACTGAAACCAAGGACCACCCAAGGGCCAACAAGTTCAAAAGCAAGACATACCACGCAAATTCTCCAGCAACACAGGAACATACCCCTGAGCTTCAACATACAGACTGCCCAAAGTCACACCAAACCCACTGACATCTCAAAACTCACTACTGAACATTTCATTGCACTCCAGAGAGAAGAAATCCAGCTCCACCCACCAGAACACCAACACAAGCTTCCCTAACCAGGAAACCTTGACAAGCCACCCGTCCGACCCCACCCACAGTGAGGAACCTCCACAATAAAGAGGAACCACAAACTGCCAGGATATGGAAAGGCCACCCCAAACACAGCAATATAAACAAGATGAAAAGGCAGAGAAATACTCAGCAGGTAAAGGAACGGGATAAATGCCCACCAAACCAAACAAAAGAGGAAGAGATAGGGAATCTACCTGATAAAGAATTCCAAATAATGATAGTGAAAATGATCCAAAATCTTGAAAACAAAATGGAGTTACAGATAAACAGCCTGGAGACAAGGCTTGAGAAGATGCAAGAAAGGTTTAACAAGGACCTAGGAGAAATAAAAAGAGTCAATATATAATGGATAATGCAATAAATGAGATAAAAAACACTCTGGAGGGAACCAACAGTAGAATGATTGAGGCAGAAGATAGGATAAGTGAGGTAAAAGATAGAATGGTAGAAATAAATTAAGCAGAGAGGAAAAAAGAATTAAAAGAATTAAAAGAAATGAGGACAACCTCAGAGACCGCTGGGACAATGTTAAATGCCCCAACATTCGAATCATAGGAGTCCCAGAAGAAGAAGACAAAAAGAAAGACCATGAGAAAATACTTTAGGAGATAATAGTTGAAAACTTCCCTAAAATGGGGAAGGAAATAGTCACCCAAGTCCAAGAAACCAAGAAAGTCCCAAACAAGATAAACCCGGGGAAACACCCAAGACACATATTAATCAAGTTAACAAAGATCAAACACAAAGAACACATATTAAAAGCAGCAAGGGAAAAACAACAAATAATACACAAGGGGATTCCCATAAGGATAACAGCTGATCTCTCAATAGACACTCTTCAGGCCAGAAAGGAATGGCAAGACATACTTAAAGTGATGAAAGAGAAAAACCTACAGCCCAGATTACTGTACCCAGTAAGGATCTCATTCAAATATGAAGGAGAAATCAAAAGCTTTACAGACAAGCAAAAGCTGAGAGAATTCAGCACCACCAAACCAGCTCTCCAACAAATGCTAAAGGGTCTTCTCTAGACAGGAAACACAAAAAGGGTGTATAAAGTTGAACCCAAAACAACAAAGTAAATGGCAACGGAACCATACTTATCAATAATTACATTAAATGTAAATGGGTTGAATGCCCCAACCAAAAGACAAAGACTGGCTGAATGGATACAAAAACAAGACCCCATATATGTTGTCTACAAGAGACCCACCTCAAAACAAGGGACACATACAGGCTGAAAGTGAAGGGCTGGGAAAAGTATTCCACACAAATAGAGACCATAAGAAAGCAGGAGTAGCAATACTCATATCAGATAAAATAGACTTTAAAATAAAGGCTGTGTAAAGAGACAAAGAAGGATGCTACCTAATGATCAAAGGATCAATCCAAGAAGAAGATATATTAATTATAAATATATATGCACCCAACATAGGAGCACCACAACATGTAAGACAAATGCTAACAAGTATGAAAGGGGAAATTAACAATAACACAATAATAGTGGGAGACTTTAATACCCCACTCACACCTATGGATAGATCAACTAAACAGAAAATTAACAAGGAAACACAAACTTTAAATGATACAATAGACCAGTTAGACCTAATTGATATCTATAGGACATTTCACCCCCAAACAATGAATTTCACCTTTTTCTCAAGTGCACATGGAAACTCCTCCAGGACAGAGCACATCCTGGGCCATAAATCTAGCCTTGGTAAATTCAAAAAAATTGAAATCATTCCAAGCATCTTTTCTGACCACAATGCAGTAAGATTAGATGTCAATTACAGGAGAAAAACTATTAAAAATTCCAACATATGGAGGCTGAACAACACGCTGCTGAATAACCAACAAAGCACAGAAGAAATCAAAAAAGAAATAAAAATATGCATAGAGACGAATGAAAATGAAAACACAACAACACAAAACCTATGAGACACTGGAAAAGCAGTGCTAAGGGGAAGGTTCATAGCAATACAGGCATACCTCAAGAAATAAGAAAAAAGTCAAATAAATAACCTAACTCTACAACTAAAGCAACTAGAAAAGGAAGAAATGAAGAACCTCAGGGTTAGTAGAAGGAAAGAAATCTTAAAAATGACGGCAGAAATAAATGCAAAAGAAACAAAAGGGACCATAGCAAAAATCAACAAAGCCAAAAGCTGGTTCTTTGAGAGGATAAATAAAATTGACAAACCATTAGCCAGACTTATCAAGAAACAAAGGGAGAAGAATCAAATCAACAAAATTAGAAATGAAAATGGAGAGATCACAACAGACAACACAGAAATACAAAGGATCATAAGAGACTACTATCAGCAACTATATGTCAATAAAATGGACAACTTGGAAGAAATGGACAAATTCTTACAAAAGTACAACTTTCCAAAACTGAACCAGGAAGAAATAGAAAATCTTAACAGACCCATCGCAAGCACAGAAATTGAAACTAATCAGAAATCTTCCAGCAAACAAAAGCCCAGGACCAGACGGCTTCACAGCTGAATTCTACCAAAAATTTAGAGAAGAGTGAACAGCTGCTGCTGCTGCTAAGTCACTTCAGTCGTGTCCGACTCTGTGCGACCCCATAGACGGCAGCCCACCAGGCTCCCCCATCCCTGGGATTCTCCAGGCAAGAACACTGGAGTGGGGAGCCATTACCTTCTCTGGAGCTAACAGCTATCCTACTCAAAGTCTTCCAGAAAACTGCAAAGGAAGGTAAACTTCCAAACTCATTCTATGAGGCCACCATCATCCTAATACCAAAATCAGACGAAGATGCCACAAAAACAGAAAACTACAGGCCAATATCACTGATGAACATAGATGCAAATATCCTTAACAAAATTCTGGCAAACAGAATCCAACAACATATTAAAAAGATCATACATCATGACCAAGTGGGCTTTATCCCAGGATACAAGGATTCTTCAATATCCACAAATCAATCAATGTAATACACCACATTAACAAATTGAAACATAAAAACCGTATGATTATCTCAATAGATACAGAGAAACCCTTTGGCAAAATTCAACATCCATTTATGATAAAACCCTCCAGAAAGCAGGAATAGAAGGAACATACCTCAACGTAATAAAAGCCATATATGACAACCCACAGCAAACACTATCCTCAATGGTGAAAAATTGAAAGCATTTCCCTTAAAGTCAGGAACAAGACAAGGGTACCCACTCTCACCACTACTATTCAACATAGTTTTGGGAGTTTTGGCCACAGCAATCAGAGCAGAAAAAGAAATAAAAGGAATCAAGATTGGAAAAGAAGGAGTAAAACTCTCACTGTTTCCAGATGACATGATCCTCTACATAGAAAACCCTAAAGACTCCACCAGAAAATTACTAGAGCCAATCAATGAATATAGTAAAGTTGCAGGATGTAAAATTAACACACATAAATCCCTTGCATTCCTATACACTAACAATGAGAAAACAGAAAGAGAAATTAAGGAAACAATTCCATTCACCACTACAACAAAAAGAATAAAATACTTAGGAATGTATCTACCTAAAGAAACAAAAGACCTATATATAGAAGACTATAAAACATTGGTGAAAGAAATCAAAGAGGACACAAATAGATGGAGAAATATACCATGTTCATGGATCGGAAGAATTAATATAGTGAAAATGAGTATACCACCCAAAGCAATCTATAGATTCAATGCAATCCCTATCAAGCTACCAACGGTATTTTTCACAGAACTAGAACAAATAACTTCACAATTTGTATGGAAATACAAAAAACCTCGAATAGCCAAAGCAATCTTGAGAAAGAAGAATGGACCTGGAAGAATCAACCTGCCTGACTTCAGGCTCTACTACAAAGCCACAGTCATCAAGACAGTATGGTACTGGCACAAAGACAGAAATATAGATCCATGGAACAAAATAGAAAGCCCAAAGATATATCCATGCACCTGTGGACACCTTATCTTTGACAAAGGAAGCAAGAATATACAATGGAGAAAAGACAATCTCTTTAACACATGGTGCTGAGAAAACTGGTCAACTACTTGTAAAAGAATACATTTGAATCAGTTCTAATGAGGTGGATGAAACTGGAGCCTATTATACAGAGTGAAGTAAGCCAGAAAGAAAAACACCAATACAGTATGCTGCTGCTAAGTCGCTTCCGTCGTGTCCGACTCTGTGCGACCCCATAGACAGCAGCTCATGAGGCTCCACCATCCCTGGGATTCTCCAGGCAAGAACACTGGAGTGGGTTGCCATTTCCTTCTCCAATGCATGAAAGTGAAAAGTGAAAGTGAAGTCGTTCAGTCATGTCAGACTGGTAGCGACCCCATGGACTGCAGCCTACCAGGCTCCTCCATCCATGGGATTTTCCAGGCAAGAGTACTGGAGTGGGGTGCCATTGCCTTCTCTGCTAATACAGTATACTAATGCATATATATGGAATTTAGAAAGATGGTTAACAATAGCTCTGTATACGAGACAGCAAAAGAGACACTGATGTATAGAACAGTCTTTTGGACTCTGTGGGAGAGGGAGAGGGTGGGATGATTTGGGAGAATGGCATTGAAATATGTATAATATCATATATGAAATGAGTCGCCAGTCCAGGTTCGATGCATGATACTGGATGCTTGGGGCTGGTGCACTGGGACGACCCAGAGGGATGGTATGGGGAGGGAGGAGGGAGGAGGGTTCAGGATGGGGAACACATGTATACCTGTGGCAGATTCATTTTGATATATGGCAAAACCAATACAATATTGTAAAGTTAAATAAAATAAAATAAAAAAAATAATAAAATAGAATGAAATTGGAACACTTTCTAACACCATACAGAAAAATAAACTCAAAATGGATTAAAGATCTAAAAGTAAGACCAGAAACTATAGACCTCCTAGAGGAAAACATAGGCAAAACACTCTCTGACATAAATCACAGCAGGATCCTCTATGACCCATCTCCCAGAGTATTGGAAATAAAAGCAAAAATAAACAAATAGGACCTGATTAAACTTAAAAGCTTCTGCACAGCAAAGGAAACTATAAGCAAGGTGAGAAGTCAGCCTTCCGAATGGGAGAAAATAATAGCAAACGAAGCAACTGACAAAGAATTAATCTCAAAAATATACAAGCAACTCCTGCAGCTCAATTCCAGAAAAATAAATGACCCAATCAAAAATGGGCCAAAGAACTAAACAGACATTTCTCCAAATAAGACATACAGATGGCTAACAAACACATGAAAAAATGCTCAACATCACTCATTATCAGAGACACACAAATCAAAACCACAATGAGATACCATTTCACACCAGTCAGAATGGCTGCTATCCAAAAGTCTACAAACAATAAATGCTGGAGAGGGTGTGGAGAAAAGGGAACCCTCTTTCACTGTTGGTGGGAATGCAAACTAGTACAGCCACTATGGAGAACAGTGTGGAGATTCCTTAAAAAACTGGAAATAGAACTGCCATATGACCTAGCAATCCCACTGCTGGGCATACACACTGAGGAAACCAGAATTGAAAGAGACACATGTACCCCAGTGTTCATTGCAGCACTGTTTATAATAGCCAGGACATGGAAGCAGCCTAGATGTCCATCGGCAGATGAATGGATAAGAAAGCAGTGGTATATATACACAATGGAGTATTACTCAGCCATTAAAAAGAATACATTTGAATCAGTTCTAATGAGGTGGATGAAACTGGAGCCTATTATACAGAGTGAAGTAAGCCAGAAAGAAAAACACCAATACAGTATACTAACACATATATATGGAATTTAGAAAGATGGTAATGATAACCCTGTATGTGAGACAGCAAAAGAGACACAGATGTATAGAACAGTCTTTTGCACTCTGTGAGAGAGGGTGAGGGTGGGATGATTTGGGAGAAAGCATTAAAACATGTATATCATCATATGTGGAATGAATCGCCAGTCCAGGTTCATTGCATGATACAGGGTGCTTGGGGCTGGTGCAGTGGGATGACCCAGAAGGATGGCAACGGGAGGGAGGTGGGAGGGGGGTTCACGATGGGGAACACATGTACACCCGTAGAGGATTCATGTCAATATATGGCCAAACCACTACAATATTGTAAAGTAATTAGCCTCCAATTAAGATAAATAAATTTATATTAAAAATTAATAAAATAAAATAAAAAATAATGTTAAATGATAACAGTTATTTACAAGAAGATACATGGAGTAGATTCCATTTATATATATATTCAAAAATATATAAAACAATACTATGCATTATTTATGAACATATATTTGATACTAAATGTGCAAAACCAAGCTGCTGATTAGTAAACATTAACTTTAGGAAAGTGGCTCACTCTGGGGAAGGGTGAGGGAGGGGGAAAGGTTGAAAGTGGGTCTTTACCTGTGATAGTTATGTTTCTTCTCTTCTTTCTTTTTTAGAACTCCATAAGACAAACTATTTACATCTTTTTTTTTTATCTTAGTGGCAGGCATAAAGGTGTCTGTTACATTATTTTCTGTAATTTGTAGGCTTGAATTTGTTCATATTTTACAACTTTTTAAAAAGAAGGGAAGAAAGCATTAGATATGTGTTCATTATCACTATGGCATACTACATCCACATGGGGGAGCATTATCAACAATACAGATTTAAACATTTTTACCAAGAATAAAATGCACCCTTTCAAACTGTACAATTTTCACACAAGCATGCACATACACACACCTATGACACCATCACCACAAACAAAATGTAGAACATGTCTGTCAGTTCTAAAGATGTCATGTACCTTTGAGGTCAATCCCACCATCTCTGGCCCCAGGCAACTACTGATCTGCTTTATGATCTATGGATTAGTTTTACCTTTTATAGCACTTGATATAAGTGAAATCATATACTAGGTTTGCTTTTGTGGCTGGCTTCTTCGGTTTGGCATGAGGATTTTGAGATTCATACATGTATTAACAGCATCAGTAGTATGTCCCTCTATATTGCTGACTAGTATTTTATTGTATGAATACACACTGTTGATTTATTCTTCTGATCAACATTTAAACTGTTTCCTGCTTCTGGCCATTATAAATAAAGCTACTACGAACATTCATGTGTAAATCTCTTTGTGAACATAGGTTTCCATTTCTCTTGGGTAAATAGCCGTGAGTGGGACTTCTGAGACATATGGTATGTGTATGTTTAACTTTACAAGATGCTAACAAACTGTTTTTCAAAGTGCTTGTACCATTTTTTTAAGCTAGAGATGATTTTATTCCCAGCAGCAACGTATGAGTTTCAGTTGATTTACATCCTCACGAACACTTGGTATTATGGATCTTTTAAAATTTAGCCATTCAAATGGGTGAGTAGTGGTATCTCATTGAGGTCTAGTTTGCATTTTGCTGATGAGTAAAGTTATTGAGCATCTTTTACATGCCTATCGACCATTCTTACAGATTATTTGTGTGAAATATTTGTTTAAATCCATTGTCCATTTAAAAATTATATTTTTTGCTTTCTTATTATTGCATTTCAAGAGTTCTTTATTTCTGTATAGAAGTCCTATGTCGGGTACTTGGGTTGTAGATATCATTTTGAGTTACTTTTTTTGTGTATGGCATGAAGTATGGGTTGAGCCAGTTGTTCCAGAACTTGATTGGACTGTGCCTGGAATCTGCTCTACTTCTGGACTTCCTATTATGTGAAGTAATAAATAATCAATGTCATTAATTTAAGCCAAAAAAGTATCTATGTATTAATTCCTTTGACCACCTCCTGTTTTCCCTCTAACATTTACACTCGGAATAGCAGAAGGCATAGGGGAGATTACCTAAGTGTGTAACATACACACACAGAAGAGAGAGAGAGAGATGCATTCCTGTTTACCGCAGAACAATGACATACAGCATCATCATAGTTACACAACATCAGTGACAAAATTAGCTCAAATTGAAATTGTTTAGTTCTCCTTTCTTCTTTTGGGCTTCCCAGGTGGCGCTAATTATAAGGAAACTTCCTGCCAATGCAGGAGACACATGTGATGTGGGTTTGATCCCTGGGTGGGGAAGATTCTCTGGAGAAGGGAATGGCAACGCACTCCAGTATTCTTGTCTGGAGAATCCCATGGAAAGAGGAGCCTGGTGGGCTACAGTTCATGGGGTCACAAAGAGTCAGACATGACTGAAGCGACTTAGCATGCACGACCTTCTTCTTTTAGCTCTGGCCCATTTGACCCTGCTAACTCCAGATCTCTTTCCAATTCTGTAACCTAAGCCCTCATTGTCTTCTGCTGGGTACTCTATAACCACCTCCTTTCTGGCTGTTTCTCTACTGAGTCCATCCTACCTGACTACCTTTTTTTCTTTTTTTTTTTTTTTTTTTGATTTTTTTTTTCAATTTTATTTTATTTTTAAACTTTACATAACTGTATTAGATTTGCCAAATATCAAAATGAATCCGCTTGTAAAAGAATGAAACTAGAACACTTTCTAACACCATACACAAAAATAAACTCAAAATGGATTAAAGATCTAAACGTAAGACCAGAAACTATAAAACTCCTAGAGGAGAACATAGGCAAAACACTCTCTGACATACATCACAGCAGGATCCTCTATGACCTACCTTTTTTTCTGTAGTGCTGCTTTCCCTAAATGGTTCCTAAAGTCAGACCTTCACAGTGCCCTGTTCTCTTAGCTTCATCAGGCCCAGACTCTTCTGTCTCTCTCTCAAGGCCCAACCTCTTCTGCATAACTTTCTTCCTAATAAACTGGTGTCCTTGCCTTTGCGTGGACAGCCTCTATTAACCTCCTACTTGACTTTTTGTTCCCGCAGTTCTCTTTATCTTTCCTCATGTGCTACCTCTTCTACAAAGACTTCATTGATGTCTCTACCCCAATCACTTCTTTATATTGTGAATTCCTATCATGACACACTCCACTCAGCCTCTGTATTTTCTTGTATTGTTTCTATTACTGAATGTGTGTCTTGTCTCCTTTGCTGGAATAGTGGCTGTGTGAGTATGAATACTATCTCCTTCTGCCCTCACCATGCAAAGCACACAGATGATTCCTTCCCTTATTTTACCATTTTTCACTCATTAGAGTGTCAATTTAAAGTTACAAAGATAATTTTTACTTTTAGAATTGCCTTTTTTCTGTTGCCTTTGTTCTCCTGGACAGAGGAAGGACTTCTATGGAAAGACTGCTATGGCAACTCTACCCAAATTTTTGATTCTCTCCAGACTGGAGGCTAATAAGAAGCCAGTATTTTCTAATTCCAGGCCAAAAGTGATCCAAAAAGTAAGAGTCAGGGAAAGGCAAGAAACGAGCCCCCTAATCCTGGGTTATCTTGACAAAGACAAAGACCGCTTTCTTCAAATGATTTTCTCCTGGTTTCAGTGGCTGCTGTTTCCTAACTTTAACAAAGTGAGGAGAGAAACTTACGTGGGAAAACGCTTTTTAAAATTATTATTCTTAAAGTGCATGTAGAGAATACATGAGGGAAAAGGTATGCAAGGAAGCACACTACTGCTTCACTTTTTCTTTCTCCATCATCAACGCAAGAGGCTGTCGGTGCTCCCTCAGCTCCCAGTGGAGCTATTAGCAATCACACACTTCAGGGGCCCCACGCCTCCCTGTGGAACTGGTGAAAAAGTGGTATTTAGTTCCACACACTTGGCCCCCATACACACGCACACAGAATCAGTCTCCTTAGCCCTGTCTTTCCCTGTCCTTGTTCATACAAATTCCTATCTGATGTCATCAGTGATTAATTTGCCTAGTCCATCTCAGAGGACTGACCCTTGGGTTCCAGCCTTGCTGGTGAGGTATTTTAGTTGTTTACTGGCATAACAGGTGTGCTGGAGGGACCACGAATCACCTGTGATTTTCCGTAGTCATTACACCAAACTTTCAATGCATTAAATTCAGTTTTTACATAGGTGGAGTTTCTCCCCATGAAGAAAAAAAAAAGGCTGTAAATACAATGCTTTCAAGCGAAAGTAGTGATTAGTATTTGACTGTCATCCACTTTGTTTTGCTGCCTGGATTACTTCAGCTAGAATTTCTGGTACTGTAGAAAACCAGTTGAGAAAATAACAATCCTTTATAAGCAATTTTCGGTTTTCTAACCTTTTTGCAATCTTCTGCTTTAATTTGTTTTCCATTAGTATACGCTCAAATGTAGTGAAAAGAAAGAGTACTGAGCTGTGAGTGGGAGACGGAGATTATTCCAGTTCTGGATTCTCTCACGCTGAGATCACGGTCAGGCTGTTTTCCCTCTGTGCACCTCAGTTTCCTCATTTGTCAAAAGAGGGACTTGGACGAGATAGTCTTTAAGGGTCCCTCCCACTTTGATATGTTGCAATTCCAATCAAATATGGTATTTTCATGGATTTTTTTTTTTAGACTCAAAACCAAATTTCTAACACTGGCATTAGCAGGTTTTTTTTTTTTTTTTAATCTTTTTTTCCTCAATAATAAGCCTCAGAGGTGGGATTTCAAAATTAGAATTTCCCACGGATTGCACATAATGACAGGACCATCACAGGAGTAGCATTAGAGTTAATGTTCTTATCTGTAGATATCTGGAGAAGCAAATAATGTTTGAAGATCTTTTTGCTCTTTCTTTGTGTGTTCTTATCCAGATGTGACTGTATAATGAGTGGATCTTAGTGCTAAGAAAAGTGGCAATGTAATGAGCAAAGGAAAATAAAGCCCCCTCCTTTGATCTTTGCCCCAACCTGTCTTTGTGATTGTGTTTTCAGTGAAATCACCGGTTTTGCTGCTTGGAGAGATCAGGTATGTTCCAGCACTCATTCACTGCTAATAGGGGCTGCTAATAGTGTTCCCGTCTCCTGTCAGGGCTGTCACGGTTGATTTTTTTTTCACATTTCTGTGAGTTCCATCAAGTTTAACAGCTGAAAATCAGGCTCATTAAGAAACTCCCTAAGTATTTCAGAGTGAGCTGATTTTCCAAGGCTGGACTTGGGCACAGAATCTGGTGAAAAGGAATCTAGGTATGAATCCAATAAGAACCAGGGACTTTATTCTCAGAACTTTGAGGGGAAAGAGGGAGTTGATGCCCCTCAACAGGATGCTCCACATGATGGCTTTTGTATTTAATTTGGCAAAATTGCCCAATGACCTCAAGTATTCCAGTAACGTCCATGTAGCTACTGAATATATTTGCATGTGCATGAAAGCAGCTCTATCACTTGGTGCATTTGTGTCCTAGGGGCCCTGTCATGAATCAGCACAAACAGTGGCTGACAGCAGCACTAACTTATGGTCACGGGGCTGTAAGCCAGAAGGCTGAAGTGGAGGTATCAACAGGGGTGATCCCTTTTGGAGGCTCCAAGGTAGAATCCATTCCTTGCTTCCAGTGACTGTGGATGCTGCGTGGTATCCTTGGCTTGTGGCTTGCAGGACTTGAATCCCTGTCTCTTTTTTTTTGTTTTGTTTTTAAATTATTTATTTTGGGGGTTATTTATGTGTTATTTATTTATTGGGCCAGAGTGCCCAGATATTTGGTTAAACATTAATTCTGGGTGTGTCTGTGAGAGTGTTTCTGAATGAGATTAACATTTGAATTAGCAGACTGAGTAAAGCAGATTACCCTCCCTAATATGAGTGGGGCCCATCTAATCAGTTAAAGGTTTGAATAGTAAAAAAGGCTGACTCCTGCAAGTAAGAGACAATTCATCCTGCCTGACTGCCTTTGAACTGGGACATTGGATTTTTCCTCCTGTCTTTGGATTCAAATGGAAACATTAGCTCTTTCTGGGTCTCAAGCCTGTTAGTTTTCAGACTGGAACTACACTACTGGCTCCCTTGGCTCTCCAGATTGCTGACCACAGACTGTGGGACTTCTCAGCTTCCTTGGTTGCTGCTGCTGCTGCTAAGTCGCTTCAGTCGTGTCCGACTCTGTGCGACCCCATAGACAGCAGCCCACCAGGCTCCCCCATCCCTGGGATTCTCCAGGCAAGAACACTGGAGTGGCTTGCCATTTCCTTCTCCAATGCATGAAAGTGAAAAGTGAAAGGGAAGTCGCTCAGTCGTGTCCGACTCCTAGCGACCCCATGGACTGCAGCCCACCAGGCTCCCCCATCCATGGGATTTTCCAGGTAAGAGTACTGGAGTGGGGTGCCATGAATTCCTTATAATAAATCTCTCTCTCTATATATATATCTCCTCTTGGTTCTGCTTCTCTGGAGACCCCTGAATAATATTTTGTATGTATTCTTATAATGACTGTGCAATCCCTCATTCTCCCTACCTTTCTCAACATTCTTTCATAACCAATGGGACAAGATATGGAAGAAATTATCAAGTGTGAGAGGCTAGGTATGCAATTCTTGGTAATTTTCAAAGTATATATTTTCATTCTTGTTTACTTGAGACTAATGACACAACAACCAATGTTAAACTTTGTTTAAATCTATATTATCTAGTATTTCTCCTTTCTTTCAGCTCTGATGAGCTTTAGATTAGTAATCACCTTCTCATTTTTGAAACATTCTCTTGCACTTTTCTTTTAGTACACTAAGTTATACTGAAAAGCATAACTAAGTTATACTTCTGAGACCACTTTTGCATTTACTTTTTTTGTGGAATATCTCTCAAATCTTTCTCTTTTTCTCAGTCTTGTTTCTATAACTCTATTCCAAGCCCTGATCTCCTTATGCCTGGCAAACTTTAATAGCCTTCTGCTTGACTCCATGGCTCCCAGCTGGTCTTTCTCTGTGATTCTGTGATGCATTGGCATTGTAATGATCTTGCATCTTGGCAAGACTGTGATTTTAGAATTTTGGGGGCTCAAGCAAATAACAGAGACTGCCTAAGTTAGGGAGGTCAGGAAAGGAGTGCAGAACACACACATCAGCTTCAGTTGGGTGGAAATAGCCATCAGTCCTCAGGTGGATTGTCTGGCTGAAATGTAGTGGCTTAGGGTAGGAGTGGGGGTCCAGTACCCAGGCTGCAACTTATCAAGGATATAACTAGCATGCAGGCCTCCTGGAAACTCCCTATAATGGGAGGTTCATTGCTCCTAACACCCAGGTTGCAGTTTTTATCAGAGAACCCTCTGCTAATTAGCAGAATCTCCATGGGGAATCCTCATATGTTCCCTGTGCTCACCTTTCTTTGATGGTAGCACTAAGGAGAAATATGGGGAGAGGAGGGTATGGCAATTATTGTTCTAACTGACTAGCACTTTCCTTTTCCATATTCTCCAGTTTCTCTCCCTTTACCAGTTCTCCAGCCACCTTCAATTCTCTTTGGCACCAAGCAAGATTCTAATCCATTTTCATGGTTCCCTGAGGAGTGTCCATTTTATTACATGACACTAGTCCCATGGCTGCCTGGTCTGGGCACTTGAATCAAGTTGACCATTGAGTCCTTTCTACAGAGTTTCTGTATTTAAGATCAGAGAGTTAGTTCAGTTATCCCTCTTCTGGGTAGCTGGCTTTGTTAAAATGTGATGCTCTGGAGTCACTGGTGATAGTAGTGAGAGGAAAGAATGAAGTCATGCTGCAGATAGGAGTAGAGACAGGGGGCATGCAGATGAAAGGCTAATCCTATGGCTCAGGTTCAGTTGTTTCTTAGGCCCAGGGGGATTCCTGGCCTTTATTCTCTGAGAGAGTGATGATGATAGTTCACATGTACATCATGCTCCAAGCACTAGAAGTAATTTATTTGAGCCTTATAAAAACCCTATGAGGAAGATGATGTTACCATCCCCATTTTACAGATGAAGAAATTAAGGCATGGGGAGATTGGATAGCTTTTTAAAATTTTTTATTGGAGTATGGTTGCTTTGCAATGTTGTGTTCGTTTCTGCTGTACAGCAGTGAATCAGCTATACATATAACTATGCATATCATTTTCAGATTTTCTTCCCATTCACGTCACCACAGAGCATTAAGTAGAGTTCCCTGAGCTACTCAGTAGTTTTTCATTAGTTATCTATTTTGCATATATTATCAATAATGTATATATGTCCGTCTCAGTCTCCTAATTCATCCCATCCCCCTTCCCTCCCTTGGTGTCCATACGTTTGTTCTCTATGTCTATTTCTGCTTTGCAAATAAGATCATCTATACCGTTTTTCTAGATTCCACATATATGTGTTAATATATGATATTTGTTTTTAGGAGATTCAATAGCTTGCCCAAGGTCACAAAGTTAGGACTTGTACCCTTGCAGTCAGATTCCATGCTCTTGATATTATAACATAAATCCTTGTAGCATTTCTCGAAATCTGCTTTGCCTAAGCCAGTTCAAGTGCCCTACAGTCACCCCCAAGCAAGATAAAGAGGCTGATGGACACAATTACCTTTTTCTACAACCAACTTTAAAAGTTTAATTCTCTCTGGCTCTCACTTTTGCTGCCTCCCTTCTCCTTTTCTCTTTTCATTTCTTCCTTCCTTCTCTCTAGTTCACTTTGTACCTTTTGCAAGCTCATTTATTGACCATTTCCCCTATCTTCTTGATCATTCTCAGCAGCAGCAGGCAATAATATTGTCATTTTTCTATCTTTAAAAATCCTCTCTTGACTTGGTTTTCCCCTTCAGCTTCGGCCCCATCCTTTCATTCTTTCCTACACCCCCTTCAGTCAGGCTTTTGTACCCATGCCTACTGAAACTGCAAGGTCACCGGTGCCCTTCACATTGCTAGATCCAGCGGTCAGTTCTCATATTACTTGACTCCTCAGCAGTGTTCTGAAGCATTCACTCTTTCTTCTTTAATATGCTTTCTTCACTTGGCTTCTAAGGTGCTACACTCTCTTGGTTTTCAGTGCTCCTTTTCAGTATCACTTGCTTGCTTTTTTTTTTTTTTTTTTTATATTCCTGAACTTTTAACCTTAGCGTTCTCTTGGGCTCTGTCATTCCATTGGCAATCTCATTTAATTTCAAGACTTTAAATGCCATCTAAAAGCTGGTGACAATTTCGATTGTATATCCTCATCTTGGACTTCTTCTGACCTTCAGGTTCCTTTGTCCAGCTGCCTTCTTGAGAGTTCTACCTTAAAGAGAGAAAGGCATCTCAAAGTTAACACATCCGAATCTGATCCTCCTTCTCAAATCTACTTCTCCACAATCTCCCCCATTGCAGTAAATTCCAGTTGCTTACCCCAAGGAGCTTAATTCCTTATTGCTCTCTTTCCGTCATGTCCTATATTCATTTATTTTATATCTTCAAAATATACCTGGAGTCTTTCCATTTCACATTACTTCCAGTTCTACTACATGGTTCAAAACTACCTTTGTTTGTTTCTCACCGGGATAACTGCAATAGCCTCCCCCTGGTCTCCCTATTTCATCCCTTACCACTTACATTATACTTTCCACTTAGCATCCAGAGTGAGCCTTTGAAAATGTTAGTTACATTTCTCCTCTGCTCAAAATCCTGTGATGGTTCCATTTTTCACTCAGAATGAACTCCAAAGTCCTTATAGTAGCCTAGATTGGCCCACAGGATCTGGCCTGTTATCTTTCTCAGCTCATCTTTCCTCTCACCTTCACTCCTGGTATAGTGTGTTCCTTGCTGCTCCTTGACAACTTCAGGTAAGCTTTTGCCTCAGGATCCTTGCACTTGCCTAAAAAAGTTATCAGATTATACAGTAGCACAAGTTCTAAGTCTAAATTGTAGGGTTTCCATCATCAACCTAGTAGCAGTCATCCACATAACTCATTTCCTTATCTTTAAAAAAAGTCTTTGCTTGAATGATGTTTTCTCAAGTGTTCATTCTATTTAAAGTTTAATACCCCCACCATATTCCCTATTCTCTTTCCCTTCTTTACCTTTCCCCCTAGCACTTAGTACCTTCTCATATACCATATAATTTACTGAATTCCTGCTATGGGCTGAATTGTATCCCTGAAAATTTATATGCTGAAGCCCAAACCCCCACGTGATAGTATTTGGCGATGAGGACTTTGGGAAGTAATTAGGTTTAGCTGAGGTCATGAGGGTGGGGTCCTCGTGATGGATTAGTCTCCTTACAAAAATAGACACCAAACAGTCTGATTCTCCCCACCTCCTCTCCTGTTCTCCCGTGTGGGGACACAGTCAGATGGTTGATATCTGCAAGCCAGGAAGAAACTCCTCACTGGGGAAATGAATCAATCAGCACCTCGATCTTGCACTTTCCAACCTTCAGAACTGTGAGAAATAAATTTCTATTGGTTAAGCCACCCAGTCTATGGTATCTTATCAATATTATGGCAACCTGACCTGACCAACCTGGGCTGACCTGACCAACCTGGGCTTCCCTCATAGCTCAGTTGGTAAAGAATCTGCTTGCAATGCAGGAGACCCCAGTTCGATTCCTGGGTTGGGAAGATCCACTGGAAAAGGGATAGGCTACCCACTCCAGTATTCTTGGGCTTCCCTTGTGGCTCAGCTGGTAAAGAATCCACCTGCACTGCGGGAGACCTGGGTTTGATCCCTGGGTTGGGAAGATCCCTTGGAGAAGGGAAAGGCTACCCACTCCAGTATTCTGGCCTGGAGAATTCCATGGACTGCATAGTCCATGAGTTCGCAAAGAGTCAGACACAACTGAATGACTTTCACTCACGACCTGACTAAGAGAAACCCCCTCACTAAAAAAGCAAACTCAATAAGGTCAAGGAATATTCTCTGATTGTTTACTGTTGCATCATCCATGCCTGGAATAGTTGTGAGCATGTAGTAGACGCTCCATAAATATTTGCTGAGTGAATGAGTGAATGAATCAGATGTGGTCCGCGTACAGAGGATGACAGGTACATGGTCATACTACAAGGTAGACAGTGCTTAAGTTTTACTTTGGAGGTGAAGATAAAGGGTTATTGGGAGCTCAAAGAAGGGAGAAGTCATTCACCTATGGGAAGGGAGTGAGAGCAATCCAGGAGGGCTTAATGGAGGAGATAGCATTTGAGCCAGGACTTGAAGAATGGGTAGTATTTGGGTTTATGGATGTAGAAGGAAGCACATGGAGTTCAGTTAGGCTTACGTAGGGTGTGTGAAGTGTGGTGGAAGTGAGAAAGATTAGAAATGAGGTCTTTGGCTAAAATATGAAGATCTCTGAATGCCAGGTTAAAGTTTTTGCCTTTTTTTAGGTATGACATGAAATTGAGTGGATATGAAGGTTACAGAATTGGGTGTAAAAATTTGCGTCATAAATCAGTGATTTTCTCTAATTTAACTTTCAGGTCTTTACTCAATTGTTTCTTATATTAAGTTGTTTATAGGCTTAATGATATGGTTCCTAACCTACCACAGATAAGAAGAAAACAGGAAAAAGAGGGAGGAGACGTTTAATCTGAAAACAGGTACACCCAGGGAGAGAAGGGCTAGATGGTTGCTACAAGGCTGAAGATGGAAACCCTACAATTTAGACTTAGAACCTCTGTTATACTGTACAATCTGATAACTTTTTTGCTTCCACATTTAAATATTCTTTTAATAGCTTCTTTCTGATTACAGAAGTAATGCATATTCAACATAAGACATTTGGAAAACAGAACACCACAGAAAAATTCCCTTTGTGTCTACCATCTGGAAACAGCCATTGCTAACAGTGTGGCATCAGTCCTTTCTTTGCATGTGTCCACAGATGTATATATATATTAACATATTTTAAACAAAACTACAGCATGATGTACAGATATGAAGCAGACTACTTTCCTCACTTACTAAACATATCATGAATACTTCCCATATTGATGTAGGTTTTCATTGCTATATGGTATTCTCTTAGCCCTAATTTTGCCCATCTGGATTGTTTCTAATTATTTGTTATTAAATATCCGTGTGACATTCATCTTAGCACTTTTCTCTGCAATTTTTCAGGGATAGATTTCTAGAAGTGAAATTGTTAGAGTAACATATGATTGCCTTCTGAAAGGTTTTACTGTTCACGCTCACACCAGAAGAGAGGATGTGCCTGTTTCCTTATGCTCAGGATAGCATGAAGATTTTTTTTTAATGAGACCTTCTTCTATTTAAGTAAGAGGTTCATGTCTAAGTCCTCAACTCTTGTATTTCCTACATTGTATTTATAGACATACTGGGTGAAATATAGTTGCGTTTAGATTATTTAATTCTAAATATACGTTAAGATATTTTATATAATTGTTATCACAACACACAGCAGTAGTATAGCTTTAGTTATTCAGTCTTGTCTGACTCTTTGCAGCCCCACAGACTGTAGCCCACCAGGCTCCTCTGTCCTTGGGATTCTCCAGGCAAGAATACTGGAGTGGGTTGCCATTCCCTTCTCCAGAGGATCTCCCTGAGCCAGGGATAAAACCCAGATCTCCTGCTTTGCAGGCAGTTTCTTTTACCGTATGAGCTACAGGGAAGACACAACTCTAACCTTAAGGTGGTCAAACATCTCATTTTTCCTGGAAAGTCCAAGTCCAAGCCTTGTGTCTCATCAGAGGTAACAGTGGCAACA
Organism: Bubalus kerabau; assembly: GCF_029407905.1. NCBI lineage: Eukaryota > Metazoa > Chordata > Mammalia > Artiodactyla > Bovidae > Bubalus > Bubalus kerabau. The sequence goes on from NC_073647.1 coordinate 18,497,912, forward strand.
CTGCCACCCTTCAAACTTTCTTAGTTTTGAGTGCTATATTTTATGGCCTCTGTTAAAATTTTTTATTTTTATATAATTTATATAATGGAAAAGTTACTCTCCATTTACAGTTATTGCAAAATAATGGCTATATTCCCCATGTTGTACAATACATCATTGAGCCTTTCTTATATCCAACAGTTTGTACCTCCCACTCCCCCACCCCTATACTTCTTCTCCCCTCACTCCCTACTGGTAACCACTATTTTGTTCTCTGTAATTCCACTTCTTTTTGGTTATATTAACTAGCTTGTTGTATTTTCTAGATTCCACATATAAGTGATATCATATAATATTTGCCTTTGTCTGACATTTCATTTAGCATAATACCATCTAAGTCTATCTATGTTGCTGCAAATGGCAAATTTTCATTCCTTTTCACGGCTGAGTAGTATTTCATTGTGTGTATATGTATGTGTGTGTGTGTGTCTTTTAGTCATTCATGTGTTGATAGATGCTTAGGTTGTCTCCATGTCTTGGCAATTGTAACTAAGGCTGCTACGAACACTGGGGGATAGCATAAACTTTTTATTTTGGCTGCATAGCATGTGGGACCTTAGTTCCCTGACCAGGGATTAAACCTGTGCTCTTTGCAGTGGAAGCGTGGAGTCTTAACCACTGCACAGCCAAAGAAGTCTAGTAGCATAAAGTTTTGTATTCATTTTCATTTTTGCTTAGCTTTTCCCTTTTGGGGGAAGTTTTAAAGGAACTTTCAGAACCAGGGGACTCAGGCAATCGCATCTGCTCTGAGGTTCCTGGTTGAGACCTTGGCATTATCTTGTCTCCTGAGCAGAGTGGTACCTTGAGGATGACTTTGCTTGACAACAGCAAATGCTGAAGCCCTAGGGACAGTGAAAAGTACAACATGATTGCCCTGTGCCAATATGCCAGGTGATCCCCGAGAACCATGAGCCAGCTGCCTGCATCTAACTAAAATTAGTTGAGTCTCAGCCCTGGGGTGAGCAAGGCACACCCTCAGTGTAGTGCTGCTTCCTGGCCAGGGAAGAAAGGTTCTTAGGGCTAAGAAGGGCAAGAGCCCATGGGGCAGGCTGTTAAAGCTGACATGTGTGCTAGTGAGTCAGTAGCTGACTGGATAGGTAAAAGATGGGAGCAGTACTTAGAAGGCATTTGTATTTCTTGGGATCAGTAGTATGTACATTCAGGGTAACATCTATTAGGAACCAATATGCATGTTGATGCCACATAAGCTGGTCCTGATATTTCACAGAGAAATGAAGAACCAGAGGGGCCACTCCATCCTACTCCAAGTGTCCACTTCTGGACCCATAGCCTTTATGTGAGTAAGACATACCTGCTTCCCTGTAAACGTCAGCTGGGATGCTTCCATTCCAGCCCACTGTCGCTACAGTGAGTTGCATGAGAATAGCTTGCTTTGGGAGTCGCACAGACTCAACAGGCTTCCTTTATTCCACTGCAGAGGACTGCCTGAGGCATGAGAACCAGCTGAAGCAGCTGCTGCTAGAGGCTCTGACTGCCTTGCTGGACGCAGCAGAGTTATGCTCAGGTGACCATAGAAAGTCTGATTCCAGACTGGCCTTGGGGCTTGGTGTCTGCAGTAGGTATGATTTTATTCTGTCCTTGTGCCTTTCTGAATGAAGGAGGAGGGAATCATGGGCTAACTGGAGGCAGAAAGGAGTAAATACAGTCTCCGGAGCGTTCACATGGGAGAGGATGGCAGCGAAATATCTCTACCTGTGCCTCCCGCCACCTTTGTCCCTCAGGACTCTCATGTGCTATGAGCCCTGCGCTGACACTGGCTTACCAAGTTGAGAACAGTGCAGATTCACTTTCTGAACACTGGCCAGAGCACATGCTCATCAACCTGGGCTGCTACAGGCTGAGGGACTCTGTCATGGCCCTACTTGGTTCTATTAGTTGAGCAAGAAAGAAAAGCTTAGCCAGCAATTCAAGCATCATCTCTCCCATCCTCTCATGGGACCCAGAGACTGAGTGACTTGCCTAAGGGCTTGGGGCCAGGGATAGAACCAAGGAGTCCAATTTGCTTCAGTTAGCTGTCTGATAAACCAAATTGTCACTTCATGGTAGTATTTCTCACTAGCATATTTGGGCAGAGGTTGGTGAATCTGACTGATTCCATTGATACACATCCTTCCTCATTAAGTGGCTAAAAGCAGCCTCCAGCAGTACTACCTACCTATGCTCACGCAGGCTCATCATTCTAGAAATGCCGGGGCTAAGAGCTACCCGTGGGACCACTAGATACAGATTACTCAGAATCTCAACTGTCTGAAGGGCTAAAAGTGCCTGCCCCCCTCTGCAGCATTTCTAGAATATTCTTTTCTCAGCAGTTTTCTCATAACTAATGTTTTTAGTTAATAGTTGTTATGATGATTCAATATGGTGCCATCACAGCAAGGTCGGGACAGGTCCAGCATCCTCTAACAGTATGGGAATGGATATAAAACATCCTAGAAGTGTTTTCATTTAAAATGATGTTTTAAATAAAAATTGATATTGGAAGGATGTTTCATGTTTCAGTTATCCTGTAAACTCAAGTACTTCAGTGTCTTCTGTTGCTGACTAAATAAAGCATGATTGTAATACTGGTGTGTGTGAAAGACAGAGGTGGAGGGAGAGGGAGCGGGAGAGGGGAGGGTAAAGGAACTTAGGTGAAAAATACTGAATTCAACATTCCAGGGTTTTCTCTTGGTTTGTATGGTTCTGGTCCACACAGTAGAACATATTTTGTTATTGAAACCCAGCAGTCTTCATTCTTAGAACTCCTCTTCAAACTCAAGGGTAGGTACCCTGTCATATTCATCCTTGCATTCCCTACTGGCTGGCGAAGCGTCTTGGACAAAATGACTTGAGCAACATTTGAACTGAAATGTTGAATTTCATGTCTGGAGGCCCAGCCACATGGAAACACACTGTTGTACTGATGTGGGTATGAAACTTTTTAAAAAAATGAGAATAAGATGATGTCTTATATTTTGTTTCTATTTTTTAACATGTTTAGAATTTGTTGTCTTTTTATGATTCCAACCACACATTGGACAGATGTCCTCAGGGACTTCTCTCCAACAATTCTCAGTTCCCTTTCCTGTGCCGCAACTGACGATTTGGAGACTAACATCTTGTGAATAGCATTTGGCTCGCTGTTTCCTAAATGCCGCACTTTGTGTTTGCTCACACTGAAGCTCATCTGTCACTTCTTCACCCAGAAATACAGGCTGGGGACCCTTCTGCCAGCTTTGCATTGACTTAGAATTTCACCATTTCAAAAAAAAAAATCAGTATTTCTACCATTTATAAAATTTACTGGTGCTATGTGATGGGCACTAATGTATTTAAGGAAATTAATCCTGGTCCCACTTTGGGGGATCTCAGTTTACATTTCATCAACCTCCTCTATGAGGAGGTTTTTTTTTTTTTTTTTTTTTTTAACTTAGAGACTGTAGAAAAAACTTAGGAAGCATGTGAATTTGGATGGAAAAAATATGTTTAGATTTCCACTGACCTCTAACTGAGACTTGGCATTTTCTTCCATTATAAATGCAGGCAAACAAAATGCGGAGGTATTAGCAGTACCTGTGATTTTTACATAAGTATATTATCACATCAAAAGTTATTGCATATTTTTGGAAATATTTATGTTCATGTACTTCAAAATTATAATGGTTATTAGAGCTGTCATTACTCATTGTTATTTAATATGTTACAGGAGCACATATGTTACTATGTCACACATGTGTTTTGATAGTGGTATTGACCTTTTTATTTCATGTATTTAAAAATATTTAATAGAAAAACATCTATTTCTGCTTTATTGACTATGCCAAAGCCTTTGACTGTGTGGATCACAATAAACTGTGGAAAATTCTGAAAGAGATGGGAATACCAGACCACCTGACCTGCCTCTTGAGAAACCTATATGCAGGTCAGGAAGCAACAGTTAGAACTGGACATGGAACAACACACTGGTTCTAAATAGGAAAAGGAGTACATCAAGGCTGTATATTGTCACCCTGCTTATTGAACTTATATGCAGAGTACATCATGAGAAATGCTGGGCTGGAAGAAGCACAAGCTGGAATCAAGATTGCCGGGAGAAATATCAATAACCTCAGATATGCAGATGACACCACCCTTATGGCAGAAAGTGAAGAGGAACTCAAAAGCCTCTTGATGAAAGTGAAAGAGGAGAGTGAAAAAGTTGGCTTAAAGCTCAACATTCAGAAAACGAAGATCATGGCATCTGGTCCCATCACTTCATGGGAAATAGATGGGGAAACAGTGGAAACAGTGTCAGACTTTATTTTTTTGGGGCTCCAAAATCACTGCAGATGGTGATCACAGCCATGGAATTAAAAGACGCTTACTCCTTGGAAGGAAAGTTATGACCAACCTAGATAGTATATTCAAAAGCAGAGACATTACTTTGCCAACAAAGGTCCGTCTAGTTAAGGCTATGGTTTTTCCTGTGGTCAAGTATGGATGTGAGAGTTGGACTGTGAGGAAAGCTAAGCGTTGAAGAATTGATGCTTTTGAACTGTGGTGTTGCAGAAGACTCTTGACAGTCCCTTGGACTGCAAGGAGATCCAACCAGTCCATTCTAAAGGAGATCAGTCCTGGGTGTTCTTTGGAAGGAATGATGCTAAAGCTGAAACTCCAATACTTTGGCCACCTCATGCGAAGAGTTGACTCATTGGAAAAGACTCTGATGCTGGGAGGGATTCAGGGCAGGAGGAGAAGGGGACGACAGAGGATGAGATGGCTGGATGGCATCACCGACTCGATGGACATGAGTTTGAGTGAACTCCGGGAGTTGGTGATGGACAGGGAGGCCTGGCGTGCTGTGATTCATGGGGTCGCAGAGTCGGACACGACTGAGCGACTGATCTGATCTGATGTGATCATAGGCTTCACCAGATTTCCAAAGGGATACATGGCACCAAAACTTAAGAATCTCTCCTTTACATTTTCTCAGCCATACTAGGCAGAGGCTGGAGCTGAAGAGAGTGGAAATTGGGAGGGCTCACGAGTCCTGCATTCTCACCCCAGCTCCACCATCCATGTAGCTGTGTGACCTAGGGCATGGCTCTTCTTCCAAGACTTGTTTTCCTTCATGGCAATAATGGGAAGGGAACCATTTGCCCCTGAGAGTGTTGTGAAGATCAGATAACACAATGTCTACGTACAGAAGTTGCTTTGAAAACACTTTGAAGCACAATATTAGGTATTCATTGGGGAATATTAATTAGTTAAGGTGGCAGAGGTCCAAAGGACTATTAATTTTATGGCAATCTAATATTCAAACAAGACATAGAGTGAACGCAGGTAGAGAGCAGTCTTTCTAATGCCCTACATCCCATTTTCCACCCAAATCTGAGATCATCTCCAGAAGGTCCTACAGCCTTGAGTGCTCATGTCTGCATGCGTGCCAAGTTGCTTCAGTCACATCTGACTCTTTGCGAGAACAAACGGAACCAGGCAGATTTGGGTTCAAATCTTGGACTTTGCCACTGACTAGCTATATATCTTGGGCAAATAATTGAACCTTTCTGAGCCTGTTTTCTCCTGTTACCATACTTCACGCTTCCAGACATTTGTGAAGCCTTCCTCGATGTGCTTTCTTGTACATAATTGTGTCCTTTAGCATCCCCACCAGAGTGTCCACTTTTGAAGGAAGAGATTGTATTTTGTTCCCATTTGAATTTCCAGGACCAAGGCTTGTACGTGTCACGTTCTCTATAAGGGCATGTGAATGTATGTACAATGTAGGGTTTATCACTACTTTTTACCAATTAGATTGATATGAAGGTTAAATAAGATATTGGGTCAATAGAAAGTTTTGTGTTTTCATTTAGACAGACCAAGATTCAAATCTCATCTCTGCCTTTTAGGAACTTTTCATCTCAGAGTCTCAGTTGAGACAGTGAAGCGCTATCTACATGTCACAGTTTTACCAAGGATGAAGGATTTAAGCTCAGTGTGTTAAAGCCTACCTTTCTAGCTCCCTGAGGGCAAGGGCCAGCCATGCTCCTTTTGCATACCGCAGTGTCTGGCAGAGTGCTCGGGACTGAGTCCATGTTCTGAACGTGTTTAAACAGCTGAGTTTCCTTTCTCAAGGCTCAGTAACGTGATGTAGCTCCACAATTCTAGGTGTGAATCCAAAAACATTTTGAGAGCAAGGTCATGACTCGCAATTACTTTTGACTGAACCATAATCATAAAATCATAAATCTATTGGGAACACACTCTGGGCTAGGCACTGGCTGAGCATTCATGGACACTATCCTATTGAATCTTTACCACATCTCTCTAGGGAGGTACTGTTTCTCCTTAATTTTAAAAATGGACACTTCCATCGTGTCCATGTAACTGGCCTGAAGACACACAGTGACTTTACACAGCATAACAGATGCTCAGTAGATGGTAGTAGTTGTGGTGAAAAGTGAATCTGGGTCTTTTTGATAGACTGTCCCAGACACCTAAGAATCCCCAGGGCTCACCCAGTCCTACCAGGTGAGTCAAAAGGTCTTGCACATCTATGCTGTCTTTTCAAGTAACACAGTTTATTCTGCATTATATGAAAATCATACATTTGGGGGAACAATTAAATATGAAACACTGTATAACTTGAATATAGATACGTGTCCAATTTTCTCTGAAAACTAACTCTTCCATTTGCACGAGAGTCATTTAATAAGCCGCTTGGTAATATTAAAAAAAAACAGAACTGGAAATGTCACAGGACTAGGAAGAGAGATGAAACAGCCATTTGCAAAATAAAAGAATGCTTCTATTCGTTTTTATCTGGAAAAATCTAACTCCTGTATCTCCTCAAAATAACAAAACAGTAAAATTTCAAAATTCAGGAGGAACAACAGAACAATAAATAGCACTGGGCAGTTGTAAGGAAAAAAGTAGCTTCTTTAATAGATTTCTATGATGAATGAAAAAGATTGTGAGAGATGGTATGTGCTGCAATTTGATTACATACTATAATACAAACATACTATATTTTTACATGTTTTAACAACTCTGGACTGCTGCATTAAGATTCTCCAAAAAACGGAACCAATCAGATGTATATATACATATATATGTATGTGTATACACATATGTTGGAGAAGGAAATGGCAACCCACTCCAGTGTTCTTGCCTGGAGAATCCCAGGGACGGTAGAGCCTGGTGGGCTGCCGTCTCTGGGGTCGCACAGAGTCGGACACGATTGAAGCGACTTAGCAGCAGCAGCAGTGACTATATATGGAGAAGGCAATGGCACCCCACTCCAGTACTCTTGCCTGGAAAATTCCATGGATAGAGGAGCCTGGTGGGCTGCAATCCATGGGGTCGCTAAGAGTCAGACACGACTTCACTTTCACTTTTCATTTTCATGCATTGGAGAAGGAAATGGCAACCCACTCCAGTGTTCTTGCTTGGAGAATCCCAGGGATGGGGGAGCCTGGTGGGCTAAGTCTATGGGGTCGCACAGAGTCGGACACGACTGAAGCGACTTAGCAGCAGCAGCAGCATACACATATGTATATGTGTGTGTGTATATATATATTTATATATATATATGTATATATATTAAATAGGAATTGGCTGATGTGATTGTGGGTGTTGGCAAGTTTGATATTTTGTAGGACTGGCTGATGGTCTAGAAATTCTGGCTGCTGTTAATGCTGCAGTTTTGAGTCCAAAGAAATCTGGAGACACAATTCTTTTCTCCTTGGAGGTTTTCAGTCTTTCACAACTCATTGGATGAGGCCCACTCACATTATGGAGGGTAAGATATGTTACTCAAAGTCTACTGGTTTAAATGTTAATCACATCTCAGAAATACCTTAACAGCAACATCTAGACTGGTGTTGGACTAAGCAACTGGGCACTACAGCATAGCAAACTTGAGACACAAAATTCACCATTGCAAGAAGTATATTCAAGCAGGTTGGGAGCAGTACACCTGGACTAAATTGGCAGGAATAATAGGAAAAGAGCATTTATACTACAAGTGGATCAAGGGAAAGAGAACAAGCGGCCTGGTTGTTGCTTTAAATGCATTTTATTTAACTTATTTAAGTAAGAAATAATTGATAAGTGGCAAATTTCCCCTGATTTCATAGATGTTATTAAAACAAGGCATTCCAGGACCCCTGAGACTGATGAATCAAAGCTTTCTGTAGTGTTGATGACAGAGATGCTTCAGTGAGGAAGCTAGTGTAAAAATAACCTTCGCTTCCTGCTGGTGCCACAGCTGGGTACTTAGGGGAAAGCCAGCTTTCAGCATGAATGGGCTGCTGTGGAATCCTATTTCTAGCTGTCAAAGCAGAAGGTTTAGCATCTTCTTCCAATATTCTGGTAACTCAAAGGAGGAAATCGAGATGATTTACTAAAGGATTACTTAGAGAGCAAAAAATTCAAAACAGGACACCAAACTGAGGTATAAAAAGGAATATTTATCTTTTAAAAATACAACTTTGAACACTACTGACATCTGATTTACAAAGTATTTTCCTGAAATACTCTTCATTGGCTCTGCTTACTTAGTACATTCTCTTCTTTTCAATCAAGACTCAAGGGAGGGCATGCTGATGTTATTATAAGCACCACCAGCACCACAGAAGAAAAGGCCACCTCTGCTTCAGGATGTAAGCCCCCAGTCCTCATCTTTTCCCTTTCTTTCCCATCAAGCAGGACTTCTGACTGGTCCACGCACAACTGGACTTGTCCTCAGCACTCAGCACTCCAGGTGGAGCTGACCTATCTGCACGAAGCTTCACACACCCTAGCTCATTATTTATTCGTTCTCAAGAATTCTCTATTAATACTCCTATCAACCGTTTGCAAACACTCAGCATGAAGTAAACATAGTATTTACAGCTGTACATGGTTTGCAATTCAACACACAGACAGCAAAAGAAAAGGGACCACCAGACTTTGTCAGAAGGCCGGAGGGGAAAGCATATTAAACTCCTTCTGCCAATGTGTGTGCATGTGTGTGTGTGTTTGTGTGAAGGCGAGCACACAGGTGTATTTTAATACATAGAAAACATGCCCTCCTTTAAAAGCAAACTATTTACAAGGTGATTCTGAATACCACATACACATGCCAGTTATACTGGACACTTGCTTTCCATGAATACATTGTTTTAAATTTTGAAATAAACCTGTTATCTGATACATTAGAGAAAATAACTCTGAAACATTTGTCAACTTTTGGTTCACAGTAATTTTGCAAAAAGCCACAAACCATGCTTTGTCTTTTAAAAGGTGAACCTGGTCAAGCACCTTCTAGAAGACACTGATGCGCTATTCACTCACTGGCCTACTGGGGATTGGAAAGACAATGTCAGTTATGGAGTCGCTAGTGCTCCTGTCATTCCTCTCACCAGTAGCAACATTAATGGAAAGAGAAGTTCTGAAACACAAATCACATACAAATCATCAAAACATTTCAGTTAACAGTGTTTAAAAAATACCAAAGTCTACAACAGTAGTACAGACACTGAAAACACCCTAAATACGCATTAGCCTCAGGCCTTTTGAATAATAATAAAAAAAGACAACCAATTGACAGAAAGAGAGGAAGTCACAGCACTTGAGGTTTAAGTCGACTTCTTTATAGGGCCTGTAGCTCGAAGTGCTGTTCCAGGATCCTTATTTTAACTCAAAAGATATTCCAGGAATGAACTGACAAATTTAAAGCAATTTCCACTTGAAAAGCATTGAAAATACAAATCACTTTCTAAAAGCTTGTCCAACACATACGTATTTTCAGGATCCCAGGTTGTTAAGCAAAGGGATTCAGGTCAGTTTCAAGCCCTCAAAGCCACAGAATTTCCATCTCTTCTCCAGACTGGCTCCCACTCCAGTCATTTCCTGCTTGAAGGTGTGCTGGAGTCGGCTCATGAGACATTCCACATCACTGGTACAGATCTGTGGGAGAGAGAGGACATCTCCATTCAAAACCAGCCCCACCTTCCTAATCTAGCTTTCCCCCTAGTATGGCTTTAGAAAGCTGATGTGCACATGTGTGTGCTGGGCGTGGGGTTGACCTTCCCCTCCCTGTGCATGTGTGGTTGGTTGAACGGATTCCAGATGGAAGCCTTCTTCTGCTATGATCACCTGAGTCCACTGAGCTTTCTTTTTGTTTCTGTATTTCATAACTGCTTTGTTTAGGTATAATTTACATACAGTAAATTCACCTACTTTATATGTACATATTGATGAATCTTAGTAAAGTTATACAATTATGCAACTGTCACCACAATTCAGTTTTAGAACATTCCACCGAAGTCCCTTTGTGTCCCTTTGTGTTCCTTTGTGTCCTTACTCCCCGACCCAGACTCAGGTTTTTCACTGTGGTTTTACATTCTGGGGGGAAATTTCATACATGTGCAATCGTACAATCTATAGTCTTTTGTGACTAGTTTCTTTCACTTAGAAGGATGTTTTTGAGATTGATCGCCACCGAGCTTTCTCTGGGAAAGAGCTGGTGTCAGTCATGTGGAGAGCCTTGAGTCTGCAGCCAGCTGAATGATGGCTTATCAGTGCTGGTGATGTTATGTTCAGGTCCACTGAAGCTGCAAACCCTTTAGGGAAGGGAGGGAGGCAGAAATGGCTGCCACCAAAGCAGAAGTCTTCACACACGTCTTAGTTTTCAAAGGAAAAGTGACAGGAATAAATAGCTCTGTGTTCCTACTTCTCTCTCTCTCTCTCACACACACACACATACCAATACAAAAACAAATCTGTGGACCCTTAGGGCTTGCTTCACGTGGTCATCTTTATGTTAGTAGCAACTTTCCTAACTGTGAACTTGGGCACTAGGACCTGACTGAAGAGCACGAGGGGATCTGTAAAGAAAACCCAAGTTGCTGCCACCCTGAACATTCCTAAAGCTGGTAGGAGGGACCTCCAGATTCCATTGGTACCATTGGAGACTCGCTTTGGGAGGCCCTGGCACTACCCTGGCAGGAAGCTGCTCAGGAGGAACTGGCACTAGACTGGGAGTCAGGTCATGCTTTGTCCCCAGTGCTAGTGGTGGGCTGTATCCAGTCAAGTGAAAGAAGCACACTGCAGAGTATAATGTAGAGTTGAATCCTCTCTGCAAAAAACATAAATCTATACTGTTTATAGAAATATACATACAATATAGGTACAGCTGCTGCTGCTAAGTCACTTCAGTCGTGTCTGACTCTGTGTGACCCCATAGACGACAGCCCACCAGGCTCCCCCATCCCCGGGACTCTCCAGGCAAGAACACTGGAGTGGGTTGCCATTTCCTTCTCCAATGCATGAAAGTGAAAAGTCAAAGTGAAGTCGCTCAGCCGTGTCTGACTCTTAGCGACCTCATGGACTGCAGCCTACCAGGCTCCTCTGCCCATGGGATTTTCCAGGCAAGAGTACTGGAGTGGAGTGCCATAGGTACAGCAGATGTATACAAAAGAGTTTGAATAAGATATGCCAAACCACCAATGATGGTTATCCTTGAGAGGTGGCATTGCGGGGAACTGTCCATTTGCCTTTACTCTAGTTCTATATTGCTTACATTTAAAAGATAATATGTTTGCATTATTTTTGCAGTTAAAAAAGATTGTTTTTATTGACACAGAGTTCAATTTCAAATTACTTCAACAGATCCCTTGTTCCTGGTGCTCACATTCCATCCCTCCTTTCACTGTCAAATGGGCCAGTCACTTAATTGCAGAATAGCATCTCTTCCCAGAGATAAATGACCGGGGAGCGCTAGCCAGAACTAAAACAAATGCCACGAGGAGGATGAATCACCTTCTGGATTTCCATATGGGCCAGTGCCTCTGTTAAGAGGACATATTCTTGAATGGCTTAACACTTTGGACAGCTGACTATCAGGAATCTGTATTCCAATGGCACTTATTAAAAGGCCCAGAACCTGTCAAATAGTGAGTACAATCCATGAGCAGCTTTAACTGAATTCTGCTTCTGAAAAAAAATCTATCAGGACTTTATTTATTCTGAGGAGTCACATGTCCCCTCCTGCCTATATGAAGCATGCATCCTTGACTTTCTAGGTAACTGGCACTTACCCTTGCTCCCGAGGTTTTGTGAGTTCCCTACAGGTGGCATCCAGGGAAGAAACTGGTCCATGAGATCAGCTGTGAGCAAACATTCAGTCTGTATTACAGACTCATTGTTCCAACTTCTTGTGTCCCTGCCTGGATTGTGTCATTTTAGATAACAGCAGTGGTGATATCAACAGTCTGGGAGGTGGTTGGAGTAAGACTTCCAATTGAAAATTTACATTTGCTAATGTATAAAGGCCCAGGGCAGAAGTTTGATTGGTGAGAAATAATGCTTAATTAGCATCTGATATGTAAATTAAGAGAAAGGAAGAAAATTCTTCTAAGATGTATCTTGGAAGTAGGGTGGCCAATTCATTCAGATTGGCCCAGGACTTCCCCAGTATCAGCACTGGGAGTCCCAAGTCCCAGGAAACCCCTCAGCCCCAGGCAAACAGGGACAGATGGCCGCCCTACTTGCAAGAGAGAAACTTGATGCTGAATCACAGTGAGAGAATAGGTAAAGAAATTTTCCTTACAGTGATTACTAGTGACTTTTTTGTGCTTGAGAAGAGTGAGGCCACCTGTTCACAAAGAACCCTACATCGCATTGCATGCCCATCTCAGGACCCCACATACCTTATTATCAAGACGGTGCAAGTAGGAGCAGATATATTCAATGCTTGCTCCAAATGGGTGGACATGAAGGAATGTGGAGATAATTCCTATAAACACAATAGCATGGAGGTTACACTTGAGCGTTGTATTCACTGAGATGCCATATGATAGTGTCTAGCAAGAGTCAGCTCATATGTACACCATATTACATATCAGGTACTCTTCTAAGTTTACATATATATATACACACACAGACATACACTCATTACACACACACACACTCATTTAATCTTCACAACAACCCTGTGAGGTAGGTATTACCATTCCCCTTTCACAGATGAGGAGACATTGAGGCACAGAATGCCTAAGTAACGCCCTAAGTCACACAGCTGGTAAGTGGCAGGTATTTGAACCCAAACAGTTGCTCTCAACCACTCTGTGGACTGCCTCTCACTACCCTATACCACCTGGAGAAAAACTGGCATTTGAGGAGTCACTCCCATCATTCCTGATGGCTAAACGCCATTTGAGTTCTACATTTTACAATGAATTTAAAATTTTACAATGAATTTCGATTGTGCTGGGTTTTTTGCAGTTCTTCTGCACTGTCTTACATTGGATTTTAGCCTCTTATGCATTTAATCATGTCTTGCTGTTGTGGCAAAAGTACAAATCATGTACTTTGCCTGATTAAACTTGTGCTTCTCACAAGAGAATCTGTTGATTGTATTTGGGTTTTATTCTGTGAGTAGCTCTGTAAAGAAAAGACAAACATTTCATTCACTCAGGTGATGACTAGCATTCTGTTTGTCCTCAGAGCTCTGAATCTCTTCCAGTATCAGAATTCTTATAGCAATTTATAGCCTCCAAGAATGTGCATGACTGCTACTCAGCATAACTCTGGGGTGATTGGCAGCTACATAGATTGCCTTGATTATTTTGGCCATCAGGTTAATTGTGCTAATACTACTTTCTCTGGCAACAGGTAGAATATAAATTGTTCAAAAGTCTACTATTTTTTTCTTTTTTTTTAAAAAAAATTCATCTCTTTTCATAAAATCTTAGGTATATCACATGGATTCAGAATTAAGCTTACTGAAAACTGGCAAGAAATAAAAGCTAACTTTGGGTTGGTTTATAAAACTACAACTTGTCTATCCCTTTAAGCAATTGACAAAGCATATTACAAATTTAAATGGTAGGTTGAAGTGCAAATAAGTTCTTTGCAAAAATCCTCCAAATATTAGATGGCAAGTGGGTGGGTTGGAGGATCCAGGAAGAATTGATGGTAGGATTCGAAACTCTACTCAGAATGGATAGTATTGCTTATATCAATACTTTCCTCTTAAATGACTTGGTAAATTGAATTTCCAAACACTGACTCAAGCTGAGAAACTTAAATTCTGAAGAATACAGTCCATGCTCAAAGGAATTCTAGATGCTATGACCAAGAAAGGCTGTCAAACGCCAAGAAATAACTCCAGAGGTTTCAAAACATGAAGTAGTTTTTGTGGGTTCACACCCAAATAGCCAATTTTAAAAAAATAGATCTTCCTTTCGGTCAGCTCAAGACTTCTTTCTTTAAAAATACAAAGCAAAACATGAAACACTTATCTTAAGAATCTTTGTTTCTAGAACTATCCATTTTCAGAGGCTTCCTCCTACCCATGGCTCTCCTCTGACAGGTCTCCCTGTTGCCATGCCAATTTGTTAAAGAACTTTGAGTTGGAAAACAGAAATAAGTTGTCACTCTTCTTGAAGACTTACTGGCAGATCCCCTGTGCATCTTTATTATCATATCAAAGTGTTAGATCTGAATATAATATCCATTACCGAAGGAGGCAGATATAGCTTCAAAATATGCAGAAGCTAATTAGTGTGGAGAACTTTCAAGACTGGGGTGGGACTACTGTGCGGCTCAGATTCCTAGAAGGCAGCTGGGATTATCTGCTGAGGTCCAATATCAGCCCTTTTAAAATGACTGAATATTTTCAGACCTCCATCTGCCACTGTTTTCCAAACAGAATGTAAAGTCAACAAGCATTTGTGAATAGTGCCATTAAGTGCAAAATGGTTCTCATTCATTGAGGGCTTGCTATGGGCTGGACACTGTGTTAAGTGATTTAGATGAATTGTTGTATTTGATGCCTACAGCTGCTTTGAGATAGCTAATATTATTCCCATTTTGAAGATGGAGGAACTGAAGCTCAATGATGGAAATGGAGGGGTCAAGACAGGAAGCCAGTTCTGTCTGATTCCTTAACCACTTATGCTATCTTGCCTCTGTCAGTCAATTTCTATGTAGTGAGAGCAATTCTAGCATTTATCTCATCGGAGCCTATCAGTGTTCAAACACCCCACAGATAGCCTCCTGGGTTGCCTGCCAGGAACCTGGGAAGATTTAAGAGGCTCATCTGGGGAAGCTCTCTGACAAACAATGTCTGCACTGCCCCTTGAGAGGGAGTGAGAGGGCTCACCTAACTTTTAAAAATCTACCATGTGTTTCTCTAGCAGACCCCCTCTTAGCATAGTCTTTATACTGACACACTTGATGTGGCAGTGGCCACCAGGAGCTTGGAGGGCTGGGAGATGCTGTTACCATTTTGACTGAAATCTGTACTTGTCCTTATCCTGTCGTCTTCAGGACTCTGGGTTCTTGCACTGGCATGCCTCATGAACGCTTGGCATGTGACCACTCATCCTAGGTTACTTCTTTCCCCTACTCCACTGCACTTTATACATTGAATGTGTTCACTTCCTTACCCACTAGCAGGGCTTCACGTTCAGATTTGACAGGACAGCTGTTCAGAGTCTTCTCCAGAGGGTAATCACTATCTTGGCTTGACGCACACAGTCTAGAGGCACAGCTTTCCTGTGGGAATAATATATCTCCTAGGTCAGTGCACCTTATATGGTAACAGTGCATGCGTGCATGCTAAGTCACTTCAGTTGTGTCCAACTCTTTGCAACCCTATGGACTGTAGCCTGCCAGGCTCCTCTGTCCATGGGATTCTCCAGGCAAGAATACTGGAGTGGGTTGCCATCTCCTCCTCCAGGGGATCTTCCCAACCCAGGGATCGAACCCATATCTCCTGCATCTCCTGCATTGGCATGCAGATTCTTTACCACTGAGCCACTTGGGAGGCCCTCCAATTATATTGTTGTTGTGCTCAGTTGCATCCGACTCTGTGAGACCCCCATGGACTATAGCCTCACAGGCTCCTCTGTCCATGGGCTTCTCCAGGCAAAAGAATACTGGAGTGGGTTGCCATTTCCTACTCCAGGGGACCTTCCCAACCCAGGGATCGAACCCAGGTCTCCTGCATTGACAGGTGGATTCTTTACCACTGAGCCACCAGGGAAGTCCCATATGGTAACTTGGTTCCAATTATATAACAGGGAACTTCTTAACAGCACCTCAAAAGCAACACTGTGCAATTTTGATTATTGAATGGAAGAGAAAATAGCGTAAACTATAAAAGCATCACTGATAATCCAAAGCTTGTTTATAAGGCTTCAAAACACACACACAAATTTAGACATACATCTTCACTAGTTTTTTTCCCTTCTGCCTTCATCATTCTTGACTTGGGAACCAGACCAAGTCTGGTAATCTTGGGAACCCTACCCAGCATTAATTGTCTGTGAGATGCCAGGAACTGGCAGGTAAGTTTTATCTCCATTCTACAGGTGAGGAAAGTGAGGCTCAGATAAATTAGGTAACTTGCCTAAGATAGCATTGCTAGAAAATGATAGAGCCAGGATTTCATCCCAGGCCACCCAATGTGAAAAGGACCATTCTTTTTTATTTTAGGTTCCACACTCTGCTAAAGGTCAGTCCCATATTTGAATGGAGAATCTACAACATAGCTGATCCACTCATGGGTAATCAACTGTTGGCTCTTGAACTGAAAATTAGAGCCTTTATTTATTGACTATCAGCTCTCTTTCTCTCTCTCTTCTCTCTGATAAGGGCATCATCAGTTAGGATTTTATGACTTTAAAGCAAGAAATGACTGCTGCCAAAACTATCAGTAATCAGTGGCCTTCCTTGTTGAAAGTTTTCTCTTTCTGAGCACAGTGGATTTATTTCACAAGAGGGCTCGGGTGAAATCCATGACCAACAAGCAAACTGAAAAAGGCCTCCAGACCTCTCTTGGATCTTTCTTTCTCTCTTTGGGTACTGAGAACATCTTTTCTGTATTATGACTGTGAAGGAAGAGTCTTCAGAAGAAGGAATGAAAGAAATCCCTGCTTCAGTATCACTGCTATTGTAAAAGAGAGCGCCGGGGAAATGGCCCACAAGGGGAGCAGATCATGGTTGACTCAAATGTTTTGTCACTTCTTTCCTTCCACAAGCTCTCAGCAGGGACAGGCTTCCTTCTTTTTTTCCTTTAAAGATGCCTTCAAAGCTTCCAGGATGCTGTCCCTGAATGAAACTAATGGTCTTTGCTGCAAGACATGTTGTTCTGTGGATTTACAGGCTTCCAGGCTGTAGTCAGAAGGGAAATCTTTCTTGATGACCTACTCAATCTTTGGCCTTTAGAATCCAATCCGGTCAGTAACCATCATGCCAAGTTTGATTTAAACTGCTGGCTCACTTCTAAGCCACAGGCTGTACATCTGCTTCTAACCCCCTTAAAACATTACATGATCCAGTAAGACATTTCTTAAGTGTGAGAGTTTAACAGATTGGGGTTGATTTAAGATATGAAGACATTCTGAGAAGTTTTAGATATCTTGAATCAAAATACAGCCTGACTGAAACCTGACTTCAATTTTATTACAGCTGGCATTTGAAAAATTAGAAGGTATATTGAAGGGCTGCTTATCACCTTGCATTTTACTAGCAGATTCAAAGAGCTAGTTCTTTCTGCAGGAAGACAGACATAAGTCACATTGTTATATTGCAAAACACTGACGATAACTCACACTGCGGTTTACTGTCAAGAAACACAAACAAAAAGAAAAAAGATCCCTCCTCACCAAAACTTATTGCTTTCCTTTCAACCTGAAATTATTTTTCCAGTCTAATGTGATGGTACTTTGCTTTCTAACCTAATTGTGTCAGTTTGAAATATGTGGTCACAAATCAGCTTCCCAGAGAAGATCAGTTTATAATGAACTCTCATGACTTTCTCTGAAGGAAGCCTCCCTTAAAATAACAGGACAAAAACATATTCTGACTCACATGTTTCTCATTATCAGTTGCATCTCTCCTTCTGTCCTCTTTAGCTGCCACTCCATGCCACTCCATGGTGGCTCAGAGGTTAAAGCATCTACCTGCAATGTGGGAGACCCAGGTTTGATCCCTGGGTCAGGAAGATCCCCTGGAGAAGGAAATGGCAACCCACTCCAGTATTCTCGCCTGGAGAATCCCATGGACGGAGGAGCCTGGCGGACTACAGTCCACAGGGTCGCAAAGAGTCGGACACGACTGAGCGACTTCACTTTCTTTCATGGTATATGCAGTTTCAAAACGGGAAACATTTAGACTTAGTTCTAAAACTGCAAGATTCTTCTGTACCATTTGACCCTTCGCTTCTTTAAATGAAATACTTTACAAAACAGAGGGCTGATTACACTTGACGTCCTCAAGTCAATTAGTGATGTCAATCCTGAAGAGTGATTTTAAGCTTAATGTCATTAGTGTAACCCCCTGTTTATCTATAGCCTTCTGGCTACACAACACATTCCATTTTATGCAAGAAGTGAAACAGAGCTAAGAAGAAGCTCTGGGACATTTTAGAAGCTCTGCTTGTATGAGGCAAGTCCTGCTAAATAGAGCAGCTTTGGCACTTTTCAATTAAATGCTTGATAAATGAATTTGTCTGGAATTATGCTGGTCTCTTTAATAGCACCCAGAAAACTGGAAAGTGAGTTGGTTTTATGAAGTGGAAGAATTAAAAGCATATTGCAAATGGCCTCTGGAAAACACTTTCCATCATTTGTTTCAACTACACCAAGGTTGCCAGTTCTTAATGGCACTCTAGGGGAGTCAGTAGGCTCACAAACACACCCAGGGCCTGTATGCATTGCATCTTTCTGAGCTGAGCACAGAAGAGAAAGGGCACAAGCTCTTGTGGAACTGCAGAACTGTGGAATTGATTCCTGGTTCTTGCTCTAAGCTTCTAATCTTCTCTTCCTTCTGAGACATTAAAGTCAGGCAGCTCTGGTCAATGGGCCTTTCTTTTCAGAGAATAACTTCACTTGGTTCAGGCATAAAGGAGGTTAGAGAGGTGTGACATGGAGACGCCACCAGTTGACTTTAAACACCTTAAATAGACTGGACACCCGATGCATGGTTGCGATACATTAATTCATCCAGAAATTTAGTAGACTTTCTCTGAGGTCCTCGTTGGTGGTTCTTATGGCTGCAGATTCTCATTAGGCAGAATCCCATTTTGTCTTCCCTGTTACTACTATCTAGCTTTAGCATAATGTGTCTCCTTGTTTGCTTTCCAAGTACCCCCCCAACCCCGCTCCACTTTTGGTTTTGGCCATTTCAACCTACAGCAGCTAATTATTATACTAGATGGAGTGTCTGCAAAGAAATGTCAATGTTCAATGTTCTAGTTGTACTTGAGTTTCTTCATTTAATGAAATGCTTAATTAAAAGTATTTTGTGTCACACAGACTTTGACTGAAGGAAGCAGTGATGAGGTATATATTCTGATCATTTCCAAGAAGGAAGACTGAGGAATATTATGGATGGACAGACATTTTATTCATTGAAAAGTACACTTTCCTGAACCTTCAGAATTGCCAAGGACTCATATCTAAATGCTGAGCTCTTGATTCAAGAATTAGCCTGGATAGGAGACTTTTAATCTCCATTCAACCAAAGATTTCACATTTGACACCTTTTGGTAGGAACTTCCAGGGCATTTTCATTGTCACTGAAAAGCAGGAAAGGAACAAGGGAAAAGGAACACTTAGGATTCATGTACCTTTTCTTTGAGATTTTCCAGCATTTTTTCCACCTGTAACTTGTCATCTTTGATTTTTTCCAGTTCAGCTTCTTTCCTTTTGTATTCCTCTTGGACTTTCAGTAGATGCTACAAGAAAGACCAAAGATAATCAAGTCCTAAGAAGCCACACTTCACTCAAAAACCCTGGCTGAAGTTAGATATTAGGCAGGCCTGCCTCAATTTCCCCCAGCACACACACTCATTTCTCCATGCAAAGATACTAAAGGGAAAATCAAGACACTTTTCACTTGAAATTATTTTATCTGGCTCTTATAAGTCTTTTGGATTTGTTCATATTTTAGAAACACTCTGAGAAACTAATTGGTCTAATCACTTAATTTTCCTATTCCAGCCAGATGTAAGGGTGTTGTTGTTCAGTTGTTAAGTCATGTCCGACTCTGTGACCCCATGGACGGTAGCCTGCCAGGCTCCTCTGTCCATATTTCCCAGGCAAGAATACTGGAGTGGTTTGCCATTTCCTTCTCCTGGGGATTTTCCCGACTGAGGGACTAAACCTGGGTCTCCTGCATTGGCATGGGGATTCTTTATCCCTGAGCCACCAAGGAAGTGATGTAAGTGTAGGGTGCAATTAATACTATGTGGACAATATCTTGATTTTGGCATAGAACTGAGCTTAATGTTGTAAAGCATTCTTGCAAATAGCCATTTTCCTAGCCAAGCTCAATTTCTGTGAGGAAAGTAGTAAAGAATCCAATTTCACAAATGTTAGTTCCCTTATCAGTAGGCAAGGAACTGGATTCATCATTAATGATTATTACAAATTCTATGTATTTAGTATCTAACATGTGCCAAGTATTACGCAAAGGGTTTCACATGCATGATCTCATTTAAGCCTCACAATAATCCTATGATATATAAGCCTGAAGATTAGAGAGGTTTAGTGGTTTGCCTAAGGCTAATCAGATAGTCAGTGCCAGAGCTGGAATTTCAGTTCAGGGTGAGTCAATCCCACAGCCAGTGTTCCTAACCAACATATTAGACTATACATCTATTGGGGATAAGATGGCAGAAATTTTACCATGGTTTACATGGCTACTTTCCAATAAAAGGTAATCAAAATAAGTAGAATTAATTTTTCAGGAGGTAGAGACTTAATTGTCTCACTGAGGTTTTTGAAGTGATGGGATGAAAACAAAAAAGTTCATTAGTTTTCAACTGAACCACTCCATTCTTAGGTGGACTGGTTTCAAAATCAAGGAAAGAGGGGAAAACCACGACAGGAAAATGTTTTGCTTTTCACAGGCTTGCAAAAGACCATTGAGAAGGATAAAAGACACAGTACAATGTACATTGTCAAAATTCTTTGATGTCTAGCTGAGGAGATGTATTTTTTTGGTGGGAAGATCTCTGATGTAACTTACATGTTCTAATTAAACTCCATGGTGACAATAAAAGGAAGGTACCCATTACTTCACACATTTTGTTAATAGGAAAGGTGAAATATTAATGTGATCTTGCTTGTCACATAGGAAGACAACGATAGCAGAAGTAATAGGAACATGGGGCTCTTAGTGCCAGAAGAGACTCCATGTTCACAATTTGTGACTTCTAACCATCAATAAGTTTCACCCTAGATAATTCCGAGGCACACAACTAAAAAATTATTGCACAATTTAAGCTGTAAGGAAAATGGCTGGTAGTCTGGCAATACAGAAGAGGATAGTACCCTTACTGAGAAGTAGTACTCCTTTGCTATAATGGGAACAGATGCTGTATCTTTAAATAGTAGGCTTGTTGGGGTGATAACCACGTGAAACTTCTAGGCATCTATTACACAGTGTTGTTTTTGAATGCAATTACAGTTGGATGCACTTATTTACTTTACTTTTTACACTTGAGATAATGTGCAGGTAAACTCATTCACACAAACGACTGTGAAAACAAAACAAAAGCAAATTGGTATTATGTACCCAAAAGCACTGATACTTAAAAGCCCATAACATCCCTCCTTCCACCCAAATCAAGGGTAGGATTCTGGTCATTTCTTCTAAAAGACTGTATTATTTAGCATTGTATCAACTAGACACTTATTCACCAGCACTTTTGCTTATCTAAGTAATTAAGGTTCTTCATAATGACCTTGAGACTCTGTTCAAATCCTAAAGTGTATTTGGTAGCATAAAGAAAAGATTAGGCTATTGCTCAGTGTAGTTTTATTGCTAAGTATGTTTTACTGAATGCACAATCTTTGGAAACTGGTGATCCATTGTTTTCCCTGTATTTACCAAAGATTTCATGAACTACAATATGTAATCCCTTCCTCAGCCATGCCAGAAAACAGAATATCAAGAAGAGGTTTACTATCCTATTTGCTTCTGGGGGCCCTTTTACAGGTGAGGAGCTGATTACTAGCCTTCCAAAAAGCTCAGAAAACCAAAATGCCTTTACCTGTTGCATTCCTTGCAGGGCTTGCTGCAGGAGTTTCAGCTGCTGTTCCTTGTTTGGGTCATCTTCTCTGTGGGCTTTGCCTTGTTCTTGCTTGAGCAGTTCCACCTCATTCCGGTAGGCATCTAGCTGCCAACGGAGGCTGTCATTTTCTTCTTTCAGAGCTTCTGCCTGTGATACTAAAGCTAAACAATCAATATAAAGTAGTAAAAACCATATATCCAGGTTCTGTTGTGGTTCACCTTAGCCCCATGAAGACTTGACGTTTTAAACTGACATGTATGAAAAGTCTCTCAATGAGAAACTCTAGGTCTGAGTTGGCTATGGTAGCAAGAGATGGACACAAAATCACAAAGACTCATTTTTGTAAATGAACACAGAATTCCAACACACAAAAGTCCCCATCATGTTTCAATTCCTCTCTCTAAACATCACTACAATATTTCTAGGTAACATCAGTTACTTTTACTTGAAATGCAGCAAACGGTGAGTCTGTAATAATAAAATACAAGGCTAATTGTCTTGCACTGATGACTGTCCACTCAATAATTTTGCTTACAGTTGTTTTAAAAATGCAGCTTTTTAATGAAGCTTCCTCTGGTCCTATAGAGAAAAATGAAATGAAGTTGCTCAGTAACATCCGACTCTTTACTACCCCATGGACTGTAGCCTACCAGGCTCCATCCATGGGATTTTCCAGGCAAGAACACTGGAGTGGGTTGCCATTTCCTATAGAGGAAAGGTAAATGTAAAACTTAAGACACAAGACTTCCTGGGGAATTCCCTGGTTTTCCAATGGTTAGGACTCTGTGCTTTCATTGCTGAGGGCCCAGATTTGATCCCTTGTTAAGGAACTGAGATCCTACAAGCCATGTGGCGAGGCATTAAAAAAAAAAAAAGACTTCCAGTTTATGGTCTAGCATGTAAGGAGCTTAGAAGTCACTATTCCATCCTAACAACAAGTAAAAAGCTGAACTAACTGGAAAAAAATCAACAACTCTTCTTTGATACAACAGAGAAATGAAGCAACAATGCAAACTCATACACCTCCAATTGGAGAGACAACAGAGGAATACAGAGGATCACAACTTACCAGACCAGAAAGCCATCAGCAGATATCACCACAGGAAACAGTGACAAGGTAGGAAAACCTAAACTATACTTGTCAATTTGCTGGAGGCTCAGTGTAGACAAGTCTGAGAGTTAAAAAGTCCAGGGAGACCCAGTCATAGCTTGGTTCCTACGCTTTTGTGAGTCTTATGTACAGAAGCTCCACCTGGTCCTCAGAGTGAACACTGGAGAAAAATTCCTATGTAGTTCCAGCAGGGGAGGGGAGAAAGAAACCCTTTTGAAATATGCCAGAGCTTCATGTTCTTCTGTAAAAGAATTGCCTTCAGGAGAAATTATTTCACCAGACCCTAACCTACTGGAGTAGTACTAGAGCCTAACCAACCCGGGGAACCAGCCAGCTCCAGCCCCCTCCAGCCATTCTGTCCCACCTAAGTGGGGAAAAAAAACTGAGGACCACTTATGAAGTTCAGAGGTACAGACTCACTAAAAGACTGAGACCTAATCATAGGACTATAAAATGATTCTCTTCCCACCACATCTTACCACCATACCAAAAAAGTCCTATTTAACAGAGCTCCTTTCACCTAGTACATCATGTCCAGATTTCAGCAAAATTTACAAAGCATACTAAAAAGTAAAAAACATAGTTTGCAGAAACTGAGCAAGGATCAGAACCAGTCAGATATGGAAGAAATGTTGGAGTTATCAGACTAGGGATTTAAAATAACTATTACTTGTAATTTCCTGATGGTCTAGTGGTTAGGACTCCATGCTTTCAATGAATTCTCTCAACTGAGTCTGTGAGGGCCCAGCTTCAATCCCTAGTTGGAGAACTAAGATCCTACAAGCCACAAGGTATGGCCAAAAAAGAAAATGAAACAACTATTATTAACATGCTACAGTTTTAATAGAAGAAGTAGACAACATGGAAGAATAGATGGATATTGTATGCAGAGAGATGGAAATTGAAAGAATCAAATAGAAATACTAGAGATTAAATACATGAACAGAAATGAAAAGTCCCCTTAATGGACTTACTAGTAGATTGAGCATGACTGAGGAAAGAATTTCTGAGTTGGAAGAGTTGACAACAGAAACATCCTAAACTGAAACAAAAAAAAAAAATCAACCCCCACAAAGAAAAGAATTGTAAGACAACTACAAAAGATGTAATGTATACATAATGAGAATGTCAAGAGAAAAAAGAGAAGCAGAAGCAATATGTAAAAGAATAATGACTGAGCATATGTCTAAATTAATGCTAGATACAAAACCACAGATCCAGGAAGTTCAGAGAGCATCAAGTAGGATAAATGCCAAAACACATAACATTTAAATTTCAGAAAATTAAAGAGAAAAAACAATCTTGAAAGAAACCAGAGGGAAAAAACCACCTTACCTATAGAGAAGCAAAGATAAGAATTATATCCTACTTTTCCTCAGAAACCACCTAGGCAAGACTAGAATGAAGAGAATACTCAAAGTGCTGAGAGAAAAATAATCTACCAACTTAGAATTCTGTACCTTGTGAAATTATTCTTCAAAGGTAAAGGAGAAATACCTTCTCAGATGAAGAAAAATTTGAGGGAATTTGTTGTTATTAGGCCTGCCTTGCAAGAAATGTTAAAAGAAGTTCTTAAGACAGAGGAAAATGACATAAGTCAGACACTTGGATCTACATTAAGAAAGGAAGAGCATCAAAGAAGTAATAAGTGAAGGTAAAATAAAAACTTTAATTTTTCTTATTCTTACTTGATCTAACAGATAATAGTTTTCTCGAAATACTAGTGACAATGCATTCAATTATGTATGCTTGTGTGTGTGTGTGCTTATGTATAAGTGAAATTAATGACAGCAATGATACAAGGAATAGGAGGAAGGAACTGGGATTATATTATGATAACATATTTGCACTAGCCACAAATTGGTATAGGGTTATTTGAAAGTGGACTTATTAGTTGTAAATGTAAATTGCAAACTCTAGGGCAACTACTAAAAAAGTAAAAAAAAAAAGTATAACCAATATGCTAAGAAAGAAGAAAAAAGAAATCATATAAAATGCTCAGTTAAAACCACAAGGAGCTAGAAATGTGTAGAAGGCAAAAAGAACAAAGAACAAGAGCAATAAATAAAAAATAGTAACAAATATGGTGGATGTTAATCCAACTACATCAATAATTATTGTAAACATCAATTGTCTAAATACAACCATTAAAATCCAGATATTGTCAGAGTAAGAAAAAAACAAGAAACAACTATAATGGTATATTTAAGAAACATTTAAAATATAAAAATACATATAGATTAAAAATAAAAGAATGTTAAACAATACACTATGCTAACACTAGTAAAAAAAAAAAAAAGTAAGAGTAGCTATACTAATTTCAGGCAGAGTTGACTTCAGACCAAGGAAAATTATCAGGGCTAAAGAAGGGCATTACATAGGAATAAAGGCATTAGTACTACAAGAATACATAACAAGCAATGTGTGTGAGCCTAATCCTAGAGTATCAAAATAAGTGAAACAAAATCTGATAGAACTGCAACAAAAAAATAAATGAACCCACTATTATAGAGACTTAATACCCCTCTATCAAAAGTGGAATGATCGAGTAGGCAGAATATGAGTAATGACACAGTTGAACCCACAGCACCATCAATTAACTGGATATAATTGACATGTATAGACTATTTCATTTAACAGCGGATTATATATTCTTCTCAAGCACACATGCAACATTCACCAAGACAGATTATATTCTTCATCATAAAACACATCTAAAACACATTAAAAGAATGTAAGTCACAATGGGTATGCTGTCCAACCATGATGAAATTAAACTAGAAATCAATAACAGAAAGATAGATGGAAAATTCCAAAATACGTGGAGATCAAACAACACACTTCTAAAAAACACATGAGTCAAAGAAGAAATCTCAAAAGGAATTTAAAAATATTTGAACTAAATGGAAATAAAAAACACAACTTCTCAAAATTTGTGAGATGCAGCTAAAGCCATGTTTAGAGGGAAATTTGTAGCATTGAATACATATATTAGAAGGGAAGAAAGATCTAAAATCGATCATCTGAGCTTCCACCTTAGGAAACTAGAAAAAGAAGAGCAAATTAAATCTAAAGTTAGCAGAAGAAAACATATAGTAAAAATAGATCAGAAATCAATTAAATAGAAAACAGGAACTCAATAGAAAAAAATCTGTAAAAACAAAAGCTGGTTCTTTGTAAAGATCAATAAAGTTGAGAAGACTCTAGCCAGGCTAACTGAGAAAAAAATAGAGAAAATACAAATTACTAATGTCCAAAATTAAAGAGAGGATGTCACTATAGATCCTATGGACATTAAAAGGATAATAAAGGAATATTATGGACATGAGTTTGAGCAAGCTTTGGGAGTTCGTGATGGACAGGAAAGCCTGGCATGCTATAGTCCATGGGGTCGCAAAGAGTCGGACACGACTGAGCAACTAAACTGAACTAGTCCATAGTTCAGTCCATAGTACATACTCCACACATTTTATAACCTAGATGAAATGGGCCAACTCCTTGAAATCTGTTGAAATGCACACACAAGAAGTAGACAGTCTGAGTAGGCCTCTATCACTTAAAAAAATTGGATCAATAATTAATAACTCTCTAAAGTAGAAACTACTAGGCCCACATAAATTTACTGTTGAATTATTTAGGGAAGAAAATAATACAAAATTTCTACAATCTCTTCCAGAAGATAGAAACAGAGAACATTTCCTAACTCATTATATGAAGTTGGCATTTTCCTAATACCAAAAACCATATGAAGACATACAAGAAAAGAAAGTACAGACTGCTATCTCTCATGAACACAGACGTAAAAATTCTCAACAAAATACTAGTAAATCAAGTGCAAGAATGTATAGGAAGAAATATACCACAATCAAGTGGAATTCATCTTGGGTATGCAAGGCTGGTTCAACATTTGAAAAATCAATTAATGTAATTCATTATGTTAACAAGTTAAAGAGGTTAAAGTTGCATGATAATACAATAGATACAGAAAAGGTATTTGACAAAATCCAACACCCATCCATGATTTTAAAATCTCAGTAAACTAGGAATAGAGAACTTCCTCAATATGATAATAAACATCTACAGGCTTCCCTGGTGGCTCAGAGGATAAAGCGTCTGCCTGCAATGCAGGAGACCCAGGTTCGATCCCTGGGTTGGGAAGATCCCCTGGAGAAGGAAATGGCAACCCACTCCAGTATTCTTGCCTGGAGAATCCCATGGACAGAGGAGTCTGGTGGGCTATAGTCCACGGGGTCACAAAGAGTCGGACACGACTGAGCAACTTCACACACACACCACCATACATCATAGAGAGAAACTTGAATCACTCCCATTAAGAACGAGGCAAGGATGCCACCACTTATCACTGCTTTTTTCAACTTTGTACTGGAAGTCCTAGATAATTCAATCAGACAAGAAAAGGAGATAATTTTCCAGTATAGATTATTTTTAAAATATGTGTTATTTTTATAGTCTAATGCCCTTGATCATTTTAAAATGAAAATATATAATGGCAACCCACTCCAGTATTCTTCCCTGGAGAATCCCATGGACAGGGGACCCTGGTGGGCTACGATCTGTGGGGTTGCAAAGAGTCGGACACAACTGAGCAACTAACACACTATTTACATTTGCACATTAAAAATGAAATATTTAAGTAGAGATGTAACAAAATACATACCAGATCTATATGAAGAACACTACAAAACTCAGGTTGAAAATGAGTGGAAATCATTCAATTCACATTGAATTCAAGTGAAAAAATGAATGAAATAAAACTAAATAAATGGAGAGATTTTATGTTTATGGATAGGATGGCAATATCATAAAGATATCAGTTGTTTCCAACTTGATCTGTGGATTCAATGCAATCCCAATCAAAATCCAAGCAAGTTACTTTGTGGATATTGACAAACTGAGTCTAAAGTTTATAAAGAGAGGCAAAAGACCCAGAATGTCCAACTCAACATTGAAAGAGTAGAATAGAGTTGGAAGACTGATGCTACCTGGTTTCAAGGCTTAACAGAAAGTTAATAGTAACTAAGACAGTGTGGTGTTGGTGAAAGAAAAGACAAATAGATCCATTAAATAGATTAGAGAGTCCAGAAAGAGACCCCCATAAATAGAGTCAACTGATTTTTGCCAAAGGAGCAAACGCAATACAATGGAGCAAAAATAGACTCTTTAACAAACATGCTGGAACAACTGGACATCACAAAGATTAAGTCAAAATGGATTATAGACCTAAATGAGAAATCCTAAACTATAAACCTCCTAGAAGATAACATAAGAGAAAAATGTAGCTGACCTTGAGTATGGTGATGAGTTTTTAGACACAATACCAAATGCATGATCCATGAAAGAAATAACTGATAACCTGGAATCAGTTAAAATAATTAAAATAGAAACCTTAATTAAAATAGAAACTTCTCTGTGAAAGACAATATCAAGAAGAAAAGCCATAGACTGAGGAGAAAATATTTGCAAAGGACACAGTTGATAAAGGACCGCTATCCAAAATATACAATGAACTCTCAAAACTCAACAATAAGAAAACAAACAACCCATTTGGGCTACAAATCTGAACAGACACCTTGCCAAAGATATACTAATGACGAGTAAGCATATGAAATGATTTCAACATCATATGTCATTAGTGAATTGCAAATTAAAACAGGAGTGTGATATCACTAGAAACATATCAGAATTGCCAAAATCCAAAACAATGACAGCACCAAGGACTGGTGAGGATGTGGTGTAAATAAGAACTCTGCTTCATTGCTGGTGAGAATGCAAAATGGTACAGTCACTTTGGGAGACAGTTTGGCAGTTTCTTACAAAACTAAACAGACTTTAATGATATGATCCAGCAATCATGTTCCTTGGTATTTACCCAAATGAGCTAAAAACTATGTCCACACAAAAACCTGCACATACATATTTACAACAGAAAACTTGGAAGCAACCACAATGTTCTTTAGTAGTTATCTAACCACTAATATACTGTGATACATCCAGAAAATTGAATAATAAATGACACTAAAAAGAAAATGAGATACAAAGCCACGAAAAGACATGCAGGAAATGTAAATGCATATTACTATGTGAAAGTAGTCAATTTGAAAAGACTGCATACTATATGTTCCCAACTATATGCCAGTCTGGAAAGGGAAAAACTATAGAGTCAGTTAAAAAATCAGTGGTTACCAGGTATTTGGGTGGAGGGAAGAATGAATAGGTTTAGCACAGAAGATTTTAAGGTCCCTGAAACTATTCTGTATGATACTACAATTGTGGACACACATACATTTTGTATATTTCTCCAAAACCATAAAATGGGTACCAAGAGTGAATTCTAATGCAAACTATGAACTTTGGGTGATAAGGATGTATTCAGCTACTGTAACACATGTACCTCTGGGGTGCAGGATGTAGATAGTGGGAGATTGTATGTATATGGGGACTGGCAGTATTTGGGAACTCTGTACTTCCTGCTCAATTTTGCTATGAACCTAAAACTGATCTAAAAATTAAAGTTTATTAATTGAAAAATAAGACACATGGGGAAACCTAGATTAAACTTATTTATGGTTATGGCATATTTTTCAAGATCAAAAATCATAAAAGCTACTTCAAAATACTTAATAAGAAGATTTTCATTCATTCAACAAACATTTATTGAATTCCTTCCAAGTTCCAGGCTTATGACTATGGTAAAAAATGAGATTCCACTCATCTCTATTGTTTACACTCCAAATTAATGGATATATTTGTAGTTTATTCCCTTTTTGATTCCTAACAGAATATAGAGTTCAGAAAAGAAGTATCATCAAAATGGGTCAAAATTACAAATCTGTACATTAAATGTATAAGAATGTTAAAAGATAATTTGGGACTTCCTTGGTGGTGCAGTGGATAAGAACCCAGCTACTAATTCAGGGGACATGGGTTTGATCCCTGGTCCTGGAAGATTCCAGATGCTGTAGACCAACTAAGCCCATGCATCACAACTACTGAGCTTGCGTGCCACAACAACTGAAGCCTGCACAACTACTGAGCCCACAAGCCACAACTACTGAGCTTGTGTGCTACAACTACCGATGCCTGCGTGCCCTAGAACCTGTGCTCCACAACAGGGGAAGCCACTGCAATGAGAAGCCTGAGCACAACAAACAGTTGCCCTTGCTCGCTGCAACTAGAGAAAGCCTGTGCACAGCAATGAAGATCCAGTGCAGCCAAAAAAGAAATGAAATAAATAAATTAATTAAATGAATAAATAAATAAATAAATAATGTTATATAATTTGACAAAGGCGTGAATTTTTTCAGCTACGTATGGGAAGTAACTTTTGGTAGAAGGTAGTAAAAAACATAATTGACATAAAATCTTTGAGATTATTAGCTATAAATGGTGGAAGAATAGTTTTCTAAGGGGTTTGCAAAGACAAGATTCACCCTGTACATAATGAACAATAAGAAGTTGTGCTTTATAAGGATGAAGTATATAGAAGAAAACTATATTTCAAGGGTGAAAACATTTCCTATTCCTGAAAAAAAAGCTGCCTATAGGGAAGTGCTGGGTTTAATTCAATGCCTTGAATCTGAGGGTTATCCTAAAGTAATTAGGTACTGATGAAGGCTGATGTGATCAGATGAAGCAGGTAACAGAGCAATGAGATGGCTGGATGGCATCATCGACTCAATGGACATGAGTTTGGGCAAACTCCAGGAGATAGTGAAGGACAGGGAAGCCTGGCGTGCTGCAGTCCATGGGGTCGCAAAGAGTGGGACATGACTTAGCTACTGAACAACAACAACAATCCAAAGAAGAGAGTGACAATGTAATAGGCAGGATCTGGTGAGAAATGCCTTCTCACTAGAGTAGTGTTGAGACATGTTCTCAGTGTCTACGTTTGTTTTCTATGAATGGCCATGTAATTATCTTGATATAGCAGTTTCAAACCTCGCATTTTTGCTTAAAAATTTACAAGAGACCTTTGGTACAATACATTCATTTTATGTTTGGTTTTATTACTACCCTGGATCTGCCGGGGTCCCCGGCTATTACTGATTTTAGTTGTTGACATAATCACACAGATTTTGTGTCTTTGATGTGAAAGTTGGATTCACAGCACACCAAATAATATCTATCCTTGCCATCTTCCCAGTGGCTGGGATAGTTGGCCTCAGACAGGCAGTATTCTTAATAGTCACAACACCAAAGTGTCAGTCACTCAGTCATGTCCGACTCTTGGCCACCCCACGGACTGTAGCCTGCTAGCCTCCTCTATCCATGGAATTCTCCAGGCAAGAATACTGAACCATTCCCTTAGAAGATGCTAAAGATGAAGATGATTATATATTTGGAACTGGATGGAAAAAGAGACATTGACTATCTGCCAAACAGGGGAAGAAATATTTGACTTGTTTTGCTGGGTCAATACCAGTGATAGCATCTTGAACTGGAGTAAGGCTGAACAGCACAGAGGTTACTCTGCAAATCTAGTGGCTGCTTCAGATGGACAGTGAGGTATTTCTGCTTTGGTATGCATGTCTGTCCACTGGCAAGCCACACAGCTCAATACAAAATAGTGATATTTCATCTTTCTCTTTTTGTTTCTTCTTGTACTGCAGGCCAGTAATTATGCTCATGTCCTACAAGTCATGTAGAGAAACATGGCAGAGAAAAGGACAGAGGTCTAGGAGAATGGTTAGAGGCATCTTCTCCAGTTGAAATGTGAAAGTATTTTTCCTCTGAGAAAATGAGGAGGCAAGATTGCCTCCCCCCCCCCTCCGCTCCCCGGGAGAAAGGGCATTCTGATGAGCAGAGATGGACTGTTGTAGCTAAGTGGGAGCAGATAATAATCTCCTCAGTTTGGACCTGTCACTAAGCAAAAGAAAATGGGGGCCCTCACTTACAAAATATATTTCCCACTCTTTAAAGTGAAGGTTTTTGTCATTTTAATGAGGATACCAAGTCTTTACTTTCACAGACTTAATATTAATTGGGCCTATTTCTGAAGTTGGAGTTCTTTGTACATTTCCAGAACATTGAAAAGTTCAATATTCCCTTTTAATAATATGTTTGAGTAGGTGAATTCATCAGTCCTGATACTAAAGAGTATAGTACAGTGAATTTATTCTTTTCCTGCCATCATTAGTTCCCAGCTTCTCCTTTTTGACGATTTCCTATATAGGAAAAAGTTTCTCTTTATGGGGATTGCTCCTCAGATCTGAAGGCTGCCAGTTCATCATGGCAGATATGAAAGTATGAAGGCAGCTGTGAATGCCTCATTTTAAAGGAGCCACTTGGAGCAAAATCGCAGACATGTTTTTCTACAACAAAAGATCTAAAAGGACTTTGTGCTTTTAGGTATGAAAAAAAATATACCTAGGTTTCTTCAATGATACAAAGAGCACAAACAAACAAAAATTAATGGAAGTAAATTTAGAGAGTCAGCCACCCTTAAAAAGCCGCATTACCAGTGATGACCTGGAAGGGTAAGATGGGGGTGGAGGTCGGAGGGAGGCTTGAAGCTCAAGAGGGAGGGGATATATGTATATGTATAACTGATTCACTTTGTTGTACAGCAGAAACTAACACAACATTGTAAAGCAACTATACTCTAATAAAAAATCATAAAAAAGGAGATGCTAAAAATGTTACCACATTTTAGAAGAAAGATGCTAAAAAGTGTTACCAAATTATAGAAGGAAAAATGAGCAACACTCCTCTCAAGGTTCAAAAAAAGAAGCTAGAGCTGCAGTGATTCACAAAGAGAAAAAAGAAAAACAAAGAGTGGGAAGAAAAAGTGGGAGATATGAGCACGACCCATGAAGGCCAGTTCAGAAAAAATCTCAAGTGAGTCCCCTGACTTCAAAAAGCCTTGCTTCTGAGGCAGTCCTAAGATGGTGGAGGAATAGGATGGGGAGACCACTTTCTCCCCCAAAAATTCATCAAAAGAACATTTAAACACTGAGTAAATTCCACAAAACAACTTCTGAATGCTGGAAGAGGAC
This sequence comes from Bubalus kerabau, assembly GCF_029407905.1. Lineage (NCBI taxonomy): Eukaryota > Metazoa > Chordata > Mammalia > Artiodactyla > Bovidae > Bubalus > Bubalus kerabau. Next base: position 18,531,132 of record NC_073647.1, read on the forward strand.
ATCAGACACCCAGAAAAGCAGCCCATTGTCTTCAAAAAGAGGTAGGAAAAAATATAAAAGACAAAAAAAGAGACAAAAGAGGTAGGGACGGAGCTCCGTCCCTGGAAGGGAGGCTTAAAAAGAGAGAAGTTTCCAAACATCAGGAAACACTCTCACTGCCGAGTCTGTAGTGAGCCTTGGAAGCACAGAGGGCAACATAACCCGGAGGAAAAATAAATAAATAATTAAAACCCACAGATTACGAGCCCAATGGTAACTCCCCAAGCAGGGAAGCAGTGCAGACGCCTGCATCCGCCACTAGCAAGCGGGATCTGGGCAGGGAGATGAGGGCTGCATTGCTTAGAGTAAGGATCGGGCCTGAATGCCCTGAGGGTAATCAGAGTGAACTAACTTGGGCTAGCAAACCAGACTGTGGGATAGCTACCACGCGAAGAGCCCTAAGACACTGCCAGGACCACGCACAGAACAAAAGACTGAACAGAATTAGCCGGCTGAAGACCATCCCCCTCCGGTGATAGGCAGCCAGAGCTGGAAGCGGGCAATCGCAGCCCCAGAGAGACATTATCTACCAAACTGCAAGCAGGCTTCTTTGCTAACTAAAACTTCTTGGGGTTCTGGACAGTCATCATCCACCTGAGAAGGTGTGCCAGTTGTACACCCGGAAAACCGAGCAGCAGGGACAGGAGAGGCGATAAAAAAAGTTGCAGTGACCACACTTGCCAAACACCTCATCACCTGAGCTGCTCGGACCTGGGAAGGGCACAAAACACAGGCCTAGTGGAGTCTGCACCTCTGAGGACTACCCAAGTGACTGAACCTGAGCGGCTTAGACCTGGGAGGTGCATGCAGCCCAGGGCTGGCCTTGGACGGTTCCCAGCAGAGCAACCTAGAGCCTGAGCTGTGTGGGCAGGGAGGGCACACATGCCATGAGCAAGGGCAGGCCCAGTGTGGCTAAGACACTGCGAGCACACGCCAGTGTTATTTGTTTGCAGCGTCCCTCCCTCCCCACAGTGTGACTGAACAAGTGAGCCTAAAAAAAGTGTCCACCACTGGCCCTCCTTGTGTCAGGGCAGAAATCAGACACTGAAGAGACCAGCAAACAGAAGAAGCTAAAACAGAAGGAAGTGCCTTGGAAGTGACAGGTGCAATACATTAAAACCCTGTAGTTAGTACTGACTACATAGGAAGGGGCCTATAGATCTTGAGAAATATAAGCCGGACCAAGGAACTATCCGAAAATGAACTGACCCCACACTGCCCACAACACCACCAGAGAAAGTCCTAGATATATTTTTACCATTTTTATGATCATTCTTTTTTTTTAACTTTTTAAAAATTTTAAGTCCTCTATTACTCCTTTAATTTTCATCTTTATAACCTACTATTACTTTTCAAAAAAAGACTCTATTTTTTAAAGCAAACTTCATATATATATATATATATATTTAATAATTTTTGTGACTTTGTTTTTTTCTTCTTCTTCTTCTTTTATTTAATATTGTAATTTTGAAAATCCAACCTCTATTCTAGATTTTTAATCTTTGCTTTTTGGTATTTGTTATCAATTTTGTACCTTTAAGAACCCAATCTTCAGTACCCATTTTTACTTGGGAGTGAGATTACTGGCTTGACTGCTCTCTCCTCCTTTGGACTCTCCTTTTTCTCCACCAGGTCGCCTCTGTATCCTCCCTCCCCCTTCTCTTCTCTACCCAACTCTGTGAATCTCTGTGTGTTCCAGATGGTGGAGAACACATAGGGAACTGATTACTGGCTGGATCTGTCTCTCTCCTTTTCATTCCCTCCTTTTATCCTCCTGGACACATCTGTCTCCTTCCTCCCTCTTCTCTTCTCTGTATAACTCTGTGAACATCTCTGAGTGGTCCAGACTGTGGAGCACAAATAAGGAAGTGATTACTGGCTAGCTTGCTCTCTCCTCTTTTGATTCCACCTCATCTCATTCGGGTCACCTCTAACTCCCTCCTCCCTCTTCTCTTCTCCATGTAACTCTGTGAACCTCTCTGGGTGTCTCTCACTGTGGAGAAACTTTTCATATTTAACCTAGATGTATTATCAATGGTGCTATATAGAAGGAGAAGTCTTGAGGCTACTGTAAAAATAAGACTGAAAACCAGAAGCAGGAGGCTTAAGTCCAAATCCTGAGAACATCAGAGAACTCCTGACTCCAGGGAACATTAATCGATAGGAGCTCATCAAATGCCTCCATACCTACACTGAAACCAAGCACCATCCAAGGGCCAGCAAGTTAAAGAGCAAGACATACCATGCAAATTCTCCAGCAACACAGGGACACAGACCTGAGTTTCAATATACAGGCTGCCCAAAGTTACTCCAAAACCACTGACATCTCATAACTCATTACTGGACACTTCATTGCACTCCAGAGAGAAGAAATCAAGCTCCACCCACCAGAACACCGACACAAGCTTCCCTAACCAGGAAACCTTGACAAGCCACCCATACAACCCCACCCAAAGCGAGGAAACTCCACAATAAAGAGAACTCCACAAACTGCCAGAATACAGAAAGGCCACCCCAAACGCAGTAGTGTAAACAAGATGAATAGGCAGAGGAATACCCAGCAGGTAAAGGAACAGGATAAATGCCCACCAAACCAAACAAAAGAGGAAGAGATAGGGAATCTACCTGATAAAGAATTTCGAATAATGATAGTGAAAAGGATCCAAAATCTTGAAATAAAAACGGAATCACAGATAAATAGCCTGGAGACAAGGCTTGAGAAGATGCAAGAAAGGTTTAACAAGGACCTAGAAGAAATAAAAAAAGAGTCAATATGTAATGAATAATGCAATATATGAGATCAAAAACACTCTGGAGGCAACAAATAGTAGAATAACGGAGGCAGAAGATAGGATTAGCGATGCAGAAGATAGAATGGTAGAAATAAATGAATCAGAGAGGAAAAAATAAAAACGAATTAAAAGAAATGAGGACAATTTCAGAGACCTCCAGGACAATATTAAATGCTCCAACATTCGAATCATAGGAGTCCCAGAAGAAGAAGACAAAAAGAAACACCATGAGAAAATACTTGAGGAGATAATAGTTGAAAATGTCCCTAAAATGGGGAAGGAAATAATCACCCAAGTCCAAGAAACCCAGAGAGTCCCAAACAGGATAAACCCAAGGCGAAACACCCCAAGACACATATTAATCAAATTAACAAAGATCAAACACAAATAACAAATATTAAAAGCAGAAAGGGAAAAACAACAAATAATACACAAGGGGATTCCCATAAGGATAACAGCTGATCTCTCAATAGAAACTCTTCAAGCCAGGAGGGAATGGCAAGACATACTTAATGTGATGAAAGAAAGTAAACTACAGCCCAGATGATTGTACCCAGCAAGGATCTCATTCAAATATGAAGGAGAAATCAAAAGCTTTACAGACAAGCAAAAGCTGAGAGAATTCAGCACCACCAAACCAGCTCTCCAACAAATGCTAAAGGATCTTCTCTAGACAGGAAACACAAAAAGGGTGTATAAACTCGAACCCAAAACAATAAAGTAAATGGCAATGGGATCATATCTATCAATAATTACCTTAAATGTAAATGGGTTGAATGCCCCAACCAAAAGACAAAGACTGGCTGAATGGATACAAAAATAAGACCCCTATATATGTTGTTTACAAGAGACCCACCTCAAAACAAGGGACACATACAGACTGAAAGTGAAGGGCTGGAAAAAGATATTCTATGCAAATAGAGACCAAAAGAAAGCAGGAGTAGCAATACTCATATCAGATAAAATAGACTTTAAAACAAAGGCTGTGAAAAGAGACAAAGGACACTACATAATGATCAAAAGATCAATCCAAGAAGATATAACAATTATAAATATATATGCACCCAACATAGGAGCACCACAATATGTAAGACAAATGCTAACAAGTATGAAAGGGGAAATTAACAATAACACAATAGTAGTGGGAGACTTTAATACCCCACTCACACCTATGGACAGATCAACTAAACAGAAAATTAACAAGGAAACACAAACTTTAAATGATACACTAGACCAGTTAGACCTACTTGATATCTATAGGACATTTCATCCCAAAACATTGAATTTCACCTTTTTCTCAAGCGCACACGGAAACTTCTCCAGGGTAGATCACATCCTGGGCCATAAATCTAGCCTTGGTAAATTCAAAAAAATTGAAATCATTCCAAGCATCTTTTCGGACCACAATGCAGTAAGATTAGATGTCAATTACAGAAGAAAAACTATTAAAAATCCAAACATATAGAGGCTGAACAACACGCTTCTGAATAACCAGCAAATCACAGAAGAAATCAAAAAAGAAATAAAAATATGCATAGAGACGAATGAAAATGAAAACACAACAACACAAAACCCGTGGGACACTGTAAAAGCAGTACTAAGGGGGAGAGTTCATAGCAATACAGGCATACCTCAAGAAACAAGAAAAAAGTCAAATAAATAACCTAACTCTACACCTAAAGCAACTAGGAAAGGAAGAAATGAAGAACCCCAGGGTTAGTAGAAGGAAAGAAATCTTAAAAATTAGGGCAGAAATAAATGCTAAAGAAACAAAAGAGACCATAGCAAAAATCAACAAAGACAAAAGCTGGTTCTTTGAAAGGATAATAAAATTGACAAACCATTAGCCAGACTCATCAAGAAACAAAGGGAGAAAAATCAAATCAATAAAATTAGAAATGAAAATGGAGAGATCACAACAGACAACACAGAAATACAAAGGATCATAAGAGACTACTATCAGCAACTATATGCCAATAAAATGGACAACATGGAAGAAATGGACAAATTCTTAGAAAAGTACAACTTTCCAAAACTGAACCAGGAAGAAATAGAAAATCTTAACAGACCCATCACAAGCACGGAAATTGAAACTGTAATCAGAAATCTCCCAGCAAACAAAAGCCCAGGTGCAGATGGCTTCACAGCTGAATTCTACCAAAAATTTAGAGAAGAGCTAACACCTATCCTACTCAAACTCTTCCAGAAAATTGCAGAGGAAGGTAAACTTCCAAACTCATTCTATGAGGCCACCATCACCCTAGTACCAAAACCTGACAAAGATGCCACAAAAAAAGAAAACTACAGGCCAATATCACTGATGAACACAGATGCAAAAATCCTTAACAAAATTCTAGCAATCAGAATCCAATAACACATTAAAAAGATCATACACCATGACCAAGTGGGCTTTATCCCAGGGATGCAAGGATTCTTCAATATCTGCAAATCAATCAATGTAATACACCACATTAACAAATTGAAAAATAAAAGCCATATGATTATCTCAATAGACGCAGAGAAAGCCTTTGACAAAATTCAACATCCATTTATGATAAAAACTCTCCAGAAAGCAGGACTAGAAGGAACATACCTCAACATAATAAAAGCTATATATGAAACACCCACAGCAAACATTATCCTCAATGGTTAAAAATTGAAAGCATTTCCCCTAAAGTCAGGAACAAGACAAGGGTGCCCACTTTCACCACTACTATTCAACATAGTTCTGGAAGTTTTGGCCATAGCAATCAGAGCAGAAAAAGAAATAAAAGGAATCCAAACTGGAAAAGAAGAAGTAAAACTCTCACTGTTTACAGATGATATGATCCTCTACATAGAAAACCCTAAAGACTCCACTAGAAAATTACTAGAGCTAATCAATGAATATAGTAAAGTTTCAGGATATAAAATCAACACACAGAAATCCCTTGCATTCCTATACGCTAATAATGAGAAAATAGAGAAATTAACAAAACAATTCGATTCACCATTGCAACAAAAAGAATAAAATACTTAGGAATATATCTACCTAAAGAAACTAAAGACCTATATATAGAAAACTATAAAACACCGGTGAAAGAAATCAAAGAGAACACTAATAGATGGAGAAATATACCATGTTCATGGATTGGAAGAATCAATATAGTGAAAATGAGTATACTACTCAAAGCAATCTATAGATTCAGTGCAATCCCTATCAAGCTACCAATGGTATTTTTCACAGAGCTAGAACAAATAATTTCAAAATTTGTATGGAAATACAAAAAACCAAGAATAGCCAAAGCAATCTTGAGAAAGAAGAATGGAACTGGAGGAATCAACCTACCTGACTTCAGGCTCTACTACAATGCTACAGTCATCAAGACAGTATGGTACTGGCACAAAGACAGAAATATAGATCCATGGAACAAAATAGAAAGCCCAGAGATAAACCCACGCACCTATGGGCACCTTATCTTTGACAAAGGAGGCAAGAATATACAATGGAGAAAAGACAATCTCTTTAACAAGTGGTGCTGGGAAAACTGGTCGATCACGTGTAAAAGAATGAAACTAGAATACTTTCTAACACCATACACAAAAATAAACTCAAAATGTATTAAAGATCTAAATGTAAGACCAGAAACTATAAAACTCTTAGAGGAGAACAAAGGCAAAACACTCTCTGACATAAATCATAGTAGGATCCTCTGTGACCCACCTCCCAGAATATTGGAAATAAAAGCAAAAATAAACAAATGGGACCTAATTAAACTTAAAAGCTTCTGCACATCAAAGGAAACTATTAGCAAGGTGAAAAGACAGCCTTCAGAATGGGAGAAAATAATAGCAAATGAAGCAACTGACAAACAACAAATCTCAAAAATATACAAGCAACTCCTGCAGCTCAATTCCAGAAAAATAAACAACCCAATCAAAAAATGGGCCAAAGAACTAAATAGACATTTCTCCAAAGAAGACATACAGATGGCTAACAAACACATGAAAAGATGCTCAACATCACTCATTATCAGAGAAATGCAAACCAAAACCACAATGAGGTACCATTTCATGCCAGTCAGAATGACTGTGATCCAAAAGTCTACAAGCAATAAATGCTGGAGAGGGTGTGGAGAAAAGGGAACCCTCTTACACTGTTGGTGGGAATGCAAACTAGTACAGCCACTATGGAGAACAGTGTGGAGATTCCTTAAAAAACTGGAAATAGAACTGCCTTATGACCCAGCAATCCCACTGCTGGGTATACACACCAAGGAAACCAGAGTTGAAAGAGACATGTGTACCCCAATGTTCATGCAGCACTGTTTATAATAGCCAGGACATGGAATCAACCTAGATGTCCATCAGCAGATGAATGGATAAGAAAGCTGTGGTACATATACACAATGGAGTATTACTCAGCCATTAAAAAGAATACATTTGAATCAGTTCTAATGAGGTGGATGAAACTGGAGCCGATTATACAGAGTAAAGGAAGCCAGAAAGAAAAACACCAGTGCAGTATACTAACGCATATATATGGAATTTAGAAAGATGGCAATGATAACCCTGTATGCGAGACAGCAAAACAGACACAGATGTATAGAATAGTCTTTTGGACTCTGTGGGACAGGGCGAGGGTGGGATGATTTGGGAGAATGGCATTGAAACATGTATAATATCATATAAGAAATGAATCACCAGTCCAGGTTCAATGCAGGATACAGGATGCTTGGGGCTGGTGCACTGGGATGACCCAGAGGGATGGTATGGGGAAGGAGGTGGGAGGGGGGTTCAGGATTGGGAACACGTGTACACCCGTGGTGGATTCATGTTGATGTATGGCAAAACCAATACAATATTGTAAAGTAATTAGCCTCCAATTAAAAAAAAAAGCCTTGCTTTTCTTTTCTCTGCAGGTCAGTACTTCAATCAGACTTTTGCCAGCATGGACACACTTGGGATTTCATTGTTTCTCCTCTGAGATCTCTACACTCCCCTCTTAAACACAGTGTGTTCAACCATCATTTATGTCATGGTCCTTCATAACCCTGAGACTCTGATCTTTTTCTTGCTGGGATCTTTATGTCCTGGAATGGCCAGCTTCACCCAGCCTACTATTTGCTTTCTGGCTAAACAGATTCTGCTGCATACTCCTCAGTAATTCTTATTCCTTCACTTACCTGAAAACCTTTGATCAGGTTTACCATGCCAATTCCTAACTCCTGGTCACTTAACTCAACTTGCTCTGCTAGTTATCCTGAGCTGCAGAGGACTTTTATGGGAAGTTGCAGAGCTGGGCAGTTCTAGTTGATAGAGACTCATGCTGGCCCTTGCTGATGGATCGCTCACCTCTCACTGATTTCTTCCTTCCATACTGCCCAGAGTACTTATTACAGATCTGCTCCTCTCTCCTCATGGTCTCTGTTCCAAGTCATTTCTCTTTTCCACAGATGACCAATCTCTTGCTATATGGGCTGCATATATACTTTTAGCTTCATTTATCTTATCTCAGAGGAAGAGGGTTCTCCCCTCTCTGAAGCAAACTTCATTTGAATTCAGATCACTTCACATTACTCTTCTCTAGGATTTCACTTCCATAATTATCCATAAGTACTCTTTCATTCACAAGCATTTTCAACTTCACACTCTCCATGGCCTCCTTCTCTTCTCCTGAATGACAAATAACAACTTAACTTTAACTTTGTCATCACTTATAGTCCCCATTTAAAAAGCCTGTATTTGCTTTTGCTCAATACCCAACTTCGTGGGCTTTCCTGGTGACACAGTCGGTAAAGAATCTGCCTGCAAAGCAGGAGACCTGGATTCAATCCCTGGGTCAGGAAGATCCCCTGGAGGAGGGCATGGAAACCCACTCCAATATTCTTGCCTTCAGAATCTCATGGACAGAGGTGCCTGGTGGGCTATAGTCCACGGGGTCGCAAGAGTTGGACATAACTTAGTGACTACACCATCACCATCACCAACTTTGGGACCTGTGGTCTTTGTCCACTTTCTCTCCTTATTGTCATATGTTCTGGCCCCTACCTCTATCACTCTACTAAAATAGCTCTTGCTCAACAGTGTTACCCTTTCTTCTTCATAATATCTGCTAATGTTATTTATTCCCTACTTCTATAAATTCTTCTTGTGGCTTCTATAATCCAAAGCTTTTCTAGTTTTCTTCCAGCTTCTCAGACTGTTCTTTTTCTAAGTCTTCTGCAAATTCCTCTTCCTTTACTTCTTCCTTACTATGGGTAGTTCTCAAAGTTCTGTATTCAGTCCTTTGCTCTTCTTTCTCACTTGTCTTTCACATTCATTTATTTATATCCTCCAGACTTCAGCCAACATCTTTGTACTTTCAATACTATCTTCTATTCCTTCTGCTTTCTTCAACCCTGATTTGTATACAAATCATTTATGTTTATTTTCTAACTACCTACTGGGCTTCCCTGGTGGCTCAGACAGTAAAGAATCTGCCTGAAATGCAGGAAACTCGGGTTCAATTCCTGGGTTGGGAAGAACCTCTGGAGAAGGGAATGGCAACCCACTCCTGTCTTCTTGCCTGGAGAATTCCATAGACAGAGGAACCTGGCAGGCTGCAGTCCATGGGGAACTGATGCTGATGCTCTAGTACTTTGGCCACCTGATGCAAAGAACTGACTCGCTGGAAAAGACCCTGATGCTGGGAAAGATTGAAGGCGGGAGGAGAAGGGGGTGACAGAGGATGAGATGGTTGGATGGAATCACCAACTCAATGGACATGAGTTTGAGCAAACTCTGGGAGACGGTGAAGGACAGGGAAGCCAGCTGTGCTGCAGTCCATGGGGTTGCAAAGAGTTAGATACTACTTAGTGACTGAACAGCGACTATGTACTGGCTCAGCAGTAAAGAATCCACCTGCAATGCAGGAGACATAAGAGATGTGAGTTAGATCCCTGGGTTGGGAAGATCCCCTGGAAGAGGCCATGGAAACCCACTTCAGTATTCTTGCCTGAAAAATCCCATGGACAGAGGAGCTTGGTGGGCTACAGTCTGTGGGGTCACAAAAGGATTGGACAAGACTTAGCGACTGAGCACAGCATGGCAACAACCTACTATCTGAAGCTGATCTCATTATATTCTGCAAAGAAGTCCCATCCATCAGTCCATTTCTATCGGTTCTGCTGTTATGCATTGAATCTCTTCTCCTAAAAAAGATATGTTGCAGCCCTCAGAATGTGACCTTATTTGGAAACAGGATCTTTACAGAAGTAATCAAGTTAAAATGAGGTCATTAGGTCAGGCTTATAGATTTATATGACTGGTGTCTTTATGAAAAGAGGAAATTTGGGCACAGAGACAGACATGCACACAGGGGAAATATCATGTGAACAGGAAGAGACTGAGCTGATGCATCTTCAAGCCAAGGAATACTGAAGATGGCCAGCAAACCATCAGAAGCTGGAGAAGTATGATACAGATTTTTCTCAGAGGTCTCAGAAGAAACCAACCCTGCCAGAGCCTTTATCTCAGATTTATAGGCTCCAGAAATGTGAGACAATAAATTTCTGTTGTTTATGTCACTTGGTTTGTGGTACTTGTTATAGCAGCTCTAGCGAACTAATACAGTCACCAACCTTCTATTCTCCCAGGTTAGAAAACCTAGGCTCATTCTGAGTTCTTTCCTTTCTTCATCATCTACATCCAATCTGGCACCCAAGATTTTAGTTTATTCCCCCCCAAATGACTCTTGGCATCTTTAATCTCATACTCTCTGTTTTTTTCTTCTATCATTTTCTCAGTTCCTGTTGCTTTCACTAGTCCCAATCTTTATCATTTTATATCTCAATTCCTATAAAAGTCTCTGGCTTATCTTTCTCAATCAAAAATTATCTCCTAAAATATGTAATTCATGTTGGTTTTATCATACAAATGCCATGATTGAGAGACATGCTTATAGTGACATATTGCCTACTATGCTAAGCTTGGCATTCATGGTCCCCCATGGTTTAGACCCATCTTGCCCACTCAATCTTTTATACCCTTATTGCACATCATCTTTATTTCCCTCTTTAAGCTCTACTCCTTTGCCTTTTCCCTCTCTGCATCAAGATGCTTTTTCACTTTTTTTGCCTTTCATCCAAACTTGTTCACTTTCAAGGCCTTAATCAATTTTCACTGATGGTGACTACTCTGGCCCACACTAATATCTCTTGCCCTTGCTGCATTCTAATCAGTATCTTCCAGGTCAGCACCAAGTGGTATTTCTTACATTTTATGTGTATTTACATATATTACATCTTTATACCTATCAGCTTTTATGACATAATGCTTGTTAACTAATTGATCAACTCCTAAAGTGAGAATAATGGGATGGATGGAGGAGCCTGGTAGGCTGCAGTCCACAGGGTCGCTAAGAGTTGGACACGACTGAGCGACTTCACTTTCACTTTTCACTTTCATGCATTGGAGAAGGAAATGGCAACCCACTCCAGTGTTCTTGCCTGGAGAATCCCAGGGACAGAGGAGCCTGGTAGGAGGCTGTCTATGGGGTCGCACAGAGTCGGACACGACTGAAGCAACTTAGCAGCAGCAGCAGCAGGAGGAGGAGAAAAGGAAGGAGATTGGATGCCAACTGAAGAGAAAACTTTGGCTAGAACAGTGGAGAATTAGTCTAAGTCAATGTTTTCTGAATGAACTTCCTGGACCATGATCATAGAAATCATTCAGGATGCTTGATAAAATTTAGATTCCCAAACTCTATTACAGACCTATTGAATCAGACTCTGCAGCCCAGAAGTCTGAATTTTAAAAGGAAACCCAATGATTTATATATGTATGTGTGTGTGTATATATATATATATATATATATATATATATATATACACACACACACCAAATCTGAAAACCACCAGTTTAAGTGAAGAAAGCAGAAGATACATACTGAAAGGGAATAGCTATTATGTTTACTGAGTACATGTACTTTCCATCATGGCTAACAATAGAATGAAATAGTTTCACACTATCATGATTTGCTTTGATGTGATTCTCCCTCTTCAACACATTGCTCTGAGCAGAGCAGTCCTTTCTTCCATGGCAAGAATATTTCCAGTTCTGAATCACAAATAGAGGTTAGCTAGCATAGAGAATCTCACAGAATAGAAATTTCGTGGCACTTCAAGCAAAGGTATCAGACTGCTAGCTTTGACTCATACTTTCATTGGGAAATAAATATAACTAAAAGCATGCTATAGGCTCCTGAAATTCAAGTTTGGTAGCATGGAGAGGGAGGAAAAAAGCCTTCGAGATCTAGTTGTTTAAACTTTTAATTGGAGCCAAGCAATAACTAAAACATGCAGCTGATTGAGATAAAAATGGAGGCCCTGCTCATTGGCTCATACTGAGCAGGATTTCTGCAGTTGAGTACTATAGACATGTGATAACAAAATTAGATATGATCGAGGGGAAGAAAAATGCACAAAAGTCCTTGAATTAAAATGAATTGAAACCTTCTGGGAGAAAAGCTATTTGGTAAGCTCCATTAAGTCTATTGTAGATAGCTTTATTTGACAAAGCAGCATCCTGGCATGTGGAACAGGAAGGAAAATAGCTATAAGATGATCTGTCAGGGAGTTTCCAGTCTCTAAACGAATAAGATTCTGTGCAGTAGCCAATACAGCTTTTAACTCAAAAGAGATACAGAGCAAAATGCAATTATATAACCCTAGTAAGTACATTCAATCTGAATCTCCCATATACCCCTCTCCTCCCCAAATAACTCCTCAAACTCAGCAATTTATCAAGTGGATGCTCAAACTTATGGCTGCATTCATTTCAGGGTAACAGTGGATTAACACTGTATACAATACTACACACATTGAGGTGGAGGCAATCCTACAAGTCAAAGATTAATCAGCTATAAAATATCTCAGTTAAACACTTAGATCATTTGAATAGTTCAATTATTATTACATTTTTCAGTTTATTCTGGCTATAAGTTTATAGTATGTGTTTGCAGTTATTAGTTTCCTGTTCTGAAAATGTTACTTATCCACTGATTGTGAAGGGTTTATTTAATATATATGGACACTTATATGTTTAGGGATCTAACATATGGCAAAAATAAAGGAGATTCAGATGTAACAGCTAATGAATGCTTTAAAAACAGTCTGAATGGTGATTTTTTTTTTCTTTATGAGTGAAGATTCTGGAATCACGCAAGTGGCTAAAGCTGCTCACTTCAATATGCAAACACCAATAAATTCTAATTTGCATTGTAATCTATCTGTTTTCTGTCTCTCACACAGACACACAGACATACACATAGTAGGGGCGGTATACTACCATATCTCCAATGTCTAGCACAGTTCTTGGAATGTAATGGCTAATAAAGGAATGAAGGAATTCACTTAACCATTACAAAATCTATGTTAAGATGTTTTTTATAATGTATTTCTTATAAACATGGAAGCTGAGGCTCACTGAGGAGGAAGTCCTTCCTAGGTCAAGAAAGGCAGAGCTGGGATTAGAACTCCCTGTGCTCTAACTTTAGTCCAGTGTCCTGTCTACTGTGCCTATGGACTGCTAAGATTATCTAGAATGGTTTTCCTGAAGACACTGGTCCTTTAGCTGAGATTTTAGTTTCTCCCATAGCAATCCCCCCTCCAAGATGGTTTGTTATGAAATTGAAGGGTGCTCTTGCTCTACTGTTCACCAGGTTTGCCATTTGAGTTCCTCTGGGGACTTATACCATGGCCATCACCTTGCAGTGAGGGCCTGACTAGATTAGGTAAAAGCAAAAACCTTTACCCAGACAGCTGTTTGTAGACCCTTGTTTGGTTCCTGATAAGCCTCCAAGTAACCACAATGGAAAGTAGTGGATAGGCAGACTCATATATTGTAGATATTTCTGCTTAGTTTGCAGATTGTTTCTTTAACTCTGTGAGTTTTAAACAGAAATATTTAATTTTATGCAGATACATTTATCAAAAATATCTTTTATGATTTCTATCTTTGGAGATCTTCAACCCAAATTATAAAACCAACTCCTACATTTTCCAAAATTTCTTTTGCTACATATAGATTTTGTCATTTGAATCTTCAATCCATTTGTTATTAATTTTGGTGTAAATTATAAGTGATGTAGATATCTAATTATTTTTCCTAAAAGTTCGGCTATTTATATGTAAACCATCTTATAGTTTCTACTGTAGAACATATAAATCCAGGTCAAAATAGAACAAAGATGCCTAAATATCCAGTGCTCCTAGGATAAAAAGTTTACTTTTAATGATGGAAAATGGGGGTAAATTAAGACTACAAAAAGTCCTGTAGCCACATAGTTGACATTCAGCCAGTGTGTACTTATATGGCCTCACAGATTGTTTTTAGCTGGTTCCAGTCTGATGGGTTTGTGCCTCTACCTTACCAGTTGTTTTAAAGCATCATCCCTTTCAGTAGGTGTTAAATAAAGCAAAGCAGAATTTTCTTTACCTGATTCTTCAGTTTCTTTTGTTTCTGTTGTTTCTTCTATTTCATCATCAGACATCTCCATTTCTTCTTCTCGCCTGATTCCCATTAATTCGTCATTATGTATGTTGCGAATTTCCTAAGGTTAAAAGGCATGCTTTTTAGGTGGGAAAGCCTTGAAAATGTTAAGGAAATAAACAGAATTAAGGACAAGGGAAAGCGGGGTCTTTTTAGATGGGTAACAACACTTCAGAGTGGTCTTAAGGTAGAGGCAAAGGGGCATGTTGAGGCTGAGGACAGTCTCAATAGACAAAGCAAACTTTGTGTACTCTGCCCTGCATAGGCTCTCCTTCTATAACCAGAGCTCTAGCAGCTGACGATTCTTGTATCCCTCCCATTTTAGACAGTACTGTTGACTGCGAAACACCTTCCATCTCTTACTCACATGGATTTCTGGACTTTCCCTTAAGGTTCTGCCATGTTCACCTTCCCATGTCAAATCCTTTGATTTCACTGCCTTCCATCCTCTTTCCTCTCCCCTTATAGTCTTAGTCAACACAACTTTTAATCAAACATTTGCAGGTTTAGTAGTTTAGAGTGACAAATGAGCTGTTAGGATTGAACTCCTACCAGATCAACCCTTCCCTGGATAATAACAACAACAAAAAACCAAACCAATTCCCTAACTACTTGATGGCATTAGAGGATGAACAAAAACAGGTACATTCTGAAGAAGAGTTGACTCTTGGAAGAAGGATGTGGGTCTTCCAGTTTTAAAGGGACTTCTATTTTGAGAGCAGACTACAGCTAGAACCTCACAAGGTGGCTAACTTTTAAACAGAAAATCCACGGGCTTTATATCCTAAAGAAATAGAGAGAGTTCAGGGCACCACTGGACAGCCACTGCAAAGTGAGGAGGGGATCCCAGAAAGTAGTCAGCCAAAGAGAGAGGAATCCAAATTCTGTGTATAAAAACTGTTCAAATTCTTCATGATCCCTGAACCATGAAAGCACACATCAGATTCCAAACTACACAGCTAAGGCAAAAAACTCAGCTGAGATTTGAGTTGCCATCAAAGAGAGACAATTTCTAGCTTATATTCAATGAAGTAAATTGACCACTAAAACAAAAGAAAATAAAATCAACAATCTTTAAAAGAATATAAGAGAATCCAAAGACTTAAAAGCAAAATATTCACAATCAGCAGGTAAAACCCTTAATTAATTGACATACCTGCAAGAACTTTCTTTCAGAAACAGTAAAAGCCAGAAGTTAGGGAAACAAGTCTTAAAAGTGCAAAGCGCAAGAAGAAATAAAAAAATATTTATTCAGAATTCTACATTCAGAGAAAGATTTTTTCAAGAATAGAGATGACATTTAATATATTTTCAGACAAATGTAAATGTATTTGTCACCTAAAGACTTGCACTAGAAGAAAAGTTGAAGTTCTTCAGGCTGAAGGGACGTGCTACCGGATGTAAAATGATCCGGTATGAAGAACAATGGACGATTGAGATAATATTGGAAAAGTCACTTTTTCAAAAAATTCATGTGTGAGAACTCTATTTCTGAACAGCTTGCAATCATTTAGAGGCCACTTGATGCCTGTCAGGGGCTCCTCCACACTAAGCTGAGAAATCTTTGCCTAGGTTAGCCCCAATTGGGCCATAATACAGGAAATGTCCAAAGCTGTCTGGTGAAAATTGCCTCCATTTAGGGAGATTATAAATATTTCAAATGGATTTCTTAATAATTAATGCTACAGTTAATCACTACTTCAACTAATATTCTCCTTTCTCCCTTTTCATTCCTTTTATCAGGAAAAAATTTCTATATCAAGGTAAGTTTACACTAAATATAAATAAAAGGACCTATTAAAAAGTGAGCTATTCAGTATTATCACTAATAGCTAAGAAGTAATGGGGAAAAAAACAGAAAAAAATAGAAATACTAACATAGGATCTTCCATGTGCTGCAGGGGCATTACTTTAAAATAGAAGAAAATAATGACTTGCTTGAGAAAAAATGAACTTTAGAGGATTGTGTCAAGAGAGAGATTTACTATGTCTTATTCAAACTCATTGCACAGAGAACGGTAACGGAATTGCTCATTTCTAAGAATTCATTCTATCTCAGGAGTCTGGATTTCAGTTATCAAAGAGCTGTTACTGGAAAGGTGATCACAATGAGGTTTGACACTGGCAAATTCGAATATTGTACAACTTACTTCATCAGGAAAAGTCGTGGCTCTCCTAGGTGCCTAACAAAAATGTAGACTGTCAGAGGGTATAAGCAGAGACTAACTTTCAATTCACAGACATGTTGTCTAACTCTGGGGAAGTTATTGTGCTTCTCTGAAGAGTAAATTGTACTCTTTCTAGGGAAATGTCCCAGGGCTGGAAGATCTAACTGATAGCTAAAACATGCCCTGCAGCTGCTCAGCATCTGCAAAGCATCTTTTCTGCTTACAGCTGGGCAAGAAAGTGTAATCTCTTCTTAGAAGTATAAACTGTTCAATAACTAAGCGATACAGCTTATCTAGAGATCTTTCCCAGCTTCAAAAAATCCCTAGAAAAATAATGGACCTAAGGGCAAATTTTACCTCAATGCCTCAAAATACTTCAAAAACAAGAATTACCAGTTCCTTTAGCTGATAATGAAAGGGGAAGAAAAACTAAGAAGCTTGCTCTCAGATAGATATTCAGCCAGACAGGCAAAGTGGCGAAGCATAGCGCCCTCTAACCACTAGCCAATCCTTCTTAGCTACACAGAAACTAAGGCCTATATCATTACTTTTCTATAAATATAAATAAGCAAAGAGAACAATAGCAGTTATAGGGCACCAGACAACAGTAAACATAGGGACAGCATTCAGTAAATGACACCACCTGTAAGTAAAGTAAATGAGATTTTAATACTTTGAAAACCTTACCATTAAAGCACTTGATATCTAAGATGCCTATTTTCTATATTCTCTGATAGATCAAAAAAGCTCTACTTTTGGAATCAAGCCCTAACGAATACCTTCAGAGTGAAGAACTGAAACGTGGCATTTACCTAAGGAAGGCACTCTACCTAGTGTGGACACAGGAGCAGGCAGCAGGAGGACTTTGAGTCACTCAAGTATAGGCAGCAAGAGAAATAGCTGTCTCTTAGATTTGCCCCTTTTCCCATCCTGACTGTTGGATCACTGAAGCCAAACGAGTGGCCAATCCAAGGAATTTACACTTCTAGTGAGTGAAAGTTGCTCAGTCATGCCCGACTCTTTGCGACACCATGGATTGTAGCCCACCAGGCTCCTCTGTCCATAGAATTCTCCAGGCAAGAATACTGGAGTGATTTGCCATTCCCTTCTCCAGGGGATCTTCCCTACCCAGTGTATCAAACCCAGGTTTCCTGCATTGCAGGCAGATTCTTTACCATCTGAGCCACCAGGGAAGCACAAATGAGTGGCAATGGCATGCAAAAACATTTTCCAGAAATTTTCATTTGTAAATCTCTACCTGAAATCAACTGGGTCACATCACTGATAGAGTACATCAAAAAAGATAAGACAGCCCTCCTAAGGTTTTTACATCACTTTGTTGCCCATAGTAGACCTGCGATATTTTTATTTAAACAGTGAACTGTTAGTGACTTTTCAAAATGCATTATGATGCCTTTGAGTCTATTCTGTGCTCAGTCGCTCAACAGTGGCCAACTCTTTGTGACCCCATGGACTGTAGCCCACCAGGCTCCGCTGTCCATGGAATTTTCCAGGCAAGAATCCTGGAGTGGGTTGCCATTTCCTTCTCCATGCAGTAACTTTTTGTGAAGCTTAGATATTTACATACTGCTCCACTATGGAGGACAAAGCATTTTCAACATAGAATAAAACAAAAACCCTAGACAGAGGAAAATGCATGAAAAGAATCATCTTGGTACCAGCTGACATTTTTGATTTATCATAAAGTAGGCAAATCATAAATCATTGAACATTAATTATCTAACTATATAGTTTCCAAGAAATTTATGTGGACTTAAATTCATCTTACTCATGTTTTTTGACAGGAATATAACTATAAGAAAAGCAAAGTTCCTTATGAATTGCATTACAAAATTGTACTTACCCAGACTTTGAACATTAATAGTAGTGGCAAAAGGGCAGATGAGAGGGAGATAACTCCTATGCATATGTAGAAATTTGATTCTGAGATATCGTTCAAGCCAATCAACCAAAGCACAAACACAGGCTCTTAATCAATGTCTATTGTATGCTACATAATGGAAATACAAATTTGGTTGATCCAAATTTTGTTGGTATGTGGTTTGATGGCTGAAAGCAAAAGCTAGTGTTAGTGCAAATGGGTCCTAAAATGAGGGTATGCAGATGACTTGAACATTTATCTGCAACCAGGTCTTCAGAGTTTGGAATGATTTTAGCAATCACAGTATTTCACTTCATGAGGATGCTATTAATAGTATGTAATCACCATGTCCCTTTTCTCTGGTCCAGTGATATAAAATCTCACATCAGGGAGAATGCAAGGGAGTATCTTCCAGTGCCTACCACTATGGCTCTAGCTTCTTATATATTAATACCACCCAACTTGTAATGTAGGCCAAGATCTCAGTAAGAGAAATACGCAGGTTTTCAATGATTTCATAGAAAAAGGGTTCCCACAACACTCAGAACTGTCAGTAAAGTCACTGAAGATGCTAACTTTTATTAAGGGGAGGGACATCAGCCTTCTCTTATTTTATTACCCTTTCAAATTATATCAGCAGAAGCCTCACACACATAAATCAGGAAAGTAAACCAATGAAAAAGACTCATTATCAAACTAGTCTGCCTGGTGGATGCTGCTAGAGTGAGTGCCCTTAGCTCCCTGAAAGTGGGGACTTTTTCTTCTTACTCTGTACCTTCTCTCACTAGAGTGAGACAGGGTTGGCTGCTGGAAGGAGGATGACAATGAGACAAAGAACAGGTACTCTGCGACATGAGGAGGTCACCCGCTGGTTTATTCCCCAAGGCAACTGGTAGAAAAGGTTCAGTGTAAGACTCTTCTACCTTAATGAAATCCCTAGCTTAGGAGTTGTAGCTTTGATGCCTACATCAAGAAAAAGCCAGTTTAGTTGATTAAGTCACTGAGATGCTCTGATTCTCTGTGGGGTTCTAAGAGGCAGCCCTGATTTAAGAGGACAGTTCTGTCACTTTCTACAGGATACTGCCTTCTAGTCCTCAGCATTGCCTGTCATCAAGTGAAAGTACACAGAGTTGAAAACAAATTTAATGCCATGATTTAAAAAGGCACCAATATAAAGCAGAAGAAATCTTTTAGGTTTAGGGAATACGATGCTAGAGCAAGGCCACGAGCTATGTTCCACTGTCAGTAGTTTTACTTATAAAGATTGCAGTATTCAAGGTAGACCTTAATTAATCCAATCCAACAGGCAGGAAGCATTTTTCTAGGTTTTTACAAAGCCTACAAGGCACATCACCAAATATGTAGTAAGTCATGCTGGCCGTGTCCTTATCACTGTGTCAAGCAAGCTCCGCTGCAATACTAGGTGACAGGGTGTGTAAGTCTCAGCTCTCCACAGCCCCAGAGAAATGGCCAGCTCACTAGCATAGCTCAGTTTATTGAGGAGGTAACTAAACTCAAGCATATGGCCACCAGGGGCTTCCCAGGTGGCTCAGTGGTAAAGATTCTGCCTGCCAATGCAGGAAACATAAGAGATGAGGGTTCAATCCCTTAGTCAGGAAGATCCCCTGGAGAAGGAAATGGCAACCCACTCCAATATTCTTGTCTGGAAAATTCCATGGACAGAGGAGCCTGGCGGGCTATGGTTCATGGGGTCACAAAGAGTCAGACATGACTGAGAGACTGCACATGCATGCATGCATATAGCCACCAGATATGTGGGCTTGCTATAACTACACAGAGCCTTGATGAATAGTATTAATGGAGACCATTTTTGCAAATTTGTTTACGAAAGGGTTGTGGGCTAGGTGAGTCAGTGCTCCAACAAGAGGTGCCACTCCTATGAAAAAGGAAATAGTGTACAGGGTAGGGTTTTCTGTAATGGGTGGGGCACTTCAGACAGCCTGTTCCAACCCCTAAAAAGGATACACAGGTATGTGTTTCGAAGGGAAGGTAGAGACTAGTATGGCTTTTCTACAACGGGAAGACATACTGAGCATTTTTCTCTCAACTTTTATTTTTCTGAATTATTTCAACTAAAGATTTTGGCTACTTGAAATTTAGGTGTTAAACTCCAACCCTCCCCTTGATCACTTTTTAAAAACTTTTTAGCTCAGTGAGGACAAAGACCACCTCATTCTGCATTGCCTGTCATAATACCTGAGACAGAGAATGTGTTCAGTACACATTTGACTTGAAATATTGAATTTTGTTTGTTGGGCTCCACAACATGAGGTAGCTCTAGCATTCTAAAACCATTTTGTGCTACAGTAAGACAATCACTTCCTTTTTTGACCCTAATTATCATTTTTTAAACAATTACAAACTTTCTGGATTTGTATGACTCTAGCCCTGGGTGTTCTTTGGAAGGAATGATGCTAAAGCTGAAATTCCAGTACTTTGGACACCTCACGGGAAGAGTTGACTCATTGGAAAAGGCTCTGATGCTGGGAGGGATTGGGGGCAGGAGGAGAAGGGGACGACAGAGGATGAGATGGCTGGATGGCATCACCAACTCGATGGACGTGAGTTTGAGCGAACTCCAGGAGATGGTGATGGACAGGGAGGCCTGCCGTGCTGCGATTCATGGGGTCACAAAGAGTTGGACACGACTGAGCACAAGTCATGTCACTTGAGCACAAGCAGAGAGGTGTGTGTCCATCTTAATTTGAAATCAGAGTCCTCTGTTACCTTTAAAGCTGCCACCTATAATGATGGCTGAGCAGGTTTGATAAAAGAAGCTCAGAAATTTCAGACTGAGCTGAAACTGTAGACAGCTGAACTGAACTGCGACTGAACTGAACTGAACCCTCTACTGGGCTGATATTGTCAAGGATTTCTCTGCAGTGACTCCCTGATCTCTTGACTGAGCCAGAACTGATGGCTCAGAGACTGTCAGTTTATGAATAGGAGTGGGTTTATCTTCCTCTAAATGCTCTTCATGGTTCTCAAATTGTTGCCACACAGACTATGTCATGTATTCTCATGAAGGACAGAAGGGATAGATCATTATCTTCATTTGATAGGTTAGGAAACTGAGGTTCACAAAGACGAAATGACCGGCTCAAGACCACTAGGCAGTTTATACCAGAGCGCAGAGTGAAGAATGTCCAGTCCTGAACTGACCACTTACCAACTATGTCATTTTGTGTACATCACTTAACATTTCCATGTCTCAGTTTTCTCACATGTAAAACTCTACTTACTTATTATTCCTTATGGAGTTGTTAATGATCAACTGAAATAATACTATTTCTCATTTATATAGTATTTGTATTTTCATACTGTCTATATGGGCTTCCATGGTGGTTCAGATGGTAAAGCATCTGCCTGCAATGCGGGAGACCTGGGTTCGATTCCTGGGTCGGGAAGATCCCCTAGAGAAGGAAATGGCAATCCACTCCAGCACTCTTGCCTGGAAAAGCCCATGGACGGAGGAGCCTGATAGGATACAGTCCATGGGGTTGCAAAGAGTCGGACACGACTGAGCGACTTCACTTTCACTGTCTATATAGTTCATCTCATTGAATCCAGATGATTAAGAAAGTGACTAAGAAAGGCTGACCAGCTTGCTCAAAATCACGCAGCTGTAATAAGTCAGAGTTGAGATTTGAATTCACGTCAATTCCAAGTTCTGGGTTCTTTCCACTGCACCACATTTACTGGGAGGCTCATGTAGGTGAGATAACCAGTGTGAAAGTGTTTTATAATATGTAGTGAGTGAGTGAGTGAAAGTCACTCAGTTGGGTCCAACTCTTTGTGACACCATAAACTATACAGTCCATGGAATTCTCCAGGCCAGTATACTGGAGTGGGTAGCCTTTCCCTTCTCCAGGGCATCTTCCCAACCCAGGCATTGAACCCAGGTCTCCTGCATTGCAGGCAGATTCTTTACCAGCTGAGCCACAAGGGAAGCCCATTATTATATTTATAATATGTAAATTCCCTACAAATGCTATTTAAATATTAAGGAATATGACAACCTACATTGATAGATGCGATGGGATTGCAACTAGACTGGCAAACAGGACTCAGAAACAAAGTTGAAAAAGCTGCTGCATACATAGATTGAAGGCGTCAGGGCTGACTGGGTAAGGAAGCTACCCGTAGGAAAAGTAGAACTCGAGGCCTATGTCACACCATTCCAAAGGCATATCAGTGTAAACAAACCTCCCATCTCAGTTTTTAATCTTGGATTTAGAACCAAAACCTAATCCCATCAGATACATTCTAGTGTTACGCTAAAAATGTCACCTGAGCACAAGCAGAGAGGTGTGTGTCCATCTTAATTTGAAATCAGAGTCCTCTGTTACCTTTAAAGCTGCCACCTATAATGATGGCTGAGCAGGTTTGATAAAAGAAGCTCAGAAATTTCAGTGCTCCAATGTACCACCAGGCAGCTTTTAGCTTTAATTGTCAAGATGCTCTAATAAATGTAAGACAGCCCTAATATCACTACCACTAGACACACAGGTCAGTAATTATTGTTGTACCCAAGACTAGCTAGCTTAGAGAAGTAAACTTTTAATTATCGCAGCTACATTTTCACTACTAAGGTTTCCATCCAGCAGAATGCATTCAAGACAACATGTGCACATTTATTACCTTTTGGCAGCAGGCGGTCAGGACACAGCGACAGGCTACAGAACTGGTCTCAGTATTTCATTAGGGGCTTGTTGTGGCCGGGGGAGCTTGGCACTATTTAATTCTAGCTAAACTCCAAATCAATAACTTGTTAAAGAAAGAAACTGTTCCCCTGAGGGGCTACCAGAGTAAAAAGTTACTAACCTCAGCTTGTTTGCACCAAACGCTGATGTTTTTACGCTGGGCTTTTGTGAAGTGGTCCCAAGCCTTTTGTTTGGAGGCGGAATGGTAGACGGCTACTATCTGCTCAACTGCAGCGTCAGATCAACAGTTGAATCAGCCAGAGTATCACCCAGGGATGGCAAAAGCGAGGAGAAAAGAAATAAGAGAAGCATCAGCTTGGTGTGTCTCCTACGACACTACTTGACTAGAGTTGTGCTTAAAAAAAAAAAAAGGCTACATGTGTTGGGGTACCATGAGTTTAAAGAGGATTCAAAGGCAAAGATATCAGTATACATCAGTAGAACTCTAGAAGATTTGGGGTGAAAGGGTGAATAAAGCTTTAATAGAGGCAGTGTGTATTCATTCAGGCAGGAGTCATGGTGAATGTGGTTTAGCGCTACTGACCCAGTACAGCATGAGAGCAAACAGTGAACTATACCAGCTCCTTGTGACCATTGGTTTCTTACATAAACTAGCCCTTCAGAATGAGCCTGAATGCTTCATTTCAATGGAATCTATCCTCTTACTATTCTGAGGTATGTCTAACTGGAAGCAACAAATCAAAACCTAAAGTGGATGGGACCTATTTTAAGTCTACTTAGATAGGCTTGTTGGCTGGAGAAATACAAGTATTATGCAAGAATACCATGTAAGTGCAGTCCTACAAAATATTTTTCAGGGTCGCTTAAAATGTCAAATGAGGAAATGTGTACAAATATTCTCGGGCTTTATTGCAATTGGTTCAAGAGAGGGAAAACAGTCATGACTATTTTTCTGGGAAAAGAGAAGAAGGACAAGATCCTCTGCCTGGCTGGGTGTTCACAGTAAGAAAATTCAGAGGTGTTATTTCTTTCTTTGCAGCCCTATTGGTAGCTTGTTTACTGATGATTTAAGAATTTATATTCCCATAAGGCTTGCTACTCTCTTTTCCCATTTATTCTGAAGTCTAAAAAACATATGCTTTCTCCTCCCAGATTCTATGACCATAGGACTTTCAGAATAAAAATGAAAAATGAAACAACTCCTCCTTAATCCTGTTTATGTGTAAGTCAAGTATGGGAAGTCAAATATGAGAAGACTAGGCCATGATTGTTTAAAACCAAAGTCATAAAACCGTACCCTCATTCCTAATGTGAATACAGCTTCTCAGTCAAAAGAGAAGAGTGCATAGTTTTATAATATGGAGAACTAAAACCATTATATGAGAGTTTTTCTGCCCTGTCTCATTTAGGAGACCTTAGATGGGTTTGGTGTGGTACTAATTTTTGAAAATGGCTATTTCAGTGGCTTCCCGTGCCCTCCCAGGATCTCCTGACATCAGTAAAGGAAATGTCAAAGGAAACTAAAGATAAAAGGTAGAAGTAGCAAATTTGGCTTTTATTCAATTACCTCAGAAAATATAATTACAATTTATCCCTAAAATGGAATACCTGAAAAGCATATTACACAATAATAATGAGGCAAATCTGAAGCTAAGAAGCTTACAAATCCTGATGCTACATCCTGACTTCATCAGTGAAATTCTGAGTTTTCCACTGGAGCCTGAGGCTGCTTGTAACTTACTTTGAGAACCAGGGAAAGTAAAAGCACAAGCCTATTGTCTAAGTGTCAGTGTTTCTAAGGAGCTGAAGTAGATACTCCAGAGAAAATGAACACGGTAAGTGCATACATGATTCCTGTGAAACTGGAGCTTGGGCATTTGGTAATATAAGGAAAGCACAAGGCAGTGATGAAGAGGGCGGTGCTTCTTGACACAGGATGGCTCTGAAGGCCTGGTTCCTGTCTAGAGAGAGCAATGACTAAGTGAAGTGCCCTCTCATCCTTCCAGCAGAACTATGACTTCCACTCACATTGAATGAGAATCCCAGAAAGCGCCTGCTTGAACTTCTCCTTTGCTTCCTCCATGTCTTTCTCATGGGCAGCTTTCTCGTTCACCAGGCGACGGACGTGGCTATTGGCCGACTGGATCATGGAGTAGAAGTTGTTGGCACTGCGACGGTTCACCTCTCCTCGCTCAATCCAGGTGAGCAAGGTCTGCACAGCTTCTGAGAATTTGGAATCATCTGGAAAAAGAGGATTTATTTTTAGAGACATCGAATGTAACCAAATCTCCATCTATTTTCCCAACATGCTGGCAAGGAGGCCACCATGGCTTTTTGGCGACAGTTGTAAAATGAGTTGCTGAGGGCAAGGAGCCATGCATACACATGCGTGAACACACAGGCAGCCAGCAGGCGGATATACAGACAGAATGAAAGATTCCAAAACTAGTAAGATTGGTTGTAGTCTAGTCTATGAAGAGTTTTCAGAACAAGAGTGTCTCTTCTTTCCTTAAAGAAAGATTTCTTCATTGATACAGTTTTCACATATTGCAGTTTTTAATGCCTCTGTATGTGTGTGTGTGTAATGTATAAATTAGTGGTGAGAGAACTTCAGAATTCCACAATCTTATTTTTTAAGAAGCATAATAAAACTTGAGTCTTGAGTTTAACTTGAATTTGACGGTAACTTTATCCTGGATCCATGGAATCCATTGGGAGGAGGCTTAAGAAAGAGTTAAATGGCTATTCTTTAGGTATAAACACTTATGTCTGACCTTTTTTAACATCACTCCTGCATCCAATCCACAGCCCCAGGCCTTCCACTCAGTCCCAGTCACAATCTATTTTGATGTAATTTGTTCTATTTCAACATTTTTCCATATCCTGTTTCTCTTGCCTGAGGATACGTCCAAGTGGATTTCTACAGCTAGTTAGGAGTCACTCTCTGATGTTAAAATAGTAGCACTGCTCTTTCAAAGCCTCTGATTCAGCTTTCTGACGTACCACTTACACATTCTGCTGTTAAAGGCTCCCGATAAAGGAGAGTCCATTAGCATCCCATTGAAAGCCCACTGTAGGACTCTACATAGCTCTCTGCCCAGGAACCCTTACATCCAGAAGAACCATCTCTTACCGTAATATGAACTCCTCACCACTTGCATTTTTTAGTGCAGATATGTAATGGGAAGTCAGCCTCACCATTAGAGC
This sequence comes from Bubalus kerabau, assembly GCF_029407905.1. NCBI lineage: Eukaryota > Metazoa > Chordata > Mammalia > Artiodactyla > Bovidae > Bubalus > Bubalus kerabau. The sequence continues at coordinate 18,557,416 of NC_073647.1, forward strand.
AGCTTTTCGTTACTTACGTACCAGTCTTTATGTTGATGCTCAGTTTTTAAAAAATAATTGGCATATACTTGATGTATCAATGCTCACTTTTTGCATGAGGTCCATACAATGAGCAAATTCATTTTGTTAAGAAAAGTTCAAAGTGAGCTGTTTGGTCTTATGGAAGTAGGTAAATCTTGGACCTGGTGTCTGCTTTCAGCCTTTCCAGCTTTTCTAACCAACCCATTACTTCTGTGCCTCTGCTTTTGACTCTGTTTTCTGCTTTTCTCTTAGAGGAAGACAAATCAATCCAAACAAAGGATTTCTGTAATGTGTGGAGCCCTTAGGCTAAATGGTGCAAACAAGTTTTGTGAATGAGACCTATTTGCAAAGTGGAATTAGCAGCATCTTGCTAAGCCTAGAGCACAAGAAGCAGGGAAAATTCATACCGTTAGAGCAGTGCTGGTGTCATCAGTAAGATCGATGGGACACTAGCCCTCATCCAATAAAATCAACCATATGAAAAAACTGGATTTGAGCTAACACAAGAGACTAGGCAGGGCAATTAAGATTAAATTAGCGAAATGGCTCTGAGAGTCAAGCAAGGGGAACAGGAATCAAAACTAAAGGGAAAGCAGTTTGATTTAGCAATATCTAAAAGTCTCTATAGTTACTGTGTGAAATAAATTGACCATTTTGTGATTCAAGAAATTCTCTTTTAGTTGGTGGTAGCTAAAGTGAAAGTAAAAGTGAAGTCGCTCAGTTGTGTCTGACTCTTTGCGACCCACGAACTGTAGTCCACCAAGCTCCTCCGTCCATGGGATTCTCCAGGCAAGAATACTGGAGTGGGTTGTTATTGCCTTCTCCAGGGGATCTTCCCGACCCAGGGATCGAACCCAGGTCTCCCACATTGCAAGCAGACACTTTAACCTCTGCGCCACCAGGGTAATCTAAGGACATACACTGTCCTTAGATGCATGGCCCTCCAATTTTCATCTATAAAATGGAATTTAGCCAGAGTTTCCTGAGGTCACGACAAGTTCTACCATCTTGATTTATTCTGATTTAGAATTCAAAGCTAACTTGCCATCCACAATGAAAGGGGGTGGGGGTGCTTACAGGTCTCCAGTCATGGATCACAGCTAAAATTCTCTGATGTGAAAAAGTGGGAAAAACCTGTTTCTTCCTAATCACCTGATGTATGGAGAGAAAAAGTAACATCACTTGAAACAGTGAAGGATCAGAGACACAAGTGGGAGGGACAGATTCTTTGGCTCTTGAATTACTGGGTACACCTCTCTATCTGCAAGGCTTCAACACAAGAAATGCCTAGAATCTCTCAGTGGGAAATTCGAGGATAACTGCCAACAATACAAAGACATTTATTAAATTTCTCCAAAGAAGAGAGCTAATCACCAAGCTCAAATGTTTCATTTACCTTTTAGTTTTTCAGCAACAATGCTGCATTCATGGTCGGAATAGTGGACCACTGGAGGTGGGGATGGTGGGCGCAACCTTTCTTCTTCCATCCTTCTGCGGTGGCGTTCCTCTCTTGCTAGCATCCGTTGTTTGCATTCCCACTCATACAGATCATCTCGAGCCTGTGCAAAATCAACGTGAAGCCGGCCTGTGTCTTTTTTGTCAGTGCTAGAGCCCAGGCGAATGCGGTAACCTAAGTGCACAAGAGGGAGAGAGAGGAGCACAAGAGCAGCCCAGTGAGTGAGTGGCTGCAAGTTGCTTTCCAAGTTGCGTCCTTCAAATGCAATCGCAGTGGTTTCAGTTGGCCACATAACTCCAAATTCTCTCCCCACTACTACAAGGGGAACACTACAGGCTTGGATTATACTCTCTGTCTCTGATAAAAGTTTATTATTTCATAGTTGGCGTCTGTGCTCAGTCGTGTCTCTTTGCGAGTCTATTGACTGTAACCTGCCAGGTTCCTCTGTCCATGAGATTTCCCAGGCAAGAATACTGGAGTGGGTTGCCATACTCACCTCCAGGCTCCTCCCGACCCAGGGATCGAACCTGGGTCTCCTGCATTGCAGGCAGATTCTTTACCCACTGAGCCACCTGGGAAGCCACATAAAATATAATATAGTCCAAGATTCCTCCATCTGCCACCTTACCTGTGACAGAGGGAGGCTCTGTGGTAACAGTATCAAGAATAAGCCTTATATGGCACCATGGGCTGGGAAGAATGAAAAAGCTGGCTTCAAACTCTACTGTCTTTGGATAACTTCAACAGTGTCAGTCATACCACCAAAAAAACTTGATAAAATTTCAATGTATCAGGTTGACATTTCAATCCCCTATATTGTTTCTTAGACATAGTTGGTGATTCATAACCATTTGAAGGAGTTGGGTTGGAGGGTGTGGAAGAGAAATGATGGAAAGTGGTATGTTATCCAGCTGACATATAATTTGGAATCCTTACCCAAAAAAAGAGGTAGTGTGTTTATACTGGGCTTCCCTGGTGGCTCAGCAGTTAAGAATCTGCCTGCAATGCAGGAGACCGGGGTTCGATCCCTGGGTCAGGAAGACCCTCTGGAGGAGAAAATGGCAACCCACTCTAGTATTCTTGCCTGGGAAATCCCATGGACAGACAACCCTGGAGAGCTACAGACCATAGGGTCACAAAGAGTCAGACACGACTGAAGTGACTTAGCACGCGCATGCTTATAGTATACTGGTATGGGACTGGGATTCATAAAACCAGGATTCAAGTCCCCACCTCCATTTTTGGTCGCAGCTTTAGCACCCAAGTTAAATCTCTCAACAAAAAAACTTTTTAAAATTACTGTTTTTATTAGCCTTTTAAGTTTCAAAAGCTTAGCTAGGTGCTTCCACACCCATTTATCTCATTTCATTCTCAGCACAAGCTTGCAGAGTAACTCCTGCCTTAAACCACTAAAAATATGGACAAAATATATGAAACAATGGTTTTTAAGACTCTGGACATTAGGTATTGAAGACAGAGATCACTAAGAGACAAGAACCAAATGAAGTGATTACTGTGATTTCCCCAGCGTATTGCCTGGAGACAGAGGGGAACGCTTCAGCCTCTTTTCTAAGGGATTTTTGTTTGTTTAAATCTCTTTTACAATGTGGGAGAACAGCCATCCAATTCAGGAGTTTTCTAGCACTTTTAAACTTTCAAGGAGCAGGTTCAAATTTAAAGGGAAAAATTAGTTGTTTTCATATTGGTGATTGCAATCTTCTTTCCTTTGGCAGCCATCAGAATGTTTCCAGGTGGCTGTTACCAGAGAGCTGATTTCAATGTTTAGATGGATGCCTCCTGAGCAGCATGTCGTCTTTTATGTACAACTGTTCAGGGCTTTTCAAGACCTTTAAGTTCTTATTAAAATAGTCTATTGTGGAATGCTCTGTCATCATTGCTAAGTGCTGTTAAATCTCCAGGAGCTGGATTTTACAGCACTTAGCAAATGTAAAAAGAGCATTCTACATCTGCCTCCTCACTTCTCCCGTGTTACCAGCCTACTTTTTCCAACACTCATTACTTTTTCTTTGGCCTATTGCAATAGGTCAGAGAAGGCAATGGCACCCCACTCCAGTACTCTTGCCTGGAAAATACTATGTAGACGGAGGAGCGTGGTAGGCTGCAGTCCATGGGGTCACACAGAGTCGGACACGACTGAAGCGACTTAGCAGGAGCAGTTAGATACTAACTGGTGCTCAATGATTCTTTGATAAATGAATGTAAGACTTCACGCTAACCTTAGATTCGTTAAGGGGAAGAACTAGGTTTTACCTGTTTTCTATCCTGCACAACATTTAGCACAATAGCTTACACAAAGAGATGTCCAACAAGTGCCTGTTACATGAATGAAGATTCTGTAGCACTTGGACCCAATTCTTCCAAACTGTTAACCCTTAGGCAAGGAAGTAGTTAATGGTTCTATGCCCTTTCCAATTACTTCATCTTCTGCCTTCAGTTTTATCTGTCCACTGCCCCATAATGAATAATAATTCAAGTTAAGTAAAAGATTGACCATGAAACTTTATCTTGAAACCACCCTAAAAGGCAAAGGGCTTCATTTTATAATATTTAAGAGTTGTTGTTCAGTTGCTCAGTTATGTCCAACTCTTTGCCACCCCATGGACTACAGCCCACCAGGCTACCCTGTCCTTCACTATCTCCTAGAGTTTGCTCAGATTCATGTCCACTGAGTCGGTGATGCTATCCAGCCATCTTATCCTCTGTCACACCCTTCTCTTCTTGCCTTCAATCTTTCCTAGCATCAGGATCTTTTCCAATGAGTTGGCTCTTCGCATCAGGTGACCAAAGTATTGGAGCTTCCAGTTCCAATCACCTCAGTCTCCTCACAAGAAACAAGTGACTTTATGCAGACTAGTTCTTACTATCTCCACTCCAACTACCATAGTATATAAGCCACTATCAGTTCTGGATTAGACTGATACTATAGTTAGCTACCTAACCACCAGTCACCAGCGTTCTCCATACCCTTCAGTCCATCCTTTACATCAATCTATCACTTTAGAAGTGATATTTCTAAAATGTATACCGGATCATGTCACTCTATCCTTAAAAATCCCTCAATGGCTTCCTGTTGTACCCAGAATACCTTGGAGATATTTTAGGTTCAGTTCCAGGCTACCACCATGAAGTGAACATCACAATAAAGTGAGTGATACATAATTTTTGATTTCCCAGTGCATATAGAAGTTATGCTTACATGCACTGTAGTCTATGAAGTGTGCAATAGTATTATGCCTAAAAATGTAAATAACTTAATTACAATACTCTATTGCTAAAAAATGCCAACCATCATCTGAGCCTTCTGTGAGTTGTAATCTTTTTTGCTGGTAGAGGGTCTTGCCTTGGCGTTGATGGCTGCTGACTGATCGAGGTGATGGTTTCTGAAGGTTGACGTGGCTGTGGCAATTTCTTAAAATTTAAAACAATAATGACGTTTGCTTCATCCATTCTCAGTAGCATGCAGTGCTGTCTGATAGAATTTTACTCACAGTAGAACTTCTTTCAAAATTGGAGCCAATCCTCTCAAACCCTGCCGCTGGTTTAAACAACTAAGTTTGTATAATATTCTAAATCTTCTGTTGTCATTTCAACAGTCTCCATAGCATCTTTACCAGGAGTAGATTCTATGTCACAAAACCACTTTCTGTGCACATCTCTAAGAAGCAACTCCTCACCCATTACAGTTTTATCATTAAGATTACAGTAATTCAGTCACATCTTCAGGCTCCAGTTCTAATTCTAGTTCTCTTGCTATTTCCACCACGTCTTCAGTTACTTCTTCCACCAAGGTCTTGAGCCCCTTAGAGTCATCCATGAGGGTTAGAATCAACTTCTTCCCAACTCCTGGGTATGTTGGTATTTTGACCTCTTCCCATCACAAATGTTCTTAATGGCATCTAGAATGGTGAGTCTTCTCTAGAAGGTTTTCAATTGACTGTTTCCAGATCCATCAGAGGCATCACTATCTATGGTAGCTATAACCTTATTCATTGTATTTCTTAAATAATAAGACTGGAAAATTGAAATGACTCTGATCCATGGGCTACAGAGAATGGCTGCTGTGTTAGCAGGCATGAAAACATTAACAGCCATCAGAGCTCTTGCATGACCAGATGCACTGTCAATGAGCAGTAACATTTTGAAAGGAATCTTTTCTTTTTCCCTGACCAGTCAGTCTGAGTAGTGGGCTTAAACTATTCAGTAAACCATGTTGTTAAACAGACGTGCTGTCATCTAGGCTTTGTTGTTCCATTTATAGAGCACAGGAAGAGTAGAATTAGCATAATTCTTAAGGGACCTAGGAGTTTCAGAATGGTAAATGAGAATTTGCTTCACTTGAAAGTTGCCAGCTGCATTAGCCCATAACAAGAGAGCCAGTCTGTCCTTTGAAGCTTTGAACACAGGCATTGAGCTCTCCTCTCCAGCTGTGAAATTCCTACATGTCATCTTCTTCCAATAGAAGGCTGTTTCATCTCCATTGAAAATCTGTTGCTTACTGTAGTCACCTTCATTAATGATTTTTGCTCGATCTTCTGGATAACTTGCTGTAGCTTGTACATCAGCCCTTGCTGCTTCTCTGTGCACTTTTATGTGATGGAGATGACTTCTTTCTTTAAACCTTATGAACCAACTTCTGCTGGCTTCAAGTTTTTCTTCTACAGCTTCCTCACTTCTCTCAGCCTCCACAGGATTGAAGAGAATTAGGACCTTGCTCTGGGCTAGGCGTTGGCTTAAGGGACTGTCACGGCTGGTCTGATCTATCCAGACAAAACTCTTCATATCAGCAAAAAATCTGTTTCACTTTCTTATCACTTGTGTGTTCACTGAAGTAGTACTTTCAATTTCCTTTAAGAACTTTACCTTTCATACACAATTTGGCTAACTGTTTGGGATGAGAAGTTTAGCTTTTCACCTATCTCAGTTTTCAACATGCGTTCCTCACTAAGCTTAATCACTTCTAACTTTTGATTTAAAGTGAGAGACTCTTCCTTTCACTTGAACACATAGAGGCCATTGTAGGGTTATTAACTGGTCTAATTTCAATATTGTTGCATCTCAGGAAATAGGGAGGCCCAAGGAGAGGGAGAGATTGGAGAACAACCAGTCAGAACACACACATTTATCAGTTAGGATAGCCATCTTACTGGGGTACATCTTATATGTGGCACCCAAAAACAATGACAATAATAATATCAAAGATTACAGATTACCAAAACAAATAATGAAAAGTTTTAAATTTTCCAAGAATTACAAAAATGTAACACAGAGACACGAAATGACTAAATGCTGTTGGGAAAATGGCTTTGATAGACTTGCTCAATGCAGGGTTACCACAAAACTTCAATTTGTAAAAAACACAGTATCTGCAAAGCACAATAATACAAAGTGTGATAAAATGAGGTATGCTGGTAAACATTAAAGGCCCAACACAGTTTTCTTGTGTTTACCTCTCAGACTTCATTTCCTGTCACTGCTTCTCCTTCATTTAATGGGCCCCAATCATGCTTACCTTCTCTCCTCTGCTTGTACACACCAAGTTCATTTTCATCTCAGGGTCTTTGACTTGCTCTTCCTTATTTTGGAATGCTCTTCCCACAGGTGTCTGCATGGCAATCTCCTTCATATTGTTCAAATCTCAATTCAAATGTCAGAGAATGCTTGTTTTCCTAGCAAACCCAGGTGTGTTAGCTGTTTTTATCTTCTTCTTAGCATTTATTGGTACCTGATATGTTTTGTTGACATATGTATCATATTTTGCCATCTTCAGAGTGTAATATTCTTGATGGCAAGATGTGCCTCGGTCTTTGCCATCTCCTCGGCCACCTAGCATTCTATCAGCCAATTAATATTTGATAACTAGCTGACATCCATAGTTACTGTTGAACATCTACTTTGGTACCAGGGTTATGTGCTAGATGCTGGGGTTTTAAAGTTATGGAAGACATAGTCTTTCCCCTAAGGAGTTCATGCTCTGTTGCAGGAGACAGGAGTGGAGAGAGAAAGTTCTCATGCGGTATTACAGGTGTCTTTCAGGGGGAAGCACCAGGTGTGGGGGAAGCTCTGAGGAAGGGGTGCCCAAACCAGCCTGGTGCAGAGTGGGGAGAGAGGTCAGGGAAGGCTTTCCAGAAGAGGTTGTGATTGAGCTGGAGCTCTGGACTATGAAAATGTATGTATGGTGGGTGGGGTGGGAAAGGTAATTCTAGTCAGAGGAAAAGGCAAAAAACACCATTCTGGGAACTAGAATTAGTTTAGTGTGGTTAGCACATGGTATGGAAAGGAAGGATTAGGAGGTAATGGTGACAGGAAAAACAGATAATCAAGGCCTTTAATGTTACAAGTAAGGAGTTTTGGAGTTATCCCATGGCAATTGGGGCTTCCCCAGTGGCTCAGTGATAAAGAATCTACCTGCAATGCAGGAGACACAGGAGATGGGGGTTCCCCAGGTTGGGAAGATCCCCTGGAGGATGGCATGGTTACCCACTCCAGTATTCTTGCCTGGAGAAATCCCATGGACAGAGGAGTCTGGTGGGCTATAGTCCAGGGGGTCCCAAAAAGTTGGACCTGACTGAAGTGACTGAACATGGCAACTGGCACTACATGGGAACTTTAAAGGAACACACTGGGCTGTAACATACATTTTTCATCTATGAAGGTGAGAGGCTGCCATTAAGCCCAATCACCTGGGTTTGATCCCTGAGTTGGGAAGATCCCCTGGAGAAGCAAAAGGCTGCCCACTCCAGTATTCTGGCCTGGGGAATTCCATGGACTATATAGTCCATGGAGTAGCAAAGAGTTGGGCACGACTGAGCAACTGTCACTTTCACTTTTTCACTTTAGCTGCCACAGATGCAAACACACTGATCCCCAGTCTCTGTGTCATACCTGGTGGGCACAGTCCTCATGACTAAACACCTACCAGAAAGATAAAGAGCTTTATCCACCATGTACTCCTCAGCAAAGCGAATGTGACAGAAGTTTTTTTTGCTCTTCCGAATAGCAATGATCTCTCCACACTGCTCAAACACTTCCACGATGATCTGCTCTGTCCCATTTTCAGGCAGGCCGCCCACAAATACTGTTTTGCATCCTGGTGGTCGTTCTCGGGTTGCAGGAGGTGGAAGATCTAAGTGTAAGTGCAAAAGCATTTGAAATTAAAATGTTTGCTTGGGACAGACCTCTTAGAAACTTAACATGTCCCAGAGATAACCCTACTGTCCCCATCACGCTTCTGCTTTCGAGTCCCAGAAGCATGTGGCCTCTAAGATGCTCATCTTGGTTTCACAGCAAATTGGTTGCATGAACCTGAGATTTATGTTATTCAATGATTTGGTAACTATGATATATATATATATATATATATATATATATATATATATATATGATAAAGACTCAGCCCCATCAGCCCCATCAAATGTTCTTTGATTTTGTTCTTTACTTTTGTTGTGACAACCCAGTCCAATTTTCAGTCATTTTCCTAAAGAAGACAGTTAGTGGAAAGACATCCCACTGGGTTTAAACTCTTATTTTAGGGAATACTTAGAACCTGGGTCCTTGAGACAAGGATTTGTTTGTAAAGTTTGTGGTCATTGTATTCTGTTCATGTTTACTGAAAGAACTGTTTTGGGGTGAACTTGACAGTAAAGAGGTGAACAGTTACAAAAATATTTCAAGCCATCGGAATAATTTGCTTGACAGAGTCAGCCAGTGTACAGACCATCCTTTTCAGGTTTTTGTTTTCTGATTCCAGTGAACTCTTCCTCTGATTCTTTGCTGGAGAGGTGAAGTCCAATCATGCAGCATTTAGAGGAAAAGTAAGCTTGTCTGGGAAATCATTAAATAAAATTAGATAAATTTGGCTTTAGAGAGTTATTAAAAATCTACTTAATGAGACGATTCTCCGTCTGCTTTAAAAATGTGCTTTCTACTCACTTATCTTATACATAAAGCCTTTTGTATCCGCCAGCTCTGTGTTGCTATTTATATGTATCAAAGCATTTTCCAAGCAAAATGCTACAGTTCATAGCCCAACAAAACAAAGCATGATGGTCAACGGTTTTCTAGTGTTGGTTTTGTATCTGTAAGGATTTATTTTGTGTTATCCGTTCCTCCCATTCAGCTCTTAACAATAATTCTCCCAGCTCAAGATTTGGAGAGCTCAACAACAAGTGATTATAGTTCATATGCAAAAATAAATGAGTCTCACTTGTGGACTAGGCCAAGGCCCCCACCTGACTCTTATCCAAGTTGGCAAGCAGATGATTTGAGAGCTGCCTCAGTTATTAGCATCTTAAACTTCCTCATTTTGCTACCACTGTCTGTCCTCTTAGTGTGGGTCAGAATAATCAAATTCTCATGGTGCCCTTTCCCCTTCTATTTAGTCAATAAAAGGGGTGGAGGTATTCTGGGAAACTGCAAAATTTCTCTTAAAATTTTAAATGTCTGTAATTTCAAGAACCCACTCCTTTTTTTTGTTCCATAGGAGAAGTATAAAGGGAAAAGGAAGATAATTTAGTGAAAAGGAATCTGAAATGTCTTAGTCATCTACGCTGGAGAGGTTACAGTTTTAGTCAAAAAGGAAAATGTCCAGAATCTCTTGAGACTTTAACTTCTGAGTTTTTAGTAATTGGAAAAGATTCTAGACATCACTGTCAGTGATTCTCAACTCTGGCAGCACATTGGAATCAACTTAGGAATCAAACAAACAATGCCTAGGCTTCACTCAGACGAGTCTGATTTAGTGAATCTGGGGTGCAGCCTGTGCATTATTTTTTTTACAGCTCCTCAGGCAACTCTGATGTACAGCTCTAGTTGAAAACCACTGACTTGGCCTAAGCTTCTAATATTACAGGGAAAAAACCTTAGCTGAGTGAGGTTGGGTGACTTACTCAAGGTCACCACGTCAGACAGAAAGAGAAGGAACATGAATTTGGAGCAATGAAACCTGGATTTAAACCTAAATTATGATTAAGATTTATCAAACTATTGTATGATCTTGGGAAAATTATATAACCTCTGATAACTTTGTTTTTTCATCTTAAAATAGGGATATTGTCCCCTACCTTACAAGGGATATTGTAGGATAATCGATAATCTACTGCCTCTACTGCAATGTGGTACAATGCCTAGTACTAGATAGGCTCCCAATAAATTGTAGTTATTACAGGGTTATAGTTATTTACTTCTATAGAACCCAGGTTTCCTAATTACCAATCTGAGGCTTTCTAAAGTCCTACCACAAGTCTTGAACATGGAGTAGCTTCTCTCGGCCCTCCTGCGCCCGTGCAGCCACAACTCCTTGGACGTGGGGTTGCTCCTCCTGGCCGCTGCCCCTGACCTCGGGCGTGGGGTAGCTCATCTCGGCTGCTGCCCCTGACCTCGGACGTGGGGTAGCTCCTCTCCTCCGCTCCTGCGCCGGTGAAGCCTGGTGCTCTGGGTCGCCACCCCTGACCTTGGGTGAGGGGTGGGTCCTCTCAGCCAGGCTTCTGTGCAGTGCGTGGCAGCCAGCGCACTTCTGCGCAGTGCGTCCCAGCCGATCAAGGTCAGGAGGGGTGGCCCTGAGGAGATACCCCTTGTCCAAGGTAAGGAGCAGTGGCTGCGCTTTGCTGGAGCAGCCGTGAAGAGATACCCCACATCCAAGGTAAGAGAAACTCAAGTAAGAGGGTAGGTGTTGCTAGAGGGCATCAGAGGGCAGACACACTGAAACCATAATTACAGAAAACTAGCCAATCTGATCACATGGACCACAGCCTTGTCTAACTCAATGAAACTAAGCCATGCCGTGTGGGGCCACCCAAGATGGACAGGTCATGGTGGAGAGGTCTGACAGAATGTGGTCCACTGGAGAAGGGAATGGCAAACCACTTCAGTATTCTTGCCTTGAGAACCCCATGAACAGTATGAAAAGGCAAAATGATAGGATACTGAAAGAGGAACTCCCCAGGTCAGGAGGTGCCTAATATGCTACTGGAGATCAGTGTAGGAATAACTCCAGAAAGAATGAAGGGATGGAGCCAAAGCAAAAACAATACCCAGTTGTGGATGTGACTGGTGATAGAAGCAAGGTCCGATGCTGTAAAGAGCAATATTGCATAGGAACCTGGAATGTTAGGTCCATGAATCAAGGCAAATTGGAAGTGGTCAAACAGGAGATGGAAAGAGTGAACATCAATAATCTAGGAATCAGTGAACTAAAATGGACTGGAATGGGTGAATTTAACTCAGATGACCATTATATCTACTACTGTGGGCAGGAATCCCTTAGAAGAAATGGAGTAGCCATCATGGTCAACAAAAGAGTCCGAAATGCAGTACTTGGTAGCAATCTCAAAAACGACAGAATGATCTCTGTTCGTTTCCAAGGCAAACCATTCAATATCATGGTAATCTATGCCCCAACCAGTAACGCTGAAGAAGCTGAAGTTGAATGGTTCTATGAAGACCTACAAGACCTTTTAGAACTAACACCCAAAAAAAGATGTCCTTTTCATTATAGGGGACTGGAATGCAAAAGTAGGAAGTCAAGAAAAACCTGGAGTAACAGGCAAATTTGGAGTACGGAATGAAGCAGGGCAAAGGCTAATCGAGTTTTGCCAAGAGAATGCACTGGTCATAGCAAACACCCTCTTCCAACAACACAAGAGAAGACTCTACACATGGACATCACCACATGGTCAACACCGAAATCAGATTGATTATATTCTTTGCAGCCATAGATGGAGAAGCTCTATACAGTCAGCAAAAACAAGACCGGGACTGACTGTGGCTCAGATCATGAACTCCTTATTGCCAAATTCAGACTTAAATTGAAGAAAGTAGGGAAAACCACTAGACCATTCAGATATGACCTAAATCAAATCCCTTATGATTATACAGTGGAAGTGAGAAATAGATTTAAGGGACTAGATCTGATAGACAGAGAGCCTAATGAATTATGGACGGAGGTTTGTGACATTGTACAGGAGACAGGGATCAAGTCCATCCCCATGGAAAAGAAATGCAAAAAAGAAAAATGGCTGTCTGGGGAGGCCCTACAAATAACTGTGAAAAGAAGAGAAGTGAAAAGCAAAGGAGAAAAGGAAAGATATAAGCATCTGAATGCAGAGTTCCAAAAAATAGCAAGGAGAGATAAGAAAGCCTTCCTCAGCGATCAATGCAAAGAAATAGAGGAAAACAACAGAATGGGAAAGACTAGAGATCTCTTCAAGAAAATTAGAGCTACCAAGGGAACATTTCATGCAAAGATGGGCTCGATAAAGGACAGAAATGGTATGGACCTAACAGAAGCAGAAGATATTAACAAGAGATGGCAAGAATACACAGCAGAACTGTACAAAAAAGATCATGACCCAGATAATCACGATGGTGTGATCACTGACCTAGAACCAGACATCCTAGAATGTGAAGTCAAGTGGGCCTTAGAAAGCATCACTATGAACAAAGCTAGTGGAGGTGATAGAATTCCAGTTGAGCTATTTCAAACCTTGAAATATGCTGCTGTGAAAGTGCTGCACTCAATATGCCAGCAAATTTGGAAAACTCAGCAGTGGCCACATGACTGGAAAAGGTCAGTTTTCATTCCAATCCCAAAGAAAGGCAATGCCAAAGAATGCTCAAACTACCACACAATTGCACTCATCTCACACACTAGTAAAGTAATGCTCAAAATTCTCCAAGCCAGGCTTCAGCAATATGTGAACTGTGAACTTCCTGATGTTCAAGCTGGTTTTAGAAAAGGCAGAGGAACCAGAGATCAAATTGCCAACATCCACTGGATCATGGAAAAAGCAAGAGAGTTCCAGAAAAAACATCTATTTCTGCTTTATTGACTATGCCAAAGGCTTTGACTGTGTGGATCACAATAAACTGGAAAATTCTGAAAGAGATGAGAATACCAGACCACCTGACCTGCCTTCTGAGAAACCTGTATGCAGGTCAGGAAGCAACAGTTAGAACTCGACATGGAACAACAGACTGGTTGCAAATAGGAAAAGGAGTACGTCAAGGCTGTATATTGTCACCCTGCCTATTTAACTTCTATGCAGAGTACATCATGAGAAATGCTGGGCTGGAAGAAACACAAGCTGGAATCAAGATTGCTGGGAGAAATATCAATAACCTCAGATATGCAGATGACACCACCCTTATGGCAGAAAGTGAAGAGGAACTAAAGGGCATCTTGATGAAAGTGAAAGAGGACAGTGAAAAAGTTGGCTTAAAGCTCAACATTCAGAAAACGAAGATCATGGCATCCGGTCCCATCACTTCATGGGAAATAGATGGGGAAACAGTGGAAACAGTGTCAGACTTTATTTTTTGGGGCTCCAAAATCACTGCAGATGGTGACTGCAGCCATGAAATTAAAAGACGCTTACTCCTTGGAAGGAAAGTTATGACCAACCTAGATAGCATATTCAAAAGCAGAGATATTACTTTGCCAACAAAGGTCCGTCTAGTCAAGGCTATGGTTTTTCCAGTGGTCATGTGTGGATGTGAGAGTTGGACTATGAAGAAAGCTGAGCAACGAAGAATTGATGCTTTTGAACTGTGGTGTTGGAGGAGACTCTTGAGAGTCCCTTGGACTGCAAGGAGATCCAACCAGTCCATTCTGAAGGAGATCAGCCCTGGGTGTTCATTGGAAGACTGATGCTAAAGCTGAAACTCCAATACTTTGGCCACCTCATGTGAATGTTGACTCATTGGAAAAGACCCTGATGCTGGGAGAGATTGGGGGCAGGAGGAGAAGGGGACAACAGAGGATGAGATGGCTGGATGGCATCACCAACTTGATGGACATGAGTTTGAGTAAACTCCGGGAGTTGGTGATGGACAGGGAGGCCTGGCATGCTGCAATTCATGGGGTCTCAAAGAGTCGGACAGGACTGAGCGACTGAACTGAACTGAACTGAACTGAACAATAAGTCTGGAATGGAGTGAGAACTAAGACCTGGACTTCTAAACTCTCAGTTCCTTGCTTTATTCAGATCTTTAGATAAGGCTGGGTGTGGGAAGGAATCATTCTTAGTGCTAGAGAAACCATTACTGAACTGAACTTGGGTCTGCTCCTCTACTGCCCACCGGCTCCAGCAGTAAAGCCAATCTACCAGAACCCAGGGTGTGCTGAAGGAAAGTGAATGTGAGAGTGTTAGTTGCTCAGTCGTGTCTGACCCTGCGACCGCATGGACTCTTGCCCATCAGGCTCTTCTGTCCATGGAATTCTCCAGGCAAGAATATTGGAGCGGGTTGCCATTTCCTTCTCCAGGGTATCTTCCCGACTCAGGGATCGAACCTGGTCTCACCCATTGCAGGCGGATTCATTACTGTCTGAGCCACCAGGGAAGTACAGCAATTATTGAAGTGACCGAGCAAGGGATGCTCAAAAGAACTGAACTCGCCAATGGCTTTCATGGAAGGGTTTTTAAAGGCCACATTTGAGGTGAGGGCTGCTGGGAGCATGACTTTATTCTGACTGGTTGATGAGGAGGAAACAGGGTGGTGTCTGGGGAGTCTTAATCATCAACTTTCTGGTTCAAACCAGTCTGGGGTCTACATGTGGTGAGCAAGTAGTCACCATCTTCCACCTGGGATGGGAGAGGGTCAGGGAGAAGCGGGTGTCAGCTTTTGCATAACAACTCAAAGATCTGTGTCAGATTGTTATGCAGATCCCTTGAGGAGGAATTAGCACTCTGCTTTATTGCTTAATTATTATTGTTCAAGCTATCTTTCTTAACTGCTTTTCCTTTCTTTCTGTATGCTATCACTTCTCCAATTATAACTATAACTGCTTGTACCTGCTCTTTGGCACTCACGGAAGGCCTAGGAGACCAAAACCTTTTCCTGCAAACAAGAAATAGGGGACATGGAGGGCCTTTTGTAGCCTGTAGGGCCCCGAAGGGTTCTGCTCAGTCTAGAAAACATCTAGAGTCATGTTTTCAAATCTAAGGCTTTCGAATAGAATCCTGTTGTTGAATCCTTCTGAAGTTTACTATTAAATGATTTTAATGGTAAATAATCTTCTTGTGAAGCAAATAATCACCTTTTTATATAATGTGAGTTAAACCTAGTTAGGTCTACTTTTAAGTCCATTGAGAGACTCTAAAGAGTATAGTTACATGGAATACCGACAATACAAAGGCTCTTTCCCTTGACTACATCTGTGGGATTGAAAAATTCTGTGATGAAATCACCACCCTGTTTAGATGCTGTGATTATTCTGTGGTGATTGTCTGCTGAGTAAAGGAGCATAAAAGCCACTAAGAGTCGTGTCAAGAATGCCGGGGATTTATTTATTTTCCTTGGGTAAATGTAGCATTTGCTGAGATTTAGGTGTATTGCCACCAGCAAGGCAATGGGCTGTACTACCTTCCTTAATGGATAGTACTTGTTCTTTAATTAGCAGCTCAAAGCACTTTACTATCTGGGCCTGATTTTCCAATCCCACAGAAATTCAGTGATCTGGGCACAGCAATGGTAACTTCATAGGAGAGCAAATTCAAAGTCCACCTATTAATCAGGTAATGTGCTAAGCTCCTGTAACACCCCAATCACCACTCCTGGATGGAGAAGAAGAAACTTCCGCGTTAAAAGATTTAAGATAACTGGGAGTAAAAAGCACTCTAATCTCTGGTAATGGAAAAGGAGGAGCTTTTGGTAATTCTAATTACAACTAAGCAGCCGCTCTGGGGAGCTGTGTTGGGACAATCAGCATTCAGATCAAAGTCACTGCTGATCTTGGAGAAGTGAGGCAGGGAGCAGCACATCAAATAAACCACTTCCACCAATAAACCACTTGCACCCTGTTTTTCAAAGGGGCATCACAGACCACTCAACTGCTTTGCCAGAATTTGCATACTGCAAAATCGTTGAGTTGATTTCATCAGACAGCCCAGGATTGAAGGTCCCCTAGACAATCAGCAGGGGTCGGGTCTATTTTAATGTAATCCCAGCTCATTGGAAGTAATCAGAAGGCCAGTGAATCTATTAATTTATCCACTTTCTCTAATTTTCTTTATAGAGCCCAGCCCTAAGAGCCAAAATAAGTTCAGTGGGTTTTGAGATGGTAAAATGAAATGATTGCTCTTTTTCTGGCTCCTGGGTGCTTTCCTACATGCCTGCACACAAATATCAGATGATATTCCACCATTTACTTCACGCTCACTGTTATTTCACAGTAGATGAAAAATGTAACCTCTCCACACAGAAGGTCTATTAGCCAAAGTGAAAAATCTTCACAGAATTGACTTCTCTGGAGAGAGGGTGTTGTTTCTCTTCTTATACCAACTGAGGACTGTTAATTGGGAATGCAGTAAATCTCTGATAGCCACCTTGTGAAAAAAAAGAACCTGTGTTCCAGAGAACTTTCTTTTGCCATATCTCTGACTCCTAGGCTTCCCTGGTGGCTCAGATGGTAAAGAAACCGCCTGCAATGCAGGAGACACAGGTTCGATCCCTGGGTCAAGAAGATTCTCCGGGAGGAGGGCATGGCAACCTACTCCAGTACTCTTGCCTGGAAAATTCCATGGACAGAGGAGCCTGGTGGACTACAGTCCATGGGGTCACAAAAAGTCAGTCACGACTGAGCGACTAACACTTTCACTGACTCCTAGGAGTGCACAGTCAGCACCAGTCTAGTTTGATCCATTGGATTTTTAGACCAGAACTGATTTTGCTGGGTCTAGATCAGAGAGGTTAAGCTACTTACCCCGGATTTCATGGCTATTTAGTGACAGAGATCTGGGATATGACACCAGTCCTATGTTGCTTTGGGGTTCTTAATTTTTATACCCATACTGCCTGTTTCATTAAAGGCACAAAACTCTACTCATTTGCTCTTGCTTTTCCTAATATACATTTTGAGGGACTTTTGCCTAGGTGAACAATTATTCTGGTAGCTCCATTTTTAATGTCAAGAATCATGTTTCTAGAAATGGATGAAACCTTGTAAGTATCTAGGCTAACCTAACCCGATAGCCTCACTTACAGACAAGGAAACAGACCCAGGGAGGTCATGTGACTAGCCCAAAATTCCCTCAGGTGATAGAGCTGGGGTAAAACACAGTTCCCTCGATTTCAATCTGGTAGTTTGCTCACTATTAATACTTCAATACTGTTGTTGCACATTTGATGTAGATCCACCTAGAAAAGTCAGTGGTCAGTTGGCTATATGTGTTTGAAGCTCAGAAGAGAGCCATGGAGTGAAAAAATAGATTAGGAAGTGGTCAGCATGTGGTGTAATTACCTCATGTTCTCTTGACTTCTAGACCTATGACTTCTCTTTCCGTATTCATCCATCCATCCCTCTACCATTCATAAATATTTATTGAACATGTACTATATGTCAGATACTTTTCTCCGTGCTGGGGATATATTAGAGAACCAAACTGACAAAAATTCCTCCTTTTGTGGAGTTTGTGTGCATGCATGCATGTGTGTTCAGTCATGTCCGATTCTTTGAGACTCCACGGACTATAGCCCACCAGGCTCCTCTGTCCATGAGATTCTCCAGGCAAGAATACTGGAGTGAGTTGCTGTTTCCTACTCCAGGGGATCTTCCTGACCCAGGGATCAAACCTGGGTCTGTTAGGTCTCCTGCACTGGCAGGCAGGTTTTTTTACCACTAGCACCACCTGGGAAGCCCCTTTGTGGCATTTATATTCTATAAATTGCTTGTTAAAAGGTAGTAAGTATTAAGTGAAAAATAGAGAGGTAAATAGAACTGTGAATGTGGCAGGGAGGACTGAACTTTTAAATAGGTTGTCAGGGTTACTGAGGAAGAGACATTTGAGCAAAGACTTGAAGGAGGCAGGTGAGTTAGCCAGGCAAATATTTAGGGGAAGAGTATTTCAGGCAGAGGAAAGAACCAATACAAAGGCCTGTGATGGAAGAGTGCCTAGAATGTTCATGGAACTGTGTGGAGGCCATATAACTGGAACAATGGGTGTTGCAAAGGAGAGTTGTAAGAGACAAAGTCAAAGAGACAGTACGAGAAAGGGAGGCCCTTCTGTGCCTTTAAACAGACTTTGGCCTTTATTTTGAGTAAAACAGGGAGTCATTAATGGGTTTTAAGTAGAGGTGGGACATAATCTGACTTAGGTTTTAAAAAGGATCACTCTTTGCTCTCCTTAGAAGACCTTATAGGGGGTAAGGGTGAAAGAGGAAGCACAGTTAGAAGAATATTGCAATAGTTCAGAAAACGTATTATGGTGGGTATAAACTGGGTCACAGCAGTAATTATCATGAAAATGGTAGAATTCTAGTTATATATTTTAAGGTAGACTTGACACAGTTTTCTAACAGATTAAATATGGTGTGTGAGAGAAAGAGAGTAGATTAAGGATTACCCTTAAGTTTTGGCTGATTAATTGAAAGGATGCAGTTGCCATTATCTGAGATGGAGAAGGATATTAGTGGAGCAGGTTTGGGGACAAATATTAGGGGTTTTGTTTTGAACATATAAATATGAGATGTCTATTCGATATCCAAGTAGAGATATCAAATAAGCAGTAGGGTATGAGTTCAGGGTTCAGAGATAGGCTCTGAGCTAAAAATGTAATTTAGAGTATCAATGGCATGGGGCTTCCCAGGTGGCTCAGTGGTAAAGAATCCACCTGCCAAATCAGGAGATGTCGGTTCGATCCCTGGGTTGGTGAGATCCCCTGGAGAAGGAAATGGCAACTCACTCCAGTATTCTTGCCTGGAAAGTCCCATGGACACAGGAGCCTGGCAGGTTATAGTTCATAGGGTCACAAAAGAGTCAGACACAACTTAGTGAGTGACTAAAACAACAAACAACAATCATTGGCATACTTTTTTTCAGTATGAGTATAGACAGAGAAGAGGTCCAAGGACTGAGTCACATGACTCTCCAATAATAAGAAGTCAGTGAGAACAGAAGCAGATTGAGAAGGAACAACCAGTGTGGGGAGCAAAACCAATAAATAGTGTAGTGTCCTGGAAGTCAAGTGAAGAAGGTATATCAATGAGTAAGGAGTAGTCAACTGTGTCATTCAGAGCTATTAGGTCAATTAGGAAAAGACTTGAGACTTGACCATTAGATTTAGTATTGTGAAATCATTAGTGTCCTTTTTTTTAAAGGTATAAAAAAGTTTATAGCAACTAGTGCCATAAAATAAATACATATTATAATGTACTGTCATTGTTATCTATTAATTTATCAAATATTTTAAAAGTATATTATATAAATGTCACTGTCATGGTCCTTATAAATGGTTTCCAGGCATGAATGAGAATGCTTGTCTAACTTTATGAGTGCTGAATACATTAGTGTTATTAATCAAGGGACATTGTGATAGAGGGCTGGGGCAAAAGCCCAAATGAAGAAGATTTAGGAGAGAAGAAGAGAAAGACTGGAAATGGTAAAGATGAAGTCTTTTGAGGACTTTTGCTACTAAGGAGTGTACAGAAACTTTTCTCTCTTAACTCTTGAAACATTAGAATTCCTTAGGGTGTCCTGCTTGGTTATCCTCCTCTTGATCTATACAAATCTCTCTGGTGGTCATTCTAGCAGCTTCAAATGACCTAATGTTTCAAGAATGATCAAGGTTTCAAGAAGCAAATATAGTATAGAAATAAAGTAATATAAGGACTAAAAAGTATCCATTGGATTTAGCCCCCAATATTTTAGTGAAAATGTATTAGAATGATAAATGATTAACTACTGTTTTAATTTTAGTACCTTTCTCATGGAAGTGTTTGGGAGATGGTAGGCTTAGAGGTAGGTTGGAGAAGGGAGTGAGATTAAATAAGAGTTGAGTTTGACTGAATTGTGGGCAAGCAGAAATGATACGTTGAAGATGGTCACATGATGCTGTGGAGACAGGAAAATTAGGATCGCTAAGACAAAGTGTGTTGATCACCACCCAGTTCTACAAGGGTTAAGTCACAACCCACTGCATTTGCTGACCAACAATGTATCCTGAGAGGACTTCAGGATGAAAAGCAGGATGAGGCATTCTGTGATTTGGACAGGCAGGCCCTAAGGCTAGTTCAGTGTATATTTCAAGAAGAATTTTAATGACCCTACATTCTTGAAGCCTCCCATCCATAGCAAAGCACTAAAGTCATTCACTTGAGATATCTGTTCTTGGTGATTAGCAGTAATCATTTATGAGGACATATGCTCGACTGTATAGATTTCCTAGCCAGAAATCATAGATAAGCTGAGCTCTCTCCTACCTGTTTGGAGTAGTTTTACTCAGAGCAAACCGAGTTGCTGTCTGCTGGGCTGTAGTCCTCACCAAGACCCTGAATAAAATTTAAACTCACAACTCTTATGTTGCGGGTCTTTCTTTAAGTTGGCAAAGCAGACCAGTGAAAGGCTTTTGAAGTCCAGAATTTGGACTTTGAATCTTTGGGCAATGGGAACCCCGGGACTTTTAGGGTTCTATATATGTGACAAGGACCTGGATGAAATGTTAGATGAGAGAGAGGGGAAGGAATCAATGGTAGAGATACTCTCTAATGAAGAAACAAGAGAGAAGCAGATCAGACTGGGGCATCAGGAGACTGTGAGAGCCCCTAAATAACCTGACCTTATTGCTGAGAGGCCACCAGGTGTAAGAGACAGGCAGGAGACTGGGGTTTATGATCAAGGCTTATCAGACATGGTTGGTGGGCTCTGGAGAAGATAAGTCACTCATACCAGATTCCTACTCTTCCCATTGCACCTGCTCTTTCCATTCACCTTGAAAAATCTTGGGGCTGTTAACAAAAACGGTACTTTTGCCATACTCTCAGCAGAGAACTAAGGGAGGCTTCTCTATTCGTGTTTTCCCCACTCAAATAACCTGAGCCCCCTTTCAACAACATGCAATCCTAAAAAGGAACTAGAATGCCAGTTCACTTTAAGCTGTGTTAAGAGTGTTAAATTTTGAATTCAATTCCAAAGCTAGGTTCCCTCCCAGAAGCTACCACTTTATAGGCACTAATTGCCTTGTCAGGACTCTCAATACCAAAATGAATAACTAAAGGGTCGATACACCAAAACATTTTGACTTGTGTGGAGAAAAAGCAGAGTATTACTTGGATTTGGAGGGAAGAGTGTGCAGCTTTTACAGTGAATGATCTCTTTTACTACTGGCATATCTGGTGGAATTGGAGGAGGTACTATTCCTAGGCCAGGCATCATTGGAGTTATTGGTGGAATTCCAGTCATCATTCCAAGGGCAGGATCAAAATCTAAAAAAAGGAGAGGAAATAGAGAATAATCAATTATACCAGGCAAGATCAAGTAGAGGTAGACTGTTACCTTATAAGCTTCAAACCAAAGGTCTTTCTGAGACAGAGGCAAAATATTTAAGAAAACACATTATTAGCATTACCGGACCTTAAATATTATAATTGTGCATTTTTCTTTAGGGCTGTTTCTCTTTGGCCAGTGATTATTTGTCTCTATATCTCATTTTGACATCCAAGGCCTTTTGTATTGAATAATATGACTGTGCTTTGTGCATTGATCTTGCCTTCCACTAGTTCCCAACACACTCTCTGCTCCATTCAGACCAGGCTTCACATTGTCCCTTGTAACACTTCCTGTCTTTTTTTATTTTTTAACTTTACAATATTGTATTGGTTTTGCCATATATCAACATGAATCTGCCACAGGTATACACGTGCTCCCCATCCTGAACCCTCCTCCCTCCTCCCTCCCCATACCATCCCTCTGGGTCGTCCCAGTGCACCAGCTCCAAGCATCCAGTATTTTTGCACTATAGCATGGTGTTAAAAGCACACAGTTTTCGGGTTTAGGCAGACCTGGGTCCTAGTTCTACTATTTGATTAGGAGATGAATCTTTTGTACCTCCATTCCATCATTTGCAAAATGGGGTTAATTCCACCTACTTTTATAGGAATTTGTGAGGAATAAACAAGATGATGAATGAAATGTGCCTAGCATAATGTATAGCACAAAAATGCTCAATAAATAACTATTCTCTGTGCCTTTGCTCCTGTTGTTCTCTTTGCCTGCCTGGAATCATTCAAGCCTCCCCAGATTCTCCCCCATGGTTTAAGGCCTAGCTCAAAGTCCCACACTCCCTGAAAAACACTTTCCAGATAATTCTAGTTCATTTTTATTTCTGTGTCAAAAACTGTTCTATACCTGTTGCCACTGAATTTTATTTTGCATCATCTTTTATTAATATTTCTTTCAGGTTTGATTCTAGGGTGTGTGGGAGCCCCCAAACAAATATGTTTATGGGGTTTGTCTAGATACATAATTTGACTCACCCCAAATCAGCACCAACGCTATTCTGGTAGCCCATGTGATACCATGAAAGAAATACCATACCAGCCAGCTGGAGTGATTTACTTGCCAGGATACTCTCCTGGAACCAAGACCCTGGGAGGACTATACAGGCATGAATTCAGAAGCTTCTTGGGGCATCTAGTTAAATCCACATGTGGCATAAAGGATTGCAGAGTGCAAAGGGGAAAAATGGGAACCGGGGTCCGCACAGGTTCAATTTGAGATTGGGGCCCCTTGCTTAGATGATACTGCAAGCCTTGGATAATGCCAGACACTGGAGAAAAACCTAGAAAATTTTGAGAAAGGTGCTTCTTGCCATCAAGACCCACATAGGACCTGCTCTGGACTGGGGCACCTATCCTGATGGTACCACCTACCTGGCCAGTCCTTGGCTCTGGAAAGGGACTTACAAAATACTGAGACAGTCATTCCAAAGCACGAGGTCCCCTGATGTGAGGGCCCATGGCAGGGGCCCCACTTGCCCGGGTCTAAAGGCAGTACTGATTTCATTGTTTAAAATTTGTCTCTATAACAAGATGCACGTTTTTGAGAGAAGGGAGTGCATTGTACTTCATTTCCTCACCTCTCATTCCTGTCCTCTGTTAAGGAAGGCACAGTGTACTGCAAATGAAGAAAGTGTTGCATAAGGAGTACTGATAATTGTGGTAGGCCCTAGCCCCCAAAACTTTACCCTGCTTACCACTCAGGCCCAAGGGACAGTGCCTTAGTGTCTCCTTAAGGTGGCTCTGAGCCTCCCTGGTTGGCTCTCTAAGATGTTGAAGGAAGTGTATCTAAGCAGTGGGAAGAATTTGTGGTTCACACAGAAGCAAAACTCCGGGTACAGTTAAGCCCAGAAGGAGGGAGTCTTGTGACTGGGCAGATAAGCAGGTGGGTGGCACACAAGCAATACCCACTGCAAGCCAGCCTAAGAGAGCTAGGCCATTCCCCATCCTCCCATGTGCCTGTCATGCAGAGATGCCAAGACCCTGAATATGTTTGGGAAGAAAACATTTTCTTCTAAGAGGAAATTTTATTTTTCTGAAAACAAATTTACTTTTAACCCTCATATGTTATCTCACCCAACACACAAGTATCCACTTGTACCTGAATGTGTGTGCTCACACACATGCACTCACACACATGCATACTCCTTTCTTTCCTCCCTGTGATTCTCATCTCTACTCTCCTCCATATGCTAATTGTATGACCATGGGGGATATTTCTTAATATCTATGTGCCTCTATCTCCTTTTTGGTAAAAGTAGGGATAAATAATGACATTTAGCTCAAGGAATGAAAGGACAGAACAGATATAAAAGGCTCTGGCCTGATAGATGGTGGTCCTGATAGGTAAATTTCCTTTCTTCCATTCCAGACCTGTGTCCACACACTAATAAATTCATTTGTTCAGGCACTCACTTCCACATCCCACGAACATTTGTGATAGCCTCCTATCTGTCAGGCTCTAGACAGGGGGGCAGGGAGTCCAGGACTTTTTTCCCATCTTGGAGAACTTAGGGCTCCTGACACTCTGTGTTCCTATGCTATAGAATAAGAGCGCTGTGGCTAAGAATGCTATTATGTCTTTGGAACATTTGATCTCTTGTGTATAAGATTTTGGAAAAATTGTTAACATTATTTCCCCAACTTACAAACTGTTAATTTTCAGTAGGAGAAGATCAGAATAGATTGTGTGCCAACTAAACAATCCCATCTATTTCTCCCTCCTACTGAAATGTTTGTCTTCCTTTTATTGTTCTGCCTGCCTCCTCATTGTTATTCATATAGTTCTATCACTCACAACTCCACCTTACCACGGATTACAGAAACATCAGTTCATTAAACAAGTTTTGCCACTTCAACTGAGAAAGAAATGCCTGTCTCCATGTACTGTCTACTAATAAATGGAGACAAACAAAAAAACAAATACACAGGATAAATATAACTCTTGACTGATGCACTCACCACTGTGCTGTTCAGTATGATTACATTAATATTTTATGAAATTCATTTAAAAGCAAGTATATTCATGACATATGGCTAAAGCTGGAGTAGATAAACTCCCTTTCTTCTTTGCATTCAATATGCCAAGAGTTCCATAGGCTACACTGCCTAGCAGGGCTTGCTGGAGGGCAGGTTGTACATTGCACATGACATTTCAAGAGCTCCTATCACACTGATTATTTCTTTTGTTTATCTTCAACCATGAAGACCAAAGTAGACTTGAATTTCTAATACCAACATAGAAAAATAACTGTTTGAAATCATGGGTCTTACAGAAGTATTGCGGAACCTGAAAAAAATCAAAGAAGTCCAATAATTTAAAATACATTGGGAACAGAATACCAGAAAAGTTCTCTTCCTTTTCCGGATCCTATTCTGACTTGAGGAATACAGCCAATATGTAGATAGTATTAGCACTTTACGTTAGGAATTCAAACTTCTGAAGATTTGAAATTATTTTGTAAAAGTGTTGTGGAATAGGCCAAGGTATCCCCCCAAAGTACTTTCACAATAAATGCCCTGTTCTGTTTTGCTTTTACCATATCTTCTTCTAAAACCTTTTCCCTACTGCCTTCTTGATTCTTGACATAGCCGCTGGTGGAAGTGTCATAAGATGTTGGTTTGTATTCCCTCTTCTGATTCATGTATTTTCCAAACTTGAGCTTAATGGAAATGCTGCAAATGTTGTTTTGTAGTTGGGCCAGCTTGCTCCTCTGAGTTGCAGCTCTATTACGTCTCTATTACATGATTTTTAAGTAATGTTTCAGTGTAGCCTTAAGTTTTCCTGATGCCTAGCAACTTGCACTTAACTCAACCTAGAGTAGTTATCGAGCAATATTACTGTCCCCTGTTCTCTGTGTCTATCCGAGCCAAGTAGCTGCAACAGAGGAAAATGTCATTTCTCTGCTGCCGTCCAATCTTCCATGTGTCTATCTACTTGTATGTCCTTAAATACTTCGATGCCAGCCCCTCTGCAGGTGTTGAGGTTGAAGGAATGAGTAAGACAAAATCATCAACCTCATAGTTTAGTTTGGGAAAAGCCATGCAAACAGTTACAATGCTTTATCATCAATTATTATTATCATCACTATAATTGCTTATTGGGTGCTTCCATTGTGCTAGGGACTGTGCTAATATAATCTCATTCCAAATGACCTGTGGGCTAGGTACTACTATTATCTTTCCTTTTATAGATAAAGAAACTGGGGCTCAGAGGGTTTAGTCACTTGCCCAATGTTACACAGCCAGTAACCGAGACAAGACCTAGGATTCAAATCCAGATCGGTTTAACTCTAATGCTCTTAACCACTGCACCACCTCTCAGTGTACTATGGCAACTGTTTTCATGAATTAGTTTAATTACAGGTATAAGGTGAAACAGGTATGCTGAAAAACATGGTAGATGAATAACAAAATGTTTCTGTATAATTCTTTTTTCCAAGTGTGGTGGATTGAAGGTGGATACAAAATTCTTTGATTCCCCTTCTGTCAAGAGGTGAGGTCTATGTCCCATCCCCTTGAGGATCTGGATGGGTTCTAGAACTGCTTTGACCAACAGAATATGGCAGAAGGGATGTGGTGCACGTTTTCAGGACCAGGCCTCAAGAGACAGAAAATGTTTACTTGTCTCTGGGAATACTTGCTATGGGAGCTTCAGTCACAATGTAACAAGTCTGACTACCATGCTGGAGAGACCATGTGGAGAGGGTCCTAGTGTAAATGGGAAGGAAGGATCCACCTGAGCCTAGTGTTTTATCTGTCCCCGCCAAGGTGCCATGCTTCTCAGGTGGCTCAGCAGTAAAGAATCCACTGGCTGATGCAGGACATGCTGGAGAAGTGACCTTGATCCCTGGGTCGGGAAGATCCCCTGGAGGAGGAAATGGCAACCCACAGTATTCTCATCTGGAAAATTCCATGGACAGAGGAGCCTGGCAGGTTACCATCCATGGGGTCACAAAGAGTTGGACAAACATTAGTCTACTCTGCTTTTCACAAAGTCCATGGGTCCGCAGGAAGAAAACAATACTTTTTGTGAGAATAAACTCTGTTTTCTACCTATCCAACCTGCAGAATCCTTCAAATGTTCCTGTCCAAAAGGCTTTCTTAAAGTTGCTTATCTCCACAGCCAAAATTTCCTGTTGACATATTCAATATATGTATTGTCACAGTGTTAGATGATTTAGAGGCCTTTGTTCTACACCCAAAGTCTCAACTGACTTTCACTGCGGTAATGATTTGGGGAAAGAAAGTAGCATTTTTGAGAGTTGTATTTCAAACACAATGCTGGATGGTTTCTGAAACAGAATTATCTCATTTAACCCCCACAATTTAGAGGGATAAACTGGAGGCCAGAGAGAGGTGACTGGCCCAAGGTGGCATCCTTAGAGGGCTCAAGGGAAGGGTTCAGCCCTGGGTCTGGCCCATTCTTTCTCCAAGCACCATCCTGTATGCTCTATAACCAGAGAGACTCGAGATGGACTGGAGGGGGCTATCTTACAGCAACAAAGCTAATTAAGGCCAGAAAACACAACTTTGTGGCTAGGGAAGTTGGGATTATCTTAAGAGAAGAATACTGAAGGAACCAATAAAAATAAATAAATAAATCTAAAGTCTCAACTTTGACTTACAGGTGAAGTTGGAATTGTAGCAATGTATGAACTCAAGATAGGCAGATATAGGAGCTGGGGTATTTACTACCCTGCTTGCTTTTTCAGAACTGGACCCTGGTTCTGGCTGGCTGGAGGCTCCTCTCTGCCCTCAGAAAGATGACTTCTCCCCACCCAAGTCCCCCTAGATCCATTAAAGGCATTTCTAGTCTTTTAGGTATTCCAGAGACCCTTGATCACAAGGAGGTGGTCTGTATGCACAAAAAAACCACTCAAATGCAACTATGGATTAGCCTAAAATCAGTGTTCCAAATAGGATCCAATTATATATGCATAATTAAGCTATTTTATAGAAAATTGTGATTCCAATTCAGGTATACATTTATGGTACATTATTGCTCTCTCTTTATTTTTTATTTTTCTTTTAAATTTTATTTTATTTTTAAACTTGACATAACTGTATTAGTTTTGCCAAATATCAAAATGAATCCACCACAGGTATACATGTGTTCCCCATCCTGAACCCTCCTCCCTCCTCCCTCCCCATTCCATCCCTCTGGGTCATCCCAGTGCACCAGCCCCAAGCATCCAGTATCGTGCTTTGAACCTGGACTGGCAACTCGTTTCATACATGATATTTTACCTGTTTCAATGCCATTCTCCCAAATCTTCCCACCCTCTCCCTCTCTCACAGAGTCCATAAGACTGTTCTATACATCAGTGTCTCTTTTGCTGTCTCGTACACAGGGTTATTGTTACCATCTTTCTAAATTCCATATATATGCGTTAGTATACTGTATTGGTGTTTTTCTTTCTGGCTTACTTCACTCTGTAGACTTCCTACAAAATTCATTAGGAAATGAATTACACCTGGGTACTGAGAAATTTTAACTCACTACAGTCCTGACTGCCTCCTCTCTACACAGATCCTTGAAAAAATTTTACAGACAGACAACCTGAAGAGGGAACACAGATTTATAAGGACAGCTTGGCTAAGTTGTGAGAAGATCATGACCTTACAACGAGCCATCTTGGAAATTTCTAAGTTTTTGCACAGGGACTCTGAAATTCTACCAAAAATCTGTCCTGCTTCTCCAGAAGATCATCAAAACCCCTGCTTCAGGCTAGTTGGAAAGCTGAGACAGGGCCTGGTTCGTGTTGTACATGAACAATGTACAATGACAAACGAGGCAGTAAGCTGGGCTTTGTGGTATAATTTCATCTCATAAAGACTCCCCTTAATAAATATCAACTTTGATCCCAAATTTCAACCAATGAAGCTTTATTTCTTTAGTATAAGTTTTTGCAATTATCTATCTTTATAGCCCACCTTCCCCCTATTCCTTCCTATTTTGTTCTTTGTGTTCTTGTTAGAACATTTGGCAGATTTAGGGATGCTGTGAACACCTTTGGGAAGGCATTAGGGAGGACATTTCACACCTCATCTTTGGTTCCTAGATTTCTGGATTTTAGAGATGAATAAAATAAAAGCATATACATCTATATATTTAAGGTTGCCAACCTCTTAATTTGCCAAGAAAAGACATGGAGAAAAATAACAAAAACTAACCATGTACCATTTTGCAACTCATAAAAGACAGAACATTTAAAAACCAAAAATATAGGAAATCTATAATCTCTGAATAAAAAATAGTCCTTTCAATTGAGCAAATACAGCTTCATGAAAAATACACTATATTCTTAGCTTCTACACTTTGCATCAGACTAAGGAATGCAGAATCAACTGGTCCTGGGTAACATCCCAGTGTGTGGGCTTTGGAGATGGCTCAACTGTCTTAGTGTGCACCACTATATATGAAGATTTCTATGAAAAAATCCTTTCAGAACTAGAGTGTCAAACACAGATACACATGTGTTAAGTGACATGAAAAGTTTGACTTCTCCTGAGGATTGGTATATTTTTTCTACAGGGAAATGCAAATTATATAACTGATCAGGTTTCCCTTTTGTTTTGGCTGCTGCTGCTGCTGCTGCTAAGTAGCTTCAGTCGTGTCTGACTCTGTGCGACCCCGTAGACGGCAGCCCACCAGGCTCCCCTGTCCCTGGGATTCTCCAGGCAAGAACAATGAAGTGGGTTGCCATTTCCTTCTCCAATGCATGGAAGAGAAAGGGAAGTCGTTCAGTCGTGTCCGACTCCTAGTGACCCCATGGACTGCAGCCCACCAGGCTCCTCCGTCCGAGGGACTTTCCAGGCAAGAGTACTGGAGTGGGATGCCATTGCCTTTGTTTTGGCTACCTGGTCACAAGTGCAGCTCCCCTTTAGAAACTGAGTGGGATTCTATGACCTATATATCTGAATTCTAATTAACCTCCCTACATGGCCTTCACCTTCTACTCTCATTTATATTTTCCCAGATGATGGTTTATTTTACTTGTAATTTTTCTCTTTAATTGTAATCTTTTTTATAAGCTGCCTCAAATGTTTCATGGAATGGGGTGATGGAAATCAATTCAGGATTTAACAATTGTTCCCATACTGTATAATCTTGCATACCTTCCAGTCATTGGTGTCCTATTTCCTCTACCTGGACTGTTGTTAGTTCCTTGTCTTTTTCACCTGACATTTAACTATATATCCCTGAACACTGAGCTCAAATGTTGTCCCTTCTATGAAACTTCCCTGATCACCACTACCCACCTAACACCTCCTCCATTCCACCCTGGATGAAACAAAACTTTTCCATATGTATCTACTATGACACTTGCTTCATTGTAGTGCAGTGATACAGACTTTGCTGCCTCTGCCACTGGATTCTGAGCTCAAAGGCAATGACCGAAGAATTGATGCTTTTGAACTGTGGTGTTGGAGAAGATTCTTGAGAGTCCCTTGGACTGCAAGGAGATCCAACCAGTCCATCCTAAAGGAAATCAGTCCTGAATATTCATTGGAAGGACTGATGCTGAAGCTGAAACTCCGATACTTTGGCCACCTGATACAAAGAACTGACTCATTTGAAAAGACCCTGATGCTGGGAAAGATTGAAGGCAGGAGGAGAAGTGGACGACAGAGAATGAGGTGGTTGGATGGTATCACTGACTCAATGGACATAAGTTTGAGTAAACTCTGGGAGTTGGTGATGGACAAGGAGGCCTGGCATGCTTCAGTCCATGGGGTCACAGAGAGTCGGACACGACTGAGCGACTAAACTGAACTGAACTGAGGGCTTCTCACATACAGCAGGCCTCAATAAATATTTCTTGTATGAATGAATACATAAACCATCACACTTTACTGGATTCTTCATAATAGTTTCCCTGGGAAATCTTGAGAGTACCATCACTTGGTAGGGTTCAAGCTTGTTTCTGAGAGACATTGGTTCTGTTTGGTATATTGGTTTATATATCATTGGCTCTTGGTGAAGTGTCCACCATGATGATGAATAGTGCTCTCCTTTCTCGGAATCTCAACCTTATCTGCCACTGAAGGCACATTCTAATTTGTGGAAAATATTAAAATAATAGAAACCCAAGTCTGGGCCTCCTTGAGGAGCTTGGAACACAGTGATCTATCATGTGTCACGCATCTTCATTCTTTCTTTCTGTTCTCATCAGAGTTTGCCTGCTATGTCCAGTGAGAACCTCTTCCTTACGAATGACAGTTTTCATAGATGGGCTGGGTCTTGCTCTGGGAATAAGGTCCATAGTTCACATTTTCCAACATCTCTCATTATGGAAGAGGCATAGTCAATACAGTGGAGACACCATAATGAGGGACACTTCTTCTTTGGGACTTCACAGGCTCCATTTGGTTGCTAAGGATATTTTAATTTAGGGGAAAATAAAGGAAGCAACACACAGTATTCAGCGAGTACCCTTTAAATGGTCCATTCTTGGATTCATCCGGGATGACAGGCAGAACAATGTTCCTTAAGAAGGCAGCTCGACTCTTTTTGGTGCCTCCCTTCATGTGAAAACTAACATTAATCTTATTTGACCAGCTTGGAAAAGCAAATGCTCTTGCAGGAAAGACAGGCGCTGGACAGAGGGGACCTTCTAATCTGCCATCATTGTGGATTAACTTTATTGAACAACAGTTGTCCAAAAAACACCATGTTAGATGAAAGGGAGCTCCACACCAAACCCCAGAGATGGCCTGTCTCTGTTCCCCATCCAATGAATGTAATAAGCTAGACATTGCCCTGATAACAGGTATGTGTCCAAGAGACTCAGCATCCATGACAGTGTGGATTTGAACTCTCTGGGGGACGTCAAGAAAGCTTATGTATCATTTGTTTTTCATCATTGACAAAGCCTTTTCTATTGTCAGAGATAGGCCAGATGAGACAGTTCTGTATGGCTCATTTGCTGCCTGTTCCATTGTAAGGAATTTGGGGCAGTAGGAAGAGGAGTAGGGGGATGTTTTATCCCATTCAGTTAAAATATTATATAAAAATATGGCAGCCCCCCTATTTCCCAGACTCTAACAAGAAGATGGGTAGGCAGCATTGGAGTGTAGTGCCCACCTTCTACTTCTCTGGACACCCCCTACCAGATGTACAGGGAGCAGTCATCACCACTGTCAGACACATACTGTTCTCTTTACCTGCCACTGTGCAGTGCTTCTCCAGGGACAAATGCGCCTCTGCATTCCTCATACTTCGTTGATGTTAAGAACAGAAATAAGTCATAATTCAACTTTTTTTTGTGAGTCATCTATCAGATGTGAACTTGAAATAATAATAATAATCATAGCTGACTTCATTGAGGAATTACTGTGAGTCAGGCATCATTCTAAGACTTTACATTACATGTATTAACTCAGTAATCCTCATGACAATGCTGAGTCATAGGTGCTTTATTATTCTGTTTGACAAATGGAGAAACTGACTCAGAGAGAGGTTAGGTAAATTGTCGAAGGTTACACAGTTACTTAATGGCAGAGCAGGGATTTATCTGAACCTAGGCAGTCTATATCCAGGGCCCACATTCTAATCTCAATGATTAAGCCGCTTTCCTAAAATAATACAGAAAGGAGGAAAAAATCACTTTACATACAATCGAAGTGATTTTACACATAATTTTACAAAGTATGTCACAGTTTAGCACTATTGCCCCATATACATTTAAGAGAGGGGCACTGCTGCTGCTGCTGCTGCTGCTAAGTCGCTTCAGTCGTGTCTGACTCTGTGCGACCCCATAGATGGCAGCCCACCAGGCTCCCCCGTCCCTGGGATTCTCTGGGCAAGAACACTGGAGTGAGTTGCCATTTCCTTCTCCAATGCATGAAAGTGAAAATTGAAAGTGAAGTTGCTCAGTTGTGTCCGACTCCTAGAGACCCCATGGACTGCAGCCTACCAGGCTTCTCCATCCATGGGATTTTCCAGGCAAGACTACTGGAGTGGGGTGCCATTGCCTTCTCCGAAAATAATACAGAAAGGAGAAAAAAATCACTTCACATATAATTGAAGTGATTTTACACATAGCTTTACAAAGTGTATCTCAGTTTAGCACTATTGCCCCATATACATTTAAGAGAGGGGCACTACTGAACTAAATACCAGTATTTCTAAGACAGTTTTCCAAAACTTTCCTTGGAGCATAGCGAAATGATCACTGAATCACAAGGTTAAAGGGGACCCTAAGAAGCCATTTTTTCATAGTCCTTAAGAAAACAAGTGGAGGGCAAAGGAGCTTGAAGTAGAAATTAAAATCACTCTTGAGGTTACAAATGTCTAGTTGGGGTGGATGTGAGGAACACTCAGTAGAGCCAACATCGGCTCCCTAGCAGCCAAGTACTTTTCAATGTAAATGGCAGCTTAGTAGCCATTTGAAGGAAGTATGTTAGTATTTCCTTTATCTTAAATAACATGTAAAATGACTAATAGCAATAATAATGACACTAGTTAAACCTTCATTGAGTGCTTATTACATACCAAGCATTGCGCTAAGTATATTATTTAGCCTTCACAGCAATCCTATGAGGTACATACTATAACCATCTCCATTTTACAGATGAGAAAACTGAGATACAAATAGGTCAAATAACTTGCTCAAGGTCATGTAGCTAGAAAGTGGCAAAGCCAGGATTTAACACAAGCTGTTGGTCCTTGCAACCTGTGTTATTAAATAATAAGCAAGGTACTGTTTCTGCAGAAATAGCCATCGAGCTACTGTTAGGAAAACAATCCCAATTTTCTAGGCTTAACATTGACCCAAGCACAAGCGTTGGGCCTGTAACAGTGATTTGGATGACCTTTTTACTCTCAAAGCTAGGCCTTTTTTGTTGTTCCACATTGTAGATAGCTGGCTAAGCACTGAAGATTACTTTGTGAGCGCAGATTTATGTTTAGATGTGGTAATTTACAAATAATCTGATATAAGCTAATGTTTAGTTACCTTGATATCAGAGCAGATCTGGCCTCAAGATATTTTTGAAGATATATACCCATACAGCTCAGACTTCCATGAACTGGTAATATTTAAGCCAAATCAGATGATCTAGTTGCTCTAGACTATGAGATTGTGATTCAGGACCACTGTATATAAAGCTATAATACATGAAATTTTAGTTTAAATTCTATTATAATGAAATAAGAAAGAAAAACGAAACAAAAAACCCACTACTCCTTTAGGAAATGTTTATGAGAAGTATATTAATTTTGATTTTTAAATGGCCAACGTTTTGGAGCAGTGACTGTGTGTCAGGCATTGTCGAAGTATGATTTAATTCTCACAACAACCCTACGTGCATCACTCTAGATTTGTTTCTCAACTTTAATGAGCTTATGAATCACGTGGGGATCATGGGAAAATTCAGGTTTGATTCAGTAGGTTTAGGCTGTGGCCTAAGATTCTGGAATTCTTAACAGCTTCCAGGTTATGTGGACCACACTTTGAGTAGCAAGTAGTGTAGATTGGCCTTAAGTGAATTTGGAAGATTAATGTTTAGGATGTTTTAAAAGTACTCCAGGATTCGTGATATGGTGATTCTCTAATGTCTTCACAAACCCATTTTAAAAATCAAATTTATATTTCATATATAATTTATAATGATTCAAGAATTTACATTTGCATATTTGCCTACTTGCTAACATTTCTTTGTGACCCTCCAAATCAATACTCGCAGTACTTTCATGGTCATTTAAAGTCATATGCAGAGGCAATACAAGATTTGCCCAAGGCACATTAACAAACCCATTTTAATGGTTAATTGCTCTGACATTCCAGGAAGTTTTTTGTGTCTAAACGAAGCCCTTCAGATGATATGGCATTTTTATTCTGATTTTTATCTTTAGTGGAGATGGAGTTAGTACACAGTGCTCATTCTCTTACAGGTTGCTGCTGCTGCTGCTGCTAAGTTGCTTCAGTCGTGTCCGACTCTGTGCGACCCCATAGACGGCAGCCCACCAGGCTCCGCAGTCCCTGGGATTCTCCAGGCAAGAACACTGGAGTGGGTTGCCATTTCCTTCTCCAATGCATGAAAGTGAAAAGTGAAAGTGAAGTCGCTCAGTTGTGTCCGACTCCTAGTGACCTCATTGACTGCAGCCCACCAGGCACCTCCGTCCATGGGATTTTCCAGGCAAGAGTACTGGAGTGGGGTGCCATTGCCTTCTCCACTCTTACAGGTTACTTTGTTTTAAATATTCAAACAGTTATTCAATGTTAACAATAGTCTTTGGGTTATTTCTCACCATCTCCTGTCTTTTCCTTTAGGAACCTAAGATTTTGGGGATGTCTAAGTTCTCATTCTAGCTCCACGTTTATTTGTTTCACTTAAGAAATGTATAAAATTAGACAAACTATAATTCCTTGCTGAATTCTCTTGTACTTTTATTTCAGTGAACTACTTCAATGTTCAGTGACCATATCCTGCATCTGATATAGCCCTAGCTTGACCATAGTGCAATCGGGAGTACACTAGTAACTACAGGCCACCCTGTAATTCATGAGCTATAAAGCTCATATTACAAAAATGCACGCTCTAGGCAGAATCTAGTAAATGTCAACTTCAAAATAAGTTGTGTCATACTGTTATATTTATGTTCACATGGTCAATAAAAAGAAACACTTGTGAGGTGATTAAAAATAGCATACCAGGTAAAATTGGTTGTCCAGCAATTCCCAGTGGTGCCATTCCAAGATTATTCATTGCTGTGGCCCATGCAGTTGGATCAGACATAGGTAGAGTCATTGCAGTTGAATCCACATTCAGAGTTCTACTATTATCAGCTAGAAAGAAATGACAAGCAAAATAATTTGTTGTTTTTAGGTTTCAGTATCTGGTTCACTTATCATTGTGAATCTGGCAAACTCTTTACAGAAATGGACTGATGGACAAGTGCTGGATACAGCCTTAATTTCAGCTCTTTACAAGGGTTAAGACAATACAGCTTGAACTGGCAGGAAGTCATAGAATTGGAACACACAATTTATCAGATAGCATTTTAGTGTTTCTCTCTTTCTCTCTCTCCCTCTACTCTTCCCCTCCTTCCTTCCTTCACTCCTTCCTACCTGTTTTAAAGTCAAAGAAAACTTTTTTTTAGAGCAGTTTTAGGTTCACAGTGAAAGTGAAAGTGAGAGAAAAGTACAGAGATTACACATATAGCTCCACCCCCACACATGCACTGCCTCCCCCATTATCAATATCCCTCACCAGAGTGCTTCATTTGTTACAACTGGTGAATGTATATTGATGCATCATAATCACTCAAAAGCCATAGTTTACATTAGGCTTCAGTTTGGTGTTTTACATTCTACAGGTTTTGAAAAATTTATAACATATAGCCATATCACACAGGGTAATTTCACTGCCCTAAAATTCCTTTGTGCTCTGCTATTCATCCTTGTCCTCTCCCCCAACCCCAGCAATCACTGATCTTTTACCATCTCAACAGTTTTGCTTTTTCTAGATTGTCATATACTTGGAATCATACAGTATGTAGCCTTTTCAAATTGGCTTTTTTCACTTAGTCTTATGTATTTAAGTTTACTCCAAGTCTTTTCATGGCTCCATAGCTCATTTGTCTTTAGTGCTGAATAATATTTCATTGTCTGGATATACCAGCATTTATCTTTTTACCTACTGAAGGACACTGTGGTTACTTCAAAGTTTTGGCAATTATGAATAAAACGGCTATAAATATTTGTGTACACATTTTGTGTGAACATAAGTTTTCAACTCCTTTGGGTAACCACCAAAGGAATGCAATCACTGGACCCTATGGTAAGAACATATGTGGTTTTATAAGTCTTCAGTGCACGTGTACCCCAGTGTTCATCACAACACTGTTTACAATAGCTAGGACATGGAAGCAACCTAGATGTCCATTGGCAGATGAATGGATAAGAAACTTGTGGTACATATACACAATGGAATATTACTCAGCTATTAAAAAGAACATGTTTGAGTCAGTTCTAATGAGGTGGATGAAACTGGAGCCTAATATACAGAATTAAGTAAGTCAGAAAGAAAAACACCAATACCGTATATTAATGCATATATATGGAATTTAGAAAGATGGTAACGACGACCTTATATACGAGACAGGAAAAGAGACACAGATATAAAGAACAGACTTTTGGACTCTGTGGGAGAAGGCAAGGGTGGGATGATCTGAGAGAATAGCATTGAAACATGTATATTACCATATGTGAAAGAGATGACCAGTCCAAGTTCGATGCATGAAACAGGGCACTCAAAGCTGGTGCACCGGGACAACCCAGAGGGATGGGATGGGGAGGGAGGTGGGAGGGGTGTTTGGGACGGGGGGACACATATACACCTGTGGCTGATTCATGTCAATATATGGCAAAACCCACCAAAATATTGTAAAGTAATTAGCTTCCAATTAAAATTAATTAATTTTTAAAAAACGAAGTCATCAGTGCTTCTTCCAAAGTACTTGTACCATTTTGCATCCCCACCTCCAGTAAATGAAAGTTCCTATTGATCCACATCATCATCAGTATTCAGTGTTATCAGTATTCTGGATTTTTGCCATTCTAATAGGTTTGTAGTGGTATTTTGTTGTTGTTTTAATTTGCATTGCCCTGATGACATATGATGGAAAGCAGTTTTTCAATATCCTTATTCACCATCCATACATTTTCTTTGATGAGGTGGGGGTGGAACTTCCCTTGTAGCTCAGTTGGTAAAGAATCTGCCTGCAGTGCAGGTGACCTGGGTTCAATCCCCGGGTTGGGAAGATCCCCTGGAGAAGGAAATGGCAACCCACTCCAGTATCCTTGCCTGGAAAATCTCATGGACAGAGGAGCTTGGTGTGCTACGGTCCATGGGGTTGCAAAGAGTCGGGCACGACTGAGCAACTAACACACTTACTATATGAGTCACTGGTCTATTTTTCAATCAGGTTGTTTGTTTTACTATTGTTGAATTTTAAGAGTTCCTTGTATATTTTAGATAATAGTCCTTTATCAGGTATGTATTTTGTAAATACTTTCTTCAAGTCTATGGCTTGTTTTCTCAATCTCTTGACATTGTCTTTCACGAAGTTTTTAATTTTAATGAAGTTTAGGTGACCAGAAATTTCCTTCATGGATCATAATTTTGGTGTTATAGTTAAACAGTTATACCCATATCCAAGGTGTCATCTAGGTCTTCTCTTATGTTGTCTTCTAGGAGTTTTATAGTTTTGCCTGTTACATTTTGGTCTATGATCCATTTTGAGTTAGTTTTGTGATGGGTATAAAATTTGTATGTAGATTCATTTTTTTGCATGTGGATGTCCAGTTGTTTCAGCACATTTGTTGAAGACACTACCTTTGCTCCATTCATCAAAGATCTGTTGATTCTATTCATGTGGGTATATTTCTGGGCTCTCTATTCTGTTTCATTGATCTATTTGTCTATTCTTTCACCAATGCCACACTGTCTTGATTACTGTAGCTTTGTAGTAAGTCTTAAAGTTGTGTAGCATCAGTTTTCCAACTTTGTTCTTCTTCTTCAATACTGTGTTGGCTATTCTGATCAGGTCTTTTACCTCTCCATAAACTTTAGAATCAATTTTTTTTCATATCCACAAAATAACTTGCTTGGGTTTTGATTGAAATTGCATTGAATCAAGTTGGGAAAACCCGATATCTTGACAGTATTGAGTCTTCCTATCTATGTCGTACTGGAGAAGATTTTTGAGAGCCCCTTGGACTGCAAGGAAATCAAACCAGTCAATTGTAAAGGAATTCAACCCTGAATATTCATTGGAATGACTGATGCACCAATACTTTGGCCACCTGATGCACAGAGCCGACTCACTTGAAAAGACCTTGATGCTGGGAAAGATTGAAGGTGGGAGGAGAAGGGGATGACGGAGGATGTGATGGTTGGATGGCATCACCAACTCGATGCACATGAGTTTGAGCAAGCTCTGGGAGTTGGTGATGGACAGGGAAGCCTGGTGTGCTTCAGTCCATGGGGTCTCAGAGTCAGACATGACTGAACTGAACTGAACAAGACACTTAGTATCATTTTAAATAATATTATACTATACTAATTATTACTATTATTATTATTAAGGGAAGATATGAGAGAGGATTGTACTGCTTATATTAATATTAGAATTCTGCATGTCTTCTTCCAGCATGGAATGAATGGTCTATAGGGAAAGATACTGGATAGCTTCTTTCCCTCTAAAGCTTCAGAGCATTGCTTTCCATTATTTTAATGAACTCAAATAGCAGACACACTCACATTCAAAGGTTAGTACTTAGTGACTGAACAACAACAAAATCCATGACCATGAAATATCTATTTCTTCTTTGATTTTTGAACCAGCATTTTTTAGTTCTCTGAGTTTTTCTTTTCAAGTGTACACAGCACAGGAGCTTGGAATAATTAAGACATTTCCCATTCTTCTCATAGTCTAGTTGCAAATGATTACTTCATCAGCTTCCATCCAAACTACTCATGCTTGCAAACCAAGAAAAACCACCCAAGGGCTTCTACAGCACCATGGAAAGGAAAAAATATATTCCTAATGGAATTTCACATCTTTGAGGCAGTACTATTGAGTTGGACACACCATTAACAAACATAAACTTAGCCAATTGAGTATTTCGGGTGTTAGGATAGCAGAGTACAAGTAGATAGGAGACAGTCCCTGCCCTTAAAGGTTATACAATCTAATTGAAGAGACTGATGATGATAGTGTTGATTACTACTATTATCACTATTATTACTATTATCACCACCTCTATCTATTACTGGACTTCCCTGGTGGCTCAGACGGTAAAGCATCTGTCTACAATGCGGGAGACCTGGGTTCGAGCCCTGGGCTGGGAAGATCCCCTGGAGAAGGAAATGGCAATCCACTCCAGTCCTATTGCCTGGAAAATCCCATGGACAGAGGAGCCTGGTAGGATACAGTCTATGGGGTCGCAAAGAGTCGGACACAACTGAGCGACTTCACTTCACTACACTTTATCCATTACTGCCACCATCAAACACTTGCCATATGTTAGGTAAAGCTCTTGGCATGCAGTGTTTTCATTTAACTTTCAAAACAACCCAATGAGATAAGGGCTCTTTATAACTCCATTTAATACATGAGAGGCTTTGAAGACTTACATATGTAGTTCAAGGTCACACAGGATGTATACTTTTAGGCACCATGCTTTGGTATCTCCAAGTAAACAATTAGGAAACAGTGAAAGACTCAAATGGTATAGACTAGGAATGTTATTGAAGTTTAAGGAATGCTTTTAGGAGAAGACAGGATTTGAAACAATGGGCAAGATTTCTATATAATATGTCTTGAATTATGGGTAGTTATTAAATAGGTAAAGAAGAGGGGGTAAGACATTCCAGAGCAGGGATGACAAGTAAGCAAAGATGTTGAAGTGGATGATACATGCATATGCATGTATATATTGCACAGTTGGGAGAGATATAGTTGTAAGTCACCTGAGCACAAAACGTCTTTTATTTTGGTAAATTTCCCTCTGACTACTGATATGCATTAAAAAAGAAACCTTTCCATTGCTTTCCTCCTACCTCTCAGTATGCACTCCTGCCAATTACACCCCAGAAGGCAACTCTTTCCTAATAGTAGCTTGCTAACATTCGTCCATCACATCCTTCCAACCTGGCAATATGAGGGATGAACCATGACTGGGTTATTTACACAAGTGCTATTTTGGACAATGATTGGTCATTAGAAGTAAATGCATGTGGCCAAAAACATAATTTCTGAAATGCTAGTTTTTATTATTCTTCTAGACAGACTGCCTATGCTTCCCCTCCATAAACCACTCCCTGCCCCCAAGAGTGATTGATGGCCCTAAGCATTTGTTACTGCAGTCAGACGTTAAATTTCAGAACTGGTGGTTTCTCCATCTGTAGGAGCTCTAGTCCTCACACCCAGTTTTCAGTGTTCTCCTTGAAGGCATACAAGGCTGGAAATAGCCTCCTTGTAAATAAGATCAAGAAAACATGGGCCTCAAATATCCTTTGGGCCAAGAGTTTATATAATGATTATTAGGTTCATCTTGACTCCCAATTACCAACTAGAGGGGCAAGTTTTTAGAGAATGTCATAGCTGGAAGGGACCTTTAGACATTACTGAGTCTACACTTTGATTTTCTATGCTGGCTGTGGAACAACTTAGAGGAAACAGCTAGGTTTAAAAGGACTGAACCCTAATGTGAAAAATATTTTCTTTTGCAGCAGTTTGGGAAATGTATAAGAGAATTAGGAATTATTCTCAATATAGAATTTTGAGATTAAAGAAGAAGAGTTTACAATGTACCTAGCCAAGCCCTGGACTAATTTGGTGGGGGTGGAGGGAGAATGAAGTAAATTATCAGTTTTTTTTTAAAGGACAATACTATATCACTCTTTTCAAAATATATATTAATTCACAGTGCTTGTTAAAACGTTAGCAAGTAGAGTTCCTGTTAGGCTTGTTTACAGTGAACAGATAAGGACGATGCATAATTAACAGCGTTATTTTGCTACAGTGAGCTCAGTTCTTAAATCCTCAAGGAGTTCTGCTTTAAATGCCCTTCTCATCTCCCTCCCTTCCCCCAACACCCATCTCCACCTGTCAAATCCTACTCATTTCTCAAGGATCTTCTCAAATGCCACCAGTCTGTGAAGCCACTTCACTGAAATTAATCACTTCTTCCTATATTTTCTCATAATATTTTATCTAGAATTTGATTTTCATATATTTGCTTATTCTCTCACTTCTCCCCAAACCAAACCAAGCTTTTATTGAGTCTTAGTATATGCCATGTACTGTGCTAGTGACTAGGCCTACAGAAATGAACAAAAGTCATTTATTATTCTGGAAGAACTCACCATACCATGAGAGGCATGACATATAAACAACCAAATACAAATCATTATAATCAGTGCTGTAACCAACTATGAGTAAAGTGCTATAGGAACAAAGATGGAGTAATGAAATCTGTTGGAATGGGTTTGGACATATGTGTTAGGGGTTGAGAGGTAGAGGAGACCAGGACTAGTCAGGGAAGCCTTCACTGGCAAAGAATCATTTGAAAAGAGTCTTTAAAAGGGATAGGATTTTCTCCTAGGTGGTGCATGGAGGATTAGGCTTGAGGAGCATTCCAGGAAGCAAGAACAATGAACATTTACCTCTGCCTTGAATTACAGTTATTGGATATACATTTGTCTTCTGCTAGCCCGCATACTCCTTTAGGTCAAGGGCTGGGTTTGGGGCATCTTTGTTTTCCCATTTCTTATGTTAATGTTTAGTATGGGGTAGGTATTCAAGAAATACTTGAATGAATGAATAAAGAAAATCCAACTGATATTGATTTGGGGCACAATAAGCAATCTATGCAATGACACTCATTTATTATTTGTATACCTTTCCAGAATGATAAATTGCCTTAAAATGGATGGCATAATTGCTAAACTGATTCTCTGTCCAGGACAACTGAATTTATATGTAGGAATTTACTTAAGAGTTATAACCAGGGATAGATACACCCAACAAATACATCCAGTTTGATCTTATTGGCTATAATCTTTTCCCCATATAGGCACAACCATATATATAAGCAAGATTGTAAGTTTTTACTTTCAAAGAGAAATCCAGATGATCATTTCTGGCAGCAATCTGGATTTAAGGTGTGCATTAACAAAACATGCTGTGCTAAACATCTGTTACAAATCATCACTTAATGGTTGAAAAGTTAAGTCTTGATTAACTTTTCAGACTACAAATGGACATCTAACAATTTTTTTAGGTGTTTTATAAAAGTAGTTCCATGTCACTAAAGGAAGAGATTGCTCATTTTCCCATGAGTCCCACACTCATGGGCAGGAGGCAAGTATATTCAGAAGGTTAAGTGCTAGTGGTTGTCAAATGGTCTTCAAAATGTCTCACCCAAGTCTGTAGATCACGTCCTGCTATGCTGGTTGTCTTGTTCTGCTTGTGTGGCAACTCCTCAAGACATCACAAGTTGTAGAGTGGCTATAAATAAGTGTGCCCTAGGTAAGCTGATTGAAGATTAACACTTTGGAACAAGAGTTCATTAGCACCAAAAAAATTTAAAAGACTGGGAAGTGAACACCTACTCTAAGCTGGTATCACCACATAACTATCAAATCACTACTGCCATCTGTTTATTTTTGCATTGTTTATGCTTCACTGATTAAGTACTCAAGTACTGTCAAAGGTATTTGATCTTGAAGACAATGCACACACACAC
Source organism: Bubalus kerabau (assembly GCF_029407905.1). Classification (NCBI taxonomy): domain Eukaryota; kingdom Metazoa; phylum Chordata; class Mammalia; order Artiodactyla; family Bovidae; genus Bubalus; species Bubalus kerabau. The sequence continues at coordinate 18,600,445 of NC_073647.1, forward strand.
ACACACACACACACAAACATTCTGTGATAACCTCATCCTTTAGTAGAGTTAATTATTTCCAATATTTCCTTTGAAACAAGTTCAGTATATTGCTGCCATTTTGCCAAATATATTTTATTAAGACATAAGCTCTTCTCTGATAATTTACTCTCCTACAATTTTCTTTCTTTTGTTCGGGTTTACATCCATTGTTTTTTATGCTTGCTATAACTTGATTACATGGAGAAGGCAATGGCACCCCACTCCAGTACTCTTGCCTAGAAAAACCCATGGATGGAGGAGCCTGGTGGGCTGCAGTCCACGAGGTCGCTAAGAGTTGGACAGGACTGAGCGACTTCACTTTCCCTTTTCTTTTTTTTTTTAATTTTATTTTATTTTTAAACCTCAAACACTATATTAGTTTTGCCAAACATCAAAACGAATCCGCCACAGGTATACATGTGCTCCCCATCCTGAACCCTCCTCCCTCCTCCCTCCCCACACCATCTCTCTGGGTCGTCCCAGTGCACCAGCCCCAAGCATCCAGTATCATGCATCGAACCTGGACTGGCAACTAGTTTCTTACATGATATTACACATGTTTCAATGCCATTCTCCCAAATCTTCCCACCCTCTCCCTCTCCCACAGAGTCCATAAGACTGTTCTATACATCAGTGTCTCTTTTGCTGTCTCGTACACAGGGTTATTGTTACCATCTTTCTAAATTCCATATATATGCGTTAGTATACTGTATTGGTGTTTTTCTTTCTGGCTTACTTCACTCTATATAATAGGCTCCAGTTTCATCCACCTCATTAGAACTGATTCAAATGTGTTCTTTTTAATGGCTGAGTAGTACTCCATTGTGTATATGTACCACTGCTTTCTTATCCATTCATCTGCTGATGGACATCTAGGTTGCTTCCATGTCCTGGCTATTATAAACAGTGCTGCATGAACATTGGGGTACACATGTCTCTTTCCCTTCTGGTTTCCTCAGTGTGTATGCCCAGCAGTGGGATTGCTGGATCATAAGGCAGTTCTATTTCCAGTTTTTTAAGGAATCTCCACACTGTTCTCCATAGTGGCTGTACTAGTTTGCATTCCCACCAACAGTGTAAGAGGGTTCCTTTTTCTCCACACCCTCTTCAGCATTTATTGCTTGTAGACTTTTGGATCGCAGCCATTCTGACTGGTGTGAAATGGTACCTCATAGTGGTTTTGATTTGCATTTCTCTGATAATGAGTGATGTTGAGCATCTTTTCATGTGTTTGTTAGCCATCTGTATGTCTTCTTTGGAGAAATGTCTATTTAGTTCTTTGGCCCATTTTTTGATTGGGTCATTTATTTTTCTGGAGTTGAGCTGTAGGAGTTGCTTGTATATTCTCGAGATTAGTTGTTTGTCAGTTGCTTCATTTGCTATTATTTTCTCCCATTCTGAAGGCTGCCTTTTCACCTTGCTAATAGTTTCCTTTGATGTGCAGAAGCTTTTAAGGTTAATTAGGTCCCATTTGTTTATTTTTGCTTTTATTTCCAATATTCTGGGAGGTGGGTCATAGAGGATCCTGCTGTGATGTATGACGGAAAGTGTTTTGCCTATGTTCTCCTCTAGGAGTTTTATAGTTTCTGGTCTTACGTTTAGATCTTTAATCCATTTTGAGTTCATTTTTGTGTACTGTGTTAGAAAGTGGTCTAGTTTCATTCTTTTACAAGTGGTTGACCAGATTTCCCAGCGCCACTTGTTAAAGAGATTGTCTTTAATCCATTGTATATTCTTGCCTCCTTTGTCAAAGATAAGGTGTCCATGTGTGTGTGGGTTTATCTCTGGGCTTTCTATTTTGTTCCATTGATCTATATTTCTGTCTTTGTGCCAGTACCATACTGTCTTGATAACTGTGGCTTTGTAGTAGAGCCTGAAGTCAGGTAGGTTGATTCCTCCAGTTCCATTCTTCTTTCTCAAGATTGCTTTGGCTATTCGAGGTTTTTTGTATTTCCATACAAATTGTGAAACTATTTGTTCTAGCTCTGTGAAGAATACCATTGGTAGCCTGATAGGGATTGCATTGAATCTATAAATTGCTTTGGGTAGTATACTCATTTTCACTATATTGATTCTTCCAATCCATGAACACGGTATATTTCTCCATCTATTAGTGTCCTCTTTGATTTCTTTCACCAGTGTTTTATAGTTTTCTATATATAGGTCTTTAGTTTCTTTAGGTAGATATATTCTTAAGTATTTTATTCTTTCCGTTGCAATGGTGAATGGAATTGTTTCCTTAATTTCTCTTTCTGTTTTCTCATTATTAGTGTATAGGAATGCAAGGGATTTCTGTGTGTTGATTTTATATCCTGCAACTTTATTATAATCATTGATTAGTTCTAGTAATTTTCTGGTGGAGTCTTTAGGGTTTTCTATGTAGAGGATCATGTCATCTGCAAATAGTGAGAGTTTTACTTCTTCTTTTCCAATTTGGACTTTCCCTTTTCACTTTCATGCATTGGAGAAGGAAATGGCAACCCACTCCAGTGTTCTTGCCTGGAGAATCCCAGGGACGGGGGAGCCTGGTAGGAGGCCGTCTATGGGATCGCACAGAGTTGGACATGACTGAAGCGACCTAGCAGCAGCAGCAGCAGTACAAAGTTGAGGAAGGAACTTTGTCAACAAACATCTATTGAAAGTCTCTCAAGAGTAGGAAGTAATCTTGCCTAGGGATCAAGGGCACGGGTATGGGAGTCAGATGGATCTGGACCAGTTAGCTCTGCTACTTAGTAACTGTAATGTGATCATTAATTCTCTTTCATATTTAGTGTATGTTCACTGAATATCTTATATGTGTTGGCATTATTCTAGATATTGAAGATATTATGGTGAGCCAAGCAGGCCTCATTCTTGGTTTTATGAAGCTAACACTACAGTGAAGGAGGGGGATATAAAAATATGAATGAATATAAAATAATTACACATTATGATAAGTGCTCTGAATAAAGAACTGCATCTGATGAGAAAAATGTCAAGCGACAAAATTAGGAAAATGATAGTATCTACCTTAAAAGTGTATTGAAGATTAAATTAGATAATGTGGGTGAAGAATTCAGCATGGCTTCTGGGTCATATTGAGCACTTGCTAAGTGGTAATCATAACATGGTAATAATTAAGATGATGATGTAGAAGTAGTCCTAGCCTTCAAGGGTTCAAAGTCTACTGAGAGACAGCATATATATGAGTTATTGCACTACACTATACAGATAACAAAACTGAGGCATGGAGAGTTTAGGTCATCAGCTCAATATCACACAGCTACTAAGTGGTAGAACAGGACTACAAGCCCAGACAGCTCTAATGCCAATGACCACAGTCTTATCCATCATACTAAACCCCTTCCAAAAGAGCCCCTTTATTGACTGTGTTCCCCTAGATCATTAAAAACATTACCATCACAGCTCTTACTACATTATATTTTCATCACCTTTTTCTGTGGTTGTCTCTCCTCCTAGGCTCTGGAATCCCTTATTCCTCCTTGTTATTCCTAATGCCTAGATATTGTGTCTGACATAGAGAACATGTTCAGTAAACAATTTTAAACAAATTAATAAGGAAATCTATGAGTATATATAAGGGAGGCCTGCACAGACATTGTTCTTCCCAGAAGCAGATGCCAAACTATTTAAAACGGGATACTATTTTGTTGTTGTATTAAGATGAAGTCTATTTTAGTGGGTTTCTTATGAATATTTTAAATGGAGAGAGAGGAGATAAAATGGTATTATAGTCCAAACATGCTGATAATGTAAGAGAATTACAATTACAGAAATACTAACTTTAACAATGATAGTTCTGGAGATAGGGAGATAATTTTCATCACAGAGAAATTCTTTATGGGTAAGAAAGAACTGACTGGAATTTCTTGAGACTTTAAAGTTATTAAACTTACTAAAATAAATGTGTGTGTAGCAGCCATATTTGTTAATACCTTGAGGGTAGGGAATATAAACCTCATTTACTTTTGTATAGTCTACAGTGACTAGCTCAAAGTAGGTGCCAATAAATAGGCTTTTAAATAAATTAACTCTGCAAGGACTCAGTAATTGTCCAAGTGGGGCTTACCTGCAATGCCTATTTCATAGATCCATAGCCATATAAGATGGCATTGTGTGATCCAGAACAGAACTTAGCTGCTAGTCATTTCTGCAGAAGGAAAATGGTGGTTCAAAGCTGGGTAAGACATCAAACCTCTGGAACATATCAGGATTTAGATAAATAGTGAATGATAGTAATTATAAGACCAATAATAGTTAATACTTTTTTAATTCTTATGTGCCAAGCATTATTCTAGGCACTTTATATACATTAATTTGAAACTCAAAGCCCTATAAAGTAGGACCTCTCATCATCCCCATTTTACTAATAAGGGTAACGGAAACAGAAAAGTTAAGTGACCTGTACAAGCTAACCTCATACATTAGCTTGCAGTGGAGCTGGGATTCAAACCCAGGCAGTCTGGCTCCACTGATCCACAGTTCATGCTCTTAACCACTGTTCCATATATAAACCCAGTGGTTCAGTGGTAAAGAATCCACCTGCCAATGCAGGAGATGCAAGAGTCATGGGTTTGGTCCGTGGGTCGGGAAGATCCCCTGAAGTAGGAAATGGCAACCCACTCCAACATTTTTGCCTGGAGAAATCCAGGGACAGAGGAGCCTGGCAGGCTACTGTCCAGCAGGTCACAAACAGTTGGACATGACTGAGTTAGCATGCATGCACCTGGAGATAACACTAGGAATACCAAGACAAAGGAAAAAAGAGGAAGTTAAGAAAATGCTTGCATGGAACATGGCAGAAAACCCCATCTCTAGCATATTACACAGGACCTTGCAAGCAGCAGGTATACAAGGTCTATGTTGTGGAAGATTATGGCACAAGGGCAGGGTGGGGTGTCTTAGAACTCAATAACATTGTATTTTCTGTTCTGCAGCTAAGGGAAAGGAAGCAGCAGGATAAATCATGTTTGGGGTCTACATTAAGCCTAGGGCTCAAGAGTTTATCTTCTGTTTGGTATTTGTTGCTCAGGAAGCAATATTGTGCATTGTACATGTTATTTTAAATTCCTCTTCATTTTCTTTGAAAATTAACAATCCATCATTGTTTGTGAACAATGTACTGATGCCTGGGCACACCCCCATTCTCTGTCTGATCACAGACGTCACCAGTGACACCACAGCTTGCATCATGGCTATGCAGGGTCAGAGGATTGATGGGGGCTTTAAGACAAGGCTCCCCAGAGGCTTGAGAGAGATGACGCTACTAGGCAATACTCTTTATGCGTATTACCAAGGATGGATCAAGGAACCACTCAAAGGGATCAGGATATCACAACATATTCTTTCTTGGGGAAGGGGGAGAGAAGGAAGGGGAGGGAAAAGAAAAAAAATAAAGGGAAAGGAAAAGGTTTTTATGCTGGCTTATATAGTAAGTAATTATTCTCACATGAGCTGTGAGTGTGGTGGGGCAGAGCTAGATCCTCAGGGTCTGCGGATGAGAACCTCAGGATAGAGGGTGTTTCACAAGTAACATTCATGCTATAAGACTCATTGTTCTAGTCTATAAGCTGAAGAGTCCTAGAGAGAGCCACCTCCATACTGGAGCAGTAATAGGAATGTTCAAGGTTTTAAACTAGATATATAAGAAGCTAGGGTGCCAAGCCAGTCCTCCAGAGGGCAGTTGCAGTGGGGTTGGGGTGTAATGAGGAAGAAGGTCAAACATTTTGGCATATGCCTCTCCAAGGAACTCACAGCATTTACCCTACATTTATGAAGGGATCAGGGTACAATGGGAGGAGTACAGACCTGGGGCCCAGATCTCAGATCAAGTCTTGGCTCTGTTATTTACTACCTGTGTGACTTTAGGCAAGTTTCGAAAACTCTTTAGCCTGTTTATTCACCTGCAGTTAGAGATAATGGTATCTATCTTTCACGTACTAAGCTAATGATAATAATGTTGATTCCTAATATTGATTAAATGCTTGCTTGTGTGAATGCATGCTTAGTTGCTTCAGTTGTGTCTGACTCTTTGTGACCCCATGGACTGCAGCCTGCTAGGCTCCTCTGTCCACGGGATTCTCTAGGCAAGAATATTACAGTGGGGTGCCATGCTCTCCTCCAGAGGATCTTCCCAACCCAGGGATGGAACCCGAGTCTCCTGTGTCTCCTACATTGCAGGCAGATTCTTTACTGCTGAGCCACCAGAGAAGCTGATTAAATGCTTATTATATGCCAAACACTGTTTTAAGGCTTTATATGAGTTATTTCATTTAATCTGCATAACAATCTTATGAGATAGGTAAGATTTATCATTAGATCCATTTTACAGATAAGCAAAATGGAACACAAAGAAGTTAGGAAGTTACCCAGGGTCCCAGATGGAGTTAATGCTGGAGGCAAAATTCAGATTCAGGCAGTGTGGCGCCAGATCCCACACTTTTAGCTGCTGAGCTATATCCTATCACCACACTATAAAGAATGCAGAACCTGAGATCTGACACAGACCAAGTACTCAGTCGTGATTTAACCCCACTTCCCTTATCATTACCTTTCTTTTCTTCTGTATAAGAAAGAAACTATTTGGCTGCTGTGTGGGGGTCTCTTCTCCCACTTCCCTAAGTTGGAGCAGAGGCCTCCTTAGTTATTTCAGGGTGATTTGGCATGAGTGAGTTGAAGAATCTCAGAGATAGTCCTTGTCAATTCAATGTGATGAGCTGAATGTGAGCCAGGAAAACAGGTTGAAGTCGGAGGCAAGGGTGGTGGAGTCCCAGCAGACTCGACCATGGGAACCTTGGAGGGCTTCCTCTGTCAGTAAGAGCAGAGGCGAGCTGTCCTAGAGAGGCTGTCTTGGGCTTTGCTGAGGTCCGTAATTCCCCACTCTTGGCTTCTTGGGCTTCTGAGATACCAGTGAACTCATATTACACTGGTCAAGGGTGAATGGTTGACCGTGGTTCTCTAGTCCTTAGGATTGCATCATCACATTCCACATATTCCCTCACCTAACATTTACATAAAGAACACCAGAAGCATAACTGGGCCACAAAAAATGCTACTAGACACCAGCTCCTTTAACATCTCTACTAATTGCCCGATAAGCCACACGTTTCTTTTCCTGGTTTTGAGACAGACACATGACTATTACTGTCTGATCCCAGATAGTGTAGTTACCGGCTTTCAACTGGAAATCTTACTATTTAATTAACTAATTGCATTTCAGGTACTGAGCCTGCTCTTTAGGTTAATGGCATGGTTGGTGGTAGAGGGGGGTGTGTGGAGAAAGAACAAAATAGAAGCATAAAACTCTGAAAGTTCCCAAAGCTCTGTGGTCAATGCTTTTCTGAGGTAAGTTGCGTAAGAGATGACTTGGCAACCCGGCAGCTAGGCTGTTGGAAGTCTGGCAAGATCTCTTGGAGGAAAAACAAATAAACAGCCCAGAGGTTAATCCACAAGCCGTTTTGCTTTAGCCCTTGTTGCTGAAAATCTTTCCAACATGTTTCAGTCCACTTCCTTGCCATAGGAGATAGAGTAAAACAAAGATTAATATAGCCTGGGCTAGATCTGGAATTAGGAGGGCTGAGTTTGACTCTGGCTCCACTATTTACTTGTGGTGCTGTAATCGCTTACACCCATGTTTGTCCAAGTGCGTTCCAATCATGTGCATCAGAATCACCTGGAGTGCTGGCTAAACAGCCAAGTTCCAGGGTCCATGGCTGAGGCTTTCATCTGAGTGATGCCAAGAATCTGCCTGTTGAACAAGCAGCCTAGATAACTCTTATGCCCACTACACATTTGCGAAACACAGAGTTTCAGTTTTCTCATCTGTAAATAAGAATGGTGAAAACAACACATGTGGTCAACCCGAATCTTTGAGTGAGGTTATGGCAGAGCTTCAGGATACATTCTGAATATTAATTTAACAAACATGTTAAATCCACGTAGCATTTGATGGTACCAAGGTGAAAAATCCATGTTTCTCTGCTCTTTGAGGGGCTCATAGAGTAATGGGAGAGACAAACGTGAAAACAAAATTATTGTTTGATAATGGCTAAATGGGTGTGAAGAAAGGGGAGGCAGTTACTCTGCTAGTATGAGAGGTGGTGGTGGAGGTGGGAGGGGAGCATAGAGGAAGTGATGCTAAGCTGGAGAAGATTATTTTAAAGTGTGTTTTGAGAGAGAAGTCAATTATGGTACTGTGGGTATCTTAAAAGTGTAGCAGATAAGGCTGTATTTGTGCTAAGTCTAAAACCTATAATAGAAAGTGTTCTTGTTTGGGGGGATGGGTATGAGTGGAGAGTATTTTCTGTATCAGTTTACTTATTACTCCTGGCTCCTAGAAGTAGAGTGTTAAACTGGAGTCATTTTGTGTTCTCCAGTGTGTGGGACTCTGAGAGAATGGGTATTCAAGTATGTTGTTGACTTGCTCTGCAGTCACTAACTGCAAGGCCATGGTCTAAGTTAGGGGGTGGGACACTGGCTATGAGCACTATAAACAAGTCAAGTGTTAAATCCTACTGATAATGGGAACTCTGGCTTGAGAACTAGCTGCCTCAGCAGAGAGATCCTCGAATATTAAGGGCAATGCTATATATACACATACAGCCACAGCAGGCAGTGACTAATGGCTCTGCTTTGGGCCAGCAACCCTGGCCCCGTTCTGGCTTCTTTACCTCTACAGGCCAGCCCAACCTGAGTTTTCAAACTCCACCTCAATTTGAAAATAATCAGAAAACAAAAGCCTTTACTATACAGAACGTCACACTGTCCCCACTTCCCTTCATGTTTCAAAATGACTGAGGTTTTCTGGAAACCTGTAACACACTTTCAACAACACCTTTCATGCCTTTGCCCAGACCAAGGATAATAAACTCTCAACCCTTAATGCTGTATGACCTCAAGCAAAGAAAAAATGGAGTTGTAACAATGATTAAGATTGTGGTTTTGGATTACATCTGAGTTCTAATCTTGGCCTGCAGCTTATTAGCTGCATGATTCTAATGAAGTGAGTCTGTTCATTTTCCACATTTGAAAAATGAGGATAACAACAAGTACCTATCTCATAGGGTGGTGGTAAGGATTAAAAGAGAAAATACATTGGAAAAAAGCCCCACTGCAATGCCTAGCTTAATAAGTAGTAGCAGAATACTAGTAATCATTATTAATACATTAACCATACTGGGCATTACCTCTGATACCTTTTGGAAAACAGGGGCTATTATGGGTGAGGAGAGAGTGGAGTGTTATGATTACTTCAGGGGAAAAGAACAGGAAAGTACCAGTATAGGAACCAGCCATTAATAATAGTGGGGAATGTATTTAAACAAAGAAGAATAAGATGGCTTCTCTTTAACCAATTCTTTACCAACAGCACTGCCAGAAAGAACAGCAGGACTAACATATATGCCTCTTATTTGATTGATGCATTTTCTAAAAGCGGTACTGCTAATAAAATCCTCAAAAGATTTTCCAGTGTTACCTTCCTCCAAACCCATCAGACCTGCTGCCAAAACCCACTTGCTTTTTTTTCTCCAAAAGCATGAATGGCATTTGTATCCAGGCTCTCCTCTCATGATCACCTCATCTACGGTGGAGGAAAACCACAATAAGTTAGTGTCACGTCTCAATTATCCGTGACCAGGATGGGGGGCAGTGGGGTAGGCAGGAGAAGAGGTTGCTCTTCATGGCCAGCTTTCCAGGAAGACAAAGGAAGGTTAGAAAGGGAGGTCACAGCATGGACCTGTGTGACAGCTGGGCAGAGGACACTCACTCTATGTATCAGCCTACTCTAGGAATAATTCGTATGCAAGTGATTTGGTCAGCAGTTTGTGATTCTGGAACACTATTCATAAAAGTGCCTTTCCTGGAATCTATCTTATATATGACGTATTTTTCCCCATTTAATTCAATAGTTCTCCTGAATCTTTTAATACAGCAATAGTAGTCCAAATAGCAAACACATGTGAGTTATTGACTTTCTTTCCTTTTATCCATTTCTGCTGTAACTGAAATTTTCTTCCTGAGTGAATCTCCAGGCCACTAGTGACATTACCTTTAATGCATTCGTGTTTCTTTTTCTTTCTTTTTTAAGTTGGTATTAACATGGAAGAGACATAAGCAGTTAAAAAATAAAAGACGTCTAGGTTGGTGACAATCTCCAGAGCAAAGCTTACAGGGACTGGTAGAGCAAATTTGATTTGAAAATGATTACACAAGGTGAATTCTGTGTAAATAATGAATTGGAAAGAAAATCAGGCTGGGAGTATTTGCTTATCCACTTATTTCCACATGGAAGAAAAGCCATAATTCCTGTCAGCCTGTGCTTACAGCATGCCTAGATTGGCCAGAGAGAAACTAACCAGTGACAAAAATAAATACACAAGCCCACTCGTTCACTGCGTTCTCTGTCAGGTGCAACACCAAGGAAAGCCATAAAGATAATATGTCTTTGGGTAACAACCCATAAATCCATGGTTACAGTTCAAGCACTTAGCTTCAAATTCCCAAATGACCATGCCACTATTCTTTCCTCTTCCAGAAGCTAGAAGTTCATTGTCAAAAAGGAGGGGAGGGGAGGGGAGGGGCAAGGCAGCTGAAACACTCAGCGACCCTAGCAAAATTCTGGGAAGGCTTGCCCTCCTCACAAATCACATCTTGAGAAACTAGCTGGTATGTCGTTGGAAGACACTGTCAGAGCTAGCTAAGGATTTTATCAAAGTGCACTTAAAACAAAACAAAACAAAAACGAAGCGTGCCTAGCTTTCAAGAGCAGTGTTCCTTATAATGTACAGCTGATTTCTGTATATAAAGTCTTATTTTTCCACTGACTCACACTTTTTTCTATTTTTTAAAATTAAATATTGAGTAGTTATAAAGAGGAATTTATAAGAGACAAATGTGAAGTATAAAAAACAATGATTCATGGCTCAAGAGGGAGGGGATAGTATATACTTAGGGCTGATTCGTGTTTTTGTATGGCAGAAACCACCACAACATTGTAAAGCAAATATCCTAATTTAAAAAAAGAGAACAAAAAGCCAAAAAAAATGGTGCACTTAAAATTGTATATACAACAGGCAGTTGAAGAAAAAGAATATAACTATTACTTTTAAGGGTTTCCCAGGTGGCGCAGTGGTAAAGAATCTGCCTGCCAATGAAGGAGATGCAAGAAACGTGGGTTCCATCCTTGGCTCAGGAAGATCCCCTGGAGAAGGAAATGGCAACCCACTCCAGTATTCTTGCCTGGAGAATCCCTTGGACAGAGGAGTCTGGTGGTCTACTGTCCAGAGGGTCATAAAGAGTCAGACATGACTGAGTGAGCACGCATGCATTCATTAACTTTAAAGGCCACCATGTGCCCCTCCCCTAATTCTTTCCACCTCCCCTCAGAGATAACCACTATTCTGAATTTTGTGTTAATTATTCCTTGCTTATCTTTATAGTACTACTATGCATAATGACTGTCTCTTCAGAATGTTTTATCTGATTTTCAGAAGGATTCTTCAGTCTCCAGGAGCTTTAACTTGTGCTGTTCTTCACATTCCAATGAGCTCCCTGGCTTCCCCCCATCCACCTCCAGGTTGCCCAGTAACTGGTAATCTATGAACAAAGGTAACATTTAGTAGTGAAATCACATAGAAAGTCAGGCTTCCCAGGTGGTGCTAGGGGTAAAAACCTGCCTGCCTGTGCAGGAGATGGAAGAGACCTGGGTTCGATCCCTGGGTCAGGAAGATCCTCTGGAGGAGGGCATGGCAACCCACTCCAGTATTCTTGCCTGGAAAATTCCATGGACAGAAGAGCCAGGCGGGCTATAGTCCAAGGGGAAGAACCGGACACACTGAAGCGACTTAGCACGCACACATATGGAAAGTCATTAATTCTTTTGTAAGAAGGCTCCTTTTGTTTTTCAAGTGAATTTCTGCATGGGTCTTAATTTGTTTACCCAGAGTTTTGGGGACATGGTGGTGGCAGTGGGCTAGCAAGCAGGGTGATAGGGCTGTGTGTATTGCCGGTACACCAGGGTTTGGAGTTAGAAGACTTTTATTCATTTGCTGGCTATGTGACTTTGGGCCAGTCATTTAATATGACTTGGTTCCCTCATCTCAAAAACACAGACAACAATAATATTGATTTTACAGGGTTGGTGAGATGGTTAAACAAGAGATATTAATTGTACGAATATTTTGAAAGGTAGAGGATACTCTATCAAGGTTACGCGTTAATGTTGCTGTGGCTCTGCTGCTGTTGTCGATGCTATAACATCAGTCCTGTTAAAATCAAGGTAAAAGACTAGATGGTTATGAATTTTTGAGAGTCTTGAGCTAATCCACAGATTTATCCTTGCCAGCTGTCTGGCAAAGGTGGCACAGCACAGACAAAATTAAAATTTCCTTTCCAACTCCGTACTACTGGTCTATGTGGAATCTTTCCACCTTCGAACATTTCCCTCAAATCCCACTGAACCAGCCCAAGCTGCATGTGTGGGAGTCATGTTTTCTCTGGCCTAGTGCAGAAGAAGCCTAGGGCAGAAAGTAGTCATACATTAGAGGTATCCAACATATTCTCTTCCGAACTATTTCTTATACGATGGTGCCGGCTGGTGACTCAAACAACAATCTATAGACGATGTGTTCATCACCTGGTCAGCTTGTGCCTGAGGACCCTCCTGAAGGTCTTGACTTTTGCCTGTGTGATATTAACATAACCATGTGCATGTCCTTACCATTTTGTTTTTAAAAGGGTCTTCTCTTCTTGAAGATCTATGAGAATGAGAATAAGCAGTGGAAAGCCACGTTTCCATTCTGCAAACGATATAATCAAATCTGTAAATGGGCAAAAATACACACAAGAGACGCTCCATAAAACTGTTGGCAATTATTTCAGTGAACAGACACAAGTTGTGTATAGTCCCCACAGCTGCTGCAGGTGTGGAAAGAAGAGATTCACACAACAAAGGGGAAATATCGATCATCTTCTGAATATGGTGCTGGGCTACCTGCTTGGGCACCCAGGAAGGGGTGAGGGGGGAAAAGTGCTGGTAATATTCCCACGCGTTTCCCAGCCTTGAGGCAGGACAGCCACATACCCTTCTGCTGCTAAGGAAAAAAAAAAGAGAGACAGGGCGTAGACACATGGGACGGGCTGTTTGACCTCTGAGGTCATGAAGCTCTTGCCCTTCGCCTAACAGCTGACGCCTGGAATAAGCAGGCCAGCCCAGCATGGCCTCTGCAGGGGCTAGCAAGAGGGCTCCAGCTGAGGGGTGGCTGCAGCTATGGCAACAGATGCCCAGGAATGAGTTAACACCAGCCAAAGGGGTTAATGGGAGAGGCAAGGGCTTTTATATCAATGCACTAGGGAAAGAAACGCAATACAGCAGGAAGGAGGTCCATTAATAAAGCTGAGTGATAAAATCCACCACCATTCTTAAATTGGACTTGGCTACTTAAACTGCTTTTCCAAATCTGTTCCCGGTATTCTAGCTGTTCATTGAGACACTAGCTTATTTAAAGAATAAAAACAATATTATGTTATAAAGTGTAAAAGGAGAAAATAGGATAGGCAGAAGGGTATAAAATTAGACTTGCAAACAAAGGAAGAAAGGAAAACAAGAGATGTCTACACCTATGTTATGTTCTGAATATGTTCAAACAGCTTGTAATTACCAACAATCACCACCTGACAATAAATTACCCCCCTATATGTGGATTACAAGCTGCATTATCATGATGCATTAGAATCAATCTGAGTACCAATGATAATGGGTGGTTGGGTGGCTAAACATGGCCCCCAATTACTGCTGACTGCCCTCTCTTTCTGTGGCCACAAAACAACTGTCATCAATAATCTCTCATAGAGAATGTTTTCTTATCAGCAGTATGTCCTCAAAATATCCCTGGAAGGCAGGTCGATATGGATGGGCTTTTTTGAAGAAAACAGGGAGGCATGGAGAGGTTAAGTGAAAATTAGCGGAGGCAGCATGACCATTCCATGACAGAATTTGGTTTAGAAAGAGAGGCGAGGAACAGAGGCAAAGTGCCTTGGGCAGCTCCTTCGAAGCTGGCAGGACCTACTGAATGTAGTGGGTCAGAGTTTTCAGCTACTCTCTCAGCCACTGTGAGGAGTGTAGATGGCTCAAGCCACTATGAATGGGATATATGGTTGTAGCTCAAAGCACAGAACCACAGAGTACATTTTTACTTCTGGCAGAGTACAATACAACATCAGAGTAAAATTTCACTTCTGAGAAGAAAAAAAAAAAAGAGTACCCTGGAATCCAGAAACCAGCAGAGTTCATTTGAATAGTTTCATGAATGAACGAGTGGTACTTAGTGTTTTTCTTAGTCTGAGAGGGTCACAAGAGAAACAAAAGACAGTTACTTCCCTCAGAGAGTTTATAATCTACTTGGGGGTAGGGGTGGGCAAATTCACACATGAAATGAAGACCAACAAGACTCTTCAATAAAAGCCCTAAGAATAAAGTGACACTCTTCTTTGTCCTACTGGCTAGAGGAAAAGAATGAGAAAATCTGAACGGTGAGATGTTGGTAAGTTTCTCCATAAATGTCACCAGGAGAACTTATGCTGACAAGTGTATTAGCTATTTCCAACAGAAATAAATATACTCACAAAGGGTTCACAAAGGAGGTGAACAGGAGAGAGCATGGGGTACACAAGAAAGACAGATGAAGTTCCAGGGAACCAGGACAGATGTGTCTGCCATTATTTGAATATGATCATCTCATTTCTGAACCAAACTGCATTGATGATAGGGTCTGCTTCCCTGGAGACAGCACTTCTTGGGCCAGCACATCTGCTTGGTCTGTCCCAATATACAGCTACAGTGCAGATAATTCAAGATGGAGTGCTCTGGTGAGCACATGGAAGGCAGATCGTCTGTTGTGGGCTGAAGAGAGATCCACATGTTTTAGTTATTAGACATAAAAATGGGCCAAGCTGTCATTCTGTTTCAGAAATTAAGGTGTTTGACTTGTGTGCCTGTCCAGATGGAATGTGAGGCCCCTCATAGGCTATCTGTAAAGAGGGACTGAATTTTCCTGAGGGGGGGAAAAAAAAGCATTATGGATCTGTTTTAGTGACTTAGTTGGTCTTCATTATTATTCCAGATGATGCCTTCCTGAGCCACTTCAATTCCCGCTTTCTCTGCTCCACAGCCTCAGGCTATACATCTTACCTTTCTTACAAACACCATTGGCTCTAGGAGACTTGTGCAGGGGATGAGGATTACTAAAAAAAATAAATAAATAAAAACCCAACCACTGAACACACATGTCCTGCACACAGTGGGTAAGCAGTATGACTGTCACAGGTGAAACTTGAACATTGTAAAGAACAGGCTATAGAGCTTCCCTAGGTCTACTTGCAAATTTCTCATTGAGAAGAATTAAATTCAGAATTGCAACCTGACTATAACCCCCTCTGCGGCTTCCCAGGTGGCTCAGTAATAAAGAATCCACCTGCCAATGTAGGAGAAGCAGGTTCAATCCCTGGGTCGGGAAGATCCCTTGGAGTAGGAGATGGCAACCTGCTCCAATATTTTTGCCTGGAAAATCCCATGGACAGAGGAACCAGGAGGGTTACAGTCCATGGGGTTGCAAAGAGTCAGACATGACTAAATGATGGAGCATTCACGCACATAACTCTCTCTATTGGACCTATTTTCTGGAATAGAAAATTGACGGTTGCTGTCTCTTTTAAGGAAATTTGAAAGAGACCACAATTATGCCCAAAGGAATTGTCATACTCTAAGAAGTTGGTGACTCCATTCCCTATAGCCTCAAGGTATTGTATCTTTGACAATAGCCTGGATGTGACCTGATAGCCTCAGAGACCATCTTTGGATTTTTCCAGGAATATAAATGGCAAGTTATTATTACATGAATGTTACTTGTAGAACTTGAACTGATGAGTATATTAGACACATGCATCGGGAGTGCATAAACTCACAACAGGGTTGGCCAAGAGAGGTGAGCTGGAAAGAGAGAGCTATCAGGTACTAACTGAGCTATAAGGGAAGCCCCTGGAAAGAGAGAACAATTAGGAAATTACGAAGAGAGATGAAGGTTAAATGGAACCAAGATGGAGGTATCTGCCATTATCTGAATACGATTATGTGTCTTTTTTTTTTTTTTTTTTTTTTGAGCCAAACTCCACTGATAAGCCCGGCTTCCTTAGGGGCAGCATTTCTTAGGCAAACAAGTTTAGAAGTCATTTGGGATGAAATATTTCTTTCCTCTGACATGAGCGGCTAGGTGGAAAAGATGAGTAGACATTTGCTTTGGGAGCAAGAGGTGCTGTGCTTAATGCCTATCATCTCTTAGAGATGATGATGTATTATATATATCCATAAAATCACTGTAGCTGCTTGCTTTTTCCAGGGGGTCAGAGTACACACTCTTTATCTTCAAATGTCTGTTTTTCAGTCGGCTATATCTTGAAATCTGTTTTGAATACAGCTCAGATAGGAAGGTTTTTGTCAAGCACGTAGTGACTTAGCTTCAAGCACAACAGAACACCAGAAGAGCAGCCTGACCTTTGTAGTAAAATTAATTTGATGCTTATAATCTAACCTAGAGTCCATAGCTTTTATTTATATGACAGAGTCACAAGACAAAGTAGCAGGGATTATTAAATTCCACTTAAGCTCATCAGAGGGGAGAATTGAGGTTGATGAATTTCAGGATGCTGGTGAGTTGGCCAAAACATGTGGGAAAGGAAAGGAATATAGACTTCTAGGAATAAAGTGAAAGAGGCTACCCTTAGTGCACAGTAGGCACTCAGTGAGAACTGATACAGTGAACGAGGCAAGGGTAAGACAAATGTGATGTCTGACACCCAGGAAGCCCCTTTCCTACCTCCCACTGATGCAACTTCAATCCCTATGAGCTTCTCACACAGGGAAGCCATTTGGCAAGTGCCAGAGACCCCAGCATGAAGCTGGAAGGTGAGTGGGTTAATGATGGTATCAGGCATGTCAGCCTGTATTCCCCTTCCCATTTGAGCTGGTGGTAGGATGTCTGGAGCAGAAGACTGCTAATGAGAAATGAAGAGAGTCAAATGGATACCAACAAACTAAGAAGATGGCTAAGAGATGGCTGAGAACTTCAAAGAGGAGAATTTCTATTGGGTTTCCAGAAAGTTTCTCCAACAGCAGTCCCAACTCCAGCAGGACCCAGGAGGAGTAAGTGTTTCTGTCAACTGCACTTTAAACAAGTGTGTTATGCACAAACCTTTGACTGTTTGCTGTGGGAAATTCTAGTTGGTTTTATTTAGGCAATATAGTAATGTAACTTTCTGAATCTGATGCTCTTTATCTGAACATTCATGATAATGATTCATCTCTGTTCTTCTTTCTTTACCAATGATACTTGCATTCTATTAGCAAATATAATTTTGTAGAGGATGATAAGGGAATCAAAATTATCCAATTTGTTTCCATCATAGGAGCAGAAGGAATCCTTCAATGGTCTGTTTTACATCATCAGACTGATTTCAATAAGTTTTTCTTTAGTAGTCAGAGTTTGTAGCATTAAATATTACTCATCATTGTACAGTCAGTACTAATTTAATACTACAGAGATAGCCTGGCTTTATCTAAGTGAACCCCCTCTTATTTTTTCTCACAGGAACTGAACATTTTCCAGTCTGGAGGTTCTCTGGAGGTTCTCCTGTACAACAGGAAGTATGATGACATTGTACCTTTCCAAGACATACTTAACGCTAGTATGATTCTCTAAATGGTTATTAGTATATATGAATAATTAACTGGGTACCTGTGATATATCCTCTGCTGGGTTGTAAGAACTTTGAGGGCAGGGCGGTACCTTATATACTGTTAACTATGCTCTGGAATATGGCCTAGTGAATGAACAAGCAGTGGAGTTTTATTTCCTTCAATTTGCTGACAGCACTGTAATGCCTGACAATCATCGTGGCGCACACTATTTACTAGTTATTTTTTTAAAGTAAAAATGCTTTCCCCAACTTCTATACTAATTTTCAAGTTCATCTTGCTAATATTTTCTAAATTAATTTCTTCTTTCACTAACTGATCTTAGCCTACATAAGAGCATTAAACTCTAATAGGGGTTCTCTGGTTAGCCGGTTGGTTCTGTCTATAAAAACGATCTCAAGTCACAGGAATAAGATCATGGGATTTAGGGATGATATGCAAAGTATTCAAACACCAGTATGGCATGAGTAACCAAATAGAACCTCACCACTGGAATAGGGCCCAGGAAATCCCTTGTTGTGCCAGAGGTCAACTTATTATTGCTAGACTGTGGGAAGCCTGGAGG
This sequence comes from Bubalus kerabau, assembly GCF_029407905.1. Classification (NCBI taxonomy): domain Eukaryota; kingdom Metazoa; phylum Chordata; class Mammalia; order Artiodactyla; family Bovidae; genus Bubalus; species Bubalus kerabau. The sequence continues at coordinate 18,618,777 of NC_073647.1, forward strand.
ATAGCAGAAGGGTCAGGCAGTCATTTAGGAGGTATCTGAACAGTGATTATCTATTAGCAGGACTGGCTGGTGATCACTTACAGGGCACCTGACAATACCTATTTACCAACTGGAACAGAAGCTTTTGAATATTTTAAAACTAGTATGCCCAGCTAGTGCACACTGGCTGAATATCAGTCAGGAGGTTGTGGACTACCTTCACTTGGGCATGCAGCATAATAAGCAGATAGTCCTACCCACAGCTGCAGTCTTCTTAAGTAATCTGTTTTAATGTTCCAGGAAACCATTGTGATAAAAGTTATTCCTTATGTTAAGCCCCAATTAAAAAAAAAAACAAAACACCTTTCTATAGAAATATTCATTTATGTCCTCTTATTCTGTTTAATGAACTTCTAATCACTTTTTATGTGTTAAACATGCTTTTTTCTTCTAAAGAAATTATTATTTAAAAATGCCTCTCAGTGATGTGTTGAGCTTAAAAAGAGAAAAGACCCCAACATGTATAGTTTTTCCACCCCATGCAATGGAAGGTAAGCCAGGGAGGGGTAACTGAGAAGCAGAGACGTAGAGTAGGAGACTGAGTAGCTGGGCTGGCTGTCTCCTGCTTGAGTAGAGAAAGCAAAAGAAAAAAATTTTTAAATGGCAGCAGCTGGACAACAGGGAGTTCTTTGTTCAAAACATTAGAAGCAATGGAAATAGAAGTGCCATGTTTTTGTGCCCTTTAAAACCCTTTGTTGTGCTAGTCCAATATCCAGGTCTCTGGCTGGCAGATCTACTCCACTTCAACATGCAGTAGCTGCTTAGGCACCTCATTGTCATCTGTCCCTACCTGCATATTTCCACTCGCTGTGTCACAATGAGTAGCAATTGCTTCTCTGTGGGGATTGGCTGGATTCCAAGGCCTCAGTTTGGGTAGACTTGTCTTTGCCATTTAGCATTAATTTTACTTCGTAGGCATGCTAATGAAATTGCTCAGAAAGTTGGATAGGATGTGTGGGAAATTGGCAAGGTGACTGGTTCCTATTTCTCTTGAGGTGATGGCTGCAGCTGTACTAGATATTGTGAGTAGAAGCCAGTGGCAAATTTCCTTAGGTATAGGCTGGGTAAATGGATGAGTCAGAGTCACAATTTCTGCCTGGAAGGAACATGTTCACCATACCCTAATTGCAGGGGTATCCAAATTCTTGCTTACTCATAAAATCAAATGAGTAAGAATACATAAAATAATACAAACCAACAAAGTAGGAATTCTCACAAATGTATGTTTAAAACAAAAGCCCAAAGGACTTCCCTGGAGGTCCAATGGCTAAGACTCCATGCTCCTAGTGCACAGCACCCAGGTTTGATCCCTGTTCAGGGAACTAGATCCCACATGCCACATCGAAGATTGAAGATCCTGCATGCTACAACTAAGACCCAGCACAGCCAAATAAAAAAGCAAATAAATAAATATTTTTTTAAAAAAAGAAAAGAAAAGCTCAGGAATATCATGTATATTTTACTTTCTGGGACACCTCTCAGATTGCAAGTTAGACATACAAAGGAACTTGGAGTGCACACTAATGAACAGTTTCAAATGGCATGTTGCATAGTAGCCTGGAGGCAGAGGACTTGCTACAAGTGTTTTTAAGTTCCTAGGAAATATCTCAGAAATAACCCTTTCACTCCTTATCAACTGTACTATAAAGAGATCTCCAACAAAACAAAGCCCTTACCCTATGTATGGGATTTCTTTGTGAATCAGTGGCTCCTTTGGGTTGGATTGATGGCTATAGAATATACATTGAAAATAATGGCTTGAGGTCCATAGACTTGAAAAGCTCTAACAAGCATGCCCCGGAGAAGGCAATGGCACCCCACTCCAGTACTCTTGCCTGGAAAATCCCATGGACGGAGGAGCCTGGTGGGCTACAGTCCATGGGGTCAAGAAATCGGACATAATTGAGTGACTTCCCTTTCACTTTTCACTTTCATGCATTGGAGAAGGAAATGGCAACCCACTCCAGTGTTCTTGCCTGGAGAATCCCAGGGACGGGTGAGCCTGGTGGGCTGGCGTCTATGGGGTTGTACAGAGTCGGACATGACTGAAGTGACTTAGCATAGCATAGCATAACAAGCATGCCCAGTGGGAGAGACTGATTAGACAGTTACAGACTTCTTTTTACATGTATCGCTGCCTGCTCTTAAGCTGCATGAGCTTCCAACTTACCCAGGGATTTCACTTTTGTAATAAACCAAATATTCATACATGAGTATCAATGGCTCCTTATGAAACACCTGACATTTTTTCAATAAAGAAGGAGTTTTGTATGTGTCACTTGGTCTGTGCTCTGCTGCGGGCATATTGCTCCGACAGTAGAAAAACGTGCTCTTTCCAACAAGATTTAGTCTCATTTCCTTTTTCTTCCCAGTCTCTCTCTAATGACTGGAAGTAGAATGAGACTTCGATTTTAGGATGATTTAGAGGTCTATAAGTTGGCTCTTTCTTCCCTTGGTGTGTAACCAACTTCAGAGAAGCAATTGTATAACTACTAAGGAAATTAGTTCTTTTGCCAAGGGATGGAGACCTTTTGTCATAAGCCAGAATGAATAACTAAGCCCTTCTGTCTCCATCTCAAGAGGGCCTCGGGCTGAAGAGGAGTGTCTGGCTGGTGGTCTAGGTTTGCTCACGAGAGCAGCAGGCAGTCAGCTGGTCAAGAATATTGTTTCTGTGCTTTCTGTAGGCAGAAGCACTGAAGTAGGGAGGTGAGGGTGAGTGTGGGGAAGACAAAGGGGAAATAAGACAGTAAACAAATGAAAGAATGTAAAGTAAATATATAGCACAATGCCTGATAGGTACATCTCTATGTAGAGCTACCACTTATTGCTCAATTATCTTCCTGTGTAACTTGCTGCATTAAGCATTTTATATGTATTTTATACTTACAACCGCCTTATGAGGCAGGTATTATGATACTCATTTTATGAAAATGCTGGGAAAGATTGAAGGCAGGAGGAGAAGGGGACAACAGAGGATGAGATGGTTGGATGGCATCACCGACTAAATGGACATGAGTTTGAGCAAGTTCTGGGAGATGGTGAAGAACAGGGAAACCTGGCGTGCTGCAGTCCATGGGGTCGCAAAGAGTCAGACATGACTGAGCGACTGAACCACAACAATGGGTGTTAGGCATTATATTTGGCACATTCCTTTTCTGGCCCATCCAATATTTGGTACATTACTTATGCCTAATCCTCACAACACTCTTGAGTTGCAGGTATGATTATCTCCATTTACAGTTGAAGAGATGGTGGTTCAAAAAAGTTAAACAACTTGCCCAAGATCACACAGGGAGTAAATGGCAGAGTGAGGATTCTAATCCACACTTGACTCCCAAGCCCATGCTTTTTTTTTTTTTTAATAAGTAAAAACCTTAGTGATGCTGAGGCTGCTGTTACATGGAACTCATTTTATTTTATTTATTTATTTTTTGGCTGTGCTGGGTCTTTGTTGTTACATGTGGGCTTTCTCTAGTTGTGGCGAGTAGGCGCTACTCTTCATTGCGGTGTGTGGGTTCAGTAGTTGCGGCTCCTGGGCTCTAGAGCAAGGGCTCAGTAGTTGCAGGGAATGGGCCTAATTGCTCTGCAGCATGTGGGATCTTCCCAGAGCAGGGATTGAATCTGCATTGGCAGGCGGATTCCTATCTACTGCACCACCAGGGAAGTCCGAAAGCCCATACTTCTAAGCACTGAACTCTGCCACCTCTACTGCAATCTGCTATATGTTAGACATTAAGTAAATGTTTGTCCCCATCCCAGTTGGGACAGTGAAGGTAGGTGGAGAACAAAGAGTTGAAGGTAACCTGAATTTAGCAATCAGAGAAGGAGAGGTTGAGCAGTGGAGATAGAGCTATAGCTGCTATTTTCCTGCGGGCTGGTGTTACACAAGATGTGGGGAGAGGCGATAAAGGGGAGACAAAAGGTAACTGATTTCTTTTGTTTTAAATCCAATTTTATTTTATTTTATTTTTTTCCATTTAAAAAATTTATTTTAATTGGAGGCTAATTACTTTACAGTATTGTGGTGGTTTTGCCATACATTCACATGAATCAGCCATGGGTGTACATGTGTTCCCCATTCGGACCCTCCCTCCCACTTCCTTCCCCATCCCATCCCTCAGGGTCATCCCAGTGCACCAGCCCTGAGCACCCTGTCTCATGCATTGAACCTGGACTGGTGATCTATTTCACATATGATAATATACATGTTTCAATGCTGTTCTCTCAAATCATCCCACCCTTGCCTTCTCCCACAGAGTCCAAAAGTCTGTTCTTTACATCTGTGTTTCTTTTGTTGTCTCGCATATAGGGTCATTGTTACCATCTTTCTAAATTCCATATATATGTGTTAATATATCCAGTGTTCTTGCCTGGAGAATACCAGGGATGGGGCAGCCTGGTGGGCTGCCGTCTATGGGGTCGCACAGAGTCGGACACGACTGAAGCGACTTAGCAGCAGAAGCAGCAGCATACTGCATTGGTGTTTTTCTTTCTGGCTTACTTCACTCTGTATAACAGGCTCCAGTTTCATCCACCTCATTAGAACTGATTCAAATGCATTCCTTTTAATAGCTGAGTAATATTCAATTGTGTATATGTACCACAGCTTTCTTATCCATTCGTCTGCTGATGGACATCTAGGCTGCTTCCATGTCCTGGCTATTGTAAACAGTGCTGCGATGAACATTGGGCTACACGTGTCTCTTTCAATTCTGGTTTCCTCGGTGTGTATGCCCAGCTGTGGGATTGCGGGGTCGAATGGCAGTTCTATTTCCAGTTTTTTAAGGAATCTCCACACTGTTCTCCATAATGGCTGTACTAGTTTGCATTCCCACCAACAGTGTAAGAGGATTCTTTTTTCTCCACACCCTCTCCAGCATTTATTGTTTGTATACTTTTTGATAGCAGCCATTCTGACTGGCATGAGAAGGTAACTGATTTCTATCTCTTCATCCCAAAATGTAAGAAGAAGAAAGACCACTCAGCATAGGAACTGGGGCTAGGAACTAACAATGTAAGAGAGTTACTACTATCTGAGCTAGGTTGGTGTGCCAGTTATTGATTCATTGCCTCTTAGCTTCAAATTCACCGCTTATGGCTTGCTTAGTGTAAAGAGTTCTGGGTCCTTTATATATTTTACCTTTGCCAGCTGGCACAGTGTAAAGCTTTGTCAGAAGCGGGCACAGGAGAGACATTTTGGCAGGAAAGAGCCTTCTGTCCTGGCTGCAGGGTGCTGGTGTGCTCACTTGGCAGGCTCCTGCATTGTAGCAACCCAGCATCCCCAGTGCCTGTCTCTAGCAGCTCACGCAGCTTTCCTAGCACTACATTTCCCGGCATGTAGTTTCTGTAGTACATGCTAATCAGCAGCACCCAGCAACTTGGCACAGTACCCCTCCCTCAGGAAGTTTTGTAGTGAAGTGCCTATTCGGAGATACCTTTCTGTGAACAGCACTCCCTGGCACTGTAGAGGGTAGATTTTCCAAAAGTTCCACTGGGAAGATTTCTAGAAAGTTCCAGGAGTCAGAATTCCACCAAGTTCTGCCACCATAGCCCCACAGCCATTCTCTGCTATCCACTGAACCACAACTGTGCCTTCTCCTACAAGGTCTGGATCTATCCCTTTGGAAAGGGTTCTCCCTTGGGTGCTCTAATTCAGTCATAGGGTATAGTAGCTGCTCCTAATATTTGCTACTCCTACATTCTTTACAGTTCTCTTTACTTCTTACTAGCCAATCCCCTATTATTGTTAATACTTACAGTAAACCTCCTCTGTTTAAATTACTGTGTGGTTTCTCTCTCCTAATTTTTCCCAGACTGATACAGTTCACTCCCTCTCCCCAGATATAAAAGTGAGATGATTCCTTGGGCAAGGGATGCTTCTAGGAGGGAAGTGAAGATAGGGAGGATGACTTTTTCCCTCAGAGACAAACTTCTAAAGAGAAAAGTATATCTTATTTTTTTAGGAGGCAGGAAATGACTTCTCGGTCTTGCTTTCCAGTACAAGAAAATGAATTAGAGTGCCTGTGGCCTCTCAACTGCTAGAATTCTCTCAAAGAGGAGGAAAGAATCTGCCAGAAAGGAAAGGCAATTGGAATCTTGAAGACTGCTTAGGCAATGAGACTCAAAGGGCTTAGGATCATTCCTAGTTCAAACTGTAGTTGAAGGTCTATAGCTCAAGTGCTCCAAGGGATAAGGGGGTATTTGTAATGATAGCCTCAGATTGACCACCTTCTTTAAGAAAACAATGAATATTAAACTCAAAATCTCTATCATTGCCCGCAGAACCCTTCTTCAAAGCTCAAGGTTGTCTTCTGGAGATAAAATATTTTCCTTTTTTGCCCCCTGGGTCTCCCATGGATACATTTATAGCCATTTTCAGACAGCTTAAAATGTCATGAATTTTGGAAAAACTTCTGAAACCAGGATAGAAGTTAGGTGTTTGGGGTTGGTGTGTCAGGATATTTTCCAAGAGCCATGAGAAGGAATGGTCTTCACCAGTGACAGAACACCATCATAATTTTTATATTACTCATGGATTTGTGCAGCTGAGTTCTTTCTGAATTTTAATAAAGCATTTTCCAAAACATGTGTTGTTAATTAACAACTACCTTTCTCTACTGTTGTTCTCTTTATGCCTTTGTGCTTCCCCACTCCTCCAAATAGCTCAAACTACAATATTGCTTCCCCAAAGCTCAATGAATGCAAAATGGAAAGCAACTAGGAGAGAATAAGGAAATGTGAATTTCAAGGTCTGATAATCAACAAAAATGTTCCCTTTACATGATACAAGGTCATCTTTGGAGAATTTAGAAAGCGCTGGCCAAGATCAAATTTAGAGACACTAAAAGCATCCTAGCTAATCAGCCAGCCTGCTCAATTGCTAGGAAGTTTTCCATACACTTCCCATGTGTCTGAGGCCTCATAACAATTACAACTTCATTTGGAGCCATAGCAGCTTTCAATAAAGATTGTTTAGCCAGAGTGGTCATTGAGGGGGTTCCAGCTGGTCTTCTTGATCATCCAGGGCACCAATAGGTTCATGTTTGGATGAAGATCCCAAGCAACATGGGTGAAAGAGGAAAGTTTGAGTAATTTTACATAGTACGATTCTCCTGCTAATAAACTAACAAATTGAAGTTTCAGAAAATCAGTCCAACTCTAGTCTCTACTTCCCTTCTTCTGTTTGCTCTTTCTAATCTTGACCCTGGCCCAAGTCCCTGCAAATCTTCACTAGCCTTTCCTCTTTTCCCCAACATGTAAACACACACATACAGACAGAGGGATCACACAGCCAAGATGGAATAGAGAAAGGAGCATTGTCTCAGAGGAGTTTGATGGTTTATATTGTAGCAGCTGGTTAGGACAGGTAGAATTGGTGAGATGTAGGCGTTGTTGCCCCATTCTTCCTCAAGAATGAGAAGGTCATTTATATAAACCAGGGGTTACTATAAACCAGTACAAACTTATCATCACTTTCCAAACAGTAATAAGATCTTTTCTGTTCTCATTATAATGATTATAGATTAGAGTATTGGTTCTTACCCAGGGTGGTTGGATGGTCTGCCACATGAAGAATTGGTATCCAGAGAAGGGATGGCCTAGTTGTTTAAGACAGGCTTTAGAATCAAAACCTGGTTTGACTCTCAGATTCACCACTAACCATGAGTAAGGTACTTAACTTCTCTGAAGTTTTTCTCTGAAGAACTTCTCTGAAGTTCTCTGAGTTTTCTCACCAGCAAAATGGTAATAATAGTATGTGCATTATAGGATGTTTTGAGGAATAAATAAAATAAGGTATGTAAAGATTCTGGCACATAGGGAACATTCCATGTATATTAGCTACTATTATTTTTATAGTATTATTTACTAAAAAGCACATTTACTTAACATTCTTGGCTGGCTTGTTCTCTTTAATCACTTTTGCAGATGAGGATAGAGGTAACATTGTCACAGGTAAAAAAAAGATGTGTCCCACACAAATATTCATAATTTATTTTTGAAAAAAGTACAAAACCAATTCAACGATTTTCAACAAATGCTGTTCACGCAATTGGACATCTGAAGGCAAAAAGAAAGGAAGAGAGAGAGAAAGAAAGGAAAGAAGGAAGGAAGAAACTTGATCCAAGTCATACATTTTATACAAAAATTAACTCAAGATGAAACATAGACTTAAACATTAAATGTAAAACTTTAGGAGAAAAACAGGGAAATCTTTGGGATCTAGTGATAGACAAAGAGCTCTTAACCTTGTCACCAAAAACATGACCCATAAAGAGAAAAATTGATAAACTAGATTTCACCAAAACTAAAACTTTATCTGTGAAAGACCCTGTTAAGAAGATGAAAGGCATGTTGAGGGGTGGTAGAAAATATCTGCAAACCACAGGTTTAACAAAGAACAAGTATCCAGAGTATATAAAAAGCTGTGAAAACTCAATAGAAAAACAAAGAAAAACAAAATGATACAATCAGAAACTAGGCAAATTGTATGAAGAGATATTTTACCAAAAATGATATATAAGTAGCAAATATCCACAGGAAAAGATGTTCAAGGTCATTAACCACCAGTGGTGGTGGTTGGTTTAGTCACTAAGTCGTGTCCAACTCTCTGCAACCCCATGGATTGTAGCCCACCAGGCTCCTCTGTCCATGAGATTCTCCAGGCAAGAATTCTGGAGTGGGTTGCCATTTCCTTCTCCAGGGGATCTTCCTGACCCAGGGATTGAACCTGCGTCTCCTGCATTGCAGGAGGATTATTTACCCACTGAGCCACCAGGGAAGCAAATTAACCATTAACCACTAGGGAAATGCAAATTGAAATCACAATGAGAGACTACTACACACCTTCAGAATGGTGAAAAGAATAAAAAATTGGCTACGTCAAATGCTGGTGAGGATGTAAAGAGAGTAAATCACTCATATGTTGCTGGTGGTAATGTTAAAATGGTATAGTCATTTTGGAAAAGTTTGTCATTTTCTTTAAAAAATTTAATATTCACCTAGCAAATGACTCAGTGATTGTACTCTAGACATTCATCCCTGAGAAATGAAGACTTATGTTCACACAAAATCACGTAATAAATGTGTATAGTAGCTTCATTCATAATAACAAAAACAACTAGAAAAATAAGATGTTGTCAACTGGTCAATGTTAAGCTATGGCACATCCATACAGTGGAATACTACACAATCAACTACTGATACATACCATTATTTGAATGATTTTGAAGGGAATTACGCTGAGTGAAAAAAAAGCCAATTCAGAAAGATTACACCCTGTACACTTCCAGTTATATGATATTCTTGAAATGCCAAAAATTATAGAAATGGATAACATATTAGTGGTGGTTGTGGCAGGAGGGAGGTAGGGTAACACGAAGGATCATGTGGTGATGGAACTGTTCTGCATTTTTATGGAACCAATGTCAATATCCTGATTGTGCTACAGTGTTACAAGATGTTACTGGGTGAAGGTTGTATAGGATCTCTGCATTATTTCTTACAAATAGTATGTGAATGTTCAATCATCACAAAATAAAAAAGTTTAAATTTAAAAAAGAAAGGAAGGAAAAAAAGATGTGGATAGAAGAAGCAGAGTAGATAGACCATGTTGTTTCTAATGCTGTTCAGATATGTATCCCGGATTACAGAAGGGTTTCCAGCTTGGCAGGCTTATCCAAGGTATTGCTGACATCCCCTCAGTGTAGGAAAGCAAGGCAGGCTTTTCAGGCATACACAGTACTTGCTCCTCTCACTGGGATATTAGTTATTGCTCTCACAATTAATTAAGGTTAGAAAGCTCTGGGTTAGAATCAGTAAAGTTCCTGAAAGCCCTCCAAACAGCTCTGTTGCTGGTACCCAGACTGCTGCTGAAGAAGTCTCCTTTGAGATCATTTAAGCAGAGGGGATCTCAGAGGAAACAGTATACTTTTGGCTGGCCTCTGAAGAAGAAAGAAGGCAGTCATAGGACGGCTCTCTTCTTGAAGACAATGTACAGAAAAGACTGAGGATCACAGGCCTGACAAGGAAAAAAGCAGAAATTTCTCTGCCTCCCTGTGTCTGGGTAATTGGACATTTCTTTACCTATCATGGATGGCACATAGTACTTCAGGCAACCTGGAAGAAAAGTGTTGGGCAAAGACCAGCTGAGGGTTGACATCTCATTTGTAAAGGCTAACTGTTCACACTTGAGTGATTGTGCAGAATATTAAAGCCCAGTCTTCTTTTCCATCTGGATGATGGACCACTACAGGCAAAATGCATTTCTACCACTGACTGAGTGTTTTCAAATAGACACAACAGTCTTTCTTGCTGCTTTCTTCTTTTCTGTGATGTCATTAAACTATTCAATTTGATTAACACTGACTTTTATGCTTCCCTACACACTGGTTCCCTGTTTACCAAATCCCTTGAAAAATGCCCAGCCCAGGTGGTCTATGTATAATCAGCAGAGTTCCTCAGACATGTCTCTAAGAAGTCTGAATTAAGGCATTTGAAGGTGAACGAAGAACCCCATTCACGTGAATGCCTGCTGTGGCAATTGGGATGTGCTTGTCTCATAGGAGCTGGCCAGTGATAGCGCCACCTCTGCGCCCATTTCTTATCTCCCTTAATCATGCTCTAGGGGCACAGAGGAGCTTCTTGGGCCTCTGAGCGCATTGTGTGTTCAGCCCATTTCCTCAGGGCATAGTGCCTTCCTGCCTTTCTCACCTTCTCTTCTTACTGCCAGCTCTATTATCTCCATCAGAAATTTGATCCTGCTACAAGTGCTGTGGGGCTTTTTTTGGTCTACTTTTTTTTTTTTTTTTTTTAATAGAGCCTTCCAGTTTCCTTTGGGCCATTATGTTCTCCTGAAGCAATGCTTTGCCCTAAGTCATTAATATTTAATGTGACTAGAAGCTTTCACAAAAACCTATTGAGATGCACATGTTTTAAGTGGCAAAGCTGTTATTTAATGATCTCAGGTGGGTACACTAATTCAACCTACCCGTGAGGGAAGGTGACCTCTTAGTCCCTCTGGCTCTGTGTCTACATTAATATAATTGAAATCTCTTGCCATTTATGGAAACATCCATTTACCCTAGAAGGGGCTGCAGGATTTTTTCAGACATCATAAAGGTAACTTATGATGTCTTAAAAATTGAAAAAGAATATAAAAAAATACAAGTGTGAAAAGATGTACATATGATGAATGTCTGTTACAGCATTGCTATAAGAAGAAAATAAATTAGGAACAACCCAACTGTCCAATAGCAGAGGATTGGTTAAATAAATTAAATGATATCTTTATAAATGGAATACTCTGTAGCCAGTAGTAATAATGATGTAGATCTATGTTTATTGACATGAAAAGATACCAAGATATGTTAATAGGTGAAAAAAATCAGGCTACAAAACAGTATATACAATATGTTTCAATTGTTTTTATTAAGAAAACTGACACACTGGCCTAAAGCCAGAAAAGGTATATGCCAAAATGTTAATAGGTGTTCTCTCTGGGTGCTGTGATTTTCAATTCTTTACTGTCTGAACTTTTCAAAAGCATACACAGCAAAATTATTTTGTTTAAAAAGTATTATGGGATTGTAGCTATACAACTTACAAATTGTTTTCACTTGACATTGTAATCCAAGCAACTTTTATATTTCCATTCAAGCCCCAGTTTTTAATCTAGAGCAGAGGCTGGCAAGCTTCTCTAAAGGGCCAGATCATAAGTATTTTAGGTTTTGTGGCCCATGTAGCCTCTGCCATACTACTCCATTCTGCACCTGTAGTGCTAAAGCAGTCAGAGACAAAATATAAACAATTGGCATGGCTATGTTCCCATAAAATTTTATATAAGAAACATGTAGTTGGCTGGATTTCACCTACAGACTAGAGTTTACTGAACTCTGCTCTGGAGTGCAGAATAGAGGAGGCTCAAGTCCCATGTGCCTTGAGAATTAATCTTATTTCCTCTGTTCTCCTGGGTCAATGCAGGTTATACTACTAGTTGCTGCTCTCCAAAGTTGAGACTAAGGTGGCTTGGAGACATCACTGGAACTTCCTATTTTTTGCTTCTTCGTTTGAGAATTTTCCCACTCCATACTTGGGACATGCTTTATATTGAGCCACCCAGCTCGCCAAAGTGAACCTTAGACCTGCCACAGATAAAGCCATGGCTACAGAAGTCCCTTAAGTGATTCAAAAAGGCTGGCGAATTCACAATTGCCAAGTGAGTGACTTTAGCTAGACCCAGAAAGCCCTAGAGAATCAGTGCTTCCTATAGCTCGCCAGTATTAACACACTCCATAAAGTAGTTTTCTGAAGAGATGGGTTATCATAGTCTGTCAACAGGAAAGCTTTTAAAGAGTCTTCAAATGTTCAACAACACCCTAATTTAGGAGTCTAAAAGACTTACATAGCTGAGGCAAAATACACATGGGAAAAAAAGGAAGTTTTAGCTAAAGATAGGCAGCCACTCCTAGTTAACAGACAGTATCCTGATTCTCAGAACAGTGGACCAAGGCTAACTATGTGGATTTAGTTCACATATTTGCCTTAAGTTACAGTGTTGCAGATTCCTATAGCAGTTTCCTTGACATATCAAATCTATAAAGAATATTTTCTACTTCTTTTCTCTTCCAAGTAAGAGAGATTAGATTATTGCTTGTACACACACACACACACACACACACACACCCATGAAATGCCTTCAAATTACATAGCCTTCAGATCACCCCAATCCTGTTACCTAAAGTATTATTCAATTACACTTACTGGTCTGACCACTCAAAAGAGGTCACCCAGGAATACAAAGTATTAGGTACAGGATCCAGGGAACCAGAGCCAGATACTCAGGATTCGGGGTTACAGCAGACCTAGACATCTTGAATTCCTCATCTGGGAAAACCTGACACATAGCACCAAATATTAAAGATAGAATCTCTGTAGGCAGCCCAGAGCACTTGTCAAGCAGCCCCCTACAACACTCAGAAGAGTGGCCAGTTGGCTAAGGTGGGCAATGGGAAAAGGAAGCTGGAAAATGTCTCCAAGACAACCAAGAAAATTCGATGGAGAGCATTTCAAAGGTTTAGAAGGAAGTAGGGGATGGAATCAAGGTGTGTGATCTAAGGGCAAAGGGCAGACCAGAGAGGGAGCATGCTGCTAGTACTGTGGTTTCCATTTGACAGAAGCAGGTTAAGTGACTTGTTCAAGGTCCCCAACAATTATCTTGAAATTAAATTCACTCTTTCAGTTTCTGTTCTGATTTCTATCCCACCATATCACCCAGATACTCATGAAGCTGGGGTCTATTCATTTGTCTGAAGATTTAAACAACTTAGAAATAATGTGTAGTATGTAGATGGGAAATAGTTGCTTGACTACTCTGTGGAGATGACAGAAATTTTAAGGCATGGAAAATGATTTACCTAAAAATGATAAGTGCCTGATTTGGAAAAAATTGGGATGGGGCATTCCAGCTATTCCTGGCTAATAGACTAGAAGCAGCTTTTCCAATTGAGAGAATGACACTAAAATTGCTATCATGGCTTAAAAAGTTGCTCAAGTTTAATTTAAATAAATGGATGTAGCGGAAAGTACAGTGAACAAGAAGTATGATGACTTGGAAAAACTTGGCTTCTAGTGTCATCTGTCACTAAGTTTACTGTGTGATCTTGAATAAGTTACTTCCTCTCTCTGGATGTTAGTTTCCTTACCTGTGAAATGAGGCAGTTGGACTCCACAATTCCTAAAGGGTCTTCCACCTCTCACATTTTATGATCCTGTAATTCCTGGTGTATTTTCTCTCCTGACATTTATTTGCAAGGGCCATTCTGCCACCCACACAATTTAAGTTTTTGGTAAATCACAGATGGTCTTAAATAAAATCTCCCCCTTGAAGAGGGGAAAAGAACAGGATGTTTGTGCTGAAATGGCTCATGTCAGGTATGACCTTTTTAATTCAGAGCAGCTCTCTAGTGGTTCATTAACTCACGCCATGGGCAGCACAGCAAGCAAATACGTTACAAAAGGCCCCAGTGGTGCAGCCAGAGAAAGCTGCCCCATTACCTAGTGAAAACAAAGTGGTTTCTTCTCTATGCCCACACTGGTCAATTTTTAGATCAAGAACATATGATTTTATCACTGAAGGAATCCTGGCCAACTCACAGAAACCCTGTGCCAACTCTGATACTTGCTTTGAGGACTAAGCTGGAGTCCTTTCCACAGGAAGTAATGGAATTACTTCTAAATAATTGATAACTGTGGCTCTCTTTCCCAGATAATTAAAAATGCATAGAAAATATAATATTCTAACAGCCCTGTTCTCATTTACTTTTTCTTAACAACCCACTAAGGTGGGGGAAAATATTAGTAAGCATTATTAACCCCATTTACTAGATAAGGAAACTAGGGCTCAGAGAAGTTAAGGACATGCCCCTGGTCACATAGTGTCAGACCTGACAGTAAAACCTACATGTTAACTGGTTCAGTTAACTCACCAATACACTTTTTCAACTGTCCTGTTATACTAATTGTAAGGTGTTGTCAGGAGTACAAGTTAAAGATAAGAGATTTTAGTACTGTGTCTAGATACTGCAAAGTACTTTTACCCTCATTTGAAGACTTGTGGCATAGGTTTCATTTCTCATAATGGGAAGAGGGCTAGGAGAACTCTTGAGAAAATACATATTACACAATGAATTCAATTGATCATATATATCTACTAGAGCCAAAGCAAACATTTTTTGGACATCTATAAAACTGACCCTTGTGCAAGGTGATATGGAGATACATAAACATATAAATGTGATTCCTGACCTCAGAGAGTCATAAACACTTAATAGTGTATAATAAAACACTAAATGTTGGAGTTGCAATGAGGGCTCTAGGGGTATGGGGAGGGGAGAATTTGGTGAGGAAAAGCTTCATGGAAGAAATGAAATTTAAACAATGGGTACAATTTTATTGGTAGAAATGAGGAAGAAGTAAAAAGGCAAGTGAAGTGTATGGGAAGGGAACAGCATGAGCTACATCAAAGGGGTAGGTAACTATGAGATTGGAGATCTGTGAGGATACTGATATGAGTGGAGAGCAGTGGGGCAGTCTCTGGTAAATCTACAACTCATCCTAAGTGTTTGGGCAGAGGGTTGTTCCCTTTCACAGCATTCAATTTACTCATGAATAAAATGGTACTGAAGACAGTGGCAGGTATAATGACAGAACGGCAGGTAGACACAGTGACGGTTAAGAGCATTGGTTCTGAAGTCAGACAGACTTGGGTTTGAGTCCCAGAATTAGCACTAACTTCCCTGTATTACTTTGCGTTAGTTAATTAACCTCTTGGAGCTTAGTGTCCTTCTCTGTCGAATGGGGCTGCAATGTAGAGCCTATGACATAACACCCATCAAGCACTCAGCTAAGTGCTGGCGCATGGTAAGCACTGTTAAATGGGAACTATAATAAAGGTGGTGTATTGGGCAGGACTTCATTTTCATATCTTTGTTAGGTTTTTTCATATGGTTAAATTAAAAATTACAAAGTGTTTTTGGCCCAAACACTTGTTTAGTTTTTTATTCAAACTTTGATTTAAAAACCATGATGACCATGGTAGTGGGAACAGAGTGGGAGATGGTGATGAATAGGAAAGTTAAGATCAGATCCTCTAGGAACTCCATGGTTGGTTTGAGAAGATTGCCTTGTGAGGAATACGTATGCCTTCTAAGGAGAACGAACCAGAGGAATCAGTGCAAGGACACTTAGCCAACTGCTGGCAAGAGTGTTCCAAGCTTGCAAACTGCTCATCCTTATCTCCATTCAATACTCAGTGGAGTCCAACTCTTTGCAACCCCAGGGGCAGTAACCTGCCAGGCTCCTCTGTCCATGGGATTCTCCAGGCAAGAATACTGGAGTGGGTTGCCATTTCCTACTCCAGGGAGTCTTCCCGACTCAGGGATCAAACCCACATCTCCTTGGCAGGCCAGTACTTTACCACTGAGCTACCTGTGAAGCCTTGAGAGACCCTAAGGAAGTAAATTCCTGGCTTGAGTCAAGCAGGAGTAAATAACAGGTGCCAACAATGATAAGCAATAGAATTCCAGAAAAGAGCAACTGTTACCTGAGCCTGGAAGGTCATGAATGAGGAACACATTTTCAAAATAGGTGCCCAGGGACATTGTTGTAATTACCAACCAATGAGCCTCCCCTTAGTACCAGGAAAACAGATGGATACTAATTAAAGGGGGATAGAGAGGGAGAGACAGAGAACAATATAATATTTAAATATGAGGAACTCAAGAGAGTCAAGCTAGTTCTGTTTCTGACAAAGAAAATCAGCCTTTTAACTCCAGGTAGCTTTAACCATGGAGAAGGCAATGGCAACCCACTCCAGTACTCTTGCCTGGAAAATCCCATGGACGGAGGGGCCTAGTGGGCTGCAGTCCATGGGGTCGCTAGGAGTTGGACACGACTGAGCGACTTCACTTTATTTTTTCACTTTCATGCATTGGAGAAGGAAATGGCAACCCACTCCAGTGTTCTTGCCTGGAGAATTCCAGGGACAGAGGAGCCTAGTGGGCTGCCGTCCATGGGGTCGCACAGAGTCGGACACGACTGAAGCAACTTAGCAGCAGCAGCAGCAGCAGCTTTAACCATGGCCCCCTCTCCTGCAGAAATCTAAGCTAAGTGTTTTCAAATAATCTTCATATATAATTTTCCTTGGTCCAGGGTGTACTGCAGTGTTGGTTTTGAAGTAAAAGAAAGCTTGGGAAGCCACCCTTGTGACCTCATGTAGCATCTTTCTTATGCTTTTTCCCCTTTTCTTTCTCAAAGGGAGGGGAAGCATAACATTTTTTCAAATGACAGCTTGCTGAGCTTGTTGGCTATCATCATTAAAGAATGGTTTATTAAACAAATGATGTACAAGAACTTAGGAAAGTAATGGTGACCAGAGAATCCAGTGTGAGAACATGTCTGGTTAAGTAAAGATGCGTTTTTTCTTTGAATAGGATACTAGAATGACAGCTTTACAGCAAATCTTATAAAAAAAGATGAATACATATGGATCAGATGATAATTTAGTTATAGCTCTATTCCTAGCTGGTTGAAGAGCTATACTCAAAAAAAAAAAAAAAAAAAAAAGTCGTGATGAATGGATTGCCAACAATTTGGAGGGAGATCTCTAATAGTTGCTAAAGGGCTCTCTACTTGCCCATGTCCTATTCAATATTTTAACATATGACTTTTTGATGAAGTTGTAACAGGCTTGCTTGTTACAACTGCAAATAAGACAAAGCTGGAGAGTAAACCTACTTGATGATAGAACTGCATTTCAAAAACAATTGTCACCACTATTTATTGAATATCTTCTATGGCAACCCACTCCAGTATTCTTGCCTAGAAAATCCCATGGACAGAGGAGGCTGATGGGCTACATTCCATGGGGTTGCAGAGTCGGACACAGTGGAAGTGACTTAGCATGTACGCAGGCACTACTGTATACAAGCTCTCTTGTTAAAATCTTAAAGCCACAGAAAACTAAGGTTAGAGATGTTTTAAGTAGCTTGTCTAAAGCTACACAGTTAGTAAGTGGCATTGCTAGGATTTAAACCCTAATTGTCTGCTATTAAAGCTCATGCTCTTTCTCATACACTATACTGCCAGCCACTACCCTACATTGTCTTGACAAGTTAGAGGAGAATATGATTTTTCCCGAAGATAGGACAGTACTGAGCAGAGGCTGGAAGCTCTGGTAAACAAGAAAGAATCAGACCACATGATTCCCTGTGGCTTTCATGAAGGATCAGAGTGGTGCTAAGGTGATGGTGAAAACCAGCACTTGAGCTAATAAATTGCTGAGAAATATTCTGAGCTAGAAGACAGTGAATATCACCACTTCCTGGCTTTGTTATCTTTCTTTATGTGAGGAAAAGTGGCTGGAATGACAAACCCAAAATTTTGAAACTTGAATGTAATACAGGAAAAAATGGAGGGTAGTCACAGAAGAACAGAACAGAGGAAATATGACTTCATTGTATTTCATGTTACAAAGATCTAGGGGATTAGTTTTCAACTTGAATATGAGATAACAATATGATGTAGCTTCCAGAAAAGCAGATATAACTCAGCCTGTATTAATAGAAGCCTAATGAAGTGGACTCCAGAGTCTGAGAAATAACAGGCACACTGTCTTCTGCTCTGGTCACTGTGTTCTGTTGTGATGAGCAGGTAATAAGAGCAATATTGGAAACATCACTGAAGGGAAGTGACTGGAGTGAAGTGTCTGGAAACCGTTTATTATGAGGTGCATTTTGAAGTAACTAGAATATTTAACTTAGTGAGGAGAAAACTTGAGAGCATTGAGCTGTATTCAAATACTTAGAGGACCATCATGTGGAAGAAAGATTACATGTGGTCTCATATGTTTTATAGTGCAAAGATAGGACCCAAGAGTCAGCTTAAGGTTCACTATAAGAAATACATTTCTAATCATAAATGATTAGATGTGTAGTGATTACCACTACAAAGTGATAATAATAGGTAACGTTTAAGTACCCAGCACTGTGGTCTACCGCTGACATATCACATATTCCATGAGGGATCCCCATAAGAACGCGTGAGGTCCATGGAGAAGGGGCTGGCTACATTGTAAAGCAGTGATCTTAATATTATTTGGAATATTTAAACACAAACTACATGAATGTGTGTCAGGAATGTGTCATATGTAGTTCTGGATTGAGGTAGTAGGGTAGGGAATAAGAGCTGAATTAGATGACTGTGTGAGGCTTTGTCTAATTGAAGACAGTAAATTTTCCACTTAACCTGTTTTCAACTTTATAACATTAAGCATTGTAATCTAGCAGTCCAAATATAGCACTTTGAATTCTTCATAAGATTGTTGCCATGTGTCTGTGTCTATATGAACACACACACACACATGCACTTGTATACATTTTTTTAAAAATCACATACACACCAGGGTTTAGGCAGAAAGATAGGCATACCATCTGAATATGTGAAGGCTTCAGATAATTTGGAATCTTAACAGGACTCAGTCTATTAATTAAGCCCATGCAATAAAGTGAGAAAAAAGAATATGCTGCATTTATGATGGGCAGGAATTGAAATATACATCACACTTTCAAAAACAGACACAGAAAAATTAAGAAAGTGTAGATTTCAAAAGGATTTCATCTCAATCACTGCATCACAGGATGATTCTCTTACTTGTCTTTATGGAGCATAGACATAATAATAATTTACAGACCCCTAACTTCGATTTTGTGAGAAGGCAATGGCACCCCACTCCAGTACTCTTGCGTGGAAAATCCCATGGATAGAGGAACCTGGTAGCCTACAGTCCATGGGGTCGCTAAGAGTCGGACACGACTGAGCGACTTCACTTTCACTTTTCACTTTCATGCATTGGAGAAGGAAATGGCAACCCACTCTAGTGTTCTTGCCTGGAGAATCCCAGGGATGGGGGAGCCTGGTGGGCTGCCATCTATGGGGTCACACAGAATTGGACACGACTGAAGCGACTTAGCAGCAGCAGCAGCAGCAACTTCGATTTTGTGTCCATCACTGTGCTAGAGGATTTCAGTGTATTACCTTATTTAATCTTTAGAACAACATTACAAGATAGGAATGGAGATATTATTTCTCTTTTAAAGCAGAGGAAATGAGAATTTCAAAGAGAAGCAAATAATCCAAGATCACACAGTTAGGACATACTGTAAGTGCCAGGATTTGAACCCGTGTATTTTTAACTTCATATTGTTTACTATGCTAAATTAGGACTTCCTTCTCTTTTCTTTCCTCTGTTAATTTGGAGCTCTTAAAATACATAAAGTATAGCACAAATGGTAACAACTATCATGGATAAACAACTATCTAGATTCAGATGATTCCTGTCTTGAAAAACATTACATTAAGACAGAAACTTTGGTACTTTAGCACAGATGGGGAGCAATTTGGGGACTCCTGGCTTGTTCTATAAGCTTGATATAAAGATCAGAAGAATGTACTTGAACTACTAGAGAAAGATGACATAGTAAAATGTGCTCCTCTATTTTCTGTGATCTAGATTCTAAATTGCTGAGAGATGAGAAACACGGGAGACCAAACAGTCCATGTGATATCACTTATTGTTTATTCACTATATGCAGAACGCTGCACTGGCTACTGTATGAAGATTGAGAGGAAGAAGAAGGACCAAGTTTCCTCCACGGGTGAGCTCCCAGTTGAAAGGTGCCATTAATGAAGCTTTAAAGCAATGCAGTGAATTTCCTGACCAGCCTAAGATCTACTGTTGCCAAAGTAGTCATCTTTTCGATGGAGCTTCATGCTCACCCTCCTTCCTGAATTAGTATAAATGAATTCAGTTTCGAGAAAGTCCTGAGTTCAACTGGATCTTAAGTAAGGATTTAAAGACTAGAGAAAAAAAGATGACAATGAAGTACTGAAGAATGCCAGGAAAGAAGATTTGGTTGGCCTGCTCCAATTTTAAGCCCCTTTCCAGAATCTGTCATTTGTTCTCCACAGCTTGTGATGAATTATAATCCCTGAGTCAAACAGATCACAAGTTCTCACTTCCGAGAAGCCATCAGTGGCGTGAAGAGAAATTGCTACTGTGACAATTCAAGCAACTGGTGAAAGTCCAGTGCATTTCCCAGCTTACGTATTCCTCTTAAGCTTCCCGTTAATGAGAGTCAATGGGCTTGCCATCAGACGCTGTTTGTACTCACCATTTTTCCCATCCAGACAGGACACTGCAGGAACAATCACAAAATCATGAACTTAAGCCATATCCATAGTCTGACAGCTTTATTTCCCTAGTGGACTAAAGTGTAACTGCTTCGCTGCCAACACAAGAGTTCTCATAAACGCACAGCCTCATATTTTTTTATATTGGGAGCTTGCTTTTGTTTACTTTTTTTAAACTTTTAATTTGATATTCGCATATAGCCGATTAACAATGTTGTGAGAGTTTCAGGTGGACAGCAACAGGACTCAGCCATACATATACATGTATCCATTCTCTCCCGAACTTTCCTCCCATCCAGGCTGCCATATAATGTTGAGCAGAGTTTTGGGATCTTGCTTTTTGTTTTATGTTTTGTTAAGATGCCCTCCTGGAGAAGGCAATGGCACCCCACTCCAGTACTCTTGCCTGGAAAATCCCATGGGTGGAGGAGCCTGGTAGGCTGTAGTCCATGGGGTCGCTAAGAGTCGGACATGACTGAGCGACTTCCTTTTCACTTTCCACTTTCATGCATTGGAGAAGGAAATGGCAACCCACTCCAGTGTTCTTGCCTGGAGAATCCCAGGGGCATGGGAGCCTGGTGGCCTTCCGTCTATGGGGTCACACAGAGTCGGACACGACTGAAGCGACTTAGCAGCAGCAGCAGCAAGATGCCCTCCATGTTTTAGTTACTGAGGACAGTAATGTAACAGCTGCAAACCAGTTCTTTGTGTCTACCAGAGGCCAGATTTATTCCTGCCTTGATTAGCACTGCTTGTAATAGCTCCACCATCATTTCCAACTTGATATGAATCTGAGATCCCCATTTCCCTCCAAGAAGGATTTCCCATTGCCAAAACTGCCTACCACAAGGGGAGAGAAGAATTAAGCTGGTCTCCAAGCACAAAGAAAGCCCATTTCCAACTAGCTGATGAGGAGTTTGAAAGCAAGACTAGGGTCTATTCAAGGGAGAATGGGGAAGATGATTACATTCTGTCCCTTATCCTCAGTGTCAAACTGGGTGTTTGTGTCCATAAGGGGCAGGCACTGGTGCAGCCAGAATGAGGGTTCCTATGAGGGTGTTCTCTCTTGATCACAATGGGGCAGCTGTGTGCAAGCCAGAGATGGCCAAACACTTGGAGGCTAGGAGGCCAGTTAAAACGCTATTCAAATGTGACATAGGCTGGTGACAGAAAATATGTAGCAAGAATGCCACACATATTTATCTTCCACTCTTAAATATTAACTGCAATATGAAGGAGACTGGTGCCATGGGGTCAATCAAAGTTATTTGATGATGGCAGCAAGTACCATCAGATAAGATGGAGCACATTTAGAATAGTATGGCTGTAGATAACTAGTACCATCAAACTCAAGCTTTTGGGTTTGGGTGGAAGGGTGATTTGAGGCATTTTACTTGGCTAGGGAGGCAACAAAGTTAAGTTATCAAAAAATATCCATGAATCACAACTTAAACATGTATTCGAAATGAAGGCCTTGTAAGTTACATGTGGCCTTAGATTGTACTCTCCTAGCAGACAGGAGACAAGTCTATAAAGTTTCTATTTTCTTCCAATACACCTAAGACAGCAATTAGCACTTGGCAGAAAGTTTGAACTCCCCTAAACCTATTTATATAGGCAATGGCCTTTCAAATGAAAAAGGCTGAAACATAAAAGAAACTGGAATCAATTCTCGGCTTAATACCAAGAGATTCAACTTATTTTCAGAATTTAATTCCTCTGTTCAACTTTGTAATAGTCCATACAGATAAAAAGAGCCCAAGTGCCCCCTGGTTTCAGCAGAATATTGATCACTATCTCCATGAATTTACTTTGGAGTTTCACCCCTCAGGTGGCTCCAGATACTGTGCAGAGATGACCTGTTTTGAGACACAAAGCAGCTCTGAGCTGTGGGCCTAGTGCCCCTGAAGCAGGGATTTTCAAAGAGCTCCTCTGCTGAGCCAGCTCTTTGCACATTGCAATTAGGCTCAACCAGCAGACGAATGGTTCCCCATCCTACGTGTCTTCCAATAATAGAGATCTGCATCAGTGTATACCAGACTTGGAGTATTACTCAGATCTACCAAGTCCCCAATCTGGGGATGTGGTTCTGATTGAGTTTTGGATCTTCAGTGTCTTTGGACAGATGTATTTATTCAACATGTGGAGGCTTGTGGACAATTCAGATTCTAACTCAGGCTGTAGCCTCTGTTTAAGAAGGCCTATAGACAATAACCAAAGATTAGAAGCAAATGTGAAGTGATGTAGTTAGAGAAAAATGCTCATTAGGCTCTTGTTTCCCTCAAAGTTGTGAAAATTCAGAATAACACCAACAAAGGGCATAGTTGGTGCTGCAAAGGCAGAGTGCATATTAAGTACATTGCTACACATCTGGTGGGCACTCTGTACGTTTCAGTTTTCAAAGAAAACTGGACCAGGAATCAAGAGGCCAGAATTCTATTGAGTCACTTCCTTCTGAGTTAATAATAGGAACTAACATATTAAGCATCTGTTATGTGCCAGATGCTTTCCTGGTAGCTCAGATGATAATCTGCCTGAAATGCAGGAGACCCATGTTCAATCCCTGGGTCAGGAAGATGCCCTGGAGAAGGGAATGACAACCCACTCCAGTATTCTTGTCTGAGAAATCCCATGGACAGAGGAGCCTTGTGGGCTACAGTCCATGGGGTCGCAAAGAGCTGGACACAACCAAGCGACTAAGCACACACACAGGCATGTGCCAGATAGTGTGGGAAGCACATTACTTCTTACTTACATTATGTCATTTATTTCTTCATAACCACCCTATAAGTCTATCATCTTTGCCACTTTTCATGAAACACAGAGACGTCAAACATTTGCTGTATATAACAGGATACACAAAGCCCAGGTTAGCCTGATGTCTAACCTCTTTGTTGACTGCCTATCTTTGATCCTAAACTCCCTACTTACTAGACTTCCCTGGTGGCTCAGACAGTAAAGCGTCTGCCTACAATGCGGGAGACCCGGGTTCAATCCCTGGGTAGGGAAGATTTCCTGGAGAAGGAAATGGCAACCCACTCCAGTTACCACTCTTCCTTCATTTCCTTGATTATAAGTGGGACTTATGGACTGCATGATCTTGTGTGCATGTGCACTAAATAACTTCAGTCATGTTTGACTCTTTGTGACCCCATGGACTGTAGCCCGCCAGGCTCCTCTGTCCATGGGATTCTCCAGGCAAGAATACTGGAGTGGGTTGCCATTTCCTCCTCTAGGGAATCTTTCCAACCCAGGGATTGAACCTATGTCTCTTGCATCTCCTGCATGGGCAGGTGGATTCTTTACCACTGCACCACCTGGGAGCCCCTGCATGATCTTAGAGTCTGCTTAATTCTAAAAATCCAGTAATTACATAAAGAATGAGAGGAAAAAACCTATCTTTTCCCCAGGTAAGTGTGGATACAGTTACACTAGACAACATTCTGACTTGGATCTTAATCACACGCTGTGTGATATTTTTCTCCTGCAAACAGATGCCTGATGCCCGGGAGGATGGACCTTCCTGTTCATCTCTCTATAGGGTGAGTGGCTGGGGAACTTTCCAGTGGACTAGACCATTTCTGTCCCCTGTACTCCATCTTAGCAAAGCACAAACCATGCAGACACCCTCCCACTCTCACTCTCTAGTTTCCTCAGGCCAACTGACAAATGTCCAGGGATTTTAGGAGGAAGGCTAAGCTGGTTCTTAGCATTTTGCTCACTTTCCATAGCTTTCAGTTTCTGGGCAGGCACTGGGCTGACTAAAATCACCTGAGATTTAGGAGCAACAAAAAGCCCACTTATGGAATCCACCTTATTTATCTGCACATTGTTTATACAGTTGGGGGCAGCAAATATCAGATGCCAGTCATAATTAAGAAAAAGCCAGAAGTCCTTTGAAGACACTTAAGGTGAAATGCTTACAGGAAGAAGAGAAGCTTCCCCTAGATTCTCCATTAAAAAAAAAAAAAGAAAATAATGTTAAACTCCTTGGTGCTGCAGCTGAATATTAAATAGAAACATCTTAAAGAAACTTGCCTGAGAGCTATATGAATTCTAAACTATGAAAACAAGACACTCAATAGAAAACTGTAAAGAGAAAAGTGATAAGTTTGCTTTATCAAAGAAACAAAGCATTTTTCTCCAGGGAAGAAGGAAGCATGATGGGAAATCTGCAAACAATGGATTTCTGAGAGATTTCATGTATCTGCTTAAAAACAAAAATAACAACAACCCAAACCCTACAGTGTTGACAAAGAACAAATGCTCACGGTATTGACATGGGGCAAGTATTCTCCTACCTAATAGCACGTGGGCCCTGGGATATTTCCAAAGGCAAAGAAGTTCAGACTCCATCTCCTTCCCAGTATGATTTGAACCTTCCCACAAATCTCTGCCATGTTCCAGGCACCTTGTGAAAATTCCTCCCTGTTGTCCGCTATCTAAGGCTAAACAATGAAAGGTGTCTAGTGGTGATGGTGGGGAGTGTTGGGGTGAGGTGTGAAAGGGTGCCTCTGTTTATTCTGCAATTTGCTTTTTATGCCTGTATTTTTGTCTCTTGTCTGTTTTTCTGTTTTTTTTTGGTTGTTGTTGTTCTGTCTCTGCCTCCCTGGCTGTTTCTCTATTAGTTTCCCAGTCTTTCCTTGTCTCTTTTTCTCTTCCTGTCTATCCCTGTGTCTTGATGCTCTGTCTACCTTCTTGCTTCCTCTCTGTACGTCTCTCCCTCAGGTTCTGTCTGTCTGTTGATATGTCTTTAGACTGTATGTCTTTAGATATGTCTTTAGACAGACTGTAGTTCTAACTGTCGGTCTCCATCCTGCATTCTTTCTCTCAATCTCTCTTCTCTTGCTCTCTCTCCATCCTTCCCTCTCTGTGCCTGTCTGCATCTCACTTTGTCCCTTGATTGGTCTATTTCTGGGTTTGTCAGCCTGCCTTCTATTCTTTCTCTGTCTCTTACCAATGACCCCTGACCCTCTCTTTCGCTTTTTGTTTGAATATCTGTCTCTGTTTAATTGCTCATTTCTGGTCCTCGGTCTGTCCCTCTGTCCTTTGGTGTGACTATGGTGCTGTATGGCTTCCTGTTTCTTAGTTTCTCAGCCACTCGGTGCCTCTTTCTTTCTGTTCATTTGCTTCTTTGTCTCTGTCAGTTCTTCATCATTCTATCTCTGTCTATCTCTATTTCTATTTCTCTCTTGTCAGTTTCTTTCTATACCTGTCTGTCTGTCTGTCTGTGCTCTGGCTATCTACCCAGTCTATCAGCCTGTCTCTCCATTAGCTTGCTTCTGCCTGCTTGTTTCTTTGTCTGCATGTATTCATATCAGTTTCAACTTCTGTTTGTCAAACTGACTCTCTTTCTCTCCTTTTCTCTCATTCTCTCTTCCTCCCTCTGTATCTGACTCTCCACCCCTTTTTGCTGCCGTTTCTCTCTCAGTTCCTTCATTTCTTGTCTTTTGATCTATGATACACTGTCTCTGCCAATCTCTGTCTGTCTGTCTCTCTGTCAGTCTGTTCTCTGTCTCTGCTTGTCTATCACTGTCTCTCCCTTCTTAATAGTCTTTCTGCCTCCTCATCTGTCTCTTGGTTTATTCTTTTTTTTTTTTTTTTTATTTTTTAACAGTTAACATAAGTTTTATTTGTTGATGTATTGAGTTTGCAAAACTATTTTCTTATAGTTGGATATTTGAGAGATTTCCAATTTGGGGTTGCTATTTTTTTTATTATTATTATTTTATTTATTTATTTTAATTTTATTTTATTTTTAAACTTTACATAACTGTATTAGTTTTGCCAAATATCAAAATGAATCCGCCACAGGTATACATGTGTTCCCCATCCCAAACCCCCCTCCCTCCTCCCTCCCCATTCCATCCCTTTGGGTCGTCCCAGTGCACCAGCCCCAAGCATCCAGTATCGTGCATCGAACCTGGACTGGCAACTCGTTTCATACATGATATTTTACATGTTTCAATGCCATTCTCCCAAATCTTCCCACCCTCTCCCTCTCTCACAGAGTCCATAAGACTGACCTATTATACAGAGTGAAGTAAGCCAGAAAGAAAAACACCAATACAGTATACTAACGCATATATATGGAATTTAGAAAGATGGTAACAATAACCCTGTGTATGAGACAGCAAAAGAGACACTGATGTATAGAACAGTCTTGGTTTATTCTTTCCCTCTGTCTGTCTCCATTCGTTTTCTTTTCTCTCCCGCTTTCTCTCAGTGCCTGTGTCCCTCTGACTGCATCCTGTGCTTTGTGTCACTTCACATTAGTCCCCCTCTGCATCCCCTTCCCCCGTGTCTACCTGTACTGTCTTTTTATCTCTCAGTCTTTAGACTATTTATGCCTCTCTGTTTCTGTTATTATCTCACTCCATCTGTCCATCTCCTTCTCTCTGCCTGCCTTCCTGTCTGTGTGTCTGTCTATCTGTTATCTGACTATCTGCCTGTGTCTACCTTTCCCTCTAGCGGTCTGTCTGTCTGCCTGGTTCTCTCTCATGTTATCTTCCATCTCTCTGTCACCTTGTCTATCATTGTCTGTCTTTCTCTCTGTGTCTCCTCTTTCTATGTCCCATTTTTTCTTCTCTCTCTGTCTCTTTCTCTCTATCTCTTTCCTGAGGTGAGATTCACATAACATAAAAATTAACCATTTTTTAAGCAAACAGTTCAGTAGCATTTAATACATTCATAATGTTGTACAATCACCACCTCTATCTAGTCCCCAAATATCTGCATTATTCCCTAAAGGAGAGCCAGGACTCATTAAGCAGTTGCTCCCCATTTCTCCCTCCCTAGCCCCTGGC
The DNA here is from genome assembly GCF_029407905.1 of Bubalus kerabau. Taxonomy (NCBI): domain Eukaryota; kingdom Metazoa; phylum Chordata; class Mammalia; order Artiodactyla; family Bovidae; genus Bubalus; species Bubalus kerabau. The sequence goes on from NC_073647.1 coordinate 18,646,367, forward strand.
AACCACCCATCTACTTTCTGTCTCTTTAGATTTCTTATTCTGGATATGACATATAAATGGAATCATATAATCTGTGAAATTGTGAGTCTGGCTTTTTACATGCAGCATAATGTTTTCAAGGTTCATCATTTTGTAGCATGTATTACATTTATTTTTCCCCTTCTTTTTCCCTTTTTATTTTTTAAAAATTAATTAATTAATTTTATTTTTTTAATTTTTTTTCCAGTGCTTCTCATACAGTGTTTATTTTATTTTATTTTATTTTTTTTGTTTTTTTTTTAATTTTATTTTATTTTTAAACTTTACATAATTGTATTAGTTTTGCCAAATATCAAAATGAATCTGCCACAAGTATACATGTGTTCCCCATCCTGAACCCTCCTCCCTCCTCCCTCCCCATTCCATCCCTCTGGGTCGTCCCAGTGCACCAGCCCCAAGCATCCAGTATCGTGCATCGAACCTGGACTGGCAACTCGTTTCATACATGATATTTTACATGTTTCAATGCCATTCTCCCAAATCTTCCCACCCTCTCCCTCTCCCACAGAGTCCATAAGACTGTTCTATACATCAGTGTCTCTTTTGCTGTCTCGTACACAGGGTTATTGTTACCATCTTTCTAAATTCCATATATATGCATTAGTATACTGTATTGGTGTTTTTCTTTCTGGCTTACTTCACTCTGTATAATAGGCTCCAGTTTCATCCACCTCATTAGAACTGATTCAAATGTGTTCTTTTTAATGGCTGAGTAATACTCAATTGTGTATATGTACCACAGCTTTCTTATCCATTCATCTGCTGATGTACATCTAGGTTGATTCCATGTCCTGGCTATTATAAACAGTGCTGTGATGAACATTGGGGTACACGTGTCTCTTTCCCTTCTGGTTTCCTCAGTGTGTATGCCCAGCAGTGGGATTGCTGGATCATAAGGCCAATTAATTAATTAATTAATTTTAATTGGAGGCTAATTACTTTACAATATTGTAGTGGTTTTTGCCATACATTGACATGAATCAGCTATGGGTGTACATGTGTTCCCCATCCTGAACCTCCCTCCCACCTCCCTCCCCATCCCATTCCTCAGGGTCATCCCAGTGCACCAGGCCTGAGCACCCTGTATCATGCATCAAACCTGGACTGGCAATCTATTTCACATTAAAATTGAAAAATTTTTTAGACAAGTTTAAGGTTCACAGCAAAAGTGACAGGAAGATAGAGAGACCTCCATATAGTCCTTATCTTCATACATGTATAGCCTCCCCCATTATCAACATCCCCTGTCAAAATTGTATAATCAGAGTGGTTTGATTTGTTACAATTGATGACCCTACATTGACACATTACAATCATCCAAAGTCTGCAGTACACGTTAGGGTTCACTCTTGGTGTTGTACATTCTATTGGTTTGGAGAAATGTAGAATGACATGTTTCCGTCATTATGATGTCAACAGAGAATTGTCTTTGCCCTAAAAATCTCTGTGCTCTGCCTATCTATCTCTCCTTCCCAGCTCCAGGGAACCACTCTTTTTACCATCATAGTTTTGCCTTTTTCTGGAATGTCTATAGTTGGCATCATACAGTATGTCGCTTTTTCTGATTTGCTTCTTTCACTTAGTAACATGTGTGTAAGGTTCCTCTATGTCTTTTCATGGTTTGATAACCCATTTCTTTTTGGTGCTGAATAATATTCCACTGTCTGGATGTACCACACTTTATTTATCCATTCATCTCACGAAGGACATTGTGGTTGCTTCCAAGTTTTGGCAACTATGAATAAAACTGATATAAACATCTAATTTGTTATTAGGACTGAGTATTGAATTCCAAGCTCCTTAGATGCAGAACTGGACACTGAAGTCCTATACCATTTCTTTTTTATGGCTGAATAATATTTCACTGTAGAGATATATCACAATTTATCCACTCATCTACTGATGGACATTTGGGCTGTTTCTGTCAATTATTGTGAACATCACTGTTTTGAACATGCATGCACAGATATTTTCTTGAGTGCCTATTTTCAATTCTCTTGAGTATATATATTTGAAGTACTTAGGATATATACTTGGGTATACTCTTATGATTAAAAGTATTATTAGGTCATATGGTAACTATGTTTAGATTTTTGAGGAACCACCAGTCTTTTCTACAGCAGCTGAACCATTTTACATCCTCATAAGCAACTGGGAATAGGAGGGTCTTTAATTCCCACATTCTCAAAAACAGTTGATATTTTCTGTTTCTTAGATTCTTCCAGAAGAGAAGTAGTGTCCTGTGGTTTGGATTTGCATTTCCCTAATGACTAATGATGTTGAATTTTCTTTCACGTGCTTAGTGGCCATTTGTACATCTTCTTTGAAGAAATGCCTATTCAACTCCTTAACCCATTTTTTTTTTGAGTTGTCTTTTTGTTGCTGAGTTGTAAGAATTCTTTACATGTTTCACATACCTACACCCTCACCAAATATCTGGTTTGCAAATTTTGCAAACCTTTTCTCCCAGTCTGTTTCTCTGTTTCTTTCTCACTCTCTTTTGATTTATATAGTTTTACAATTGGGACATAATTAACATATAACACTAAATTTGTTTCAGGTGTAAGATAGAATTGTATATATTGTGAAACAATCTCTGCAATAAGTCTAGTTAACATCCATCTCTTTTTTCTCTCTTTTTTATTTCTCTCTGATGCCTTCTGACAGATTGAGTCTTTTTGTCCAATTGCTCATTTCTGACAACTTTTCTGTTGGTCTTCTCTTATCAGTCTGTCTCTGTCATGTCTCTATTTGTTTGTTATTTCTCCCCCTCCCTCACCCTCCCTTTCTGCTTCCTCTCCCTTTCTCCCCCTTCTCTCTCTTTTTCAGTTTCTCTCTGGATCTGTCCTCCTATCAGTCTCTATATCTGTCACTGACTCCCTCTTTCTCACTTTTTTCTTTGCTCCTCAGCCATCTCTCAGTCTAACTGTCTCTCTGCCTGTGCATTTAGTTGGCTCTCTTTTCTCTCTCTCTCTCTCTCCACTTTTCATCTGACTCCATGTCTTTCTGATCTCTGTTCATTTGTCTCGGTCAGTTGGTTGATCACTTTCTCTTTCCCTGTCTCTCCTGGTGTGTCTCTCTCCCTCTGCTTCTCTCTGTGTGTTGGACTTTTTGCCACTGTCTCCCTGAATGTGTGTGTTCCAGTATGTTTCTCAGTCAGTCTCTCTCTGCCTCTGTTTCAGGCACATTGTTTCTAGCTCTCCGGATTCTTTTTTTCTTTCTGAATCTGCCTCTCCATCTCTCTGTAACAGTATCTTTTGGTCTTTTTCTGTTTCTCTCTCCTTGCCTGCTTCTCTTCATCTTTTGATCTCTCTGCCTGTCAGCCTCTGAGTCTGTCTCTCATTCTCTCCATCTAACTCCCCATCTCTTGTTCACTATCTCTCTCCCCTGCTTCTCCAACATATTTCTGTCTGGCTGACTCTTTCACTGTCTCTCTGTTTCTCTCTCTCATTACCTTTCTGTCTGCTTTTTGTCTTCTTGTCTCTTGTAGTGTCTTTTTCTCTCTATGTTGATCTCTCTCTGGCTCTGTGTGCACCTCCCTCTTTTCTTTCTCTGCCCCTTGCTCCTTCACTCACTCTGTATGTTCTCTTTGCTTCTCTCTATGTCTTCCTGTCTTTAGCTCATGTATCTCTGAGTACTAAGCATATGGGGTCATATTAGTATTAGGCTGCATGATATAATTTTCACCCTCAAAACTTTGTCACATCTGTAAGTTACAAAGGAAAGAAGAAAGCCATGAGGATAAACTGTTGATTTTGAATCATTTCTAAATCCAAACCAATAGCTGCAAACCTCTGCTCTCTAATTGACTTATTTACCTCTCATAGGCTCACAATAGAAAACACAAATTCAGGAACAACGTTCATTCTCAATCTTTCTCCAGTGCTGCCTATATCAGACATTTGAGGGTAGTTGCCATTCCCATAAAGAGAAGAGGACTTGGATTCCTTTTTAGCTAGAGTGCCATACTTTCCATTAGAGATGTGTACTTTGTTTCAAATTGCTATCTGTGGATGCTGTACTTTTCCTGCGAATGGTGTTCATGGATGTGGTATCTTTCTTAAGAATGTTATCTATGCATGTTTTGCTTTCCCTAGGAATGCTGTTCATGAATGTTGTACTTTTCCTTGGAATAATGTCCATGGATAGTGTACTTGACTTTGGATGCAATTTGTGGCTAAGTCACCTCCTAGGATGAGGAACTCTCGAACATCATTCAACCTTCAGTTCCTCTTTGAAGCTCTTTGTCCTGTGCAGCTTCTGAAGAAGAACTGAATTAGTGTATAATGTGTTTTACATTTCTGGTATTTTGAGTTTGTAACTTTATTGGCAAGCTCATTAATACTTTCTCCAGACTGACTGGATCTCATGCTTAACTGTGTTCAATAAATATAATTTGGCCTACTATTCCCATTTTCTGGATGGAGAGCTGGGGCTGGGGGCCTATGGGGGAAAATGAGGAACATCAATCAGCAAATTGACTTCAGACCTGAGAAAACAGCCCACGGCATACAATTTCTAACTTATTAGCTAGGCAAAGCAATTGGCTATGGTTACCCTCTGAAAAAGATGAAAACTATGGAAGCACAAAGCATATTTATTCAGGCAAAAGCCATTACTTCCAAATATCTTGGCATAATGTACCCTGCCCTGTGGTAAATGAATCTTTACCTTTAGAATCACAATGCTACATAATTTTTCAGAATACTTCTTACAACTGAAGCATAACATTTCCATACATTCTATAAGAATTCTCAAACCTTATTTACCCACTCTTCTATTTTCCTCATCTTCAAGATTTGTCTTGGAATGAAAATGTCAAATTCCCTGTAGGTATGTAGCAACATTCATCTATCCTTAACACCTGTCTTGTCCCTGCTCCCTTAATCATGCCAGCTTTAGCATACCTAGGCTCATTCATACACATGCTTGCTCCCTTACAAACTCACACTCCTCACCTCTACAGTCATACAGAATTCATTTTGTCCAAGCTGTACAGGTGAAAGAACAAGGTCGTGTACTAAGGAATATTGACTTTGGGGGGCAGATCCATATAATTATACACAGAATATTTCCAGGAACCATCATGTTTAGTTCCTATACCTTCACTTTCTCTGCAACAAGGTTAGACAGGCAGTAAAAAATAACTTGTCGTAGATGAATTATTTGTAGATGCTTTAAGATGGCCAGAGAGGAAAGGGTGAATAGGTCACCAATGCAAAAACAGTCTGTTTCAATTTTTTTTTTTTTAACCACAGCTTTTCAGAATGAGAATTCACCTGTACTTAAGCATCCTGAACCTTGGTTGGCCATTCATTTGCCTTATTTTTTCCTTTTCAATTAAACTTTTAATTAGAGATAACTGTAGTTTCACTTGCAGATATAAAAACAAGAGGCATCCTTTACCCAGTTGCTCTCAGTGGTAGTATCTTGCAAAACTACAGTACAAGAAAACAACCAGGGTATTGACATTGATATGGCCAAGATACAGAATATTTCCATCACAAGGATCCCTCATGTTTCCCTTTTAGAGTCATACCCTCTTCTCTTTCTTACTACCTCCTTTGTTGACACCTAGCAACCACCAATCTGTTCTCCATTTTGATAATTTTGTAGTTTCAAGAATGCTATATAAATGGAATCATATAGTATGTAATCTTTCAGAATTGGCTTTTGTTCAGTTCAGTTGCTCAGTCATGTCCGACTCTATGCGACCGCATGGACTGCAGCACGCCAGACTTCCCTGTCCATCACCAACTCCTGGAGTGTACTCAAACTCATGTCCATAGAGTCAGTGATGCCATCCAACCATCTCATCCTCTGTTGTCCCCTTCTCCTCCTGCCCTCAATCTTTCCCAGCATCAAGGTCTATTCCAATGAATCACTTCTTCACATCAGGTGGCCAAAGTATTGGAGTTTCAGCTTCAGCATCAGTCCTTCCAATGAATATTCAGGACTGACTTCCTTTAGGATGGACTGGTTGGATCTCCTTGCAGTCCAAGGGACTCTCAAGAGTCTTCTCCAACACCACAGTTCAAAAGGATCAGTTCTTTGGTGCTCAGTTTCCTGTATAGTCCAACTCTCACATCCATACATGACCACTGGAAAAACCATAGCCTTGACTAGACGGACCTTTGTTGGCAAAGTAATGTTTCTGCTTTTTAATATGCTGTCTAGGTTAGTCGTAGCTTTTCTTCCAAGGAGCAACAGTCTTTTAATTTCATGGCTGCAGTCACCATCTGCAGTGATTTTGGAGCCCCAAAAAATAAAGTCTGCCACTGTTTTCATTGCTTCTCCATCTATTTGCCATGAAGTGATGGGACTGGATGCCATGATCTTAGTTTTCTGAATGTGGAGTTTTAAGCCAGCTTTTCACTCTCCTCTTTCACTTTCATCAAGAGGCTCTTTAGTTCTTCTTTGCCTTCTGCCATAAGAGTGGTTTCATCTGCATATCTGAGGTTATTGATATTTCTCCTGGCAATCTTGATTCCAGCTTGTGCTTCATCCAGCCCAGCATTTCTCATAATGTACTCTGCATATAAGTTAAATAAGCAGGGTGACAATATACAGCCTTGACGTACTCCTGTCCCTGTTTGGAACCAGTCTGTAGTCCCATGTCTGGTTCTAACTGTTGCTTCTTGACCTGCATACAGGTTTCTCAGGAGGCAGGTCAGGTGGTCTGGTATTCCCATCTCTTTCAGAATTTTCCAGTTTGTTGTGATCCACACAGTCAAAGGCTTTGGCATAGTCAATAAAGCAGAAGTAGATGATTTTCTGGAACTCTCTTGCTTTTTCAATGGTCCAATGGATGTTGGCAATTTGATCTCTGATTTCTTTGCCTTTTTCTAAATCCAGCTTGAACATCTGGAAGTTCACGGTTCACATACTGCTGAAGCCTGGCTTGGAGAATTTTGAGCATTACTTTGCTAGCATGTGAGATGAGTGCAATTGTGCAGTCGTTTGAAAATTCTTTGGCATTGTCTTTCTTTGGGGTTGGAATGAAGACATACAGACCTTTTCCAGTCCTGTGGCCACTGCTGAGTTTTCCAAATTTGCTGGCATATTGAGTGTAGCACTTTCACAGCACCATCTTTTAGGATTTGAAATAGCTCACTGGAATTTCATCACCTCCACTAGCTTTCCTCATAGTGGTGCTTCCTAAGGCCAACTTGACTTTGCATTCCAGGATGTGTGGCTCTAGGTGAGTGATCACACCATTGTGGTTATCTGGGTCATGAAGATCTTTTTTGTACAGTTCTTCTGTGTATTCTTTTTTTTTTTTTAATTTTATTTTATTTTTAAACTTTACATAACTGTATTAGTTTTGCCAAACTTCTGTGTATTCTTGCCACCTCTTCTTAATGTCTTCTGCTTCTGTTAGGTCCATACCATTTCTGTCATTTATTGTGCTCATCTTTGCCTGAAATGTTCCCTTGGTATCTCTGATTTTCTTGAAGAGATCTGTAGTCTTTCCCATTCTATTGTTTTCCTCTATTTCTTTGCATTGATCACTGAGGAAGGCTTTCTTATCTCTCTTTCCTATTCTTTGGAACTCTGCATTCAAAGGGGTATATCTTTCTTTTTCTCCTTTGCCTTTTCCGTCTTTTCTTTTCTCAGCTATTTGTAAGACCTCCTCAGATAACCATTTTGCCTTTTTGGGTGGCCCTACACGGCATGGCTCATAGTTTCATTGGGTTACACCAGGCTATGTTCCATGTGATCAGATTGGCTAGTTTCCTGTGATTGCCATTTTCATTCTGGATTTTTTTTTTCCACTCAGCAAAACTCTGGAGATTTATCCATGTTGTTGAATGTATTAACACTTTGATTCTATTGCTGATTAGTATTCCATGGTATGGCTACACCAGAGTTTGTTTAACTATTCACCCACTGCAGAACATTTGGGGGTTTTTTAGTTTTTGGTTATTACAAATAAAGTTGCTATATTCATGTATGGGTTTTTGTATCTCAGGGGTCAATTCCCAAGAGTGCAATTGCTGGGTTGTGTGGTAGTTGCATGTTTAGGTTTTTAAAGAAAAAAAACACACTTTCCCACAGTGGCTATACCATGTTATATTCCTACCAGCAATGTATAAGTGATTCAGTTTCTCCACATCCTGGCTAGAATTTGGTGATGTCATTATTTTCAATTGTAGCCTATTCTGATATGTGATATCTTGTTGTGATTTTAATTTGCATTTCCTTAATGGTTACTGATATTGAGCATCTTTTCAAGTACTTGCCATCTGTATATACTTGTCAATGAAACATCCATGCATGGCTTTTGCACATTTTATAATTAGATTATTTCACTTTTTAATTTCTGAATTTGGGAGTTCATTATATATCTCTAGGTAGTAATCCTTTGTTGGATTTATGGTTTGAAAATGTTTTCTCCTAGTCTGTAGCTTGTGTTTTCATCCTATCAATAAGGTCTTTCACAGAATTAAACTGTATTTTAATGAGGTAGAATTTGTCAATTTATACTTTTATGGATTGTGCTTTTTGGTGTTATCTAAGTAAACTGGTGTTGTCTAGGTAAACTCTTTGCCTAGCCCTAGGTCCCAAAGATTTTCTCCTATTTTTTTTTCCATAAAAGTTTTATAATTTTACATTTTAAAATTAAGTCCATCATTCATTTTGAGTTAATTTTTTTGTATAAGGATTGAGATTTAGATCTAGGTTTTTTCCTTCCCACATAGATGTCTAATTGCTCTAGCACCCCAAGGATGTCTAATTGCTCCTGCACCCTCCTTTCACTGAATTCTTTTGCACCTTTTAAAAATTAGTTTGATACATTTGTGTGGGTCTATTTCTCTGTTTTCTATTTTGTTTCATTGGTCTATGTATCTATCACTCCACCAAAACCACACAGTCTTGATTACTGTGGGAATACAGCAAGACAATATTGGGTAGATTGATTCCTCTGAATATATTCTTTTTTCAAGATTGAATTAGCTCTCAGTCCTGTGCCTTTCCATATAAATGTTAAAATAAACTTGTCTATGTCTCCAAAAATATCTTGATGGAATTTTTATAGAAATTGCATTGACCTTAAAGATCAATTTGGATAGTACTGACATGGTTACTTTTGCCTCCTGATACATGAACATAGTGTGTTTATCCATTTATTTAGGTTTTATTTGATTTCATTAGTGTTTTATAAATTTCAGCATATAGATCCTGTACATATTTTGGTTAATTTATGCCTAAGTATTTCATTCTATTTGGAAAGTTTTAAATGGTTATATTTTTAATTTTAGTGTCTGAGAATTCACTGCTAATATACAGAAACACAGTTGAGTTTTGTACATTTATCTTGTATCCTGCAACTTTCCTGTACTCATATATTAGTGTCAGGAGGTTTTTTGTTGTTGTTATATTCTTTGGGATTTTCCAAGTAGATGACCATATCATCTGCAATCGTTCTGATCTGCATGTCTTTTACTTCCTTTCCCTCCCTTATTTCAATGGCTAAAATTACTGACACTATGTTAAATAAAGGTGGTAAGAGTGGACATCCTTGCCTTTTTGCTAGTCTTATGGGGAAAGCAAATTAACTCTTTCATCAGAAAGCACAGTGTTAGCTATTGGTTCTTACTGTATGTTCTTTATCAAATTGAGGAAATTACTCTTATTTCCTATTTTTTTTCTGAAAGTTTTTATGATGAATGTTGTTTAATTTTTAAATTCTTTGTGTGCACTGATTGATATTATTTTGTGATTTTTCATCTTTAGCTTTTTAATGTAATGATTACATTGCCTTCTTTTCAGATATTAAACCACCCTTGCAGCCCTTGGTCACTGTGTATAATTTCTTTTATATATTACTGAATTTGGTTTGCTAATATTTTGTTGAGGATTTTACAACTATATTCATGAGGGATATTGGAATATAGTTTTCTGTTTTGTATTGTCATTGTTTTATGTTGATAGTAGGGGAATAATTGCTTCATAAAATCAATTGGATATTACTCTGTTGTATTCTATTTCTTGGAAGAGACTGTGTAGAATTGGTGTGAATTGTTCTTTAGAAGTTTTTGATAGAATTGTCTGGGGAAACCATTTGGCAACAGAAATTTGATTCAGAGAGATTTTAAATTATGAATTCAATTCCCTTAACATGTATATGACTGTTCAAATTACCTATTTCACTCAGTTTGCATTTTTTGGGGAAGTGGTCTATTCCATATATGTTGTCAACTGGTATATAGTGGGTATATTACTGGTATATTACTGGGTATACCAAGATGGCAGTGTAGGAGACCCCAGCCTCTATCCCTCCACAAAGATCAACAATTATATAGCTATCCAAGATGAAAAACAGTTCCAGGAGTGCTCTGGAGTCCACTTAATAAACTTCAGCAACACAGTGAAACAAACAAACAAAAAACTGAGAAAAACTTCACAAAAAGGGAGGGAAGAATAGCTTCATTTTGCCTGCATCATCCCATCTCCCAAGCCAGCACCACTTGGTGCTAAGAGGAAATGCTCCAGCTAGAAAGAGTTCCCAATGCTGGGAAAGGAAAAGTGAGATGAGCAACCAGCTTCCCCAGTCTTTTGGGTCACTACAAGAAGAACTCGCTTTGGCTTCACACCATCCAGAGACTGGGAAAACTGAGATACACAGAGATCACTAGGAATAAAGAGAAAAAGCAGGGACTGCCAATATTAGTCACAGGACAAGAAAGACTGTGGTTTCCAGTGACCTGCTCTGCAGATGACCCAACAGCTTCTGCCACTGAAGAAACCAATGACCAGCACAGCTGCCACGGATTCCTGGAGATTATACCACTTTTTATCCCATGGATATTCACATTTGCCTTTGCCAGCTGCCTGAGTATCTTTCTGTCTCCCTGGCCAGAGGCTGGGAACTGCACCAATTGCCGGCCTAGGCCTCTGTAGCTGTATAAGAGCAAGACTCTAGCTTAGACCCTCCATAGCTGAGTTAAGGCCCCCGCAACTGCTTATGGGTCAGTATTCAGCCCTAGATCTGGTCACTGGCCTGTAACAGCAGTCTTATCTGCAATTAGCCCCCTTACCTGCATGCCTTCCATCTGAACTTCATCACTACCTCTATGGCTTTGTGCATGTCTGTCAGGAGACTGTACAGCCACAGCAGTGGACATTGAAGCTGCTTGTGAGCCCAGTTCTGGTCCTGTCTCTTGTCACCGGCCTGTGCCACTGGGCTTACCTGCAACTATGCACCTCCACAACTCCTGGCTTCCAATACCAGCTTTCACTGCTGTGTGCCTGTGGTGAGACCCAGCAGCATACTAGTAGTAGTACACACCAACAGCCAGGGCCCAGTATGCCCCAAATTGTTCCCAGCCAGCTCCTTTTCCTGGTTCCCACCATTGCATGTGTCTGTAACTGGTCCCTACCTCAACAGAGTTATGAGTAGCTGCTGCCTACAGCTGAATGTGTGCACACCACTGACTGTGGCCATCACTGCCGCCTGCCATGGTCTCTAACTGATGTACCTGGGAAGCCACTGATGAGCTCAACAGTCCTTGTAGCTCCTATGGACTAATTCAGCACTTGCCAAAGCCAACACAGTGTTGTGGACTCCAGCAAACTAAGCTGATGAGTTACTGTGATTCACTGGACCTTGGGCTACCACATGCCCCTGCACATGATTCCCTGCACTATTAGACTTGGGGTGACAGTATACTCCAGCATGCTACCATACGCAGGTGAAGGTCTTTCCTTATTGAAGGCAGTCCAGTAAATGTGTCTTCAATAAGAGTCCAGTAAATGTGTGGCATATTTTCATATTCACAACAGCCAAAACATGGAAACAACATAAATGTGCATTTACAGATAAATGGATAAAGAAGATGTGGTACATATATACAATGGAATCCTACTCAGCCATAAAAAGAATGAAATAATGTCATTTGCGGCAACACGGATGCAACCAGAGATTATCATACTAAGTGAAGTAAGTCAGAAAGAGAAAAATAAGTACAATATGATATCACTTATATGTGGAATCTAAAATATGACACAAATGAATCTATCTGCAAAATAGAAACAGAATCACAGACATAGAGAACAAACTTGAGGTTGCTAAGGGAGGAGGAAGACTGGGAGTTTGGGGTTAAGTTCAGTTCAGTTCAGTTCAGTCGCTCAGTCATGTCTGACTCTTTGTGACCTCATGAATTGCAGGATACCAGGCCTCCCTGTCCATCACGAACTCCCGGAGTTCACTCAGACTCATGTCCATCGAGTCAGTGATGCCATCCAGCCATCTCATCCTCTGTTGTCTCCTTCTCCTCCTGCCGCCAACCCCTCCCAGCATCACAGTCTTTTCCAATGAGTCAACTCTTTACATGAGGTGGCCAAAGTACTGGAGTTTCAGCTTTAGCATCATTCCTTCCAAAGAAATCCCAGGGCTGATCTCCTTCAGAATGGATTGGTTGGATCTCCTTGCGGTCCAAGGGACTCTCAAGAGCCTTCTGCAACACCACAGTTCAAAAGCATCAATTCTTCATCACTCAGCTTTCTTCATAGTCCAACTCTCACATCCATACATGACCACTGGAAAAACCATAGCCTTGACTAGACGGACCTTTGCTGGCAAAGTAATGTCTCTGCTTTTGAATATGCTATCTAGGTTGGTCATAACTTTCCTTCCAAGGAGTAAGTGTCTTTTAATTTCTTGGCTGCAGTCACCATCTGCAGTGATTTTCGAGCCCCAAAAAATAAAGTCTGACACTGTTTCCACTGTTTCCCCATCTATTTCCCATGAAGTGATGGGACCAGATGCCATGATCTTCGTTTTCTGAATGTTGAGCTTTAAGCCAACTTTTTCACTCTCCTCTTTCACCTTTATCAAGAGGCTTTTTAGTTCGTCTTCACTTTCTGCCATAAGGGTGGTGTCATCTGCATATCTGAGGTTATTGATATTTCTCCTGGCAATCTTGATTCCAGCTTGTGCTTCTTCCAGCCCAGTGTTTCTCATGATGTACTCTGCATATAAGTTAAATAAGCAGGGTGACAATATACAGCCTTGATGTACTCCTTTTCCATTTGGAACCAGTCTGTTGTTCCATGTCCAGTACTAACTATTGCTTCCTGACCTGCATACAGGTTTCTCAAGAGGCAGGTCAGGTGGTCTGGTATTCCCATCTCTTGAAGAATTTTCCACAGTTTATTGTGATCCACACAGTCAAAGGCTTTGGCATAGTCAATAAAGCAGAAATAGATGTTTTTCTGGAACTCTTTTGCTTTTTTGATGATCCAGCAGATGTTGGCAATTTGGTCTCTGGTTCCTCTGCCTTTTCTAAAACCAACTTGAACATCTGGAAGTTCACAGTTCCAATATTGCTGAAGCCTGGCTTGGAGAATTTTGAGCATTACTTTGCTAGTGTGTGAGATGAGTGCAATTGTGTGATAGTTTGAGCATTCTTTGGCATTGCCCTTTCTTTAGGATTGGAATGAAAACTGACCTTTTCCAGTCCTGTGGCCACTGCTGAGTTTTCCAAATTTGATGGCATATTGAGTGCAGCACTTTCACAGCATCATCTTTCAGGATTTGAAAGAGCTCAACTGGAATTCCATCACCTCCACTAGCTTTGTTTGTAGTGATGCTTTCTAAGGCCCACTTGACTTCACATTCCAGGATGTCTGGCTCTAGATGAGTGATCACACCATCGTGATTATCTGGGTTGTGAAGATCTTTTTTGTACAGTTCTTCTGTGTATTCTTGCCACCTCTTCTTAATATCTTCTGCTTCTGTTAGGTCCATACCATTTCTGTCCTTTATCGAGCCCATCTTTGCATGAAATTTTCCCTTGGTATTTCTAATTTTCTTGAAGAGATCTCTAGTCTTTCCCATTGTGTTGTTTTCCTCTATTTCTTTGCATTGATCGCTGAGGAAGGCTTTCTTATCTCTTCTTGCTATTCTTTGGAACTCTGCATTCAGATGCTTGTATCTTTCCTTTTCTCCTTTGCCTTTTGCTTCTCTTCTTTTCACAGCTATTTGTAAGGCCTCCCCAGACAGCCATTTTGCTTTTTTGCATTCCTTTTCCATGGGGATGGACTTGATCCCTGTCTCCTGTACAATGTCACGAACCTCAGTCCATAGTTCATCAGGCACTCTATCTATCAGATCTAGTCCCTTAAATCTATTTCTCACTTCCATTGTATAATCATAAGGGATTTGATTTAGGACATACCTGAATGCTCTAGTGGTTTTCCCTACTTTCTTCAATAAAAGGAACATACTTCAACATAGTAGAAGTCATATATGACAAGCCCACAGCTAATAACATACTCAACAGTGAAAGGCTGAAAGCTTTCCCTCTAAGACCAGGAACAGGACAATGATGTCTACTCTCACCACTCCTATTCAATATACTACTAGAAGTCCTAGCCAGGGCAAATAGGAAAAAAAGGCATCCAAATCAGAAAGGAAGAAAGAAAACTGTCTCTATTTGTTTATGACATGAACTTATATATAGAAAATACTAAAAATTCCACTGAAACACTGTTAGAACTAATATATGAATTCAGTAAAGTTGCAGGATACAAAATTAACAGACAAAAATCAGTTGTATTTCTATAAAATAATGATAAAATACCTGAAAAAAGAAATAAAGAAAACTATCATATTTATAATAGTATCAAAAGTAAGAAAATACTTAGGAATACACTGAACCAATGAAATGAAAGATCTAGCTACCAAAAAAACTGTAAGACTTTGGGAAAGAAATTGAAGAAAACACAAATGGAAAGCTACTCTCTGTTCATGGATCCTAAGAGTTAATTTTTTTTTAAATGTCCAGACTTCCTAAAGCCATCTATAGATTCAATGCAATCCGTATCAAAATTTCAGTAGCATTTTTTATAGAAATAGAAAAAACAACCATAAAATTCGTATGGAAGCACCATAAAACTAGAATAACCAAAGCAATCCTGAGAAAGAAGAACAAAGCTGGAGGCATTACACTTCCTGATTTTAAACTATATTACACAGCTATAGTAAACAAAACAGCATGGTGTTGGCATAAAAGCAGACACATAGACTAATGGAACAGAATCTAGAGCTCAGAACTATATCCCTGCATCTATGGTCAACTAAGGTTTGACAAAGTAGCCAATAATATTCAATGAGGAAGGAACAGGCTCTTCAATAAGTGGTGTTGGGAAAACTGGACATGCAAAAAATGAAACTGGATCCCTATCTTACATCTTTCACAAAATTAACTTAAAATGGATTAAAAACTGAAATTCATGACCTGAAACTATTAAAGTACTAGGAAAAATATAGGCAAAGCAAGGATGATTCAACACCAGAAAATCAATCAACGTAACTTACTGCATCAATAGACTGAAGGAGAAAAGCTATACAATTATTATAACAGAACCAGAAAAAGCACTGGTAAAATGTAATGACTACATGTGATTGAAAATAAGAATTCTTAGAAAATAAAAAATAAAATATAGGGAAATAACTCCTTAACGTTGGTCTTGGTTACAAATTTTTGGTTATGACACCAAAAGCATAAACAACAAAGGCAAAAATAAATGAGATTACATCAAACTAGAAATCTTCTGCACAGAAAAAAGAAACAATCAGCAAAATGAAACAGACAACCTACAGAATGTGAGAAACTACTTGGAAACCATCTGACAAACATGTTAATAATTTCTCATTGAAAGATTTTTATCACACCTGCTTTGAAATCTTTATCAGATAATTCTAACATCTCTGTTGTCTCAGTGTTTGCATTTATTGATATTGGTTTTTCATTCAGTTTGAAATCTGCATGGTTCTTGGTATGAGTGACTTTTAATTAAAACCTATAAATTTTGCATATTATGTGATGAGACTTTGGATCTTATTTAAATTTTCTGTTTTAGTTGGCATTGTTTAACATCATTCTAGCAGGGGTAAGGAGGTATTGCTTCATTATGGCCAGGAGATAGAAGACCAGGTTCCCCATTTAGCCTTCATTGACATTTGAGGGAGGTGGTCTCCTCATTATTGATGGGCAGGGGTCTTAGTTCCAGCTTCCCATGTGGTCTCCACTGACACCTGCTGGGGGTGACCTTGTTACTCCTGGGTGATGGTGACAGTCACGAATCTCTATCCCTCCTCTGATGCCACAATAGTGAGGAGGAGCATTCTTTTCACTTTCAATTGTCAGAAAGGAGTAGAAGTCCAAGCTCCCCAGATGGTCTACTGTAAAAATGTTAAGGGGGGGGGAGTAATTTACTGCTGGCCAGTGGTAATGAAAATTCCAGCTAGGTACCTTGTCTTTGCTGACACTATCCTGGCAGGAGTCCCTGGCAAAGGCATTGGAGTGCCTCATTAGAGCCTTGTGGCAGATGGAAATCTAGGTTCCCCTCTTGGCTGGGAGTGGGTGGGAATAGGGCCACAGTTTTTTCTGTGCTGTTTGGCTGGAGTAGAGCACTTAGCTATATTATCTATAAGTTTTCCATCTTACTAGACTGCTCTTTCCTGGTCCTTTGGCTAGAGAGAGCAGGGGTTTTTTTTTTGGACTTTTCTGGGTCTATACCCATTGGTGTTCATGGATTGCCAGCTTCTTCAGCCCCAAGGGTGAGATATATGAGGTAAAAAGAAAACCCATGAAACTCACCACCAGTCACTCTTCAGGTCTCAAGGTCCCTAGACAGTCTGCCTTCTTCTCTGTGCTTTTCAGTCTTATTATTAATTTTTAATATATAATATCTAGAGTTTTTAGTTGTACTTAGAGGGAGGAATAGGGAAACTGTGTCTAGTCCATCTTCCTGGAAGTAAAATCACCCTATTTGTCTTTAATTTTAAGATGCTCATGCTTAAAGGGACAAAAATAGCTTAATATCTTCACTTTGTCCCAGGAAATGAAGACAGAGAAGATAAGTAACTTGCTAAGGTCAAATAATGATATGAAGGCAAAAGCTTAGATTAAATTCGAGGTCTTTTGGCTTCTATTTCTGTATTCCCCCCCCCTTCTGCTGCCACTACCCTGTTTTTCTTACCCTTACCATTTTCTTTCATACAATTTCACCTTCTGCTAGTCCTTCCATTTTCCTTTTCCTGCACTAAACTTTCCACCTAAAAAAACACACTGAGATCAGACAGCCACCTCCAAGTCATTTTTATTCCCAATGCTACGTTAAAAACTTGTTGGACTCTGTGGGAGAGGGAGAGGGTGGGATGATTTGGGAGAATGGCATTGAAACATGTATAATACCATATAAGAAACGAATCGCCAGCCCAGGTTCGATGCAGGATACAGGATGCTTGGGGCTGGTGCACTGGGATGACCCAGAGGGATGGTACAGGGAGGGAGGTGGGAGAGGGGTTCAGGATGGGGAACACGTGTATACCCATGGCAGATTCATGTTGATGTATGGCAAAACCAATACAATATTGTAAAGTAATTAGCCTCCAATTAAAATAAATAAATTTGAATTAAACAGCAAAAAAAAAAAAAAACAAAAAACTTGTTCTCCTAAGAAGTTATAGTTCAGCTCTTTTGACAGTGGGAAAAGAGGAATGTTTGTGGCAGGGAATAAAGAGAAGGTACTATATAAAGTCTAATAAATAAATAATCATAGTTAACAGACTTACAGATTCAGGCTAACAGCACAATTTTTTTTTTCCTAACTACCCATTCATCACATACTATAATCTTCTAGCAGAGTGCCCTAATTCAGTACCATCTGCTGCTATTATATTAAATGACTATTATGATTTTGAGTACCAAAGTCATAATATGCAAAGGTTAAAGCTTTTGGTATTGGTAACACCCTAGAAGTACATGTGTAGAGTACTTTGATAATTAGAAAAAAAATAATTCAATGAAAGAGGTCTAATGGATTTATAAAAGGTTGAAAACTCAGGAACTATTAAATTTTGAACCTCGTTCTCTCAGTCATTTGGAGAGACCTCATGTAAAGTAATATTTCTAATTATTAATCCTCAGGCACAACGTGAAAATTATGACTGTTTGACAGGAGATAAAATGAAGAGGGGTTGGAAGAAGAAGAAATGCTAGCAATGACAACTGCCATTTACCTTGTGTTATTTTGTACCAAAAGCACAGGGCTAAGTACTTTATTTTATGTGTATTTATTAGAGACTCTCAGGTGCATACAGTTGGATTAATCATGATACTTAGTCCAGGATATATTTTCAGCACTGCTCCCTAAGTTATTTAGTTATTTTTAATAATGTAACAAGTACTAGGAAAACCCACAGACCCCAAATAAAAACTAAGACCTTGACAATAATTTCCATCTAACTATAAGGATTCCTTTATCCCCAGCTTACATGCTCCCTCACCGTACCTCTAAGCCAGTTCAGTTCAGTTCAGTCTCTCAGTCGTGTCCGACTCTTTGCGACCCCATGAATCACAGCACGCCAGGCCTCCCTGTCCATCACCAACTCCCGGAGTTTACCCAAACTCCTGTCCATTGAGTCGGTGATGCCATCCAACCATCTCATCCTCTGTCGTCCCCTTCTCCTGTCCTCAATCTTTCCTAGCATCAGGGTCTTTTCAAATGAGTCAGTTCTTCACGTCAGGTGGCCAAAGTATTGGAGTTTCAGCTTCAGGTAGCCATTATTGTGAATCCTGCATTCATTATCTCTTTGCCTTCTAAAATTAGTTTTATTATATGTACATGTAATATAAAACCTAATTTTTTATAATTTATAATATATAATATGGTATATATAATATTTTAGGGTTTACTTTTTTATCCATTATCATATTGCTAAGATTAGTCCATATTTTTTGCATGGCCATAGTTCATTTGTTCTGAATATTGCATAATGTTCTACTGTATGAATATACCATAGTTCATTAATCTATTATTAATAGTGATGAAATTTAGGTTGTTTCTGGATTTTTGTATTGTGAACTATGTTGTTATAAACATAGCTGTGTCTCCTGTTATACATAAGTAAGGTTCTCTTAGATATGTATCTAAGGAGTAGAATTTTGGGGTCATAGGGTATACGAATGTTCAACTTCAGGAGATAATGTCAACATGCAACCCAAAGTGCTTGCAGCAATTTATATATGTACAAATATAGACACATATATATGTATATATATTCCTGCTTGTAATATATAAAAAATGCAATTCTGCATCTTCTCTAATACTTGTCTTTCTCAGGGTTCCTCATCTGAATCACAGAATAAGAAAACAATCTCAATTTTCTCAATGACAGTACATAAATCATACCCCTCTAGATACAAAGGAGAGGAGTTAATTCTTTACATGCAATGGATACTTTAGGGCATTAGTCTTTATTCTCTTCAGGAACCATAGATGAGAAAGGTTCCTTGGTATTATCACTTCTTACTTTTTTGCCAACCAACTGGATACAAAACAGTATCTTTTTGTGAGCTGATTTTCCTTTTCCTACTTAATATGATGTAGAATCTCATAAGTTAATTGGCCTTCTGCACTACAATTTTTTTGTGGAAAAAGAGCATGTCTTTGTCCATTTTTCTATGGGACTACTGGTGCTTTCTTAATTTTTATAGCTCCTTTATATATTGTTGATAGTATTTCTTTGTTAGCTGTGTTTTGTGAATATTTTCTCCCAGTTTGTAACTTGTCTTATTTCACACTTTAAGGCATATTGTTTCTGAGCCTTTCTCTATCCCAAAGTTTGGAAGATATTCACTGGCATTTTCTACTAGGAGTTTAAAATTTTGTTTTTGAAATTTATACTCAATTAATCCTGTAAATGGTATAAGATTTATTTTCATCTTTTTTCCATATGAATAACTATTTTCCAGCTTAATTTATTAAACAGTCTCTACATTTCCCACTGAATTGTCATGCTTCTTCTTTTATATATCAGAACTCCATACATACATGGGCTTATTTCTGAGCTCTCTATTCGTAAAAATTTTAGATTCCTTATTCCATGCAGTCACCACAATAAGCAATTTAATATCAATGATTTCATGTAATCCACAAAGTCATCCTATGAGGTAGGTAATGTTTTCTCTGTTTTACAGATTAAGGGAACTATGGCTTAGAGAACTTAGTTACTTGTTCAAAATCATAGACTAGTTTATGGCAGCTCTAAGCCCAAGAATCCAGAGCCCAGGGTTTTAAGCAGTAATCGATACTGGCTCTTGCCCTCCAATCTCATAAGGATGTTATGAAAGTCAGTAAATATCACAGACAGTGAATTATATATTTAGCTCTGTACTAGCTACTTAGTGGTTTGAGGTAGGGTTTGGGGTAGTGTTGTAAAGGAAAGACTAGATCTAGATGATCTATAAGGTGACCCCTCTTTCACCTCTCTCACTCATTCTTCCCAGTACCTCACTGCGTGCTCTGATTCTTTTCTTATTCCCAACTAAGCTTTCAGTATAACAGTGGATACCCCCTGCAGAAGTTGTTTGGCCCTTCTGCAGATGCCCAGGGTCACAAATTCTTGTCTTGGAAGAAAACTTACCCAGAGTGGTCAAAGAAATTTGAAAGACTTGAGCACCTGTTCCATATGAAAGGAGATAGAATTACTGGGCTGCTGCTAACTTGCAAAAATAACTCCTGAGCTCTCCTGGAAGCAAAGGCACCCTGATCCTTTCAAAGAACAGTTGTGAGAAATGGTGTGAGTATGAAGGTTGTGGGTAGGGCAGGGTGCAGGAGATGAAATTCAAAATCACAGAGCTGTCCTCGAAGTTCTGATGCTTTAGAACTTCCCCACTGGGTTGAAAGTTCAAGGTTTAGATGGAGGTGAGAGGATAGGTTAGAGAAGGCAAAAAAGGATCAGTCTGATATCCATAGTCAGTTTTTAAGCAACCTATGCTCTTAAGAAACTTTGAAATTGCACACACAAATGAAAATGTACCCTCAGCATGAAGCTCCATGCAGTCTAATTATCAGAGCAAATGTTTACTGAATTAATTTTAAAAGTACAATACCAAACACTATTTCATAATCAAGGGGAAGCATTTTCTTCTCAAGCCATGTTTAGTGTACAACGGGAAGCCAATTATCACCCCTGAACACTTACCAGTGAAAAATGTGTTATTCCTTAAGACATTTAGGGCTTAAGAAGGCTTGAGGCCCCCATCTCATTGTTTTCGCTTATTGCTACCATCTAAATACCTATCAATCTAAACCAAGATTATTTTTACCATTTCATAGCCTAACGGTGTCAATGACACTTGGAAAAAGCAAATTTTTGGCAAGAGAGAAGGCCTATTTTTTGCTTACTTGAATGCTCATACCAGCTTTCTCTGAAAAGAGAGTATAATAATGGGGCTCCTCAGAGGAAAACACAGGAAACAGGCACTGTTACTGAGTAAATGAGGGTGAATTCAATTTTATCATTTTTAAGCAAGCTCAGTAACTCTAACTAAAAACTAACCAACATGGTCCCTTTAGAATTCCTAGAGATGTGTTTTTCATCAATGCAAGAGAATACATTCTATTTACCAGACTGTAGGCACCTTGTGGGTGAGAGCCTTATTCACCTTTCATCTTATTCATCTTTCTGTTTCTGTTGGAAATCAGCATTTTCATCTACCCTTCCATCCAATATCACCTGACACACAGTAGGCATCCATTAAATATTTGCTGAATAAATATACTAGCATATTATTTGCTTGTAATTGTTTATTGCTGAGAATGTGTTTAAACTGGCTATATAAATAGGCTAAATTCTATCCCAACATTTCAAAAACTTTGATTATCAAAACTTTCTATTTCTTAGATACAACAAATTTTTATAGACCTAATGAATATGGACAGAAGTTTAAGAGATCTTTTCATGCGCCAGAAGAAGTTCCATTTCCCTTTATAGACACCAGACAGAATTTTTCCAGACCTCCTTCTGTGTAACCAAACACTTTTAAGTAGCAACCAAACATTCCAAAGTGCCTAAGCTGTCTGAGTGCCATAGCAGAAGACAGCTGGGACATGAGGCTGAGAATGACCAGTGTTTACACCATATTCACATTCCCTTTAGTGCATACCAGATTCCACAGCTTAAAGACAGGTGTGTCCTGCTACCTTATTTTTTCCCTCAAAGAGCACCTGGATCTTGTCTGGAAAACAGATCAAGAACTTCATTGCCAACAACTATAGGTGGGATGACTGATTTTTCTGCCTCTGTAATTGAGAAAGCATGATTTGAAATATGCGCTTATAGTTTTGAGGACAATGGGATTAAAACATGTAACAGTGGGGCTGCTCTAAAAAATCCAAAGTGTGTGGTTTTTCCATACTTGCAGGAATGACAAGAGAATCCACAAGAGGGATATAACTAAAAAATAGATTTGATGTGAATGAACACAGCATAAACAGTGTTAAAATAGATGGGGAAACATTCAGAACATATTTAACAGAAAAAGATGAATTTCCATGACATAAAAAGAACCTTACATGTCCAAAAAGATAAATAACCATAGAAAAATGAGCAGAGGATATCACAAGTGATATACACAAGAAACATAAAGGATTAGAAAACATTGAAAAAAGAATCTCAAACCCACTATTTGTTAGAGAAATGCAAGTTAAAGCAATAAAGAGCTACAATTCATTGCTTGTCTAATGGGCAAAAAGTCAAATGTTTAAAGATACTGTGTGCTGCGATGAACATTGGGGTACACGTGTCTCTTTCCCTTCTGGTTTCCCCCGTGTGTATGCCCAGCAGTGGGATTGCTGGATCATAAGGCAGTTCTATTTCCAGTTTTTTAAGGAATTTCCACACTGTTCTCCATAGTGGCTGTACTAGTTTGCATTCCCACCAACAGTGTAAGAGGGTTCCCTTTTCTCCACACCCTCTCCAGCATTTATTACTTGTAGACTTTTGGATCGCAGCCATTCTGACTGGTGTGAAATGGTACCTCATAGTGGTTTTGATTTGCATTTCTCTGATAATGAGTGATGTTGAGCATCTTTTCATGTGTTTGTTAGCCATCTGTATGTCTTCTTTGGAGAAATGTCTATTTAGTTCTTTGGCCCATTTTTTGATTGGGTCATGTATTTTTCTGGAGTTGAGCTGTAGGAGTTGCTTGTATATTCTCGAGATTAGTTGTTTGTCAGTTGCTTCATTTGCTATTATCTTCTCCCATTCTGAAGGCTGTCTTTTCACCTTGCTAATAGTTTCCTTTGATGTGCAGAAGCTTTTAAGGTTAATTAGGTCCCATTTGTTTATTTTTGCTTTTATTTCCAATATTCTGGGAGGTGGGTCATAGAGGATCCTGCTGTGATGTATGTCAGAGAGTGTTTTGCCTATGTTCTCCTCTAGGAGTTTTATAGTTTCTGGTCTTACATTCAGATCTTTAATCCATTTTGAGT
This sequence comes from Bubalus kerabau, assembly GCF_029407905.1. Taxonomy (NCBI): domain Eukaryota; kingdom Metazoa; phylum Chordata; class Mammalia; order Artiodactyla; family Bovidae; genus Bubalus; species Bubalus kerabau. The sequence continues at coordinate 18,669,698 of NC_073647.1, forward strand.
TTATTTTTGTGTATGGTGTTAGAAAGTGTTCTAGTTTCATTCTTTTACAAGTGGTTGACCAGATTTCCCAGCACCACTTGTTAAAGAGATTGTCTTTAATCCATTGTATATTCTTGCCTCCTTTGTCAAAGATAAGGTGTCCATATGTGCGTGGATTTATCTCTGGGCTTTCTATTTTGTTCCATTGATCTATATTTCTGTCTTTGTGCCAGTACCATACTGTCTTGATAACGGTGGCTTTGTAGTAGAGCCTGAAGTCAGGTAGGTTGATTCTTCCAGTTCCATTCTTCTTTCTCAAGATTGCTTTGGCTATTCGAGGTTTTTTGTATTTCCATACAAATTGTGAAATTATTTGTTCTAGCTCTGTGAAGAATACTGTTGGTAGCTTGATAGGGATTGCATTGAATCTATAGATTGCTTTGGGTAGTATACTCATTTTCACTATATTGATTCTTCCATTCCATGAACATGGTATATTTCTCCTTATGATCCAGCAATCCCACTGTTGGGCATACACACAGAGGAAACCAGAAGGGAAAGAGACACATGTACCCCAATGTTCATTGCAGCACTGTTTATAATAGCCAGGACATGGAAGCAACCTAGATGTCCATCAGCAGATGAATGGATAAGAAAGCTATGGTACATATACACAATGGAGTATTACTCAGCCATTAAAAAGAATACATTTGAATCAGTTCTAATGAGGTGGATGAAACTGGAGCCTATTATACAGAGTGAAGTAAGCCAGAAAGAAAAACACCAATACAGTATACTAATGCATATATATGGAATTTAGAAAGATGGTAACAATAACCCTGTGTACGAGACAGCAAAAGAGACACTGATGTATAGAACAGTCTTATGGACTCTGTGGGAGAGGGAGAGGGTGGGAAGATTTGGGAGAATGGCATTGAAACATGTAAAATATCATGTATGAAACGAGTTGCCAGGCCAGGTTCGATGCACGATACTGGATGCTTGGGGCTGGTGCACTGGGACGACACAGAGGGATGGAATGGGGAGGGAGGAGGGAGAAGGGTTCAGGATGGGGAACACATGTATACCTGTGGCGGATTCATTTTGATATTTGGCAAAACTAATACAATTATGTAAAGTTTAAAAATAAAATAAAATTAAAAAAAAAAATAAAAGTATAATAGGATCCTAAAAAAAAAAAAAAAAAAAAAGATACTGTGTGTCAGCAAGAAGACAAAGAATGACCCTCTCAACACTGGATGCAGCACTGGATGTGTTGACTTGGTGAGGCCTTTGTAGAACTTATTAAAATGTACAAAGCCCATAACACTTCAATTCTGCAATCCGGTTTCTTAGACTCTAGAGTAACACTTGCTCATATGTAGAAACTCGGAGAAGGCAATGGCACCCCACTCCAGTACTCTTGCCTGGAAAATCCCATGGATGGAGGAGCCTGGTGGGCTGCAGTCCATGGGGTTGCTAAGAGTTGGGCACGACTGAGCGACTTCACTTTCACTTTTCGCTTTCATGCATTGGAGAAGGAAATGGCAACCCACTCCAGTGTTCTTGCCTGGAGAATCCCAGGGATGGGGGAGCCTAGTGGGCTTCTGTCTATGGGGTCGCACAAAGTTGGACATGACTGAAGTAACTTAGCAGCAGCACCAGCATATGTAGAAACTAGCATGCTCATGGATGTCTTTGCAGCCTTTCTGTGGCAGCCAAAAGATAGGAATAATCTAAATATCTATGAACAAGAGGATCCCAGTAGTAAATTTCCCAATCTCTAACACAGCCCACCAGGCGGTTATTATAAAGAGAGAGCACAAGTCAGGGCAGAAATCATCCTTGGTGGGGAAGTAAGTGATTTTGAAAGGGCACCGGGGCCTTCTAGGGTGTCAGAAATGGTCTGTGCTTTGTCTTAGGTGCTGGTTACATAAGTGTGCTTTTGTGGAAGTTCATTGGTATACACGAATGATTTTGTATTTTTATGCATGTCAATAAAATGTTTTTTAAAAAATTAACAAACTAAAAAACAGATTTGACAGACCCTGTGCTTTAGTGGGAAGAGTACTATACTAGGAAGAAGGAGTTCTGAGCTCCAGTTCCTTTCTGCCCAAACTAATTTAGGACTTTGGGCAAGTCACTTAGGCTAAATGGCAGAGCTTCCCAGGTGGCACAGTGGTAAAGAATCCACCTGCCAATGCAGGAGACCTGGATTCAATCCCTGAGTTGGGAAGATCCCCTGGAGAAGGGAATGGCAACCCAATCCAGTATTCTTGCCTTTGGAATCCCAAGGACAGAGGAGCCTAGTAAGCTATAGGCCATAGGGTTGCAAAGAGTCAGACAAAGCTGAGCACACACACAAGCATCTGTCAAGGTGGGGTTAATTATATTTTGCAGAAAGATAAAGAACTGGGCCCAATGATTTTCATCTCTTTTTCATTTCTAGGTTTTATGGCTTTTTGAGCCATAACAGTTCAGGATGATTTACCTCCATTAAGTTTCTTTTATCTATCCCCTCTTCTCTATTCCTACTCCCATAACACGGATTCAGGCCCATAGTTCACTTCCCTGGGATGATTCAAAAGTCTTCAAACTTGCCTTTCTGGTTCTGCCCCCTTTAAAATCTATAATAAAAACACTTTGGTTAGAGTATCTTTTGAAAGAACAGCTCAAATCACGTCATTGCCTTCTTCAGAAACCTTAGAAACCAGTGGGGCATGGTGCAAAGTGCACAGGACTCATCGGAAAATCTGGGTTTGAATAGCTTGCTGGCTGTCTCATCTTGGGCAAGCCACTGAGCCTCTGAATCTCCATTACCTCATCTGTAAATGAGACTAGTTCTGGGACCTGCTTCTATTACTATATGTTCCATGTACAAAGAACAGGCTTTTACTGAAGTGTCGAGTCCCAAGTCACACTTAACATTGTCTGCTAGGGGCCCAGAGTAAAGGCAGAGAATCAAGTTTCTTAGCTACCTTTAGAGAACACGTCTCAGCAGTCAGAGCTTCAACACAGAACTCTACAAATGACTGGCTGTTTGACAGGAGAACAAAAAATATAAAGCACCTCCCTCCCTGTAGGCTATGCCACAGAGAGAGTGGCACCACAAAGCAAAGGACAACAGTCTTAATTGATGGAAAGCCCAGCCTGGAAGATCTATAGACCTCTCTGTACACACCTAACGTTGGTTTAAAAACTGTTTAACAGAGACCTGGCACAAAATCAAAAGAAGCTAAAATCTTGTGGTTACCCTGCTGAGATAATTTAGGATGCATTAGTCAATGTTTCTCAGGCTGTTCATCCTAGATCAGGGTAATTATGGAGAGGAATAAAAAAAAAGGCCAGATTAGAAAACAGCTTGCCAGCAGAACCGCTATATTTGTATGGAATGATATTTAAATCAGCATCTGACAACAGTACGTAGTTATGACTCGTTGCCTGCTCAGACTTCATGCCAAGTTCTGAAGCAAATTCAGCACTTGGCATTCATTTCAGAGGGAAAGCCTTGTTCCTTGTTACACAAGCCTCTTAAAATCTCTATCTTGACAGATACAAAGGCCACTCATGCTGGGGATGCCCCTCACATTAGATGATTTGCATGATCTCCAGAAACTCATTTTGGGAAAGAAGACACATTCTTAATTTGATCTCTCTTCTTCCCAGGGAACTCAACCAAGCATCTTCCAAAATTTTGCCTCCATCCCTCCAAAGCTTCCTTGACTGGCCAGAGGAATGAAGTTAACCTTCATTAACCTTACCCTGCTCTGAAATAAAATTCCATGAAAATGCCTTTACTCTTCATCCAATTATGCACTTGTACTCAATTTCTTCCTGGCTTAGTGCCCAACATATAATAGCCACTTAGTAAATGTTTGCTCTTATTTACTGAGTATTCACTATAAGCAGTCACTCTTTGATAGCACTCAGCATAATTACAAGTAATTATTTGTGTAATTATTTGCTTAATGAGTGTCTTCCTTACTAGATGGTGAACATCACAAGGCCAGGGTTGGAATTTGTCTTATTTACAGCTGTATTTTTAATACCTACCATGATGGTTCACACTTAAGACTCAATAAATATTCATTGAACAAAAGAACACCATGTACTAAGCACTGTTTCATCACCTTGTCATTTAATCCCCAAACAACCTGTACACTTGGTATTAAGACTTCTATTTTATAGATGAAGAAACTGAGGCCCAAAGAGCTTCAATAATTTGCCTAATGTCAGAGCCAGGATTCTGATCATGTACTCTTAACCACGATTATATCCTGCCTCCCTCTTTTTATGTACTGTTCTACATATGCAGATGACACCACCCTTATGGCAGAAAGTGAAGAAGAACTAAAGAGCCTCTTGATGAAAGTGAAAGAGGAGAGTGAAAAAGTTGGCTTAAAGCTCAACATTCAGAAAACTAGATCGTGGCATCCGGTCCCATCACTTCATGGCAAATAGATGGGGAACCGGTGGAAACAGTGGCTGACTATTTTTCTGGGCTCCAAAATCACTGCAGATGGTGACTGCAGCCATGAAATTAAAAGACACTTACTCCTTGGAAGGAAAGTTATGACCAACCTAGACAGCATATTACAAAGCAGAGACATTACTTTGTCAACAAAGGTCCATCTAGTCAAGGCTATGGTTTTTCCAGTGGTCATGTATGGATGTGAGAGTTGGACTATAAAGAAAGCTGAGAGCCAAAGAATTGATGCTTTTGAACTGTGGTGTTGGAGAAGACTCTTGAGAGTCCCTTGGACTGCAAGGAGATCCAACCAGTCCATCCTAAAGGAAATCAGTCCTGTGTGTTCATTGGAAGGACTGATGTTGAAGCTGAAACTCCAATACTTTGGCCACCTGATGCAAAAAGCTGACTCATTGGAAAACACTCTGATGCTGGGAAAGATTGAGGGCAGGAGGAGAAGGGGATGACAGAGGATAAGATGGTTGGATGGCATCACCGACTCAATGGACATGGGTTTGGGTAGACTCCGGGAGTTGGTGATGGACAGGGAGGCCTGGCATGCTGCGGTTCATGGGGTCGCAAACAGTCGGACGCAACTGAGTGACTGAACTGAACTACTATATACTAACTGTAGCCTGAAAAAGTTTCATAAGCTTTCTAAGCCTCAGTTTTCTTATCTATAAACAAAGGAGAAAATGGTATCTATTTTACAGATTTGTTATGAAGTTTGCTTGAGTTTATATATGTAAAACACTTGGTTATAGAGGTTGGCATACAATCAATATTTCATAAAACCTGCTGCTCCTGTATTGTTATTGAATCAAATATGCAGAAGAAAGGGACTGGAGCTAGGGAATGCCACTTGCTGAAACCTGTCTCCCCTGAAATATAGCACATTCCATTTGAGCAGTTGGACACATCTAATGGTTTTCTGTGTCACTCTCATCAACCCTCACTTACCACATCCCATAAAACAGCTTACACATGAAAGCTGCTTTTGCTTAAAATTCAAATGTAGGAGAAGCAAAATATTTTAAAGTTAATTCTATTACACAAGCAATTGCTCAATGGAAATACCACAGCCTGCATGGTTTAAACTAAATAGCTCCTATTATCAAGGAAATTGAGATAGGAAAACAAAATCAAGACTGTCTCCCAATCCTTTTGAGGAAATTTCATCATCATGGACTTTTATTTCAATAGGTAGTAAAATGGATATCAGGAAATGGAGCAGAGAAAAAGAAAACTACAAATTAGGTGGTTACTTCTTTCTGTGTTGAAATACCTAGAATGGTCAACATATACACAACTACTTTGTCACCTTCTGGTATACTGCTTCACTGTTACTTCAGTTCTTGACATAAGATGTTAGACATTCTTTATCAGAGAATACAGTATCCATGGTTTTGCTCTCTGCTGTTTCAGTTACCCAGGGTCAACTTTGGTCCAAAAATATTCAATGGAACATTCTAGAAATAAACAATCCATAAGTTTTAAGTGGCATGCTGTTATGAGTAGCATGATGAAATCCCCCACTGTCCTGCCACACGAATCATCCTTTTGTCCAGTGTATCCCTCTTGTAAGTCACTTAGTAGCCGCCTAGGTTATCGAGTCAATTGCTGTGCTATCAGTAGTATTTGTGTTCAAGTAACCCTTACTTTCGGAGAAGACAATGGTACCCCACTCCAGTACTCTTGCCTGGAAAATTCCATGGATGGAGGAGCCTGGAAGGCTGCAGTCCATGGGGTCGCTGAGGGTCGGACACGACTAAGCGACTTCACTTTCACTTTTCACTTTCATGCCTTGGAGAAGGAAATGGCAACCCACTCCAGTGTTCTTGCCTGGAGAATCCCAGGGACGGGTGAGCCTGGTGGGCTTCCGTCTATGGGGTCGCACAGAGTCGTCCACAACTGAAGCGACTTAGCAGCAGCAGCAACCCCTACTTTACTTAATAGTGGCTGCAAAGTACAAGAGTAGTTATCATGGCAATTTGGATATTCTCCTACTGTGCCTAATTTATAAATTAAACTTTATCATAGGTATGCATGTATAGGGAAAAAATACAGTATATGTAGGGATCACTACTACCCCCAGTTTCAGGCATCCACTGGGGGATCTTGGAACATATCTCCATGGAAAAGTAAGGACTGCTGCACTACAAATGGCCAGCATTCTGAACCATAGTGGCCTAAGTACACCTAGTTGCTCAGATGCAGTATGGGTAGCTGAACGGGTCCTTAAGCCTGGCTGCATAATGAAATAATTTGCAATGCCTTTAAAAAACATTGATACCTGGCTCTTCCTCAATTTCCATTCTGACTCAATTGATTTTTGACAATAACTTTAGAGCTATCCTGTCTGGGTTTGGGCCATATCTCCTCTACTTCTTTACTATTTGCACAAATTACTTAACTTCTCTGTATTTGTTTCTTTGTCAGTAAAATGGGGATACTCATAGAGTTGCCATGAAAGTAAAATAATTTAACACATTTGAAACACTTAGAACAGTGTCTGGCACACTGGTAGTAGTAGTAATAAAGTATTTTAAGTATTACACTCTGGTGTCATGGAAGGGAAAGGAAGGCATGTAGAATCTGCAATCACATGTGAAATGACAATGCTAAAATGGCAGCAAAGGTGTCTGTGTTTGAAAGTCATGAAAATGAAATCTCCTCCCTGTAAGGTACTACTCTGAGGCGAAATCAGATGATAGAAAGTTGAATTCCATCTGGAATTTGTCTTGACTTTATACATGGAGAAGTAAAATCTAAACATAACACATGGTGCTAGAACAACCATGTTTTTTTGTACCTTGCAATGGTCTGTCATTGCTAGTTTCCCTTTGTTAAAAAGAATTCTGAAAATAGAAAAATCCAAAGTCATATTTATCTGCAAATAAACAGCAATGTTGGGACGGTGGAGGTTCTCATCACACTTGGCATCATTCCATGGGGAGGAGAGAACATCCATTCTACTTGTGAGAGAGGACAGACAGTACTATAGAAACTTCTCTGGGCTTTCTCTCCACCCTTGCTTGCTCCTTGGCACAGGAGGAATATCTACTTATCTGATTAGTAAGATTAGAATAAAAATAAGTGCTCATTTCTGGTTTAACCTCTTCATTCTGGCTCTTGGGTCAAAATGTCCTCAAGTTGAACATGACCCTTTCTCTCTTCTAAAGTGAGCAGCACTTAGTTAGGGCACAGGCACTGTTTTCCAGTTGGCAGGCCCAGAGGCCCATCTTGCTCTTAATTTCTAGCTTCCACTGAATTGTGACCTAGGGCATCACTCTCAATGACAATGATAAGGTAAATGGTCTGTTCTGCTAACTCAATCTTCCCTATCAGTGAGTATCAATGTAGAGATTTGGAGCAGGAGATGGTAGGAAGCTTCATTAGGCCCTAGGCCAAGTCATGTTCTTATAGTTTTACTTATAATAAAGTTGATACTGTGTTTTGTTCCTCAAGTGGCTTTTTGTATTTGCTCTCAGTTTGACTTAGAATTGAAAGGAGAAGAGCACTCACACTCGCAAACTCGACAAGTAGCAGTAGTAGTAACTATACAAGTAGTATCTGATAGTTTTCAAAACAGTTTTCCCATTTAACAGAAGTAGCAACTGGAAAAGGCTTCTGTGATTTGCCCTGGGTCCAAAGAGTTGCAAGTGGCAAATCGAGTACTAAACTCACAGTCTTCAGTATTCTTCATATAACATGTCTAAGTATGCTTATTTCTCTCTGAGGCCAGTGAGGCCACAGAGGCCCATATAAACCTCAAAGTCAAGAACAACACTTGCTTTGATAACTTTACTAAGCTAACAGGAGAGAAACAACCTTTCCAAATCCAAGAATCCTTTTACTGTGAAGTTGGATTTTACTGACCTAAAACCGATTTTTATCAGACAAGTCTTTACCCTCAAAATCGAGAAATTGAAAGAGATCTTCTAGACAAAATTATGCGACAAAGCTTAAATAACAGATAAAACACCATTATGAAATTTTTTCCTATTTGGATGTAGTGGCTGTAGGGTAGGCTGGGATGGGGGAAACAAACTGTTCCCTGCCAAGTTAAGCAGGTATCACAAAGAGCTGCTTCTGTGATTTGCTGAGCTGCTGGACTTGTAGCTCTACAAAAGCAATTTCCTCATAGGTGTTTCCCAGATTCAAACTATTTTTCTAGTTTGAGATCAAAGGGCCTTTCCCTGTGTGGCAGACAGAACAGATATGGGACCTATATACCACTGCATTAGCTTGCTACAAATCATGCAATATTGATACTACAAGCATGGAGGAAGGCAGCTCCTCTAGGTCACAGATAAACTTGCTTCAATACAAATGAATCAATCACATGCCATAGTCCTAGCCAACTTGAAATGATTATAAAGGTCTGGTAATAAGCAGTTCTGGTTCTGCTACTATTCATAATTAATCACATGACTTTAGAAAAGTCCCTTCTCTGGCTGGCTTTCAGTTTCTTCATTTGTGAAAATGATGGAGTTAGACAAGATTGCCTTCAACTCTGAAATACTATGACTCAACACCTATATCATTAGCGTCTATATTACCAACACATGAGGCTGACTCATACTTCAGGTCTGTGAGAGAACTTAGGAGGTACAAAGAAGTCACAAAATCATTCCAAAGCTATTCAGATGGTTGGAGCAAGTTAAGAGAGGTGTGTTTGCATTTTTCTATCTTGCGTCTTCTGTGCCACGCTCAATCTCCCCTCCTTCTGACAGTCCTTGAAGATGAAAAATTTCAGACTGAGTTTCTATCAGAACTGAGAAAGAAGACAGCTTACTTTTTGATCCTTATCAAGATATCAAGTTATCAAGATACGGCTTTATTTTTTGAAACTGTAACCAGATAAAAACATCCAAAGGACTAAATAAATTGAGTAGGGCTATTAGTCTACTCTTTTTCTTATTTTAATTCCATCTCAAGGAACAATAGGCTCTTCTTGCCTTTGGCAATATAATAATTCAGCTGACATGCTAGAAATACCACACACCAAGATATAAAATGGTGGCATTTTCTCTCTTTAAAAACAATCAATGCTTTCACTTGTGGACTTCAAAGTACATATGAAATAAAAGTCTTAGCCTTGTGAGGCTGAGGTAAATCAAAGGGCTGAAAGTGTCATTAAAAAGTTCTCTGGTTCATTGCCCCTCTTCTAGGTAAGAAAGGAACAAAAGTACTCTCAGGCAGATGAGTGTTGATCCCATTTTTATATTTCTTTTCCAAGCAGGCTTAAACAACTTCCTCTGATAACTCATTCCAACATAGTTCTTCTTTATGTCTGACTGAACCTCTCCTCCTTGTTAATTTAGTCTTGGCAGTGCTGGAACTGCTCACTGTCTTTTATATTGTCAAGTCTCATTCTGACTCCTAGGAATTCTAAAGGAAACCATGAAAACTGAGTTAGGAGTCTATGATCCAGTTTAGAAACTGTCTGGAGGTCCTTAGAATATCCTAACATTCCTGGAGATGCCACTCCATCTCAGTTAAAGTCATGTCTCCTCTCTGGTTATTGGCACCTCATCTGGAAAGTGAAATGAATATGAAAATATATTAAGAGAAAGAATCACAATATCAATGCAAATTATCATTGAACTCAAGGGTCTTCCTGGAAAACTTGTACTCTTAGGGTTCAATCATTATTGCAAATGGAAAATGGTTGAAGGCTCTTCTTTTCATACTGAGCTATTCATTATTCATATGAACTTTGGCAAAATTGCTTTTTTTTGCCAGTATTAGGCATCACATAATTAAACGCAAACTTATCTTTCAATACAGAACTATGAGGGAAGGCAATAGAGGCAGGACTATGTCCACATCTGGATGATCATTCTGGTATCATAATTATCCCCGAATTAGTTGCCCACTCTTTCAATGAGCTGGCATCTTATTAGAATGCCAGCGTATTGTGATGTTGGTGCTTAAAACAGTGCATTTTATTTTAGTCATCATCTGGTTGGCCTTGCTGACTCATAGATTCTTCCACTTCAGTGGAAGTATCTGCAAAAAGGGTTGGTATTTCTGCTTCTACAAATCCAGGTGGATCTCAAACCACGAGACAGCTGGTATCTCCTGGATAGGAACTTGGCACTATGATTTGACAAGGGTTTAAAATGTTTCTAACTCTTTGGCCATAGAGAACCATGTCAATAAGCGGACTCACCACAATCTTAGAAAATCTGTGCAGCTGCAGAATCACCAGGAAACATTTCCATGGGGAAAAGGTAAAATTTGAGAGCAAACACACTGAAGAGTTCTGAACTCACCTTAAGAGTGCAAAGTAGCCAGATCCACATAGAAAGAGTTTATGGCCAAATACACACTAATATATAATTCAGGTTATGGATCTACTTCACAGAGGAGTTGGGATAGGACACCCAATTCCAGCTGTCAGTTTCCCTTGGGCACACGTGAAATTTCATCCAGTTAAGAGGAAAAGATTCCATTAGGGTCGGTATCTGTTTCACAAGCACACAGATTCAATGTGTGGTTGCTCTAGGGATGTAATCTCATGAGTGTCTGGAGTCTGACCTTTAGGGACGAGTGAGGCAGTTAGTTAATCAACATCAGATACTGAGTGCCTAGCTTGTGCACAGGTCTACCATGTGAGTGACAAGAGAATAACAGAATATTAAGGCAAAGGGAAAGTAATTCTTCTGCCAGATATGTGATCAGTCAACAAACATTTCTTTAACATCTATTGTATGCAAGACTGCTGCTGCTGCTGCTAAGTCGCTTCAGTCATGTCCGACTCTGTGCGACCCCATAGACGACAGCCCACCAAGCTCCCCCGTCCCTGGGATTCTCCAGGCAAAAACACTGGAGGGGGTTGCCATTTCCTTCTCCAATGCATGAAAGTGAAAAGGGAAAGTGAAGTCGCTCAGTCGTGTCCGACTCTTGGCGACCCCATGGACTGCAGCCTACCAGGCTCCTCTGTCCATGGGATTCTCCAGGCAAGAACACTGGAGTGGGGTGCCATCGCCTTCTCCGATGCAAGACTGTATCTCTGCCTAAAAACATATGGCACAGGGGCCCTTCCAATCAGGGGCTGATGACTGAGTTGAAAAGTTAAGATACATTAGTATGAACAGATAGCCAATAGTACAAGGTGGTCTATAATCAGTGGCAAGTGATTCATGTGCATATAATGACCAAGGAGTTTCAGAGGTATGAGTGAATAATTCTAACTAGGATGCTCCAGAAGGCTTCCTGGAGAAGGTATGATTTGTAATCGGTGCTGTCCCTTGGACATGATTTTGACACGTGAAAGAAGAGGACAAGCATGCCAGGCAAAGTAAATGGCGTGAGCAAGGTCCTGAAGTAGGCAGGCCCATTGCCTATTTGGAGAAAGGTAGCAGACAGCCTTGGTGGAAATAGAAAACTTGTTGGGGGAGTAGCTGAAAAGAAGGAACAATGGGATCTCCACCTTTGAAGGGATCCTAGAGATATCAAATCCAAGCGCTGCTCACCTTACTCTCAAACACAGCTTTCCCTAGTGTGCCACCAATGCTTACTATGCATTTTAGTAACAGACCCAGACTCCTAGTATCTACAGACACAGTACTTCTGGGAAAGTAGTTAGAGAAAAGCTTTGGAGTTGCAGGTCTAGTCAAACCACTTGCTAAATGCTCATTCTTAGGAAAGTTTATTCATCCTTTATTTCTTTACCTATAAATGTGGATAATAGTGCATGCATACTTAGTTGCTCAGTCGTGTCTGACTCTTTGCAACCCCATGGACTGTAGCCCGCCAGGCTCCTCTGTTCATGGGATTCTCCAAGCAAGAATACTGGACTGGTATCTTCTCCACCCCGGGATCAAACCTGGGTCTCCTGCATTGCAGGTGGATTCTTTACCATCTGAGCCACGAGGGAAGCCTGTGGATAATAGTATACTCACTTAAAGCAGAGGCAGGAAGAAAAGGAGAAAGAATGCTTGAAAGAGTCGGAAAAGGAAGAGGAATCTGCAAAGTGTATTGCGAAGGAAAGCAGAAGTATAAAGAATTCAAGCAAGGTGAAGTTTTAACAGCATGAAATGAAGCAAACAGGTCAAGGTAGCTGAGACCTGTCAAAGGGCCACTGACTGTGACAATCTGGAGGTTGCTGGGGACCTTTAAGAGATCAATTCTAGTATAAAAAGGGAGAGGCAGTTTGTAGAAAAGGGTGAGGTATGAGGGGTGGGAAAGGAAGAATAGAATGTACAGTGAGGAACCAGAGCTGCAGGCACGGAACTCTCCATCATGCGTTGTGATAGAGAGGGAGAGAGAGAGTTTTGATTCAAAGAGGTCACAGGGTAGAGCAATGTAATGGCTGCATGAGTATCTCAGCTTAGAACTGAAATGGCTGGTAGCCCCTGGCTTTCCTTCTTGCTAGGATGCAGGCAATGGTGATAAAAGAAGCAGGAAGTTCCTACTCACAAAACATATTCCCTCTTCCTTTTGTCTAGAACTGCATAGGAAGAAAATACCCTTAAAAACAATCTGCTCATTTATAATACCATAAGATTGCCAGCTGAACAATTATGAGACTCCTTGTATAGTAAAATCTCATTAATTTGGACTACACTAATTTAGAATTTGTGGTAATTTAACCTGGGCTGGACTTACCACTGTACTATTATACTTACAAAGAAAGGGTTCACTAAGGAAATAGTGTGAAAAAGATTACAAGGGAGATAATAGAGCCTGCCAGGGGCCTAGTTCACCTATTTTTAAGAACATACTGTTTTTTAAGAGCTTACGCATATTCATTATTTGAATGCAAATTGATTCTGCTAATTATAGATTAACATAATCTACTGCTAAAATCCTATATCTGCAACAGTTACTTTGCTCTCACTGAGTATGCTCATTAGGAATAAAACTGCAATTCTTTAAAAGTCAGTTCACACAATTCAGATTAATACATGCCCCTTTTCTCCACCCTCATGAGCTAACCAATGTTCTGGAGGTATTATTCTAAACTAGTACATCACTCACCACGAACACAGTGGAAAAACCAGGTGATGAAAAAAGGCGTCAGAACAGCCAAAATAGATGTTTTAAAGTTGATGCCCTAAATCATGTATCTCTCTCCATAGCAGGTTCTCTCACAGCTGATTTAACTCTTACTTAACATATTCATTTAACACACTGACCTGGAGATCTTGCTTGTTTTTTTTTTTTTTTTTTTTTTTTTTAAGGAGAAAAGGGGCAGTTACAGAAGGGACAGTTAGAGAAACTAGAGATGAGTACAGGCTGCAGAAAGGAGACAGGATGTGGATAAAATGGGGCTGATGTGGCTGTAATAACTAAAAAGCCACTACAGTCTAGGACAGCTTAAAGTTAAAAGGTCTATATTCCTTAGTAAATCCAGAAAAGTATAATAGAGTATTGCAGCACAGTTCAGTTCAGTTTAGTCGCTCAGTCGTGTCTGACTCTTTGCAACCCCATGGACTGTAGCATGCCAGGCTTCCCTGTCCATCACCAACTCTCAGAGCTTACTCAAACTCATATCCATCACAGTACAATGACTAATGACTGGAATTTTGCATTTAAATGGTCAAGCAAAGTTTAGATTATGTTGAATATATGACTTAAAAAGACAGATGTTACACATACACAATTTGTATTCACAATGTTTAACCTAAAAATGTGAAATGCATTGATGTTTAAAACAATGAAGTTTGTAATATTATCATATAATAACAAAATAGCAACATTTATGAAGGGATTTATTAAGGGAGGAAGTGTGTGCAGATATCAAACTAAACAATTTACCTAATTTCATTTAACTCTATTAATAATCTTAAGAGGTTTTAGTGCCATTTTTATCATTACAGTTGAAGAAAGTGAAAGTCAGAGAGGTTAAAAAATCCACCTGCAGCCACAGACAGAGAGAGCTAGGATTACAACTCAAGCCATTTCCTTAGCTGTATACTACACCTTTCCAAAAAAAACGAAAAACAAAAAAAAAATCACACTTTTCTTGAGGGCTCTAGATAGCTAATGATTTACTGTATTTTTGTTTTCCAAACTTGTATTGAACAAATATCTTGATTTATAAGCAGAAAGACCTATGATCTAAGAGTCAGGCATGATGTTGTATGTTTGTAAACATGCTCCATTTTATAAGGCGGATGTCAAAGTAATAGTAAAAAACAGAATGAAACAAAACCCCAAACCCCATGCACATGTCTATTAGGCCTATATTAAAATCTCAGATCAGTCTCTATGGCTTACAGATACTATTTTCAAATGACTAGCCAAGTAACAAAGAGATGAAATTTTAAAAATATTTTCTCTTACTTTACTATTTATATTAATATTTCAATATTTAATCACTTAATATTTGAAGTGATCAGTGAAGATCTGGTTCTCCCATTTCCGCCCCCCCCACTTGTTTTGGAGAAATATAACATGCGACTAGGCCAACAGAGCATGAACGATGGGGGTAATTGCAGGGGAGGCTAAAAATTCAGTTAGCTGTTATACAGGATTTAGAACAATCTGTTCATCAGCTGTTCTAAGAGAGCTATGAGGGCATGGAACACATGCGGGCATGGTGTGTACTGGGGGAAACAGGGGTGGGGTGGGGAGATGCAAATATACGCCGTTATCCACATGAGAAGTACAAGTGACGGTTCCTACTACTTGTACATACAAAGAAAGATGTCCAGTGACATCATTCACTCATGTAATTCTTTCTGCATAAATCAAATGTTTTTTATTCATCTCTTCTTGTCTTAAGCTTATCCATGCAAGGGCCAGCTACAGATGCCATGTCTGCTTTGAAGTGTTCCATGATGCCCAAAGCTGATTGAAACTCATCCCCTGTTTGTGCTCCCATAGGTTTGCTTCCCTTTTACACATTCACCACAGTGCTGACAATTACTCTCTTTTATGATTAGAGTTATTTAAGTATGTGCTTTTTCCTCCTTCTATTCCACCATGAATTCCTTGAGGGCAGGGGCCTCTTTCTCATTTCTATAGCTCCTACAAATCCTAGACCAGTGCCCACCACATACAAGGCTCTGGGACAGTGTTGACTCAGTGGCACTGGCCTAAGAGCATGGATTATTGCCTAGCTTACCTGAAGGAGCATTTGTTCTCTTTCTTTTCTTGCTTGACTCCCCTCCATTCTCAATGAGGCCTTCTGTGACCAGAGGGCCACTGGCACTACCAAACTGCAGGGGCTCGTTGTTGTTGGCAGGGTCAAAGGGCAGCTGGTTCAACCCTAAAGAAGAAAAAGAAAGCCAAATCCAGACTCCATTAAGGACTGGGATGTCTCTAGGTTTTATTGTATGAGCCACTAGAGGAAAACTGTCTATCTTAAAAGCTTGGCAGTAACAGGTGGATTCCTTAAAGCCAATTAGTTGCCCTCTGCCATTTTTACAGATCTTGTTGATAAGTACAGAATTAAAATACAGGGTTTTATAAGACTCTGTCTTTTGTAAGAGCTGCAGCTCTGTCATTTGTAAGATCCTTCCTGTTTCTTGGAAATTAAAGTTTATGACCATAAATAACACTATGGCTATCACCTCCCTGAAAGAGATAGTGCTACGTGCTAAGTTGCTTCAGTCATGTCCAACTCTTTGTGACCCTATGGACTGTAGCCCCTCCAGGCTCCTCTATCCATGGGATTCTCCAGGCAAGAATACTGGAGTGGATTGCCATTTCCTTCTCCAGGGGATCTTCCTGACCCAGAGATTGAACCCACGTCTCTTACATCTCCTGCAGTAGGAGGCAGGTTCTTTACCACTAGCACCACCTGGGAAGCCTAAAGAGCTAGGACCCTCTTTAAATATGGCTATGGATGGACCTACTCTTTCTTTGAAAAGTTTGGTCACATATTTTTTAGATTATCTCTTGACATTTTTTCCCTTTCTTTCATTGCAAGGATTGTGGAATTGATGCAGATGTAACATTAGACTATGTGTGTGTGCTTAGTTACTCAGTTGTGCCTGACTCTATGCGACCCCCTGGATTGTAGCCCACCTATCCTGGTGTTAAAGTCACTGCCAACAATAATATAAGGATTTCCAAAAAAGAAAACTATAAGCAAACCAGAAAAGGAAACAAAGATATAAAACTTGCAAGGGAGTTATTTAGTAGTTGGAATGATGGGAAATTACAACCCAGGTTTGGGTAGTATTAATCCCATCCTCTTCAAATGATCTCAGAGCATGGTCACTTTACCAGTCGCTACTACACAATATAAAATGGCAAAAGGCATTTTTTATTCCCAAGTCTTATATGTTTTAGTCAGGGGTGAACAGAGATAGCTTCTTACTCCTCTGGCAGCAGCACCTGGAATTTAAAGTGTTTCAGTTAAAGCTTCATGAAATGTGGAATCAAGAGCTTTGTTAAAAATCCAAAGTTAGGTGATCTTTCCTAAGTCTTTTATCTACTGGTCCTCTAATCCTATCAAAAGAGGAATCAAGTTGGCTTGCTATGGCTCACTCTTAACTCTCAATTTTTCTATAGCCCATAGCTGTACAATTCTTAAGGAAATGTTGTAAAATGTCAATAAAAATTTGGAATCCAGTCAGTTAAAGGTCAACCAAATTTCAGTAAAATGAATGTTAAGGTGCTAACAAAATGGCTTCACATTCTTGTTTTTAATGAAAAGTATCTCTATGCTGTTTTCAGCCCATGGAACAAATACCATTTGTTCTGCAATCAGATTCCACTTGGAACACCTCCATTAAAATGTCTTCTGGGACTTGTCAAACATTTTCCTTTACATCATCTGAGTAACTAAGTGAAAAAATAAAAACTTGCTTCTGTGTCTTAACTCAACCATTCGCTGCATCCTATCCATGTCCTATTAAATCCCTACCATGACCAGAACTAAAGAAACAAAGACCAATTGCTATCTGGCTCAGACTGTAAAGAATCCAGCCACAATGCAGGAGACCCAGATTCAATTCCTGGGTTGGGAAGATCACCAGGACAAGGAAGTGGCAACACACTCCAGTAGTGTTGCCTGGAGAATGCCATGGACAGAGAAGCCTGGCGGGCTACAGTCTACGGGGTCACAAAGAGTCGGACACAACTGAGCACCTAACGCTAACACTAGAAAACATTCAGATCATGACCAAGACTATTTTCAAAGATTAGCTTTTATATAATTTACAAATGAATGTATTTCTTGCACTTGAATAGTCACAGAATCCAATATGATTAGTGTACTATTCTAAGACTTTTCTTGTTATTTCTTTCTGTGATATCAGGCTGATCAAAACAAGTTCCATGGAAGATAGAATATTATAGTAGAAACAATATATGCTTTGAAGCCTGAGAGATTGGGGTTCAAACCCTGGCTCTATCATTTACTATCTTAGTCACTCAGTCATGTCCTACTCTCAGCAACCACATGGACTGTAGCCCATCAGGCTCGTCTGTCCATGGGGATTCTCCAGAATACTGGACTGCGTTGCCATGCTCTCCCCCAGGGGATCTTCCCAATTCAGGGATCGAACCCAGGTCTCCCGCATTGCAGGCAGATTCTTTACAGTCTGAGCCTCCAAGGAAGCCCATAAATACTGGAGTGGGTAGGCTATCCCTTCTCCAGGGGATCTTCCTGACCCAGGAATTGAACCAGGGTCTCCTGCATTGCAGGCAGATTCTTTACCAGCTGAGCTACCAGGGAAGTCCTATTTGGGTAACTTCTGGCAATTTATGCAATTGCCCTTAGTCTTACCTTCATAATGTGTAAAAGGGGAATGATAACACTTCACAGGGCTGTTGCAAAGATAAGCAAACATATATATATTCTAAGTGAATTAAAACAAACTTTTCCCTGGCAAGTTTGAAGTTTGTAAGTAGCTCTTCTAAGGAGGATCTGTCTCTCTTTCTCTCCTATAGCCACATCTCTAGCATCTTGGTGCCTAGCATCATGCCTGGCACATAGTGAGTGTTGAATGAATGAATTCTCAATAGGGTGGGGTAGCTGATTCATTCTATGAACTCATGTAGTTAGAATAAAGAATTAATGACACAGTTTAAAAGTTCTGATGCTGATTATATCAATATTACTTAAAATAATTAAATTTCAAATGCATCTCCATCATTTGAATACTATATTACAGGATGGTAAAATCTTGATTGAAAGGAATGCATGGGATTAGGAGGTTCTCATTAATAATGGTTAATCAGAAGAATTTTTTCTTTTGCATTTGATAATTTCATAGAATAATATATTAGTCCATTTTTCTGCCTTATTAAGTAGATGACTGAGGATCTTACAGAGCTTCAGAGCTATGAGCTGTAAAAGGAGGCTAATAACACTAACTCATGGAACTGTTAAAAATAAGATTACATGACATCATGTATGTGGAACATTCTGCATCACATCTGGCATATAGCAGATGCTCAATAAATATTAACTGCTAATTTCCATTTATAACATCTTGAATTTTTGACATAGAATGTGAGGAGATTGGTCTGAATTTGCCCTCCAAGGATATACCTTACTTTCATCATTGAGTCTTTTATTGCTGTTTGTACTGTTTTCTAAAAACTGAAGGAGTCCAAGAACAAAATCTGATGAATTAAATGTATTTAGTCGTAGACATTTGACTATAATCGTTCTTCCCTTTTATTTACTCCCAGATGATAACTTTAGGGACTTAAGTATTTTGTTCCCTGCACTAATGTACAGATTTTTGTTTGGCACTGAATAAGACTGAGATTTCTACTACTTTCTGTGTATCCACCTCATAAATGATTCAAATATATGAAAATTCTGATAATGCAGCACACCATCTCAGCCTTGTTACTTATAGAAAAAGATCTCATATCAAGGAGAGACATCCCACCCAGAAGGCTCATCCATTGAATACAAATCCACGTTTTACATTATCCAAAATCCAATACAGTCTCCAAAGATTTGTAGTTCAAGAACAAGAGCTATAGACATAGCAAATTCCTATGACACTAGCGCTTCTCAGCTACATTTATTGTACTGTTTCATTCCTCCTTTAAGTGGCATTAAATCAACCTATAAATCAGTAAATCAATAGGTACTTTTAGGATCTTTTCTGTGTCATGTATATGTGATCTACTTTGAGTGTGTGTGTTAGTCACTCAGTTGTGTCCGATCCTTTGCAACCCCATGGACTGTAGCCTGCCAGGCTCCTCCATCCATGGAATTCTCTAGGCAAGAATACTGGAGTGGGTTGCCATGCCCTCCTCCAGGGGATCTTCCCGACCCAGGAAGCGAATCCGCATCTCTTATGTCTCCTGCATTGCGGGCAGGTTCTTTACCACTAGTGATACATTTTGTTCAATTGTTAACTTGCTTAATGCCCCTAAAATGAGCAGATGAGATGTCTAACTTTTTATGGACTCTACTGATAATCACTGAAAGAAAAACAAATGAGGGAGTCACCAAAAATTAACAGAACAAAAAATGTTCTAAAGTCTTATAAATTTCTCATAGCATTTGACCTTTTATTCCTGAGGATAATGTTAGTAAAACTTTGATCTTTGCTCATTCATTTCTCCTCCCATCTTATCTCCTCATCGCCTAACTCTACAAAATATACAGTTTGTCTAAAAGGAAGCATAGATTGATAAAGGAAAATAGATAATAAACACGAGTGTTATAGATTTCTGCTATTTCTGTATCTTAAGTTCACAGTTAAACAAGTCCATGTGGTAATGTAATCTCATCTAAAACCAGGTTGACAGGTTTAGACAGTTGACCAGCTGTTACTTCATGTCATGTCAAAATATAGATTGTCTGACTTCATAACACATATGAGGCCACTTTAGAAAGTATGCATATTGTGGAAGGGTGGGAAGGGGGTCCTTGTAGAATGACATTTATTATCCAATGGAACCAGAGGATGAAACATCTTGGAATGAAGTGTGGTTCCCAGTGAATTGTCCAGTCTGCAGGTCAAGGAGTTCACATGCAATGATGTCTGCAATACAGATGCAAATGATCTCTGGGCTTTGTGGAAAGCACTGAAGAATTTCCATGATTCTCCTCAAAGAAGATCAATGATCTCTTTGTGCCCAGCTGCTGTAATAGTCACTGCCACAATTTACTTTACAGAGCTTTCTACTATCAGGTCAAATTAGGACTAACCTTCTTGAAGCAATCGAACACTTTTAATGATTGCCCCAGGTTACAGCACCAAAATGTGACCCTGTGGGTCCCTGCCACTTCCCATTTGCAGCCGCAGCCCACAGACTTAAGGTGGTTCAACCTTAGCAAAAAGAAATACAATTCTACTCTGGACTAGTTATCTTTAAAAGAAAATGGTCATGTCTTGAGAAATCTAGTAAATTCAATTCAAGGCGGCAATCTCCAGACAGACATCAATGTTGAAAAAACAGAATATCAGTTTTTGGCAAAAGGAGCATTATAGCTAATTTGTGCATAAAACAGATTTATGTAACCTGAGTCCTATTTTCCAATTGACTTCAGTTTAAAATCAGATAGGGGACTCCATGGTAAAGGGGGAAAGAGGGTCTCCAAATTACTTTTTAATTTAAAATTCTTGAAGTAAGGGGGTAGAATAGTAGCCAGACCTTTGAGGTGCTGGCAGGTGCTTTTGTAGGATTTATCCATCCCTAGGAGCCCCTCCTCCTTCCTCAGTTGTGGCCTAAAAACTTCAGACTCCACATTTTTAACTCTTGCTACCCAGCAATTCCACCTGCTACTTCTGAGGGAATATTTACAATTTCTAAAAAGATTTGGACTGCAATATCACTCTCCAGCCACAGGGGTTAGCAGCCAAAACAAATGAACATTTCTCAGCTCCAGGTCTTAGCTGATGTCAAACAAATGAAACCTACTTTGTCAAGTTTGAGAGTTCAATATTCTGTATAACTGCTTTAGCTGAAGCAAGGGTAGCTGTAAAAGATGAATGGGAAAGTGAAGGGAATGGGGAAGCAAGGAGAAAGAAAATGGCCAAAGTCCTCTTCTGCTAAGAAGCCTGCGTGCATGGTGGTGAGCATAAGCCAAAACGATGCTTAAGTGACCTTTTTCAAGGTGTGATGCAGATGACAGGTGGATTTTTAAGGACGGTGATCCTCCAAGTATGTTTTAATGCTCCCCAAACTCCTTGGTCAAGTCCTTCCTAATAAGGCCCTGCCACTCTGAGACTTGTCTCCTATGATGCCCCAGCTTGTTCTCTACTCCAACACTTCCTGAACTCTAATGGTCACACATGTTCCCCAGGGATCTTGTTAGAATGCAGATTTTGATTCAATAAGTCTGGGTTGTGTTCTGCTTTTCTAACAAGTTCCCAGGTGATGCTGATCCTGCTAGTGTGGGGGTATCACAGTTTAGGTAGAAAAGGCTGACACTCGAGCAAAATGGGACTACCTAGCATTCACTGAATCATTCCAGTTCTTTCCTACTTCCACAGTTTTGGCTCACAGTGCTCCTCCACCCACCTCCTGATTCCTAACCTTCAAAAGACTATCCTTCCTCTCAGGTTTATCTCAGATGCTATTTCCTTCATGATGCCTTCTCCCATCCACTTCCACCCAACCCAAACAAACACAGCAATGGAGCAGGGCCACCAGGGAAACCACCATTCATTGACTGTGAAGAATGTGCAACAACTAGGACATGGAAGCAACCTAGATGCCCATCAGCAGACAAATGGATAAGGAAGTTGTGGGACATATACACAATAGAATATTACTCAGCTATTAAAAAAGAACACATTTGAAGCAGTTCTAATGAGGTGGATGCAACTTGAGCCTATCATACAGAGTGAAGTAAGTCAGAAAGAGAAACACTAATACAGTATATTAACGCATATATATGAAATTTAGAAAGATGGTAATGACAATCCTATATGCAAGACAGAAAAAGAGACACAGGTATAAAGAACAGACTTTTGGACTCTGTGGGAGAAAGCGAAGGTGGGATGATTTAAGAGAATAGCACTGAAACATGTATATTACCACATGCAAGACAGATGATCAGTGCAAGTTCGACGCATGAAGCAGGGCACTCAAAGCTGGTGCTCTGGGACAACCCAGAGGGATGGGGCAGGGAGGGAGGGGGGAGGGGGGTTCAGGATGGGGGGACACATATACACCTGTGGCTGATTTATGTCAATGTGTGGCAAAAACCACCACGATATTATAAAGTAATTAGCCTCCAATTAAAATAAATTGAAATTAAAAAAAGAATGTGTCCTGCCTTATATTCTTTATCCCACTCTTCTATTTTCTAGTTATTATTCCCATTTACAACAAAGAAAGGTAAACTTACAGAACTTTAATTTCCCAAGGTCACACAGCTAATAAGCAGTATTACTAATAAACACCATTCTGACCTTCCTCAGGTCTTAATCTGCACTCTTCCTATGAATGACTTGTGTTATAGTTCTCTGAGTATTTGTCTTATTCTCCCTTCCCTCCTGCCTTAGCACATGACCACTAAGTTGTAAACTCTGTGAGGACAGGCTTTATGCCCCAGTCAGAGGGTTCAGGATGGGGAACACATGTATACCTGTGGTGGATTCATTTCGATATTTGGCAAAACTAATACAATTTTGTAAAGTTTAAAAATAAAATAAAATTAAAAAAAAAAATCTCTCCTTATTCAAAATGCCTGGCATGGTGCCTTGTACAATATTATACAGACTCCAGAAATGTGTACAGAACTGAACTCAGCTACAATTTTGGGTACAATAGTTGTGTTGCCTACCCTAGATGCCAAGCAACTGGCTGCTAGAGCTGTTATGAAAGGAGAAAGAAATATGGTTTGGGGAGTTAATTCAGCATTCCTCATATCCCCTCTACCCACTCCAGTACTCTTGCCTGGAAAATCCCATGGACAGAGGAGCCTGGTAGGCTGCAGTTCATGGGGTCGCCCAGAGTCAGACACGACTGAGCAACTTCACATTCACTTTTCACTTTCACGCATTTGAGAAGGAAATGGGAACCCACTCCAGTGTTCTTGCCTGGAGAATCCCAGGGACGGAGGGGCCTGGTGGGCTGCCGTCTATGGGGTCGCACAGAGTCGGACACGACTGAAGCGACGCAGCAGCAGCAGCGGCATATCCCTTCTATCCTAGGATCCCTGATGACTCTTTGGGGAGTGGTGATAGACTATCTATCATACACTGTACTCCTGAAAACGACTCTGCATAACTTCACTTTCCCTTTCCAAGAAGCAAAACAGTCCTTCTACCGACTAAGAACTCTTTATAAGAAAACACTATAAAAGAAACCCTATATATGGATCTTCTCTTAGTATTTCTATGGACACCAGGTTACAGATTCCTGCTTTACAAACTGCAGTCAAGGCAATCCCTAGAGATGTACCATCCAACACAAGAACCATTAAACAGATGTAACCATTGAAATAGAAGTTTAAGTGAATTAAAATAAAAAGCTCAGTTCCTCAGTTGCACTAGCCACATTTAAAGTGCTCAATAGCCACATGTGGCTAGTGGCTTCTGTATTGCACAGTACAGTACAAAGTATCTCCATCATCACTGAAAATCTTACATGCTGCTCTAGAGTCAGATCTAGATTCAAATCCATATTTTCTACATACTAGGTGTGCCACTTAAAGGGGTATAAAACAAGTCACTTGATTTCTCTGACATCATTTCTATACTGGAGAATGGGGATGATAATGACTCCTCTTAGAGGGAAGTGAGGAAAATTAAAGGAAAGGATGTATGTCTAAGGTCTATCACATATCAGACACTAAATAAGTGTGAGCTCCCTTCTTCTAACTCAACTGGGGATTTACAGGCATTTGCCCCCAAATTTGAATAGTGTGGCTACTTAGGCCATCCCACTATATCCTATTTATGGCTTAGAAGATATTAGCTTTGCATTCATGTTATAACCCTATTTTTCAGATAATATACAGCCATCAAGGTAAAAACATTAATACATAATGCTGGGAGTAGTAGCTCAGCTGGTAAAAAATCTGCCTGCAATGCAGGAGACCCAGGTTTGATTCCTGGATAGGGAAGATCCCCTGGAAAAGGGATAGGCTACCCACTCCAGCATTCTTGGGCTTCCCTGGTGGCTCAGTTGGTAAAGAATCCGCCTGCAATGTGGGAGACCTGGGTTGGGTCCCTGGATTTGGAAGATCCTCTGGAGGAGGGCATGGCAACCCACTCCAGTATTCTTGCCTGGAGAATCCCCATGGACAGAGGAACCCAGTGGGCTGCTAGGGTTGAAAAGAGTCAGACATGACTGAGTGACCAAGTGCAACACACAGCACAGTCAGTGATTGCTCTTTGCTTATACTATTTTTAGGAAAGGAGACCATATTTGTCACCACCTTGAACTTTCCATCACGAAAGAACCATATTTTCCCCCTTACAACTGAAATGCCTCCTCCCAAAGCTTTAATCAGTGCTCACTTTCAAGTGGTGGGTGTATTATTAGAACACTGTTAGCAGTGACACTAGAGCTGGAATAGGGAAGGTCCATTTCTCTCTAAATCCATATTTTCCAATGCTTTCTGCTTTTCCTGTGAGGCTGACATCTCCCAGGCCTGGTAAAGGTGAATTATTTGTGAAAAGTCTGAACTAAATCTGTTAAGATGTTTGAGTTCTGTGAGCAGGAAAGCAAAATACATATTTCTAACTTCAAGAAGAAGAACCCTTCAGGACTCTTTCCCCTGTTCAATTTAAGGCTTGGGAAACACAGCAAAATCACATTCCTCAATGAAAACAAAGTTCAAAAAATGTTGATTTGATAGAACAGTTCAAAGTGACAGATGGTAGACAGGCGATCTATCATTTTCCTTAGGATAAAGTCTGGCAGTCTTCAGAGAAACTGAGAAGAGAAAGTCTTATTTTTCTCTAGTTTAGCCCTGGGAACTTGCAACTACCCTTCTCTCTCCATTTTTGGGAGAGGAGGATTAGGAAGGTGGTGATTCATCAGTGTCTGCTTTGAGCTGGCTCTAGGCCATGCTGCAATTCCTGTTGACCAATTTTCTTCTTGAGTGACGGGAAAAGGGCAGGTCGCTAACATACTGACCATTAGGTTATCTGTTTAATACTTGCCTGAGAACGTGCCCAGAGGTGCTATATTATGGGTGTCTCTTTCTAAATAAAATAAATAATTGTGGATTTCAGGCCTGAGGGCAGAGAGTTGTTCTGGTATTGAAATTGGAGTCTATCTTGTCAGATCTGTAATGAGGTCTTCCCTTCAGGCTGATTGATTTTATAAAGCTGCGGTAATTATCAAAAGCAAGCACAGTTCTCTCTGCAGAAACCACTCCGCTGGTTTTGAAAACTAGCTAGTCAGCTGGATCTGGTCAGGAGCCTAGGCTGAGCCAGCTTGTTCTGTAGGAATGGTTAGCACACGCGCCAATTTACTCTAATAGATTCTTAAGACACCAGTAAATAAGTTGTAAACAAAGTTCCGCAAAACAATTTCACATGCTGTAAATGAGTGAAAATTGAAGTAGCAGTCAGATAAATCTGCATTTCTGTGTAGGATACTTTGAAGGGGAGAATGAGAGCGAAAGCTCCTTTAGTCTTTGGAGAATTAATTTTATCAATTAATACTAGAAGGATATTGGTTATCTGTTAAGACTGATGCACTGTATGAATAACATTTGTATCTTTGCTTTTCCCCAAATGTACACACTAATTTCACCAGATTTCCTTTATTCATTCACCTAGCCTTCATTAACTATTTATCCAATCACTGTGCTACAATTTTAATTACCTTCTAATTAACCAATGATGAGTTTGTGATTTAGCTTCCCTAAATATAGAACTGCATAAATACAGTAAACCTTCATTTACACCTTCAAAAAATATTAACGTCTCTCCTTTCCCTTACACCATTAATTTTGCTATATTGTATCATTAATGTTCTGGAGCTGTGCTTTCTGTATTCCTAATATTTGATCCTCATTTGAACCAGTTTTTCAAGAATGTATGATAAACAACCCTGTTGTTGGCTGTGAAATTAAACGTATGGGAGGAAACAGAGCTTCCTGTAATATGTTAACGCATCTTTATAGAGCCACACCTCCTCTATAGCAACTTCACCTCAGGAGCATCAGTATAGGGTGTTGACAAGTGATTAACTGCTTCAGAGAGGTCCCTGGGCTGAAATCAGACCTACTACTGAGGAGAAAAGGGTTTCCCAGATGGCTCAGTGGTAAAGAATCAGCCTGCAATACAGGAGACGCAGGTTCAATCCCTGGGTCGGGAAGATCCCCTGGAGAAGGAAATGGCAATTCACTCCAGTATTCTTGGAGAATTCCATGGACAGAGGAGCCTGGCAGGCTAAAGTCCATGGGGTTGCAAAAGAGTCAGACATGACTTAGTGACTAAACAACAACAACTGAGGAGAAAGGTAGAATCTCCCTGAGAAAACAACATGACTGTAAAGGAAAAGCTTGCAAAAAAGAACTAATCTGTGTTTGAAACAAAGTCTTAGTGTTGTTGTATAAAAGAATAAGATCTTAATTTTGCTCCAGTCTACAGTCTAACTGATGTATTCAATACATGTTGGAACGAATGAATCAATCTAACAATGTTGACAGACAGCCTCTCTCCTTATTCATCCAATGCATTCAAAGAATTTTGTGTGCTTAGCAGTATCCTAGGCCCTAGGGTTTCAGGACTTGATAAGACACAGTTTTGTTCCTCGAAAAAAAAAAAGAAAATTGCAACCAGAAAGGAGGGCAAATAAATACACAGAAAATTTGGGCCAAATTACTGCATCAGCTTCATCTCTTGCCACTTACCCCCAAGTATGCTTTAATTCATTCATACAAAACTTCTCAGATTCCTCAAACATGCTATTCCTGTTTCTGCCTCTGTACTGCTTTTAAAAAAAAAACCACTTTATTTTATTGTGGTAGTAACACTTAACACGAGCTCTACCTTCTTAACAAAATTTTAAGTGTACAATACGGTACTGTTAATTATAGGCATGATCTCTAGAATTTATTCATCTTCCATAGTTCAAACTTTTTGACTGTTGATTAGTAATTTTCCATTTCCGCTGCCACTCAGCTATGGCAGCTACCATTATACTCTCTGGTTCTATGAGTTTGACTATTTTAGATAACTCATACAGATGGAATCATGCAATATGTGACCTTTTGTGGCTAGTTTATTTCATTTAGCATAACATCTTCAAGCTTTATCCATATTCTTGCATACTGCAGGATTTTCTTCTTTTTTAAGTTGAATAATAATATTCTATTATATGTATATACCATGGTTTCTTTCTTCATTCATTTGTTGGATGTTTAGGTTGTTTCCATATCTTGGCTATTGCAAATAATGCTTCACAGTGTTGGAGTGCTAATATCTTTTCAACATACTGATTTCAATTTATTCAGATAAATACTTAGGAGTGGGATTGCTGGATCATATGGTAGTTCTATTTCTAATTTTTTGAGGAACCACCATACATTTTCCATAGCAGCTGCAACAGAGTACAAGGGTTCCGATCATTCTACATCCTTGCTAACACTCCTCTTTGTTTTTTATAATATCCATCCTCATAGGTATAAAATAATATCTCATAGTTTTCACTTGCATAACCCTAATGATTAGTGATGTTGAGCACCTTTTCATATACTTATTGGCCATTTGTATACCTTCTTTGGAGAAATGTCTATTTAAGTCTTTGGTGGTGGTGATGTTCAAAACCCTGCTCAAGTGTGACTTCTTCAGTGAAATGTTTCCTAATCCCCAAAAGCTCTCTCCACAGGAGTAGACAGAGCCTTAAAAAAAAAATCAGATCATTTATTTTAAGATCTCAGGTTCCATTCTTGATGTTTATAGGTTTGTAGGTGTTCTGGGTGGGAGGTTGTCAATATCTGATACTTGCCTTTAGAAAGTTCATGCTTATGGTAGAATGAAGGACACACTGGAGATGAGAAAGCACTCAAGACAGAGAGACCAATTACAATACCAAAGTGATACAGTGGACAGAAGACAGTAGTATAACCTCAGATAGTAGCAATGAATAGAAAGAAATGGATATCAGAGATATTCATGAAATGAAATTATCTGGATTTGGTGTTTGATTGAATCTGGAAGTTGAGGGGAAGAGAGGAGTCCAAGGATGATCCATTTTAAAGTTCTTAGTTTCAGTCCTAAAAATCCTGCAAGGTTTGGGAGTTCAGCATGAGAAAAAGCACAATCCACTGGAAGCATACCCACAAAGCTACAGTGAAAAAGAAAACTGCTTCCAATCTCTATTTGCCATGGCATAAAGGCTTCCAGGAAACACCATCAAAAGGCTTACACTTGACCTTTACTATGTATTCTTAGCAAAGCCTGTCAAAAGGTATCAATTCATCCCAGAAAAAAAAAAAAGCATAATAGTCTAAGAGCCAGGATAACATAGTATTGGGCTATGGAGGGAGAATAACATTTTATTAATAGGTCTCAGACTTGGTTTATTTTGTCTCCAGCATTTACTGATGAAAGTGTCTTTGAAGGTCAGAAACACTTAATAGATTCCTTCCCTTTCCCCTGTATACTTCTCCTTATTCTCCTCTCCCCAACAACTCTTCAAAATGGTCTTATTAGAAAACCTTGCATTTTAATAGCAGTTGTATTTTGGTTATTATCATATGTTGGATTAAGCTGACAATTCTCCTTTTAACAATACTCAAAGAAAGCTTGAAAAAATTAATGCTACATTGTTTTTCTCCCTGCCAAAGAATATAGTATTGTAATTGTCTCTTGGAGAAGAAGCACTCTAATCGTCTTTAACTTTAAAGTAAATTCATTTCAGGAAGATGCTTTGAGACAAACTATTGACAGAGCAAATCAGGGCTTCTAGGAGATTGTGAAGTGATGGATTGAAGAGAATGCCATAGCCAAATTCAGTTCCGTGAACATTTTCAACTTAAGAGTTTCTCTGCAACAAAATAGCACTGTTAAGTCACGTTCTGTTGTGGAAGATAGGCCTTAAACATTGAGCAGATTCTTAATACCTAATGGTTCTAGGCACCACAGAGGCAACACACATACAACGCAATTATTCAGATTAAACAATAGAAGAAGCTGTTATACCAGGTGAAGTCAGAGTGTGAAAGCACAGTAACTTTCCAAAATGGTGGTTAAAAAGAATCCAGGACTGGAAAAGACTTAAGAAGCCTCTTATTCCAACTGATGTCATTGGAATCTCGGACTGGTCTCAAAAGTCAAAGGTCATTCCAACTTTCACTCCCTCCCTAACTGAATCCATCTCCATCTTCCATTGTTGTCATTTTGTTATTTTTGGAGCCCCTCCTGTTCAAGGCTTGGGGAAATACATCATCTGGAGACAGATTTGGATTGGTACATTTATAGCCTTGGTAAATTAACAAGGTCAGAATTTCCTGGAAATTTGGCACGTTTCTAAGTTGACGGTGGAAAGAAAAAATGGACTAGCAATGACCTAAGGCCCCACATACTTGACCAAGGAGCCTAGCTTCCTGGGCAGATGCAAAGCATGAGCATAAAGCCATAGTGCAGTAAAACAGTTCTATTTAAGGATCCTCCCTTTGGGCTTCTAAAAGGCAACTGTCTTTTTTGATACACATGTGACCCACATCTGGTTTTCTATAAAGTGAATGGTGCCAAAAGCAGTTCCTGTATTCTCTTGTTTTTCACCAGCTACTTCCTGTCTCAACTCAGTCACAAACCTTACAGACTTGCTAGGAGTATCTCCAGAAGAGAGTGAGACTTTAAGACAGTGTCTCATTGCTGGACACATATGAAAATTACCTGGGGAACTTTTTAAACTTACTAATGCCTGTGCCCGACCCCCAGAGTTCTCATTTAATTGTTTAGGGCAGGCCCACCAGGTGATTCTAACGGGTGCAGCCTGGACTGAAGACAACTGCTCCAAAGGAAGCAAATGAGTATACACTACCCAAAGTGTTGGTTTTTTTTTAAAGTTAAAACCAAATAACAGAGAATAAGTTCATTTATTCATTACCTACAATATGAAGGACACTGTATTGGTTGTGTAGTATAAATAGGTTAGACATAAACTTGTCTGGTTTATGATGCTTCTATGGAAAAGATGGAAAAATAAGATTAGAAGGGTTTCTAGCAACCAAAGAAACTCATATCAAAACTTGAAGTCTTGGAAAAAATTCAGGTAAAATATTACCACAGGATTATGTTCTTTTCCTTGGTGTAGGAGATAGCAACTAAAATGCTTCAGAAATATTGTGTCTGTTTTTTTTATTTCCAGAAAAAGATTCCACACTGCTTTGGGGGTTGTTCCCCAATCTCACAACCCTTGGGACCCCAGGCCAGTCATCCATGCCCTCAAGTAGATCATTAATTTACTCCACTACATGTACAATGTCATGAAGGATGTTGGGAAGCACTGTGTCTAAACTACAACTACATTTAATAAAATCAGGCTGCAGTGTGGTTTGCTTATATTACCTGTCACCTCAATGATTCCTCAGTGAATGTTAGGAAGGGTCTGGTAAACTGTAAAAAATGCAAAGGAAGCAGTTAAGTATAGTGGAAGAACAGGGAACAAAGACACAAGCTCTGGTCTCTGCTCTTCCATTAACTTAGTTGGAGAACCTTGGGCAAGTCATTCTTGGTCAAAGTTTCCTCATGTGAAAGATGAGTGTTGTACCATATGATCTCTGAGCTCTGCATTTAAGATACAACAACAATAACAGATGTGTATATGGAGAACATTAATAGACACCTGATATAAAACTGAGTAATGGGGTAGAAAACAAGAGAGGATGGAGAGCTCGATGAATGCCTAAGTAAATGATTTAATAGCAGTACAGTTAAGGCACCCTGAAAAAAAACCAAGCATTTCCATCACTGCTCCAAAAAAAAACTCCTTAAGAATTTTGCTAATTATAGACAAGAACTTGTAAGTATAGACAAGTTTTTTTTAATAAGATGTTTAAATACCAATATATTTTCCAAGTAACTGGCTATCAAATAATGTCATTTAGAGCACAAGTATTGTGAAACTCAGAATAAAAGTTTAATGCTGAAATAAAGCATGTCTAACATGTTAGGAATAAATTACTCTAATTGACCAAAGCTTTGCTCACATATGAGACATTTCAAAATGTAACGATGTGCTGACAAAACTACTTGTATCCCTCTGCCAAAGTTATAGGACTGCTATTAAATCCAAAGTATGGTATTTGTATATACATAAGAGCAGACAACAATTACAATCTAGAGATATTTTAAATTTCATCTTTTTTATTTATTAGTATTGTTAAACAGCAATGAGCATTGAGAAAAAAATGAATCAGTGTGCATTATGCAACAATCAGGCAAAATACTCTAATCCCCTGTCATTCTCTTTCCTTGGCCCCTGGGTACTCATTAAAGGTTAATTTATTTAAATCTCTCAAACATTCATTTCAATCTACTTTAATAAACTAATGAATCTTTGGAACTTTGCCTAATCAGCTTATGTTTCCTATTTTAATACATCTATAAAATGTCTTTTTTTAGAGCTCATTCTTAATAGTTATCTTCCCTCTTGGATATAGAATTGTACTTCAGTAACAACCTGATTTGAGCATTTGGTAACACATAACCTCATCCAACACACAGAGAATGCCTGTGGCTTGCCTATTGCTCTTAAACACAGTTATATTTTAGAGGATAGTGAATTGATTTATGTTTAGTAGGGATAATAATCCTCCAAATTGAAATGGTCATTTTGCAGTTTAGTGGGAGTGACAATTATATTGAAGAAAAGCTTCTAACAACTTTGGTGCTTGTCAAATGTTGTGAGGGCCTGTCAGTGAAACAACTCCATTTTGGCCATTGCAAATCAGAGCAGAGCATGGTACATGCCATGTGGATTGGCAAACGTAAGAGAAGTCTTCAAAAGAGTAGTATCATCTAAATGGGGTCAAAATTTGTACCTTATAATCTGTTCAACTGCCATGTTAAGTACGTTTTATTTAATGGTAACTTTAGGGAGTCTTTCATGTAATGACCATTAAGTTGAATGTTCTCAAGGTGGTGGCTGACATTTGGGAACTGCACTCCACCCTGTATACCACAATGCCAGAAACCAAAATCTTGGAGCACTTAGGACATTATTTCTAACACTTTTCTGTAACAATTGACATTATAGAATTTTACAGCTTATCAAGTGCTTATACAACATCCTTATGATGGAAGAGGAGAAAACTGTAGCTCAGGGGAGTTTCAGTGATTTACCCAAAGTTATAACATGACTGTATGGAGGAGTGGGAACCCAGACCCTCTGGCTACAGATCATTCCCCTGTACCATGTTGCCTTAACTGTAGGATCTCTGTTGGGGTTAATGTTTTTACTGTTGCATGGTTCACCACTGATGAAAGAAAAATTGTAAAAGTTACCTCCAAGATGTTTTGGCAGTAAATAAATCAAATTGACTAAAAATTATTATGATAAATGATACAACATAACTGAACTTCATAATATAGTAATTCACTGAAGTGTAACTTCATGTGTAAGAGCTGGAATTCTTAATTTTAAGTTTTGCTTTCATTTTACATACAGATTAGTAAAAATAATGAATGTATTCCCCACCCTTGGTCTAGATTTCAAATGTTTAAATTTCTGGTGAAAGTAGATGCTTGGCTCTAAGTTAAATTGCTAAAGGTTTTCAAGTTGTCACCTTTGCTTTTTCAAACAGTAACTCCAAGGAATTACCTTTCAAAGTCCATTGTTCATTCATTTCTCGTCTGTCCACCCATTCATTTATCCAATTATCCAGCTGACATTTACGGAATGCCTACTTGGAGCCAAGCAACAGGACTGACATGGACCCTACTTGAAGCTCCGAATGCTGCCTTACTTCCTCAGACTAAGAACTCCTTGAAGACAGGAATTCTGTCATTCTGCACAGAATATAGTCAGTTCTATTTGCAGAAAATCACTTAAACACTCTTTTGACAATGAGATTTCTGACTCCCTGGCCACCCACATGCCCCTCCAGACATATGGGAGTTAGGGGAAGAAATAGCAGAATCTGCTTATCAAGTCTGATCTTTGGATAATGACTCCAGGTCTCCCATCCGAGCTTGCTGCCTCTCTGCCTTGTGGTCAACAAAGTGATTCAGCTCAAAACAGCAATATATCTGTTGCTGCTTCCAAGATATCTTCTAGCAAGCTACACTTTTTTAAATGGTTACTTCTGCCCTTCAGCACAGTGGTGAACTGCATCAGCAAATGTACTGTCTCATCTGACTCCGTGAGAAGTAGATGCTTATACACAATAATGTAGATACATTTGAAAAAGCTGCCAAATCAGGAACATGACTGCTGTCACTAAACAGATACTTGATTTTCTTATATTAACATAAGAACTCACATTCAGAGACTGCTATTACCTTTTCAACTCTCCGTCATATCCACCTCAAAGTTACCTTGTGAGGTGACCAGAGAAGGTATGATTGATTATACAGTTAACGTTTGAAAATCTAAACCTAAGAGAGGCTAGGTGATTTATTTCAAGTTTCACAGCAAGCCAGTGACAGAGTTGGGTCTCCCAACTACCACTCCAGGGATCAGGCTGTTTGTGCTCCTTGTCATCAGGAGAGTTGTAATTTTAAGAATTTCTAGGAGTCATGAAAAACCAACCAATTATCTCAGTTTGTACCATTGCCTACTTAATTATTTAGAAATGATTTCCTAGGAATAAGAAGTGAGGGAAACCAGCATGGTAAACAGGCAATTCTGAACAGGAAACTTCCTTCAAGCAGACTGAGCCTTAATTGCAATGCTTCCAAACTGAATGGTAATTAAGCCCAAAAAGGTAGGGTTTAAATAAACAAAAACAATGGTACACATATTTTCTCTGTATTAGAAATCTTTTTAGTTCTGCAAGGATGGAGTAAGTCATGCCGTGATACATCTTTTACTCACAGAAATGAAGATTGTGAGTAGCTGATACCACTCACAAGGCATATTTGTGTTTTCTAGGCTTCCTCTAAAATATAAGAATATTGGCTTCACATATATTTGACATAAAACATTTTCTGTTGGACCATATATAATATTTTAAAGGTCAAGAGTTTATATTTTAAAAAAAAGGAAGGTCTTCCTACTTCTATTATCATTTGTTATTTAATTCTTCAAAATAGATTTCCCCAACACACTGTTTTTAAAATATTTTATTAAGCAATATATATATACACACACATATATATATATACATAACAATATATATTTTATCCAAAGAATAGCAAAGAGAGATAAGAAAGCCTTCCTCAGTGATCAATGCAAAGAAATAGAGGAAAACAACAGAATGGGAAAGACTAGAGATCTCTTCAAGAAAATCAGAGATACCAAAGGAACATTTCATGCAAAGATGGGCACAATAAAGGACAGAAATGGTATGGACCTAACAGAAGCAGAAGATATTAAGAAGAGGTGGCAAGAATACACAGAAGAACTATACAAAAAAAGACCTTCATGACCCAGATAACCATGATGGTGTGATCACTCAGCTAGAGCCAGACATCCTGAAATGAGAAGTCAGGTGGACCTTAGGGAGCAACACTACAAACAAAGCTGGTGGAGGTGATGGAATCCCAGTTGAGCTATTTCAAATCCTAAAAGATGATGCTGTGAAAGTGCTGCACTTAATACATCAACCAATTCGGAAAAGTCAGCAGTGGCCACAGGACTGGAAAAGGTCAGTTGTCATTCCAATCCCAAACAAAGGCAGTGCCACAATTAAAATAAATAAATTTATATTAAAAATAAAATAAAATTAATTCATTAAAAAAAAAAGAAAGGCAATGCCAAAGAATGTTCAAACTACCACACAGTTGAAGTCATCTCACATGCTGGCAAAGTAATGTCAAAATTCTCCAAGTGAGGCTTCAATAGTACGTGAACTGTGAACATGCAGATGTTCAAGCTGGATTTAGAAAAGGTAGAGGAACCAGAGATCAAATTGCCAACATCTGCTGGAACACTGAGAAAGCAAGAGAGCTCCAGAAAAATATCTATTTCTGCTTTATTGACTACACCAAAGCCTTTGACTGTGTGGATCACAACGAACTGGAAAATTCTTCAAGAGATGGGAATACCAGACCACCGTACCTGCCTCCTGAGAAATCTGTATGCAGGTCAAGAAGCAACAGTTGGAATTGGACATGGAACAACAGACTGGTTCCAAATTGGGAAATGAGTACGTCAAGGCTGTATATTGTCACTCTGCTTATTTAACTTATATGCAGAGTACATCATGCGAAATGCCAGGCAGGATGAAGCACAAGCTGGAATCAAGATTTCTGGGAGAAATATCAATAACCTCAGAAATGCAGATGATACCACCGTTATGTCAGAAAGCAAAGATCTAATGAGCCTCTTGATGAAAGTGAAAGAGGAGAGTGAAAAAGCTGGCTTAAAGCTCAACATTCAGAAAATGAAGATCATGGCATCTGGTCCCATCACTTCATGGCAAATAGATGGGAAAACAATGGAAACAGTGAGAGACTTTATTTTCTTGGGCTCCAAAATCACTGCAGATGGTGACTGCAGCCATGAAATTAAAAGACATTTGCTCCTTGAAAAGCTATGACCAACCTAGACAGCATATTAAAAAGCATAGACATTACTTTGCCAATAATGGTCCATCTAGTCAAAGCTATGGTTTTTTCCAGTAGTCAGGTATGGATGTGAGAGTTGGACTATAAAGAAAGTTGAGCACCAAAGAATCGATGCTTTTGAACTGTGGTGTTGGAGAAGACTCTTGAGAGTCCCTTGGACTGCAAGGAGATCCAACCAGTCAATCCTAAAGGAAATCAGTCCTGAATATTCATTGGAAGAACTGATGCTGAAGCGGAAACTCCAATACTTTGGCCATCTGATGCGAAGAACTGACTCATTAGAAAAGACCCTGATGCTGGGAAAGATTAAAGTCAGGATGGGGAACATGTGTATACCTGTGGTGGATTCATGTTGATATATGGCAAAACCAATACAATATTGTAAAGTTAAAAAATAAAATAAATAAATAAAAAAAATAAAGTCAGGAGGAGAAGGGGATGACAGAGGATGAGATGGTTGGATGGCATCACCGATTTGATGAACATGAGTTTGAGCAAGCTCTGGGAGTTGGTGATGGACAGGGAAGCCTGGCGTGCTGCAGTCCTTGGGGTTGCAAAGTGTCAGACACAACTGAGTGACTGAACTGAACTGATCAAGCAAAATTACATTTTTTCATCTTTCTAATCCTTTTCTTTTTGAAGATTACATAAGACCTCATAACTGTTTTTTTCTAAGTCTCTGACTTCTTTCTCCCTCACCGTAAGTAAACCACAAGCTATATTACACACACACACATTTAATAAATGTCACTTTAAAGGCTTTCTGGACCACCACAATGGATAGCCAATTTACCCATGATGAAAACCCTTTGCATTTCAAAAATATGTATTACAATAACATGATTAAATCTCTAATTCATAAATAAGCCAGAAAATGACACATGTGGCTTTATTACCAACCCCAAATTATTAGTCTGAGGTCAAGGAAATGAATTAAATGGAACACAGACCAGACATCCTAGGAAAGGGGATTACAGATAGGAGCTGGGAGGTCAAACAGCTATGTTAGTGTTAATGAATACCAAACTTGCTAGAGGTGATTTGGAACAATGAAAAATGCTGACTACTATTACCACCAAAAAAACCCACGACATATTATTGTAAATGTCACATTAAATTGTTTAATCTACCCCTTCCCAGGGACCAACAGACATTTTGCTTGGTATAGTATATTTTTCTAGCCTAATACAGCGATAAAGGGGTCTGAAAAACAGAACTTTCTGAACTTTAAGGGTTGATTTCTTCCCTTATTTTGCCCTCCCCTCCACCAAAGCTATACAATTAGTTCACCTTTTTGCAGGGGCAAGAGGTTGTGAAGAAAAATGAAATTCATATAGACATCAAATGTCTCATTTTGGCCCATGGTTTCTGTCTCCTTCCCCATCAGAATCTTTACCAGAGCATTAACAGCTAGCAAAATTGTCTGATGAAAGTGCAATTTTTCCAATTTTCCAATTTTTAAAATTTTTTCCAATTTTCTTCCCTGCTCACCCTCTAGTAAAAACCAGAACTAAAGAGCAGAATGGAAAATAAAGATGAGCAAGGGTATGGATAACCCACAAACCAGATAATGAGCCCCTGAATAATCAAGATTTGACTTAAACCTCCATTATTTCTTACTTAAACTTATCAGACTATACTTTTCTTTAGCACCTTAACCACAGAATTGCAGTATATCTCTAAATCCTTGTTTGGAGGAATAGGAGTGGGGCATGATGGTCAAAATTTGTTAATGGCCTCTCTTGACACTCCCTCTATTATTTTCCTTTTCTCTGGCAGCCAAAGGTGATGCTAACTTTGATAGGAGTCTTGAACACTATAAAAGATGGTTGGCAACTGGAGTAGTACTTCTCATGCCCGTAAGCAAGGATGAGTTGATTCATTAGAAATCAACATTCCAGGAACCTCTGTATGTTGATATATTGGCTAATTGCCTTTTAGGAATTAAGAATGAGATTTCCCTTTCAATGTGTACACCAAACTTCAGCTGTGGGGGATATGTTTCTTTGCATTTACCTACAATGCTTCTCTTTGACTCTGCTTTATAGTTTTTTTTTCCCCTTCTTTAACTTCATATTCCTTAATGTGGTGGGGCCTCTGCATGAAAATACTACTCATGCCCTGCCACTAAGTAGTTGATTTCATCTTGGAATTCATATCAATCTATGACAGGCTTCCTGTTAGAGCTACTCTACACAGATCCAGATTCATTTCTCAGCTCCATGTTCTCAAACCTGCTATCTTCCCTGCTACATAAACCATTACTATCTCAATTCCCAGATATCTCACACTTTCTAGTAAAACTGCCTGTTCCACTACAATAATGGTTTCAAGGCACCTTTGGACTTCAAAACTGCTTTTCCATATTCTCAAAAACATGATTTCTACAAATAATATCATCAATAAAGGGAAAACAGTAACCATGTCTTGAAGACATTTAAGCTGAATGTGGTGGAAGGGCAAGAGAAAATAGTCCAGAATTTCTTAAGTTATAAAAAGATAGCTTCCTAGGGAAGATGGCTGAGATGGCATCAGTAACTAAATATTCCTTCTGATCATGCCAACACTATTAGCACCTTTTTCCTACCATGGATGTCTATTTCATGCTCTACTTGCACTCCTTTTTGTTTTATAATGGTTTCCAGGTCATGTTGTATAAGCACAGTTTCTTTCTCCTAAGCAGATGGCATCTTATCTGCTCACCATGCCCCTATCCCCTACACCGGTGTGCACACACACACTCACACACTGTAGTATATCATACCACACTGTGTACTCCATAAACACTCAATACATGCCTGGTGACATGTTTTATAACAGTTCTCTGGATATCTTTCCCTAATAACAACTCATCCTCTTTCTACCACTCCTTGTTCTTACTTCCTTAGAGAAATGGAACTGAGGTAGACATGGTGAATGGAGTTACTTCACTTAGGGAGCAATGCCGATGTCAAAACCCAAAGCAGAGTTCTATTTTGTGATGATAGTTGTTGTTCCTGCTTATAGTTGAAGGGGGAGAGAGGAAAACAAAATTGGAAACATTTATTCTCAAAGCTTTACTGTAAACAAATAAGCAATTTTATCAGAAACAAGCGATCCATAATTGCCATGCCTAAACTGCAATGATATGCTTAACTGGTAGAGTTCACACAAACATACTGGCATCTGTTTGTGCAATTCCTTTTATTAGAATGAGCAAGGTGGAGTCTTGGGGTGTATCATTTAAATGAAGGGTGCTATGGGGTAGAGTAGATAGAATCAGCAATATTCTTGCTCTAGTATACAAGGTTTGACTCAAATTTAACCTCTGCTCAGGGAAGAGGAAAAATCTATAACCTGTCATGCCAGCAGCCTATTATCACACTTTCTTTCTTCATTCCAACCTTCCTACTGTTACGGAACAGCACCATTAACACTGCCATTGTGTGAATGAGTAGGGAATTGCTAGCTCTGATTTACCAAAAAAGTATCTTCCACTTAACAGATTCAAATAAATTTAACACCATGTACAAACTAAACAAAAGTAATTAACAACACATGAATAAGGAATATATAATTGCATAAATATTTTTTTTATAAATCTATATAGTTTTATTAAGACAAAAAACTGACAGTGTTGATATGAAGTTTACATTTAAACAAAAGTTTTCACAAAAACCTAACACACGCCTAAAAATTACAATGGCGTTCTAGATGCAGATCAAGACGATGTCAACAACTGATGGATCTCATGACTCAAGACAGCGTTTTGGATTTTAGTTAATTCTTAGGATTAAAAAAATTTTTTGTTTTAAAGTGAACCACTGCCCCAGTATGAATATTTATCTTCTCCTGAGACCAGGGCTTTTGAAATCATTCAACTCTTGAACTTGTGCTGTCAGTGACTGAACCCTGCCACCAATGGTTTCAAAGTTCAAAAAACAGAGGCTCCAAGAGTTTTCCGCCCTATGAGCACCGGCCCTTGTCTTTTCCTACTCACTTACCTCCTATACCACTCTCTGCCCTTCCCTAAATACTTCACCAGTGGCTTGGATGGAGAAGCTGATATTTGTAACTTCACAATAGGAAAAGAAAGGGTCTTCTTGTCAGTTTCATGAGTAGCACCTCTAAGACAGAATGATCTGCCTGTGTATACACTCCAATAAGACTTTTCCTCCTCAACCAGTTTCCATCCCCCAAATGGCAGCTTTGGTAGCTTCTTATTCCTTTTTTGGGAACAGCATTAAGCTCAGGCAGGGAATACCTTGGCTTCTAAGTTTCAGGCATTCACAGCTTTTAAACAGTCTCTCACAGTCCTCATTTAGGTTGCCAATGACATTTTTTGAAAGGATACAATATTCTGGACACAGAACCCAAGCATCATTAGTTGTTCTTTCCTTTGTTTCACCGTTTCCCCAAATTTTAACAAAAATGATCCTAACCCATCTCCCTTCTTTCCCACCCCACCCCATCCACCCCAAATAATACACCAGTAATAGCCAAAAACTACACACATGCTACGCTCTAAAAATGCAGAGTTAACACTATCGGGAAGAAGGCTGTGTGGGTTGCGGAGATGCTCTTTGAAGATCTACAGTATCTCTTGCTCTCCCACATCCCATTCTATGTTTTGTCCTTCACAGAAGGCCCTTTGCTTTTTTTTTTAAAGCAAAGTTCAGAACGGGTTGCCTTGAAACACTGACCCTCCTTCCCCTCCACCGGGATGGGTGTGCAAACTGTACAGCATGGAACGGCTTTGAAGCCCTTGGGCTGCTGTAGGGCACAGAAACTATACTGGCTCTTCAAAGGACATCATCTCAAGCCACCTTTATGGTGTCAAGACAAGGAGAACTCCTTCTTTCCCCACTTGAAGCCCACAGTCAGATGTGACAGGGGCTGGTATTCAAGAAAGTTACTTCTTATCATCTTTTTTGTCATCATCCTCTGAGGGGTAAGAATGCCACGTCAGCCTTTCCTCATAGAAGGATCTGACAACCTGCGGGCACTTGACATTGGCTTCCTTGGCAGGGACCAGATCAGCCTCATCAGAGTTCTTCCATTTCATTAGGAACATGAGTTCTCCACTGGAGTCCGTAGCTCCAATAATCCGCTCTGGTTCCAAACCCCAGGCAAAGCCTCGTGGCTTTTCTGACTCTTCTTTCTTCTTCTTTGATTGGCTCTCCTCCCCCTTATCTTCCGAATCAGAATCAGCTTTGCGTTTGCCTCCCTCTGATTTATCTGTCTCGTGTGCTGTTTTCTGTGACTGCAGAAACTCAGCAATGAGGTCAGGGCAATCCAGGTTCTCTTCTGGTTCCCATGTGTTATCCTCATCTGAGAACCCCTTCCACTTTAGGAGATACTCCACTTTGCCCTTTACCACTCGACGGTCTAGAACTTTTTCCACCACATATTATTCTTCCTCTTCTTCTAGCACCTCCTCTACTTTCTTCTTGTTTTGTTTTTTCCCCATAGTGCCCGCCAGCTTTCTGGTATAAAGGATGACGCTGCTTGGGTCTTGCAGTCGTCAACCCTCCCTACATTGGTTCAAGCGTCCAGGCTGTCCCGTCCGTCCTCTCCCCAATTTACTGTGTTTCCTCTCCAGCCTAATCCCCCAGCCGTCCACCCAACCCACGTAGCATTGTCTTGGTCTACTCAGGCCGAAGGGCAACGCGCAAATGCTGCATAAATATTTCTATAAATTCCTGTGGCAATGAAGAGCAATGAGTGGTCTACAGAATGTCAAAACATTAGCAATGCATCATAAGAATTTTTTAAGGAGTTTTCCCAAATCAGCAAGGGGTACCACAATGTAACTTTATCGTTAGTAGAGCTTGAGTTGTGCTTCTAGAATTACCAGTGACTCACTTAGAGACTGAAAAACTCATTGAACTAGAACTCCTGTTCACGATTTTTATTCTGAAATATCCCAATGGGGTTCAAGGACTGAAGAACTTCATTAATTAAAATCCTACACCCGGAGTCCAAGAGAAAAATTACCAGCAGTAAGTAGTGCTTTACAGTTTACAAAGGTGAAAAAAGTGAAAAGTGAAAGTGAAGTCGCTCAGTCATGTCCAAGTCTTTGCAACCCCATGGACTGTAGCCTACCAGGCTCCTCCATCCATGGGCTTTTCCAGGCAAGAGTCCTGGAGTGGGTTGCCATTTCCTTATTTCACATCATCCCATATTTAACTTTTATAACTCTAGGGGTTGGAGTAGGTATGTTGTTGTTTAGTCACCTAGTCATGTCTGACACTTAGCAACTCCATGGACTATAGTCCACCAGTCTCCTCTGTCCATGGGATTTCCTAGGCAAGAATACTGGAGTGGGTTGCCATTTACTTCTCCAGGAGAACTTTCTAACCAGGGATTGAATCCCGTCTCCTGCATTGGCAGGCAGATTCTTCACCACTGAACCTCTAGAGAAGCCCTGGAGTAGGTATAGAAGGTATTATTATTACTTTAAAAAATGAGAAAACTGGGGTATAAGGAGATTAATTTGCCCAATGAAGCTTATAAGGGGTTAAACTGGTCTGAAGCCTGCAAATTTAGTATTCTAGCACCTAACACAGTGCCTGACATATGAGTATTAATTAATATTAATTAATATTTGTTAATTGACTGAATGAATGAATATATCACATTACCTCCCTTAACTACATTTACTCATTTGCAAATAGTCCAATAGTAACATTCCAGAGTAGTTGATGAGGCCTTTTATTTTCAAGTAGGAAGCAAAAAGCCACTGTGACAGTAATGAAGAGCAGTACAGCCAATAAATAAATAAATATATTTTTAAAAGCTACTGTGAAGATTAATGCAACCATGTATTTTGATAGCATAAGGTTTGTGAGCTGAAAGAATAAGATAATCTGTGTCCAGCTACTGTGCAGTTTGAAATAGAGTTGGTGAAAACTTTGTGGAATCTTTAAAAAATGATGAACTGATTATCATTATTGTTTTGTGAGGTAGGGACTGAGTGGGAAAAGTAAATTTTGGAAAGGCACTGGAGGTCCCAATATGAAAGCAAACAATGCCTCTTACTTGTTAGACCTTCCATTCTTTCACAGTCAGAGAAAAGAAGTCTTAAAGTTGGCAGGGACTTTGGCAATCACCTGATCTAACACCATTCCCATCTTCCATTTTGCTGAGAACTCTAGGGTAGCTGGAAGCATACTTCATGGCTCTTTAAGGGGAAATCCAGGACTAGACTCCAGTTTCCTTACTGACATAATTCCTCATAGGAGCATTTGGGATTCATACTCTCTCTATGCTGCTGCTGCTGCTAAGTTGCTTCAGTCGTGTCCGACTCTGTGTGACCCCATAGACAGCAGCCCACCAGGCTCCCCTGTCCCTGGGATTCTCCAGGCAAGAACACTGGAGTGGGTTGCCATTTCCTTCTCCAATGCATGAAAGTGAAAAGTGAAAGTGAAGTCGCTCAGTAGTGTCTGACTCTTAGCGACCCCATGGACTGCAGCCCACCAGGCTCCTCCATCCATGGGATTTTCCAGGCAAGAGTACTGGAGTGGGCTGCCATTGCCTTCTCCGTATTCTCTCTATAGATGCCATCTAAAGAGATTTTCTATCATCTACAGCCCTTCCCTAACCGAAGTGATCATTGTATTATCTCTACTTGGGAATGTATGGTTCCCTTAGAGTACAGCTTAGGTGTCAACAGATTGTATTATAGATGAATGCTTCCCTGACCATCCCAGAAGATCAGAGTGGTGTGGTAGAAGAACAAAGGCTCTTGAGTCAAACTATCTAGCATAACAAACCTGCCTTGCCACTTATTGACAATGTAACTTTGGGTAAAATAATTAAAACGTCAGATAATTAAAACAACTCCCTGAATGTCAGTTTCTTTATCTGTAAATGAAGGTATTGTCTACTTCAGAGAACTTTTGAGATAATCAAGTAAAGCATAGTCAACAGAAGATCTGATATACATCAAAACACTCAAGAAAAATGAGTTACCTTTTACTCACTCTTCCTTACTTGCAGTTATCCAAAGGCTCTGAGTTAACACTGGCCTCAGTGAGACTTGGATAACTTTCCTTTCATTCAATTAACAGACATTTATTGAGCAATTAATACACACTAGGCTCTGAAAATACAACAGGGAAGAAAACATAAAAATCCAGCCCTCATGAAGCTCACATTCTAGTAGTGGATACAGAAAATAAAATCAATAAGTAAAACATTGTATATAAAAGTGATAAATGCCTCACTCAAATACAGGAAGTAAATTACATTAGGTCTATTAGCAAAAGCTTCGACCTACTCATTTTCTAGGAAACACTTGGTGTTTTGTCTTCTCCACTTTTTTTAAGAACTAGGACACACACAAAAGCTAAGACTTCTTTACATAGCCCTTCTAATCTTG
Organism: Bubalus kerabau; assembly: GCF_029407905.1. Classification (NCBI taxonomy): domain Eukaryota; kingdom Metazoa; phylum Chordata; class Mammalia; order Artiodactyla; family Bovidae; genus Bubalus; species Bubalus kerabau. Next base: position 18,714,042 of record NC_073647.1, read on the forward strand.
AGATGTGAAGATAAGTGAGATAGAAGATGGGTGAGTGAGTTGTTTATGTGAACAGGTTAGAAAATATTTCTGGTTTATTGAATTAGTAGGAGAGCAGGTTCCAATATTTAGCCATAAAGATGGAATAAATAAGCAAACAAAAATACACACAAAGCACCACCATTTGATTTTAAAAAGGGCATATGCAGTTTAGGGAAGAAATTTCAAAAGTTATAACACCTGCAAAGCTCTCAGATTATCTGTTACTCATTGTAACAAGAAAGCAGACCCCAAACTTAGGCAAAAATTATTTTGGTTGGATAGAAAATAGCCTAACGAGACTTTAAAGAGCCTTCTGGGAATAACCCTATAACATAAGGACCTCTCCTTAATTTGTTTATCCAAGTGCAGTTCTATTGCATTACCGAGCTATGGAATGTAGAACTAGAGACTAAACTAGCAATTTCATCTCTCTTAGTATACCATAGAATGTACATTTATGATAGGCTCCTAATTACCTTAGTGTGTGATACAAAGATCATTAGGTTTTTAGTTGTTTTTAATTATCTAAGGCTGATCAATATTTTCTTCAAAACCCTCTGGCTTGGAAGTGAGTTCCTGTTAAGTTCCAACTGACCAACAAGAAATGGTGATAAAGGTGACAAAAGGAGCAAGTGATAATATCCATGAGTTTTCTTAAGTGTATTAATAGAGACATATTGCTTTAGCTATCTAAAGATATCAGAAAATTACAATTTGTTTCATCTTTGTTGAGAGCTGCACTATCTATTCCATTACAGAGGAGGAGCTGATTTATGTGTAGCTGTTGAAAACACAATGAACCAGTCATCACAATTTTAACAAGTGTTGATGCTGGAATACCCACTTCAGATAGCATCTATAACGCTGTCATGAGGGAAGTTTACAGTACACTGCCTAAAGTAATGATGCTAGTTCCACATTTGCCAAGATTGGTGTCACTTCCATAGTACAAGGTTCCACTGGGGTGGCAATGAAAATTCGCTCTTTCATGGTCTTTTAAACAAGGCCAAGGCATATGTCCTAGAATGCTGTTTTTTGTTCTCTTCTTCTTATCTAAGCTCTATAGCAATTAGACTGGGCTAATATGAAGTTTGTTTTAGTTGTCCACAAATAAGTCACTCTTTGCATGTATCTTCCTCTTCTCATTCTTTATATATTAAAATTGTGGGTAGAACAATTTACAAGGAAGATAACAGTTACCATTAGGAAAGGGGTATATCTTTATGACAAATGAATATAAAGTTTCCACCCACAAGGCTACAGAATGCATGTAGTGTTGTGTGTCTTTGTTTGGGGAACCTGCAGAACAGTTGTAAACAAGTAGCCATAAAGCAATGTGCTGAGTATAAACAAAGCGCTCAAAAACACAGTGACTGATTCTTCAGTGACCTGTTTAATAAGTCAAATTTGAGCTGATTCTTAAAGAATACATAAAGCAGATGTCAGGGAGGAAAAATAGAGCAGAGTATTTTAGGCAAAATAGATTCCTGGAGCAAGGACACAGAGAATGTGAAAGTAAATTCAAGGAGAAGTTAGTGGTCTGTGAGGCTTGAATATAATGTAAAAGGGTGCTGAGGAGCAGAGCAGCCATGCCTATCCTTTTATTTTGCTATGAGACTTGAATGGCATCTGATCTCCTGCATAGAAGGCCTATAGAAGAATATCACCCACACTAAGATTTTCGAATGAAACTGGGCTACTGGAAGATAGATGAAGAGGCAGGAAAAATGCAAACAGAGAGATAATCAGGAAATATAAATCGAACGATGAAAAGTAGAGAAATGATTTCAAGATGCTCACCTCAAACACTCCGGAGACAGTACTGGGGTGTGGCAGTACGTCTTAGGGATAGAATAGTTATTTCTGAGCCAGGATTTGGGCCTACAATATTAAAAGCAGAATCATAGTTTTAAAAAGTCATCTAGTTGTGGCTTTGACTGCAAATCAGTGGGTAGTTTTCACATGGAACTGGAGTGCCAAAGGCAGTCATTTGCCAACACAGGTCAGTAGCTGTGATAAGAGTCGTGTTTAAATACCAAGGGCAGTGCTTTGTAAGTCAGATTCTGCTGATGGATTCATTTGATCAAGATCCACGTTTGACCACTTCACCTCTACATGTAGACCTTCTGTTCTTTATTAAAGCAAAAACATTTTTTCTGACTTTCAGAACACAGGACAACTGATGGCTCTGGTGTTACAGAGTAGTACTGAGGGTTTCCCTCCAAATGCATCTCACTATCTTCACTCCTTCTTCCCTTCTGATCTAATACAGTTTATCTTCTTTCTTAATTCTTGTCTCTTCTCTTAGCTTAGGTCTTCCAAGAACATCTACAAGAGTTGTTTTAGCACAACTGATGAGCTCCTTCTCCCCACAAAGGTTCAAAAGGGAGTACAGAGATATATACTAGAAGACCTCCAAGAAATACAAGTGGAATTCTTGAAAATCTGCATCATCTGAAATAGGGAAAATTCTTAATAAACATTCAAAATCATTAGAACACATGCAAACCATTCCTTATTTCCACGTCCCATAGAATTTTAGAGCTGGAATGGGCTGGAGAGACCACATAATTCAATTTAGAGGTGAAATGACTTGTCCAAGGAATACAGTTATTGATAAATGAAGGAACTAACACTTAGATTTCCTGGGAAATTACTGTTTTTTAAGGCCGAAAGGACATGTGCTGAATTATTTATTTACTTTTTAATTATGGCCCAAAAAAGCCCCATGTAACATGAGATCAACCCTCAACAAATTTTCAAGTGCACACTGCAGTATTGTTATTTACTGTACAATATGCAAATTCTTATATACCAGGTCTCTAGAACTTTCTCATCTTGCATAACCTTGGTTCCTTTAATGGTCTGTTGAAGTTACATTTTTGATGGCAATGCCAGAGCTTCCTAGGTAACCTCTTAAGCTTATTTTATATGGGGTCATATCAATATAATCTGGTGTCTTACTTCAAATTGCTTCATTTTAATTTAGTGAGAAGGACTCCAGGTTGCATGGGAATGATACTCTCTTACACACAGTTTTATAAAGAATGGGACCTTGATACATTTTATTAAATTAAAATTTAAAAGTTCTGTTCAACGAGGCAGCATAAGCAAAGTTCCAAGACAAGCCTCAGACTGAGAGATGATATTTACAAAGCGCAAGGGATTCATATGCAGAATAGATAATCTTCTTCAAATTAGTAAGAAAAAGACTAACAACCAAATAGAATAACGGGCAGATGATATGAATAGGCAATTCATAGAAGAGGGAACCCACGTGGCCAATAAACACACGGAAGGATATTAAACCTCAACTAGTAAGTGACAGAATGCTCAATAAAACAGTGAGACATCATTTCATGCGCACAAAATCAGCAAAATGCTTTAAGTCGGACAATACTGAATGCTGGAAAATGTGGAGGAATAGGAACCCTCTTATACTACTTGGGGAAGTATAAGTACTTGTTATAGGTTGAACGTTTGTGTTTTTCCAAAATTCGTGTATTGAAGTCCTTATCCCCAATGTGTTGATATTAGGAGGTGGAGCCTTTTGGAGATAATAAAGTTATGAAGGTGGAACCCTCATGAATGGGATTAGTGCCCTTATAAAGAGACCCCAAAGAGTTCTCTAGCTGTCTTTTCTGCCATGTGAGGATACAAAAGCTGACTGTAACCTGGAAGAGGGCCCTTACCAGAAGGTGACCATGCTGGCACCCTGGTAGCAGACTTCCAGTCTCTGCAACTGTGAGAAATAAATTTCTACTATTTATAAGCCACCTAGTCTGTGATACTTTGCTATAGCAGCCCAAGCTGTAAGATAGTGGTATGACAACTTTGGAGAACAACTTGGCAATGTCTAGTAGATATGAAGATATACATGCTCTGGAACCCAGAAATGCCACTTCAAGGTGAAAAAACACAGACACAACAGACACATACAGTGATGTGCTTTGGAGTACTTTTTGTAATAGTGAAAAATGAGGGGAAAAAAGCTAGAAAGTCCATTGAAAAGGAAATGGATAAATATGTTGAGAAACAGTTGTTCATAAAATGAAACAGTCTATAGCTGCTAAACTGAATATGTATGTATATCAATATAGATAAGCCAGAAATATTGAGTGAAAAACAAGTTGCTTAATGATACATGCAGTATGATATAAATATTATAAATATTGTTAACACAAAGCCTATGCCAACTGTGTTTCTAGATGCATACATGTTCACACCAACTTCAGGATAACAGTTCCTCTGAGGAGGAAAGAAGGAAAATGTGAACACAGAGAGGTACAAAGTAAACTTCAACTGTATTCTTAAAGGACTGTTAACAATCTGTATCTGTATTCTTACAGGATTGTTAACAAATATGGAAAAAATTTGGTAAGTCTGTATGGTGGGTATAACTATATACCAAGTTTTTCTCTATATTTGAAGCTTTTCATAATATAATACTTTCTGAAAGAATGGAGAAGTACATTTCCTTTACAACTATTGATACTTGTGAAAACTAAAGTTAGCCATATGGTATACATTATGTCAATTCTGAACCCTGTTTTGTCACCTATCAGCTAATGCAGTTCAAATGCAGTTCAAATCGAGAGAGAGCTGGGCTTAGGGTCCCTTTTTATTTCAAATATAGTCTCACAAAGAGATAAGCATATGCAATTACACATCATAAACTTTCACAATATATATTGTCAAGTGCACACCTGGATCACATTTTAAATCATTTAACAATCATCCATATAACTTTAAACTTTAGCTGTCACCTTCCTTCTCAGACTTAAGCTCATGAGCCAAGAATCAGTCCCATTTTGATGAGTATAGTTTCCCCAGCAAAGCACAGTACCTGACACAGTAGGAACTTGACAAATATCTGCTGAATATATTAATGAATGAATGGATGCATGCATAGCCACATATAAGTATGTTAATGAGTTGATCAACTTCAACACAGTACAAAGTAACCATTTTTTAAAAGTACATTAGATAACGGGCTTCCCAAGTGGTGCTAGTGGTAAAGAACCCGCCTCCCAGTGCAGGAGACGTAAGAGATACAGGTTCAATTCCTGGGTGGGAAGATTCCCTGGAGGAGGGCATGGCAACCCACTCCAGTATTCTTGCCTGGAGAATCTCAAGGACAGAGGAGCCTGGTGGGTTACCATCCATAGGGTTGCAAAGAGTCAGACATGACTGAAGCGACTGAGCATGCACACACACATATTAGATAATAATGTAAGGGTTTGTGTGTATGTTTCTTTAAATGTGATGGTGATGGAGTGTATCATGTATATGTTCATGAAGAGGGAAGGACTTTCTAAAATGCAAATACCTAATTATCTAAATAAAACACACATATGTAAATCTAAAAGATCATAATTTTTAGATTTATGTATTTATGCTCAAACTGTTTCCATCCAGGTTTCATTTATTCTTACAACCTCTAATAAAAATAGATAAGGACAGATATTATCACTGTTATTTTTCTGAAGGGGAAATGGATTGAGAAGTGAAGTGAACTTGCCCAACTACAAATGGTATCCCAATATCCGAGTTGATGCTCCAGCCACTAGAGCAGTGTATACTGGCAAGATTACAGTTATTATCACAGTCATCTTAGAGTGGGAGAAACAGATACAAGCAAGCATCTGAGATAGATAGAAAGCTCATAATTCATGCTCACTAATCTGCTTTGCAGGCTCTAGCAAAGGTAATTTAACTTCTGAATTCAAGTTACGTACTTAACCAGCACACACATAGAAAGAGATATTAGGACTGGGAAAGAAGTTCACTTTGAGTTTTAAGTTGATAAAATTTTGCATTAACATTAGTCATTCCATTTAGTAGAAGAAATCAACAGACTGATTAGATGAAACACATTTAACGAAAATGACCAAGATTTCAGAAAGAATTAAATCTCAAATTATTATGAAATACAATTGATAAGAAAAAAGTTGAGTCTGATTAATCTTTTTAATTAATACCATGTGGAAAATCACATTGAGGTTAAAATATATTAATTGCACTCCTTTTCAAGTTTTATATGATCTAGTTAAATTACCATCACACAAAACCACTGAAATGAGCTACTATTCTCCATGTTGCTTTCCCTTAAGAAAATCAGTAAGAATCAGTTGGGTGTTCTCAAACCCAGGAAGCAAAGTAGGTATTGCTCCCAAAGCAGTTCTGAAGGTCAACTATGAATGAAATTTTATTACATTTTTAGCTTCACCTGATGCCTTTCCATCAAAGGGCTCAAGGACTTCATAGGAATGGCCACTTCCATGGAGTTTGATCAGCGGTGATCCATGGAAGGCGCCTTTGTCCAGAAGTGAAAGACAAAGGTGACCTCCTTAGACTGAGAGCAGAGGAAATCAGGCATACTCTGGTCCTGGGCTCTATTAACCCATTTTCAGTGGCAGATAATATTCAAACTCCAAAGGAAAAATTCAATGTTAAATGTATTCTATGTGCTTACAACATTTATTATAACAAATATCAATGTACACTTCTTTATTCTAGCCCTTCTAGTTTCACCCCATCTCTAATGTACTTGCTTTCCTTTTAAGTCTTCCTCTCTTAAAAGGGCTACTTCTTTTTCTGTGTTCTAGGAAAATACTAAGGACAAAAGTTACTTAAACCTCAAGAGCTGATGTAAGAAGGTAAATATTAGGGCAGGGTGCCATAATTATAATAATTCTTTTTATTAAATTCCCACTACATGCCACAGTGCCACCCTGTAGCAAAATGATGTACTTTAAATATGGTGACAGGTGGTATGCATGCCTGCAAACAGAAGAAATCCCAAGTTCTCATATCTTTTATGGCCAAAGGGATGATGTAGAACTTGTTGGGATAATAATAATGGCTAACATTTATTAGGAGCACGGTATAGGCACCGTTCTAGGAGCTTCAAATGCATTGACTCTTCTGATCCTTACAATAACCCTACTAAGTAAGGTATGTGGTATTTTAATGCCCATTACAAGATGAAGAAACTGGAACTGAAAGGTGAAATCATTCACTCAAGATCACACAACTGGGAAGTGGTGAGGCTAGAGTTCAAATCTAAGCAGTGGCTCCAGAATCTACATGCTTAACCACAACACTACATTAATGACAAATTGGTTGAGATTAGGAACTGTCCCAAGAGTGAAAAAAAATCACACAATTTTAGGGCTGGAATGAACCCTAAAGATTATTCAGTCCAACCTTCTTATCTTACCAATGAGAAAAGGGAGGCAGGGAAAGATTAACCTACTGGACTACGGTCCCACAGTTTGTAAGCAGCCTGAACTTGGATTACGGTGCAGGTCTTCTAAACCCTAGTCAAGTTTTCATTCAATTATATCATATTATGCTCTCCCAAATACACTCAGATGGCAAAATACAAGCAGAATTCAGTCATACTGTCTTTTCTGGGCCTGCCCCTTAGCTATTGAACAAGGCTAGAGAACATCCCCAGAAATGAGCTGATAGGCTTCGCTTTCATTTAAAAGAACCATGATCACAAGCCTCAGCTGAGTGCTCTCTGTTGCGCACCAATGCTCAGTTCAGTTCAGTTCAGTTGCTCAGTCATGTCCGACTCTTTGCCACCCCATGAATCGCAGCACGCCAGGCCTCCCTGTCCATCACCAACTCCCGGAGTTCACTCAGACTCATGTCCATCGAGTCAGTGATGCCATCCAGCCATCTCATCCTCTGTTGTCCCCTTCTCCTCCTGCCCCCAATCTCTCCCAGCATCACAGTCTTTTCCAATGAGTCAACTCTTTGCATGAGGTGGCCAAAGTACTGGAGTTTCAGCTTTAGCATCATTCCTTCCAAAGAAATCCCAGGGCTGATCTCCTTCAGAATGGACTGGTTGGATCTCCTTGCAGTCCCAGAGACTCGCAAGAGTCTTCTCCAACACCACAGTTCAAAAGCATCAATTCTTCGGTGCTCAGCTTTCTTCACAGTCCAACTCTCACATCAATACATAACCACAGGAAAACCATAGCCTTGACTAGACAGACCTTTGTTGACAAAGTAATGTCTCTGCTTTTCAATATGCTGTCTAGGTTGGTCATAACTTTCCTTCCAAGGAGTAAGCGCCTTTTAATTTCATGGCTGCAGTCACCATCTGCAGTGATTTTGGAGCCGCAAAAAATAAAGTCTGACACAGTGTCCACTGTTTCTCCCTCTATTTCCCATGAAGTGATGGGACCAGATGCCATGATCTTCGTTTTCTGAATGTTGAGCTTTAAGCCAACTTTTTCACTCTCCTCTTTCACTTTCATCAAGAGGCTTTTTAGTTCCTCTTCACTATCTGCCATAGGGTGGTGTCATCTGCATATCTGAGGTTATTGATATTTCTCCCGGCAATCTTCATTCCAGCTTGTGCTTCTTCCAGCCCAGTGTTTCTCATGATGTACTCTGCACAGAAGTTAAATAAGCAGGGTGACAATATACAACCTTGACGTATTCCTTTTCCTATTTGGAACCAGTCTGTTGTTTCATGTCCAGTTCAAACTGTTGCTTCCTGACCTGCATACAGATTTCTCAAGAGGCAGGTCAGGTGGTCTCTTATTCCCATCTCTTTCAGAATTTTCCACAGTTTATTGTGATCCACATAGTCAAAGGCTTTGGCATAGTCAATAAAGCAGAAGTAGATGTTTTTCTGGAACTCTCTTGCTTTTTCCATGATCCAGCGGATGTTGGCAATTTGATCTCTGGTTCCTCTGCCTTTTCTAAAACCAGTTTGAACATCAGGAAGTTCACGGTTCACATATTGCTGAAGCCTGGCTTGGAGAATTTTGAGCATTACTTTACCAGCATGTGAGATGAGTGCAACTGTGCAGTAGTTTGAGCATTCTTTGGAATTGCCTTTCTTAGGGATTGGAATGAAAACTGACCTTTCCAGTCCTGTGGCCACGGCTGAGTTTTCCAAATGTGCTGGCATATTGAGTGCAGCACTTTCACAGCATCATCTTTCAGGATTTGAAAGAGCTCAACTGGAATTCCATCACCTCCACTAGCTTTGTTCATAGTGATGCTTTCTAAGGCCCACTTGACTTCACATTCCAGGATGTCTGGCTCTAGGTCAGTGATCACACCATTGTGATTATCTGGGTTGTGAAGATCTTTTTTGTACAGTTCTTCTGTGTATTCTTGCCACCTCTTCTTAATATCTTCTGCTTCTGTTAGGTCCATACCATGTCTGTCCTTTATCGAGCCCATCTTTGCATGAAATGTTCCCTTGGTATCTCTAATTTTCTTGAAGAGATCTCTAGTCTTTCCCATTGTGTTGTTTTCCTCTATTTCTTTGCATTGATCGCTGAGGAAGGCTTTCTTATCTCTCCTTGCTATTCTTTGGAATGCTGCATTCAGATGCTTATATCTTTCCTTTTCTCCTTTGCTTTTCGCTTCTCTTCTTTTCACAGCTATTTGTAAGGCCTCCCCAGACAGCCATTTTGCTTTTTTTGCATTTCTTTTCCATAGGGATGGTCTTGATCCCTGTCTCCTGTACAATGTCACGAACCTCATTCCATAGTTCATCAGGCACTCTATCTATCAGATCTAGGCCCTTAAATCTATTTCTCACTTCCACTGTATAATCATAAGGGATTTGATTTAGGTCATACCTGAATGGTCTAGTGGTTTTCCCTACTTCCTTCAATTTAAGTCTGAATTTGGTAATAAGGAGTTCATGATCTGAGCCACAGTCAGCTCCCAGTCTTGTTTTTGTTGACTGTATAGAGCTTCTCCGTCTTTGGCTGCAAAGAATATAATCAATCTGATTTCGGTGTTGACCATCTGGTGATGTCCATGTGTAGAGTCTTCTCTTGTGTTGTTGGAAGAGGGTGTTTGCTATGACCAGTACATTTTCTTGGCAAAACTCTATTAGTCTTTGCCCTGCTTCATTCCGTATTCCAAGGCCAAATTTGCCTGTTACTCCAGGTGTTTCTTGACTTCCTACTTCTGCATTCCAGTCCCCTATAATGAAAAAGACATCTTTTTGGGTGTTAGTTCTAAAAGTTCTTGTAGGTCTTCATAGAACCATTCAACTTCAGCTTCTTCAGTGTTACTGGTTGGGGCATAGACTTGGATTACTGTGATATTGAATGGTTTGCCTTGGAAACGAACAGAGATCATTCTGTCATTTTTGAGATTGCATCCAAGTACTGCATTAAGGACTCTTTTGTCGACCATGATGGCTACTCCATTTCTTCTGAGGGATTCTTGTCCGCAGTAGTAGATATAATGGTCATCTGAGTTAAATTCACCCATTCCAGTCCATTTGAGTTCGCTGATTCCTAGAATATCGACATTCACTCTTGCCATGCTACCAATGCTACTTCTGCATTAAACTTGCTTTCCCACTCTTCAAAGTGACTATGATACATCTTCACCTCTCTCCTCAATCCTCCCCCATCTTCCCCACTCCTCTTCTGCCCTTAGCTGACGATCTTGCCTCATATTATGGAGAAAACAAAAATCATCAGGAAAAGCTGTCTTATCTTCCCACCACCAAATCTACAAACTGACCTACATCTTTATTTATAATCTGTCTCTGCTGTCCTTTTAAAGTAGTGTCCCTGAAGCCCATACTCTCTTGTCAGCTTATGGACTTTGCTCCTGCAGATATTCCTCTTCTTCTGCATTATCAGTTTTCCATTTTTACTGGAGGTCAGCTTTGATTTCTACTCTCTCAATGTCCTATATTTCTCAACCATTGGTAAATCCTGCCTTTTGATTCTAACTTCAAAATACTTCTTGAATGTCTCCATTTCTCCTCATCTTTCTTAACATCATGTTTATCCAAGTTACCATTTCCTCTTACCTAGACTCCTGCAATTAAAAAAATGGCCTTCTAATAGGCTGTCCTGCTTCCATTCTTGCCCGTCTTTAACTCATTCTCCACTGAACAGCCAAATTAGTCTTTATAAAATGTATTTTAAAATTCATGCTACTCCCACATGTAAAACCTTTCTATGGATTCGTACTGCTTTGAGCATAAAATTCAAAATTCTTGAGGTCTATAAACCCTGTGTGATGTGGCCCCTGTTTACCTCTCCCAACTTCGTCTCTTGGCATGTTCCCTTTCACTCAACCATGCCGGCCCTCCCTCTATTCCTACAACACACCCAGTTCTTTCTTGCCTCAAAGACCTGTGTTTACTGTCCCTGAGGTTCTTTATGTGACAGTTACCTCCTCATTTACCAGATATCAGCCTGATATGTGTCTTTTCAGAGAAACTTTCCTTCCGTGATATCTATGTTGTTGTTTTTTGTTGTTTAGTCACTCAGTCATGTCCTACTCTTTTGCAACCTCACAGACTGTATCCCACCAGGAGTGGGTTGCCATTCCCTTCTCGAGGGGATCTTCCCAATCCAGGAATCGAACCTGCATTACAGGCAGATTCTTTACCATCTGAGCCATCAGGGAAGCCCTGATATCTATGTAAGTCCTGCCAATTTTTTCATTAGTAGCTGTGCTAGCACTTATCACCACCAGTAAGAATTTTACACATGTGATTCTTTGTTCACTTGTCTGGTTTAAAGCTCAATGAGGGCAGGGACCTTTGTCTATCTTTTTTTCATATTGTATTTCTAATAACTAACAGAGTATCTGGCACCAAGCAAGTGCTCAATAAATTTCTGCTGAATTATGAGATGAATGAATGAATTACTGGATCCCATTGAAAAATATCTGGGACAATGGTTGAATAGGGAGAGACACATTACTTAGAATAAACCAAACAAAAAGAGGAAGAAGTCAATTCATGCTATCCAAAATATGGATGCTCTTCTTCAGGTCTTCTATAATCACTTATCAACACATTGCTGTCAAAGGTACTCTAACCAGGGGGAAATAACTCCGGTGTCTTTAGGGAAAGAATCTGGCTGGTTACGTGATCCTAAACCTTTTGCCAAACTGTAATCAGCAGACAACCCAGTCTGATCTCCTTTTGTGGTGATCTTTTACTGAACAGGAAAAAAAAAAAAAGAGTATCTGCAAGGTTAGCTCATATACAGGACAGGACCTTGAGGATGATAATCATCTGTCAAATATGCTCCTTCCCACTACACACACTTGAACAGAAAGTGAGAGTTATGTTTTACTTGGTTATTTTTACCTCGAGTCATTTATTCCTCTGCTAAGTAGTTTATCGATTCTTCAACATCAATTTGGAGCTGGAGTTTACAGCACTCCTGTCAGAAATCTTATAGTGCTCAAAATAAATGTCTTGCCCAAACAATACCATGTCAGTTGTCAAAGATGTAACTCAGGAAAACAAATGCACCTAAAGCTAGAAACTAAATATAGATATCCCCTCATCCACACACACTTGGGATGTGACCTTTCTAAGAACAGAAAATAAAAAAACTATAACATACGAAGAATTCGGTAGTATAAGGAGTCTAATAAGGAAAGTGTTAGAATTCACTATAGCCTACTACCTCCCACTGATGTTCCACAACAGTTATTTTAGACAGGAAGCACAAGGTTGCCAAATGTTCTTGTTCTACATTTCCTGTACTAGTTTCACATCCTACACATCTAGCCCTAGTATTAAAAATATTGTCCATGATAATTTACTCCCTGGCTTCTAAAGCGGGACCCTCCAAGTCCTGCCTATAAACCTTTTGGCATTCAAATTCTGACTTTCACCCTGTAGAAAGCACATCTTATCTGCCTACACACACCACCCTCTTCTAGCAAAAGGTTGGTTATGCTCAAATGCTTTGGGATTAGGAGTGAGGAAGTCTTGAGTTACATATCTAAGTATAACCCACTAACTAATGGGCCAGAGAAACAGAAGAAAGATAGAAATGTTTTAACAGTGTCACCCAAGGTGTACATATTCATGTATAATGATACATACATACAGGACTAAATTTTCTTTTGACCTTAGAAGGAAAGCAGGTGCTAAACATTCTTGAGTCTAAGCATTGCACATTTAAAACAACTGCTTTACATGTTGATTTGGAGTTGCAGTTCATCCGAGACACTTAGGGGATTCCCCAAAGTGCACCAGAATTTGGGCATATACGAAATTGTAATTACTTCCATTCCTTTTCTCCAATTTCCTCATAATTGCTTTTCCTGATATGGTCCTATGTTCTTTAGGGGATTGTGGAAAGGGTTCCAACACACCAGTTGGTCTTATAAAGCTGCATGACCAGGCAGAGCCATTCTTTTAACAAATATCTATTGAGTACCTGCTAGGTGCCAGGCACTGTTCTAGAAACTGGCATAACAAGCCCACAGAGGGGATGCACAGGTTCAAATGAGCTTACAAGCCCACAGAGGGGATGCACAGGTTCAAATGAGCTTAAGAGAGTAACAAGGAGAGCAGGATATCTGATTTCTATGGCTATTTCTTTTCTGTTTTTAATCAGGCAATGGAGCAGCAACTGCCATAGGCTGTCAGTTGCAGGTGAGATGTCAAACAAGGGGCCTCTTCCTCAGGGCCCCCTGGCTTTGTCTTCCCTCCTTTCTAATTCCAGTATAGCACACCTCAGGATCCAGGGAAAAGAGATCTGAAGGATGAAGGCAATTTTGTGCTGAGTAACTGAGACAATCAGAATGCTCTCTAAAGTTAGCTCCCCAAACCATCCCTGCCCTGAGCCCAGTTCTCCACTGCCACTTGCTTTATATCTTGGTTTTCAGTTCAGTTCAGTCGCTCAGTCGTGTCTGACTCTTTGCGATCCCATGAATCGCAGCACGCCAGGCCTCCCTGTCCATCACCAACTCCTGGAGTTCACTCAGACTCATGTCCATCGAGTCAGTGATGCCATCCAGCCATCTCATCCTCTGTCGTCCCCTTCTCCTCCTGCCCCCAATCTCTCCCAGCATCACAGTCTTTTCCAATGAGTCAACTCTTTGCATGAGGTGGCCAAAGTACTGGAGTTTCAGCTTTAGCATCATTCCTTCCAAAGAAATCCCAGGGCTGATCTTCAGAATGGACTGGTTGGATCTCCTTACAGTCCAAGGGACTCTCAAGAGTCTTCTCCAACACCACAGTTCAAAAGCATCAATTCTTCGGCACTTATATCTTGGTTTTAAGTTCCTGTTTTTTCTCCCCCTCATTCTACTGCAGCACATAGAGGCAGTTTCAAGTACACCATTATCTTTACTCAGGTGAGAGAAAATCTTAAATTTCTATGCAGATCATTCATTCATTCAACAAATATTTAATGAGTACCTACTATGTGTCAGGGACTGGAACCTGTGCCAGGGACTTGGGGCTGGGACCATATCAGTGAACAGACAGATATTAAGCCCTACTCTCATGGAACTTACAATTTAAATGGGTGCTGTTGAGGTAAATTACACAGAAAACTAATCAAACTGATCATATGGACCGCAGCCTTGTCTAACTCAATGAAACTATGTATGAGCCATGCTGTGTAGGGCCACCCAAGACGGACGGGTCATGGTGGAGAGGTCTGACAAAACATGGTCCACTGGAGAAGGGAATGGCAAACCTCTTCAGTATTCTTGCCTTGAGAAGCCCATGAACAGTATGAAAAGGCAAAAAGATAGGACACTGAAAGATCCTATCTTTCAGGTTGGTAGGTACCCAATATGCTACTGGAGATCAGTTGAGAAATAACTCCAGAAAGAATGAAGAGATGGAGCCAAAGCAAAAACAACACTCAGATAGTGGATGTGACTGGTGATGGAAGTAAAGTCCGACGCTGTAAAGAGCAATATTTCATAGGAACCTGGAATGTTAGGTCCATGAATCAAAGTAAATTGGAAGTGGTCAAACAGGAGATGGCAAGAGGGAATATCGACATTTTAGGAATCAGCGAACTAAAATGGACTAGAATAGGTGAATTTAACTGAGATGACTTTTATATCTGTTACTGTGGGCAAGAATTCCTTTAGAAGAAATGGAGTAGCCCTCATAGTCAAAAGAGTCTGAAATGCAGTACTTAGATGCAATCTTAAAAATGACAAAATGATTCTGTTTCCAAGGCAAACCATTCAGTATCACAGTAATCCAAGTCTATGCCACAACCAGTAATGTGGAAAAAGTTGAAGGTGAATGGTTCTATGAAGACCTACAAGACCTTCTAGAACTAACACCCAAAAAGATGTCTTTTTCATTATAGGGGACTGGAATGCAAATATGGGAAGTCAAGAGATACCTAGAGTAACAGGCAAATTTGGCCTGGAGTACAAAATGAAGCAAGGCAAAGACTAACAGAGTTTTGCCAAGAGAATGCACTGGACATAGCAAACACCCTCTTCCAACAACACAAGAGAAGACTCTACACATGAACATCATGAAATGGTTGATACCAAAATCAGACTGATTATATTCTTTGCAGCCAAAGATGGAGAAGCTCTAGACAGTCAGCAAAAACAAGAATGGGAGCTGACTATGGCACACATCATGAACTCCTTATTGTCAAATTCAGACTTAAATTGAAGAAATTAGGGAAAACCACTAGACCATTCATGTATGACCTAAATCAAATCCCTTATGATTATATGCTGGAAGTGACAAACAGATTCAAGGGATTAGATCTGATAGACAGAGTTCCTGAAGAACTTTGGACAGAGGTTTGTAATATTGTACAGGAGGCAGTATTCAACACCATCACCAAGAAAAAGAAATGCAAAAAGGCAAAACGGTTGTCCTTTGTGACTGATGCAGAGAAATAGAGGTAAACAATAGAATGGGAAAGACTAGAGATCTCTTCAAGAAAATTAGGGAAAACAATGGAACATTTCAATGCAAAGGGGGGCACAATAAGGGACAAAAAATGGTATGGATCTAACAGAAGCAGAAGATATTAAGAAGAGGAGGCAAGAATACACAGAAGAAATATACAAAAAAGATCTTCATGACCCAGATAACTATGATGGTGTGATCACTCACCTAGAGCCAGACATCCTTAAATGTGAAGTCAAGTGGGCCTTAGGAAGCATCACTGCAAACAAAGCTAGTGGAGGTGATGAAATCCCAGATGAGCTATTTCAAATCCGAAAAGATGATGATGTTAAAGTGCTGCACTCAATATGCCAACAAATTTGGAAAACTCAGCAGTGGCCACAGGACTGGAAAAGGTCAGTTGTCATTCCAATCCCCAAAAAAGGCAATGCCAAAGAATGTTCAAACTAGCACACAATTGCATTCATCTCACATGCTAGTAAAGTAATGTCAAAATTCTCCAAGCCAGGCTTCAACAGTGCGTGAACCATGAACTTCCAGATGTTTAAGCTGGATTTAGAAAAGGCAGAGGAACCAGAGATCAAATTGCCAACATTTGTTGGATCATCAAGAAAGCAAGAGAGTTCCGGAAAAACATCTACTTCTGCTTTATTGACTATGCCAAAGCCTTTGACTGTGTGGATCACAATGAACTGGAAAATTCTTCAAGAGATGGGAATACTAGACCACCTTACCTGCCTCCTGAGAAATCTGTATGCAGGTCAAGAAGCAACAGTAAGAACTGGACATGGAACAACAGACTGGTTCCAAATCAGGAAACGAATACGTCAAGGCTGTATATTGTCACCCTGCTTATTTAACTTATATGCAGATACATCATGCGAAATGCCAGGCTAGATGAAAGACAAGCTGGAATCAAGACTGCTGGGAGAAATATCAGTAACCTCAGAAACGCAGATGACACCACCCTTATGGCAGAAAGTGAAGAACTAAAGAGCCTCTTGATGAAAGTGAAAGAGGAGAGTGAAAAAGTTGGCTTAAAACTCAGCATTCAGAAAACAAAGATCATGGCATCTGGTCCCATTACTTCATGGCAAATAGATGGGGAAACAATGGAAACAGTGAGAGACTTTATTTGGGGGGGCTCCAAAATCACTGTAGATGGTGACTGCAGCCATGAAATTGAAAGAGGTTTGCTCCTTGGAAGAAAAGCTATGACCAATCTAGACAGCATATTAAAAAGCAGAGACATTACTTTGCCAACAAAGGGCCATCTAGTCAAAGAGATGGTATGGATGCATGGATGTGAGAGTTGGACCAAAAAGAAAGCTGAATTCCGAAGAATTGATGCTTTTGAACTGTGGTGTTGGAGAAGACTCTTGAGAGTCTCTTGGACTGCAAGAAGATCCAACCAGTCCATCCTAAAGGAGATCAGTCCTGAATATTCATTGGAAGGACTGATGCTGAAGCTGAAACTCCAATTCTTTGTCCACCTGATGGGAAGAACTGACTCACTGGAAAAGACCCTGATGCTGAGAAAGATTGAAGGTGGAAGGATGACATAGGATGAGGTGGTTGGATGGCATCACTGACTCTATGGACATGAGTTTTAGTACACTCTGGGAGTTGGTGATGGACAGGGAAGCCTGGTGTGCTGCAATCCATGGGGTTGCAAAGAGTTGGACACAACTGAGCAACTGAACTGAACTGAACTGATGCATTCATCAGATGATGGACACTGTTCGGTTGTTTCTGTATCTTGGCTATTACAAACAGGGCTTGTGGGGTGAACACTGGGGTTCATGTATCTTATTGGATTAGTATTTTCATTTTTTTTTCACATAT
The DNA here is from genome assembly GCF_029407905.1 of Bubalus kerabau. Classification (NCBI taxonomy): domain Eukaryota; kingdom Metazoa; phylum Chordata; class Mammalia; order Artiodactyla; family Bovidae; genus Bubalus; species Bubalus kerabau. The sequence goes on from NC_073647.1 coordinate 18,731,575, forward strand.
ATACCCAGTAGTGGAATTACTGCCCCATATGGTTGCTCTATTTTTAGTTTCTTTATTACATTTTTTGGGGGGGTGCACTGCTCAGCATGCAGGATCTCAGTTCCCCAACCAGGGATTGAACTCATGCCCTCTGCAGTGGAAGTATGAAGTCTTAACCAGTGGACTGCCAGGGAAGTCTCTATTTTTAGTTTTTTGAGGAACCTCCATATTATTTTCCACAATGACTGCATCAATTTACATTCCCACCAACAGTGTGCAAGGGTTCCCTTCGCTCCACATCCTTGCCAACATTTGTTATTTGTGGTTTTTGTAATAAAATGGCATAAGTATATTCCCATCAATAATTACTTGAGGTTCTTGGTGCTTTCGATGTTTCTGTACTCTACTTCCACTCCTAGATCTAGCCTTGATGCTCTAGGCTGCCTCTATTCCTCTTTCAGGTCCGTGGGCACATCCCCTTTATTGTGATTATCCCTAAGAAATAGAGCTCTCCTTACAATGATACTCCATCTTTCTTAAGTCCTGGTGAAAGCAATTTGACCAAAAGTACCTGGGCACTAGGCTCTGGCTTCTGGTCTTGGGAATCTCTGACTAGCCTCTTAGCTAAGCGTTCAACTCCATTTACAAATCCTTACTTTCCTAAACTCTTCTCTAATCTTTTCTTTTTGTTTACTTTGTACTTCTAATTTTTTTCCTGACAGCCATTTCTCAACCAAGTTGAGAAAAGAAGATAGCTGGGAATATGAAAGAGCTGGATTCAATTTAAATAAATCTATGTTAAAAAAAATCTGGATTGTCAAGGATGATTTGAAAAAGAAAGCTTTGGAGGCCAGGTACCAAGTCTTCAAAAGACTCTGATCTCATATATATATATATAGTTGCTTCCTGTAAAATTTCTGCAAGCTGTTCTTTAAAATAATTGTGCTGTGTTTTTCTGGGTTCTTATGGGGTTTTAACATCTTGAAACCACAGGGGCAAACAGGAAAATATTAAAATGTGATTACTCAGTAGCCAAATAAAATGTTATAAGAAATTGCCCACTTTTCCCACCTGTCAACTTTTTATACCCAATCTGAAATAGAAAACAAGTTGAAAATATTTCAGTCCAAAGGGTAATTTTATGAAAAAGATAAGCACCTAGGAACACAGGCTTATAATGAAAGTGTCTCCTCTACCATAGAACAACACTAATGTAATTCAATAAAGTTTATAAAACTATCCCTGCCAATCAAAATCTAGAAAAGACAATTTCCTGTTTGTGGAAATAGATGTGATACTGAACAGAACCAAATCAGGCTGCAATTAACTTAGGAAAAACATGACACACTAGATTCAGGTGAGCTAGAAGAATGTTGCTACATTTTAATACATTTGCATACTATAATTTTAATAAAATTAAGATTTCCGAGAGAATTCTTATTCTAGGGCATGGGAGGGGGAGTGGAATGAGTTATATAGAAAAAAAATCTACATAGGAAAAATAGCTACCATTCACTGAGAGTTTAGCAAGTGCAAGGCACTTTTCAAAGTGCTTTATATATTTTCTCATTTAATTGTCATCATAATTTTAAAAGGTAGATGTTATTATGATCTCAGTTTTACAGATGAGGCAACTGAAGCTCAGATTAAGTTAGATGTGTACATTCATGCAAGTAATAAGGGGTAAAATTGTGAATAAAGGGTAAAATTAACACTCAGGTCTGCTCTTAACTGCTAGGCTGTATTACCATTTATAGAATATATAAAAATATATCTATATAATATATACTTACATATATTAATTCTCTCTATATTAGCTAGTCATGAAGCAGCATGACAGAGTAGAAAGAGCACTTGATTAGGAGTCCTGAGACCTGGGTTCTACTCTAAGCTCTGATGCTAATTAATTGTCCTTGCTTCTGATGAGTCATTTAATACCTCTGAACCTCAGTTTCCCCATCTATAAAACAAGAATATCAAACTAAAGGTTCTGTAACATCCCAGTTACCTCTGCCATTCTAATACTCTACTGAAATAAGTTATGTCACATGTATTACCATGAATGTTTTGCCTTTGGGGATAATATACACTAGAAGTAACTGGAGGAATAAATTCTGCTAAAAAGTGTACCTTTGACACAAGTAGATCAGCTAGAAAGAGGGAGATGATTTCGAAAGGAGAAACTTTTTGTGATAGCAATGGAGCTGCCAGCATAGTCTTTGAACTCTCCTTCACCATCAGCCAAGGAGAGGCTTCAGTTAATCTTCACTAAAAATGACAGTCTGCAAGTATTTTGGACCTCTGGGTCGAGGCTAAGTTGGCAAGAACTAAATGAAGAGAAAACCATTTTACAGGGTCACTGCTAAGCCCAGAATCATGGGATCTCTGAAGAAAGTGTTTTTGGGTGACTAAATCAAAGGCCTTGGTTAGGTCAATAAAAATAGTTCTAATAATATATGGCTCATACATTGTTTCTGAAATACGATTGGTGCTTTTAAGTTGAATTGAGAGAAAGGCTAGCTGTGAAACATAACTAGACCATATTTAGAGAATTCCCTTCTCTAGGGGATTTCACACCTAGGAATTTTATAAAAACTTCATGTAATGTTGGCAAGACACATGGATCAGTGCACTCAGACTCTGATTTTTGATCATTTGTACAATGCACAATGCCAAATTATCAGTGTCTCCAGAAAGAATGAATACATTCAAAGACTCAACTGACCTTCAGTGGGGATTCCAGTCAATTTGAGAAGCAACTGGTTGAAAAATCTTATGCTTTTATGTCTGTATTTCTCCAGAGAAGTTCTTGACTAGCTTTTCTCTGCCCCATCGTCTTCCCAGGTCATCTTCTGCTGTCATCTTTGCCATAAGAAATAGTGATAAGTCATGCTCCTAGGTGCCTTTCCAATTCTCTCAAGACAAAGGAGGTCAATGATAGTGTCACCTCACTCCTACCACTGACAGTGATGGAATTCCTAGAGGCCATTTTCCCCTGAAATACTTTATTTTAGAAAGGTAGCCAAAGAAAGGCTGAGGGAGAAGAAATGGTTAGCTATTTAGCTATATCTGTGAGTTATTTTCCTCATGGTATGGTACATTTGTATTTTTCAATTAAATAAAACCCTTTGTGTTCTGGGTGAGAATGCTATATGAAACACAGATGGCTTTTGTAATTGGCCAATATTAGAAATACAAAGGTGTCTGAATGAATACATAAGTGACATTATCACAAGATTGGAAAGGGAAGAACCATATGGCAGATTAATGCAAGAAATTATTAAGATGAAAGAGCAGGAATTTGAAAATGGGTGCTAATTTCATCTGGATTATAAACTGTCGCAATTAGAAAAGAGAACTCTGGAGGCTAATCAGTTTTCATTAATGGATTTCTTTTGACCTTGTCCAATGATTTATAAATTTATTCTTGCAACAGATCCTTGGAATGGCTTCTCTCCATTTGATGGACCAGGGCATCAACTTATATTGATACTTTTCCAGAGCCAATAGCTCATCTACATAGTAACACAAGTGAAGTTGTCTACTTATGAGCTCTGAGTACCCAACTAAGTCCAGAAAAGGCCTAGAAAGGACATGGCAGCTCACTAACCAGTAGATGTGTCAACTTTAGTGATATATATTTAGAGCTGAAATGGGCCTTTGAGTTTACCTTACTCTTAACCTTGCTTTCAGTGAAGAAACCTCATGCACAGCATGCCTGAAAGCAGCACCTTCTGTTGTTCAGTCGCTCAGTCATGTCCGACTCTTTGTGACCCCATGGACTGTAGCCAACCAGGCTCCTCTGTCTGTGGAATTCTCCAGGCAAGAATACTGGAGTGGGTTGCCATTCCCTTTTCCAGGGGATCTTCCCAACTCAGGGATCAAACCCGGGTCTCCTACATTGCAGGCAGATTCCTTACCATCTGAGCCACCAGGGAAGCCCACCCAGACCCTGCTTAAATACTTTCAAGGCTGAGAAATTTCCTGCTTCACCAGAACACCCATCCCTCTGTCAGACAGTTTGAGTAGAAAGGTCTCCCTCTTATGCTAGGCTAAAATCTGCTTCCTAGGACAATCCGAGTTCATACTCAGGTTCCCTCATTTATGTGATGCTGAGTACATTACTTAATCTGTACCTCAGTTTCCTTATGTGTAAAATGGAAGTAATAACAGTACCTATATTTTAGGATTATTGTAGGGATTAAATATGTTAATATAAATCAAGTGCTTAGCACAGTTCCTGGCACAACATAAGTGTTCAGTAAATGTCAGCTATTGTTTTTATTGCTAATACTACTGCTACTTTTATAACAACTATTACTATCATGACAATGTCAATCCTAATCTTCTTTCTATCAGCTCTTCAAATATTTGAAAACTCTCATCTAAAGCATGAGCATTAGCTCTGTTCATCCTATCTCTACTCCTTACTAACTCTGTAACAGGTAAGTTATCTGATACCTTCAAACCACATATCTCCAAGAAAGAGAATACCTTCTGCATAGGGTGGTATGAGGATGAAAGGAAATAACATATGCAGTGTCTGGCACACAGTAACTACTTAAATATATGTCAGTTCCTTTCCCCCTCTCCATGTCTAAGTTTCACCTTCCCAAGCACTAAAAGCACCAATTTCTAACCTTTCTTTATGACTGGGCTTTCCAGTCCCTGACCATCTCTGTTGTATTCTAGCTTGTCAAGTGTCTGCCTCAAGATATAGTGCCTGGAACAGAAAGCATTATTACAGATCTGTGATCCAAGTATGCCATGTAGAATAGAGTGAAACTTCAGTCTTAAGATTCTTTAATCTTGGGAACATACAGTTCAGCTAAAGGCATATGTGGGCAAGGCAGGGGATAGGTGTACTCTCCTTTCACCATGATTCCTTTTGCTCATTGATTTCCTTTTTCCTGGCCCACAGGCTAATGAGTGATCGATTCCATCAAAACTTCAAGTTACTTATTGAATCAGACCAGTTGTACTGGCCAGTTCCAGTAGCTCTTTCCTAGGAGTCTGCTTTCTTAGCAGGTTGCAATGCATACATAATGCAGCGAATCTAATTCCCGCCACATATATTGAGGGGGCATTACTGCTAAATTCTCTCTTCCAATCCATTTTATGTGGTTGCTTTCCAAAGAAACTTATTGAATTAAAAAGATAACAATTTTAATCATGTTGGTTAGTACTGATTAAGCACCTCCAGGCATGTAGAGAGATAGAGTGCATGCTTTGAAAGTGTAAGGCCAAAAAAAAAATTTTTTAAAAAGAATGTATAAGGCCAGAGTTCAGTTTCCGCCTCTCAAATTTTCTAGAGGCAATATAGAATACTGAGATGATCACCGAGAATCATGGAACTTGGAACCCTAGCTATGCCACTAAACCTGTATGATCCTGGACAAGTCATTTACCCTATTAATACTTGGAGCATAGCTCCATCATCTTAACAATGAGGGGGTGGATCAGATAAATTTTAATATGTCTTTCAGATCCAATTGTTCTATTGTTCTATTTTGTGGGCCTAATGACTAATTAAAGAATTATGCTTTTCCACACCATCTTTATTTTTTCAATCAGTTATTCCTGAGGAATAGTCCAAACTAAATGGGATTTTGAAACAATTTTTGTAATTTTAATAGAGAACTGAAACAGTTGAACAGTTCTTCTCCCAATCTCTTGTTTACATAATTTTAAATCAGTTAATTAAATTGTGCTTTACAAGATTATCATTATATATTGAAGCTGAAAGGAAGAGTTCAACTTCTACAGTTAAGATACAACAGAGAGAGAGAGCTACATAGAAGAAGACCATTTATAATGTATTAACCATAGGAAATGCCTTGGAACTTGATTTTGAGTAAACATTATATTCCTCACAGCTCAGCTCAGTAATATGCTCTGAGAACATCTGAGAACATATATCATCCATAACCTTGAGTCAGCAATTACACAGTAAGCATATGTTTTAAGTTTTTGGTATTAATTTAAATCTTAAGGTAGTAGTTATAAGTACTGTAAAGCAATGCCTTTTTGCCCTTAGTGCTTATAAAAGTATTAGTTTATAAGAGATTTCCAATATACAGGCTTATCTTTTGGATAGGCTATACTCTTTTTTATAGTCCTGTAATAAGCCAGTTATTGAAACTCTTACTCGTACGAAATCTATAGTCTTAAGAATCAACATTGCTGATGATATTTATTAATATTAATTTTTTAAATGTACCATACATAACACACTGACAAAACTTGTGTCTTTGTGGCTTTTCACTCAAAAAACACCAAATTGAGTCACGGGTTATGAATTCTGGTATTTGGACCCCGACAGTAGCATCACAGGACTGTTACAGAGAAAAACATGGTCTTCTCCCTCTGTGAGCATGCTCCTGAACATTAAGAATGTTTAGTAAATAAAACACACACACACACACACACACACACACACACTGGTTCTACTATAGGAGTTCCTATAGTATTTTGTGGTATATATTCTATTTGTTATCATCTATTTCTTTATCAGGCTAAAAAGACAGTGCATCTGAAAACAAGAAAACTATGAAGAACCTCTCTTTTCTACATTTTGACTCTTCAGTTAGATTCACACAGTGGCTGAAAGATGAACCCAAAATAGTGGGGGAGGGGAAGGCTTGGCTCACCACAGCATCATTTATGCTGATATTTCAAAAGGTCAGAAGAATTTAGGTCGGGGCTAACTTCCCATCGTTAATTCACTCCAAAATGACAGTTGCTTCTATGATGACGAGGTTTCCCAATAATCTTCTCTGTGGCCAGAGGGGAAGAAAGAGCAGAGTTTCCAAAGGCCCATGTCATTACCCTGCTTTCCCCAGGTGGGATCTTTGCTGTTATCCCTGAACTGTGACTGAAAGGCCACTACACAGCAGATGGTAAGAAAAGAAGACCAAAGTTTAAATTAACAACCATCACCACCAACATTAAGCCTCCCTTTGAAACAACAGGAACTGTGAAATCTGAGTCTACGTTTCTGTTTAAGGTCAACAAAGCAAGGCCTTCTTAGGGGAGAGAGGGTTTACTGCCTTTCTTAGCATAAATACACCAAGCAAGAATACATCAAGCAGAAGATAATAATGCATCCCTAATTCAGTAATTGTCATAGGATTCTTTCCTTCTCCTCAATTAAACAGTTAACAGGGAGCTGGGATTCACACAAAGAAATTCGCTCCTCCTCCCCTCTTTCCCAGTTTGATTTATGCATAGCCCCTGGAGACGCAAATTAATGTCTTCATAGACCAAAAGCCCCAGCTGTTTTGGAAAACCTATGACAAAGCTTAACTAAGGTTCACACATGCAAACATAAAGCCTTCATAATTACTAAGCTGGGTATTACAAAGCTGGCTCTTCAATCAAGGGTCTAAAGCCAGCCTTATTGCCTCTCTCATTCCCAGCCTGTCTGGCCTGAATGCACCTATAGTGCTAATTTAGTACTGCCTGAGGCATTGTGGATTCTGGGTAGATAGACACCTTAAGCAAAGCTGAGGAAGAGATATAGAACTGCAGGGATTTAAAACCACAATTCATCATTTATTAATATCGAAAGAAGCATTGGAAACCTGTGAAACTCTACTCTTACCAGATGTGAATTCCTTGGTTTATTTGTTCTTTTTTTTAATGGTAAGAAATCAGAAAATGACACAAAAATTCTAAAAGATACTCAATACCCTCAATTTGGTTATAAATGAACAAAAGACAAGCCTCCCCCTAGCCCCAAGTCTGCCCCTTTGGAAACATGTGGCCTGCACTTGCTGTTCCCACTTGCTCTTCTCTCATGCACTCCTTAATCACTGCATTCTGGATTCTGTCCACAGCATTTTACTGAAGCAGCCCTTGCAAAGGTCACTGACACTCATTGTTGCTAAAGCCAGTGATCACTTTTCAGTCCTTATCTTACTCTCTCCCTGCAGCACTTAACTCTGCTGACCACTTTGGCTTCATGAAATTCTTTCCTTGCCTTCTATGACACCCATTAACTCTCTGGTTTCTTTTTCCCAGTTTCCTCCATGAACTTCTCTTTCACTACTCATTTCTTAAATGCCAGTGAAGTGAAGTTGCTCAGTCATGTCCGACTCTTTGCGACCTCATGGACAGTAGCCTGCCAGGCTCCTCCATCCATGGAATTTTCCAGGCAAGGATACTGGAGTGGGTTGCCATTTCCTTCTCCAGGGGATCTTCCTGACCCAGGGATCGAACCTGGGTCTCCTGCACTTCAGGCAGACTCTACCATATGAGCCACTTGGGAAGGCCGAAATGCCAGTGTTTCATCCTTACACCTCTTTTCTTCTTATTCCACCGCCAGAGGTTCTTCATCCAGACATCATAACAGTTTGCAGATATGCATCAAGATGTCTATGAACCTCTTAAAATTGCAGGCAGAATTGTATATGGGGAAAGGGCCCATACCTGTCGGATACATAAAGGAGTCTAAGACCAAATAAGGTCTAAGGGCAACTGATCCTCAGACTGGCTCTGGGTGATCCCATGACTTCAAATCATATTTCTATTTATGCTGATAGCTCTGATATATTTATCTTAAGCCCAGATTGTTCTCAGTATGGGCATCCAATGGATAACTCAAACTTAACACATTATCTTTACTCAACAATCCTGCCCTTTCCACCTTGTCCTCCATGTCAGGAAATGGCACACAACCCACCTAGCTATTCAGTCCAGAACCCTGGGAGTTATCCATATTCGTCCCTTTCCCTTGTTTTCTACATCTGGTAACCAAGTCCGATGGACTCTATGTCCTAGCTAAAATATGAACCTTTCTCTTCATCCCAATCATTATTACCTCAGTCCAAGTGGATTACTGCAATAGCCTCCTCACATGGCTTTCTATCTCCAGTTAACTCTCCAGTTGTCAATAGAGAGATCCTTCTAACAGGCAAATATGATCACATCACTGACTTTAAAACTTTTTAGTGACTTCTACATTGTTCTTAAACTGCAGAACTTCAAATTCTCTGACATGGCAAATGAGGTCCTTTATGACCTGGCTCCTTCTTATCTCCACAGTCTCATTCATACTGTACAGTTACCTTAATTAACCCCCTTAACAATCCCTCCCCAACCCTTAACTACACTGTATTCTCTAATCATACTGAACTATTTCCAGTTCTTGCCTCAGGGACTGCATATGCTTTAACATCACCCTGGAACACTCTGTCTCACCTTGGCCTGGAAAGTCTCTGCCAGGAAGCTATCCCTTGTCACCTAAAGCAGGGTTAGGGGGCACCTCTTATATGCTCTGTTAGCATCCTCTGGGTACTATGGAAACATTCTGTACTGTGATTGCCTATTTCTTCACTTTTCTATTTCTCACTAGAGTTTGGTGAATAAACTTATAAGCCCCTTGAGGTCAGGGACCATATGGGGTCCTTAACACCTAGCACAATGTCGGGCATATCATCAGTTCAGTTCAGTTCAGTTGCTCAGTCATGTCCAACTCTTTGTGATCCCATGAATCGCAGCATGCCAGGCCTCCCTGTCCATCACCAACTCCCGTAGCCCACTCAGACTCACGTCCATCGAGTCAGTGATGCCATTCAGCCATCTCATCCTCTGTCGTCCCCTTCTCCTCCTGCCACCAATCCCTCCCAGCATCAGGGTCTTTTCCAATGAGTCAACTCTTCGCATGAGGTGGCCAAAGTATTGGAGTTTCAGCTTTAGCATCATTCCTTCCAAAGAAATCCCAGGGCTGATCTCCTTCAGAATGGACTGGTTGGATCTCCTTGCAGTCCAAGGGACTCTCAAGAGTCTTCTCCAACACCACAGTTCAAAAGCATCAATTCTTCGGTGTTCAGCTTTCTTTACAGTCCAACTCTCACATCCATACATGACCACAGGAAAACCATAGCTTTGACTAGACGGACCTTTGTTGGCATATCATAGTTGGTCAATAAATATACATTGATTAACTGAATGAATTAATGGACAGATGACAAATCCAGGACTTTGATGTTTACCCTTAATCCTCACAATTTTTGCCTTCAGCTTGGTATAGGAAACAAAACAGTGGACTTCAGAGAAGTCAACTGATTTAGTCATTAACTCCCTGGGTCTTACTCTCCTCATGTACATAACTAAGGAAACATTCTCTATGTTCCCTTACAACCTGGAAACTATTTTGTTGCTTCCTTAACACGCTTGATTTTTAAGCCACAAACCCCACTTCAGGCTCTCCATCTCCTTCCTTACATGCCCCACCTCCATCCAAATCGCACTGGGATGATTTGGTTTGACATAAGTCCAATGTGTTTGTGTGTGTGCACATGCATGTGTGTGTGAGAGGGAAAAGAGGAAGAGAGAAACTGAGGGAGTGAGGGGGAGGAGGAGAGGGAAAGGAGAGATATTGAGGCAATTCCCGGACATCCTTCCTTTCCCATTGCTATCCTTTGTAAGGAATGCTAGTTGGTCTCGGAGGTGTAATTTTAAGATGTTCACAATGTTAAATTTCTAAATGGTAATTAAGTTTTTAAAATTGTTTAAGAATACTCAGAACAGAGGGGGAAAAGGTAAGGAAAAAGTTAGGGCCAAGTAGATATACGTTATCTTAAAAAGGCTAAATCTCAGTACCTTAACCCAGCTTGGTGGAATAAGGCTTAACAAAGTTGAAAAGGGGGACATCTACTTTGAAATGAGATACAACCTGAACTTCTTTGGTCAAGAGAAACAGAAGAACTATAGTTAAAAAAGCATTTGAAGTTACTGCAAAGCTATGGAAATATGTAACAAAAATAATCAGCACTGAGAATACAATAATGCAAGGACCAATCTTCTACTGGTCCCTGGGGCAGGACCCAGATGGCCTAAAAGACCAATTCCCATCTCTTAATTCCTCTGATGGATAAGGAAGGATATGCTTCCATTTAGTTCTCACAAACAATGACCCCTTTTCTCTTCTGTGGACAAAGTTGATGTACTACCACTTTTGCTTCCAGATATTAAGCTCATATTTAATGATATGTGTGCTTGGTAATGTATGCATCCAAAAACTTTCACTGACAAAAACGGTCCTGCACTCATCTATTTGTCTTTCAGCTGCTGCACACAAATGCAGCAGAGAAGTGGGGAATTTAAATGCATGGCAGGCGGCTGATGTATTTTTCCATAACTAGTCTACATATCATGGCAAGGGGAGAAGCAAAGAAAACCTCAGATGCATTCTTCCCCATAAAGAGGCAAATGAAGCCAAGGGGCAGAGTAGTAAGGAGGAAAATGAAAGGGTAAAATGAGATTACTAGTGCATATCCTTTTAAAAGCAAATCAAGAGAACCATTCTCCTTGCCAATATCGGAGATGGGTTAAAGTCTTTCAGTGCAAAGAACAAAGAAGAGTGTCCACTTTCTCTTCTGAACAAAAGCAACCACAATTTCAATGCTGTTAAATAGATGCCATTTCACTTCAGAAGTGGTTACACCACAGTAGTGGATAGAGTTAGTATGGCATGTAAATGATTAAGAGACAAAATGAAAATATTTAGAATAAATAGCAGAAATACCATACAGAAAAAAAAAAGAGAAAACTCTAGCAATGCACAATGTGCCTGCTGATTTTGGATGCCATGGAACGTGGATAAATACATAAATACACATGTTTATACAGTTCCTATGTATATTCTCACTGTATCACATATATAAACAAATATATATTTTATATATTAATATATGATAGCCAAGTAGAGATCAGGGGGCAGGAAGGTGCACCTGAGCCACTGGGCTAATGAAGAAGTTAGAAACCACAGGAAATCATGTTGAGAAATCAGGGTCTAGCAAAGGGGTCATTCCTTGAAAAATTTTATGTGGGGATCCAGAGTACTGGTGTGGCCTATTTGAAGAAAATCTATATCCAATCTATAAATTGGAGAAATTAAGAATGTTTATTTGCATTACAGAAGCATTCCATATAGCACTATTTTATTATTTATTTTTATTGGAGTATAATTGCTTTACAATGTTGTGTTGGTTTCTGCTGTACAACAACATGAATCAGCTACATATATACATATCCCCTCCCTCTTGAGCCTCCCTCCCACTCCTCTGTCTCACCCCTCTAGGTCATCACAGCACCAAGCTGAGTTCCCTGTGATATAGCAATATTTTAAAATGCCAAGCTAACACTGAACATTTTTTTTTTACAAATATGGAATTTATATATTCAGTTTCTTACAAACACATTAAAAAAAAATAAAGTGATGTATTCCTGTACCAAGCTTCAAGTGGACTTGCTTTTGATTTTTCTTTTGTAAAGTTGACTATTGTCATACTGATTCTCCTTAAAGCTTAGAGTGCCTGTACCAAAGGGGACAAGCAGAGGAAGGAAATCCAGATTTCAAAACCCGGGGCCTGAGACTATGTCCAGCTAGTCACTGTCCCCATTGAGGAAGTAGAGTTTCACGAAAAAGTGAGAAGACATTCCTGAAACATTTTAAAGGCCTGAGGCCAAATTCAGGAGAATGTAATAAATAGGAGGAAAGGTGGTCCCTAAAAATCTCCTAAAAAGGGTGAATTGATTGTGTTTTCACATAAGTTAAAGATGAATCTGTGTGGAGCGTTCACAGTGAGGTAAGCGCTGAGGTCTAGTTTAATGGAAGATAGTGTTTTTTACACTATATCTAATTATTGGTCTGACATACTTAAGATCTATGAATAAATACATATAAACAGGATTCTTTTGAGGAACCCCCAAGTCTTTTATTCATTGTCTATGGATATTAAAATACAAGCATAATTTCTGGTTGTGTGTGCAGCTGGTGGCTTCTTCCAGAATACAGTGTTTTTAGAACTGTCTCAAGTTTAAAGATATATTCTTCTATTGCATAGAGTGCTTACTCATTCCATTTATGATAAATGTCTTACTGAGTCCAATTATAAAAACAGTCAAGTTGATACATTAGCAGAGTGGTATCTATTAGGTGACCTCTAAGACAAAAAGGCCAGAAGACAAAGCATCTATGGAAAAATCATGACTAAAACCCAGACAGCTGCCTATTCTTTTCTCTAACCCAGACACACATCTTAAAGAATAATTGATTTACATAGTATAAAAACATGAATTAGTAGTAGAACACATTTAAATTAACTATTATAAAACTAAAACCTTAACTCCTAAAGATGAAGGGTCATAGATAATAAATGTTTGCTGACTAATTATGATAAATGCAAACTATAGTCTTACATTATATAATGTTCAGGATTTTATTGTGTTGAAGATAAAAGTCACTCTAAGTAAACTTCAGGTGCACCATGATTCTAGGGTAGAAAATCTGTTTTCAGTCTGATAAACTATGCAAGTTTCTAACTAAGTCATAGTCTCATGCATTCAAATCATCTAATAACCTCAGTTACAAATATTTTCTAAAAATATCTTGGCTATTCTCTATCTGGAAATGATGAAACTGATCTAGATTTCTCCGAACCTCTAGGCTATAAAACTGATAACTTCACAGTAATGATAATTAAGTATAGATAGAAGATCTTATGAATATAAAAGTCATAGTTCTATTTATCAATGTCTTCAACTAAAAATGAAAACCTGAAAATATTGAATTATAAACTCTCAATACATAAGATAAACATCTATACCACTAGAGACGCACTGCTCTATGAAAATCCATCCACTTAAAAATGATCGGCAAGGATAGGATATACTTGTCACTCACTATAACAAAGTCATTCATAAGGCAAAAAAAGTGGGAGGCAAAAGAAAACTGTGAGAATAGCCTTAAATTAAATATTTCAAACCTAGCATGAACTTTTAAAGTTGGGGTTCCTATTTTTTTTTACCAAATGGAGACTGAAGTTCTAACCTTGAATTCTAAACTCTTGTTATAATGCTTTTTTCTCTATTACTAGGGTGCTAATAAGAAAGAGGTAACAGCATCCAAAAGCAAGAATAAACCGGGAAAACAAACAACACCCAATTCTGTCTAGCCACAAAGCCAATCCACTCCATCCCACTGCACTGGCAATAGCAGCAGAGGCTGGTGGCAGGAGACCCTCCACAAAGCTCTCTTAAAATCGGTCAGAGAGGAAACATTCTGATCAAACTGAACCTAAAGGATCTGTCAGCAAGATGTGAAAAACAGCAATCCTAAGTCATCTCCCCTTGAGGAGAGCTCAAAATCCTTGTCAGTAATATTTCTGATTTTGGGGAGAAGACATCCAGCTGAAAAAGAGAGCAAGCAGGCAACAGGGGAAGCAAAGGTGGGGGAAGCAATGAAACCCACGGAACTAGGGAAGCTGGCGCAGCAAGTACTAGCACAGAACGTGCAGGTGTACAGATCCAGTGAGAAGGCAAATGCTGGGGCAACAGTGCTTACAATTTGAAACAAACAAAAGCCCTAACTAAACTCTCAAAAGCATTTTTAGTACAAGTCGTGTTTTGTGGTCATTTTTTCTTTCTTTTTCCAAGAAAAGACCCCAATGCTGGGAAAGACTGAAGGCAAAAGGAGACGAGAGCAGCAGAGGATTAGATGGTTAGATAGCATCGCTGACTCAACGGACATGAATTTGAGCAAACTCCAGGAGATAGTGAAGGACAGGGGAGCCTGGCGTGCTGCAGTGCATGGGGTCACAAAGAGTTGGACACAACTTAGCGACTAAACAACAACTTTATTTTCTGAAACTTGACAACAGACAACTGTTAAGTGTTTCATAATTAAACATGTATGCATTTAAGAGGTAGCTATGGTTAGAACTTCCTATGTATGTCCCAATTCCCATATCCAGTTCATCCCAAGGACTGCAGACAGAGAATATGAGCAACAAAGCTGTTTGAAGGGATGGGAGAGGGAAGACTATGAGAACAGATGAAAAGGATTAGAGTGCATTAATCTGGAAAGATGAAACAATCAATCATGAAGAATTACCACCAGTACAACGACCACCGCTAAGCACTTACTGTATGACGGTCACCTTGCTAAGGGCACAGATATGTCCAAGGAGAGAGGAAGGGCTATCAAAGCAGATGTGAACATTCCTTCTTTCAGTTACGATGTCTATGTGTCAAGCAGTGTGTTGGTCAAGCAACAGTTGTGAACTAGTAAAAACAGAATGTCACAGAGAGAATCTCAGATTTGAAATCCAAATATTCAGGTTTAAGCTCTAAGAGTATTAATAATTATATGTATGACTGTGAGAAAATTACCTAAGCTTCATGTGTGTGTGTGTGTGTGTGTGCGCGCACACACTTGGTTGCTCAGTCCTGTCTGACGCTTTGTGACCCCATGAACTTTAGCCCACCAGGCATCTCTGTCTATGGAATTCTCCAGGCAAGAATACTGGAGCAGGCTGCGATTTTCTTGTACAGGGGTTCTTCCAAACCCAGGGATCGAACCCAGGTCTCCTGCACTGCAGGCAAACTCTTTACCATCTGAGCACCCGGGAAGCCCACCTAACCTTCTTCATTCAGTTCACTTCAGTGGCTCAGTTGTGTCCAACTCTTTGCGACCCCATGAACCGCAGCAGGCCAGGCCTCCCTGTCCATCACCAACTCCCGCAGTTTACCCAGACTCATGTCCATTGACTCAGTGATGCCATCCAAACATCTCATCCTCTGTCGTCCCCTTCTCCTCCTGCCTTCAATCTTTCCCAACATCAGGGTCTTTTCAAATGAGTCAGTATTTGCATCAGGTAGCCAAAATATTGCAGTTTCACCTTCAACCTCAGTCCTTCCAATGAACACCCAGGAATGATCTCCTTGAGGATGGACTGGTTGCATCTCCTTGCAGGCCAGGGACACTCAAGAGTCTTCTCAAACACCACAGTTCAAAAGCATCAATTCTTCTGAGCTCAGCTTTCTTTATACTCCAACTCTCACATCCATACATGACTACTGGAAAAACCAAAGCCTTGACTAGATGGACCTTTGTTGACAAAGTAATGTCTCTGCTTTTCAATACACTGTCTAGGTTGGTCGTAACTTTCCTTCCAAGGAGTAAGTGTCTTTTAATTTCATGGCTGCAATCACTATCTGAAGTGATTTTGGAGCCCCCCAAAATAGTCTGACAGTGTTTCCACTGTTTCCCCATCTATTTCCCATGAAGTGATGCCAAAACTAAGACCTGATGCCATGATCTTAGTTTTCTTAATGTTGAGCTTTAAGCCAACTTTTTCATTCTCCTCTTTCACTTTCATCAAGAGGCTCTTTAGTTCTTCTTTGCTTTCTGCCATAAGGGTGGAGTCATCTGCATATCTGAGGTTATTGGTATTTCTCCTGGCAATCTTGATTCCAGCTTGTGCTTCATCCAGCCCAGCATTTCTCATGATGTGCTCTGCATATAAGTTAAATACGCAGGGTGATAATATACAGCCTTGACGTACTCCTTTTCCTATTTGGAACCAGTCTGTTGTTCCATGTCATGTTCTAACTGTTGCTTCCTGACCTGCCTACAGGTTTCTCAAGAGGCAGGTCAGGTGGTCTGGTATTCCCATCTCTTGAAGAAATTTCCACAGTTTATTGTGATCCACACAGTCAAAGGCTTTGGCATAGCCAATAAGGCAGAAATAGATATATTTCTGGAAAACCCTTGCTATTTAGATGATCCAGTAGATGTTGGCAATTTGATCTCTGGTTCCTCTGCCTTTTCTGAAACCAGATTGACCATCTGGATGTTCACGGTTCATGTATTGCTGAAGCCTGGCTTGGAGAATTTTGAGCATTACTTTCCTAGCATGTGAGATGAGTGCAATTGTGTGGTAGTTTGAGCATTCTTTGGCATTGCCTTTCTTAGGGATTGGAATGAAAACTGACCTTTTCCAGTCCTGTGGCCACGGCTGAGTTTTCCATATTTGTTGGCGTATTGAGTGCAGCCCTTTCACAGCATCATCTTTCAGGATTTAAAATAGCTCAACTGGAATTCCATCACCTCCACTAGCTTTCTTCATAGTGATGCTTTCTAAGGCCCACTTGACTTCACATTCCAGGATGTCTGGCTCTAGGTCAGTGATCACACTATCGTGATTATCTGGGTCATGAAGATCTTTTTTGTATAGTTCTTCTGTGTATTCTTGCCACCTCTTCTTAATATCTTCTGCTTCTGTTATATCCATACGGTTTCTCTCCTTTATTGAGCCCATCTTTGCATGAAATGATCCCTTGGTATTTCTAATTTTCTTGAAGAGATCTCTAGTCTTTCCTATTCTATTGTTTTCCTCTATTTCTTTGCATTGATCACTGAAGAAGGCTTTCTTATCTCTCCTTGCTATTCTTTGGAACTCTGCATTCAAATGGGTGTATCTTTCCTTTTCTCCTTTGCTTTTGGCTTCTCTTCTTTTCCCAGCTATTTGTAAGGCCTCCTCAAACAACCATTTTGCTTTTTTGCATTTCTTTTTCTCAGGGATGGTCTTGATCCTTGTCTCCTGTACAATGTCATGAACCTCCGTCCATCGTTCTTCAGGCACTCTGTCTATCAGATCTAGTCCCTTACATCTATTTCTCACTTCCACTGTATAATTGTAAGGGATTTGATTTAGGTCATACCTGAATGGTCTACTGGTTTTCCCCACTTTCTTCAATTTAAGTCGGAATTTGGCAATAAGGAGTTCATGATCTGAGCCACAGTCGGGTCCCAGTCTTGTTTTTGCTGACTGTATAGAGCTTCTCCATCTTTGGCTGCAAACAATATAATCAATCTGATTTCAGTGTTGACCATCTGGTGATGTCCATGTGTAGAGTCTTCTCTTGTGTTGTTGCAAGAGGGTGTCTGCTATGACCACTGTGTTCTCTTGGCAAAACTCTATTAGTCTTTACCCTGCTTCATTCTGTAATCCAAGGCCAAATTTGCCTCTTACTCCAGATATTTCTTGACTTCCTACTTTTGCATTCCAGTCCCCTATAATGAAAATGACATCTTTTGGGTGTTAGTTCTAAAAGGTCTTGTACTTCTTCATAAACCGTTCAACTTCAGCTTCTTCAGTGTTACTGGTGAGGGCACAGACTTGGATTACCATGATATTCAATGGTTTGCCTTGGAAATGAACAGAGATAATTCTGTCATTTTTGAGATTGTATCCAAGAACTGCATTTTGGACTCTTTTGTTGACTATGATGGCTACTCCATTTCTTCTAAGGGGTTCCTGCCCACAGTAGTATATATAATGATCATATGAGTTAAATTCACCCATTCCAGTCCAGGCCTATCTAAAAGATCTGTAAGAGGTGTTGGACCAATTAGTAGTTTAGAGGGTTTTTTTTTAAGCAGCCATATCTTTGTTCATATAAAATCTTACAGAAATGTTTTCCATGTAAAAGGGTTGAAAGTACAAATCTTATGCTTGATGTACACTGAAGGTCGTAACAGTACCACCATCCCTCTGCTGGGCTGTCCCCATTCCCTGGAAGCAACCCTAAAGGTATCTATACAACTACCCTCTGGAGATCTATGGATAGATTATCTTTACGGCCCCTTCTAAATCT